>NC_141471.1:31857105-33183355 GCF_009769465.1 Tauraco erythrolophus | reverse complement strand
TAGCTTCATATAAAGTTCACATGAGTATTTGATAAGTGATAATGAAGTGTGGGTAACTTTCTGGTATCAAAATGACTAAAACTAGCTAGCAGAGTTGTGTTTCAGAGGTGCCATAGATCTTTAATACTATATATTGATGAAAAGAGCAAAGATACATGTTTAATTGGTTTCAGATCTAAGCAAATGCAAAACTGAAATATAAGCATTTAAGTATCTGTTCTGGGGCACAGTACTGCTGTATATTGGATACTTTCTAATATATGTACTGTGTTCCCAGTGATTTCACTGGTAAGTGTGGTTGCTCAGTATTTCACAGGGTGAATTCAACGTGGAGAAACAAACTCAATTTTTCGAAACTTTTCTTGTTGCTTATTTCTGAGCAGTTTAGCCAAATCGCAATCTGTGAAAGCAATGAGTGTTATGGATTGTCAAGACCTCTCAGATGTGTCTCCTGCTGTTTGATATCTGAATAGGCCTAGAACTGTCCTCACAGAGGTTACCTAATATATATGTAAAAAAGTCTGAAAAACAAACATCTCAGATCTGTGCATGTATCTGTGGTAGATGTTTATGAAGAACTTTAGATTAAATTCTTTTTGTAAATTGACCCTCAGTGTTTACTTATACAGTCTTCCATTGCTATATTCATATTAAAAGTCTCATACAGGCTAAGTAGTATGATTTATGCATTATGAGATATATAAAAGATAAATAAGTAGAAAATGTGTTTTAAAGGTCTTACTTTTTTGAATGCCACTATCTGATATACATTAATATTAATAACATTTAGGCCTCTCTTTGTATTTTGTTCCATAGGCAGCAGGAGCAATTCGTCCTCTAGTTTCTACTGTTATTGCCTCTACTGCAGATGGCTGTTTAGACCACTCATTGGAACGTGCTAGGTACAGAGCGAGTGAAATGCCTCAGGCTTTCTTGTTTGATATTATTTATGAAGCATACCAACAGGTAAGACTTTTGAGACTTTTGAAGACTTTCTGACATTTACTTTAGTTAGAAATAAAGTTATCTCTTTTTTTTCTTATCTCAAAAATAGAGGTTCCGCATTTATTTCAGATCCCATCAAACTGTATGCATACTACTTCCCCTGTAGTCTTTTGACGAAAATGCTTCATCACTCTAATCTATTTGAGTTTTTCAATTACCAAACTGCCAAATAGAAGAGAGGGTGAGGTGTCTAAACTATTGAAAAGACGGATTTGCTTTAATTTTTATTGCATGTTAAATAGATTACTTAAGTGAATGGGTTAATGTGTTTGAAGTTAGGTGTGTATTAAGTATGTATTGCTGACTGAGTATCCAAGAGTTTTGGATGCATAGTGTAATAATGATATTATAATAAGAATTTGAAAGGACAGACTGTTCTAAAATACTGGGATAATATTAACTTAATACATACAGGTAAGTAGTGTTTCATTTGTTTTGTGTTGCATATATGTTGTACATCATTTAGTGGCTGAAAATAATATATACTTAGTCTCTGTTGTAATTCTCCATTTTTTTCCTAATATATTGTTTTAACATAATCTTTATTTAAGAAAGCAAAAATTGAGGCAGTGTATTAAACCCTGTCTCTTTTGCCTTTATCCCTCTTGAAGACTGCTTTCGTTTGCCTCGCCCTACATTCACAGTTTGCTGGAAACACTCCAGGCTTTCGGCTCAGTATTCTACTTCCTTTTCATTCATCACCTTGAGGAAATTGCCTGTCCTCCAGGTGTCTTCCAGACTGACTGGAAGCAGAGTATTTCTTCATTTGTCACTTGGAAGGAATTACTTTTCACTCCAGTAATGCTGACAGTCATGCTTCCCATCAGTCTTTCATTCTAGAGTAAACAAGCCCAAATTACTGATATTCACCTACAGATAGTACATAGCTTAGAATTCACCAACAACAGAACAAATATGTGGACAGGTAACGAAGAAGAAACAGCTGCTTAATTGCTCAGTAATTATTTTACTTGGAAATGTTGCCACAAATTCCATGTCATACCGTTTATGCTTGATACTTGAAGCTATTCTTAGATGCTGATGATGAAGCCTGTCCAAGATGAAGAGCTACTCAAGTGATTGGACTAGCTCCAACCTTTTTATTTCTGATAGGAAATGGAGTGATGTTCTTGGTGTATGTGATAACACACAACTCATACTTCTAAGTGAGCCTCTAGCTTGAATGTAGTGGGCAAACTCATGATGAAGGCAGCATATATGTGCATGAAACACATCTCGAGACAACAGCTACTGTTGGTTATAAAACTGGTTTTTTTTTCTTGTTAATGTGTTATATTTAATTGCATGTTTGTGTTGTTTCTCAAAAAAACCCACCCTGAAACCAAACCCCTATTTTTTTCCTACTGTGATTGCTTAGTTTGCAGCTCAGTAGAGCTGGCAAATACATAAAAAGCTTTTGCCATAAATGCCTTACTCAAAAGGCAACTATATTTGCAGTCCCTGTGCTCCTCTGGATAGTGTTCTTCTCACATGTGCATTCCATCAGTCTTCTTTTTGTACCCTTGCTCTTTCAAGGGTACAAAACCACCAAAGTTGTTAGCAGGCAACCAAGGCTATGGTTCCTTGTCCCCAGTTCCCTTTGCGCTGGCTACATTCTGGTCATGTAAATGCTCTGTGCCTTGCAGCTCTGGGAAGGATAACACTTTGCTAAACCTCTCAACTCATATTGTTTGCTAATTATTTATGTTTCAATGGTGCCTAGCTGTCCAAGTCAAGGATTAAGACCCTATTGTTCTGGGAACTGTACAAACAAATAAAGAAAAGATAATTAATTGTTGTCCTGAAAAACTTAGTCAAGCTACTGTAGGACATGTCAGATTTTTGTAGGGCTGGATGCAGCTTGTGATGCTTTCTAAATATTAACATATCTCTCATTAGTTTCCACAACAACCTTGTGAAGTAGGTAAGTATCATTGTACAGATAAACAAACAAAAAATTTGTTACTTATGTTGCAAGTCATTGACAAAGCTGGGAATGGAATTAATTTAGGCTGACTGGTCATGGGATCATGATCCCACTCCTGTGTATTTTATACAGTTGTGACCTTTATGCAACGACAGTGTGGGGAAAACAAGAGTCAGACATGCATTCCTTAGAAAGAAACTATCCATTGAAATACTGCTTCAAATAACATAGGCTTTTCAGTTACATTGTGGGTAATGTGGAATACTGCTTTTAAACTCTGTCTGTATTTAAATGCATCATCTCACGTGAGTAGGTAGATTTAGAGTTTACTTCCAGATGTGTTCTTTTTCATGAAAGTAAGATCTCTGAGTATCGTGACCACTAAGTTGCAACCTCCAGTTAAAGATCACTTCTCTGATCCTTGCAGGTTTACCATGTATAGCCTTTTTTGCTCCTCTTGTCTGGTACCAATCTGGGCAGAGCAGGCTAGTGCTCCTTCTCCTTGGAGTACACGCCTTGTACATAAAATTAATTGAAGTAGATAAAACAAATGCTAAAGATCGGCTTACAATATTATCTTAAAATATATGTATGCTACAGTGAATTATTTTTCCATTTGGTGCCCAAAATCCAGCACAGATTTTGAGGACTTTCACTCAGGTTGTTTGCATATGTGTCATTGTGATGCATCTAATTTTTGGATGCTGAATCTCTGTTTAGTTTTCACTCTTACCTCTTCTCTGTTGCCTAGAACATACGTATTCCAAACAGATCTTCTTTGTTCAGATATGTGTTGCTTTCTGGTTTAACTGTGACGATGTCAAAATTTCTGACATCATAACTATTAACTTCTCAGCTTTATAGTAGTGCTGTTGAAACCTTTTATGTTTTGTGGCTCAAAAATTACATGCACTCTGTTGTCTTTGTAATGACTTTGAGAGCTCATTAAAACAAACATTCTTCATCACTTGCATATCTGATACTTAAGTCCACTTTAACAGGGCTTTTCAAAAGTTAAAACTCAGTACTTTTATTTTTTTAATGTGATTTTTCTGGCTTTGAGTTTTCCTTATTACAACCAGTTTGTCAAAAAAAGAAAGAATGTTGGACTGGAAGTGACATCAAATTAGAGTCTGTTTGGTCAATTACCCAGAAACGGGATTAAGTGTTTCATCCATTATCTCTGAAGTATGCTATGAAATAATTTCTATTGTGTTTCTAATTTTTGCTCATGTTGTATGAGAGAACTAGCTATGCAAAAAGGTATGCATTATATTGTTTTCAAAAGGTTTGCTGCCAATAGTCACATCTCCTTTTGCTACGTGTGTTAACTAATCTTCTGTTCTTTGGGGTGATCCTCCTCTCACAATTCCATAATGTTTCTTGATCCTGGAGGGGAAATTATTTCATCTTTCTACTCTGCTATTGTAAGGAAGCCAAGGACTTCCACCTGCAAAGTAAGGTTGATTTGTTTGGGTTTAATCCCCGGAGAAGTAAATAAATCTGAAATGGAAAGAGCAATCTGAAAAATATTGGTGAGGTGCTAGATACTACTAAGTCTTCTGGTGGTTAATTTTGAATAATTTGTTTAACTATACAAAACAATAGTATATATTTCTGAAAATATTTCCTTGAAAATCTCAGATTTTTTTCAGTTAGCATCTATTTTAACATCAATGAGTGGTGGATGCAACTTTTTTTGGTATATCTGTGTATATGCTTGAGGCGAGGGAAAAGATATTAAAATGTCCCATATTTTTACTTTTTTATTGGTGGAATGCAAGCAGTCTGAGAACCATTGTTGTTTCTTGGCGAAAGATGAATTGGGAGTACTTTGTGTCTGTCTTTTTGTGGTGCAGCAAGTAAGTGGAGGTACAACAGGGAAGGGAAAGCTTTTCAGTGGTGTTCTACCTGAAATGATAATTGCGACCATGCAGCAGGATCAGAAGACCACTGTTCAGGAAATAGCTCCTCCTTCCACTCCAGAATAGTGATACTGTTTTTTAACGTTTTTAAAGTTTCTCTTAACATTGTTATACATTTTACTTTTAACTCAGGGTATCTCTTGGTCCCTGTATTGGACATCACATAAGCCAAACTAAAAACATTTAAAGTCAATATTGAAATTAAGCAACTGTTCAGAGCCCACAACAGCCAGTGGAGCTAAAATGATGTCTCGGTCTGAAGAGACCTCGCTACTCCAACTTAGGTGTCATTAGGTAGAGCACTTAGCTATAATAAATGAATAGGCGTAATGGGATTTTGGCAGATACAGGCACCTACCCTGTATGTAACGCTGCTTAATGCTTTCTGTTGCAAGTCTCTGTGTTCAGTTGGCTGTATGAAGCATGGGAAAACAGCTGTTTACTTCTGTTTCAGTGAAGTATTCTGATGCTTCTGCTTTGTAGCAGGACTTTGGAGTTTAGCATTGGGATGGTCCTGAGGTGAGAAAAGGATGATTTATACAGGCCTCCTTACATATGCCTGAGTTTACTCTGTCACTCATCATATATATGCCTCCTCACCTCATAAACTTGTGAAGTACAGCACCACTTTCATGCTGTTCAGTTTGTTAAATTTATAAAAATCTATAAAAGTTACAGCTTTTATTTTTTTGGGGTGCATGCTTGACACAAGGCTGACAAGTGACAGATGCAAACAACTGCAAGGGGAGAAAGAACTGTATTTATAATGCGTGTGGTATCTCGCAGGCAGGAGGCTTTACCTTAGCCAGGGGTTTTACTTGAGATGTTTGGTAAAAGGCCACATAAATGTGCTAAGGGGATAAAAGTGACGTTGCACCAGTGCTCATAGTTCTGGTAAGCCCTAATTTGTGAGTTCTTGTTTCCTGCACAGTGTCGTGAACCATACCACTAGCCTTCAGTAAATGTGAGTAGTGGACAAATAAAACTTTTTAAAATGAAAGTCTCTAATAACTAGTAAAACCTGTGCAAAAGTTGTAAAATTGCAGAGGCTGTGATTGAATTCGGTTCTAACCTACTTGGGACAAAATTAGCCAGTTGGATTTTTTTTTTCCTTTAGGTTAATAAGAATTAGATTCCTGATCTTTGGAAATGCATGTTTCTCTTGCATTCTTATTGGCCCTAAGGGAAATCCAAAAAGTTTAAGTGTTAATGGAAAATCCTCCCTTTCCAAACATAGCAAATAAAGGATAAATTCCTTAGATCAGACTTGTTCATTTTTGCTTACGGTAGTTTCATGTTTCTGTTCAGCTTTTTAAATTAAATAGGAGCAAATGCAAAGAATGATCTTGTAAGCCTGGGAGGACGATGGTGGGAAGACTTCATGTACTAGAAGTCAAGTGTTCCCCTGGAGCAGTATGTTTTAAGGAATTAGAGTATCAGGAAGTCAGGTAGACTACCTTTTTCCTTTAATCAGAGTAGGCTAAGACTGATTTCTGTACTGCCTGTTTCTGACATATTGTGAAATGCACAGAGGTGTCAGATCTTTTGTCTTTAACACAAAACATCTTGTGTCGCGTCACGTTAGTGTACAAAGTAACACAACCACGATATACAAAGACTGAAATACCCAAACTTAACAAAGCTTTGTGTATTTGAAATATATCTCCAAAAGTAAGATGTAATTAAGTTCCTGCTATCTTGCAGGAACAATTAAAAAGCTTTGCATTTCCTGAGCTGGCAGAGAAACCACTGAAAATGGAAGCAGGAGAGGAGTGGTATGTGGAAGACTGACTAGCTTCTATGTCAGAGATGTAAACAAAAGGCCTAGGGAAGATGATATGAAGGTTAGACAGTAGTCAGCATGAATGCTAGGGATACAGTAGAATTGCTCACCAATGTCACGAGCCTGGTGAAGCCAAGGATCTTGTAAAAGGGAAGAGCTACACACAGCTGAAGAACGGGTGAGATGTGTTGGAAGGCTATTCTGCAGGAATCCTTCACATATGGATGGCATGGCCAAGTGTGATCACTATTTAGAGTAGTAGGTTTATGATAATCTTCATTTTAAAAAATAATTTTGATACACAATTGTTTTCCCGATAATCTTTTATACATTGTTTTGCAGGTAGCCTCAAGGACTTCTGTACCTGGAAAAATTTATGACAAAAGCTACACCATTTTTTTAGTTGTTTGTATTGCATATGTAGTTAGTTTAATCATCTGTTTACTATAAACCTTTTGTAGATTATGGAAGTTTATATTTAGCTAATCAGAACAACAAAGCTGAAATAAAAAAAGTAGGAACAGGAAGCAGGAGTGTTCATTGAAGGAGGATGAGCTTCAACATGTTTAGAGATGTTTCTCTGATGCTTGTCTATAACCTCTTACAGATATCAACATAGAACAGACTGACCTTAGGCATTCTATGTAATCTGTGTAGAAACTATGTAGAGATAAGTACTTTTTGGGACTACACTGAATTAATACTTCTGTTCATACCCAACATTGCCCACTTTTTGGATAATAAGCAATCAGATTTACTTATGGAAGGTTACAACATCTGCCTGCATAGGAGAGGGCTGCTATATATAAGCATAGTAATGACAAGATACAAAATAAGTCTGTCAGGGAGAAGCATGGAAATACTTTGATGCTAAATTCTGGGAGGCAGATGTTCTTCCACTCCCCAAAAAAATCATTACAAGATGTCCTCAGATGAAGTTCAGATGGGGAGAAGAGATACTCTGCAAACTGTCCAACCCGGTCCTCAGTAGAAGAAAAGGAAATCCCAAAATTGTTCTCATCTAACAAACCCCTGAGAATGTTCAGGGAAGATTTTGCCAGAGTAAGGAAGGAAATTGGCAATTGTTAGACCCATTGTTCAAGTATTTGCTCAAAGTATTTTCTTTTCTGTATGTAAATAATAGGGAGTGTATTCCATGTGGATTTTGTAAACTTCTAAAGTGCTTTTTGAAAAGGCACAACATTACTGGGATTCTTCTTCAAACATGTGTGAAGCATTTTAATGTCCTCTGTAGTGGGGAAGTGGAGTCAGCTGTAGCAGTTTAGTAATTTTTTGGCATAGGTCAGACAAGTCCTTTGAGGCAAAATGTCTAGACCGACTTGGGGATTTTCCTGTGGGTTCATTCTCTGTTAAAGAAATCAATGTCTGTCAAATTAACATTGCCAGGAGCAACAGGCAAGAAAATGAACAGTAGTGGACAAATTGTTGACTAAAACCTTGGCAACTTTGGGAGCAAGGGTCAGATTCAGAAGAAGGACTGAAAGGTCAAAATGTAAGTGGGGCAGAATTTGGGCATTTAAGTCTGATGCTGGAATCCTGAAAAGAAACACTGCTCACTTCCCTTCTAAGACTAAAGATATCTGAATCTTCAAGGCACCTCAACTTTTTCCTTTTTTTAACATTCAACAAATATGAAACCCTGTGTATGCCAAGGAATCTAAGTTGTGGCAGGGCTGAACAGCTTAATATTTACCTTATGTAAACATTCACTTAGAGGAAAAAAAAATTTGCCTGATGCTATTCAATCCTGAATTGGTGATATGGGTCAGATCTGTTAGGTTTTGTAGCATAAAAACACTGAAGAAGAGATCACTATTGTTTTTAACATACGACAAAAAGAGTGTAAGATACATTTAAAAGATGTGACACTTTTTTTAAAGACACAGGTCAAGAAACAACCCATTAAAGTTTATGATAAAATCTATGTATTATGTTGTAAGCATGATCAGTTTACCTCATTCTTCTTAAAATGTATTTTGCGGTTTCTGTACGCTCTGGTTGTGTGTATGGAGATACACTTCCTTTTCCACCATTCCCAGCTTTGGTCACACGTTTTGCTTTTGTATTTTAGAGTTATATGTTCAAGTCTTCTAAACATCTGCCATATCATTGTGTTTTTCTTAATTCTGTATTCCAGTTTGTGTCTGTAGATTTTCTTCCTCCTCATCAACTGTGTTCTGAAATACCGAATCAAATACTTAGATGAGACTTGTGAATTAGACGAGAGCCAGCTAAAATAGTAGTAATCCACTAGTTGTATGATTTGCATGAAGACAGTACTACAAGCCAATGCTCTTCCTTGTATGGAGTCCTAAGGATAGCATACTTCCATCTCCCTATGCAATGCAATAGGTAATTACTGTTTTTGTGTAACTACGTATTTGGTCGGTCCAAGTCAACCTACTTGACTGAATAGTAAAATTGCGTGGATTATTTCAGTTTGAAATTTCTGCTCCAATTGTTTTCATGGTATAATAAAACAGATTTTAATTAGATGTATAATAGTATCAAGATGGGGCATATCTGTGAGTTTTTCAATGTGCAACTAAGCATATGAAATAAGCTAACAAAGGAGGTCTTTCTGCTGATTCGTCCTTGAGTCAATAGGATTTTAGATCTGATTGTTTGACAAGGAAATCTGTGTAGCTCCTAAATGTTGAAAGAAGACGACCTAGTACCTGATTTCTCCTTACATGAGAAGTTTTCACTTTATTAACAGCACCCTTTCATTGTTGTGGTCCATTTTGGCTTGGATTTTATCTCTGGTTTTAGTCCCATCTGAAAAAATGATTTCTTTGGAACTTCAGTAGAACCTGAGTTCAGTTCCATTTCATTCCTACTGAAAATTGGCAATTTTTTTGTTTTGATGTGAAATTGCAATGGAGCTTATTTTTTTAATAACGTGGTTTTGCAGAAGACTTTATTTTGCCTTTCTTCATTCATCTTCAGGCTGATGCACACAGACTGTTGCTTAACTACAGGATTGTCAACCCCACCTACATGAGTATCCTAATTTGTACACTCTTCAAATTGTAATTCTGAGATGTTTTCCAAAGAGATTTTACAGGTACTTAATCTGGCATCTTTTTATCCAAGTGGCTTTGTCCTGAGATTTAGGGGAATAAGTGTGTTTTTTTTTTCCCTTCTCTGTCCTTAAAACCTATCCAATTCTACAGGATTCTTTTCAGGATAAATGTACTAAGTTAATTTTGTCAGTAATGCTTTCATTTACTCAAAACCTGAAGCTAGATTGGTGGTCTGTTGAGACAGCTATGCTAGTTTAGATAGCTCTGTACTTGATTAGTTCTTTGGCGCAATGGTAGAGCCAGGATATTGGATGAGTCCCCACCTTGCCCTAATTAATTTCTGCCACAAGAATGTTTGGATAAATTCTAATGCCTTGCATAAGAAAAAAATAAGATTGATTTTTTTCTAATGGGGTAATTACTTCCATTTTATGGCACTCCTCATCCTGTAGGATCTCAAAGCACTTTGCGAATTCACATATTAGCTCGTGGAACTGTTTGGTGCAGTAGTGCAAAGCTGCCACACCCTGGGTGAAATCTGGCATCTCTGTGGCAGTGAAAGGCGTTTTGTCTTCAGATACAGTTTGAAGGGTGTATATTAGCAAGACATAATGCAGTTATTCAAGTTGGAAATCAGGCTGGATTATGAGAGTATTGTTGTAAGTGTTACTGGATTTACCCCGATAAGTGTACTGTATCCAAAAAAAATCACCCGTTTGGCACAGACTCAAAAAATGCTGAATACTGAGCGAGAATCACTGTGTCCAGCGGATGGGAGACCACCCATCTAAATTGTCATCTGCTGCTTGTTTTGAGAGCTAAGGAGGATACAAGGTAATAATGTTAGAGACTTTAATCTCTTAGGTACTGACAGTTTAGTGTATTTAAAGGCAAGCAAAAAGGACCGTTTCTGATCTTGCATAATTTCAAGAGTTGTTTCTCTTAAGTAAATTGTTTCAAGAGTGAATAAGCCTATCTGTTCAAAAGAATTTAAAAGTAAAACATGCACTTTAACTTGGCCTGAATTTGGCTTACCTCTGCTTCTAAGCCTGATCAAATTCTCTTTTGGTTGCTCAATTTTAGAACTCAATATATGTAGAAGTCTCTTTACTGGGAGACTGTGAACAATCACTTCTTTACATTTTCTTAGAATATCCTAAATAATTTGTAGTTTTCTACACTGGGACAAGATTTTTTCTTTATCTTGCCCATAGAACTCTTTTCCAAGTGTTTTTTTTTTCAATTTACAAGAAAGTTTTTAAAGAGTAAACAATGAGTCCTAACACAGTCTTTTGACTACTGCTGTTGTGACATAAAATATTAACATTTTCTTATTTCTTCTTGACATTGTAACTAAAATATGACTTTTAAAAAAGCTAAAATTGCATGTGAGGTGTGAAGTTCCATGTTCAGCTGCATGCTCAAAATGGGTCTTGTGTCCTTTTTCTGATATCAGAAAAGTCAATAGTATCTCATGGTTACTGAGGACCTGTTTTATGAGATCAATCTGATTAATAACTAGCTCTTAGTTGCATCAGGTATTTCATCTTCATACCATTACCATTGTTTATTCTCACCTAGTTTGTATTCTCTCTTTATGCTAGTTTATGTGGGCTTTGTTGGAGTGACCTTAGGAATACATCTACTGGTGTGACACAAAGAGAGAAAGGCTGAGGTTTGTTTTTTGGTGATCTGTTATTGTTTCAGGATTGTATGTGTAAACTGGGACTTTCACCAGCAGTTATATTTATTCCAGTTGCCAGTGATATGGACACAGTGCATGTCTAGAGTCCTGACTGCTAGAGCACATTGTGTCCACACTGCAAATGATGTCCTTTTAGCTGGTACCCTTGGATATGGCTTTAATCTTGATTCCACCAGAAGGGAAATGACTTTGAACTCTCCAGCAGCACAGTCAAGTGTATTTCGTATGATTCTGAGTAGAGATTCAGGAAACACTTGCGCCAAAAAGAACCTGTCCTGGATGCTAGCTTAGTAATATTGACGCAACCCTTGACACTTGTTTGTGCCTACTGGTACCCTTCTTTCCTCAGCAAAGCACCTCCAGTTATTCTTGATTAAGTTTTTTTCCTTAATAGCAAAGCTGCACTTTCTTCCCCTCTCTCTACAGGTTGATGATAGTTTGTCTAGGAGAACATAGCAGACCTTATTCTCTAGAAGGACTGAATTATAGATTACTCTGGGTACGTAGGAGTTGGGGATCTCCCTCCAACTTTAAAACGGAACTAGAGTTTTTATGATTTTGATGTAAAGTCAAGCCCATGTACTTCTTTTACAGGATGATTGGTTTGTTTAGACCTCTCCTTTTGCAGAGACTGAAGCAGTAGCAGCCAGGATAAGATTAAGACTTTAAGGGTAGGCTTTAATGATAGACACACTATCATGAATAATCCTTTAGGATATCTGCAAGTATCTTAAGGCATGGATTTAAGAACGGAAAAGATAGTTCTTATACTTTCTTAAGAGAATTTTAAAACTTGATCTTCGTGTTTCTTTTATCCAGAGTCACTCTTAAGGCTGCTGGGGTTATCATAGCCTTGTGCTAGGATCTAGTCTTGTGATTGTATTTCAGCTTCTGTTTCCTTTTGAGGTCAGAGCTAGAAAATGAGTCAGTAAAATGGATATCTTTTCTAACTGTCTAGTTACCTTATTGCAGTGTTTTTCTTGCAGTGATTTCTTGATAAATCTAAATCAAGGTAAATGACACTTTTTCTTAGCAGTTTTGATAGAATGGGACACTGAAACCAAGGATTTTTTAATCTAGCTCATTAGACCTAGATCCTATCTTTTGGTCACAGAATCATGTGTGACTTGTTGCTTAGAAGAAAGTTGAAAGAACTTGTCCAAAATGGACAGACATATCCGCATCAAAATTGTATTGCTAGATCTTAAACAATGATTTTAATTTATGCTCAGAAGTGCAAACTTTGTCTGATATAAATTTGTTCTCTGCATCCATATGCATTTCTGAATCTTGCTGAGTTTCTGCTTTTACGTATTGTGACAGTGAGTTTTTTGAGCAAATTTGTGTTTGAAGAAAAGAAACAGAGTGGAGTTATTCCTAACCTTGCCTAGTAGCTGTATCTTTGAACAGTGATAGGGAAAGCAAATCTCATGTTGCCCACGCTGTGCATTTATGCTCCATGTTTTTGCCTATGGGACCACTACTGCTATTGCCTAGCAGCGAGTTGGGTGTAGAGAACAGTAATTGTCAGCCTCAACATAAAGAGAGATTATAAACTGCTTTTGAAGAAGTCTAGTAGAAAGAAAATAGAGAGCTGACTTGACTTGGGAGCTCTTGCGCCTATAGCAACCAACATCTTTGAATGGGCAGTCAGGAAGTATTCAGGGGATGTGATGGTAGAGTGCAGGGAAATCATGGTAGGTATGGACAGGGCACTTGCAGTTACTGCAGTGAAAGGCATTGGGATATAGATTCATAGATTTATAGATTACTAGGTTGGAAAAGACCTTAGAGATCATCCAGTCCAACCGTCCCTAATCCCCATTAAACCATATCCCCAAGTAGTTCATCCACCCTGTTCTTAAACACATCCAGGGATGGGGACTCAACCACCTCCCTGGGCAATCTATTCCAGTGGCTGACAACCCTTTCAGAGAAGAAATACTTCCTAACATCCAACCTGAATCTCCCCTGACTAAGCTTATACCCATTTCCTCTTGTTCTATCACCCATCACTAATGTAAAGAGCCCTTCCCCCACCTCCCCACCATCCCTTCTCAAGTATTTGTAGGTTGTAATCAGGTCTTCCCTCAGCCTCCTCTTCTCCAGGCTAAACAGCCCCAACTCCCTCAGCCGCTTCCCATAAGTTTTATTTTCCAGCCCCTTGACCAGTTTAGTCGCCCTTCTTTGGACTCGCTCCAGGAGCTCAATATCTCTCTTAAAGCAAGGGGCCCAAAACTGGACGCAATATTCCAGGTGCGGCCTCACCAGTGCCGAGTACAGGGGCAGGATCACTTCCCTGTTCCTGCTGGTCACACTATTCTTGATACACGCCAGTATCCCATTGGCCTTTTTGGCCACCTGGGCACACTGCTGGCTCATATCAAGCCAGTAGTCAACCAACACCCCCAGGTCCTTCTCCGCCAGGCAGCTCTCCAGCCACTCTTCCCCGAGCCTATAGCGATGCTTGGGGTTTTTATACCCCAAGTGAAGGACTCTGCACTTGGCCTTATTAAAGCTCATGCCATTGGCCTCAGCCCAATGATCCAGTCTGTTCAAATCCCTCTGAAGGGCCTCCCTACCCTCGAGCAGATCGACACAGCCTCCCAGCTTGGTGTCGTCCGCAAACTTACTGAGGATACATTCAATCCCCTCATCCAGGTCATTGATGAAGATGTTAAACAGAACTGGACCCAGCACTGAGCCCTGGGGAACCCCACTGGTGACCGGCCTCCAGTCGGATTTAGCCCCATTTACCACCACTCTTTGGGCCCGGCCATCCAGCCAGTTTTTAACCCAAAGGAGGGTGTGCCTATCCAGGCCAGCAGTTATCAGTTTCTCAACCAGAATACTATGAGAAACTGTATCAAAGGCTTTATTGAGGTCAAGGAAAACTACATCCACAGCCCTTGCCTCATCAACCAGGCGGGTCACCCCATCACAGAAGGTGATCAGGTTTGATTGGCAAGATCTGCCTTTCATAAACCCATGTTGACTGGGCCTGATCACCCGGTTAACCTGTATGTGCTCATTAATAGCACTCAAGATAACCTGTTCCATGACTTTGCCCGTCACCGAGGTCAGACTGACAGGCCTGTAGTTCCCCAGATCCTCCTTCCGCCCTTTTTTGTAAATGGGGGTAACATCTGCCTTAGGTACAGATCTGTAGAAAACCAGACTTGCTTAAACCTGTTTCAAGGAAGTTACTGTATGTTTATTCTCTTCACGGTAAACTACTGCATCTGGATGTGTGTCACAGCAGTTTTTGTAATTAACTACAGCAGAAATTGTTTCAGAGATAAGCTTACTGAACTCATGTTAATCTGTTTCCTCCTTCTGTTTGCTGCTTCTGTTTCTCATTCAGCTGTGGTGTATTGCTGTCAGCTGAGTGCTTGGTGCAAATCCACTGTTATGTTCAACATTTTTTTGTTTCCAGGATAATGAACATGGCAAAAAACATCTTTATAAAATATGGTAAAACCAGGCAAATTCAGGTTCAGCAAGAGCTTGTCTGCTTCTTTTTTAACTTAGTAAAATGTTCTTGATGGTCAATGTACATGATGTACTCTGGCACTTCAGCAGTGGAAACTTGATTTGCAAGAATCTGGAAAAATCATAAAGCTCTGCTATTGTTAATTAGTTATGCATTTTAATTGCAAGTGTTCTGATATTGTTATAGAATGGGTTTACGTGAGAGAGTAAAATGGGGTCGCTTGCTGCTAACAATGGAAAAAGTACTGAAGATGACACAGCCAGTGGTTACAGAGTGTAAAAGACCAGCTCTATATGTTCTGTAAAAGTACCTGTGCAAAGGCCCAAATCTGAAGATTTCCTTTCAGTGAATACTTAAACAATATTGATTTTGTTTCCTTATTTTAGAACTAAGTAATGATGAAAAAATAAGGAAATGACAATGCTGTAATGAAAATTTTCCTTGCATTTGTGTGTTCTGCTGTATGGTTATCAGTTCCTCTATATCCGTTCAAAATCTTTTACCAATATAAAGATACAGTAAAATAGTGCATGTTAACAGTAAAAACAGCTGTTAATGTTAAGTACTGCTTCTCTAGCATTTTACTTCTTTGAAGTATTAGAATGGAAACAAGTTAGCTTATGGACTGTTAGTAAGTACTGGGGAGATACAGGCTGCATACCTGCTCTTTTCTCTAACCCCTTGTTCCATGTTTACGGCTAAGCAACAACAGTATAGCTTGCTTTTTAGGAAGTAATATTATTTATCAAAATATTTTCAAACTAATCTGTGAGGTGGGGGAAGAAGAACTGGTGTAATACTAAAATCTGAGTCTCACTCCACCTGTAGCACTTTATTCAAACATCCACTCTTGGAAAACAAACAAAAAACCACCCACAAAAAAGTCAGTCCCCAAAACTACCTCTTAGAATGCCTTTGAATATTCAACAGTTCAAAAGCATTTTTAAATAACATATTTCCTTCTGTGTCATTTAAAGAGCTGCTAAACTGTTTTCTTTCTTTTGTGGGTATGTTTTATGCCAACATTTCTAGCTGTTTCCACCATTTCAAATCTGTGGTCTGAAACTTAAACTATGTCTATTGTTTCACAAAGCTATGTGTGTATGTCAAGTTCAGTTAACTGTACTCTGTCAAACTTTATGTTAAAAAGCCTTTCAGTCAAAAAGAGACTTTAGAAATGGAGTTTTAAGCAGATGGTTATGTACTTTGTCTATGGATGTACAATGAAATACAGAGAATTTAGGATAAGAATGTTTGCATGCCTGGTCAGTAAGAATTTTCCTCATAGATATTCTATAACTTTTTATTACAGGCACTCCCTGATAATGCTTAATTTGTTAACTGAATTTCTTAGAGCAATATAGGAGCTTTCAAATTCTGCACCGTAAATATGGATTTAAAATTTCGCTTGTGAAGCTATTTAGCGTATGGATTATATATAAACTAAGCTGGTCTTGAGCTGATACTTCCTTTTCATTGTTCTCCTCTGACATCAGTGTATAAGACGTGCAGAAGAGTACACTGTGACAATATGTTTAGGTTTAAACAATTACATATAATTAGAGTGGTAAATGTCATGATGTACAAGTGTTAGTGAAATATGTTCTTAATTATTACTTTTCTTTGTGTCATATTTCATCCCTTGAAGCCAGCAATACCCTCAAGATGCTTTAGCCCATTTAAGGCACTTCTCCACTCCCTACTAATTATCTGTAATTAATACCTTGCTAAAAATTTGGAGTTGCTTCGTCTTGTCTTAGTATCATCGTTACCCATTTATTTAAAAATCTAACTTAATTTCAATTCAAAGTAAGTTCTTTCACAAATATTTTTTTCTGAAATTTTCTCTTCCATTCTGAGGCAAAAGAAAAAATGTATTTTTTTAATCTGTATGTTATTTGCATTAGTAGAAAATAGTTTGTGTTCTAGCAGAAAGTTTCCCTTCAAAACAAAAAAGGAAACATTTTGGTAATAAATATTTGAAATTGAAAGTTACTAGACCATTTCTGGTTTCATTGGCAATTTACCTCTGGACTGCTGTACTCGAAAGAGCACTCCATTTTACAGATTTGGGAGCTAGAGTTTCTGATTCCTTTATATTTTCTGCTGACCTTGATTATTTAAAGAATATAGATAATATCTACTTAGTTTCAAAATATTCCAAAGCATCTTTTTGAAAATCTCATTTTCTTTAGTATTCAGAAGGAAATCTTTCTTTTTAAGTTACTCTATCTTCCTGTGTCTGTATAACACTTGAATTACTTTTCTTTCTAAGTGGGCTGTGTAAAAGGATCTTCTTTTTGATTGCAGTCATGACAAACTAAAATAACAAAAATTACTAATTTAAATAATATAAAAATGATAACTATATGATTTTTCTAAGACATCTCTGTTAGTATTATTACAAACTAAAATTCAGATGTATAATGCTGATGAATCCTTGAATTTCAGTGATGCATTATGAAACTAGAATAGAAACTAAAAACTTTCTTCTTTTTATTAAAGTTTTGAGGAAAGTATTAAAAGAAAAAAGACAAGTTGTAGGACCTGTGCAGTTCATTTTGTTCATAGTTTGGAACAGGAAGTGGACATACCCCTTTTCTCTGCGTAGTAGAGATGAGGGCTTGTTAAGAAGGTTTGTAGAAAGTGTTATGATAAAATTCATAGTTAAGTGTAGATAAATGTAAAAGAAGGCAAAAGTTTTGAAGTAGCTTCCACTTGCGAAATGACTGAATAGATGTTGATCTCTTTACCTGTGGAAAGACGTGAGAAGAGATGTGGTGGAGCATTTTGAAGGGCTGAGAAGGTGGTTTTGCACTCCATTTTCTGTCAGAACAGAGCACGTGATGAAGAGTGATGAATCAGATACTGCCTGATGCAGATGCTAGAAAAATACTGTTGTTCAGAAAGTAGCTGGGTGAATTCAGGATTCCTGTAATTCACTGAGAACTGTTAAGCCAGTCGCTTCTGGATTTCTGAAGCCCTCAGGGACTTTTTCATTAAGGGATTTCCTGAGCTAGGATAATAAGCTTTGTATGAGGCCGAGGGAGTGTTCTGAGAAAGTGCGAAGATAAGATTTCCTTCATCTTATTCACTTATCCTTGACTATCTACTGTCAGTCTCTACTAGAGACTGGATGCTGGGCTAGCCAGCCTGTGGTCTTATCAAATACATCCATTTTTATCAAAGACTCTTTCTTAAATTATCTTCCTTTGTAATTCATGCTTCTGGATGAACTGGTAATTTAACAATATGAAAATAGACTAGAACTTTCTTATCTTAATCAGGCCGATTCATCTTGAGGTAGTCCTGTCTGATTAACTCCCAGTTCCAGCTTTCATACCTGCCTATGTTTTGACTCAAGAGATTATGCTCCTTACTCAGTTTTCCATTAATAGGATTCTTATAATCACTAACTATAGGAAGCCAAACTGCTTGGTAAGGTGTGTTGAGAGAAGAACGCCTCTTCTACATGGCTAAAAAGTGGATGGAAGTTTTTTGGGTTTTGTTGATTTTTTTTTTTTTTTTTTTAATCTGGAAGGCTCATGGAACAGCATGAAACTTTGAAATTTCATGTGCAGATAACTGGAGAAAAATATAGAGGGAAACATGTAAGGGATAGAGGTTCTTAGTTACTACCATCTTCTGCTGCTGCTGCAAAAATGAAACAGACAAGGCGTTTGAAGAGTCATGCTTCTACAATTTATTAACTTGTTCCCATACTGTAAAAGTTTGTCACTAGAAGGTTGATGATTTCTTTTGGTGAGGCCTCAAATTGATTAAAAATTTTTTTATACGTGTAACTTCTCATTGATTTATTTAACAACATAAAGATGCAGCAAGATACTTGCAGCACCTAATTGAATTCATTTGTAGTTATAAAGTGTTTATTTACTTCTGTAACACTTTGCTGGATAGTTAGAATTTGGCATGTTTTTTGGAAAGGTGTTATTTCTGATCAATCCTGAACCTACCTACCTAATATAGCATGTCTTATTCTTGACAGGACTGTTGAGATGTAAGGTTTAATTAATGAAAGAAAATCTGTTATTGCTTAAAAGTATGATTTCTTTAAGACTAATTAAGATTATTTATTCTTTTTTAATTACTACAGTGTACAGACTATGACCTGGATTATGGAACTGAATGCTTGCATCTTGCTCTGAAATATTGTAAAACAAATGCCAAACTTGTTGAAGGAACAGCTGACCTCTGGAAGGTAAAGGCAATAATAATCTCTATTTTTTATATATCCTTAAAAATTAATAAACATCACACATTACCATAAAAATTCAGATGTGTTTTCAATTGTCATAGTTAGGCTTTTCTCTTCAAAATTTCAGAATTGTTTTTGGATTATCATGAGCTTTTTTAGAGCTCATTGTCATAGACAGACTTGTGCAGATGCTACCTGAGATAATCAATGAAAACAATATTTATCTGCAAGTAGGAAAACCAACTAGGTACTTGAATAACCTGAGAATCACTATAAATCTATAATCTCTAAAACTAACAACTTTTATGAGATTAGCTTTCTCCTGCTGTTTCTGTATCTTTCGTCTATTTTCCTCTGCTTTTCCTATGAGGACATCAGTTTTTCTCTGAAGCCAAAAATCTGGCTGACAACAGTTTGATTTTTAGAGCAGTTCATTACATTCAGTAATAATGTTTAAGACCTCTTCAAACAATATTCTAAATTTTTTTAAACATCATTCAGCTTGTCTGATAATCTGTAGGTTCCTGATGACTGACAAAGCAGATCTGTATATAGGTGCCAAAGGATGCGTCCCTGCTGCTTAAAAGTATCCCATTTCATTGTTTCGGATGGTGGAACAATATTCTTTCTCAGTAGCTGTTGTGTCATGCAATTTTTAAGTGTTTCTCTTTTTTACTGTTTTATTCATTACCACATTGAAGGATCTGGAGGCAGCTCAAATCACTCCTGCCTTTGACAGTAAATTTCCTCCAATGGGATGTGATTTCTAATAATAAAACAGTAAATCTTAAACAGAAAGGTAATTTCCTGAATCTGCAGTGCAAATTTCCTGTGCAATTTAGCAGCAAAATTTACTTATGCGTTGGTTGCGTACAGCAACTTCTTTCAGTATCTTTCTGGGGACGTAGTCTTTCTGAAACAGCATATTGTCTGTTTTCCTGTTGTCTTTGAAGGGACAGATTGTCATGCATATTTGCATTACATCATTTTTTTGGATGATTTCATTGTTCTCATTACAAAGCATGATACATACATGAAGGGTAACAAAATATACCATAATGTTGGCTTAATTCTTTATAATGTTTATTTAGTTCTTTACTGTCTGTAGATACTATACTACTGATGCCCAGCAGATGAAATGTAGTCTTTTGACCTAGAATGACAGAACTACTAAGACTGAAGGAAATATCTAGATGTTATCTGGTCCAACACCTTGCTGAAAGTGGAGCCAGGTTAGTTAGGTTAGACTGTGCAAGGCCTTATTCAGTTGTGTTTTCAATATCTCCAAGAATGGAGATTTCACGCTCTCTGGAGAAAACAGTTCCAATGCATATCCCTCTGTATGAAGGAGACTTTTTTTCATAATATTTGGTCAGCATTTCCCTTGCTGCCTCTTGAACTGGGAAAGGATGAAAGGCCAACAGAAAGATCTGCAAGAGAAGTCCAGTTTACTCTTGTCTATGGCCATTAATTTTGACCCTTCCTCACTCTTCATCTGTTCTTCAGGATGAACAAGCCAAATTCTCTCACGCCACCTTAGCAGCCCTCTGCTGGGCTTCCTCCTATTCCTTGCTGTGTTATATTGGAGAGCCCAAAACTAGAAACAGTGCTCCGGTGTGTTCTCAGAAGTGCCGAATACAGGGGAATAATTCTGTATTCTTGTAATGAAGGCTAGTTCCTTACTGATGCGGCCCAGACATTTGGACTCCTTTTCTGCACTGCTACACACTGCTGACTCATGTTCAGCTTATCCAGAAAGTCCTTTTCTGCAAAGCTCTTTTCTGTATTTTGGCATCAGTGTAGACTGCTGCACGGTTATTATGTCTCAAATGCAGGATGCTGTATTCATGTGTGTTATATTTCACAAGGTTTCTGTCAGCCTCCTTCTCCAGCCTTTCAGTATCCCTCTAACTGTGTGTTGTACCCTTGAGCATATTGAATATTTCCCCACTAGTTTGCTGAGCATATTTCTCCTTTCCCAGGTTATTAATAAAGGTATTATGCAGTATTGTCCCCAGTATCAGCCCCTGGGGAACAGCACTAGTAAACAGTCCCTGGTTACACTTCAGACTCGAGCTTGTGCATATATGTGTTTTAAAAGAGAATTGTTGAAGTGTTAGTGCCACACCAACATTGTTGGTGAAACAAACTCCTGATGCTGTTAACTTTCTAGCATGTGGGACCCATTGCAGTAGCACTGGACTTTTTAAAGAGACTTGTAAACACATGGTAACATGTGAGGAGTGAATTCCTCGTAGGTGCTCAGGTATTGGACAGAGAACTTCTTTGACTGGTGGCATACTCAATAATATCATGGAGAAGGAGATTCAGGTAGAAAAGCCGAAATACTGTGGACCAGGTGAAAGATTCTTAGTGTTGACAGTATTGTGCAGTGCGTGACTGCAGCAACGGCACCCATTTATGGGCAGATACTGTGCTGGAGGTGGTGAATATGCTATATATAGTATACACATAGATGCGGGTACCATGTCATTAATGTACACATACATTTTCACATCCTATTCCCTGTCTTATTTTGTAGCTAAAAGTCATTGGTGTCTCCTGTGGCTTGTGAAGACATTCAAAGTCAAAGGCATAAAAATTGCAATGTCTGTAGGATAGTAAATTGTTTCTGCTGCAAATACTTTCACCAGCTTAGAGGCTACAGAGGAAGATGGGTCCTTCCTGCTTGAATAGCACCCTGGTGTTGGTCACTCTGTACCAGGGTGTTTGGCAGGTGACTTGGGACAGTACCATTAAAGAGGAGAACAGTTGTGCTCGGTCTCTGCAGTTTGATGAAGTGCAGAAGGCTGCGTATTTTCTCAAGTGATACTTGCCTACACAATGGTTAGGAGCTATTGCTGTTTGTTACTAATCGCCTTTCAGAAGCAGAATTGTCTTTTCTCAGCTGTCATTATAACCTGATTTGTACTACCTTGTGTTTTTCTGTAAGGCTTTTCCATGCTGAGATAAACTATATTTTGTATGCCAAGAACTGATGTACTTCCAATGGCTCCAGTCTTATTTTTTTCAACAAGAGGCAAAAAGATATTCCATCCAGATAAATGAGTACTGAAATAATCATTGTTGAGTTTTCAGAAGACATGTAACAGAAAAACTGCAGTCAATTAACAGGTGGAGAAGAGTTTCTAAAGTGCAAATATTACAAACCAGTTTGATCCTATATGGACCTTGAATCTTTAAAAAGAAGACGTGATATTTGTAAGCATTCAGTTTATTTATTAGGTGTACCACCTACTTAGCATTAAATGACTCAAAGCTGTGGGAAAAAGTTACTTGTGCATACGTATTGTCATCTTGAATTAACTCTGTTCTACCAGAGAGCTGTCTACTTGTAGTGCATTAGAAAAAGTAACATTTCAAAGTCACTTATGGCTGGAGCTAAAGCAACAGATAGTTTATTTACTTTCTGGTAACAAAATGCAAAATTAAAATCATTCTTTGTTGTGACAACAACCAGGCCAGGAACATTCAAATTACTTCAGTTTTATAAATATTTATAAGTACTATTATAAATGTAGTTACTATGTAACAATTTATAACATATTTAGAATCAGGATGGCAAAAAAAGGAAACAGGATGACACTATCAACACCATATTTTCAGTTTGTGGGTGCTTGACTCCTTTGAAACAAAATGACCTTAAATGTTCTGGGCCAGTATCTTCTTAAAAAAAAGTATAAAGTCATGTAACAATATGATTGCTGGAGTCTGGTGTATATATGTGTGTGTAATGCAGATCAAAACTGCATTGTAAGAGCATTTTAAAAAGATTGATAAGCATTTAAAGACTTGATAGTGCAAAAAATCCTCACCATTTCTGAAAACAGCAGGTTATTTTCTAATCCTACAAAAATATCCCATACAAAGGAGACCTGTATGATACTTTAGTATAACAGAGGGAAATACTTCATTACACTAAAATGCAGTGCATTTTGTGTATGTGTGATGATAACTTTATTGTGTTTGTTTAGTGAAGAGTTGTTTTGCATTTAACATACAGTTTTGTAAATCTGAAATGTTCATCAAGCTAAATCAGTTTGAAGAAGACTTTTAAACATTAAATGGGAATAACTTTGGTTAACTTTTAAAAGAGCATCCTCTTAGGTAGTGAAAAGTTGCAGTCTGACAATTGAGAGAGAAGGGCACAGAGCAAACTCTTGTCTGATTATTTTGAGGCTTTACTAAATAGATATAGTAGAGTGTTTATTATGCAGAAAAGTAGAGGAATGTTTAATAAGTAAGACTATTCTGCCTTTGCCAAATAAGCAGAGGATGATTTCATGTTTAGTGAGGTATTTGTGTTGAGTTTTAGTGCTTGGCCTAGCAAAATTCTGGATTGCAGCAATAACATTAAAAAAAATCTTGAAACAGTATGTGCTCAAGAGGACAAAATGACAATTAATGTTGTCACATGAAGAGAGAGAATCTGAGTAATTAGAAGCCTGAGAGTTCAGTATTGCTCAACAAAACAAAAGGGTGCACTGCTACAGGCAGAACTTGATTAATAAAGAGTAAAGAGACTAATGTAATTAATATCGACCAACATGGAATTTACTTATTTTGTGAAATTGACTGTAAGCCTTTTTTACAAGATTATAATCTTGGCTGATAAATATGGTAGTGCTGATAAAAAATAGGGTTGGCAGAAGTTTGACTTGTGACTACGTGGCACCTAATTAAAAATAGGATGACTGTAATTGTACTATCCCTCATTAAATAGATTAAAAAATGTATAACTGATATATTTTAAAAGATAATTCTCACCACGTGCAGTTCTGCAGAAACTGTTATTGTCTCTAAGCTGTTTAACATTTGTCTGATAAAGTTTGCAGACAACAATGCTGTGGTCAAATCTGAACTCAAGCTCTGTGCAACTGTTGATAAATAGAGAGGGTTCAGAGAAGACCATGAACAAAGATTGAATGGCAATTTAATACGTCCTTAGAGATTTAGCTCAATAATGTGATATAAAAAAACCAGAAATGAATGAAGTAGAAGATCTCTCTTCTACCAAGGAAGTGAGAACTCCTATGTGTCATCTTTTTTGCCTATCCTTTTTCCACTGTCATTTTTGCCCCTTGTCTGCAAGAGTGGATAGTGCCGTCTTACTTTCTGCTACAGAGTGGCAGTTAAAGTATTCTTCCCAGCTGATTTGGCTATATGGGCATTCCGTCCAGCTGGGGTGAGCCTAGAACGCAGATCCACTCCAGTGAAACTAGAGATAAAGCAGTATAGCTGCTCAGAACATTAAACTGCTGTGTTGATTAGCCTTAGAAGTAGTTTAAAGCAAATTCGTACCAAGGCAATCAATGGTTAGAATCAAACCAAGGGGTGTCTCTGTCGGGATTGTCTGCCTTTTGAATAAGTCTCATGTAAATTTTAAGTACACCTCTTAATCAACATAAGAAAATCCAGAGACCTTATGAATATCCATACCTTGAGAGAAACTTTGGTTGGATTTAGCCTCTTACTCAGTCTTGAAAGAGGTGTAGAGAATCCCTCCCTCCCTGCCTGACTGGTAAGTGGTGGTCACCTGTGGTAGCTGACAGGGATTTTCTCTATTGGCTTTACTATTTTCATAAAGCTTATAGGAGCTTGTATCTGAAATTAGCTTATAGGATCAAAGATTATGAAAGAAATATATATGGATAGTGTGATAGGGTCTCAGGAGGAAACCACCGTCCAAAGTATTTGTTGATGTCTGGCTCAGAATTTCAGGAGTGATTTTAAAGCTTCATTCTTAATTTTTTATTCTTCTATGCTTTCTTCTTGAGCACTGGACCTACTGTATGAAGAAACTTTTTTTAAAAAATCAGACTATTTAAAAATACTTCTGCATCTTAAAGAGATTGTGAATGTTAAACTGAGAGATGACTTTTAACAGAGCTTAGCTAGTCTTGTTTCTTGAAAGGTTTTTAGATGGTTATCTGTTAGAGGTTTACTGCAAATTCAGTATAAAAGCTCTGTAGAAACAGGTAAGTAGAAAGAAACCTTGCAGCAGAATTGGTGACTCAATGATTCTTTATCCTTAAATTTAAATTCAAGACATTGATTCTTCCCAACAGTATATAAACTCAGACACCTAGGATTTTGCAGGCTAGATTCATTCTCTGGCTGCTTCTTCTGCAGGACAAGCTATGGTGAAATATGTTAATTTTTAATTTTAAAAGAATATCATTCCTTGGAGAAATGATGAGTAATGAGAAAGGTGATATTATTTATCCGTTTCTGACTACAATATACAATTTATGAGATGGAGAGGAAAGTGATTGCAAGAATCTCTATGTTAAAATGAAATAATCATCTACATGGAGACTAAAATACCTGTAATAGTATGTTTCTGTTGTAAGATTTACTTCGCAGTACTAAAGCTTTTGGAATCCTATTCAGTCCATTTCAAAAAGAAAGAAAAGTTATTCAGACTCTAGAGAAACAAATGCAGAAAACTCAGTAACATTTTATTTATCATAAAAGGACGCTACAGTAGAAACAAAGACAAATATTTAGGAGTTATTCTTGTATCAGTTCGTGCCACTGCATGTCATTGCAAAGACATTGCTGGCAAAGACTGTTAGTGTCTTGGGTAGATGCTGTCTTCAGTCTTCTGTTCATTTGTTTGCAAAGCCTCATCCTGGGATTGTCAACCACTGTGAGGGTGCAAGGCAGATATGAAAGATAGATTTATAAGTACCAAGTAAATATTTAGCATCTTGTTGTCCATCTAACTTGATCTGAATAATGTCTTTAAGAAAGATCTTGATGGTTTTTAATCCTCTGAAGGCTTATACAAAGCCTACTGTAGTGTCACTGACTCCCACTGATTAATTTGACTCTCATTAACAGTAATAGTCTTGCAAATAACGAGGCTTCTCCCTGGCTGTCTTTTTTATGATCAGAAGTCCTATAAAAAAGGAATCGATTTCATGATAAAATTATGGAGCAGAAATTGATTTTTTTTAAGGAAATATGAAAATGGATGTGTGAAAATAGATGCAATATCATGTGTTTATGATTCTTCAAAGGGTTAAAAATAGGTTTAGGTTTCAAATGAGTCCTAAGCAGATCTAAGTATTTAAAACAAGGTTTCTCTTGAGTCTCTACTAATTTCTCTGCCTTCTGCTCTCATGACTTGCTAGTGATATTTTACTAGAATGAAGAAATTGACAATATCATTTGTTTATGCTATTTCAAATGTAAAGAATTGCCTTCAGGGCATTGTTTTATTAGTTTTACATTCCTTCCTGCTGTGTTAAATCTAATGAGGCTTGTCTGTCCTTTAGGTGACCTACAAGCGGGATCTGTATGCAGCTGAATCGATTATTAAGGGTATGTGTTCGTCCTTGTGGCTGTCAGCTTGCATATTCCTAAGTCTAATTTAGAATCTTGTGTGCTATAGTTTTAAATGTCTTTAAGAAAAGTTTTATGATTAATAAAATGTGCTTAGGCAAGTTGTTTTAGCTTGTTCATTGGAATACTTAAATTATGCATTATTTACCTTTATTTACTTCTCTTAGAATAGAGAATCTTATAAAAAGCTGTGTATATTAGAGTCAAACAGAGATTAATTTTGAATGGCTTTATAGGGAATAAAAACTTTTTTCATTTCCAGTTCAATTCTAAATATGTTCCGTCTTTCTAATCTAACTAGTAGACTCTATAGGGCTCTTCTGTCTTCTACGTACAGCAACTTGTTACCTAAATTGATGTAGCAATTACATGATATTGAGGTATTCTGCTGATTTATAAATACTTTGTCAAACTGCTTTTAAGCTTTTCCTGTACTGGTAACATTGCTTTCATAGCAGTTTTACATAAAGACTAGATTTGGCCTTTAGCTAGATTGACTCCCTCTAAAAACAATGTAGAAAGGAAGAAGTCTGAAGTACTGTATAAGGAGCACACTGATGGTTGTTGTAAACTGATTCAGGTGACTCTTGCTTGACTTGTTGTTGAGAACTGAGGGATAAAAGCACGGAAACTGATGAAGAAAAATGGACTTCCCTTTGGATTAAAAAAATCTTTACAGAGAAAAGAGTTTGGTTCCTATTTAAGAAAAGCAGAGCAGAAAACCTGTCCTATTAGGGCATGGTGAGTGACTTGCTAGTTGTTCACTTGGGTGGCTCGTGTTACAAGATCCAGTATTGGTTTAGCTTCTGGCTTGGGTAAATGAGACCATGCTGAGCTCAGCTCTGTCACTGTAGACAAGCTTGAAAGCTTAAACAGAGCTCTGATATTGCTGTGGTATTCTGCATGCTGCTTCTCTGGACCTCCAGGAATGCAACAAGTTTGCATACTTACATGCATTTCTTGACTTACAAGACAAAAAATAGTGAATAGAATGAATCAGTATGCAAAAGAGGAATGTCATGGTACAATATGGTATAAAATTAAGCAATTGTTTTATCTCCTTGATGAGTAGAAATTGGAACTAATACTTTACCTTGAATGGTATTTCAATGGAAAAAAGAGAAGCTTCCAATCTTTGAGAAGTGCAAAAGTAATTTTATTAAAAAATTATTTTTTTTTTCCTGGCCTAAATATAGATCCTGTTACACCATTCTGTCACCTAGTTCCAATAGAGTATATGAGTGTATGCATGCTTTTACAGTACAGGCTTCTTTTAAGTATTATCTATATAGCTTAGACTGTCAAAGAAAAATTCCCTCTGATGGTGACATCAATAAGGAAATGTAGAAAGCTGATTCAGCTGCTTGGATGTGCTGTTTTATTACAATATTTGTAAATGTTTGCTGTAACGAGTTGTTGTGCTTCTGTCAGTCAAGCTTGTTGAAACCAGTAATACCAGCATAAAATTATGTGAATGCCATGAATCAGGTCAATGAACATACGATGTTGATCGTATCTTGATATCCAAAGCAGTTGATACTGTCCCACATGACATCCTTGTCTCTAAACTGGAAAGACATGGATTTGATGGATGGACCACTTGGTGGATAAGGAATTGGCTGCATGGTCGCTCTCAAAGAGTTGTGGTCAATGGCTCAATGTCCAAATGGAAACCAGTGACGAGTGGTGTTCCTCAGGGGTCAGTACTGGGGCCGGTGCTATTTAACATCTTTGTTGGAGACATGGACAGTGGGATCGAGTGCACTCTCAGCAAGTTTGCAGATGACACCAAGTTATGAGGTGTTGTGGACACGCTGGAGGGAAGGGATGCCATCCAGAGGGACCTTGACAAGCTGGAGAGATGGGCCTGTGAGAACCTCATGAAGTTCAACAAGGCCAAGTGCAAGGTCCTGCACGTGGGTCGGGGCAATCCCAAGCACAAGTACAGGCTGGGCGGAGAATGCATTGAGAGCAGCCCTGAGGAAAAGCGCTTGGGAGTGCTGGTGGATGAGAAGCTCAACATGAGACAGCCATGTGCACTGGCAGCCCAGAAAGCCAACCGTATCCTGGGCTGCATCCAAAGAATTGTGGCCAGCAGGTCGAGGAAGGTGATTCTGCCCCTCTACTCTGCTCTAGTGAGACCCCACCTGGAGTACTGCCTTCAGCTCTGGAGTCCCCAACACAAGAAGGACATGGAGCTACTGGAGCGAGTCCAGAGGAGGGCCACGAAGATGATCCAAGGGCTGGAGCACCTCTGCTATGAAGACAGGCTGAAAGAGTTGGGGCTGTTCAGCCTGGAGAAGAGAAGGTTCTGTGGTGATCTTATTGCAGCCTTCCAGTACTTAAAGGGGGCCTACAAGAAAGCTGAAGAGGGACTTTTGACAAGGGCATGTAGTGATAGGACAAGGGGCAAGGGATTCAAACTGAAAGAGGGTAGATTTAGATTAGATATAAAAAAGAAATTCTTCACTCTGAGGGTGATGAGGCACTGGAACAGGTTGCCCAGAGAAGTTGTAGATGCCCCATCCCTGGAAGTGTTCAAGACCAGGTTGGATGAGGCTTTGAGCAACCTGGTGTAGTGGAAGGTTTTTCTGCCCATGGCATGGGGGCTGGAACTAGGTGATCTTTGAGGTCCCTTCCAACCCTAACCATTCTAGGTTTCTATAAAAGATTCAATATTCAACTTGAAAAAAAAAAATCTCATCAAGCTCATAGTTCTATGTTGACTTTGATCTTATTTTTCCTGTGTATTTTTCATATTTATTTACCATGTATGTTCTCAATATTTAATGACAGTTTATCAGACATTATTGGATGAAGTAGATTCATTTTAACTTCCTTTTTCCTTGAACTTAACTGGAGACTGAACTTCTTTTTAATACAAAGGCCAATTTACTGAACCATGTCATTCAGTATTACTCAAATATTTAAGAGTTACAAGACCTTCAGGATATACTGAGGATGTGTAAACTTTAAAGAAAAAGAAAAATCAGAAGCAGTGCTGATTCTTATTTTTTAAAAGTTCATGTTCATCTTGCAATTTATTTGATCGTTTACTAGATACATTCTTCTGTAATGGGCAAGGAGAAAGCCAGATGGACACCTTATGGAAAATATGTTGCTTTATGTGGCTAGAGAAGGAGACAGCACCCTGCTCTTGTGGTTCAGCTGTCCGCTTAGCTTATGGCTCCTTCCCCACATATCCCCCTTGTTACAGGGCAGCTCTTGTGAGGGTGGTAACTGAGTCAGCCCGTTTCTTGTGGGGAGACTAGAAATGAATAAAATGTGAAAAAATGGTTTCTGTGCTCTCCCTCTGCTACCCTCTCATCCTTACAAAGGTGACTTCTTGTATTCTTTTAGTCAGTGCTATCCTTTCTTCTTTATAGATTATTTAAAAGTAAAACAAGTTGATTTGTAATATTTTGAAATGTTTTGCTTAAAAAATATTTTCGTAGTATTTTGTGCTAATTTTAAGTAACACATACACGCTAGTATTTCATACAGAAAAAAATATAAACCTGAGAATACTGCAACCTTCATGCAAATGAATTTCCATGTTACTGTGTATATAAGGGCTTCATTAATCTCATAAGTCATTAAAGAAGATTAGTTATAATTTATTTAGAAGATAAGATCCACTCCAAGCAGCTTCCTCAAAAACTGCTTGAGTAGAAAATGAGGATGCCACTTATTCAAATGAAAGGAACATTCCTAAGTTTAACTATTTATAACTGGAGCAAAAATGCTGTAAATGACCAGTCATTCTCTTCATACTGTTCATAGATACATATTTTACATATGTATTTCATCATGTTATCACATTTTCTGTTTTCACTAGAGACGATATAATCTTTTCCAGCTGTTGGTTATGATAAAAAGTTGAGCTTAAATGAAGACTTACATGGTGGTAAATCAGGCTAATCTCTTACTTGATCTTTATGTATCTAATGTTCTGTTACTGTGCCATATGCAATGTATCTACTTCAGTAACCACAATAGTTTTTTATTTTGCCTGGTCTGTATGAAAAAACTGCACTTCAAGTTCCTTGAAATTTAGATTTGCTCTTTACTGCATTGCATGATTTCAGGAAGTGAAAGCCTTACATGTTCTTTACTCCTTATGCAAACAGTGTAATGAGTCCTCCATAGCTAATTAGGACACCTCATAACAGATTTATCTTACTAATTATCTTTAATGACATTTTGAATAGACACTATTAGCACTTCAAGTCTGCAGTTTGAGAGTTGTGCCTTACCTCGTCTATGCCCTTCAGAAGGCTTCAAATACCAGCTCTTCAGGTTGATATAACATGACTTATTTTTATAGGGGACAGTTGATCCATATAAATTAAAATTAGGTAAGCCTTTTAATCACAGTTCATGCTGTACTTAAAGGAAAGCATATTTAAGGGGAAAATATTATTTTTGACCTATTGAGCATCATCCTGTTGTACCCCTATGTTGCATCATTCAGTCTCCTGGTTGTTGTTCGTTTTACAGAAGTAGTCTTAATAGCTATGTCCAGCTGTGCTGTGGAAAACCTTCAAGGATAGATCACTTTTCAGAATGGCAATCATCCTACAAGCCAAGGTGGTACTCAGTTAGGCCTTTCCTACTAGATGAATAGTTGACTATCACAGTGTCTGCTTTTCTTGAGAGTTCAGAAACCACTATGCGGTACTATATGAAGTGCTTCTACTTGTCATTACTCTTTTTTGTTTTCCTCCACAGCTTAGGTACTGTCTGCTGTGTGTTAGCTACTCACTGCTGTTTGTGAGCTTAAGTGTTAGGGACCTGCTAGTGTCATGGAAGCACATCATGGAGACTGCTGGAGAGGCAGCCCCTGCAAGAAAGTGGCAGTTTCCATGCAATGTTTCTTCTGAGGGTTTCAGTCCATGGATAGAAGGAGGACCTTGTGCTGATTCTGATCAGTCTAGAGATACAAACTTGGCTAGCAGAAGTCCCTAGTGTGCTATTCATGGCTCGCATGAGACCCATGTGCTTGTGGATTTTCACATACTATTCCCCCTTAGAAGCATGCTCAGGGATGGATTTCCTGGATATCTACCTCCTCTTTCTCCTTTCCTTCCCTTTTCCTTTTCCTTCTTTGGGATAATAATGAGATGCCAGGAACTCTGGAGAGGCACATTTATGGCAGGAATACCCGCCTTCCCATGTGGAATTTACTGTTTTGCCTTGTTAAAACCCCTTTCTTTTACTTTTGCTTGGCACTGGCTGCTAGTGTGTCTGTAGCCTTACTGAGTATAGCTGGCAGCAATTTTTCCTACCTATATGGAGCAGAGGATTATTTTACTATTCTGTTTATTTCTGAGATATTTTTGCATTTCTGTCTCTTGTCTATGTATTAAATTATAATTCTGTAATTAATCAAATTAAATACAAGAAAAGTTATTATGGTGAGATGTGTTTGGCAATTAAATGATGTCTGAAAAAAATATAGTTAATCATGTGATTATAATTATGAGGCTGTTTCTTTAGTCAACTATATTACAAATGTAATTCTACCTAAGTAACAAGTCCCAAATGTTTCATAAAAGCACAGCTAGGTTTTTAACTGCTGGCCTAATGAGATATAATAACTGACAAATTTCAGCTTGCTAAACTTGACTCGGGTGGAAGTAAGAAAAACATACAGGCATACATGCATTTTTGTACTTTAGGTATTATATGTATATATATCATTCATATTCAAGGCAATACAAAGAAACCTTCACTAATGTAAATAAACGAATGAGTTATTTATCTTTTGAGACTGTTTGCTTAAAACTCATTTTATTAATTTACTTACTTCCCCAAGTCTTTAACAACTGTATTATGAAAGTCTGAGTCCTAACATAATTTGTTTTATAAACAGTAAATTTAATACTTTTCTTGAGTTAAGCAGGTATGAACTTGTAGAGTATGCAGGCAAGGTGGCACACACCTATTTTTAATAGTCTTGAAGTAAGAAAACATCATCTTACAATAAGAGTGACTCATCTAGAAATGTAGTTAAGATCAGGCTAATACAAAACATCCTAAGAAATTTCCATTAGGACTACTGCCCTCGGGGCAGGTATCTTTGAACTCTAGTTCCAACACGTAAACTAAATGGTGTTTCTCGGTAGAACTTTGTAACTTAGAGTTTGACTCTTTCTCCTCCTCCTTTTTCTTTTCTTGAGGGCCCTTCTGCAATAACCTTATCGCAAGAGCATGCACTTGCAGATTGGATATTTTGCCCTCGCACTTGGCTAAGTGTTTGTTGATGTAGATACAACTATGTTTTGCAAGTGCTGAGAAAAATATCTTAATGCCTTCAAATGGTTTTTGACTGTTGGGAGCTACATACTATGTTTTGTGTTATATGAAGAACTCATGTGACATTTTATTTAAAAAAAAACCCATAATCCTTGTGTATCAAAGACCAGACAGATACCTTACTTGAGGTAAGCTGTAGTTTCATGGGCATGCTCATTAACCAGTAGCTGTTCTCTGCTGTGAGGCAAAGAAAGAGACTGGCAGGTGGGGAAGTACTCCTCCAAATAGTTATTGTCGGGTGAAAGCAACTCTCGTCCTTGTCTTCTGCCACAAAATCTTCATCTCTTGTATGCTAATGTTGATGGGACAGTGTAAAATTTAGCTTTTGGTTTTTGTGGCTACAGAGAAATGTGGAACAAATAAAAAATTGTTACCTATGTTACATGAATAACAATTTTAATACATTCTGTTGAGCATGAATGAAGTAAATGCTTGGCAGTACTTATTTCATTTTTCCTGTGTTTACAGTGAGAGAAACATCTCCGTTATGAGATACTAAAAAAACCAGGGAGAACCATACTGAATTTTCAGAGCAGTCAAGCCATTGCTGTATAGAAAATGAAAATGAAATTCCAATAAATCAATTTACTATTTTGAATTCAGTGTAAACTTCAAAAGTACTTTGAATAGACTGTGCTTCCTACAATGCTTGTAGGAATTGTAATGACAGACCAAGAATGACATGGTATGAACGGATGTTTACAAAAACAAGTCTATGTATATACGTATATGTGCAATTAAGAGAAAAAATTATGTCTGTAGGCCAAAACGTATTTATCATTCAGATACTTTTTTTATTCTTCTAGTATTAATTCACTAGGATATGGTATTTATGATCTCTATTCAAGCAAAGTATTACTTTAATTGCTGCTTGTTTGTGGCCTGCTTTTCAGGGTAAACTTTTAAGTTAGTCATTAGCGTACACTTAATACATTATCTAACTAAGGTAGTTCCACAAACATGCACACATTTTAATTTACAATTTTGGGTGAGATCCTAGAATAAAGATTGTAACCGGTGTTACTGAGTAATAGTGTGATCTGAAGCTTTCAGGATATCGAGGAAGGGCACAGAAAAATTGAAAATTAATTTTTCTGCTGAAGAGAGAAGGAGGTTTAATGAAACAAATCCTGAAATCCTGTATCCAATTTATCTTTCATGAATAAAATTCCTACTCCTTTCTTGACAGAGAAATTTAATGTTTAACCTAACAGAATTTGTTAGTGTAAAATTTTAACTATTTTTGATTTTATGCAGAAAAGATGCTCTGAGCATATGTTAATGTGATGCAGTATGGGGAGGAGTACTCCATAATCAGGTACAGCTGGGAAGAAGCTGAGAGTAAATGAGACATGTGCATTAGGTAGAGGAGGTTTCCAGGGAAATAATAAGTTTAAAGTAAGTAGAGGAAGAAGAAACCAAAGCAAGAGATATTTTCATAGGTAATGTAATGTGAAAGGGAAAAAAAATTAAAAGGTTGGACAGATGAAAAGGAAAGGCATACTGTGAAAGCAGGGAAGAAAAGTAGAATAGTAGTGCATGGAGGGAGGACAGGAGGCAACAAGCTAAAACTGAACCAAGGGAAGTTCCAACTCAATAAAAGGAAAAACTCTTTCACCATGAGGACAGTCAAGCAGTGAACAGGTTGCCTGGAGGGGTTGTGTGGTCTCCACCCTCAAAGGTTTTCAAGAGCCAGGGGTTAATGGGATAAGTGACCAGGCCTGACCTCCTCGGTGATCCTGCTTTGGGGGCAGGAGTTTGGACTAGAGACCTCCAGAGGTCCCTTCCGGCCTGAATTATCCAGTGGTCTAATGAAAAACAAAATTTTGTTAGCTGAGTATTAAAATTTTTTGTGACGTGGCCATGACATGGTTTTCCAGAACAACTGTTTGGTTCACCCAAACATACTTCAGAAAACCAGGAATGAAGTGCCACACAGCGTTAGCTTTACAGCAGTCAACAGAACTCATGAAATCTCTGGAGTTACAAGCCAGCGCTCCAGCTGTGCTCACTATATTCAGTGTGACTGTGCTGAGTGACAGAGAGATCCATCAGGTTATTAGAGGTGGGACAGAGACAGTCTCAGGGAGGAAGGATCCACTCAGCCTTCTTTCCCACAATACAGGAAAGGTGCGCATTGTCAAAGTCAAGATATAGATCTTTTTGGCCACTTGAAAAAGTTGGTATTTAAATTGAGTTTTAAACTTCAACTAGAACAGAACTGTTGCTTTGCTGTAATGATTTTATAAATGATAATTTGCTGGGCTTCCTTTATTAATTTTTCTTGATCATTTAAAAGTGTGCAACATCTTTTCAGTGTGTGTATTAGAATTACTTTAGTTTTTTCATACTTTATTAATAGATTTTCTCCCTATAACATTACATTCCTCCTCCAGATTAGAAAAATCCATTCATCCATTTTTTCACACTCCATTCAATTTTGCGTTCTTCTGTATTAAATTTAACCTGCGACTCTTAATCGCTTTGTTTGGTCGTCTTCTCTCCTTTTTCATTTACATGACAGGAAGTTAGAGGTTTAAGGGGGCTGGGGAGAGAAGTGAGGTGAGCTTTTATAGTTGCAGTCTTTGAGCAGCCTCTTGTGAGATTGCTTTTGACAATGTTGATAACTGACTACTTTTTTTAAAAGAACTGTCTGAGCTTAAGTTATGGTGCCTTTTTGGATTCCACAGACGCCTTCCACATGTGGATTTTGTAATAGCTCCAATCTGACCTTCCTCATTAAATTACTTAGTTCCATAGAATCTCAGTTCATGAAATCTGATATGCCAGTGTGGTTTATTATGTACATCTATCGTGTATCTGCATTCCGTCTACAGTACTAAATTCAAGTGGCTCTTGCTCTCTGATTTCAGTCTACCCACTAGTTTCTTTCTGCTGATAAGAAATTAATTCAATATGGTTTCCTATTAACCGGTTTTTTAGACTGTCAAGTTATTCTTTATTAAGTGGAAGCCAACTTTGATGCATGTTCAGTGTATTTTTTTGCCTAGTGAATCTATGGGAAGATAATTTCTCCCACAGTTGTGGTATTCTGTGATTTCCAATCCTGTGAGAACTGGCCATGCATTTTTTTAATTCTTGCTTTCATCCGGTTGTGATGGTTTATAAGCAGATGTTTATTGTTCTGTCTTTCTTCCCCCCTCCCCATTCTTGCTAACTTAATACAAAGCCAGTTGCTACCACTATTTTTGTTGTCACGTTATAAATATTGGACATAATAAATGCCCAGGATTCATAAAATGATTGTAATTATCTTTTGGGATCCTGAGTGGTTAATTCACTTTTCCTGTTCACAAAAAATTGTTTAAAAATCACAAATCACTTTCCAATAATGTTAACTCTGCAGCAGCTCTAAAATTAATTTTCAGGTCTATATGTTTATTTTTGTAAAGAGTTCTTTGAGTTTACAAAAGAAAGTGAGATGTTTACTTAAGTAATGCATCTGACTGAACTTACTGTGTGGTATATAATTATAAAAAAAACTTTCCACATGCAACAAATATGTATCTTTATATTCAGAATTGTTTGAAGAGCAGTTGGGCCATATTTTTGTAATTTCTTTTGTCATTTGCTACTAATTTATTTTGTGATAATGGTTGGTATATTTCTGTCCCTGAAGTTTCATTGAAGTCTGCTTTAAACATAATTAGACTTTACATGTATGAAATGTCTAGCTGCTTATGGAATGGCTACCTCAAAGACTTCGGAAATCTTATGTTTTGACCTGCATATTAGTTCAATATCTAAAGGATAAAATCCTTAATTAGAAGTTCCAGACTTGGATTATTTTGATTCATTTGCTTAAAGAAAGGAAAACTCTCACTGAATCTTGAAACTGTAGTCAGTATCAACAGAAAATGCTAATTTTCTGAAATATTTGATTAATGGAGCTGATCAGGCAATAACTTGAAACTATTGTTCTTGGTATCAACAAAATACTATTTTTTTTCCCTCACCAGTAAAAGAGCTAAGAAGTTCCTCATGCCAAGATCTTTGTCACTGACTGCAAGTTTTTTGATATTGAGGTGAACAATTATATCTGCCGTCTCCCAGAACAGTATCTTCAAAACTTTTTTTTACTATTAGGTAGTATATATTGTTGAGAAGATAATTTATGCTGTCTCCGGAGTTTTTTTGCTTTTCTTGGTATTGCTGACACTGCATTTAGTGATCTGTTTAAGTGGTAACTGGTATGAAGTCTTCAAAAAGTTTTCTTGGTTGTCATCTGGTGTTAGTAATGTGGACTTGAACAAATACCTTTTCATAGAAGTCCCTTATTTAAATGGGCTTTGGAGACAAGGCTTTATGTGATGTTTTCACATTGTACAGAATCTTATATAATACAAATTTTAAATTTGAGATGTATGGTACATAAATTATGTAGTTATATTAACTGTGCCTTGAAAGAAGTCATCTTAGAATTAAATTTACAGCTGTTGAAAGGGTTCTGTCAAGAGACAGCAGTATAAGAATTGAAGGTAATGTTTAGCAGATTAGTAATTTTGATTGATTTATCTTTGCATGAAATACTAAGGGTTTTTTTCTTGATCACAGACAACCTATCACAACAAGTTTGTGTTATTACTGATGTGAAGCAAGCTATTGCACAAGTAGGTTTTCTCCTTCATGAATCTCTGAAAAGCCAAATAAAAGTAAGTACAACATTTATGGCTGTAAAATGTAAAATTAATGTTTCTGGTTGTTGCAACTTGTAAGAAATGGTCTGAATAATCTGAATGCAGAAACTGAGACCTCCTGTGTGACTGGAGTATTTATTACAAGGGATTAACACCAGGTGTGGAAGTTACCAAGAAAGAAGCATCTTCTGCCCCATTATGCTGTAGAGGGGAGGTCTTACACATCCTCTTAAAATGTATATATTAGATTAGAGGAGAAATTGGATCCAGACAACAGAGAGGCCATTTTCTTTAGATTTTATGAATTCAGTAAGCCCAAATAGTTACAAATAAGTTACAGAGGAAATGCTTTTGTTACTTTGAAGTCTGAATTAAAGTCTGAACCAATTAAAGAATAAGTTGTATTCCTGCAGAGCTGCGAATACCAAGTCAAATTTATCAGCCTTTTTGCAGAGAGATAGGGGTACATTTTATTCATAGTGAATGCTCATTGAAGCCTTTGCTGTAGAATATTGATGGAATTTTCTACTAGCATTTAACTATCTATCTTTTCTTTTTTTCATTATTCCTACTAATAGAGCTATCACATATTTCCATTTTCCCAAAGATGATTAACATTTGGTAATGGCCTAAATCTTGACTGATCTTGGAGTGATTCTTACTTACGCCTTATGTGATGATATCATATCTTTCTGTTACCCAGAGAAACAGATGGGGAATAGCTGTTTAAAAATACAGGTTTCATGATTTGCGTAATGTTACTTCTGTGATGGCTTTACTTATGTCTGTTGATCTTCTGCATTGTGTGCTTAGTTAATACTAAAGTGTTTTTCTGTAGCAAACTATTGCTATTTTATATCTAGAAATGTCATTTGACATTGTACTTACAGTTTTTGTTTGGAAAGAATTATATTTAGTATGGAAGGTCATACTTTATATCTATTAAATGTCTACATTTAAAATTGCAAAACACTAGCAGAGTTGAATAAGATCTTTTCTTATCTAAATAGCTGTATAATGGAGCAGAAGTGTATTTCTATTTCACTGATACCAGACCCATTGCTATTTTTCCTCTTTTTTTCTCTCTATTTAAGCTATGCTGCAATTACTAGGAAGATTACTTACCCATGTTAGAAAAAAAGTACTACTTTAAGTGTTGACTCACCTATATCTGTATATTATATTTATATATTATATTTGCATATAACCACTTTAATCATACCATGAGAAACACTTCCAAACCAGTAAGAATGGTCGATGAATGCATTATGTTGGATCAACCAACACTGTGACTTGAAATTTAGCAACTTCAAATCAGACTGGCACCAAAACTAGTTAAAATTTACAATGTTTCCAATTTTCATTGAAAAACCAGTTAACTGGTCAGACACCTAAACCTATGGTACATTTGAATAAAACACTTGTAAAATGAACACAAACAAGGTAACGAGGGCGTAAAATGAAGGCATTTCTACTGGTGTAGGACTGAGGGTTTTTGATGGATATATTAAATCAGTTTATTTAGTTCACGATTTCTAGGACCATTCTCTTTTTTGGTCCATGTTGTCTTTCCTCATGATGAAGTCGATAAACTTTTCTTCAGCACTTTCAAAACATTTCTGCAAAGTGACACCTGCCAAAAAATACCATCAGAATCCCTGTCGCATATTGTTCCTTGAAGCATCCTTAGTCATTCATTTTATGAACCCTTAGATTGAAAATCTGTGAACTAATATTTATGTATATATATGTTTTTAACCAGTAAAATCTCTGAGTTAATTTTTAAGTGTGCCAATCTACAGAAATTCTGAATTTGAAGTACCTTAGAAACAAGATATCCACTGGCCTGTTTTCTCAAGTGAAGCACAGTAACCTTGTGAGAGAGATGTGACTCTGTACAACGTGATCATTATTTTAAGCAAGTTAAACGTACCTCACTGAAAGCTGGGCCTTTTCAAAGGGCTAATTGGAGGGTAATTGATGTAAATAAGACACTAATTAGGAATCATTCAATAGAGTACAAATTATCTGAGATTTAAAATAACTGTGGTCAATATTTTAACATTTTGGATATTTTTGACACTCTAGTTCTTAGTCACAGCGATATTTACTTTTAAGATATTTGTTAACTTCTAGATGCATCTTGAAAGAAGAATTCAAAAGAAATTTTGTTAGAGGGATTTCTGAGGAGATTTCAGTAACATGATAATGCCAATAAGAGGGGAAAAAAGACCTAAAAATTGAACTGATGAGATAAAGAAAACAAAAATAAAAGCTTTTCTAAAAAAAAAAGACAACAGCTATTGCAAAGTACTTTCAGAGTTAAGTGTTTGAATCAGTGTTACCGTAAACTGTATAACTAATAAATGAATGTTTTGCAGAAGATATCTTGCTGTGAAAGACCTAAATTGAGTCTTTCCTTAAGTTTGTTATTTAGCCTTTTCTTTTGAAGCAGGCAAAACTAAATAGGGGCTGAAGGTGTTTTTCTCTGTGACTGGAAAGTATGCATTCCTGCTTATTCGGTGACAAGGTGCTCCTGACAGGTGAAATGTGTGAATGCAGGCAGCAGCACTAGTGTCTGATAGTTTCAGGGCTTCATCAACTGAATGAAGTATTGTGTTATTTTTGTGACTGGATAAATATGCGCAAGCAGTATATAAAAGCGTTTAGTTTTTTTTCAATTAGGAAATAAACTAGTGTTTCAGTAGTAGAAATTCACTAATTTCTTAATTATTGCATTGTCTGCTGGGTTGGTATTAATTGTGATTTTGAATTGTGATATAATGTAACTTTTACAGATTCTCTGTGTTTGATTTTATGAAAGTGGATGTTGAATAAAGTTGAAACTTCAGCACAGGGCACCTGATAAGTAGAAAAACATTAAACTCATTTACTATTGTTTTCTTCATGTTCTTAAAAACTCACCATCTCTGCTTCTTTACACTAGCTGAATATCAAGTGCTATAATGACCATAAGTGATTAAGCAATTATATGTACTTTTTTTCTGTTTAAACACTGAAACATTTATGTGACAAACACTTTTTACTGAGATGGTATTTTTAGGTAATTTTTGTTGTCTCAAGTAGCTGATAACTTCGAATATTAATTTTAATTACAAAAATACTTTTGCATAGTATACCAACATGCCAAATAGAATTAATTTTAGTTAATTGAAGATGTATTGATGCTTCTAGTTTGGCAGCTGCGCTTACTTTTCCAAGAGAGAAAGCTGATGTAATTTTTGCTGGATAGCATGGCTGTAAAACAAAGACTCAGTGCACTGTGTTATCAAATTGTTCAAATTAAATCAAAACTCTGATACACTAAATTAATTTTTAAATGTTCAAGAACAATTAAGCATTATGTATTTTACTGTCTCAAGGGAAAAAAAAGTAGGCCTTCTCCCTTGAATCATGCTCCATTTATCTTCTGAAAAGACTCTGGCGTGTGACATGGTCTTGTTCATCTAAGTATCTGCAAGGTTGTGAAGGTACTGTGATTTCTGCTTTTACTTCTGCAGAAGTTCAAGCCAAAAGAGCCCTGGAGTATTACATTTTTAAAGTATTTTAAGTAATTCTTGCCTTCTCTGGGGTTTTTTTTAATCTCTTTAAAATAATAAATGTCAAATATTTAGGGCATTTATCAAATTTTCAGTCCAAAATGTTTCAAAAATCTTTAATGCATAAATATCAAATTTTGGGTTTCAAACCATCTTCTTTTGCAAATGAGTTAGCTCCCCAAATATTGCAGAAATAAACAAATACAGCTTCAAATAACAGCAGAAAGCCTTTTTTATTTTTTTCAATACTTCTGTTGGACTGTGGATTAAGTGACATTTCGAGAGAACAGAGCAGTGTATTGCTTCTGTTGTTTGCCACTATATGTAGTGCGTCTTCTGGGCCGAAATAAAGCTCATTTGAGCACTAGAACAGTGAAGTTTGCTGGTTTGAGAGGCAGCATTAAGATTTTTTTCCTTACTTTCCACTTTTTTTAAATTGACTTCAAAGTGTTATCTCCTCTTAGCGAACAAATTCCCCTTCCAATACCTGGTTTACTGTTTTACTTAAGGCAATCTTGAAGATGATAATGTATTAGAATCTACTTTTAATTTTAATTAGGATAAGATCATTTCTTAGCTGGTGTTACAGTTAAAGGTTGCAAAATAAGTATGTCTGGGATTAAGACAGTATTTTAAAGTACTCAGTGAGGAAATGCATTTCAGGAGAAATTCTAAATGAGTTGTCATATGCAGAATCTTAAAATGTGCACATACTTCATTTGTTAGTTGCATGAAGACTATATATATATGTGTGTTTGAGCATTATAGAGATTTTTCTCAGAATCAGAAGTCTAAATCATTAGATTATCTTGATCCTATTCACAGTGTTTTCATCTCTGGGAACAGTTGACCATGCTAATGCAGGCAGCAGCACTAGTGTCTGATAGTTTCAGGGCTGTTTTTTGAGTGGCTCCCTCTAGCAGTATGCTTCAGCAAAAACTTGCAGAAAACTGCAAGGTGTTGGACTCCATCTCCATGTTTCACTGTTGAGTTACCTGAAAATTTGAGCTATTTTTCACTCTCATAGTGGAAATAGTTGCCAATTTTAAATCATTTGAATGAACGAACTGCCATAATGGTGGAAGCTTTAGCAGACAGTTAAGGCTGAAGTCAAGTTTGCGATATAGTAATTTTTTTTTTTCCTAATCAGGTTGAAGCTATATCAACATCTCTAAGCAAAAATGATAGCCATCTACAAAACATCTTTTCAGGACAGTGCTACAATTTTGTTTGTGTAAATGTAAGTAGTAAGGATGCATGCTTTTAGTTTTGTATTAAACTTATTAGTAATGGTAAACCATAATTATGTATTAGAGTAATAAGTTGTTTGTTATTTCTATCCTCTGGGTGTATCCATTCTGATGTTTGATGTTTCTGATGTGCACCGAACTAGACCTTTGAGATACTTGTCTGTTCTTTCTCTACTGGTTCTGCACTTCAGTCAGTATGTTGTTAAACCAGCCAAGAGTTCTTGAACAAGAGAGATGCAACTGAAAGTACTTTAAAATTTCCTTTTATAGATACTATATCGAAGTGAATTATCTCAATGAGAGGTGTGTCATATGTGTAGTCACCTAATTGTGCGTTGCTACCATGGTCTAAATTAGTATTTTCCATTTGGACACATGCATGCTATGCAATCTGTATTTGGGTTCCTGTGTGGGAACAAGAAGGTTTAAGATGAACCATCTAGACTAATCAAGACCCTTACATATGTTATGTATATATTTCCTAAAGGTAATATTACTAATCTCAATTTTTTTCGAACAGCTATAACTTTACCAGACAAAAGTGTTGTAAATATATTAAAATCAACCAACTAACCAAAAAAAACCCAAACCAAGAAGTGATGTATCTTTTTTTAGTAAATAACAGATCTTTGAATTCATGGAACCATAGAATCATAGAGTGGTTTGGGTTAGATGAGACCTTAAAGATGATCTAGTTCCAACCCCCCTGCTATGGGCAGGGACACCTTCCACTAGATCAGGTTGCCCAAAGCCTCATCCAACCTGTCCTTGAACACCTCCTGGGATGGGGCATCCACAGCTTCTTTGGGCAACCTGTTCCAGTGCCTCACCAATTCATTTTTTATGAAATAATTGTTTGATGTTTTCGGTAATTTTAAACATGGGGTTTTTTTTTCCATTTAGGATAAAAAGTATACCCTTCAAGAATCCCAGCAACTAGTGGATATGTTGGAAAAATCAAATATTCCTCTCTTATATCCAGTTGTCCTTATTTTGGTAGGTAACTCCTGTAAATTACTCTAGGAAGCATCTAATGAAATATTTTTAAATGTTAGGCAAGGTTTAAACTGATGGTAGCTCTGAAGAATAAAATTCAAAATTTGAACTGTAAACTGGACTGTAAAGAGCATCATTTGCACTTGAGCAAACAGACTGCATGCTGTCAGGAAATAAACCAACACTAGCAAGTGACAATTTATTAGTTGTATATTTCTGTAAAAGACTCATTGTATCTAGTCATATTGAACTGTTAACTCCTGCTTTGCTGTTGTGCTCCATCTCTGCTGAGAATGCTGCAAATGATGTATTCTGCTTGAATGCTCAGTTGAAATAGAATTAAGTAGCTTTATTTTTTTCTATGCTGTGTGGCTTATTTAGAGTTTTAAAATTATTGTTGCTTTTCTGGTCCAAGTATTAAAAACTACTTTGAAGTACGTTGCAATGTAACTCTAATATGAACTTTATTTATTAAGATGATGTAAGATTGAAAAATCTGTTCTGGTATGTGGCAAAAGTTTTAAAGTGTATTTTTGGCTGAAATTCTCATTATTTGAATATTGCTGCTAGAAGAATTTAACAGTTCATGTGGATGACAGCTGAAGGTGTACATGACTCTTGTTTTACTCAGACTGTTAAAAAGTAGAAAATATGAGTAGATATGAAAGTCTTTATGCGGTGTAACCAGATCCAAGTAATTCTGTCAGCATGTTTTCTGGTTTAATAGGTAGGGATGAGAAGTATTGGATGGAATGAGTGTCATTAATGCTATATGTCACCAAGGCCCGTGCCTCTGGACTACATTTATTATACTTTGCAGCAATAATGCAAGATAGCATGTTGTGATTTTAAAATATAATTGCATATATGAAACTTTTGAAAAAGGAATAAATAGTTATTTCACGTGGGACCTGCATAGTTTCTGAAGTGCATAGTCTAGTGATTTGGAGGTAAAATCGAGCATTTACCTTTCAATTTGAGGCTTAATCTGAAAGTTAAGTCATGAAATTTTATTACTGATCTAATAAATAAATGAGGTATCATGAAGATCAATTACTTCTACAAATGAGAAGAGTTATATCCTTACCTATTGTATGCTCTTGTGAGCTACCGTGATTCTATGAATATCAATATTTAGCACTTTATTTCTAGGCTGTCTTTTTTTCTTGACCCTATTTCTGAGGAAGTTCAGGGTCTACCCTACTTTAATTTTACTGGACTTTGAAAGATAAATTATTTCTGCCTTTGATAATCAGAGTAATGATATGCCTTCTGTTGCCCATTTACAAGGCTACTGGATGTGCAGAATGCTCTTTTCTGGACTGAAAATGTTTTCATTAGCCCTTTATCAAGAATATAAAAAAAAAATCTGTTAAATTTTGGATAAGTTTTTACAGATAAAGTTAAAATTGTTAATCGTCTAAGTAATACTATGGTGTTAAAAGCATGCTTATTTTGTGCCTAATTCATAGCTAATTTCTACCCTGGACTTTGAATCACATGCTTTTCTAGTGTGTCACATGGAATGTGAGAGGTTTGTTTTAATAATTGTAGCTATAAATATTCTGGACTTAATATTCCCTGAGAAATAGGTATGAATGCAAATAATGCTTATACAAGCTCACCGTGAAACTCAAGCTTTGACCCTAAGGTACTGGATCTTGAAGTCATTGTAGAATCCGGCACTATTTTTAATGGAAGTGTACTTGCTTGGGCAGCCTGCTGCATGCATAAATTATTTAGGTGAACACCTTTCAAAGTAGCCTCAGGAGAAAATGATCCATTTAATTCCCTTCACTATACTCCAGATCCATCAGTTCCTGACAACTACTTGAAATTTCCTGGAACTAAACAGTGGGAGAAAAGTCTTATAACTAGGTAGAAACAGTTGCTAACATTTAAAACAGACACACATCTACTTGTTAAAATTACCTTAAAAAAAAGTGAAGTACCTTAACTATAAAAATGCTACACATTCAAATTTTGTGGAGTTACCACACTGTCTTTTAGAATACAAGAAGGCAAAAATAGGAAGACTGGAAAGTATGTTTTAAATGACTAAGGAATTAGCTAAACAAATCATTGTCTCATATTAGTCACTGGGAACTATTTAAGTCCTTTACACTTCCGATCCCTAAAACACATTACAGATGGTATGGCTGGGGGGTAGAAACTTCCTTCAGCAGTCTTTAATTAAATTCGGTGTTGGGTATCCTCTTCACCGGGGCTTATGAGTGGGATTCTCCTCAGCTTTATTCTTCGTTGCATACTTCATTTAAATGGAACCCGAATGCCTTCTGAGTAAAAAGTTGTGTAAGACACTTCTCTTTTGATGTAAAATGGCACATTTATATTTCTCAGGCAAATGTGACTCAGAATTTTAAGCAATATGATGACATGTAAATGCTTAGTTTTGGGAATGCATGGGAAATGTTCTTTCTACTCTCAAAATAAAACTTCCTGGTAGTAAAGAATTGAAGGGATAAATGAGGAGAGCAGCCAACTGTTTCCATTCTAACCTCATAATCAGGAACAGTCTAATGTAGACTTTGGTGTAATTGGAAAGCTCTTGTCTCTTCTTGATTTCAGGACATGTGTAACTTTTTCATAATGATCTGATAATTAAGAGGATCTGTTTTATTTTTCCTTCTAAAGTTCATCTTCTTTGGTTGTAAAAATTACAGGTGTTATTATTGTGCCAGGTTGTCTATTTAACCAGCTTGGGGAGAGTTATCCCAGTAAAAAGGTGAGCAGAATTAGTAGAGGCTAACCAAACACAAAATTCCTCTCGAATTATATTTGGATTAGTGTTTTTTGTTTACAGGCATAGAGGCAACCCCACTGCTACCCTATCGACAAGACAAATTGCTTTTAGTCAATTAACCAGAAGAATCATATTCTTAAACTGACATTACTTTTCTGAGTAATGTGTGTTCACGCTTGTAGATGGAAGTATCTAACTGAATAAATGAGATTTTTATTTTGTTGTTATTACTTAGGGTTAGTAAGAAAGGAATGCTAGTACTTCACCGCTGTTGTTGCCAGTCTTTGCGTTCTGGTACAAAAGTAAGTTTGAGGAAGATCTCTTTTTAATGCCGTGGAACAGGATAATGGTAAACAGGTGTTATGTTGTATTCTCTCAAAGTTAACAGGCTTTACAATTTCTTGTAAATAGCAGTAAATGAGCAGTACTTAGCCTTGTTTGGGGTAAAAAAATAACAAAATAATAAGTGTTGGAAAATTAATCTCTGTGTAGAGGAAGACAATATTTTTGTTCCTTGTGAATATGCGCTTAGATGATAAAACAGCTTTTTAGAAAGTGTTGTAAGGAAAGGCGAGTAAAAGCCCGTTATCTGTCAGGATGAATTGAATATAAGCTACAAAGGGCACTTGAAATAATTTTCCCAAGCAAAGATCTCTAGGGCCACCTCTATACTCCTACCTCTCTGTAGTACTTACAGGTAAGTTTTAATAGATGGAATCATCCAACCAGAAAAATACTTTGTTTCTTTTAAGGGAAAAGGTATTTCTGCTATTAATAGATGCTTAAACTTTATACGTACAAAGTATCATCCTTGATTTTGATTTCTACTGTTAACAGAAACAGTGAAAGTAAACTAATTGAACTGTGGGAACATGTAAGCCTTGAGAAAGGGTTCAGAGGGGCCTAAGCTAGTTGATACCTCCCTGGAGATACCAGCTCTGGTCCTGTAAGACCCACCATGTTTGAGCAGCGTCCCTGCTGGGTATGCGACCTGTCTTTCTGTGCCCAAAAGCTCAGGATAGTCATATCCCTACCTTCTTTTGAAATAGTTTCTGCTTTTTAAGCTTGAAGTGTTATCTTGAAATTAATCCAATTTAGGCAACTAATACGCTATAATGAAAAGAGAGTAAATTAAACATAAATCTTTAAAAAATGCAGTTCCAGTTTAAAAACCTTTAAGAGGCTCAAGAAAATACTTGCATTTCTCTAGTATCTTGATAGTAAAATAAGTAAATAAACAAAAATCTGTAAAAGTTAAACTAGGGCTTAGAAAAGAATGTTTTTTGTTTTTCTGATTTAATTGAATATTTTTAATATGCAGTTAAAACATTGTGTTCTGATGTTTTCTGGACTATTGACTTCACTGTGCTTTGAATATAAATCATTTTCATGTCACTAAATACATAAGTGGTGGAATTCAATAGTAATAGAAGCTAGCTAAGAAAACTTTGTTAGCCTGTATTTTTGTATCTGCTTAACACATAAACATGAGATATTAAAAACTGACAGTCTGTAGTAACAAACTTTGAAAAAGTGGGAAAAATGTTTTTTTTATATTTGTTTCTTTGCAGGTGCACTTAGATATTTCAGAAAATATTTCTTTCAGCATTGAGATGGAAGAATTAACTAGGATCAAGAAATTTGCAAGGGAAGTGAAAAAGAAAAATGTTTTGGTTTATGGTCTCCTTATCCAGTATAAGGTAAGTAATTTTCTTTCTACGTGCAAATTATCCACTTTTGTGATTTATATGATTAATGGTAGAATCCTTATTTAAAACAAAATCAAAGGGAAACAAATATGACATGAAAAAGACTTGTGGGGAAGATTCTTGCCTGTTCTTGTTCAAAATTCAGAAGAGCCTGTAGTTATAGGCAAAAATCTAATCATTTTGATTAGAGAGGAATAAATGGTGAACATTTTTTAGAAGCATGCAAAAATGTCAGGGCTCTGTTTTCTTTTTGCTTTTCTACTTTGAAACTTGCTTTTTGCAGCATTAAAAAGTAAAAAAATAGTAAAAGTGCATTTGATCTGTGGTTCTGCAGAATTTTACGTTCCCTATCAAAACAATGTTTGATGTTCAGGTGACAGAAAGAGCATTGCATATAGATGGTGAAAGAAACAGTGCCCATGTCTGCAATACAAGCACATTGCCTCAACTGGAGACAAGAAGGGTTAGGACTGTAGCATGCTTTGTACTCACAAAAGCTATTTAAAATAAACCATTTTGCCTGGGAAACATGTTCTTCCAACCAGAGAAGTGGACTGCCTTGCCTCCAGTGCAGATATCGATTTTGCAGCTTCATAACTTTTAGTCAACAGAGAAGGAAGAAGTAAGTTAGATATTCAATAGAAATTTTAATAAAGAAGAATAGATGTTATCTCAACTGATTTTTTTTTTTTAGATTGAGTTAGGTGTTTGGGTTTATATATAATTGATTAAACATGACTATAGTTATATAACTTTCAAGTCAAAGACTCGATTTCCCCCTCAAATTCTCTTGGCTTTATTAAGAACTATGAGCGTCAATACCTATCAGCGTATGCTTTTACAGACTTCTGATGCCAACGTAACTATTTTATATGAGAATAATGTTATTATATGACTTCAGTTTGTCACTTATTTGTACAACATACAAGGATATGCAACTGTTTCTAATCTTTTTTTTGGTACTATCAACCCCCAGTTTTTCAGAGTAGATTCTGGCTTTCTTGGTAAAAATAATTCGAATAATTATTCAAACGTAGCTTTAAGAGATCATACAAGCACATTGTTGGAGCATGTTCAGAGGAGGGCCACAAAGATGATCCAGGGGTTGGAGCACCTCTGCTACGAGGACAGGTTGCGGGAGCTGGGATTGTTCAGCCTTGAAAAGAAAAGACTTCGAGGGAACCTAATAGCTGCCTTCCAATACCTGAAGGGAACCTACAGGAAGGCTGGGGAGGGACTTTTTACAAGAGTGTCCACTGATAGGACAAGGGGAAATGGGTTTAAGTTGAAGGAGAACAGATTTAGATTAGATTTTAGGAAAAAATTCTTCAGTACGAGGGTGGTAAGACTTTGGAATAAATTGCCCAGAGAAGTTGTGGATGCCCCCTCCCTGGAGGTGTTCAAGGCCAGGTTGGACGGAGCCTTGAGTAGCCTGGTCTAGTTGAGAGGCGTCCCTGCCCATGACAGGGAGGTTGGATTAGATGATCTCTAAGGTCCCTTCCAGCCTATGCCATTCTATAATTCTATGATTATCATGTTAAAAATTAACACTACAGATATTGCTTTAGTGTAAGTAAAATTTTTCCTCTTAAACTTCGTTGGATTTATGTATGATTTTATATGACAGTGGATCAAATATACATATGTTTATAGCAACCGTTATTAAAGCTGACTGGAAAAAAAGAGAAACTTTTATACTCAGCAGAGGATTTTGTGAACACGGCACCAAAACATTTTATTGATAACAGATATGTACAGCAGCAATATGAGATCTGAGTGGAAATTTTTGATCCTTGGTGGTAAGAGAATTACAGCAGAACCTTGCCTTTATTTTTCGAAAATGAGATCTAGAATGCTTACGTAAGATCACTGCAGGCAGAAAGTCATGATTTATTAGCATGGAAAAAGTATTATATAGAGTAAAGCACTTTGCAAAGTGAGTAAATTACTTCTAGCTATCTTGTTTTAAAATGGCTTTAAAACATGTCCTGCTTAGAAGGACGGGGATATAGTCCTGAGTTCCTGATTGTCAGTGTTTTGATAGATGACTACCAAATAGTTGATAGAGATCATGTATATACCTGATATATGTATCAAGTTTTCTTTTGACTGTAGACCTACGAAGAACATAATTGTTTCAGGGGGAGGCACTGTGAACAAAAGCAATTTAAGTGAAAAGACATCTTTAAACAATTTTGTTTTGTTCTAAATTCCAAAGCCTGATTTGAGAGTCAACAAGGTATTTCAATTTTGGTACAACCCACTAGCTAATAGGTGAATCTATAGGGGAATTCCTTGCTTGAATGTGGAAAGGCGAATTTCATACAGGCATGATGGGGGCCCAGAGGAAGCGGAAACACAAAAAGCACCTGCTGTTCTAGTGCAGGATACTCAACCTCTGTAAGCATAGCTTTCCAGAAGTCCCTGAAAGCTATAGTTTATTTTAGGAAAAGTGATGACAGATTACTTCACAGAGCTTCCCCCTAGCTGACAGGTTATATGATTGCAGACATGCATGGTTGATACACACACTTTTACTAATTTAGAAACAGGGATGAAATGTAAAGGACAAAGAATTTATTGAGACACATAACTACGGTAATACTGAGATGAAATTATCTTACGTTTAGAAAGGTTATATGATTAGTGAGTGTGATGATATGTCGATATGAAAGAATTTGGGGGCACTCTTTAAGAATCTGCATTAGAAAAGTAAATTGATTGAAATAAATATTTTTTGAGATATAGAATTGTTTTTTATGTTTTGGAAATGGAAATGAAATGCTTTTGGAAACTAGAAGTACATTTTTGACAGTAGTGAAGGAGATGTGAAGGCTTAAGAAAAAGTGTAAATCTTCATTTTCATTTCTTAAAGGTAGTGTTTATTTGATATTTAGAAAAAGATATCAAGTATTTCTATGAATATTTGGTACTCCATGGAGCTGATCAGGAAAATTAAAGGAAAAGGCTTTAATGTGCCTTATAAATGACCTGCTTTGTACCTTCCATTTGCTCAAAATGAGTACATGTTCATGGCTTTTACGCAAATAGTTATTTCTCTCATAAACATCATGCATGAAATACCAAATTACTGATACAAAGATTGGATCCACTTCATAACAGCTCTAGTTGGCATCCTGAAAATATTATTGATTTAAATTTCACTTACGAAAATATTTTTGAAGACAGTTGTTTTTCTAAAACAGTTCTGCAATGTTAGAAATGGTTTATAAATTCAAAACACAGAAGATAAAAGAGTATTCAGTAAATTCCAGAGTCTGAACCTGTGGAATTAGCTTTTGAGGGTTTTTCAGATGAGTTGAAGCAAGTAGCTGATAAGCAAGGTGAATTAAAAATAGGGAGAAAAATTCAGGGTTTTATAGAAGATATAACTGGCATATGTTGATGACAATGTTAGTAAAATTCCAACTGTTGTGATTTAGTGAGTACTTTACCTTGAAAATCACAATGACTGGTATGGTATTACTATATATCAGAACTAGAGTTTTTTTAATAGTAGTTAGACTAGTAGGGTGTAATGCAGAACAGCCAATTCTGAATATTAGGAGGAAAAGCTATAAAAAGAAGCCAAGTTATTCTTAAATAAAGTTTTACTTAAAAAATGTGTTAAGTATTACTAAGAAACCAAAGAATACAAAAGGTAATGTCATCTATGCAGGGCTGGAAATATTAAATTGCATCTTAAAAGCAATGGTTTACATCATTCAAACAGCAACATTCAGAGGGAACCTCAGTTGCATTTGGTAGTTTGTTTGTTGATCTGTGTTCTGAGCAATGGATTAATACTGAACTTAGGCCTTGACCTCACAAACACATGCATTATTATCTTCAAACATATCCTAGGTAGTTAACGTTTTTAAAAGATACTATTTTGTCTATTTACTGCTATTGTCCCTTTTGAAATAATGTCTTATGACTGAATTATGAAAAATAGTCAACACACGTAAAAAGAAGATATAAGCAGCATTTCCTAATATGGGAGTGCAAATTCAGCAGCTTGTAAAGGTTGCAATAATAAAATCTTGGTCTAGAAGTTTCAGTAATAACTTTATTACTTTTCACAGAGAATATAAAGGAACAATTATTATCCAAAATAAAGCACGCAGGGGTGGACATAGGAAGCCACAGAAAGCTTTAAAATATGAAATTAATACTAGTATATCTTGGTTATAGAACTATATTAATTTTAAATAATCCTGCTTCAGAGAAGCACTTACAGAATGTCAGGTCAGAACAGCAAATAGGTGCTAAGGCTTGCCTGGGATAAGGTGGCCCCAAATACTTGCTATTTGGTTGAGATAAAGGAACTATTCACCAACAGCCAGAAAAATCATAATCCATACACTAACAAGAGACAAATGACGCAATAAAATAATTGTTATGAAGCTGCTTGAAACTAAAAGGAAACTGAAGTGGGAGTGATTTCTTATGCAAATGTATTGGACATTTATCATAGTCTTTAAGACTTGTTGAAAACAAGAAGCCCATCTACAGTGTGCTTGATGGCTCAAGAAATACTTATGAGTGCTAAATGTTTTCTGTCTGGTTTGGTAAACCAGAAAGGTGAATGTTTAGGTTTCTTTTTCATGAGGGATCCTGTAAAAGTAGTATTATGCGCAGACACTAAGCCAGTGGTTCTCGAAACAGGGATCACAACCCCAAATGAGTTTTGCCGCTTTCGTCCAAGTGGCAAAGCAGAAAGTGGTTTGGCAACCAGTAGTGAGATAATGAGCCTCAAGGGCAAATGAAGTAAAATCACAAACTAAAAGTTTGATAACTTTTTGAAAACAAACGAGCTGTGCCCTACATGACCCCTGCATGCTTCTTAATTCATTTAAATCAGCATAGAATTGCTCAAATGATTGCAATCTGATTAGAATGATTGGTATGCTGCCTGGAGACCTCTTCCTTCTCAAGATGACACTTTTTGTAGTTCAGCTGCAATGACATAATAGATGGTAATTAATCTGGAAACCTACGTCTATTCATAGAAGTCCTTAAGGCCAAGTAATTACTGCTTAGTATTTTCAAGAGCCAGAAACTGAACTTTTAAGTAGCATGATCCTACGGACTATTCACTCTTTCATCAAGGAAATTTGGGCAAATGAGTGATGAGCCAGAGTGATCTTGCGTGCACAGAGCATGAGACAGGGAAACCAAATCCAGTTTGAAATTTCCTACATGAGTAATGTCATAGAAATCAGCATCTGTAAGCTTATTAATATAAAAGCCTAGGAAGTAGTTTACTACTAAACTCAGTTATATTTATGGAGACTAGACACTTTTATCCTTAATTATTACTACTGTCTGTGATCAGTCATGACTGCATATTTTGTAATAAGTAGAACTGACATGATGAAAAAGGTTTACAAACACCGACTTCTAAAATAAAACTTCAAGTAACTCTTGATGGAATTTTCAGTGAATGAAAGATGCAGAACTGGGGACTCTATTAACTTGATATGCAAGAAATCAGACATAAAACTATCCTCTTCCCTTGGAATTGCTCATGCAAAAATAGTAAAATCATCCATAAAGACCAATATTTTGAATGGGCCGTATTGCCTGTTAATGCACCCAAAAGACAGTAGTAGAATTTATGGAATAAATTTTTTATAGGTGATATTTTTCATATATCAGTTTTCAGATCTTCAGTAGTTTCAGTAATATTTAGCTTATCTTCATATTTGAATTTTGCAGTTGGGTGGAGATGATTTGAAGCAGATTCATTTGCTTTGGTGAAAAAATTATACTTTCATGGAGAAGAATCACTGTGGTCCATTAGTATTTTCACACACACGAACAATTACAGATAACTTTCTGACCCGCCTTTGATTTTGTTTTGAAATCTCCAACAGCTCATCATTCATTCGTCTATTTTACTGTGTGAATGTGTGGAAATGTTAACAGGCTTTGTTCAAAAAGTGTGTGATCAAAAACATTGGTCCATCTGGTTGATTTGATCATCAGAAATTTTTGTCTGTCAGACTTGCTCACATGAAAACACATTTACCGGAACTTCTGAAAATAGCAGTTTTTAAATATAGGTTTAGTCATACTGTTTGTAACAACTGCCTGTTAGCACAACATATTTCTATAATTTTTAATTTGTTAGTATCAAAATTGTTGGAGAGTTCTCTTAAGATTTCTGTCAACGAACTATTTATATTACTCTAACTACAGAAAATCAGTTCTAAATTTAATATTGGAAGGACAGAAAGGTTAGTAGTTCCAAAGAAATACTTCTATGTGTGAATATTTTTTTCTGCAGTGTAATATATACAGAAATACCAAACCAGCTAGATGACTTTGTTTTGAATTGAAATCTGTTTGACCAAAGCAGCCTTCTGTTTTGTACCATTCAGAGCATGTCAAGAAATTAAAAAAGGTCACGTCTCTGGAACATTAGTCAATTAAGAAATATATTAATTCCAAGTTTGCCAAAATGTTGGTTAAACTTGGGGCTTTGAGTCAGGAAAGGTCATAAACATTTGAGCGTTAAATTATTTAACACAAAACCTGGAAATCTCACTTTGGCTTTAAACACTCTGGTGTGTACTGTTGCGGGAAGCTCAGCTGCTTGCCTGTGCTGCCGCTGGTTTTAGTAGATATCCTGATGCTTGCTACTGGATCATACTGATCAACAAATTGTGGTGGTTGTTCTTTTTTTCAGGGCTGTAGTGTGTCTATCTTGAATGCATTCATATGTGCTCTTATATTTGCCTGCTCATTTTCTCTGGCTGTCTTAGCTCTCTGTTGTTCTCTCTCCTTTGCCTTTCCTTGTTTCCCCTCAAGTCTTCCTCCTCTCCTAGCCAAAACAGGTAATAAATTAGTGGATATATTACAACTGTGCAAGTTTAGTAAAGACACTCAAATGAAGCATTTCCACAAACGAACTTTGCAGTGCAGTACCAAATTCCCAGTCTAAGGAAAATGAGCTTTTTAGAAAAATAATTGGTAACCTTTTGGATTTTCATTAAATAACTGTATAGATTTGTATCAGAGAAAGGTCAGGAAGTTGCTCAATTTGTCCCTGCTATTACAGCTTCCAGGAGTTTAACAAGCTGCACAGAAAATTAGATTAGTGTTTTATGCCTTTTTCACATGACCTTTTTAGACTTATTTCAGCTATTGAACTTATAATTGGAGAAATCAGAATTTTCCCATCTCCTCTACATCACCTGTAGACCTATCTCAGAAGTCATGTCTTCATAAAATCATCTTTAAACTTCCTTGCTTTTATAGTCCAGTTCAGCCATTCTGACAATGTTAGTCAATAGAGGTTACCAGTTGTTTCTTTTGTGGATATTTTAATTATATAAAATATATTACTCTAAAATAGCTTAATAATATGGAGTGGAGTTTTAGGGAACAAATGGATTCAAAAGGTGAAATGCTGAGCTCTCTGGAGGAAACGAAAATGTAATATACAATATAGCAATTTAGAAAAGTATATGTATATTAATTATGCTAGGTACTTTAATGTGATCAGAAATACACATTGAATTTGCAAAAACAAATACTGTGAGCATCAAATCTGAGTTTCGTGTTCGAATCTGTTAGTATGACTTATTCTGACTTGTTTTTCTGTCTTAGGAAAGCTTTGATGTTGACCTGCTATCTCTTAGTGGAAACTTAAAAACATTTAAGATGAAAGGATATTGACACCCAATTTTGTTTGCAAACAAACTCCTTTTAATTTCTTTATTTCCATTGCTAGCTTACCTAACAGAAACCTGTGAAGTCCATTGTATCTGTTTATGAAGAATGAACACTTTCAAATTGTTAGTGCTGTGATTCTTGGCTTAAAGCAATGCCAAACTCTTTTACTGTTAAAGCTGGGCATCAAAAATTAGTCTTCTCACCTTGCTTCCATGCTATCCCCAGGGGCATCGTTTAGCAGGTAACCAAAACACTCACCTGTAGAGATGAGTACATCTGGGTTTTTTTCTGGCTTAGCTATGAATACATAAAAAAAAAAGGTAGCTTATTAACATTGTTACATGTGCTTACAAGGCATTTTGAAAATGTTACCAGCTTGCTGTTGTTGATCATTAGTTTCCTAATGATCTTTTTGTGTTTTGGATGTACTTCTTTGGCAAAAAATATGGCTGAAATTTTTCAGGTAAGTTTTTCCAGTTTCAATGCAAAGTTTAGTTTTATAGCTGAAGTATTAAACAACTCTGAAAATAAGGTTTTATAGAGTTAGTGCTAGCTTGGCTGGTAGTTAGATGTTGATCAATATATTACTGTAGAGTCGTCTTCTCTAAAACATGCATTCTCTGTTACCTTATAGGTTTTATATTTAACTGTATAGCAAAGATCTGTAACGTTTCTGTAGAATTCAGGTTTCTGCGGGCAAAGATCAGTAATTTCTGCTCCATTATTTTACTTGTATCCAATGATACACAACAAGCAGTTGTGCTTTAATATTTTTTTTTTTACTGTACCATAACTTCCCCCTTCAGCCATGTAACTTTCTCAGTCTGTGACACATTTTCATCACTGTATTTGACCAGGAAAACTTAAGAAGTTCTTCAGACATTTAAACACAAGAAGAAATCTCCATCAAGCTGTACGTCGTTAATAACTGAAACCATTCTGCAGCTTTTGTTGCAGTCCTCCAGATATGGTAGCTCCTAAAATTTGTGCAGTGGAGGCAGCGGCCCTCAAATCTATATTGGGAATGCAGAAATTGGGAAAGTGAAATTTCCACTTTCACCCTCTCCTGCTATTTACAAGCAGGAATCAAGTAATCCAGCCCCATCCTGACTTTGGGGTATTTCTTTTACAAGGATCGAAAGCAGTGCGTGAGGTTTCTGTACGGACTTGAGATACTAAGCCCCAAATCTTATTTGTTGCTTACATCAGATTGTTCACATGAAAGTCATCCATTATGGAACATACCCACTGCTGAAGTACATAAAAATAATATGTGATACTGCGCTTTATGGCAAAAGCCCTATAATGTCAAGAATGAAAAATGCCCTTTACTCCCCAGCCTATGCACAGCTTTCAGTTGCCAATAACTTCTAAAAATTATTTGGGAAGGTGGAAATAAAACATAACAGACGTTTTTGGATTGAAAATACCAGAAAATCAATAACTTCAGTAGTTTATTTGAAATAAAGATCGTTTTCTCAGCAGAACTGTGATAGAAACAATAGAAATTATAAACCTGCTTTCGCTACTATGGATCTTCCTCAACATGTATTTTCTATTGTCTTCGAATGAGACTGCTTCTCTTTTTGATTCTGGATTTTAAGAAATGTGAATTAATCCAGACCCTATTTACTTCTGTTCTACTAGAGCCGTGTTTCTTGACTGCAGTAGGATTTGTCTTTGAAAGATGATGCGTCCTTACATAGGATGAGCGAGAGCTTTCCTTTTCACATGTGATTATTTCTGCAACTAGTTAAGAATGCTTCTTTTAATACAAGTAACAACACTCATATAACCTTTGTTACATCAAAAAATGCAGTTAAAAATTGCTAAAGCTATAGCATTAAGAAAACAGAACTGGAAGAGAGTGTCTGTCACCGAGTTCCCAGCTTCCTAGTTTTGCATTCTTTTCATTAACCAGTCAAGTGCTCTTCCAAAATCAATTAGGTTTTTCTGCATCTCTTTTTCTTACTGGAAGACCAGTTGTGTTTTATGTCTTTCTGCATTCACAGTGCAGTCATATCCTTCTCAGAATTATTTTTATAGAATAAAGAATTCAAGCTCTTCCATCCGTCCTTTGTGTAATATCCTGTCTGTCCTGGTAGCTCATTTGTGCACTTGAACCTTTTTGAGATTTGTACAACTGTCATGGTTTAACCCAGCAGGCAACTAAGCTATGGCACAGCTGTTGGCTCACTCCTACCCCTCAGTGAGATACAGAGCAGAAGAATGTAACAAAAGGCCTGAGGGTCGAGATAAGAGCAGGGGATGGATCATCCACCGACCATGGCCCCAGGCAAACCAGGCTCAGTTTAGGGACAAATCAATTTAATTAATTACCAGGTCATTCAGAGAGGATAAAGAGAAACAAATCCAGATCTTAAAAACACCTTCCTTCTACCCCTGCCTTCTTCCCCGGCTCTACCTTCTCCCCCCAGCAGCCCAGGGGGATGGGGAGTGGGGGTTGCAGGTCAGTACATCACATGCTGTTTCTGACGCTCCTTTCTTAAAGTGGAAGGACTCCTTACACTCTTCCCCTACTCCACCATGGTGTCCCTCCTCATGGAAGACAGTCGTCCACTAGAGGACTTCTCCGACATGAGTCCTTCCCACAGGATGCAATCCTTACCCACCAGATTGCTGCAGCGTGGGCTTTTCCCACAGAGTCACAGCTTCTTAGGGCACAGCCACCCGCTCTGGTGTGGAGTCCCTTCTCATAGACTGCATGCAGATACAACTCTGCTTCATCCTCAGTCTCCAGCTGCATTGGGGGGGTCCTTCTCACAGCAACAGCCCTCTACAAATTCCTTTAGGCACAGGCATCTCTGCTTCTGTGTGGGGTTTTCCATAGCTGCAGGTGGATCTCCGCTCCACCGTTTCTCTCCTGCTGCATTTTCCTGTCCTTGGTGTCTGTGTAGCTGTTTCTCTCAGGTTTCAGTCCTCTCTCTACTGCAGCCATGCTGGGCCTAACTGGCCTGATGAACATTGGCAGTCCTGGCAGGACGAGCTCTGCCCAGTGGGTGCCTCAGGAGTGAGGTGCTTTGAAGCTCTCCCAGCTGCACTGGCCATCTCCAGCTGAGTGGTGGTGGCCCAGTTTGGGCAGCTGCCCACCTGAGAGTCTGGAGGGGGTAGGTCAGCCCCCTCCCACCTCCCCCCCCTCTCTTTGACTGCAGCAGAACTTTTTATCATAAGCCAAGTCATATTGCTTACTTATTTTTCCAGTTTGTTTATGTATATGTTGAACAACATAGGTCCTGTACCAGATCCCACCTGAACTATGCGGGTTCTGTTCTGAGAGCTGACACTTTACTCCTACCCTGTCTACTCTGTCTTTTGAGCAAATGTATGTCCATGTCAGGACTTCCGTCTTACATGATGGTACCTTAGTTTTCTTAAAAACCTTTGGCAAGAAATTTTGTTGAAAGTTGTGGAAATCCTAATAAATTCATCTGTCACCCACTCTTAAAGAAATCCAGTAAGATTGCAAAGTAAAACTTCAAAAGAAAGACACATTGGCTTTACCATCATCTTTAACTCAATCTCTGCTATTACTGTGTGGTATTTAATTCTTTTGTTAAATTGCCTGGTAGAGACTTAAGGCTTTCTGTTCTGTAGTTCTCTTTATTTCCAAGTTTTTCTTGTTTTAAGTTGGCAATTACTACCACTCGGTCGTGCCTACTAAGGCAATTTTTAAATGACAGATTATGCACCACCATCAGGAGCTGAACTTCAGAACTGTTGGGTCAATGCCATATAGTCCTGAGGATTTGTTACGTTCCTCTCTTTAATTTCTTCCATACTTCTTCTACAGTTAACTGCAATTTTACAGGTTATTTGGCTATTAACAAAGAGGTGATCCAGCCTGTGAATTTCCCCACACCAATTTGGAGAATTAATTGAGTTTCCCTTCAATAGCTATGTGCTCACTGTACAGCACATCAGTTGGCCCTACAGACTCTCTGGTAGACTTCCTGTTTCTGATGGGTATGAGGAAAGATTTGATTGATTTTGATTCTTTTTGCTGGTTGTTCCTCAAAATCTGTTTGTTTGTTGTTGACCTTAATGTGCTTTTATATATGCCAAAATTTGATTCTGTCTAGTTTTTCTATCTGGGCATATTTTTGAAGGATGCCTGTGTGTTCATACAACCTCTCTTATCCTGCTCTTTAGCTATAGCAGCCTCTTTCCGCTCCCCCTTGAGCCTTCCCCCAGGCCCTTCTGGCAGCATCCATTGGCTTTGTGCCTTCAATATGGTCATGCTTAAGAGCTTCCATATTTCCTGTGAGGATTTAATTCTCTTAGCTGCTCATTTACCTTCTTTTTAACAAGTTTCTTCAATTTCTCATTATGTAGTTTTCTTTTCTGTCCCTTTGTCATTTTATATGCACAACCTGATTCTTGTTGCAAGAATTCCTATATTTTGGCCTGTTTCTTTGTTTACTGGAATAGGAAACCTATATTTCAGTTCTATTTCTCTCCGATTATCTTTCTTTTCTTTCTGATTTGTCTTTATTGTCCTATGCTTCTTTGTATCTTCCTTCTCCTATTGTGGCCTGTCACCCTGGATTTGTTGTTCAGCAGATATTTCCAAATTTTTTCTTGTCTGGACAGGCTTTTTTTCTGCTTTCTTCAGTGATGACCTCATGTCCTGGCTAAATCTTGCCTTCTGTGATTTCTAGCATAACGTATTTCATGCATGCTAACTTTCAGGCTCAATGTGTGATTCGTTTTGCTATGTGAGTATTGTTTTCTTCTCCTGCGTTTCTCTGTCTTTATAGGGAAATGATGAAGGAACATTCTTGTGCAAGGTGCCCTGATATCTATGAACAGCTCCTAGCATGCTCTTGTGACCTTGTCAGCCATTGTTTCTCATCTAGCCATTTCCCTTGTGTTATCTGGTCAGTTACTGCATTCAAAAGTGCAAATATGCCCTTACCCCTTCAGCTTTCCTTCCCCACATTCACACCAAGCAGCTCACAGACCATGCTGCTCGCAGGATCTAAACCAACAAACCCCCAAGCAGGAGACAAGCAAGCATTAACTTAGAGCAAATAAATACATGTTGTTACTCTTCACTGAGGATAAGGCCAGAACAATCTCTCAGTGTGTTCCGCTGCTTGCTTCTAATTGCCGAGAGCTATTTGCTTTTTAACATTTAGAGATAACAGGAAGAAATATTGTGGCAACTTCATCTTGCTAATGTTAAGTCTCCAAATGTTTCTACTGGCTTTCATCTAAATATGTTTTGAAACATCTGGGTATGAATATACGTTCATATCTTGAGACAGTGTGAGATGTGTAGCATTTGTATATGAAGCATTTGTAAAAATTCTCTTAAGATATAGAAATGCCTGAATTTAGGATTAACAGAGGTAGTGAGGTGTTTTTATATTTTATAAGAAAAATACTGTCATTCAGAGAAAGACATCTAGATCACAGGAAACCGCCATGGGTAGTGATTTTCATGTGAATTTTGTTATGAAGTAGTTTCTGAAAATTGTTTTCCTGTCATATGCTTGCATTAAGAAAAGGTAGAAAGCATCAGCATTATAGTGATACCCGAAAAGTCGGTGCGATTGAACTTTCCAAGACTTGTTTTGGAGTTTTAGAAAGCAGGCATTCTTTATTGCAGCACTGCGTGCATGGGGGATATCTCCTCCTAGCGTGCACACCAGCTTCTGGACAGAAAATTAGTTATACACTGCATATTCATAACATATTTACATATTCTGAAACAATTGGTTAATTTTGTCTCGCTTTACATGTAAATTACTTTGCATGCTCAGTTCTCTTCCTCCGCCCCTTTGTTTTGGGTCTGGGGTGTATTTAGGATAGGTGGTCCGTGAGTCGGTGGTCGCGAACTCCCCCTGTGGAATTATGTTTTCCCCCAAGTCACTGCATGTTCACAGCTCAGAAAAACATAATAACAAAGTTTATGCAGTTTCTAGGATGTTCCCTCCAAGGGCAGACAGTTCTTGATAAAGAGTCTCCCTTTTAATCACTCCTGACAGCTTCAAGGATGGTCATCTTGTTAGTTTCTTTAGGTATGCGTAAATCACCTACTGCCTACTAAACCCTTTGTGAAACTCTTACACAAAAACTTTAACCCCTTTATTGTCGGGTAACAATAGAATTTCCAGCATTTGCCATCTGAACTAATTGTATTTGATTTTAAAACATTTTTTGAGCTGTTGTTTTCCTAAGTCAATTTTTATTCATTTCCCTAAATAAAATTTTAACTATTTTCCAAGCCTTATAGTGTAATTTCCCACCAGCTCAGAAAAGTCATACTTTCTATTGAGCGGCAGAGCCTGTTACTTCACAATGTGCTTAAATAAAATCTGCTTGATTTATAACTGTTTTGATCTCTGAAGTTTCCACCAAACAGAATCTTTTAAAAAATGGCATTGTTTACATTTGAGTTTGATTCAACCTGTGTGGTACTGACAGCAGCATGAATGCTCACTTTCGGCAGAGCTTCTGCCTTCAGCTTTTTTGCTGACTCAGTTTTTCCATTCTTAATGCAGATGTGCTCAAGTACCTTTCACTTGTGTTTTTAATTCATGATCTGTGCTTAAATTTGTCAAACCAAGTGTTGAATTTTGTAGGCAAAAGTTTTGGCAAAACAGCTGAGAGGTAGAGATAATGTATGATCTCTACTTCAACGACAGCAGTAAAATGAAGTACTCTTTGTAGGCCTGACTACACACAAACTTATGTCCATTCACTCCCTGAGCTGTGCAATTTTAGAAGCTTCTCCCTGTCCTGTGAGATGTTTCATTATCCAAAATGAGATTAAATGGCTTCAGAGCTTTCTTTTGACTAGATCAGATGCCAGTTCCATAGTTCAGCTTTTGATTTGTGTCCTCAAAGTGTGCTCGGTGCTTGCGATGTTCAAGGCAGAAAGATGAGTCTGTGCAATTACAATGTAATTATCGTTACAAGCTCATGGAGTTTATGAACAAAAATTGTTGGTCCCCTTGTCAAAAGGGACAGCATGTGCCTTTTCCTCTGAAGTCAAGAGTAATCTTCCTCCCTCTCTTGATTCTGCTGATGGAGGAAGAGGGGATGTTAGCTCATTCTGTAAATTACTTTGAAGGGCCACGCTGTCTGGGTCCTTGTGAAGCTGCATTTCTTGTGCTGGCTTCTGGTCATGTGCACCTTCTCCTTATTCTGTTGATAAGAAATTTTAATTAAAAAAATTTCTATCGTTCTCTACTAGATGTATATGTTACGTACACAGTAGTGGTTGTTATGAAGGATCTAGTTATCTGAAAATTTGAATGTAAATGGTTTCCAGTGAAAAGCTTTAATTCAGAGAATTTTCAAATTATATAAGTGGCGCATACCATGTTTGTTCTAGATAAAATGTTTTATGCTTAAAACATTATTTAAGCATTATGTTATCTGTCAGGAAAGAAAGAGTCTAAGAGAGGAGATATTTTAGGATAGGAAAGGATTTTGTGATGTGTTTTCTCTCCCATACTGCTTGTTCATTTCGTTATGCTTTCCTGCAATACATCGTTAGAAGCTTAGTGTACCAGCCAGTACTTTATCACATGTACACTTTCAGGAACACAAAGAGTAGGTAAGGCGGATTATTAATGCTATATGTATAATGTAGTAAATTTGTATACAGGTGTTTGATCCCACAGGAGTGGGTGAAGTAAATTAAACTAAACACAGCATAGTTTTAGGTCGGTCATAATGAGACAGCAGCATAAGGCTGTGGGTCACTTCTCAGATTCCACACATCATCTCTGGCGGGGCAGGTTCAGTCTGATTGATAGAAACCATGCCATCCTTTGTGTGCATAAAAGTAGATGATTGGTTATAATTACTCCAATACTGCGATAGGTGTGCAGCTTAGAAACTCTTTACTTTTAGTGAGCAAAGTTGAAGTTTCAGTGAGAGTAATCACATAATCGATATGCTCAGAGAGTTGCAGTCAGTAGCTGATACCTGCTTAGTTTGGAACTGAGAATAAACCTTTGGCAGCTTTAGAACTGCTTTAAAAGTAATACTTCTGCAACAAGACTTAACTGCTGAGTTGTTACTAAGAGTTTGCTGGTGGAGACCTGCTTCTGAGCAGCAGTCTCTCCTTGGTGCTAGTTATATGCCTGATTTAAAGGAGAATTTTGTCAGTGCCCTATATATCTGACTCAGGCGTTTTAAAAGTATTTTGCCCTGACATGTCTCACGATATAATGTAGAAGAGTGAATTTTAAGCCTCTTCTCATAAAGCAACACCAAATCCTTGTTTAAAAGTTATACTGGAAGTGGCAGTACAGCTTTTATGCACACTACACTCTTCCTATGAAAATAATTTCAACTAGGATTTCTCTAGAAGAAATAGCATGGAGAGTTACTTTTTTATGGAGTAATACAAAACGTCTTTTGTGTTTCCTGTTTCTAAATCTTTTGGAGAGATGAGTCTGCTTTGTTCATAAAGCTTCAGAATGTTTTGGGGCGATTTACTGCACTCCTTGGGAGCTTCTGAATTCCCATTAAACATGTATGTTTGGATGTCAAAATTCCACTTACCAAAGTTTACTCCAAAACCAATATTAAGTAGTTTATCTGTGTTTACTAAATAAGCAGACATTTATAAAATCCAGTTGATGTAAGATTTTGCTAATTAACTTACTAGTAACTCTTACTGGTATGTCACAGGAAGAGAAGGCCAATGTCACAGTAGTTCTCCAAATTTGGCATAAATTTTGCAAAAGATACAAAATTTGGAAAAGATAACAAGTATAGTTGTCTGTTGATGCAGCCTCTTAGCTTTTTAACATTTTACCAAAAACTTAGGTGACTTATTGTTTGTTTCTTGGTGGTTTTTTTTTCTGCCCAGTGATTGAGAAAAGTGTGTTTCACTACCTAGAATCATCCAACAAATGTTAATTATGTTTTTTCTAGCACTTATTGAACAATTGGCCTGGAGAACTCAGGTGACTTTCTCATTTTCCTTAATTCTCTCTCTGACTAGTCAAAGTTTTGCTAGAAGATACCTTGACATCCCAGTTTTGCAGTCATGAATTGGAAAAACATGGCTTTCTATCACTTGGATAAATTAATTCTCCTGAACAATATAATCTCTTTGCTGAAATAGTTCATCCCAAGAATGAGAGTGGGGATAAAACTCAGTGGTGTAAGAAAGTAGCTGTCGAAAGTTTCTGATTATTCTAATAGAGCTTTTCATAGTCAGGTTGTGTGTCAGACGTAGCAATAGTGAAGGCATGGAAGTTGGTAGTTCTGACAGCTGTAGTGATGCTTTTGTTGTTTAACGAGGCTTTTTTGTCTAGTGGAAGAGCAGGTATGTTTCCCTGTGCCAACAGCTCCTTGTAACTCTGTAAGAGTTTGAAACTGCTCTGTTTCTAAAAGAGATGGATTTGAGTTTTCACAGCACTGAGCAAAATCAGTGACTAATAATGTTTCTTGATCTTCATAGAAATTAGAGAATTAGAGACAGAAAAAATGATCATCTGCCCTCCTCCATTCTACATAAAAGATTATTCTTTTAAGTGAACGTTATTGTCTTTGCCTTCCTTCTGTGTTGGTTTTAATACCTTTATCTGTCTTGCATAGGTGACTTGATATAGCTCATCTGAAATGTGTATTTGTTTTGTATACTCATCTATTTCAGCTTTTCACTGCTTGGCAAAAAAATGTTATGTAATTAATTCTGGATCTGTTTCCTCTTCTATTTCTTTCTGGTATGAATTAAGCCATTCTCCCATTCAACAAGGACATATTTTGTACTAATTAAATATTACAGCATGAAGAGAAACTGCTTGGAGGCTCAGTGCCTCATTACCACCTACATATTCTTGGTTAAATGGGACACGAGCAATATCTTTTCAAACACACAGACATACAGACAAGAGTTATTATTGTAAAGCAACCTTTTTTCCCATCCAGTTGTCTGCCCAAATCACACTAACATTCAGTTACATCTTATTTCATACGTCAATATGTCTTTCTTCGTGTTACCTTTTGAAAAGGATGTTCACTCTTGTCTCAGATCAAAGTCCATTGCAGACTAAAGTGCTGCAACAGGGCAGACCTAAGATTGCTTTTTCTTCACAGAAAAAAATCAAACAGGGAGTTTATTTTAAAACAGAGTTTTTCCTAAAGAAGTAGTAGCACTGGTGAAACCATTAAAGTGTTTGTTCAGAGATTCTCTGTCAGTGTTCCATATTTGAGATAGATCCAGGAAGATGTGCGAGGAATTATCCAGAATGCTTGTATGAGTGTTTCTGAATCTGGAGGTGGGGGCTGGTTACCCACATGCTGTAAATATGCAGGAGCTGCAAGAAGGAAGTGTTTTCTAGAAGCAGTGTAGCTGTGTTTTAAGATAGTACTTACCGGGATAATTAGAGATGTGAAAGATCAGATTCACTTGAGACAAGAACATTGGGCAGAATAGCTCAGAGTGTGCTAATTTATAGCAGAAACTTTATCATTGGGTGTTTTAGTGCTAATTAGTCTTGGCTAGTACACTCCTATTGTATTGGTCCAATAGGCTGGTTTTGTTGCATGATTATTATTTCTACAAACTTTAGTAAGCACTGTGAGCAAGTTGATATCCAGACACATTATGTTTAGTCTAAATTTATATTATTTCTAGGATTTGACTTCATTTGGTGACTAAGGTAAGTACAAGATTCATGTAAAACTGACCAAAAGCTTTCTCACTTAAACATAGGATGCTTTTGTTGGCTAAGATTACGAAAAACTCTTGGCTGTGCATAAAGATTTTTCTCCAGTTAAGAAAGGAATGTTCGTATTTGTATGGTTCTCTTAGCAGATGAAAGCAGGTTTACTGTATGCAGTGTAGTTTGAGCTATGGGTTGTTCCCTTCCTTAGCGAGTGCTTGTAGCCTGTCCTAACGTTGTGTTTTGTGAAAAGTGAGCAAAATCCTGGTTTTTTGTTCATTAGGCATACTTTTTTATGTATCAGATTATCACCACCTCCTATGCAGCCACTCTAAAGTGTCCTAGCTTCTGTGCCCTCAGAGGAATCCTTGGTAGAGTCTGTTCTGATGGAGACTCCTTCCAATCTGAGCCATGAGCTAAGCAGGGATTGGAAGATAACAGTGAATGAATTAAATTGTATTTTAAATTCTTCTTTCCAACTTTAATGAGGAAGATAAGATGCATCCTGGTAGAGAGGGTCAACATAATATCAGGAATATCTTTTCCTCTTTTTTCTGTAAGCATTAATCCAGATTTAGCCAAATGATGCAACTATATAAATATTCTCCTCTTCTACATACACCTTGATGCTGGTGAAAGCTACAGCCCTGAAATTTGCAAACATTCCTTTGTACTCATCATGGTTTATTGTTCCTGGGTTCCAGCTTTTCCTGTGGCTGTCACTTCCACAAAGCCATTGAATAGACCCCACACAGGCTTTGTTTTGTGTTTTTTTTCCCCATTTTTTTTCCCCCATGGAACACATGGCAGCTCATTGCGCGCATTTGATGCTGTTGTACAGTGTGTAATAGTTGAGATGGGGTAGAATGATTTTTCATCTGCTCACAATTGCCTGCAGCTTGGGCACCTGCTGTCAAGAGGAGAGGATAAGGGGTAAGCACATTTTAATTGGAGGAAGAGAAAAAAGGCAAGACAGGAGTGAACATTGCAGGAGGCGGAAAGAGAAAAAGGCTGGTAGCAGGGCAGCAGCAATGACAACTTTTTATGGCACAGTGGAGTAGATCATGAGGTCCACAGTCATTTTACGAGTCCTAGTAGTCTGCAGCACTTGTCAGTGCTGTTCCCAGTGAGTCTTTTGGGGTGAAAAAGTGAGTCGTCATATGGTATTAAAATGCTTTATGGAAAAGTATCCTGAAATAGGCTGTACAGAGAAACCTTAGAGTTGTGACATCTGAGTGAATCTTTGTATTTTAAAATAGAAAATGGATATAGCAAGCAGTATATTTCTTCTCTATTTTCTCAAAAGGTTATATAATGTAAAATTAATTATGAACTGGCTCAATTGAATGCAGACCACTGCCCAAAACTCTTCCACTGAAACAGGACAGGCATTGCAATATCCACATCATCTCTGAACGAGAGAAGGCTCTTCTAACCTTAAACTGAGAGTATGGAAATGCAGTAATCATAAATGTAGATGAAAACACTACTCGCATTCTTAATCCTTCTAGAAGATCTAAAGCATTTAAATTTTCCATTCAGATGATGTATCCCCACTTGGCAACTGTAAAATAGGCCTTCTTTTTATTCACTCCGGGGATTTAGCAAGCAAAATAAGATTAAAGATATGATTTTAAAGTAAGATAGGAGTTTTCTGAGAGTTATGCTTTGTAGACATGTTTGGAAATATTTGCCCTAATCTACTGAGACAATATTTTACTGCATATGAAAGATATCTTAAAGATGTGTTTTAGAACAATGAATGTGGATTTTATATAAACATGTTTTATCCAGTGAAGACCAAGTATTATCTTGAATTGATGAATTTATTATCATGACAATAATATAAATGATTGGAAAGAGACAGGAGGAAGAAGCCAGAAGGATTATTCACTATAGTCCAGAGGTGAATTATTTTATATACCAAAGCAGTTTTGTAATGGAGACTGGATTTTTTTTAACTGACTGAGTATAAAAAAAGTGTTGATTTGCAATCCCTGCAGCATAAATAGTACATTTCTTCATCAGTCAGCAATACTTTTATTACTATAATTATACTCAGAGCCAATAAGATTTTAGGCATCTAATTTTATCCAGAAGATAATTACATATTTATTGCCTGTGTTTCTAGTGTTTATTTTGAAACAAGACATTCCTGCGCATGCTCATGCGTGCAGGAGCACTCAAGGCCTACCAGGAGTTACAAGTGCACACTAGATCAAAGAAACATGCTGTGTTTATATTATTTTTCAAATGGATTGAACGTCTCACTTTCTAAACTATTGTTATTTCCTAGATGGATAAAATATTTTATTATTGTTAACAGTATCTGTTCATCATGGCATATTGAAGAATAAAGTGGAAGCAACTGCAAAACTGTTCTTTTTTTCCTCAAACTGTCAGATACAAGTAGAAGTACCAGCAATCATAGAATCATAGAATGGTTTGGATTGGAAGGGAGCTCGAAGATCATCTAGTTCCAACCCCCCTGCCATGGGCAGGGATACTCTCCACTACATCAGGTTGCTCAACACCTCATCCAACCTGGCCTTGAACACTTCCAGAGATGGGGCATCCACTTGCTAGAGATTATCAACGTCTTTCAGTAGAGAAAAAACTAGGATACAGTGTTTTTAGTATAAGCAAAGACAAAAAGACATAAAAATTCAAGTAGCATAAAGGAGTTTTAAAAGTCAGGAAAAAAATAGCGTTCTCTTAAAAATTCTTGTGAAATCGGCCTGCCATGATCCTTAATTTCTGGGCTTTTCTCCACTCTGGAATCGACATCAGTATCAAGTTAGCAAGTAGTTAGTGGCTTCAGCTGAAGCATTTAGCTTCTTTGGCTGCCCTCATTGAAAACACAATGTAATGATGAATAGCAGCAGTTTTTGAAAATCAAGTGAAGTTAATTTGTAAATCTCTACACAGACACTCTCTTTCAGAAATATAGTAGCCTGGGGCAAGTATCTGTGGAGGAGGGGAATGCATATGGATTCACAGCTTTAGTTCACAATATTTTAGTGTGATTCCACATTTTTCTCCAACAGTGTTTTATAGCTTTTAAGTTAATTGTCCCTCTCAGAGTTTTTGAACTGTTCATTCTATTAGTTTTTCCTTCCTATACACTGGGATAGGTAAATAGCCTTCTGCCTGGCTCTTTATATATACTATTGGCATTATTAATGCTTTCATTGTAAGTGAATGCTATTTATGAGATACTTGTAGAGTGATTTATCTCTTCTCAAGTATCAACAAGCTATCAGGTTTAGAAATAAGCAATTTTATATTCCTTTTGCTGCATCTGTGATTGATGACAGGACCACTGATGCTGTGCTGTGTGGGGGAATACATTTTAGGGAATGCTGTGTCTGGCCAGATCTGGAGATACAGATCTTAGACTCTCTGTCATCTTTTGTAAGAAGATCTTAGAGGAGTGAACACACAGGATCAAACTTGAAAGAAAGAAAAAGTGGTGAGGAATTCTTCAACTTAAACTTGGAATAGAGGAAAGGTTCTACCTTGTGCTGTGCTTTAAGACTGAATAGGGCTTTTTGTTGTTGTTGGTTTTTACCTTGTGTTATTTTGATTTATTCCAACCTTTTGATATTCCACAATCATGGTCTTTAAAGAAAACACTATTATTTTATAATATTTTCTCTTTATGGCATGCAAATTAATTCTGCAGTATTTCAGAGCTTATTTTGTTACCTTATTCTGGTATGTATGAGTATATATAAACAATGTGGGTTTTGGTTGATTATATTCAAGAAAGGTGAGTTTAAAGTAGGCTGGGTAGAAGCCTGGAACCTAGTAGCCCTAGGAGAATGGAGGGTTTGTCTTCATGTCTGGTTGTGAGAAGCAGGATTTAGTTAGTATTACGGTCCATGTTACCGTAGTAATGAGACTTCAGTTTTTCCGCAGTCTTGTTTGTGGATAGCTCAGGAGCAAGAGTTTGAACTAGAGGACTGTGGAGATTTCTTCCAGGTTTTTGCTTCTATTTAAGAAAGTGGAATTCCTAACAGCTACTTAATTATGAAAATGATTATGCCAGACTACTTATCCTATTTCACTGCATATGCATATTAAAAAGCATTTCTCAATGACTGATGAAGATGTTCAGTGGAGACCCAATTATTATCTGAGATGCTGAGGGAAAAATAATTTCAGTGTCAATTAACCAAGTTCTGCAATGATGCTGTTATATCCTGTTCAAAAGAGAGAACTTGCTGGCTGGTTGATAATACTGTAAAAATTGAGATTAGCAAAGTAAAATTCTTAATTTGGAAGAAAATAGGGACTTGATTATTAGTGTTAACAGGATTTTAATGCAAGATCATAAAGGTGAAATAAAGCAATGGCAAGACTATTTACTTCTTTAAAGTTGCAAAGTAAAGTTATAAAACCTAAGTCCATTAAAATAAATGTGCAGATTTGCTAAAACTGGCAAGAAAAATAAGCTTCTCCCTTAAGAATCGTAGACAATGTTTCCTGGACATCCTTACTGCAAAATTCTAGTTTTATACTGTGGTACACCAGAACAGGACTTGGACAAGCCTTCTAGTAATTCATTGCTGCTTTAGGCTGGCAAAATATAAATGTCTTCAAGCCATTTCCGTGCCTGAGCAGAATACAGGGTGGAGCCCCAGGTGGGTCGTTCCAAACTAATTGGCTGGTATTAGCGTTGTAGCATATCAGCATAGTTGACAAATGGTAAGTATATTAATGGTATTTTACCTGTTGACAAGTGGTAAGTATATTAATGGTATTTTACCTCTTTTTTTCACTGTTGTTGAGTTTTAACATTAGCATAACAAAGGGAACCTCTGTGGAATCATAATGTATTGTATTGCTGCATATGGAACATACTGCCAAGATGTTCTGCTTGTACCATAACAGACTAATAAAACCTCATAGTCTTTTCCATTGACTTCAATGCCAGTGGTCATCATCCCTCAAGTAGAAATTTCACTGGAGATTTCATGTGTAATATGCAAGTCTCCTGTGTCAAGACTTGATCATATCATATTGCTTCATGTAAGAAAAGGATATTCTCCGTATAGAGCTATGTATACATGGTGTAAAAACTGTGGTTTGCACAATGCCCTTGGATCTTGGTTTTGACTTTGCCCACACTGGGCTAGCCCACTGTAACTGGACACAATTATAGGCACCTAAAATTTATTTTCAGTATGCTGAAACCATGATACCAGCTCATGGCAGAAGGCTTTGACTGTGTCTCTCTGCATCCAAATGTCCTGTGTATACTGTCCGTGTCATCCCATGTCCCAGGATGATGTAGTCCCATCCAGGGGTTCTGGCACTTCCAGATGTTGTCAGACTAGAGGCAAAGCAGCAGAGATGGTAGGGACTCCTAGAAGACATTAACTGTGTCTCCTTCCTGAGACTCAAGCGCCCCCATGAGATCTGATGTCAGTTTATCTGGGGTATTCTCATGGAGTAACTACCATGGATGGAGGAGTAGAGCCACATTTCCTTCTATATCACTCAGTGACAAAATAATGGTGCAAGGTCAGAATTGACAGGAGACATGTGATGGCTTTACGGTGATGCTTTTGTGTAAGCAAGGACAGAAAGACATAGAGCAGAAACAGGAACAGAAACAGAAATAAGGCTCGACTCCATATATGAGGCTCGAAAGGGAGATGCACGTTGCTGCCCCTGCCACATAGCCTTATCATGTGTGATAATGGCAGACAATAGGATGGTGCAGTGCTTCCCAGAGTATCCAGCTGAAATATCTGTGCTCTGGAAACTAAAGATTTATGGGATAGCTTTCCTTTGAACTACTGAAGCGAGAACACTTGATCTGGGGCTCAGATTTGAACTAGTCTGAAGTAAAAGACTTGTCGTCTTTGCGGACGACACCAAGCTGGGAGGCTGTGTCGATCTGCTCGAGGGTAGGGAGGCCCTTCAGAGGAATTTGAACAGACTGGATCGTTGGGCTGAGGCCAATGGCATGAGCTTTAATAAGGCCAAGTGCAGAGTCCTTCACTTGGGGTATAAAAACCCCAAGCATCGCTATAGGCTCGGGGAGGAGTGGCTGGAGAGCTGCCTGGCGGAGAAGGACCTGGGGGTGTTGGTTGACTACCGGCTTGATATGAGCCAGCAGTGTGCCCAGGTGGCCAAAAAGGCCAATGGGATACTGGCGTGTATCAAGAATAGTGTGACCAGCAGGAGCAGGGAAGTGATCCTGCCCCTGTACTCGGCACTGGTGAGGCCGCACCTGGAATATTGTGTCCAGTTTTGGGCCCCTCGCTTTAAGAGAGATATTGAGCTCCTGGAGCGAGTCCAAAGAAGGGCAACTAAACTGGTCAAGGGGCTGGAAAATAAACCTTATGAGGAGCGGCTGAGGGAGTTGGGGCTGTTTAGCCTGGAGAAGAGGAGGCTGAGGGAAGACCTGATTACGGCCTATAAATACTTGAGAAAAGATGGTGGGGAGGTAGGGGAAGGGCTCTTTACATTAGTGATGGGTGATAGAACAAGAAGAAATGGGCATAAGCTTAGTCAGGGGAGATTCAGGTTGGATGTTAGGAAGTATTTCTTCTCTGAAAGGGTTGTCAGCCACTGGAGTAAGCTGCCCAGGGAGGTGGTTGAGTCCCCATCCCTGGATGTGTTTAAGAATAGGGTGGATGATCTACTTGAGGATATGGTTTAATGGGGATTAGGGATGGTTGGACTCGATGATCTCTAAGGTCTTTTCCAACCTAGAAATCTATGAAAATCCCCAAAATGCATATTGTGTAATTGCAAAGTCCTCAGCAGCAACTGCGTCATTCTATTGATCTGCTCTTACTGTGCTGCCCTACTTGGTGAAGAAGTCTGAATTTAGGAAATCCCAGGAGCTATTTTTTCCTGGATTCCTTGGATTAAAATATTAATCCCAGCCTTCTTATGCCTGGGCTTCAGTTCTCTGTCCCTCTTGCACTGGAAAGCAGCAGGCAAATCTGTCCTCTCCCTACACCACCTGTCCTGCTCTCTTCATTGCCAGGCAAACATTCCCTCTCCTTTTGTCTTCACAGTACATGTAATTATCTTTTCCTTACTTTGGACTGCAACAGCAGCATCCCTTTTGTAAGCAAATAGTCTCTTTCCCTTACTCCATGTGGCAATGGAATTACCTGTTACCTTTATTATTTATTGTAAATTATCTTCGTTTCCCTTACTTTCTTACCCTTGCCCGCTGTGTGAAGTTCCCACTCAGCTATTATGCCACTGGCTACTACTGAGCAGAGCTGTTCTGGAATGGATGGTTTGCTTAAGTGAAACTGAAAAAGCCTGGATGCTGCCAGTCTGGAGGCTGTGCCTGGGAGAAGACGTCTTCCAGCCCAGTGAGCCCCTGATCTGACTGTTCTTTTACTGTTCATGCCTCTCACAGAAGTAGTCTGTCTCCCTCAACAGCATCTGATGCTTAAACAGTTGTTCTGTGACTCTTCCAAGGGATCCTGTGCCAGATGGCAGGATCTGCAAAATGGTTCCCTGTCACTCTCACTGCTTGTTATGGGACTTGAACACAAAACATAATCTAAATGAAAACAGCATTAAACACTTTGTGTAGTGTACCTTTTAGCTAATTTATTCTTTTGCTAATTGGATAAACTCCTTGGATCAAGATTTTTATAACGTAAGTGATAACTGCCAACTCTTTTATTGCTTTTTACTGCTTCAGGCGAATATATTATTTTGATATTTAAATAATTGGCAACAGAAAGTTGCCAGTAACTAGAAAAATTACAACAGTGAATCATCAAGTCAATATTTTTTTTATTTTTTTAAAAAAGGAGGTGGGCACTGTAAAAGACCCCCAGATGTTTTGTTCATGTCAAAAGAAAATATCCTGAGCAGGTTGACTTGAACAAGTAGTATTGCTCAAATATTGGTAATTAAAAATACTTCTTGACATACCACTCTCCACTGAATATCTGTGGTCATTTGAGCCATTCTGCAGCATACCCAAGAGTAGCATGATCCAAAGTAGAGCTGGTGGCTCCGTTTCAGTGCTGTTCACATCCTTTTGCAGCAAGACAAGCAGCCTATGCAGACCCGAATTGCCTAGAGGATACCTGGAGTTATGCTCTCTAGTGCAGTTACAAGGAGGGCAGCTTCTTTACTACTGCAGGTAGTAAAGGTACTGTGTGCCTAAAATTGAGTACCAAGCAAACTGTCATGGGAAATGCTTCTCAAAGTCGAAAAATAATCATTAAAAGTATTGTGAAGATAAGGGTCTTCCCTTGGTAGGAACAGATTTTGTCATCTGATTGTTTTTCTCATGGCAATTTATTTTGATAGACCGAAGATGAAAAGAATGTGGAAACAATAAGCATTATTATTGCTAAGTACTATTTTAGCTATTAAATAGATAAAGTTTTAAAATTGGAAGTGATGGGAATGCACTTAGCAAAAAAGCACTGAAAGTTAAAGCCGGCTGGTATTACCAGAGCAATTTTGTACAGTTTTGTATAGTTTGTCAGTTCTACTGCTCAGACTTCATAATGTGCTTTTCTTTTAAGTTTAAATGCCTCTCTCACAGTGTATGCAAGGCAAGTGATTGGGACTTTCTGATTTGGTGAACATTTATAAGCCTCATCTGTGAATAATGTGTTCTATCAGACGTTTGTTAAACAACTTCTCCATAAAGGCCTTTTAAACTTTGTCAAAGGTTTGGCTAAAACCTCATGATGATGGGGACGGCACTCCAATGGCAAGTGTGTAACAGAAGTGTGTCAATAGCTACATTAACTTCACCCTCCAAGTGGGACATTACATATGCTGTTGGTTTGAGTTTACTGCTCAGAGCTTTAAAACACAGCAGGCTGTAGCACTAAACTTGAGACTTTGGGCTTGCTTCCGTTCTTGCAGCAGTATATGATCAACTGAAAACTGTGTTACAGTGATATAATACTGGTTTTGAATCCAGCCAGACCAAGGTTTGCTTTGAGAATGTTAAGTTTGTGCTGCAATGTGTGTATACCTTACAAAATATTACTGTGCCTAGAGATAAGCACACTACCCAACTATTTCAGGAAAGCTAAAACTTTAACATCTTTGTGTGGTAATACAGGATGAAATTCCTGAATACATTTTTCAGCCACATGCAGTATCTCCACTGATACTCTTATTTGCACTGCAAATACCACATTTTTTGAAACACATACACGCTCCAGTTTAAACAAGCAGGACTGTGTTTGATATGAAATGTCAGAGTTAACACCTGTATGCAAAATAGTGTTCTAAAAATTGAGAGGTATGTAATTGCAAGAAGTCTGTTAAGAGAACAGTGAAGATGTATGTGTGGTGATTTCACTAGTGCACTGGGATGTATTATACAGCTGAGAGTGATGCTGCTTAGAAAGCATGATGATGGGGTACATAGTGCTTTTGTACTGGCTTTTTGCCCCTAATTCTGCTTCATGTTCTGGGAAATGACAGTCATACCTGCAGTCCATGCCTGTTACAGCACTGTCAGAAATGATTCTCCTGTAGTTCTAAGTCACAGAATCACAGAATTGTTCAGGTTGGAAGGGACCTCCAAGATCTTTTAGCCTAACTGCCCTGCAGATGTGGAGTAAGCTAGAGTGGGCTTGTACAGGAACCTGTCCAGCCAGGTTTTAAGTATCTGCAAGGATGGATTCTTCACAGACTGCCTGGCCAGACTGTTCCAGTGTGTGACCACCTTCACAGTAAAAAAAAAAAAAAAAAAAAAATAAATTTTCTTGTGTTCACACAGAGTTTCGTGGTTTTTCTTAAATTTGTGCCTGTTGCCTCTTGCCCTTTCAGTAGTCAATGCTGAGAAGAATCTGACTACTTCTTCTTCATTCTCTTCTATCAGATATTTCTGTGCTGACACATCCCTGCACTTTCTTTTCTTCAGGCTGAAGAGTTCCAGCTCTCTCAGCCTCTCCTCATATGAAAGATGCTCCATTTCTTTAATCATCTTTGTATCACTGTATACTCATTCCAGTAAATCCATATCTTTGTTGTACTGCAGAGCCCAGAACTGGACGTAGCACTTGAGATGTGGACTCACTGGTTCTGAGTAGCAGGGAAGAATCACCTCCCTTGATCTGCTGGTGATGCTCTGCCTAACTCATCTGAGGCAGCTTTTCATCCTTCTTTGCTGTGAGGGCACGTTGCTGGCTGCTGTTCAATTTCTCATCCGCAAGGACTCCAAAGTCCTTCTCTGCAAAGGTGCTTTCCATCTAGTCAGTCCCGAGCCTGTCCTGCTGCATGGAGTTATTCTTCTCTGAGAGCAGGACTTTGTATTTCACTCTGTTGTGAACTTCATAATGTTCCTTTTGGGCCAATTCTCTGCCCTGTCTGGGTCCCTCTGAATGGCAACTCAACCGAGTCCCGCTGTGTTCTAAACAAATCATGAGAACAGAGTAGAAATTTTTAAAAGGTGCTTTTTAAGTAAATTCCACAATCAAAATTAGAAAGAGAAAACCCACAAGAAACTCTCGGGTATGGTGAAAGAGAGATGTGTCTGTTCTTGTCCCACCATCTGCACATGTTAAAGCGTGCAGGTTTACAATTTGAAACAGCGTATGAATTCACAGAAAAATCAATAGATGGGTTCTTTCCATAATTATTATTAAGAAAGAGATGGTGAGAAAGCCTGTCCTCTGATGCGTGATGGCCTTCCTCACAGTTACTTGCATGTAAAACATAATTTATTGCTATGGCAAATATACTCTCATATTTGAATTGCTCAAAAGCAGAGATGCTACAAAACAAAGAGGAGTATTCTATACAGATTTTAGTCTTACACTCAACAGGTTTTTTCAATGAAAGAGAAAGTTTATTAGTTCAAGAAATTGGCTTAAAGCATCGCTTTTTATAAATATCTGTGCATTTACAAAACTATGATCAATATGTTTATTAACATCATATGTGGTTTTATGCCCAAGAAACCAAGAATTTGATACTTGGACTTCACATTGTAGTCAATATACAGATGTGTCTTGTCTTAAATACTTGCACAGTGAATTTTATATGCTGATATTATTCAGTAGTCTCAATAATCTGTGGGTGAGTGGCATCATACGTATACATGTACACAACTTTAAGCAAGACAGTATCAGTAGTACTGTACTGTAAGGAATGATGGGCATTGTAGCACTTAAAAGCACTTTGTAGCTTGCTTAAAAAATTTTTCTAGACCTTTGGGGAAAATACTCCTCCTAGGGAAGAAAAAAAAAAAAAAAACAAAAAAAACCCACAAAAAACAAAAACGCACAGAAAAAATCAACCCAGCAGCTGCCTGATATAAGTGATCAAAAAAAGGCACTTTTTAAAACAAAGCAATTTAAGAGTGGAGTATAGGAAGGTGGTGATACTCAAAAAAATTCACTGAGAAATGATTCAAACTTTGGAGTATGGGGAACCGAGGTATGGCACAGGAGAAATGGAGTTTCTTCCAGCATGTATGCATGCAGTTTGAAAACTTGACTTTAGGCAAATTGGAAGTACTCTGTTGAATACAGATTTGGAGCAGGGGTTGAGTAGTTGAACTAGAAAATATTTCTTCATTAACAATTGTTTTTGCCTAAGTGAATGGGTGTGTTAGGTATGGCTTGGGAATAGACTTAGTAAACTCATGCAGTTACAGATTATGCAGCTGACGTTTTCAGAGCTCTTTTGTTCATTTGCTAAAATGAACTTTTAAGTGAAGTGATAGTATTTGTGAACCACATACGGTACGTGTCGTTCATCTGTTGCTTCACTGTATACCTGCCAATGCATTAAGCAACAGTATCTGGCAGGCACAGTTCATTCTTCTGATAAGCTCTGTCTTCCACTTATTAAATCTGGGCATTTTATAATGCAAATGAGGATAATATTATGTTGACTATTGCTGAAGTTTATGGAACTTCTCTTTTCATCTTAATTATGCTCAATTAGTTGCTCATGTTTAATTGGTTTACTTATCTTGGGGGACTGGTGTAGTCTGGGACATACTGCAAACGGAGACTTCTAATGTGCAGTGCCACCCCTGTTACTGATCATAAGGAAGAATGGAAAGGAAACTTTTTCCAGTTTCAAGAATCTTAATTTATTTTATCTCTATCCTGTTATTGAAGTATTTCAAATTCTGCTTAATTGTTACTAGATATAAATACTCATTTCTGTGTTTTCAATTAAAAATTTTTCTACATATTGATAGTCTATGGAAGTTGTAAAAATGATACAATAGAATATAATTGTAAATATATAAAATTTCCTCTAAGAATTCTCATTTTTTGATATACTAAACTACTGTATATTTGAAATTATCACTTTGTGTTGCTGAACTTTCTTTGCTACACCGAAATATCTTTGGAACCAGGCCGTCTGGCATTCAAATTTTCTTATGTTTGCATAATATACAAAGCTCTTAAACAAAAAAAAAATAAAATAAATTGAAGGCAAATAATTCATCACAGGTCTTTAAGAAAATATCTGTTACTTAACCTGTGGCAGTCTCACCCAGACACTAAGTAAACAGGAAATTGAAAACAAACCTGTAAGACAAAGGTGGGCAGAAAATACAAACTTATTGTAGTGAAGAGCTATTACAACTGCTTAGAAGTAGAATTAAAAAAACCTCTCTTGTTAAGTATCGTTTATAGCAATTTAAGTCTATCAAGTTCTATTGTCATTTTCCATGCATGGGAGACAACTAATGCAGACACAGAATTACATACAGTTTTCTAATGGAACAACACTTTTTGCAATATGTTGCTTTAGTTTTCAGTGACTATTCAAGTAATAATTTCATAAGTTTTCTTTTATTACCACAGACAGATTAAGTGCAGTTTTTATGAAAAACAAGAGTCTGTGGGACTTGGTTTGGTGTTCTACTGCTTATATCTATATCTATCTTGGGTTATGTGTGCCTTTAGAATAGACTTTTTTTTATAATGCCCCTCTCCCACACAAGAATTTTTCACAACTAAATGAGGTTTTGTAACAAATGCTAAATTCTATATGGAATCTGAAAAAAAAAAAATCACTGTCTTCTATGTTACAATCACTTAGGACATCCAGCTACGATATCTGAACAAGTTGTAGCCATTAGGCTCCCACTTCATAGGGAAGGAGAGGTTCACTTATACCTGTAAAGAGGGTCTAGGGGAAGCAGGCTTCCCGATTTAGTTTGCATGCAGTGTTGGCACACAGTAGGTCAGACAACTTAGAGAAAGTGTATAGAGATTTAGCAGATTTTAGGTTTAGCAATTACGCTTTTTAGCAGTTTGGCCTTTTAAACCAGAGTATCTCAGGAGCATAGTGTCAAAAACATGTGAACTACTTGACTTGCGGGTGTCCTTGGATTTTGAAAGTTATACTTTTGGATTTTGAAAGTTATACTTCTGGACTTGAGCACCCTTTTCCTATTCATGATCTACTGAAAGCCATAAAGCCCTTCTGTGAATCTGTGTCTGAATCTGATATGTTTTTGGATCTTGTCATCTGATGTAGAAGTGAATGTTAGTAACTATATTAAGAGCAGTTCTCCCATTGCTTCATTTTGTAATTCTGAATTTCTTGTGGATTGTGTGAATTTGGTTGTCTGATTTTAAATAAAGGTCTTGTGGCCACATCTCTTTTGTCACAATAGACTCTGGGAGCTCCTTATGTTATGCAGAAGGATATTTTTAAAAACTCTATTTTAAAGCATTTTTTCATATATGTCAGATCAAATTATTACATGAAGTTTGTTAGGGATTATCTGCAAGGTTGTATCAACTCAGTGTTAATCCTTTATCTGTAACTGTCCAGTTGTTTGCCTTCTCCCCCAAATACTATCACAAACAATTCTGATCTTGAGCATGGAATAAATATTAACAAAGGAATCCTTGTGAAATAATAGTGGTCTTGTATTCAAAAGTTGACTTTTATTCTTACTATAAATTAATTCATCTGTTAATTTGTTTTATGTATAAGGACATACACATGGATGGATTTATTATCCTTATCAGTAAATTCTGCTATCATTCAATCACTGTTTATCCATGTACCCCAGGAGGCTGCAGTCCACTGTAACTTTCAACTCCTTTCACCTTAAATAAAATATGAAAGAGTACCTCTGACTGGTGTACAAGCCAGATTTCTCACTTTTTATTGTTGCCTTTGGAATCTGATTCCTACTTTTATTAATACAATTGGATTATACAGTTCACCCATTTAAGCTGCCCAGTAGTGTTCTACCTTCTACTTTTCATCAAGCCAATCATAATTTGCAGAAATGGTGAACAAAATGTACCTTGGGTGAACAACACATTGTTCATGCTGATGTCTCATTTTGATGATTAGCATTTGAAGATGCATTAGAAATTGCTTATAGCAGAAACAAAGGTATGCATTTTACATGCTTATCAAAACTAAAATATTTTTAAGGTACACATACTTACCAGTAATGCTTTGTATCTTAAATAAAGCCAATAAGAGATTTATCCTAACTTAAGTACAGTATGGACATGTTTGTGACAAGTGAGCAATTCGTATTGGAAACATTTATAGTTTTCAGAGAAAGCTGATGTTTATAGGATGCTGTCAGAGCCTTGCAATGCACTTGCTGAAAGCCATCCTCAGTTATCACACCTGAAGCTCGTGGCTGCAACCTTTGTATATGTGACTTCAGAGAGTATATATCTACCTACTGTAAGGCTGATTGGGTTTGTTATTACCAACAACAGTGTTTGCTGGTAGTTTGTTCCATGCAAAAGTCTTGATGTTCTGTTGATGTTGAACCTTTGGTGTGTGTCTCTCCATAAGGTTGAACTGACAACCTGGGCAGTAACTAAATAATGTGACTTGTGATGCTTTTTTCTGTCTTTACAGTTCTTGCAAGAGAAGGAACTGATTCCAAAATAAATTTTAGAAGATTTCACAAGTAACAAACCTTAACTGCCATTGCAAATTACATAGCAGTTTGAGTTACCTTCCTTAGATACAATGATTCGTGGACTGATTTTTTTAATGAATACATGTGAATATGCTTCTTAAATTTTGACTCTTTGATCATGAATTAACACTGTTCTGTAAATTTGAAATTTTAAAAATGTTATTTTCAGATTCTGAGTTAACAAATCAGATCATATTAGTGTATGACCTATGAACAGTGGGTACTGGCAGAATCTCACAATCATGCACTACTTCTGCTTTGTAACACTGTGAGAACCTTTTCTTTGAAAAATTAACTGATAGCAATTGCCATTATAAATAGCTTCAGAGTTCTTGATAAAATTGATGTTTGGGGGCTGGTGTGCAATGAGATCATTCGCAAGTCAATGTGTAGCCCATTTGCGTTATTTTGAAGTATTTATTTTCTCTTCTATATCAGTAATATAATCCAGGCATTTCAGTCTAAAACAGTACTACTTGGGTGGTAAAACTCAATAGGTATTTAGTCTCATGCCTTGTAAAGCTACCAGAGGCAAATTATAATTGTCTTGAAATACAATGCCTGTCATAACTTATTACAGTTTATGTATTATCTATTGTGTAAATACAATATTGGTTCCTTTAGACACATGCTAAAGTCATAGCAGAAAGTAACATCACAGTGGCCAACTCTTGGACTTAGAAAATTGCAGGGTCCATGGCAGCTTTCTCAAACATGATCAGTTAAGCACGTTAAAAGATTGCTTCTGTTGACTGATTTGGCTATAGAGCTCCTGGTGTTTACTGACTGCAGAACAGGAATTTGATTGCCACATATATTTACTCAATATGATGATAGCTGCAGAAACAAGGGTTCCTATACAAAGCTCTTTTAATTCATTACTTCGTTAAATTCATTCTAATGATGATGAGTGAATCTAGAAATGTTTTGGGAAAGATTATTTTGGTCCAATTACATTTTATTTTATAAATAGCTCTGCATTCTAAATTACGTTCTTTCTGATATTTGGGTTGAATTTAGAGAGAAAAAGCTTCCTGTTTAATAATTGTAAATGTCACTGCAAAATTATTAATAATGCCCCTGACGGATATTTATTACTGTCTTATACAAACAGATTTTTTCTTTTGAGTTTATTTGAGCAAATTAATTCTAGTGTATGTTAATAAGGTTTTGAGAGTGGTCATAAACAAGCACACAAAAATTAAAATTGACACTTTGAATTTCCATCCTGCTAATAGGATCCTATAAGTTATGTTGAAAACATTTGAAAGAAAAAGAAAAAAGTCAGATATTCTAGTATCAGTCAGAATAATACTCTTGGTATGTTGTATATGCATTATCTCTATGAAAGCTTTCACTATTGGGTTTTGGATTCTTGGGAAAAACTGAACTAGTTGCCTATATTGTCCAGGACATTGGTAAGGAGAGCAAAGATTTGAAAAATACTTCAAAAATTTCAGGGCAGTGGAAGACAGGAAGTTTTTTTCTAATATGTGTTTCTATTATGCTGTACAATTTATGTAAAAATATGTGCTGCAACATCAATGTTATAAGAAGAGTGAAATTACTGAGGCATGAAGACAAGAATATTTTTTCAGATGAAGGTTAGGCTAAACAAGTCAGGAAATCCTTTCTGCTAGTGTCAAGTCTGGTTAAAGGAGAGGATATGTGGAAACCAGAAGGGAATAATCACAAAGCAATAACTGAGAGAATGAGGATTTTAAAGTCCCGTCTTAGAACTGAAGCAAGTCCTTAGACAGGCTCAAGTACAAGACAGCCTGTGTTTTCTCAACGGACCTTGAAGGGAATGCATAGCTATCTTATGGCTGGGAGAATGGAATCTTACTTTGTGCATATAAAAGAGTATTCAGCAGCAAAAGTTAATGCAAAAGTTCGTAACAGAGTTTCAAGAAAATAATAGAAAGTTAATCTCTGTAGTTAATGTGAAGGAGACATTGTGACTAAAGACATCTAGGAGCGTCAAGAGACGAGGCTGTGGCACGTAGATAGTGCTGCAGACATAGTTTTGCTTGCTGAATAGACAGCAGATTTATGGAAGTAGAGCATACACGGTAAAAGCTAGGCACAAGGGAGTACAGTTTGTTGAGGACAAAAGAGATACTGAGTCGAGAGAGGAATCAATGGAAATGGAGCTTGAGATTACTTCTTTTGTCCAGAGGAAACTTTTAAAACACGTCCATGAAAAGCCAAACCACACATCCGTCTAATCAATGCAGGCTGAGGAGATGAACAATGTGAAATCGTTGCCCATGTAAAAAGATGCTTGCAGTTCTAAATGCAGCTGTGAACTTGGAAGCAAATACTGAAGCTGGGGGGGAAAAAGTGAGTAAAAGTCACAGTAAAAAGCTGTACTTTCTAGTTGAAGCACCAATAGATTAATTCTTCACTAACACCTAACTTATTTGAGCAGCTAACTAGTTTTTAATTCTGGATGAGGCTTAAACAGCTACATTCCCTTTCTTTTTAACCAAAGAAATCTATGACATAACAGCTCTGCAGACTGTAATAGCTGGGCTCACACAGTGGGTGCTCAAATTCCTATCTGTGCCATCCAGTGTTCTCCCTTGAGTAACTGTACCATTTCATGGGATTTATTTCCTCGGTAGCTGTGGATATGAAGACCAGAAGCCAACAAAATTAAACTACTGTGTTTCCCTTAAACATAAATGTTGCTGTTAAAATACTGTTATTACAAAAAAAGTAATGACTTTTAAAGATAAATTTAAAATTCTTCTGTAGTCTTATGTCCAGGGCCTATAATCATTAACTGCTGTCAAAATTACGATCAGATTTATACTAACTGCCTAGTTAATGTTCTGCTTGCTTTCATTTTTGACGGTTATATTCAGACAATAACCCAACAATTTTGTTAAGCCCCTAAATTATTTTAAATATTGTTACCAATTGACACTTTGCAATACTTTAGAGATCCTGCAAGTGAATTATACAGGTATTTACCTAATATCCAATATCGTGATTCTTGCGTCACTTCTAAATATCAGCGTCAGTAATATTTAGCTGAATATTCCACTTTTATAGGGAAAGCTGAAAAATAAAACGACTTCACATGCAGGCAGTCTACAGGACACTAGTATCACTGCTTTTACCTCACTGTCTTGGAAGAATAGCAATCCTCTTTCTTATGAAAAAGACTAGTGCCCGTCACCATAAAAACAGCACTGGTCACTTGTTCTCAGCCTGTTGATTTCAGTTAGCTTTGGATAACCCAAATTTTAAAGTGAGGAGTAAGTGATGTGGTAAACTCTTACACATCATGTTTAGTCATGCCCTTGGAAACTGTCATAAATAGTTTCTTAATCAAATGCCTATTACAAGAAGATATTAGAGAGAAGTTATCTTTGCAGACAGTCACAGACATATTTAAGGTTGCAAGTAGGCACATGATGGTTTTAGGATGTTTTGAAAGGAAACTTTGGTTAACAATTTAATTGAAAGTGTTAAGGGCTGTGAAACACAGATTCTTCTGTTATGCAACTCAAGATACAACATACCTGAAGGATAAGCTTGACATTAAATACTAATCTCATAAAGAGATGTGTTCATAGCTAACAAAATTTCATCTGTTTTATATTTAATAAAGCATCTTAATTATGGAGTACAATTAATCCATCTGCTATAGCAAGAGCAAGACATGTTCCTTTATTTCCGTATTCTTTTTCTTTCTACTTGTTTTTTTTTCTGTTTCTTTCTGAATCTTTTTAAAGTTTTAAAATAGCAATTTTTCTAAAAGCACAAAACCAATTTTTTGTTATTTGACAAGAGTTTTATCGCTTGGATATATTTTCATTTTGAGTGCCTTTGTATATAGACAGGCTATTGTGTTACATGATTTGGGCTGATATTAGCTGGCAGAAAGACAGAAGCTTGTCTTGGCAAACCCTAATTTTTATGTAAGAGAACATCTGTGAGCTCTGTCTTTGGCTGGACTCTCATAGCCTAAAAGAAAACTGAAATCTAAAAGCAAGCATATCTATCCCCTTAAAATTATAAGGATTATACATTTTGAGTTTAAAGATAAGTTACTGGTGAACCCTGAGGAATGCTACTAACTGCTTTATCCGTTTGCTGTTTTAGCTACAAGGCAAGTTATGGCCCCTCTTCTGCCTTCCTATCACTTGAAGGCTTTTTTTGGAAACTGGCTATTTGCCCTCAAGCTATGTGATGGTTTAATTGGTAGCTAGTGGCAGGAGAGATTCCTCCATGGAATTCAAGCTGCAGAGAGAAGATCAGGTGGGGGCCCAGACTCAGAACAGCTGGCACAGCATGAGCTGCCTAGGGGCTGCAAAAACCAGCTGAAAAGTGAGTAAGCACATGTGATTAGTCTGTAGTGACATTTTGTGCTGCTCCAGTCATACTACTTGCAAGTTAGCTGGCTTGACAATATTTCAACTGTATCCTTAAAAATTGTACTATACTCCTCAGCCCTCTCCACCCGTTAACTACTATCCATGCTTCCACGGAAAGGTGCAACATGTCCGGTGGTCACCATTCCTTTCAGCCACTCGCTGAAAACAGAGCACTTTGCCACAGTGGTTTTTCTAGTGTGTTTTTATGATTCTTCTCTGCCTCATCTGTTGGATTGGACATGGGCTATTTGCTGCTGCTTTCCAAAACCAGTGCCTCTGCTCACACCAGGCTTCAAGGACCATTTTTCCTCTAGGATTAATTTTTCAAAACGTATATGCTCCCTCCATTGCTTAGCTGAAAACTTTAGCATGGGCAAGTGCTCTATTTGCACTGGCTTTATGCTACGAACTAAGGAGGGCAAAGAAATAGAGAATAGAGGAATTGAGAGTTTGGATCAGCGTTTTTAGAAATTATTATTTCCTCATGTGTACTGGATAGGGTTTCATTCAGTTCATGTTCTAGGATGCTGCTCAGCTAACATACTGCTAAGTATTCGAATCTTAAGTGTGTGTAGGCAACATACCTTGAAGAAAACGATAGAGGCAAATACACTTTCTCCATTCACAGCAGTTTTGAGTGTATTTGAGTATGTCTGAGTGTGTTTAGAGCACCTTTGCTCATAGAATTATTTATGCTTGCAAACAACACAAGTTCCTTTCCTGTTTATTACATCCATTGCATGAAGACTGCATTGGAGCAGGGAACAAGTCCGTATTCTGTGAAAAGGGATGTTGAGAACAATCAGAATTAATGTATTAAAACGTCATATTAGTGTGAGAGACAAAGGGAATGAATCTTTATTAATAACTTGTGTTGTAAAATATTTTTCCTTTGCTGACTACTCTCCTCTTACTGTCCAAGGACAGATGTCACCTCATGTCCTTGTAACTTTTTGTCTCATTTCTGGACTCTTCTTCATCAATCTGATGTTTGTTTTTTTGGGGGGCACGGTGAGGGCCTTACATAAAAGTCTTGAATTGTAAGAATTTTTTTTTTTTTGCCTTCCAATAGGCTGTAGACAGGAAGAGAAGTCAGAGATGGGACATAAACTATGCCTAAACTTCACACAAATGTGGTCAAAGAAGTAGAATTTGAATGATGAGATGAAAGATGTGGGATGAACATTAAATTTTAAATGTTTAAGTGTGATTCACAGCTGTTTTCAAATCTCAGTGTCTGACTTAAACATGAGGTTTTGTGATTTATTCTGCAATCAGTCCCTCATCACAGAATAATGAGATGATGCAACTCAAGAGCTGCTTGCAAGCAACTAGATAGATTCAATTAAGAGTATCAAATTAGAGAAATCTGTGATATAAAATGCTTAACAATGAGCTTCTGGACAGCCACTCCCTTTCACTGTGTCTCCACTGCCCGAAACACTGACGTTTGAGTTACTTTAATACAGAGTTTAAAGTTGAATTTCAGTCTTTGCAACTACAAAGCAACTGGGCTTGTAGTACTGTAGTTACTTTGTTTTGTATTTCTGTAACCAAGATTGGAATGTGGCCTTTACCCCACTGAACTGATATTATCATCCTAAAAGTTTGGAAGCCACAAGACTGGGATGTGAACAATAGCCCAGCACATGCGTAGACATACTTTCCCCCTCAGAATCTCTTGGGTTTTGTTTCTTTCTTTCCCCAAAGGAGAAGTTTTAATTTTGTTTTTTAGTCAGCTATACAGTTTTTCCTCTGGATGATCTCAAATAAATGATCTGTAATCAAGAGGAATGTTTCCAGTCAATTAGTTACTGCAGCCGTGTGCTTGTATTTCAGATTATTCACAGTTTATAGGAGTTATATAATGAAGATTTTAATGACTGAACAGAACGCTTCAGTTGAAATGGATGCAAGCATGCCTCTTCTTATTTTGGAGAGCTGGATGTCTATTACACATAATATTCCATATGAAGTTAACAGCTATAGGAGGGAAGAAACGTGTGCTTTGCACTGAAAGAATGGAAACAATGCTCACAGTTCCTCTGCACTGATTTTCAGCATCCCCCAGAAGAATCAAATGCATCACTTTTTCCTTCCAAAGACCTTCCCATTTTATTACAGTCACTAATTACAAGCTGCCCAGTCTTCCTATATGGCACTGATAATCACAATCACAAACAGTATGTCACAAATTATATCTAACTGCTCCTGCACGTTTTTATGCAACATTCTGTAACCTGTGATAGCTAAAGCATTCCATGCCTTGTACTGCGTGTTTAGCAACTTAGATGTTTGCAAACTACTGTGTTCATTTTCTTCTTGAAGAGTGCAACAAGCAGTCTGTGGTGTCAATATAATATGGGACAGGAAGGAAAAACCTGTAACATCAAAGTATACTGTGTTAAGTTTACCATTAAATATGTACTTTTCTTGCTCTTGCTGGAAGTTTATGTGAAGTGCTCTGCTGTTTTCTGTGTTCCGATTAGGTTGGTTTTGCCAGGTCCTAAGTAAGGATGGCATAGTGCTCTAAAAGTAAAGAGAAACATTCAGATATATAATACTTACCTACTTAGAATTTTGTGATTACACTGATGACCTCAGATGTCACTGGGTAGAAATGTCCTACTCAGTTCTTTGAAGATTGTTTTCTTTTTTTTACCTGCAATATATGACACAGTTTGCCTATCACATAGAGCCTCAGGCATTGATAGTAATCTCTCCTGACCTTTAGCAATGGCACGTCTTTTTATGTTTTGAGGATTGAGATAGTTGTCTACTTGATCTTTTATCTCTGTCATTTCTTCTTTTCTCCTTTCTCCTAGCATGTTCCCTCACCACTTCTCTCCGTCTTCTCTACATAACACATTTTTACCTTCTTGCTTACTGCTGACTAGGGCTAAAACACTAGTCACTGAGTGAAACCAAGCTTGGGAGTGCTGTATTTCTCAGCTTACAAGAGGAGAAAACCAGCTAAACTGTGCTGAGCCACCTTTGCTCTGCTACTAGCCCCATGTGTCAAATACTTTCATACATGATCTGTAGCTGCTTCGTCTTCACTTGGTGCCTGGTGTGCTGCAACAGTCTGTAAATGATTTGCATGATTGGGGTGTTATGTTCTGCAGGAGGCCAGCACTACCTAACCCGTTTTTTCTGTATGTTTGTGTGTGGTGGGTCTGCTATGTATTCCTGGCTGCCTGCAAAACTTAACACCACAGCCCATCAAAATATTTATAGACTCTCGCAGTGGAACAGGCAGCAGAGCATCCACCACGTGTACACGCTGAGCGAAACACTAGTATATGCTACTGCTGCGTGGAAAGCTTAAGTCTCACTCCCACGTGAATTTGTTGGTGTTATTGGATAGATCCAAAGCTTTCTGAAACTGGAGGAAAGGCTTGCCACAGCTTCACTTGACTTCAGCCCAATCTTAGATTTTCAGCAGCTTGCAGTGCCTGTTGACAGAGGAGAAAGCAAGTTTCCTGTGCCTCAGGAGCATTTCAGTTTTCCTATACTGATAGTAAGAAACATTTTTTCCTTCCCGCTAAAAACCCTTATGGTGTGTTTTACAAGGTTATCAGAGTGATACCTCGTAGGGTCTGTAGGTAGTACAGTAACATATATTAACATGAATACATTTCATATTAAAGTCTTATTTGGTAACATACTGTATTAAAAGACCACCTCTAAGAAACCTCTAGCACATAATATACTTTTGCAGTCAACCACATCTGTTAAACGGCTTGCTTCTGCCAGTATTTTTGTACCAGTCCCATACAGGTGGCAGAATTGGCTGCTAGCTCAAGCATTAGGTAGCTTTTCCAACAACTTGGAGAGGAAAAATGGTTGACAGACAGTTGTGCTACTACTGCTGTACTTACTCTTGCCAAGAGCTTGGATCAGATAGTGGTAAGTGCTAAATGAAGACTCTTGCTTAAGCTGCAATGACTGAATACTCTGAAAATGCTCTTTATAACAAACTCTTCAGACAAGTTTTTGGTCCAGAAATTTTTATTGATTATTCAACAAACAACAACTCTTTCTCTTTCTCTTTGTTAGAAGACTAACTCTTTCTCTTTGTTAAATCACTTTAACAACTTTTCTGACAGGGAAAAAAAAAAAGACTTGGAGAGGACAAGAACAAGGAAATATAAAGCCTACGTCTGCAGGTAACAGAGGCATTGGCACCAAGCTCATGCCTGTTCCAAACCATTTGTCTGTTTTACATCAAAAGAACAAACTTTTGGAGCAAAAGTTGAAACAGAGCTTTTGCTTACTCCCCAGGCATCTGGACTAGCGTCTAGGCTGGAGTCACAGGAATGGTGGAGTAATGGTGGAGTAATACTCCACAGGACTGAACCCTGATCACCTACATGTTGCAGAACGTGTAGATAATGGAACTGGTTTAAAACAGCTGATTTAGGGGAATTCTGCCTGTTCTGTTCACATTAGAGAAAGGAGTTAATCCTGTTTCGGTTTTTGTTTGTTTGTGCTGTTTTGTTGTTTGTTCAAAGCGATGTTTACCTTCAGTTCAAAATCTGCGAATCTTAGGTGAAAGCATTGGGGACATAATCCTTACAGACTCCAGGAGGTTTAAAATACTTATCTGTCCTCAGTGTATCCACACAGTCATTTTAGATGTTGATGGCTCTCCATTTTCTTGTGACAAACTGTAAGAGGCATGGTTAGGCAATGGTACGGGAGAGAGAGATACAGTACAGTATCACATATTTATGCACAGTTTATCCAAGTTTGGGTTGACTGTAACATGGATGTACAACCGTTTAACTGCAGGGAATTAACTCAGATCTGTCAGCGTTTATTAACTAAGACATCTGCTAGGCACCATTAGCACAGTGACAATTTGGTTCTTCCAGTGTCACTCATCTCTTTTTCCAATTCTCCATTGCATCCCGAGTATCTAGATTTCTAAATTATTTCTATTTTGAGGAGTATCTACTAATGAAAAATTGATTGCATTTTCTTAGTTCAGAAAGGGTGCAAGGCTGCGTATACAGAGGTTCAATTGTGAACCTGCTAGAGTAATTTTGAACTCAGCTTCCTATGTGAACTCAAATGCTACCTTAATTATTTGTGTAATACATGAAAGGAAAGCTAAAAATACTCGGAGAAATAGTTTTCTTATCTTTTAGGATGATCTGCATAGTTATCTTCTTATTGAGGTAACTTGCTGCATTGATAGTATGTGTGAGATGTCACTTATCAATAGATCCTTTGGCACATGGATTTAAAAGTGCGATATGAAAGTGTTTTAAGAAGAAAGGAGACTTCAGCTTAATTTGTACTGTTACAGAAATGGAGGTTGCTGTAATATGTAGGTGCACGCCACTACATATCTTGAGTAGGAAAAATGCTTCTTCATTAATCTGCCAGAGAATTCCTTATAATGAGTATTAGGATAAACACCAAACCATGTTATACTATCACTTCTTAGTGGTGAAAGAACTTTAGTCCCTCTTCAGACCATCTTTTTAAATAAATAAATAAATAAAGTCGAAAAGTAAATTTTCAAGTATTGTGGTTTTTAAGGCTAGATTCTCTACTCAGTTTCTCTGAATGCAAATAAAACACTGTCAGGATGTGACATCAGGCAAGTTTTGGAGACACCTGGTATTGCCTTAGTATAAGTTGCAGCATCCTGTGGAGTTTTAAATTAATAACAGCTCCTCTTATACTGCCAGCATAGTCTTTTACAAGATGCATGCCAGAACACAGACTGTTTCAGCCCTTTGCTTTTCCACTCATGCCTTATGGTGTGCCTAGTGTGCACCCAGGCTCACCCTGGGAAAGGAAGCAGTGGACATGCTCCATCACACGGTCCTTCTGCTGGCTTCAGCCGTAGGGTGGCAGGAATGTGCAGTACAGCATGAGTGCTGTCTTGTAGTGTCATTCGTCATCATAGAATGGTTTGGGTTGGAAGGGACCTTAAAGATCATCCAGTTCCAAGCTCCCTGCCATGGAGGGCTCAAAGCCTCAAGCAGTCTGGCCTTGAACACTTCCAGGGATTGGGCATCCACAACTTCTCTGGAACCCTCATCCCTCTCTCCTCTGTTTCTGTGGGAAAGGCGTCTATAGAGCAGTTAATCTCTTTTTTAAATGACTGTGTTTATGTGGTAGCTACATGGGATTTGTGCCTAATTCTGGGGGCACTATTTGATTGTTCTGTGTATTCTTGATGCATTTGAGTAGGGAGAGAAAGGCACAACTGTCCCTTCCCAGCGATACTTAGCCTACATCTATACTGGTAAGTAAAACAGGCCAGGGATGGTTCTCTTGTCCTAGGGCTAAAAGGCACAGCATGCCTCACGTCCATATGGCCAAGTTCTCATTTTCCCAAAAGAGGGTGGCCTGATTCAGCCTGTCCCTTGGGAGCAGTCCCTGGCCTGTGCTGTCCCCTGAACCATGCCCAGCCATTGTCTGGGAACGTGTTAGCTGGCAGGATCCAGAACTCTGCCAGGGAGCGGGCTTACAATGGAACAGCAAGGGCAGGGGCATGCCAGCACGCCAGCACATGCCTTGGCCCTCTTTCCGTTCCTAGTACAAACGCAACTGTATTAATATTTATGTCCCCTAAGTTTAGAAGCGTCTTTAAATCATGTTTTCAGGTTTTCTGTCAACTGTATAATCTGCGCTAACATTATAGTTCTAATCATTTTTAAAAACTGTATATAAATGGAAAGTCAAATAATATTACAGCAAAACAGAGTGCAAATAATGGAACACAGCTGTTTTACTCTTTTGGAGGGATGCTGTAAAACGCAAAGGTAATACCTGCAGAGGCTTTTTTTTTCTTGTTTTTGAGCTAAAAAGGGTAGTACGTGTTTTGTCAAGCAATGCTTAAACTGAGCTAGTACATACGTAAATTGAAATGCATGTATGTGAAGTTCCAGCTGGGATAAAAAAAACCTAAACAGATTGAAGCAAGGAAATGAATCGTTAGGGGAGTGTCAGAAAATATTCAGATATCCTCACAGTTTCTTAAATAAATGCACATTTGTAAAATATCAGATTGCATATTCCAAACACAACTTTAGCTCTGTGCCTGTATCCATTCCCAGTCTTATTCTGCAGACCAGAAAACCCCTACAGTCAGTAACTCTACATCAAATAAATTCTGAATATGAGTTACAGCCATCACACAATATGGTTATGTTGGAATATTTTTACTATTTAATAACAGACAAAGTGGATATTTTATTTTGGAATCAAAGTGCTGTTATGTGGATTTATGGTTTATATGGTTGGCAGTGTTTCTGAGTACTTTCTTTTCCAAAGTGCATAAATATAAAGTGGTAAAATTTTTGTTTTTAGCTTATAAATGCAGTTAATCATTTGTTCAAACAATAAAAAATTCTATTTATTAATGGCGAAGAAACATTAGGGGTTTTTGGTTTTTCTTTTTTTACAAGAGACTCATTTAAGTCAACTGCATGAGATGAATAGACAGTGAATATCACAATGGTTTAGGGGGGATCATGGCACACCGGTTGATCACGTGGAACTTCAGTTGTTAATCCATTAAAGTCGTTAGTGCCTCCGAGTCTTATTTAAAGGTCACGGTATTTTTAAGGATTTTGTTGATGAGGGAAAGAGCTATTCGTGTTTGATGCACCCAACGCGTGCACGGATACGCTCTCGCTGCCAAGCGTGCTGAAGTACGTTCTCTGCTTGGAATTCACAGCACTGAGCAGTGGGTGGGCAATAACGTGCGAGGGCTCTTGTGGGCTACATGAGGGTTTGTATTGATCGTTCTGTTCTTACATCCTGTTTTTTATCATGGTTACAATATATGCAAACACGTCAGGCAATTAGACATGTGAAGACCTGGCTCTGCTTGATTATTTGACTTCCTGCAACTAATAATGAGATTTTTGAAAGATTTAGTGCTATGCCATTGAAAATAAAAGAGAATCAGAGGCCTGTATGTACAGTGGAGTTAGGTGTGGTAGATTAAATTTGTCCTGGCATCCTTACTGAAGCCTCCCTGTAGGCACTATCAGCTGTAGTCAGCACTGTTGCCAGAAATAACATTGTAGTGTCAAAAACACGGGCGTTTTAAGGGTATAGCCGGGGGACTTGAAGTGTTTGCCTGTTTGTTTAACTTTAAATTAATAAAGACCCACAAGATTCTTTTGCTTTTCTGAGTTTTTGTTGAATTCTGTCACTTAAATTCTTTTTAATATTCTTCATAAACACTGCTGGCATCCAAATTACCTGTAACTACTTAGGAAAAAGCTAAGTATCATTGAAAATATCCACGTACATGCACAGTAATGGCCTAAAATGAAATAAATTCCCAGCAGGTTTCAGAGGAAAGAATACTTAAGATATAACTGAACTATTTTGTCAGTCAACGTTATGGCTATACTTTGAACAATGTGTTCTCTTTCAGTTGCTAAAATGTCTGTTCTCTTTTTCTTGATAATAAGGACTAGAAACAATCAACAAAAGTTTAAACTTATGCCCAGGCTGTGACCTTCAGAGAGTACAAGAATGATTCCCAGCATAAGAGCGAGCTTTGATTCTCAGGAAGATACAGGATATACAATGATTTTGAAATTCCTGGAAGAGTCCAGGGTTTTTTGCATTATTTACTACCTCTTTCCAGTAAGACTGTGGCTGTGAGAATAAAGCAAGTTAAAACTGGCACATACTTGACCTTTGTGGCACTGATTTCTCCGGCACTCAGAGACTGGCTCATAGGCCGGTGTGCCGGACACTGTTCAAGGAGTAGGTGACCCTGAGATCAGGGTCAGTGAGGCTGGGACAGTGTTACCAGGAAAGAGCAACAGCATAAATCTAAAAATTAGTAACCTCTGTGATAAATACTTTAAGGGATTGCCCTGTTGAAAGCTTCAGTCCATGCTTGATGATGTCATCTAACCATCAACTGTAACCGTATACAGTTAACAGTATCTTTTCTATGACATTTGTCATCTTAAATAAGATAATGTATATTCACTTAAAGAATATACTTCTGGTTATTTCCGAAAAACAGACTTAGAGGGACCAGTTCTGCACAGGGGTCAGTCCTGTATGGGAGTTCATTGTTCCTGCCATTGTATTGATTGATTCTCAGACAGACAGGAACCAGTAGGTTTCCTGAAGAGTTATAATAATAGCATTTCTAATCGGATTATTAGAAGTGAATTAGTTGTAAAACTTGCAAATGCACTTTAATTTGTGCTGCTGACTTTTTGCATTTCTCTTTGCAAACAAGGGGCGGTTCGCCAGTCAGCTTCAGTGTGGTTTTCAGACCACTTCTGCACGCAGCTTTCGGCGCACAGTACTGTGCCGCATCGACTGTGTTACAAATGCTACTCATAATGTTTCAAATGTCTTTCCTTCAGAACATGGAAATTAGCACTAAAGCCTTAGGTTTAGCTTTAGAAAAAGCTTTTTTCAGTCTAAAGGAATCTTACAGTGTCATTTTTAATCTCTCCTGTGAAAGTTAAATTTCTTTCTCTTGCTTCCTTTTATGTTCAAAAACTTAAGTAATTTATTACTGCAAAGGAATGTGTACTAAATCCAGTAACCAACAGAGGATGTGGAAAGATTTATTGGGAGAAACATTGAGAGCATTCCTGGCCAGGTGTATTTTTTTTTCTTTTTTTCATGAAATGGGCAAAAAAAATAGACACCTCCAGCCAACTTCAGATATGGCTGGAAGCCCATTTGGAAAACACAGTGTCTGTAATTGTGAAGTGCTTCTTGAGACAAAGTGAAGGAAAAGCGATGAGAGAGGCGCAAAGAGGTTGGCGCTGCTGAATGTCAAGAAATGTACTGCTGGATCTCGAAGGCGGCTGCAGTGTTTGCCGTCTGAGTGGGTGTGTGCACATGACTTCCGCTCTCCTTGTACATTATGCAGCGATTTACGCCCGTGAGGAGTGAGGGGGTGGAACCCCTACCAAATTGGAGTAGTGGATTCTGAGTTCCTCTTTGCACCCTTGCTCCATGACAAAAGGTACTGGAGGAGCAGGACTTGTGTACGGTTCTGCCCTCCTTGCTTAACTGAGTGGGAAGTGTCCCTCAGTGAACAGCAAGACAGCGGTGGGGAACATTTTTGCTCTAAGACAGTTTTTTAGACCACTAATAAATATTTTTGCATGTGTTAGAATGTATAACATGAATTTATGAGGAAAGTAATCTTTTGGGGGTTTACAAATTGTAGCAGCTTACTTATTTGATCATTTTTAGGATAAAAATCTAGTCACATGCAAATACAATTTCTCCAGAAATTACAAAAGAATCAAGTATAAACTACCTATTTCTAATTCTATCCATTTACCTCTCTAGCATTTTTCTTGTCTTTAACGTAAATCACAAAGTTAACAAGAGCGTTACAAAGTATAATGCTACATATTTTAGTGTTCCAGGGATACTTTTCCCCTGTCAATTTTTCCTTCACCCCCAATTTCTGAATCTCCAGCTCCCCTCTGTACTAGTTGAACAGGTAGGTCCTCTCAGCAGTATCCTTATTCTTTAAAAAGCAGTGATTGACATTATGTTTTTGTGTAAGCTGTTGAAATAATTTCATCTTTCTCTGTTAATCTAAGTGCCGTAAACACGTCATCTATAAATAATTCCTTGGTGCAACATCTTAGAAAAGTAGTGGTGAAAAGATACTGAATCAAACTGCTCCAGGCAGGAAGCTGTACCTGCATCCCATTTTACATGTATGCTGGTCTCATGTTACAGGACCCTGATGATGGAGTTACCTTGATCTGTCCAACAATCTGTCCCATTGTATACCAGTCCTTACTGTTAAAATGCCTTTCTGACTTCTTATATCCCGGCTTAAGTTCCCTTAAGCCTATTGCTTCCGGTTTTATTCTTTGCAGATACGGAGAAGAGCTCTTGCTTTCTCTTTGTATCCCGCCTTCTCTATTTGAAACTCTTCTAGATTCCCCCTAGAGTTTTGTAGACCTTTCTTTTTGTCTCTTCTTCACAGAAATTGTTCCCTCCTATTTCTCTCTCCAGGGATATGTCTGCACCTGGCTACACCTATTGATATTTTCCCAGTGTGCGAATGAAAATGTTACTGGTAGCAGGAGGCCAACCTTTTATAGTCAATACAATTAAGAAAACTTGGCAATTAGACAAAGGACTCTTTCAAATGTGAGCTGGAGTGCTCAGTTAGAAGCACAGAATCAAAGTGTTGTTTTATTACTTCTTCCTGTGTTGGTCTCTATACTTGTCTATCAAAACCAGACTACTTTTTAAAGTTACTCGATACAAAGATCAGCCTGAACTACTGAAGTCTCAGTGCTTAAATGCCTTTGTGAGTTTAAGTAGTTTGCAGACTACAGATGGGATTCAGTGAGTGCTTAAAGTTACAGGTCTTAACTATGCTACTCGATTAAATCCTCTGTTTTGGTCCAGTGTTTTCAAGCTCAAAATTTTAACTACCTTTTAGATTTTAAAAATCAGTTAGGAAGCAAGTGACAGAATCAAGCTTCTGTTTTGGTGGTTTCTGGATAGATGGCGTTAATTCTAGCGGTTAAAATATATTCCTTTTTAAAAAATAATTTTGCTTTTTAAATCAGCATGGGTATTGGAAAATGGATATTACTATGAAATTATGTTTCCTTAAAATATAAGTTTTAGACGTTCTTCTAATAAGTGCAAATAAATGTTTGGATATTTTTCAACAGTCATATGGTGATTTTGCATACTTGAAAATTGATTTTAAATATTTACTTTTTCCACTTTTGTTAATATATTGTTTTCCCTGCTTCCTTCTTTTTTCCCCAGGACCATTTGCTGCTTCAGGAGACAATAAATTCTGCTGCTGCTCTTATCATGGCATTAATAAAGGACAGAAACCCAGAGCTGATCGGCCAGCTGTTGGTAGCATAAGACCATAAATCACATGTATCTTTTGGAAATATTTCTTTTTCATCGTCCATTCACCAAAGATCTTGTCTCATTTTACCCTTTGGTGAAAACTCCCGATTTATGATGTTTACTATTAAGATCTTTTAACAACATATTTTTGATACTTAAAATGCAAGTCTAATATTATATATAAGTGTAAAATGAAATACAAATCATTCTGAGATGCACTGAGTGCATACTGTGAGGAATGAAACTGAAACGTTTTTTGTGAGGTACTTACTGATCGTTTAAAAGGTGCACAGAGGACACCAAAGCATTCATGTAGAATTGTCTTTAACCCATGTATGTTTGTTGTACTCTAGGACTGCATGCATGAAATTTTATTTAAGATAAAATAATCCTAAAGCAAAGCTCATCTTCTTTATATGAAATGATTTTACAATTGCTGCTACGCCTATTAGTGAATGTGGAGTTCATTATACAGTGTAGCCTTCCTGACATCAACAGAAACGCACATTGCAAGAAGTGTTTGAAGGGTCAGGTGCCCGTCCTCCATGGAATGAAGGGAACCTCAAATCAAATAAAAGAGGTGCATGGAGACAAATAGGTGCTAAACCCCAGTTTTTCAGGTGCAATATGCTCTGGCCGTAGCACTGCTTAGTGCTGCGCTTCATCCAGTACCCATGTGCCATCATTCTGAACCAGTAGCTCCACTGAGTACTGTATTACACATGGCCTGTGTGTTTCCACCTGTGTGTACATATATGCATGTATGTGCAAGTGCATGCTTAAAGGAAAAGGGTTAAGACTGAAAAAAAAATACTTTTGCAACCCAGTCTGTAGGTAGTGGAGAAATAGGAAGATTCTGTTAGTTCATCTAACCATTCTATGATTCTATGATTCTATGATCTACAAGAATCCCATTTCATCTCTTGCTGTTTAGCATATGTATGTATTAAATAGCAGTGAAGAGAACTGAGTGTTATGAGTTCAAACAGATATTGATATTCAAGTGTGGAAAGTTGGGGCAGGAAGGTAAAATGATGAATGGTTATTATGTAGAGTATGTAGGTCTAAGGAAGAAATTCTTCACTGAGGTGGTGAGGCACTGGAACAGGTTGCCTAGAGAAGTTGTGGATGCCCCATCCCTGGAAGTGTTCAAGGCCACATTGGATGAGGCTTTGAGCAACCTGATCCAGGGGAAGGTGTCCCTGCCCATGGCAGGGGGATTGGAATTAGGTGATCTTTAAAGTCCCTTCCAACCCAAACCATTCTATGATTCTTACAATCTCCAAGAATCACAACCACTAAGAGCAATACAAGAAGAGGACAGTCCCTGAAAACACCTGACCCTCTCTACCCATCAGACTCAGGAATTCCAGCTTTCCTGCAACTTGTGAAGGAGCTAGGTTAATGTCTTATGTACCTGTCATGATTGGAACAGGGTCTTGGGGAAATATTTCGCCCCCAAAGTGTCCCGTGAGCCTGCCATTCAGTCTGTCCTAAGCAAGAGCACTGTCCATTAGGCAAGTTTCCCTCTGAAACTAGCATTCCTGCCCTTACTCCCATCATGTTCCGCTCCCTCTGGTGCTCAAGCAAAAGTTAGGATAGCAAGGTCGGGGCTTGGTCCCCTTCCCCTTCCTCTTCCCCTTCTCCTATCTATATCTCTGATGTAAATCCCTTTTAGAAGCTGATGTTGATCTCAAACTTCCTTCATTACATGATAAAATGAAGAGTTTTTAGCTGACTTTTCTGTATCCAAAGCACACATTTTCTTCCACACAAAAGTCATCCTAACAAAAAAAGTTTTCATGCATCATCTGCTTTCTTCTTCCCTTCTCTCTACTTTGATTAATAATTTGTCCTTTTCTGACATCGTACAACATAAGCATTCATATTAGCTGTGTGTATGGCTATACAAAAGGCATATTTTATTCATATATATATATATATTCATGCCCGTTCAGATGCAGAGTATGCAAATAAATGAGGAACTAAAGAATTCACTATTGGTATTCATAATTTAACAGGACAGCTTTCAGAAATAACTTTTCTGAGTTCGCTTTTACATTAATGACTTTGATGAGGAATTCATTTCACAGACTTAAAAAACATGATGAAAGATTTCTGTTTGACTGTATTTTGTGATTCTTCTTCTCTTGAAGACTGAAATATAGTCTGTGATGTGTTTTCCCCATGTAATAATAAACAAGTGAACTTAGAAAGTCCTTTATGTTTTCTACCCACTCTAATTTATACATTGTGGTACTGCCTTAGCATTGGATTGTGTGTAACTTACCATTTGCTTAAACAGAACCTTTTACTGTGTAGGGTTTTTTACTTACCTCATTCTCCTAAAAGGATTTCGATCCAATTAAAAATGTTACTGTAATGAACAGCTGTAATGCAAAATTATATTGCGGTTATTTATGGACTTATTTTGAAAAGAGAACAGACAGCGCACAACAAAAAGTAAGTTTCAGGTGGTCATCAAACATACTTAGTACGAATCTTAAATGAAAGATAAGCTTTACCAATGTACTGTTAATCATTGCGTTAAGTTTTTTTTTATCTTTAACAATCTTGTAAAATAATCTGCAAACACAGAAAAATGTATTTTACTGGAAGCAAATACACAAACAACAGAACTACTAAAATAGATCACAAAATACTATAACTGCAGTAAAAAAAAAAAAAGAAACTGGACTGTGATTAATGCTGTTGTGTATTCAAACCAAATTTAAAGGGTCTTTTGGATGATTGTGAATACTTACAATGGGAATAAAGATATAAAATGAATTTAAGAAACTAGTTGATTGTTTTTTGTCTGTGCGTAAATTCTCACAAATAGAAGTATACATGAGAAACTTGGCAGCCTTTTGTACACACATGCTGTTTTGAGTTTAACTAGTGAATCAGTCACCACCCATATTGCTTTGAACATTTGGACAGAGATAACACAGAGTAAATAAAAGCTCAGACTCTGCCAGCCTTCCTTACCTTACTCCTCAAGCACTCTAATTAGTATTCCTTGAGTAGTGCTGCTCATCAGAAAGAAAATACAGAGTATGTCCCAAGAAATGCTTTTCGTAACTGCAAAGTTGAGTGAATTAGATTTGTATATTGAAACCAACCCACTTCATGCAAAATCTGAAAATGAAATTGCTTCATTTGTCTTAGATCAGTTGGCAGAACAATTTCTAGTTACAATCTTTTCTTCTTTAGCTTTCCAGGCTAGCTAGCTTGAAAAAGATGGTTTGATGGCCCTCTAAAAAAGGCTGAAAGAATGAAAAGGATAGAAGAGAGTGGAATTAAAAACAAAACCAAAAAACCCAAAACCGAACCAAAAAGCAAAGAGAAATAAAATGAGATGTAACCAGTGGCATGACTCTAGTTGACTTTAAAATCAAAGTCATTTGATTTTAAACGCACGACATTCTTCTCTCTAAACTAGAGAGGCATGGGTCTGATGGATGGACCACTCGATGGATAAGGAATTGGCTCAATGGCCACACTCAGAGAGTAGTGGTCAACGGCTCGATGTCCAAGTGGAGACCGGTCACGAGTGGTGTCCCTCAGGGGTCCGTGTTGGGCCTGGCCCTCTTCAACATCTTTGTCGGTGATGTGGACAGTGGCATGGAGTGCACCCTCAGCAAGTTCGCCGATGACACCAAGCTGTGTGGTGCTGTCGACACGCTGGAAGGGAGGGATGCCATCCAGAGGGACCTCGACAGGCTGGAGAGGTGGGCCCGTACCAACCTCATGAAGTTTAACCAGGCCAAGTGCAAGGTCCTACATCTGGGTCGTGGCAATCCCAGGCACAAATACAGACTGGGCGGAGAATGGATCGAGAGCAGCCCTGAGGAGAAGGACTTGGGAGTACTGGTGGACGAGAAGCTCAATATGAGCCGGCAATGTGCTCTTGCGGCCCAGAAGGCCAACCGCGTCCTGGGCTGCATCAAGAGGAGCGTGGCCAGCAGGTCGAGGGAGGTGATTCTCCCCCTCTACTCTGCCCTCGTGAGACCTCACTTGGAGTATTGCGTCCAGTTCTGGAGTCCCCAACATAAGAAGGACATGGACCAGTTGGAGAGGGTCCAGAGGAGGGCCACGAAGATGATAAGAGGGCTGGAGCACCTTTCCTATGAGGACAGGCTGAAAGAGTTGGGGCTGTTCAGCCTGGAGAAGAGGAGGCTCCGGGGTGACCTTACAGTGGTCTTCCAGTACCTCAAGGGAGCCTACAGGAAAGATGGGGAGAGGCTGTTCAGGAGGGCCAGTTGTGATAGGACAAGGGGTAATGGTTTTAAAATAGAGGGAGGTAGATTCAGGTTGGATATTAGGAAAAAATTTTTTACCATGAGAGTTGTAGAACACTGAAACAGGTTGCCCAGAGAGGTGGTGGATGCTCCATCCCTGGAGACATTCAAGGCCAGGTTGGATGAGGCCTTGAGCAACCTGATCTAGTTGGAGATATCCCTGTTCCTTGCAGGGGGGTTGGACTAGATGACCTTTGAAGGTCCCTTCCAGCCCTAACCATTCTATGATTCTATGATTCTATATCACAATGAAGCTTGTAGCTCATCTTGATAACTAATGTAGGCTGCAGAACAAAAAGTGCGTCTGGATGCCTTAAAGCTTTTGATGCATTCAGATTTGTATTTCTATGTGATACTAGAGCCTCACCATCTGCAGAATGCCACTTCTAGGTGCCATCCAAACAGAAGCTTCCGAAGACACATAAGGTTCCCAATTACTGCTTGGCACTTTCTGATGATACAGCAACTTATCCTGTCCATAGGTCACTCCACCGGAGAAGGGTCATAGTGTGTTTGCTCTGTTCTCCCTGTCTCAAGACACTCACTAATGGTCACTACTTTTTGTTCAGGTTTTATTTCTGAAGAAAAGCACATTTACTTATATGCAAAAGCTTTTTTATCTCATATCTCCTTCCTCTTCATCCATAACTTTTATCTGAAAAATACTAGTTCGTCTTATCAAGCATCCACTAAGACGTGCAGACAGTGCATGCTTACCTTTGCTCCTGTTGAGGTTTTGAGGTTCAGGAATAAGCGCATGTGCATGGTGTTCCCACCAGAGCCAGAATTCTGAGCAAAAGTTACCTTTCACCAGGCTCAGTGTGACTGCGCTGATGGCTGGGGCATATAGATGACTGGCAGTTGTTAAAACTGTGTGTTATGAGATGAATTGAGCCCTTCAGGGTACTAGTAGTGTCTCAACCTTACATTTTTGAAGATTTCTGATTATTTTGTCCGGTCCATAGGATAGATGTGCTAGTCTTACTCCCGTCTGACTAGGAAAAAAAAAAAAAGTATTTAGTTATTAGATTGATTAATTCGATGCATAGTTTGCTAGATGGTAGATTTTTCTCTTTGTGTAGGTAGTGAAAGAATGGTATTCAGAGGCATTTCCTCTTGTTTGTTTCAAAGATCACTTATTAAAACCACGACTAATTCTCACTGAAACAGAGAGAGCTGCTGAGACTTGTAAAAAGAATAATATCTTTAAGGGCTCCCACTGGGAAAGTCTGTTACGAAATATTAAGACACAAATATCTATCTTATCTATATCTTATAGAAATATATAACTGTGATATAAAAAGTTCAATGATAGCAACGTTATTTAAAGCCAATCTTGAAGAGCTGAATTCTGAGAAACTAAGAAACTGCTTTCATTATTCCTGCCCAACTCAATCAATCCAATCTTCGGTTTCAAATAATTTGTCATGGCACCCAGATAGGTGGTGACTAATGCCCGGCTCTGGGTGCCTACGGTAAGATACCAAAGCAAAGTATCAACATGAGCCCAGACCTGCGTGCCCCCGGTGCCTGCCCTTTCACCTTCACACTGGTAAGTTTTTATGATGTCTCTCCCTCGGCATGTTCCCCAGCCCGGTTGTTTACCGCAGTTCAGTTTGTCTTGTGCTTCTGGCAGGCACCAAGGGAAAGGAGCAGTCACTGACACTGCATTTTTCCCAGTGTAAGTTGATTTTGATTGACAGGACTGTAAAGCACTTGTCGAATCTATGTTTTTCTTGGTTATTTCTTCCAGGAATGCTCAATTAGTTTTGAAATCTGAAAAACACCATTTCAGTGCCTGTGCTGAGAAAACAGTCCCAACTGTGGAAATACATTTATGATAAGAGTATACTGGGCTTTCGTACGCCAACCTGGGGAGCAAAGTAGCATTTCTTAATGTTTTTATTCCCAGGTTAGTTTAAGTACGCTTTTCAATCTTTAGATTGAAAGGGATCTAATCCTCCATCCTGCACATATTCCTGTCTCAAAAGCTGAAATTACAGCTCTGTTAAAATGCCTCAACACTGAATTATAACACAGTTACCAAGATAAATGAGAGAGTAAGAGACTTGGACAAGCAAAAACTGATATGAATTTAAATAAGATGGAGATGCAAGGAGGCAAAAAGAGAATAGACCAGAGCTCCTCCAGATGGCAAAATCTGCAGGGGACACCCCTTGGATGGCATGATACTCTAAGGGCTGTGGGCGGGAAAGCCTTCCAGGCTCAGTAGCGCCTGAGATGGCAGCCCAATGAGGTGTCTCCCTGTTCAGCAGCCTGTTTAGATTATCGCCTCCCTTGGATAGTTATTTGTTACTACTTCTGTATCTCTTTCATTACTCTGCCTCCTTCCTTTGGTTTTCTTGCCTCAGACTGGCCTTGTCACTTCAAATTTCAGGTTTCCTTTCCATTTCAGCCATTCCTATCTTCTCCTGCACTCTTACAGAATCATAGATTCTTCTCCCATCCTTTCCCCTACTTCTGTTACTTGTTCTTTCTCTCCCTATTTGTTGCGCTCTTTCCATTCCTCCCAGCCCACCATCGTTGAAGGAGACGATCCCCCCCCTCCCTTCTCCTGCAAGCCAGGCCGTGGTCTGGCATCAGAAACCCTTCCTCGCTCCTGGATCGAGAACTGAGGCGTTTGGGCTTTGGCACCTCCACGCTGCTCACAGCTGGGACTGAGAACAGATGTCACTTCCGCTGCCAGCTGCAGGCAGATGAGCAGCAGCTGCCCAAAGGGACAGACCTCCTGCATGGCAGCTGCTGGGCTGACACTGAATGCCGCTTATTAGCGGGAGTTGAGCTGCAAGCAGAACTGCCCCGCGAAGGGGAAACAATCCGCTCCAAGGTCAGGCTCCCCCTTCCTCCCCCTTCAGTAGCCGAACTTGGCTTTATAAAGTCAGCATCTAGTCAAGGAGCCAGAGTTGCAAATCTGTCAATCAGAATTGCAGCAACAACGAAAAGAGAAGCCAAATCCAGGTACGGCTTGCAGCCCTGGTGACTGGAAGAAGTGTGTTTTCACTTAGTAACCAGTGGTTTTGCCAGGAGTTACTCAGAGACAAAACCCGAGGAACCCCACGATGCTGCGTTAAGCAGTTCCTTTCCACAGCAGAGGCACAGCCTGATTGAAACCCCATTGAAGTCAACGGGACTGAAAGGTCCTCACAGGGCGCTCAAGAATGCGCGGCATCTCCTCCCTCCGGCCATCAACAGCCAACTCACACATAACCATGCTGGTTATGCTGGGGTTTTATTATTATTATTATTATTGTGCTGCAGTTTTAAGTGAGTATTTATGCTGTGCTCAACTCCCCTGCCGTTTGGTGGAGGAACGTTATGATCTTGATGAATGCCAGCTATGTTTTGGACTTTAGTTGTAACTCCTGATTAGGCACCCACAGGCCTATGGTACGTGCGGTTATAGGGGCACTTCTAAAAGGCAGCTCAGAGTCTAAAATCTCTCTTTGAAAACTCACTCTGAATCCGGTGACAGCACAGTAAGCCTAAAAAGGATGATTTTTGTGTTTGGATTAAGCTAGTTTGCAGGGCTAGAAAAAGTCTTGGCTTCTTCTGGACACTGTGTTTTGTCCCTCTCTCCTGTACACTAGCGCTGAGGGTTGTGCTGCTGTGTAGCAAGCCAGTGGAGGAAGCTGAAAACCAAACTGTTACCTGGCTGGAAACTAACCCTGTGAGGCGTTAGTTTTCACCAGTCACCAGGTGGGACGACTTTGGAGGAGGAGGTATGGCACAATTCCTGTTGCAAAGGGACGTGCCGGGGGCATGCAGGGCTGCAGCAACACAGGCATAGATCAGCCTGAACTGCTTCTCAGGTGCGCCCTTGGGGCACTAGTTTTTTAACTTTTCAGTCTCGGGTCCTGCCTATCTTGAGGGTGAGGTGAATATTTCTAATTTTAACACCGTTATACCTCTTCTGCAGACAAGGGCGTACACGTAGGTGAAGCACGGGAGGGTCAGGCGCAGTACGTGGCTGCCGTGTGCAGGCTTTGTACGCGGTGAAGTAAGCCCCGGTTGTGTGTTGTGACTTGCAAGCCTCTCTGAAAATGATACATCTGAAAATGCTCAGAGGTGATCTGCATTCCAGACCGGTAGGTCAGGACTAGGAAGGGAAGGAAGGAAATGAGGTGTCTTTCACCCCTTCTGGGAGTGGCTGCTAGCAGCAGATCAAAGAAGCACTCTTATGATGGATATTTCAAGAAAAGCTGAAAAACACCTTGAGTGCACAGCACAAAAGGTATATTACTTCTCCTGGTTTTTTTTTTCCCTTCTTTTTTCTTTAAAGCAATTGGCTTCACTGACTTTGATATTTAAGCCTGCTTTCCATTGTGCACTTTTATGTAGGCAGCTCTGCAGAAATCGAAGGTGCAGGATTTGTCCAAAGCTTTGCAACAGCGGAGCATGGTTACTTGCAGTGTAAGAACAGGCATTACAGTGGCAGCAATGCACCCCCTGGTGGTGTCCACCAAGATTTTATCAAAAATCTTTCCCAAGCTAACTAAAGACGAGCACTGCCGATGGTAGAGGAAGAGTCAATATTTTGCTCTCCGTCTTAATTTATTTCCAGCAGCGACAACTTGGGGTACTGCAATGGGCTGAAAAAGTACTGAGCATGGTGGGCTCTACAGCCATGGGCCCCACATCAGCCCCCGTGACTACAAAGTGGGTAGTAGCAAAGATGCGAGTAGCTTAAAGAGGAGGCTGGAAAACATGGTTAACATGGGTTAATGGAAAAACGAGGCTTCATGCTGATCAGTTTGCGTGGGTGGAGGATGGCAAAGTGTTTGTTATCGGCTGGGACTGCTTCTGCCAACACGTACCTGCCTCAGGCTGAATTCTTGGTAGCAGCTTTTGCAGACCTTTTTCATTCCTCTGAAAACACACCTTGAGTAAGATCTGTTTCAGATTTCCGGAAAACCCTAAAATATGGCCCAAATGGGGGCCGTATTGCTCTGGACAATTGTGTGTGCAAATTACGAATCTTCAGCTGCTTTTTTGAACAATAATTTATACTTTAGTGACAATCTCAATTCTTTTTTTAAAAAAAATATTAAATTTTTTGAATCTTAAGCCAAATGCAATGAAAAGAATGCATATGCAGATGCATAAGAAAAGTTTTAGAAAATAGCTGCATCACACTATGCTGGATGTGGTCAGTGACTCTAGAGAGCATTAATGAATGGCTGTGGTCTTCAAAGTGGCATTAGGTGGGTAACAGGTAAACGTCAGCTCATCCTATATTAGCAGTCCTGTATGCAAATTTAAAAAAAAAAAAAAAGAGAGTGATTTTGAGTGTGAAGTAAAATGGGAAATAAAATCTCAGTGAAAAGTGACATCCATTAGATTCAGTGGGGACAACAGAATTATTTCTAGTCCATGATTATCATAAAGAAATATTCTCTAGAATGAATCTCATAATTTATGTTCTTAAGGTTTATATTTTTCCTCAAGAGCAATCAGATGGATCCTCAGAGGATCTTTCGGGGCTAAAATGTGATATTGTAAATACTCAGTGTGGAAGAAATCCACCTCGTGGAAAATTTTGTTGCAGGTAATAATGCCTTGTAAGTAAAACACAGCGCTGTTCAGTAGCTCTTTCATGCCCTCTGCAGTTAAAATGCTGTTTTGTGTCTGTGCAGTCAAATCATGTTTTTCCTGCTTACAGAATGTAGTACCTAGGGTTAACGAAAAACTGTAGAGCAGTAAATACTGTTGGAAATTTTTGGGAGTTGCCTGTAGGCTATGTTGTGGCTTTTATTACTCACTCACATCTAGCAAGCATTACAGTAAAGCAGATGATCCTGTGCTTTACTTTTTTACTTTACTTTTTTCTTGCTGTCACTTATAGCAAGAGTTGAGAGCCCAGAAGTAAACGGAGGTGCGCTCCTGTGTGCTATCTTTGCTGGTGCCCACTAGGTTTCACTACGTGCATGCAACCATCTCTGTGGAGGTTTGGGTTTTCATACGTTCTTGCTGTCAGGTAGAAGTTATGTACAGATGACCTTATGAACAACTTCAAAACAATAGTGAGTTTCAGAATTACACGTAACTTTTTTTCTTTTGCATCACTTTCAGAGAGTACTTACCGCATTTATGTATAGAAACATATGAAGTGATTCATCCTACTCAAAATGGTTCAGGTGAGAAAAAGTGTCTGACTTCAATTGGTTGTACGTCGATTACAATTAACTCATTTCAAATAGATGTCTAACTTTTGGACATATAAAATTGTATATAGTGAATCATATCCCTTCTGTTTACATTTGAAGACAAATGTGCAAGAGTGCATAAAAAATTTAATTGAATGGAAGAAGAAATGGTCACTCAAGTGAAAATAAGGACTGTAAATAGCTTTCTTGTAGGTCCTACTCTGGCAAAGCATTTTAGCATATATGTAAAAAAGCATGCAATATTCATTATCCATGGAGATGCCTCGTGTGCATAGAAATAAAAGTTATATTGGAAGGTAGTCTGAGGAATATGTTCTTCCTTATTTCTACAGTGTCAGAGAAGGTCAATCTTGAAGAAAAAGACGAGTCCTGAAGCACCAAAGAAAAAGGCTCCTGGGTAGGAAATAATAAGTATGATCTAATTAAGCGAAAGAATTAATAACAACAGTAGTAATAATAATAATCATAGTAAAAATAATTAGAGGAAGCAAAAATGTCAGCAGTGCTGAGACGATGATCCGCTCTCGAAAACATCAAAGATGTTTTATTTTGCCTACCAATGACATTTCTGAAGAATGACTGCTGGTTACTGATTCTGGCATGGACTTTCAGCATGGACTAGAACAGTTATTCCTTGCCTTTGCCCTCAGGTTCTGCACATATATGTGTAATTGGAACAATAACACCTCCTGTAAACTCTCTGGGCTATGGCTGTCACTGTCGTGTATGGTCATTGGTAGGTACAACACTTGAACTCAGATGCTGCTCTAATTGAAGTATTTTCTGAATAAACTAATATATCACTGTAAATTGAATGCTTTACTTCAGGTTTCTGATCTTGACTGAGAGATTAGTGTGCCAGCCACTTTTGAAACAGTGCCTCTTCTCCAAGGAATTTCATAGCCTAAATAAACAGCACAAGGATCGAGGCTGGACACAGGTGCCAGAAAGAGGCTGGAGAAAGCCAAGAACCCAGTGGCTGCTTGACGAAAGACAAGGCATCAGGACGGTGACACCAGTGCTAGACCACAGAGACCTCTCAGACCCTGAGAGTGCAGTTTCCCCTCTTACATGCTTTCAAAACCCCACAGTTCTTAACAGCATAGTAATCAGTATGAATGACAATCCCAAGAGGGATTTCAGCCCCCCACTGTATCTCGCTTCTCTGTTTTCTCCCCGTAAAAAAGCAAAGTGCATGCGGTGCACATGGTCCCAGGTTTAAAGTACAGACCAGAGAGTCAGAAGAGCTGGGTGCTAATCCTGCTCGGGAAAGATGAGCGCTGGCAGGTTAGTAAACATCGCTATGCTTTAGCGTCTCCCTCTGCGTGATATGAATAATGGCTACTTCACAGCAGTACTTGTTACAGTGATCGTATTTGTATTTATGAAGTCCTTTGTAAATTGAAAACCATAAAAGCTTAAAAATGCTGTCTTGTAAAATTTATTGCTGCTGAGATGATACTTTAGTGCCGAAACCAACTCTTTGTTTCAGGGAACCCTTGATTAACCAGTTGAAGCATGGAAGATCTCTCTTTGCCTGCATTCATTTTTCAGTGCGTCTAGAGATAATAAGTAGTATTACTCATGTACCTGAAATTGAACTGCAGAATTTATCAGTGTGTTAAAACTACCCAGCCGTGTTTCTCATTTGGCTCATTTGATTTCGTGTGATAGTTTTACAGATGTCCGTCCCTGTTTATGTTCTGCATCAGCAACGTAAATTGAGCTGAAATCCCTCTTGGGCAGATGTGGGATTGTCATTCATGCTGATTACTATGCTATTAAGAACCGTGGGGTTTTGAAAGCATGTAATAGAGGAAACTGCACTCCTAATTCGTGTGTTCGGTGCTAGGGGAGCAAGGCCGGGCAGGGTCCTGACGCCGCTCGGCCTGTCCCCGGCTCGGCGCCGCAGCCCGGCATCACGGACCACCGGATGAGACAGAACGATCCCAGGATCGTCCTGCCCCAAATGACCCTCAGCAGGGAATGGTCCCCACACCCCTCTTCACCGCTGCCTGCTTTCCGCCTGTGGGGTGAGGCCAACGTTTGTTAGGATGATGAGGAGAAAACTCTTGGGAATCTTCCACCTGAACTATTTTTTGGGCAGAAAACACAGCCTCTACAAAGTTGAAATGATCCATGGAACCAAATCGGAATAGTTCAAGTGTTTTTAGCTGACTTAAAACATGTGGGCTTAAATCAGTTCACCGAAGCCACTGCCTTGCATTTCTTTATCACTATGCTGACTTGAGAGGAGAGCGGCTCCCCACTGCCACAGCCGTCTTCGGCCGGGTGCCTGCGGGACGCCATCTTCCACGGCGTGACGCAGCCTTCCCGCTCATCCAGCCGTGAGTGAAGGGCTGAAGTCGCACGGCTCCAGAGCCTTTGTGAAAGACATTCAGCTGGGAAGACGAGTTCATAGGAAAGATGTGGCAAATATTCCTCCCATAAGGCAATTATGCTGTTATAGGGCATTTAATATTAGTTTAAGACAAAGGATTTGAAACCAGTTGCAGTTAGATTCTGAACTATGTTTTACTTTGACTGAAAGTACTTAAACAGGTGTTTCAAAATTTTCTTTTTCTCTTGCTATTCATACCAAGAAAAAAAGCAAATGTCACTTTTTTTGGCTTTGATTTGGGTTGAAAATATTCAAATGTCAGAATTCGTGGAGGGATTAAAAAAAACCTTCCTTGTCCCTCAGCTCTCACGGCAGAGCGGTAGCGAGAGGGCACGATGGAGACCTGTGGTCGGGGACAGTGGCACAGGAGCAGCAGGAGCTCTACCCCGAGGCACGCAGAGAGGGAAGAAAGGAGAAAATAGTATCCCTGGATGCACCTGAGATCAGTAAAAAATGGAGTGAAACTCTAAGACACTGAGCAAGAGGAGAGAAAGTAAGTGACGACAAGGTTAAGGTGGTTCCTGTGATAAGCGTAGGTGTCGCTCCTCAACAGCCTTGTCTGTGGAATACTCCTCTGGTTGACGCACCGGCGATGGGCAGATGAGGCAGGGGCCAGAGTAGCGATGCCCGACAGCCGGCGGGGAGCGGAGGGGCGAGGGCCGGCGGCGGGCCGGCCGCTGCGGGCGGGCTCGCCCTGCAGAGGGAGTATAACACCAGAAATGGCGGCCGGCGGCCGCCCGGCGCCTCGGCAGCCGCCCGGCTCCTCGGCAGCCTCCAGCCTCTCAGCCGGTGCTTCCGTGTGTAAAGCACGCGTTTTCCTCGGCTGACTATTTAGCAACTTACCCCTATTAGGTGTGATACATGTACTGCGTACGATAAAATAAGTTAATGGGCTTAGGTCATGTAAAGCAGTTTATGGTATTTCGAAGTGAATGTGTAGGAGGGGGAGAAAAGGCGGCCTCCTGGCACGTACCAAGGTTCAGGATGTGAGCATCCAGAGCCTACAGTCTCTGCCCGTCTGTCAGTCCCAGGCTCACGGGTAACTGCATGAAGCTCGAAGTGTGGTGAAACAAGTAAGAATATTGTCCTGCCAATCCTACACCAAATTTTTTTAAAATTTCATTTGTGATAATAAATTGTCTTAAAAATAGAGTCGTGCAATCACAGTATTAATGGCTAGGGATAGAGCCAGCAAGGGCCACTGATACATGTTTGTTCAATACTAAAGTACTTATTCTCTGGTTCTCACTTACCATCTTTTTTTTTCAGGATGACGTGTGCAGAGTGTGTGGGCTCTTCCCAAGTGGTGCAGTGTAGTGTTGTGAATGGCAGTCTGGAGCCAAGGGAGCTGCACCTGGTGCATAGTTTAGGGAAACAATTACCAGCTCCTCAATTGCTGCCAGGGCCAAGCAGAGATTGAGGGAGCTGCAACAGCTCCCTGTGATCTCTGTCTGGCAGACGTTGGATGCGTGTGCACATGCAAAGGCACGTTCAGAATTGCACCTGCACATGTGTTAATTTACGGGTCCTGTGTTTAAGCCAGGACCAGTCAGTGTTCTTTTGCACTGTTTGTTGCATCCACTTGCCTCTTGTTTTAAGCAGAGGTACTAGAGGTATGGATAACAACTGCCTCACCCCAGTTCAGAGAAGATTCGTCACTCTTAACGAGGTGGCTGGACTCCTTTGCTGAATGTTAAAGTTGTCTGACGAGTACTTACATGTAATGTGTTTGAATGTAATTTAGGTATTGGATACTTTTGGACACTGCATCATGTTTAAGTGATGACTGCTCTCAGGGCAACATACACAGAAAATATTCTGGCTGTATCAGCTTCCTGTATTCTTGATCTCTCATATTAGATTAAATACAAGTGCTGATAAATGAAGACGACTCCCTTTCTCCACCCATTTGTGAGAACACACAACGCTCTTCAGACAGGCTTTTTTCAGATTTCACACATTTTACCCAGACAGTCAGCTCTTTCAAATTATTCTGAACTTTTTGAGACAGAGAGATTGAAGTTTTCCACTAGTCACTGTTAACATTGGCTTAAACAAGTACATAATAAAACATTTAATTATCAGTGGCTCATATGTAACACTTTGCATGTGAAGATCCCCAAGTACTTTATAAACATTCATTAAAGGTGACAGCAAGCAATGTGTAATAGCTAGCAAGAGCTGTTTTCATTTTGCTGATAGACATCATTTCTTAGTCTCCGTTTACCCACAGCCTCGGCAATGAGATGATGCAATTACATCTCTCCTGCAGGACAGAAGCACACACTCAGGAATTGCTGCTGCCTCTGTCCCCACCTTTCCCTACAATAATTTGCTCCTTTGTTCCCCCTCTCTCAATAATATCTCATTGGCTATTTTCTACAGAAGACTTTGATAGTCCAGCTGGTTTAAAGGATTTGGCTTGCTGCTGCATTAAAAAAAAACCCTATGACTAAGTTTGGATCCCAGGTACTCCAATGAAAATCCATAGTGTCCACATTAAAAATCAGAGGGTAACTCCAGATTTAACTGGTAAAGTGGTGCATAGTATACCTATCTCTTTGTGTATACTATTCATAGAAAGAGAAAGCAGTTTCTGAAATTGTGACTTCTTCCAGCACTTTCAGTCACTGATGGTCCAGTGAAGCTTACCTGAAGTGGGCAGGTTTGACCACCTGGAGTCAAATAAACAAACTCTTCATAGAGTGCCACTGGTCTCCACACTAACACAAGAACATATTGAAAGCAGGTTAGGAATCTCTGCAATCTGGGCGGAGGGCTGGAAAGGGTGTTGTTCGAATGAGTGGTTGCATATAATGCGACAAATTAATGGAAGCAAAAAGAAGACATGTCTAGATACCCCACAGAAGCCCAGTGGTCCACCCATACCATACAAGGTGTTGTCTTGTGGAGATTGTAGACAATATCCACCAAACAAATCAGCTTTCTGCATACTGTACTGGGCTTGCGCTTACAAGCACTACCTTCTGCAAATCTTACTAGCTCACATGCAACACAGGTCTGACACAACTGCATTAGTTTGGTTCTCCTGTTAGCCTGGCTTCTGTTACTTGTGATCCCTCTGCAATATGTTCCTTCACGCGGTGTAGAAGGAAAAGGAGCAGAAACAAGCAGCTGGTTGCACAACCCTGAAAAGCCTGAAGAGAGTCCTCATGGGGAGATAACTTAGAAGGACATCGATGTGGTGAGTAACTGTGGTGTTTTTCCTCAGGAAAAGCAGGTCAATCCATTCCTTGTAAAAACGTACAAAGTTGTTTGAGAGAAGTATTGATTCCTGCACCAGCTTCTGCTCTTTGGAACAGTCCAAACTCCTTGAATTTTGGCCAGTTTATCAGGTTCAAAAGGATAACAAGAGCAGAAATTTTCACAAATGGTCCAAGATACTTTTTCAGATTTCTCCTGCGGAATGGTGACCAAGAAACTATATAGCTCAGTAGTAGGTAGTAAAAACATGGCACTCTTGTCTTCTGAAGTGTTTGAAGGGATTGAAGTCTCATGTACGAGCTATGGTAATCTCTGAGCAGGTTACTATAAAAAGAGCAAAAGTCTTAAGATAAAGGCTTATGGATTATTTTGGTTGACTTACCACTCTGTAGGGATTTCCATAGTTTGGAGATCTGTGCACCGTTAAGGGATAAAAACAGTGCCTTCAGGGGTATGTACCAGGGAGGGAGAGAACGAGGAGCCCCCTGCCAGCACTTGTCACCACACACACTTAGAACAGTGAAAGCCTCTGACACTCCTGGTTGGATGCTCCCCTTTCCAGATTGTATCTCAGCCTGCATGTCCTGCTAGCCAAACGTCCTTCTGCTACATCAGCTGCAGAGTTCCTTTACCCTTCAGCAGTAGCTGTTGTCGGCCTCAAATCCATCCTCTCCAGCCCCATACTTTCATGAGCTTCAGGTGTACTTTTCCTGTGAAAGGACTCTTTCCTACCCTTGATTACCTTTTTCTGATCTTTTTTGAATTAAGACATTTCATTGACCCAGTTTCCACGAGACACCAAAAGCCTCCTCTGAAAACTCCCTCTTCTGTTTCCCAGTACAATACTATCTTGCACCCTTAATTTTTTTTTCCTTCCTTGCTCTATAATATCAGAGACAACCTTTTTTTTTTTTCTTGTTTTTATATAGTCCTCTTCCACCTGGTACAGCTTACTTACCAACTGCATGTGGAAAGGGCCCTCATTTACATGGTGCCCTGAGTCTCTGGACAGCTTCACTGTCAACACAAAGTCCATTCTGATTGTTAAGTAAACTTACAGATACATCAATAGGAGCTGTTATAATTGAAGAAATATTTGAATTTAATGCCAAATCCTTGTAAAAATATTGTGTTCAAAGATTGCATACATTATATACATGCACATATCTATCTAAATAAAATATATGTTGTGTGGATGCAACATATATGCACATATATATTTTTGTTTGCATTTTAATATCTAGATTACATGCCTAAGAGAAACACGTGTAAACAATATGCAGTTTGAGGAATGAGAATAAAGCCTATCAACATTTAAGATGTTAACATTTAAAACAAGACTGCAGGTGACTAATAAAAGAGGCACCTTCATCAGACATGTTCACAAATACAATGATAACCTAAGTCTGATTAAGCCAGATGTTGAACATGAAAGAGCAGGCAGGAAGGTTCAGGAGGCTGAGAATAAACATGAAGAGACCAGGATCTGAAAGGCCATGAAGAGCAAACTATCTTGAAAATTAGATGGTTCAACCTGATTTACGCTGAATAAGCTCCAGTTTCTTGTTTGAATGTTCTGTGGGTGGACCAACACAAAATGTTTACTCTCTAGACTTGGCAGGCTGTTATCTTTTACCTAACCACAACTTGCTGAGGCAATTAAAACCTGTATTGACAACACTGAACTAAGTCGGCAAACATTTTTTCCCCGGTAGCAGGTTTTTTTCTCTCGCCAGTCCATAACACTGTCACAGCATTTGTGAAATGAGGAGATGCGTGGTGTGGTGTGGCATAGTACTGTTTCCCTGAGTCCCCTTCTGAAGCTGTGTGAGATCTAGAAAGCCTGGCTTATTGCATGGCTCCGAAGAGCTCTGCCTTCCTACCACCCTGTGTGCTAAAATAGCGCATTTGTCATGCAGGACTCTACGGTGCACACTGTGTTTTCCTTTATATCTCTTTTCATTTCATATGTGACTGTATAAAACGGCTAATATTTGAATTACTATTAAAGGCATTAGAGCAGAACTACAAAGCATAGAATAGTTCAATTTCCTGAAGCTTTATTTACTTGGTTACGGGCTTTCTACTGTGTCTATATGGGGGAACCTAATCCAAAAACTCACTTGAGCCAGCAGGAAGACTCTTCAGGTCTTCAAAGGGCAGCAGATCAGTTCCCAAGGTAGGTGAGATGATTAGCCTTAAATGTTTTTGTAGAGGCAATCACTGGTTTTCAGTTCTTCTGTCTTACAATGAGAAAAATATTGTCATATAGGACAAAATGCCTTCCTCTGCTGATAAGGAAAGTTTCAAAGAAGGGATCCTCTCTGTTCAAACCAACTCTATATTTCTCATGTCCACTTCCAAATGATAGTTTGCTCCCATCCTCCGCTACAAGTTTCGTTTGCAGAAGGTACTGCAGATCCCTACTAGCAGAGGTGGTGTAAGCCGGTCTGCCCAGCCTGGCTGAGGCAGGAGCTGTGTCACTGCCACATGATGCTGTGGTCACTAACACTGGAGTCCCACTCCTGGGAGATTTGAGCTCCTGGGGAACAGAGGAAAAGGCTGAGCATCAACTGGGACCCAGAAAGGCAGGAAGAAAACCAGAAAATAATGAAACTCTTTAAAAGAACTTAATCAAACTTCAGAATGGGCTCAGTTCAAGTGGTAGGCTGAGTCATCTAGTTCATCACCTACATGGGTTCACTTCCTTGCTAGTTATTACCCTGACACTTTGATTTAGACAATAAATGAAAACTTTTTTCAGCATTCATTTTAATACCCTTTTCCCATTTCAACTAGCTATTCATTAAAGTATCTTTTTGTACGCAATGATTGATCAAGATAGGATCTGTGTTTGAAACACAGGAGAGCTCTTTATATTACTTAAATAGTGTTATTTTGCAGTTATGATTTCCTTACATGCATTATGTCTTATTCTGAACCTAAACTAATGTCTGGCTGAAAACATTTAAGCCCTCTCCCCTGCCATTTCCAGCTGCCAAAGAAACTGAAAAACCTCCACCTGGATTTAGGAGTTCAGCTTTTTTATATACCACTAATTAATCATAGTGATTAGTTAATAAACAGTTCCATTCACTGCTTTCTTTTCTACCTGATGTCCATTTCACTGATTTCTATCAGAAATTATCTAACGAAATGGTCTATCAGAAACTGCCAATTGAAGAAAGTTGCTTCGCTGACTTCAAAATGCTGAACACCAAAGGCCTTGTATTTCTCAAACTCCGGGCAGTGGAAAGTCAGGGTTGGAAGCCACTGGCTTCACAGATTTGTTCATCAGGGCTTACTCCCAGCTGGCTGGAAGCCTTCTGAGTCCTGGCCCTTAGTCCTGGTCTTTGCATCCATCACCCCTGGAGCTGGTACTTGGAGCCTGGAAGCACTGGACTCAGACAAAGCCCTCTGTGGGACTGGAAGCTAGTTGGTTCAGGAATTCCTGCCAGTTTGCAGCTTCATGCAGGGAAGCCCCGAAAGTACCAGTTAAACAAGAGACTTTCCCTGGAATACCTGGTCTGAGGCCCAATGAGCCAGCACAGCTGTTAGTAAAAGTGATGTTTTTCTCAGTTTCCTAGTTGCTAAAACAACATCTTGAGCCAAAGGAGTAATTTCTTTAAGATACACCCTCTGTCATTGTTTCTAAAGCAATTTTTTAAAGTGTTCAGCTCAAGAGAAATTTGAAAAGAAATAATAATAATTCATTTATATTTGAGCTGAATCCATGTTCTTGAAAAGTCCTGCAAAGGCAGAATCCTGTTTTTTGGTCATTTCTTTGCTGGGTGGTAGGCAATAATCAAATTAATGTTTTCAATTTAGTTAAAAATCATCTTTAACTGAACCCAGCACAACTACAAGCAGATGGATTAACAAGAACAATAGGAACTCACAATATAACCAATATCTAGCTATTTTAAAACACCTCTGGAAAAAGAAAAAGTAAACAAAATATTTTAGGGTGGTTTCAATGGGGCAGAGTGATTGTATTAGCTAGAGGCTGTGAGATCCACCCCATCAGTGTTGCTACTGCAGGGGCTCGGTCATCCAACAGCTTCCAGGGCAATAGGAGAACGAAAATCCTGTCAAGTGGTACCTGAAGAGGGAAGTCCTGAAAATAACTCCAGAGTTTTATACTGTGGGCTGTTTACAAAGAAAATTGTCTCCCCAGGCAGAAAAAAACCTCCACCTCAAAAAGTAGTAGACTCTGCCCCTGCTTAAAATAAAGTCTCACTGGTGAGAGTTGTCCAGGGCTATGGATGGGCGGCTGAGACATTCCCGGAGTGTTCCCAGGAACCAAGGCCAACAAGCACAGGACAGCCAGCTCAGCTCTAGTAAACACTCTTAACCTTCAAAACTGGGTGTCTGCTTGCAAATTGCCTATTGGGAACAGTTCTGGAAATCCCCTGCTTCTGATTTGTGCCTGGGAGCGGTTTGAAGGGTAGTTGGCAGCCGCCACAGGGGTGCTGGGGACTTGCCTGGCTGTTTAACACCATAGATGATCATAATCCAGTGCCCAGGAATGTTCCCAGGCCCTGTTTAATTCACCAGGATAAATGTAGACTGAGAAGAAAATTAAAATGAAATATTGGGTTTGTTGAGAACGGAACTGTCACGTTTCCTGCTTTACAGGACATCCATTACAGAGACGGATTAAACCAGTGTGACACTATTTGTTTGTCTGGTTGCAGAACTAACTGCAAAACTCACAGAGGGATCCTTTTAGCAGCACTGCTATTACTTCAGAAAATCAGCTTGTATTCAGGATAGATCCAGCACTGTGCAGTCGCAATCTTAATGTTGCCAGCATCAGGAAAGAACCAAATTCATCTGCAACAGACCCTTTAATGTGACCTATGGACCATATGAACTGGGTTTCATTGGTGATAATGACCCAAACTGGGAAGCATCTGTTAATTTCTCCTCGTTCTGTGTACATCTGTTATCAGTCCCTGGTGTGATTTGATTTTTGGAAGCTGGATTTCCTTGCACACATACCGTGAGGCTCACTTCAATCTCTTTATACAGTTTACTATAAAACCCTTGATTAATGCACTGAGGGCCAAATCAGAAGAGAGATGATCAGTCCAGACTGCTGCTGGTTTACACCAGCTGAAAACAAAGCTTTTAGACAACACACAGAAAGTCGAAGCCCAAGACAGCTATTTTAAAGATTAGCTGTCAGCTTCAGCAACAGAAAGTACAACCACCCCCACAACCCTCCTGTGCAATTTTGTCTGGGTGGGTGAAAGGGAATGAGAGTACAATTGTTTCACCTCTTCTAATTCCTAATGATCCTGCCTTCCCCCAGTCGACCTATGCAGAGACATTTACAGCCATCAAACATACAGACTGCCAGGCCTAGGTGTGTTGGGCTGTGCCTCCAGGGATCCTAACCAGATGGTATTTTAGGAGAGGACACAGTTCATTTCAGAGCAATCCGAACGAGCAGCTTTCTTTTCTTTATTACACCATTGCATTTGGCGGCAATCCACCAGAGGCAGATTCTCTGCTCTCTAAGGAATGATCTGCCCACTCTGTCCATTTAACAGGACGTTCAGCTCAGAAAATCCAGTTGCTGATCACACATGTGGAGCAGATGTGCGAGCATGCGTAGCAAAACAAAAAATAAAAAATCCCAGCAGTGTACTGGGAGAAATGTAGCGTAACTACTGAAAAACAGTGACACAAAAGCTCTGATTCTGAAACAGTGGTTATTGTTGTTGTAAGGAGGATTTTTCTTATTACCCTTTCTTAGGGGAAAAAAAAAAGTGTAATAAATCCTTTATTATTTTTCTCTTTGGAGGTCAGGGAGGATTATTCATGTTATACTAATGTGGCTTCTTTGTTCGTTTTCACAGACCTCTCCTTACAAAGATACGATTCTAACTACTTTGACCAGACTGTCTTGGGGCCCTACCTCTCAGGAACTGAGCGCTGGAAAACTTCCACTGGAAAAAAAAACACACCCTTTTAAAAGAGAGGATATCAGAAGTATACATCTTTTATCCATGCCCCACACACTTGCATGTAAAGGGAGAGCACCACCTGTTTTTCTCATGGTGAATAAGGGTTACTTGGGGAAATCTGACTTCCTGTTTTTACATGGACAGCTACATTGTTGCATAGCCAGTTAATTTTGGTTAGGTCAATAGAGCAAGTTTAATTATTGGAACTTTCCTTATTCACTCAAGCTTCACACTGTACAGAAGAAAGAGGGATTACTAGGAAGTCCAAACTGTGTACAGAAGCTGAAAAGCTTGTCTTAATTGCATGGCCCCTGCTCAAACATACAAAACATTTGGAGGGGATGAGATTTGCTGAATGGTGCCATTTGGACTGCAGTCTAAATTTCTTTCTTAGTTCAAAATGTACTGAATAAAAATCTTGTAGAGATTTTTCTTTAAGAATATTAAAAAAAGCCCAAACCCCCAAATTACATATTTAAGGCACTGGGTACAGTGTAACTACTCCTACAGATGTGGTGGAAAAACAGTCCAGTGTTCCACTACAGCACAATTCAAAACACCAGAAGGCTGAGCACTGTCAGGTATGGAGAACAATCCCATTCAGTTACAGGTGGTGCCATGAAAAACACACCTCTCAGGTTGTGGCTCTCACAACCAGGATGACTGGTGATGGTGAAATGAAATAGCAACTAATCCCAGGTAAAATCCCCTAAGAAACCAGGAACGTTTCTTGCACTCGGTGAAGTTCATTTCTGATTTACTTTAACTGGAACACTTAGATTTTGTTTTGTTATCTAGTTCAGTGACTGGCTAAGCCCCTTCCTCCATTTCATATAGTGCTACAAGTCATGGTGGATTTCTATCTAGATCTTGGTCTTGGTTAGTGCATCAAAGGACATATGGGCTGATTTCCTTCAGTTTCTCATAATATACATGTAGCCAGCTGTATGTTATTACATAACTTTAGACTCAAAGCAACAAGATCATTCTAGATACCATGATCTATCTCTATGTTTTTGATACAGTAATATTACAGTGGGAGAAACTCACTAGTGCCGGTATAAGGAAAGTTTGGGGTTTTTTAATTCAGATCCTTGTTCTTCATAAACATCCCAAAGAAAAATATTCAACAGCAGCAGGCAGTAATAAAGAGGCAGAAAATGGCAAAACCACAGTACTGAGGAAACCTATGTGAAAACACTGCTTGTGTCTTCCTGGTTACAGAAAACAAATAGAACTGTTCAAAGTGCTTGCCAATAAGAGCCTGCCAAATAAAATATTGTTTTATGAAGTCAGGAAAAAACTAATTTTAAAGGTTATTGTAGGTTATTTGTGGTCACGTCTTGTGTTCATAAAACATGATGTCATCTTGAACTCTTCACTATTTTTATTTCAGCCCTATAGGCCTTTGTCTGAGACGCTATCTCAGCAATTGTAGAAATTTAAAAGTTATTAGGAAATACTTGCAAGAGTCTCTTCTACAAATTGAATGGGAATGAAACGAATTAGATACAAGCCAACAGACTGCAAGAACCTATCGAAGCGGCTGTATTTTGGGGGAGTTTATTTACCTATTCCAGTAATTTTGAATGACGAGATCACACCAGCAGCATTAAATTTGAAATTAGAAGGTTGCAGGATTGTTCTCCCCACTTACTTTAGTTTCAAGTGATATGAAGACCACAAAGTGCCCATCATGGCATCTGATTCTCTGCCCAGCCCCTGCAATACGGGGGGAATGATTATCATGGCATGGCCGCTAAGGTAAACATTTTATTTGTCGCCTTCCACTTTTTTGGTGGAAAGAGTTTATTCACTTCAATGAGTGAGTCATCCCACCAGCCAATCTGATATATCTAGATGAGCTGCAAACTGATGAAGGCAGCGGCAGATGTTAATGAGAAGATCGTAAGGAGTTAAAGACTTTTCCTGGCCACGTTAAAGCTTTTGCCTCACGTCTTTTTCTCTCTTCTGTCTAACATTCACTGACCTGTCATAATGCCAGATGGAGTATATGGGATTTTTTTTTTCCGAATCCGGCTTCCTATAAATGATTTCTCCTATTTGAAGCTACCTAATTAACAGCTGACTCAGGCCTGAACACTTCCTTGAATGCTGTGGCCACTTTGGGGATTTTTCCCTTTTAGCCACTGACAGCCTCTTCTCTGATGCTCTCACTGCTAAAGCAGTTTGTCAGAGCAAAGAAATGCTTATGACATCTTCCCATGTGTGCCTGTAGGCTTATGTGCCTACTAATTTTTTCATTAGAATAAGAATATCCCTCTATTTCTCCTTCTCCTTGTTCCATTTAGGCTTTGTTTTATGGTCATGGGAAGTGACTTGACATGAACTAAGTCTTAAAATATGAGATTTTAAGGTAGTGGATAAATTGTTCCTTTTCTTTCTGTGGCCAAAGCCTCTGAAAGCCCGTGAAGCTATGCTATGCCAATGATGGCCGAAGCATCCCACATGTGGAAGAAGCTGTGCACTGGGGCCTGGCCCAATGGGAGCTGTTTCTTATGGCATGGCTCCTTATGGGGATGCAAGGGGATGCACGGTGGGAGCTATGACATTCCCATGGGATACCAGAGCATGTATGCACATGCATCTCCCCTGGCCCAACTTCTGGCTTTATTATTCTCGCTTCTTTTCTTAAAATATGCCTATCTTTAAATTTAATGACAACTATTATGGATTGCAGTGTCAGTGAGAAAAGATAAGGGGTGACAGCCTGAGTCACCTGCCAAAGAGCACAGGACTCCTGACCCTACGGGAGGGAGAAATAAAGGCAGTTTTAGCCCACTTCTGCCCTCTCCTTAGCCCAGGCTGCTGCAAGCATTGAGACAGTCTTCAGATTTTGCAGAATTTACGTAGCAGTGGCCTTATGTGCTGGTGACAGTATGGCTCAATGTGCCTGAAACACATGTGGCTTGGCTCTGCAGCCCCCACCTCCACTGGGAGGCTGTTTGATGCCTGGGGTCGTTGGTGACTTTTAGAGGGACAGCCAAAAGCCTTCCTATTGGTTGCCAGAGGAAATCCTCCTTTAGTTCCATCTGGAGCTTTCAGAGGCTCTTTTCATAACTTTTCTCTGCATAAAAGAGCTGCAGTCACAGGACAAATCTCACCTAATATATCTTACCTGTAAATAGCATTTTTTCTCCCAGGTCAGTTTCTAATACCCTGCTGATGTTTGTTTTTCTGTTTTGCTGCCAGTTGGCATTGCTGATGCTATTTCCCTGCTGCACTATCATACTCATGGAATGAATCTCAAGAGCACAGTTTCTATTAATGGCTTATCGTTTGTATTTTCTGGGTAAGATTTTCACTCTATGATCGAGTCAGACTTCTATTGCCACTATCAATTTCACTGTACCCAGGTATCTCCTACCACCCAGCTTGTAAATATTTTTATTTATGGTAAGTGCTGTGGAATTCATGCCTGGGAGACGAAGAAAGGCTTTCAGACAAATTGACCTGGTACTCAAAGATTCTCCTGTTCCTGTGGTTAATCAATAATATTCAAGTGCAAAAGAGGGAAACAAACTTAGGCAGTGGTTAACATTTGTCATGGAACAAATACTATTTTCTGGTGGTAAAAATGTTTAATTTTCTTATTTTCCTCAATAGCTACATCCAAAATAGGGCAAAAATGTGGCATGTTGAGCTACCATATATGTGTGTTTCTTAAAAGAAACTTGAGGTTCTCTAGTTACCATTTGGCTTCGTCAGCTGAACTTTTTGATCTTTATCTAGTAACATTTCAGGCAGCCAATTTATCATATTTTAAGTACAATTCCTAAAGCACTGGACAATAATGTAACTCAATTCTGGATTCAGCTAACTTCTAATATCTTCCTTCTTATGCTGTCTCCTACATTTACAGGACTTGTGGGTTTTTTTTGTGAGTTGTTTTTGTTTCCTTCTTTTTTTTCTGTCTGCTCATAAGCTAAAAAAGGTAATTAGTTCTGTTTTTAAAACTGGGTAAAAATGGGCAGTAGGTCTCACGGTTGGAGATGGTTATGCTGCCTGGATAAGGTAGGGGCAGGATGGGAAGGAAAATTCCAGTCTTTCCAGGAAAGACAGTTCCAACTGTCTAATAATTTCTGTGTAATGTCACTGGAAGCATATATTGTATCATACTAAAGCAAAAGGGGACCATAGCCTTTGCATTTTAATATACACTTATGTCATAGCTAATAAAAATAAATCATATGGTGTCGGAGTGCAGATCCTTGAAGAGACTGCACGAAGAAAATCCTGTGTAAATAGAGACTGGAGCTCTAAAGTTAGGCCTCAAGGGCAGAATGCCCTTGAAGTTAAGGATAAGAAAACTATGCTGTATGATAAGGGAGTAGTGTTTGCTTAGAGCAGAGCTTCGCTAGGCGGGTGTCTGTTTGAAATAAGCTGTTAAATATGACAAGCATATGTATCATCCAATAATGGTGTAGAAAAGGTGTGGTCTCAGGATTATTGGCAAATACTGTCTATATAAGCAATAAGAACTGCGCAATAAACGAGACTTCCTGCAGCTAACTCATATTGAGTCGTCTCAGTACTTCTCCAAATCCCTTCTCCGCAATATGGTGTTCATCATAGGAAATTACCAATCACTATCCTGATGTACCTCAAAAGGTTTGCTCTTGATGATGTATTCCTGCAATGGGTACAAGCATGAAACTAACACTACAGAACTCCAACAAAAAGCCGAGCGTTGTTAAGAAAACTAGTCCAGCCACTCTGAGATGAATCAGAAGAACTCATCTTCTGTATTTCTCTTTATTCCAGACAGTCGCCTGCAGGGGCTCCTTATGGTGTAGAAAGTGTATAACAGATATTAATTGACAGGAAAGCTAGCAGTACTTACTGCCTTTCTTTAGAGAAAGTATAGATCCCTTGGAAAAAGGTCCCACTTTGATGCTGTCAGGAACTGGCCTCCCTGACCCCAGCCCTTGGGACTTTTTCAGGATGAGTACTCTTATGAAATCTACCTATGTTTAAGTATATTGGTCTATGTCACGTGAACTATATAATAGACACTATTCCCCACCTCACAGTATTCTGTGTGGAAAGCAATTATTCTCCTTACTTTTCACATGGGGATATGCAGGAGCAAGGAACAAAGCAACTTGTCCCAAAGCACTGTGTGGCAAACATAGATCTCCCAGTCCTGCTTTACTGTTCTGTGCAAACCCTCTCTCTCCCCCTTTTGGTCTTCAGACTAATTCTGACCGTCTTGTAAGGTGGAGGTCAGCTAAGGATGCGGGTTCCAACTGCTAAGGCTGAAATTTTTTTGCAGGAGGCACCTGCTGCATGGTTTAACAAAAGTCGTATGGAGTAACTGCCTGAACCTTGGATGGATGCTCAGAGGCTTAGGAAGGAGAATTCCCTCCGAAGTCTCATATTTCAGGTCTGTTCCTGTATCTGCCTATCAAGGTGGACAGGAACTTAAACTGGAGAAACTGCACAGTATAAGCTTTTTTCTTCCACAACTGCACAAGCAACTGTGTGGTGGTCTCAGCCTTGTGAATACTCAGGGAGTAACTGGAATCAAAACCAAACCGCTGTATTGCTGAAAGATGTGACTGAATATTTTTTGAGAAAGTGGAATATTTCTGGAGGAAAATTGTAGCAAGTGAAGCTCCCAAAGCAAAGCACTCCATACTGAAGGACAACATTGAAGGGAGAAGATGACAGCAGAGCACTGACAGCAGCTTCCTCTGACTGAGCTGAGCTAATTTTCCACAGACCCTGAAGGGCAGTCTTGAAGACTTTCTTTCCCAGAAAAGCAGAAAGCTCTGCCAGGTTGGTGAGTAGGAGACTGGGAGATGAAGACACAACAGAAAGTTCTGCTGTGAGCTTGAGCCAGTGGGACAGAGCCAGCGAGGGGCATAAACCTGGGACACCCTGACCAAATTAATGAAGCTTGCTCTGCATTAGAGCTTAACAGAGTCTCTTAAGAAAGATTACCTTGCAGTTCACAAACACACAGCCCCTCATGGGCCACAATCACAAAAACGTCTCTCTGTGCATTCCTGTTACGCAGCACACTTGTTGTCTTACTATCCTGTGGGAAAAACGTGTAAGAAAAGTGCTCCCTTTACACATTAGGAAAGGAGAAATAACATATAGAGTCAGAATCAAGGAACCAATGCACTTCTTCTGGCGAACACCAGCCAGTCCTGTGAATTTGGTTTTTTGGTCTTCTTAAACTCCCTTCGGACTTCTGGTCTGGAATAGCTTGATACATATGAAAACAGACTAGCACACAGGACATCCTGGAGTAATCTTTTCCTTCACCACTGTGTTCCTGAATGATTTGAAGGTGGGTCACGATCTGTCTTGATGTTGAGTTTGCACCTTTAATATAAGGTTAGCATTTCCATGTCTCACCATAGTGTCGGGAAGATTAAGCACCATATTTAACATAATAATACATTGGCAATAGATTATGTTCATAAAGTGAGCACGTCTAATGCCTTTTATAGTCTTCTAGTAGAGGCATAATTTCATCAGGAAGACTAAGGACACTTTAGCCACTCTGCATGTGGTGTATAAGAGTCTGAAGGATAGAAGCTGTCTAGCTGTGATCCTGTTCCCATCAAAGGAGACAAATGAAGAGGCACCTTTACATCATGAGACTGGTCACGGTGGTGAAAGAAGGACGCACCTTCACCGTGTGAAGCCACTGTTTCTACAGAGCAGCACAAACCCATGCATCTCTGTCTTCAAGAAGGGAGTTTTGTCCAAGTCTGCCATAAGCTACCATTTCATAATGATGTTATGAAGGCTTCAGTTTGCTCTGAAGACAGAAATCTTATTGACTAGTGCTGTTATTACTAATGAGTTATAGCTTAAAAATTACACATTATTTATTACAAAATCCTTCTTAAGAATATTTCATAAGTAATTGGAATGGGACAAAGACACTTAAATGTTATTCAATAAATTTAGTTTCAGTAGCACAAAAAGGAATTTAATTCAAGTAGAGATATGTATGTGTGTGTATATATATGTCAGACTAAAGACATAAATATTAAAATATTCAGCAAAGAATGTTACTGCTGTTATTTGGCTAAATCACTGATTTTTAAACAGATGCACATACTACTGCATTTCTATGTGCTTATTGTACGTTGAAAATTTTGTTGGTAAACACTTTTCGTCCTTCACTGGGATTTGCATGTGTAGCAAAAAATAAGAATACTTGACGATTCAGGGATTGGTAGTGGGATATTCAACCATTTTGTCTCTTTATCACCAGTTCTGATGAACGTCTGCCAAAAGGCCTTATTTGTAAATACTATTCAGGATTTGTGTGATGGAATTAGGCTAGTTCCTAGTATTAATCTCAAATAGATGTCACACAGTAATATGGTCACACAGTGTGGCAGGAGCAGAATGTTTGTTTGTCATAAATACAGTCATGCCATAGAAAAATTCATCAAAAGATGCTACTGATTTTATAGATAATTTTTTTTGGTTTATGACACTATTTGAGAATTGTTCCACTACCCTAATGTCACAAACTCTTGGCACAATTTAAGGTTGACATAAGTTTTACGATAGTCTGAGTAACATGTCTTAGGAAGAGAGCAATCTATTCGATTTACTTTCCATTTATTGCATATTTGTAGCCCAAGACAGGCTGCTCATTTTTAAGAGGACTCACTTGAAGTTATGTGTATATATTCATATATATATATATATCTGTGTGTGACATTACCACTATTGCTTTGAAAGTAAACGGTGTTAATCCCTAGCAAGTAACATCTTGTACAAGTGGCTTTGTAGAATTTCTGCATCTCCTTTGTTTCTCTTTGAGTTGACAAAGAATCATGACTCAAAGTAGGCAAATGAGAGTTGCCATATTTGTAATGCAACAAATACTTAGGGATTTGTAAGATTTAAGAGAATAGCTACCAGTAAGGATCACATTTTTAAGTCATCCAAAGTGTATCTATTTTGTTCCATTTGTTATATAGTTGAATACTTAGCCCGTGGACAGATGTTCAATTTGCAGACAGCTGTGTTAGTTTAAGATGTTACTATCCCCAGCTGTTTGCTACCATCATGTTACTGAAGACCCTTGTCTCTGTAGCTCTGCAAGGTTTTACTTGGGTTTCTGGGTCTAGTTAGGGCAAGGCCATTTGGGCTAGTTCAAGCCATCAGTATTGACCATTGCTGTTACGATGTGCTGGAGGACATGAAGTATATTGCTCCTATGGTGTCTTCTGATGGGGGCCCAGGAGTGGCAGACTCACACTGGTGAACCCCAAGCCTTCTGGGACCATCTTCGGTTGGCAGACCAAAATCCACCCCAGGAAGGCAGCCATCCACAGTCTCCTACACACTGTCAATTATAAACAGATTGTGGATAATTGTTTCCTTCATGGATCTTCAGTAGGCATGAGATCTTGGGTATATAGGCAATAATTCAGGTACCTAAAAAACGGTATTTAATGCTATTTCAGCTGTCGTCTAGACTGATGTCTTAGGCAGTGTGGAAGTCTTTGGTATCTTAGAGTTAAGCTGGCAGTAGACACCTAGTTTTGGTAATCAGACTTTTTCCGTCAGTGTTGAGAGGCTCTCACTGACAGAAAGTAATTGTTTTGTCTGGAGAGCTACTAGAAAGCTGTTTTATACAGCACGGCCTTAACCCAGTGAGCTACAAATTCAAGGATTACTTTAACGATGTTTAAATAATTTGAAATCCTGAATTCTTTGTGAAGAAGATTCTTAGGAGAGAGCATTATAAAAAGAATGTCTCTATAGACATAATAAAATATTTCATTATTCAAATCTTTTCCTAGAGAAAGTAAAAATTCCCTCAGTCTTCCTAGGTTAGAGCCCTGGAGATCTGTTTCTCATAATGTGTTATTTAGGACCAGCTATGAAATGTCAATAATGTCAGTATCATTGTAATTTTACAGAAAAAAAAAGAAAAACAAAACACAAAACCTGATTTTTTGTCTCAGTTTCTGCTACATGACTGGGAAAGTTATGTATCTGATAACTGTGAAACAGAAGTGTATAGTCACAACAGAAGATTCTTGAGATTGTCACATAAAAGCAAATGGCCCCTAAATTAGTCGTTTACACTTCTCACATGAGAGATGGGTCAGGTTTTTTTTTTGCAAAACTCCTTGCTTCTGGACAGAGCGCTTGTTACCTTTACTTTCTGGTTTGGATGTGTAATGGTGGAATCCTTTTGCTGCATTGGAGTGTGCATCTAAAAGCGATGAAAGAAGAGGTTGGATTTTATACATCTATTGTCCATTGCTTTCTTTATATATGTTTTTGCTATTTGCATATAATTCAGAAAGCCGAGGGATAGTACTTATCATTTCAAGCAAATGACTGAGTCTTAAGTAAGTGATTCCACATGCTGGAAGAGTCTTTACATTAGCCCTTCACTGTGCTAAACCTACAAATCATGCTTGTAAGACCTTTTCTTTCTGTTTTTGACCTATCACTTTATACTCAATGTATCTATTTTAGCTGCAATTTAAAACAAATTGTCCCACAGTCTGATGAAGGCTACTTACTTTCAGTGCCAGAAAAGGGCATATGTCACAAGAAACAGTCTGCACACATACTACACTGTTGCTTATTTGACAGATGACCTTGATGTGAATCTCACTGGGGGCTGAGGCTGCTTATGTCCATGTTTGGTTCAGGTTGTCCTGTTACTATTTTCTTCAGCTAGGGCAAAGGTACAAATTTCTTCTAATTTTTGTCTCAACGCTTTTTAGCATCATCCAAAAAGAACAATTTTGTTTTTCAAGGGAGGAATCTGAGGCCAGAACTCTCACTTACTGCACACTTGTTTTCGATGTTTTACAAACACCCAACATCCAGATACCTCAGGCTGTACTAAAATAGAATTAGACTCACGAGGTACAAAGACACTGAGGAAACTACTGTATATGCCCATATCTGGCTACCTCTCTAAAATACCAGCAAGAAAGAAGTTGAATTATTATGCATACAATCTTTGCATACGTCCCACATGTTTCTCACTTCAATGTATGACCATGCAATAATATTCTAATAAATGATAGTTACACAGTCCGCTACAGAGAAGTGGGCCAAGTCTTTAAGACACATGTTCTATCATCCCTTCTGCTTTAGGCACCAGAGAACATTGAGGGATTGAATAATTAAGTCCAACCGAACCACGGAGCAGTAAGACTGTGTTATTACAGGGTCGCAGATTATGGCTGTGTACCAAGAAGTATGTAATTGAGTTTTCAACATAAAGCAACTGCAAATACTTCAAATAAATAGTTCTGTGTATTCTCCTTCCTTCTTCCTGTCTCTTTCTGCTCCCTGCCTACAGGCTGTCAACACTTAAAAGTACAAAATGATTTTTTGAGTATTTATATGCAAATTGATAACTATATGACTTAAGGTTAAATTTAAAATGACTCACCTAATAACTAAGACTTTTTTTGGGGAGGGGGACATACATGGATAATGCAAATAATAGAGAAATGCAACTCAATTCATTGCTTCATGTCACGAATGTTTTATCATTTGTATACCTATGGCATCTATAAACGGAAGCATGAAGGCAACAAGATTAACGATAGTGTTTTATTCTTATAATAGTGAGTTCATGTCCTTTGGAGGAAAAATATTCTTTTCAATATGCTAAGCTGATTTTTTTAAAAAAAATTCCCCGTGCCTAGCTCAAGAAGCTTGAGTTACATGATATTTTTCTGAATTTTTAAGTAAATCCACATTCTCCACAATAATTTAGGACGCTTTTTTTATGATGCTGTGTGTATGGTGTTTCATACTGTGATGACAACATTAGAGACACATTCAGTGGTTGCTTAAAACTTCACCCAGACAGCAGCTGAAAATGCCACATTTCACACTACTGAAAAAGGAGTTAGAGAATCAGAGTGAGCTTCTTAGAGGGCCACTGACTGGACTAAAATATCTTTTCACAATTGGCTTCCAAGCAAGAATCTGTGGCACTTTTTTGAGGCTTTCTATGTTGTTGCTAAGGTTGTATTATAGAGGTAGAAATTTCTTTGTTTCTTGATGTTTACTCTGTTTCCATTTTGTTGCATACTTGCCTCGTGACTCAGCTCCTAGAAACAGCCATATTCTTCTGGGCTTCTAATGCTCTAACATCTTGGCTCTCACAGCAAACAAACTTATTTAGCACCAAGTTGCCCTGCCTACAAAAACCATTTCTGAAGGTTTTGTGAGTTGGAGTTGCATTAATCTGAATGATAGACTCTCCACAGCCTGTTTAGCATTATACCTCATTCAATAGACAGTTTAATGGATGATCCACAGCAGTACATTACATTTTTGAGGTCTGGGAATTACTCTGCACAGCCCAAGATTGGGGACTGGATTTCGTGGCTGAAATCCAAAAGCTTTTTCCTTTTTTTGAGTACCAAACATTGCTTCTTGCCAAGTGGGATCATTTTCCCATCTGTTGAAGGGTTTTCTGCCCTTGGTAACAATATTCGGTTTCTCTGGCTCGTTTAGGCTCACACTAGTATAAAACAGAGGTAACAGAAGTTAGCAGTAATGGCAGTAAGCAACTGAAGTCAAAGGCATCAGGGAATCAGACCTCTAGGTGTGAAGGACCAGGAGAAGGCCTGTCTGCATCTGGAGTGGCTTAATATAATCTCTATTGTCTCCATCTCCTTTTAATAAGTGATGTCTCATTTAAAAATGATGGGGAGATCTTTAGCTGTGATGCTTTCTTGACTAACATGCCAGCTGTCTTTGAAAAGTTGGGAGAGGAGTATGTTATGATGGGAGCCTTTGACAGCAGTGTTTATGTAACATCCCTAAGGACTCTTGAGTGTAAACTCCTAGTTTTCAGTGTGGAGTGTGCCAGGAACACAGCATGATATGTCCATTAATACTGCCCAAAGGCACTGCTGCAGCTTGATAAGCCCTGACCTTCACAGAGCGACAATGTGAGCCAAAGGAGAACCAGCTGTAGATGGGACAGGCTGGTGACAGCTGAGCTTGAGCTTGGCCAGGCACAGCTGCCTGCCCCAGAGGTGGATTGGGCTGGGACACTAGGCAAACCATGCTGACATACTGAGATTTGTTCATCTGCTGAACTGAGTACTGAACTTGGCACAACTCAGTCCTGAGAAGACTATTTTGTCTTGAGTCCATAGTGTTTAAACCTTCACAGTGGTAGAATATGCATAGAAAAAGGGCTAATGTATATAAACATGGATATACCAAAATGTAAGATGTATGTTAGTACGTGAAATGTACAGGTCTCAAAGAAACTACTTGAGTAGTTACTCCTTGATAACTGGAAAAATGTATTTAAAAAATGATTTGGGGTGGATATTTTTGTCTCAACACATTTCAGAACAGCTGTCTTAACACTGGGAATTTACTTCCAAAAATATATTCAAAAAAAATCCCCTTAATCTGGCAGCAAATGACTTAAAAGCAGAGACTACAGTGCAGAGAGGCATATTCCAACAGCATATGTCATAAAAAACTTCTGGTTATTACTGGGTTAATTAGCACTGTTCTGGAAAGTACCAAAAATTGCATGTAACTGTTTCAAAAATCACGGGGATATTCTGAACATTTCCACTGGTCAAAGCAAAAATAACTGCACATCCTTTTTAGATGATTATATTCAGGAGACTCGTTTTGCTAGAGTGACTTAACACATCCATTATTGCAATTATAATTTAGTGATAATTACTCAGTAGAATTCCAGTGTTCTATTACTGCAAGTGACAGCCCATGGCGAAAGCCGGTGTCCGGCATCTCTAGGGCCTTGGAACGAGTGCCTGTGATTTTATAATTTCCAGACTTGTTACATTTAGTTTGGGAGAGGCTATACCTGCATTGTGTAGGTTAAAGAGCCCTCCCTTTGCTGATTAAAATGCAGCACTGTCATTGACATACCAGATCCAATACATCTAATTAACATGGAAAAGATATTTGACCTACACTGGTTAAGATAGATTACTTCCTTACACAAGTTATAAACACTTGCAGGCATTACGCCAAAACTTAAAAGCAATTTGTGTTTTATGAAAGTCTATTTAAGATTCCCCTTCAAATAATAATAATAATAAAAAAAAACAAACAGAAAACAAACCTCTTACACAATGCATGTCTTCAGAATCAGAATATCAACCCTCTGTAATCAGTAAGTGACCAAATCCATTTTTGCAAACAACATTCCTTGATAAATCATGATGACTGAACTGAAAGATAAGACCTAAACTTCTGTTTAGAAAATTGAAAATTGCACAACAGTGTAAAAGGCAAATGCACTTTAATTTCTCAATACTACTTTATTTTCTAGTTCTCAAATGTGACCTCATATAGGAAGAAGGGAGACAAAATATTAGCCACGTAGAAAATGAAGGAAACAACAACTGATGGAGAAAGGAAGTGGAAAAGAATTGAGGCTCTTATGGATCAACGTGAGGGCCAAAGCTGCTTGAAGTTAGGGGAAAACTCCCATTAAAATCCAATGGGCTGTCAGTTCAGGACAAATGTCTTCTACATTGCTTCACAGTATTGTACTTTGTTTCAGTTCAGTTTAGCGGAGGAAAACAAATTACCAGCAGGCTGTACACAGCCCAGCCCCAGCCAAATGGTGGGCGGTGGGCCAAGTCCTCGACCTTGCTCTCTGGTTGGCACGGGGGGGCTCTTTAAGACAGTTTACAAAATCTGGTAATGGTTTGAACAGGGAAATCTCTGAATGGTGTCAATGGATCGAGAGGCACAGGTGAGAGGTACTTCCTCCCCTGCAGCACTCAGCTGCTGACCTGCTGCTTTGAAGCTGTAGCCATCAGTGCTACAGAGACCATGACAAATGCAGGAGTTCAGACAGACCCATAGCCTGTTTTAGGACTGAGAAAACACAAACATGGGTAACAAACCCTTCCTTCTTTCCATGTTTTGGTTTCTGAATGTCATCACCAAGTAATGAGAAGCCTTGCATTTGTCCGTTAAGAGGACTCAAGACATGCATACTGTAGGGATATGGTACATCTTTAAGATACCTTTCTGTCACTGACTTAACCAGCTTTTGAACCAAGGAAAGAGACAAAATAAACCACATAAATGTCTGTAATTGCCTTCACAAGAAAAAAAAATCAGTCAAATACTTGATTTTTCACTTTCTTTGTTTTTCCATGAGGAGCTAGGACCTAGCTGAGTAGCTTCACATTCCATCCTGTGGCTCTAAAAAGGAGGCCTAGGGAAGACAGCCTTGCCAGCCTGTCACTTTCATCTGTGGCCCATTTTTGCCCATACTTGAAATGACAAAGATTGGCTGTTTCGGCTAATTCCCAAGACTTCCATGCACAGCTGCTTAATGTTACCAAGGTATGGGTGGGATATGAAGACAGCGAGCTCCGTGTTACAAGGTATTTCATCCAGGCCTTTCCTCTTAGCCTACCCTGATCCTAGCCTCTATCCCTTCCCTGAGACCAAGAGGGGATGGACAACTGCAGGAGCAAGAGAAAGGACTCTTCCTATCATAGAAAATGGGGTAGAGGAATACTATAAGTAAAGGAGGAGAGTTGAAAGAGAAAGAAAAGAGCTACTGCTTTCAGTGGTAGCCACCCCAAATCTAACTGACTCTTTTCATCACGCCCTCACCTTCACCTCATGGGAAGACCTGTTTTGCTGTCTTTACAAACTTTGGCCACCCCAAGTGTGATGTTGATGTTCTCATTGTGGCAAGAGTCAGCCTTGTCTGCACTGATAGAGAGATCGAAGACAGCTCTGCAATAGATCCTGATTTCCAAACAATATTGAGCTATAACACTTAGAGGGTTTTCAAGTTATCCAAAAATAACTAATCATTTCTTTTTCAAATGTTGATGTGCCTTTGTTCAATGACAGATTTCTGGAGGCAAATGCTACAAAATAAACTAATGAGCCATTACTTGTAACACTTTCAGTTTGGTTTCAAACCGGAAAGCACAGATCCAAGTTCTGTTGCCTTGGGGATTTTTTTCAATGTGAGGTTTGGATCCAGCCCACTATAAAGAGCCACTATACATGCAAAAATTTGGGATTGCTGTAGGTTTGGACTCTATCCACTGTCAAAGTTCAGAAGGTTTTGTCTGGATATTTTGACATAGGCCTATCTGTATTTTAGTTTTGGAAACAAAAAGCCCCAAATATACATTCAAAAGAAAATCCACTTGCAAATATGCAACTTACCTATCATGTGCAGAAACAATTTCAGGACTCTCAGCCCTCCAGGTAGTTACTCATGCACTGACACCCATTGTTTTCAGTGGGCTCCATGTGTGAATAATTATGCACCTGGGAACAACCATTTGCAGGATCAGGCTGTTGCAAAATAATATGCTGATGAAAACTTAAAAGGTAGCTGAAACACTCGAATTGGTGTAGACTGTTAGCAAAGAGGTTGTCTGGATGCAAGTTATTGTCACTCTCATTTTAAGACACATTTTTAAAACAGTTAGATTTCTCTGCCCCTGGTTTCCAGGGCATCTCCTGCTCTCCCTTCTAAGAGGGGACAGCTTGCAAATGCATGTTAACAAATTCAAATGCTACAAATGAATTTTACAGTCCTCAGTGCTGGTTATTCTCACCTCATGAATCCAGAAGTGTCTATGAATTTGAAGGATTGTTTTGGGGGAATGATCTCATCTCCCAGCTTTACATATTCTCTAGTTTCGTTTTCCCCTGCAACTCATTCCATGTACTCAGCTAACAAGCAAGAATTTCCAGCAAAGGACAAACTACTACTGCTTTTCTTCCTCTTCCTTTCTTTATGTTTGCTGCTTTTGTTCATCATCTTGCTGTGGGGCAACAGTTTTTGTCCAGGGATAGTAGTTGTTTCTTATGTTTTTAATATTTTATGTACTTTTTATGTTCTCAAAAGCAGAATTTTACTATTCCATGGATCAAATAAATCCCAGGCTTTCAAAAATGATACAATGGAAGCTTCAGCTTTGCAAGCACAGCTGCAAATGAGGCTTTAATTGCCAGCTTAGGAAAAGGGCTGAAAATGTCTAGCCAGTGAAAATGCAGTAAATTTGAGAGCTCAGAGCAATAGAGAGCATGCCTGTCTTCTACAGGATGTAGCATATATGGCTCGGAATCATTCCTGTGAAGCATATTGTATGTGATGTGTGACCAAACATGTTGCCATTTTTATTGTAGAGATAATGAAAAGTGAAACAATACTTCTTCCTTTTGTTGTTAAATCCTTTGCAGGTGAGAGTTTTTACCATCTTTAGACTCCTTATTTTGTATATTTTTTTTTGTTTTCCAAAAGTTGAAAGAAATTTTTAAAAATTATTTGTATTCTTTCGAACATTTTTTGTCTGTGTGAAGCTCAAGAAAACTTCGCAGGTGTCAGAAACTAGTTCTGAAAGTTCAAAACAGTTGATGGATCAATTATAAAAGACCTTAATGAGAGTTGCAAAAATAGTCCTCAAAATTTCCCTATAGCCCAAATTTTATATTTCTGTTTCAAAGCATGAATGTTAGAGAGATTCTCAACAAGAGTTCATCAGGCCCTATTTCACAGGAACAAAACAACATTTTTCCTCCCAAGAGCTTTTCTTGGAAAGAAACACAGTATTTTGTTGGTTTGAAAAAAAACAACAAAAATGGGTCATAGGAAAACAGAAAAAATGGAAAATTACAGCCCCAAATGGTTAAAGATTTACAAGCTTATAAGCAGCTGGCAAGAGGGTCAGATACTGGGGTATGTTATTGCAGTTTCAATAATAGGTGGTATTATTAGCTCAGCCTGTAACTGGTATTCTTATGGGATGTCAAATATAGGATGTTAAGGAAATATTTCATTATATAATAAATGGTCTTCTCTGAACTAAATCTCTCAACGTTCTGCAGCTGACTCATCAGTTGTTTCTGAAACATTGTGTCTTTGACGTTCCTACAGAGGCTGCCAAAAGCTAGATCAACCAGTGCCAGCTGTTACCATATTTGTGATACGAATGTATTCCCAAAGGGCATTTGCTTTATTTTAATTTTCACTATACCCCAGTTATGTATTCATTCAGGTTGTCTGGTTTTTGCACTTAAGGGCAATGCAGTTCAGGAGGGTTTTGAAAAGAAGTGTCTCAAAAGTCAAGAGAACTAATTACATTAAGAAAACATTAGCAGGAATTTTTGCTGTGACTTGTTACCTACATTGTTTAATAACGATCCAAAGAAAAAGCCAAAAAACCCCACCTCAACCAACACCAACAAAACAACCCACAACAGTGACAATAGCTCGGTTTAGTTATAACACAGCAAAGATGCAAAAACTATTTTAATGCTGATTTCACAAGCAATAGAGAATATGATAACATTCTGTATTCTATTACGTTATGAAAAGCCTTTGTGATAGTTTTCTCACTCACTTTAGAATTGTTTGGAAAGGGATAGAAGAAATAGAAATCCCAAGGCCTGTAGTACTTCTAGTGTCCTACTGAAAACTGTCATACACATACAACTGCAACTATCTTAGAGGCCAATGAGCAGGCATGCTTTTAATGACTGTCAGCTGAAGAAGATGGAATAAATGACAGAACATTTTGACTGTGTTGGATCAGTGAAAAAAGCAACATTTCACTTTACCACTAGTCTATGGGATTCATTGTCACAGAGTGCCAAAAACTTTACACAGGCTAAAAAAGAGAGTAGTTAATTCAGGGAAGAAGAGTCCAGCAAGGGCTATGAAACATGAAGGTAAATACTCTACCTCAAAAACTCCTTGAAGCCTTCATCTAAGGACGTTGCGTAAGGAATATTCCAACATGGTTGTCCTGTTCTTATACAGGTACGGGAGATGGGAGGGTGCTCTTCTTCCTAGCGCTGCTAGTGCAAGGTGGTGTATAACAGTTCCTAATTGCCAAAGAAGCTCAGTAGCACATGATTGTGTTGGTGCACAGAGAGAGGGAAATCGTTGCATGTTGATGCTCTTTGATTGGTCCTTGATGTGTTTGCTGCTTGTTCTTCCACCCCATTATCCTAGATAAGATTTACTAAGGTCTCTTGAACTTCTAGTCAGTTATTCTTTCCGTGGCACTAGTCCAAACAGTCTAGTGATGGAAAAGTTTGTACCTGTACTGTCTTATTACAGTTCCTGTACCTACCCCTGTTGGTATTTTATTGCTAGCTAGGCTTCTGCAGAGGGGATATACACAGACCACATCAAAGAAGAACAAAATGTTACTTACAAGTGGGAACTACTACTCTAGCAGTAGTAACTACTTCTCTAACATCTGTTGCTCTTCAAGGCACACTCTGCATTTTTTACACTACCTATCTACAAGCAAAGGTTGATATTTCCTGAAAATTCCTGCATCTCAGCAAAGCCAGCAAGGTGTAAGCTAAACCCTACAAAAGGAAAAGGAGAGGAGACCTATAGACGGGTCATGCTTCATTTCTTCCCATTCCTTGCTCATGCTGTTTGCCTGGCTTCCACACCCATGTGGGTCCAATGCATGCACTCAAATAAAAATCATGGGCACAACACTGATGAACAACTGCTGTTTTCTTTTACCATCTGATCACAGTTTAGCCATTAATGTATACTGTTTTCTGCCAGTCCTTAACAAAAATATCCAATCAACAACATTCATTCTGCATGTTGCATAATGGGCCATGTCTTTGGTGAAAATAAGTGGCCCTATATTTCTGAGAGAAGTTACTTTCCATAATAATCATCCCATTTGTGTAGTAGCTGGGGAATGGGAATTGAAGTGATTTATTTCTCTGGAAACAAGTAATGGTTGATAAGCAAAGACCTGAGGATATTATTTAAAATTTCAAATCTGCTTTTTCCTCAGTCTTTTCCAAATCTTGCTGGCTATTATGATCTTGGTGTTTAAATGTGTTTTATATAGCCTCCTCTCACTCCCAAGAAGTTCTGTCGCATTTTTGTGACTGAGTGTTGCCATTCATTGCTTGAAGTAGGTAACAAGAACTGTGCATTCCTTCAAAAAGAGGAACAACCCCAAAGGCTTACTTCAAGTTCTGTTTTGAATTTAAAGTCAAAGTTTAAAATCTGATTATTGCATCTTCTTTTTAAACATGCTTTTAAGTCTGTTCGCATGTGGAAAATGTTTTCAGTTAGAAAAACATAGTTAACATATTTATTCTTACAAACTGAATATATGACACGTGGTACAAGAAACCTTTATATGTATGACAGCTCACCATATGAATTTTATTGCTCCTGTTGTTCCTTATGTGAGCCTTTGCTGCTGATGTGGCTAAATGCAATTTGGCCCATCACTTTGCAACAGACAAGGATTTATGAAGACATATCCCTTCCTATAGGCTTATAAAAGACCCTTTCTTTAACTACTGATGTTCACTTAAGGACCATACTTTACTCATTTTTGTTTATTTGCTCCGGGTCCTCTTAATGTCAGCTTGTTAAAGAATCTGTTATTGTAGACGGTACGGGACAAATTCTTACCTCATTTTAGAAACTGTAAACTTGGTTATATGCCTTGGAGGTATATGGAGTTGCTTCAAATGTATGGCAGTAAAAGGAAGATGAGAATTCTGCCTTTGATGCTCATCTATTCTGCACAAGCTCCCTTAACTTGCAGAAAAAAGCCCTAAATCAACATTTCAATACCTGAATGCTGTTGATCCTTGTTAAGACAGACTTATTACTGTTGTTTTTATTTGTGGTGTTGTTATTATTCCTTTGTGTTTGAGTAAATAGAGTTAAGCTGAGGAGGCCATGGTCACATGCTCTTTTGGGCCACTGACTTCAGAAAAAAATGGTAAATGGATTAAGACAGAGCAAGCAAGGGGAGTGCTAGGACAGGGGGAAGTCAGGGTCAGGTCTGTTTTGATGAGTTAATCTTGGTTCCTTCAGTCCTCTTCACTGTGGGTGGTAACTGAGTTCCCCAAAGTGTTTACAGTTGAGGTCATCTTTAGACAGGTGGACTTATTTTGAGTCCTGCCAATTTCTTATTTATTTTCCTTGAATTCCCGCATAGTCCACATTTTCCTTTTGTTGTTTCATGTAGATAGATGTTTAGCAGAATCCTCCCTTTCCAGTATCTCTTTTTTAGATTTCTTACATTCAAGTAGTGTTATGTATTGACTTATAAATGGTTTGTTTAAAAAAAAAGCAAAAACCACCCAACCAATAACCTCAAAGATTAGCGTTATCTGTATGGGGTAGTACTCATGTGGGGAATCAAATCTCTCAAGCAAGATGATCAGTCACTGTCTAGATAATGACAGTAGTCTGCATTGCAATATATCTTGCAACGGCATCTTTAACTGGATCAGGTGAGGCTTCTTAAACTGAGAGGGCTGTGGTCCTACGTGACCACTCCAGCATGTCCATGATCCATTGGTATTGATTATCTTAAACTATGTGCAAAACATCTCCTAATTACTTTAACTATGTAGAAAAGACTGTTCTACTTGACCATTTCCGCAGCTGCAGTTTCCACTATTTATAAGTATCTTGTCTATGTACAGTTTGGTCACTTCTGCTGCAGGAGTTGCCTGAGGGAGCTTCCTTAGTGTCCAGGTTCTCCACTCAGGGTGGTAATTAACTATTAAAGCATACCAGTAGTGCCTAACTGTTGGTCTAGGCACAGAGGGAGCTGCCTAGGGGGATCTCAGGACTCCTCAAAATTTGCTCCTGGAGTGCTCCTGGAAGTACTTTGTAGTGAAGGTGGCCAGGAAGGAGTTCAGCCAACCACCATCTCTCCAGCCTGTCCATAGTCACCCGTCAGCCCATTGTTCTCACCTCTGCTGGGAGGGCCCTGAGTCCCCAGGCAACTACTGAATAAGTGCACTGGGGGAGCGCACAGGCACAGCCTTCATACCCAGCTATATCGCATCTATAACTATAGGACAAACTTGAATTCAATCATTCTGTCACACTTATAGCTTAAAATTCAAAGCCCTTGCCACATTAGAAGGAAAATGCTTATTTCAGGATCACTGACTGGTAGCTTCTCAGGGCTGCCTTATGGCTTCTCGGAGAGGGTTTGTGTAGACAAAAGAAATACTGAGCAGCTCTGCAAGGGTCTCTTTTGATACAGACTGGAATTTTAGCTGTCTTTGTATTAAAATTTGGAGATGGCTCCTACACATTCTTCTCACTGCCCAGAAGTTATGCAAAGAAGAGAAAGGCAGTCAAGCTTTAGAGCAAAATAAAGACAATAAAAAAGGCAGAGGTTAGAAAACAGCAGAAACACTACTTGAGAGAAAATGAAAACAGTTGCTACATAACTTGAAGGCATTTCAGCTTCTCAACTGGTTGCATGCGTAGACAGCTTTGACACAAATATTTGCAAGCTTAGACTTACAAAAAAATGCTACCCACAAGGGTGACATGCATTATTGTAGATTCAGGCACTGAGATAACCAAGCCAAACCAGCAGAAATACAAGGCATTCTGGGGCACACGAGGAGCACATGTGCACAGCTGTGCTTACCACTTTCCTGTATATACACAAACACACTCAAATATAATTGAACTGTATGTGCCCTGGAAACTTTCCCAAGCTCCTCACACCTTACATGATATATACATATATATGTATGTATGAAAAAAATATGTATAGGTATTTATGCATTGACTGTAAATGCATATTCATGTGTTCTATGGCTGGCACTGGCATAATTCCCAAAATGTATCCCTTTTGGACCCACGACCTCTCTTATTGTGTGGTAGGGACAGCAGTGGCCACCAGTATTCAGCCACAGCTACCAACAGGTGGTGTTCCCCTCTTTCACCAAACAGTACCTAAGGGAGAACAATGCTGCTATGTTTTCCTGTGTTTATATATCAAAAAAAAAAAATCCCTACTTTGTGTTGGGGGCGAGGTTAGCTGAGAGACCTCAGCTGGGAAATTTGGAATAGCATGTATAATTTCATGAAATTTAAAATAATTTGAACACCCAAAACATGCAGGATGGAAAGTGACTTTATATGTTGGATGTACACATGATATATGGCTCCCAACACAGAAGTGTCTGTGTGTCTGCAGGAAGAGGAGCGCTTGGAAAAGCTGGCGCTGGGTTGGAGGAGGGCCAGGCTCCCGGTGCCCCTACTGCGGTGTGGGGGAGTGTTTGCCTCTGGGGGCTTGGCACAGCCCTGCAGCGAGTCTGTGCCAGATGTGAAGCACAGCTCCAGGTTCAGCTTCCCCAACTGCTGACCCTTCTAAATTTCGAGTTTTGTTTCAGGGCTGCCTCTTGTAATGATCGGAATCTTATCAGCTGTGGTTTATACATGTTTTCTGTGACACAAAAAAGAATTGGTAATTCTGTAGATTGTTTCTGTTTCTCTATCCTGTTTTTTTGGCTTCTTCTCTCAGTTTTTGGGGGGTTTGTTTGTTTGGGGTTTTTTTTTGGTACATCTGTCTCTCCCTTTTCTTTCCTGCTTTCTCATTTTCACTTTTTCCTTTGCCTTGCTGCTCTAAAGGTTGACATGAGTGAGAGTCCTAATACTTAAACCTTAAATTTGAGGTCACTTCTTAAAATATTTACTGAGCCTCAGAGTCCGGTCTGTTTAAAAATTCCTCTATCCCGACAAGATCTTAAAGCACAGATGTCACTATGCTGTTTATTAAAACTTGCTCTTGCAAAATTTAAAATCAATATAAACATGAGTCATCTAAAACCTAAGTTTGACCAGTAATTTATTCCATGAAAAGTTGCCTTATAGAAAGTTGGGTTGGTTTCATCTCACCTAGCTTAAATCATCTACAGTGTAGAAGTTTACCCCAAGCTTGTCACTGTAGTCTCCTTTTATGGTTAACAGAGTGAAATAGGCACATTCTTCCTAAGATTTATTTGGTCAATTTTAGACTAAGAGAATTGCACCTGAGAAGATCTGGTCTGTTGTATAACTTGCTGCAAGATGACTCTTGCTCCTAAATATTATAGTTGCACAAAACTGAAATTGAAGGACATTAGTAGTTTGAAATCCAATCCTTAAAAAGGAGTCATAAAATAAAATTTAAAGAGCTGGTTTGATCTGATTGCCTTCGTGTAGTTTGATTGTTTAACACTTGCTGACAATAATTTCTGCATTTTTGAGTTCCAACATCAGCTACAGAAATATAGTGTTTTTCTTTCTCTTATCTATTTGTTGCAGTAAAGAAACATATTTGGGTCCATCATGCTCACTGGAAAAAAAAAAAACAAACCAAAAACCAAAACACACAAAACTATCAAGCTTCAGTTTCTGGTCATTCAGATTCACTTACTTCTTTAAAGTCTTGGTTGGATGATTGTTTACTATGATTTATCTTGTATTTGTAGACCTTTAGCTAACTTTTAACTCATTTTAATAGAACAAGATCCTGAAATCTCTTCCTGCAAAAAAAGTAGGTTATACAGAGAGATGTGATCATCAATAGAGATTTCTAGCCAGTGGTTTGACTGACAGCTGTCAGGAATTATTTTCTATGTTTTGCTGGACACTCTTATTGCTCTTTTCCTAAATTTTTTCTTGAATGGAATCTTCATATTAATAAAATCCATACCTTTTTCTCCAGCTTATGAATCCACCTCTTAAAGCAGACATGGAAATCAACCAAATAACTCACCAAAGGAAAAAAGAGATTTAAACTCAAATGCTCCAAGATACATACGTGCATAGGAAAAACCCTGGTCCTGACTGGAGCTGAGAACGCTTCCTTCTGGTTCCTATGACAGTTAGAAACTGGTAAACTTCCAGACTTCAGAAAATACTAGCTTTCCCTAAGCGTTTCACAAGTGGTCTTTGCTATGGCCTTATATTTGGCCACATCAAATACATGGTGCCTGCTGTTTGACCATTTTGGACAAGTTGTAACAATGGAGTAAGAATATGCTTTTATATGTGGCTTTCACCAGAGAACCACCAGCCTGCTGTCGCAAACAGCTCAGGTGAAGACCATGGCTGCAGCGTAGGATGAAGGCAAGGAGAGTATTTGGCTCACGGTCTCTCAGATGGAAATCTAATGTCCTTCAGCTCCATCTCTGTGTGAGATGTTAAAGATGCCCTGATTGTTAGAGCTGGTTGAAAATTTTCCAGTGGAACACTTCTCTGTTGAAAAATGCTGATTTTACAGAATTGAAACATTTCACAGGAACATGTTGATTCCATTGAAAGTTTCAATGGAAAGCAGGCAGGCAGGCTGCCCGGGAAGCCTGTGCTCCTGGTCTTGTGCCAGCCTGGGCTCCTCTGGCTCCCTGCTCCCCAGGCAGCTGCTCCTCCAGCTTCCTGACAGCCCAACCAGGCCTCTACATCAGGAGTGGTGTGGCCAGGGGGGCAGGGAAACATGAAATGGAGGGGTACTGGCCCTCAGGTAGGCTATCTTGTGGTAGGACTTCTTTGGAAGTTTTATTTTCTTTACAAAAATATGAGTTTTTCAGGAGAAATTACAATCACTTCTTCCCACAGCAGAAAAATTCTGTTTTCTAGGCTGATCTACCAGTGAGGTGACATGCTTTCTCTTTGCTTGCACATCACAGATTTACAAATATGATCTTAGGTGGAAAGCACCCAGTAAATTCACACTGAAGTAGTGATGCTGCTGTCAGTGTTTGAAGTGTTTATTCTCTATGATAGGCACAAAAAAGGATGTATTCACTGTGCAGACTGCCATCATGATGAAGTGAATTCACAGTTTCATCTCTGGGTAAACTCAGAGTTGTCCCAGCAGAAAAATACCAAATAAATGTGGTATCTGTCAAACTGTGTACATATTTATTCAAAATTGCTCAGGTGAGGATAGTTCACTTCATTTTTTCTCATATGGTCTACAAAACCAGATTTTTTTAAAAAAATACTTAATTAGAAAGGTCTTTTAAACATTGTAATATACACCATAAGAATTTCTAAGCCCAGCTGAAAGAACTATTTATATGTTTTTTTTAACATATCTGAAGGCTTGAGCTTTGTTCTTCTGGTCATAACTTGAGCTTAGAATTCTGTTTCGGGTCATGTATGACAGGTTCCTGTAGAAATCAATTGTCTCTTCATTGCTTACACACGTCTTAGACCCGTGTCTTCCTGTTGGGGCTATTGGCATGTGCAACTTAATTGTCTCATTAACTTTATATGGTCAGTAAAATTACTAACATGCAACTAATTGTTTGTAAAGTATTTTGAGTGATTTGGATTAAAAACCCAAGGAGACTATACAAACCCAATGTTTGTTCTGCGTTTTACCACCTGTGGAGAAATGCACAAGCTCCGAGTGTTTATGTGCACATGCTTACAAGTTTTGACTTGCACTGAGGTGTCACATTGCTGATCATTTCTGTGCTATTTCCTCAAATTTGGTAGGTGGCATACTTACAGTACATCCAATCAGTGAATCAATAAATAATGAAGCCTGCATATTAAGAAAAGTTTAACAAATAAGTGCTCTTAATGGAAGTCAGCGTTATGGGAGTTTTTTCATGGTTTTGCTGGCAGTCTTGCTTTTGATCTGGGAGCTGTTAGCAGCCATTGCACCACAGATGAAAGGAGTTAGAAAATTCCATATCATAATGCAGTTAGATCAGTAATTCATGGAGCAGGTAATTCACAATGACTTGCCAGTCCTTTGATTGCACACGGTTTATGACTATTAGCAGTTTCCCCTTTCAAATTTGTATGCTTCCATACTTCCTTTCTGACCTCTTTTTCATCATTTATAGTCCAATTTGGTAGTGAAAAAACATAACTGGTGCTCAAGTGCATGGCTGTCATTCAAACCTCAATGCGTTACTGAGCAGTTTGACATTTGTGACTATGAAAAAAAAACATTAAGCAGGTGTACAGAACACTAACCAGGTCCCTCAAACAATGCTTTATGGGATTCACAACTCTCCTCTAGGCTATAAACCTGATTCAGCTTGAGTTTTCAAGGTAGATTTGATTTTGATATTTACACTCCAAAACACATCTTGCATTACAAGATAATTGCAATATAAATGACACAAACACATTCAAATGGAAGGTCACGGGAAGAGAAGTGTTACTATAAAAGTTTGCAATGACATGTGTTCTTTGAGGTTTAACAATTATCTGTCCTCAGTTTGTAAAATCAAGGGCTGCATCCTCAGCTTCAGTAAATTGGTTTGCTCAGAGGGGTCCTGGCTCTAGCATTTTCCTCACAGAAGTATAAGGGAGTAAGGTTCAAATTAAAAGAAACCAAAAGAAATGCTGCTTAATCACTTTCAACGTAGTCATCTGCTATACAGGTGTGCACATATCACATTTTATTTTGGTTATACTTACCAGGTTTCTGGGAACTGATGTTGCAGCTTTACAAAGGTAGAGAGATTTCTACAAGTTGGATGAATAACATCAGGTAAAATTGTTAAAAGAAGTTACTGCTTTGTCTCTAAAGGACTAATATAATGTTTAAGTTGCTGAAAAAGGACCCCTAAAAAAGAGCATTGCAAACATTTAAGTAGTCAAGTAGGAATAAGAGCTGTGTGTCTGAGAACTAAACAATTCTCTAAGGTACTCAATTAAAATAATATTTTTCTATATATGAACTTAGAAACTACGCACAAAGTCCTTCCATGGTATCCCTCCCAGCTTCCAGTAGTCAGTGGGTTAGGGACTTCCTTCGCCAGAGGTGCATCCGGATCACCATGCTTAATAGCCATTGATAGACATATCCTTCACGAATTAGTCTAATCTCCTTTTGAACTCTGTTATACTTTTGGCTTCTGCAGCATCCTGTGGTAATGAGTTCCATGATTTAATTATGCATTGTAATGAAAAGTGCTTCCTTTTGTTTGCCTGAAAATTGCTGCTTAGAAATATTAGTGGGGGGAGTTGCCTACTGTATCCGCTCTCCCTTGGTTAGTAGATGGAGCTGGTTAGTCTGCTCATAGTCTTAACTGGGTTTTTGTTTCTTACGATGGCAAAATCCATAGCCAATAGGAGGTAGAAAATGACATTTTGAGATTGCCTCAGTAGTGATGTATTTAACGTACGAATAGCAGAATATACAGGTAATTAAATTGCAAGTACTTCATTTTGATATTATGACTAGGGTTGGTATGGCACTTGTGAATAAGAAAGCAATAGTGCCACAGAAAGACCAATAAACGTTTTCAACACATGCGTGAGCACGGACAGACACGTACACATATTATCAGACTGTTTTGAAAGTGATGTGTGCTCATTGCCCTTCTTGTAGCACCTTTTGCAGAAATGTAGGGAGATTTTGTGTGTAAAACGTGGCAAGTACATAGAAAGTGTGGAAAAGATCACACAGAAAAACTGTTTGGGAAGTGAGCACTGGCAGCAGCTTATGAGCAAAACCAGAAGAAAGTGGACATTTGCCACCTCCTTGCCTACATTTCTCCTCTTTTGGTTTAGATGGGGTTGCTAGTTGGTGGTCATGCCCTTCATGAAATGGCTGACACATGGGCAGTCCCACATCAGCAACAGAAAATGTGAGTCAGCCTACGCATTTTGCTGCTTGTGTGATGATATGAATTTATCTTTGCCTTTTTTCATCTTTTCCAAGAAACAACAATTTGAGTTCAACTTTGTGGAGGAAAGAAGTGTGCTGCTTCCTGAATACAGGATACTTGATACTTTTTAGTTTCAGATGAAGGCTTCCCCAGGTTTGCCTTTTTCTTTCTCTATTAACTTGGAAAAATTAAAAAGAGGGAAGAAGAAATACACAGCCAAAAATCTTAAATTTAAAATCCAAAGAAAGGAAATGTGTAAAATTTTTACATATTTGTCTAAAATCTGTTTAAAACAAAGCACCAGGCCCTACTGAAACATAGCATTTTGATAATTTTTAGAGAAATTATGCACAAAGTAGATTTTTCTTTTGTTTTTTAAATATATACCTTCCAAATGTAAATGATTTAATCAGAATATGTTTTCCTAAAGAATTTTGTCCTTCTCTATGCAGCTTCTTTTCCTACCCCTGTTGTTATGCTCTCTGCTGTACTTTGTTCTTTCCTTTTTTCCTCAGTACCACTCATTTTTGCTCATAGACCTACCAAAAATTCAACCTTGGCTCTTGGTCTGCCCATGTCAAAGCCTTGTTGAACAAGGTATAGATCAAAACAGTCCCAGTTTGTTCTTGACTTGAGAGGGAAAATAAACCCTGTGATTTTTTTATTTTTTTTTCTCTTACCTGGTTTCCTATTTAGGAGAATGTAAGCTCACTCACTGCTATTGTTAGAAGATTCTTAAATTTATATGCTTTTTAAAGCAAGTAGTATTTGTTTTCTTAATGTTTACACATCTCCTAGTACAGCAAGGCCCAAGTCCCTACTAGTATTTGAGGCAATTCCACAGAAGAGTAAGAGGATGGGTAATTTTAGGGAGACTTTGGTGCTTTAGACCTCTCTCTACTCCACTAAAATAGGCTTTGAGGGCTGAGAGTGGTGGGTCAGAACTGGAACAGCTAAGTAACAAGCTGTGCAGAGAGCTCATTAGCTCCCTATCCTGGGCTCCTCTTCTGCTGAAATTAACTCTTGCAGGCAGTGAAACGTCTGATAAATCCCAACTACCTGAAGGCCTTCAGGTTACTGACATAGTTCAGTTGAAATTTGATTTTGGATAAGAAAGTGATCATCTTCAGGATATAAACCATTGCAACCTTATTAAATCTACTTACTATTACATTACCTTAGCGGATACTTTCAGGATTGTCTTCTAACAGAAAGGAAAGTTGGGATTTTCAATTAATTATATTAAATTAAAATCAAACTATTATAGCCCCACCGACTGAAAAAAAGTAAATAACAAAAGGAGAGCTTCTGCAATGTTCTCCCTTTTTCTTCTAGCTTATTCTCCAACTTTGACTATCTTGCAGGGTTAATGATGAAGATATTGATGAACATCTTTGAATTTGAATCTACAAGTTTAGTTCTGAGACAGAGAAGAATCTTCTAAAAGTGATAAAAAACTTGAGAGCTGATGCTATTAGGAATTTAACTTAAAAAGCTGGTACTATTAAGAATTCAATTTAAAACAACCTTAATGTTTCAGCAAACAGATGATTTGAGGTTTTAATATGAAGACTAGCAAGACAGATTCTGTTATAAAATGAGAGTTGAAACAAAAGATAAGCAGTATCTTTTTTCCTAGGTACAGGAAACTTTTACTTGATTTAACAGAGCAACTGTGTACTTGGAAAAAAATTGCCTTTGTTCATGCCCTGTAGCTTAAAGAAAAGCCTTTCCTAAGTCTAAAATTTAATATTTTGTTTTAAAGGTGAAAAAACCCCAGAAGGACTAGTCTTCTGTTCAGAGTATTTGGCTGCTCCTTGCAGGTGTTTGGGTTTTAAAATGTTTGGGCAGAACACCAATAATTTGGTTTGCAGATTACAGTGTCGTCCAGTTTCCTGCACATTATTGCAGTGTGGAACAATGACATTACAACAACCCACGTCTGCTATTAACTTTTTTTTTTTTTCCCTGGGTCTTTTTAGACTGTGTGCCTCTTCACAAAACATTGAAATGTGTCTTGGCCAGTTACCCTCAGCTGTTTACCTAAGTAGCTAGAGGACATCTGTTTCAAGATAGGTTACAGGCACGTCACATTTCACCTTCCTGAAGGGGAGGAGGACAGGAAACTCTAATTTGAAGTTCAGCATTGCCAAAGCTTTCTGATTTCTATAAAGATGCCAGACAGTGACATCATATCTACAGTGTCCCTTTGCTTTATGGCTGGAACTTCATCCCACGGTGGAAATGTTGGAGGAGAACGATTGATCTTGACTCTCACCAGTGCTGTACTAAGCAAAAGTAACAAATGGTGTCATTGCTGAAGCCTGTGAAAAAATATTTGCAGTCATGGTTGTAGCTGGAGCCAAAGGCAGGGGCACTGAACCGGAACCTACACAGAACCCAAACTTCTCCAAGGTCACAGGTTACTTTATTTATTTGTTTTAACTTGACTAAGTAGGGTTTTGATCATTTAACCACGATCCCTGTTCATAACAGTTTTATGCGTTTGCGAGAAAACAACTCCTCAGTGTTTTTAAATACAATTTCAACTAAATATAACTATTCAGAACAAATATTTTCGCCTACCACATCATGTAACTACAATCTGCGCTTCTGCTTTCAAGTCTGTTATAGTGAACGCAGGTTAAATGACCACATAAAACAATTAACAGTGGCCTTGTGTAAAACCAAATAAATTCAGAAAGCTTAAAAATCCTAATCTCTAGTGTACTTAACCAAAGCAGTATTCTGCTGATTAAATCCTAAAATACTGGCTTTAGGGCCACGACTGTGATAGGCTTCCTTAGAACTGAATGCAGACCCCTTGCTGCAGGGATGTGTTCTCAACTGAAGGGTGTGTGTTGGAAATGATTATTAATGATTTTAATTATATCATAGCAAGTACTGTAGCAACTTGATACATTCTTTTTTTTTTTTTCCAATTCCACTTCTCAGCCACTCAGTCTGTATAAAGATGTGGCTGTGTTCTGCCTCAGCACCTGACACATGCTTCTCAGAAATGGCTCCATTTCAAGTGTAAATGAAGTGATCCTTGCACAGAAAGCTTAATTTACAAAATTACTAAACCCTTACATTTCTGACAGAAGTGAAGGTGAGTTGCTGCTCAAAACCCCTTCCTGTATATTTTATCCTGGTGATTCTTCGAGTAGCAAAGGGCTACATGGTACATATATGTTATCACATTTTATTCTTTATTCTAAATCACAGCGAAACTCCTAATGAAAAAAAAGAACAAGGAACAGCGCAACTTGTAAAATAAAGCTTTTGCTAAGCACTGTAAGTCTTCCCAGCTTTACAAGAAAAGCTGCCACGAGCCATCTTTTGAATAACTTTAGGAAATATTATGTTACAAATGTTACAAACATATATAAAGGCACACTAAACGCTATGTCAAAGTTAAGGGTCTGATTTTTTTAAGCTCAAAACTAAAGACACTTTAACCAACCTTGCGTTCATAAAAGAAATGTTGATAGACCCTTAACTCTTGTGAAGCCAGTGATTACTGGCATAAAGAAAAGAAACAGCACATTCTGAAATATGTTACAATAAAGCTACATACCACATAGTTTAAAGATTTATAGGATTTAGATTAAACCAGGATCTTTTCCTGTGTTTATCAACAGCATTAAAAAAAAACACAACAAAAAAGCAACAAACCAGTAAGCGAACCTGGAGTACCACAAACCAATCAATAAAGTTTAAAAGCTCCAGTGAATCTAACCTATAACAGGTCCTTGCTTGGAGAACATGCTCAAGAAACACATGTGCCTTTAAGAGGTCTTGAAAGAATTTACACCCATGGACCATTACCATTTCCAAACACCCTGCAGCTTTACCAGCCCAACATGTGCTGACTGTATATCACCATGACCCTTTCACTAAAGCTCTTTTGACTGGAGTGCTTTTAATACCCACTTTCTCAGCTGAGCTCAGGAGTGATTTGTTTTACATGCCACATTAATCCTTTCCACATTTTCTGGATGAGGCAACCACAATTCCACTTGTGAGGTGTTTCTAAAACATAGTTACAGGAATAAAGCAGCAGGGTCCCAGACTTGACAACTTCCCTTCGGGCGGCTGACAAAGTGGGCTATCATGGCTGGCGTTGGAGCTAGCAGTCGTGCCCGGCAGCGAGGGTGGGCTGCTCTCCGTGGTTAGCCAGAGGCCCAATTATTGTTGGCAATTCAGCCACAATTAAAACCCTGTAGGGATCTTCGTAGATTTAATGTCCAACGAACGCTGATGCAGATTAATAAAATCCAGCTCGTCTTTTATAAGCTTAAGATGAAATGCAACAGAGAGAAACAGAACTGAAAGTATAAATCGCAGCTCGGTAAAACCCAAGAAGTTTATGCCTCACACCTACATGATTGGAGGAAAAGAGCTTTTTATAATGGGCAATTAGTGTTCAGTGTACTGGCTTTTATTATGTGGTAATTTTACAGTTTTCACTTTAAAGACACTCAAGAAAAAATCAAAGGCCAAATGAATTTCTGTTGTATGCATTTATGAGCTTCCTGCATTTATAATGTTAGCTCAATGGTACTAATGTAGGGTTTTGAAAATTTAGTGTTGTCCAACAAGGCTAACAGAGTGGACCAACCAATTATAAAACTGTTTTTACATGTCAGCGCTGTGCACATTTTATTAACAAGTTAGTATTATACTCCATTTTTTATGTGTTAAATCGAACTGTACAAGTAACTGGAGGACTAAAATTATGTTTCTACCCAATTTAATTTATTGCTCTTCCCCCATAATTTTACTTGGAAGTTCAATGGCCTGAGCTGAACTATAAATTAGAGCGAGGTGAGTCTTATATATAACTTGATTTACTCTAGTAATTTCTGAATGAAGTATCTGATCTGCATGTCTGCCTACAACTGTCTTTACAGCAAGCTATAGCAACAGAATGAAAAAAAAGCAGCGGCTAATTAAGAGTTTTCTGTTAAAGGCTTTTACAGTCATACACCAGGCTACTCAACAAAACTTCAAAAACAACAAAAGTAGCTTCATGAGTACTAGTGTACAACCATTCATAATCATATGGCAGGTGTCACCAGTGGTGCCATTTCAATCTTTCAGACTCTTTTAAAAATTTTTATTTTATTTATCATGCAAGTAAATTTTCATTCACGGGAAGTTATATTCATTTTTTTAATTTGTGTTATGCACAGTTGTGTGTGAAGGGAGCTGTGTTATCGGAAGGCAAGTTTGCTATTTGCCTTGATCTCTTATTAAAATCTGCTCTTCAGGTGGAATTGTTGCTTATGATTTCAATTTAGTGATGAGCTGAGATTCCTGAACAAGGGAATAGCTTGCAACGCTGTTTGATTATCTCTGTTCTGAGACTTATTCATTATATGTGTAAGTAAAAACAAGTTATCTTAGAATATAACCAGAGCCACGTATCTGATTTCCCTGATCTGCCAAGACATCTGCAACTGCTCTGCAGGGAGACAACAATGATGTCTATACAAATTCTATCTCTTTAATTTGCAATGAGATATCTATTGATCTGACTTTTCGGATATGCTAATTACCTGCAGCTGGGAGCTGCAGGCACCCAGCATTTTTACAAGTTTGTGGCTTGACTGCTCTCCTGGGCATCAAGCAGAACTTTTCTGCCAGCTTCACCAGCTGTACATTAAGACCTTGTTGAATGATCTTTTTCAGTGTTTTTTTCTTTTCTGACTGTATGCTCAGGGAGAGCTCAGTAGCACTGAGCATCAACATGTCTCGTTCACGGTTTCTTCTTGAGAGAAGAGGACTGCAGTTCTGTTAAGGAAGAGGAAAAGTGTTTAGAAGAAATGTCAGAGATCCTTCCTTTCACATTTAATCTAGATTCAGTATTACAAGCGTAGAATCTCCGTCCTTGAAGTCACTCTTCCCACTTTGTCTGATTGGCTATTTCAAATACTTCTTGAAGCACGTGGTGAGGAGAGGTATGGCTGAGCCACTTCTTCTTGTCAGTAAGATAATACAGAGGTCAGTGTGAAGTATTCAAGAAATAAATGTTGCTGTCATTGAGGAGTATTGCATCTAGTGAAGACGAGACAGAATATACCACTTCTGGCACTTGGTCCCAGCACATGGACCAGTGTCCAGTATTGCATGTGACCTCAGCGGGGACATTGACTCCGTTAGGACAAAGCTGACTGTTGTACCAAAAGCCCAGGAGCTCACTGAGTTATTCTAGCTGAGCTCTGGTTGTGTCTGAAGCTCCTCCTAGCACTCTGCATTTGAGGAAGACTGCAAGTGCAGCAGCAGTCTGCACCCTAGAAGGAAAGGGATCACCTTTCATGGAAGAACCAGTCCGCTGGATATTGCCATTCATGTAGTGGCTACATTTACTGAAGGGTACCCTCTATAGTACCCTCTAAAGACTTGATTTTTCTTAAATAGAAAACCAGAGAAGTTCTGGCAGTGATTCCTGTGGGAACAGGATAGATTGTATGGCCCTTGGATCACCATGCTCCTTATGGCTCCTTATGCAACATGCGTTGCACTGGACTTCCTCAGGCAGGCTCCAGGCAGGCTGGCACAACTCTGCAGGACAGCAGCACTGTGCAAAGCTACTCATGCCAAGCCAGTGGAGCTCTGGCCATACGGCATTATGTCCACACTACTCAGCCTTGTTCACTTACTCGGCTTACATAGAGCATTGCACTGGTACAGCAATAGTCTGTCTGGTTGTGGAGCTGCCTGGTTCAACATGATCTTGGCTCCTCCTTTTGGAGTTCAGGCATTTTTTTCAGCCCTATAGGGTTGATGTGCACTCATTTGACTGTTATACATCTGTACCTTTGGCTCTTGAGGAATAATTTAATTCCTTGAATTTCCACTGACTTTTCTTTCTTTTAATTAGAGTCTCCCTGCATAAAAGAGATTTCATATACATAGAGGGGGAAGAAAAACCTGGTAAGTCCAACCTATTAAAATTAGCCACCTATATCACGATAACATTACTCACTGTATGTCACAGAAAATACTGGGCTGTAAATACTATCCAGACAAATAGCTTTTCAAGATGATGTCTAGATTGTACCATACGATGAAAACTGTGATCATTTTAGCAAGACAACTTCCTGAATCTTTGAGTGTATGTGTTGGTTTTTTTTTTAATATCGACCCAAAATGGGAACATGTTAGTAAACAACTAGTTTTGTAGAGCAAATAGAAACACACTTTCATCTTCCCTTCTTTACAAGTTATTACTTATGGGCTTGGATTGCTTTTATTTTTATTGTTTTCAGTAGCCATTTAATAGAGTTTTCTAACTGTTTGTACCTCAGGATACAGATTTTGGTTGTGAAGAAGGAAAAAAAACAACCTTTGAGATTTTTAAAACCTCAGATAGCTTTGATCACTTTTAAGATTCCATACCTGCAAAATTCTTTTATATGCCAGTGCAAAAATCAACTCAGCTGCATTTTGTGTTGGTATATAGTCTGAGTCACAAAAATTGCCTACTTCTATCTTGCCTTTGGGCAATTTTCAATCTTAACTAAACCAAGTCCATAATGTATGCCTGCTGGCCAACATTCAGGTAAATGAATGGCTTTTAAGGAAAATGATGCTGTTTTTCAAAAGCTTGACATTTTTTAATACAAGTCCAGAATTGAAACCTTCAATAATTTTTCCATGCCTATATGTTGCAAGCAGAAAAATGTTACACAAATGAATACATCTGGGATTATTTTCAAGCTGTTATTTCCCACTAGGGAAAATATTTAGAAATAAGGCTCAATTTTTTTGTGCTGAAACTACAAAGAGGCCAGCCATCTTGATGCTTTTCCAGATTTTTTTAATGGTTTTCCTGATATTGTATAGTGACTTTACTGCCCTGTTTTGTATGCCCTTATTTCACCAATAGTAAGCATTTATGTTGGTCTTATTCCAGATTTTAAATCTGTTTTGTGGCATTTATGGCCTAAAGCTAATAAGGACATCCAGTATTTTCTTGTAAAATATTGAAAATACCTTTTACCATGAAAATAAAGGGGAAATGTTTTTAAAATTAAAAAAAAAAAAAAAGCAACCTAACCAAAGGCAGGAACCGCCCTTATTTTAAAATCAAGCAGGCTTTGCCATAGCAGTAAAGTGCTGTTCCTAGGCATGAGGGAATTGGCAGAAATTCATCAAGCCCAAAAAGAGACTCCTAACTGACCTCAGCTCACTGGGCATCAGAGCAGAGACCTGCAGAAGTCTGGCAGTACTCAGGTACAAAGTAGTACTACTATGCCAGGCTAGGTGGAAAACTTTTAATGAAATGAATCTTTATAAAAATGCCAGTTGATTGACAATGAAACTTCCCCACAGAAAAGGTTTGGATGCACTTTTTGACATGAAAAATGTGGAAGAATTTTTCATTGATCAAAACTTTCCACTTCTATTCTTTAAAAAACAGCGTTCTGCTTCTCTGGCTTGAAATTACTTTGCATGTTGGAAAACAAACCAACTGAAGCATAAAAAAATGTAAACAGTCTCTTACATAAAATCTTTTACAATGAAATAAGTACAATACTGCTTAGCAGAAGACTTTTAGTTAAAGAAATATCTCAGGATTTCAAGGTTTTTTTTTTTTTAGTAGTCTATTTTTCCTCAGAAATGTGAATATTGTGGTGGGGCAGAAATCTGTTTCCCACCCAGTGTGTGTCCAGTGCTTTCATATCACACAAGCATCTTTTCTGGGGTTGTATAAAGGTGTGATCATTACACCCATTTTACAGACTGGAAGCCGAGGTGTAGAGCTGCCTTGCTCACCAGGTCAGTGGCAGAATTATTGTCCTTGAACCTCATGTTTAAATGCAAATGTTGGCCAGTGCTGGCCAGGTGATGCTCAGGACCCGTCCTGCTCCCTGCTGTACAAATGCATTGCAATCCCGTACTCAAGTGGCAATGCTTTCTCTCAGCTGATGTTTTCCCTGTATAATAGAGGGTTAATTTGAATAAATGCCTTATTTACATTCACAAATGTAAAAAATTGCCTACTGAGACCCTAGGTGCCCCAGCATGCCGCTCGGTGAAATCATGGTAACATTGAAATCATTATTCTGACAGGAACCCAGCCAGCCAGACGCCTACAGAAGCGCTTTTCCTCTCCTTCGCTCTGGGAAGCACGGCCTGCAGCCCTCTCCAGAAAGCTCTCCAGCTCCATTCATTTATTTATTTGCTGCATCGCCAGGTCACTAAATTCTGGTTTCTGCGGCCCAGGGCGGGGGGAGCGAGCTGCCGGGGCGGCGCGGTGGCAGGGAGCCCCTGCCAGTTGCCCCCTCCTGCGGAGCCAGCAGCAGGGGGGGAGGCAGCAGCAGCTGGAGCTGAGCCGTCTCCCCAGGGAAAGGGGCCCATCGCCACACATCCGACACCACCAGGGCTTCCTGGCCAGCCACCTCGTCCAGTGTTTACAAGGAATTGAATGTATTTTAAAGGAAAATGGGACAGTACTAGCCTGGCTCTGCACGGATCTGCTCCTGCTGCTTCATGCAGGATGTGTAGGATTCGGGTAGAATTTGGGCTTTTTTAATTTTTAATTTAAAGTGTCATTGCATTGCAAAATAGGAAAAGGAAGAAGAAAATATGTCTACACTGAACATGACTCTGAGAGTCACATAATCTACAGGGCATTGCTAGCCAGTAGCTAATTATTACCCAGCTCTCCTCCCACCCCTGCTTATTAGGAAAGTTTAGATATTAGTTCCCGTTTGCTGTTCAGAATAGCACAGATGGAAGGAAATGAATATGCCATTTGCTTTTTGTGACCTCAGGGAGTGGAGCAAAAAATGGATGTGAAAACATTGCCAGAACCCTGAAAGTTATATTCTCTCATTCATTAGTTTTCCCTGCTTCTCTATTCCATATGCCTTCCTTTCCTTCAGCTCCATGGAAAAGTATGACGAGCCAAACGAGTAATACAATTAGTATGTAGTGACCTGCCGGTGTGCTCCCAGACTTCTGAGAACAGCGGAGACTATGGGCATGAAAGTCCACAACTTTCCTACTCTACGAAATGTCTTTTGACGCATTATTTGTGGATTAGTGCATGTGAACGGTTCAATATAGCAAGAAGTCACAATGAATAAACAGAAGGACCAGATTTTCATAAGGATGTACACATGGTTCTCATTTTAAGGCCTGAACCAATCCACTTAAGTTAATGTAAATCCTTCTCTTGACTTCAATGGGAATCTAGCCTTTCTGGCTAGCTCTAGTAAAGGACTTAGGCACCTAAGGCAGGATGTAGGTGGAACAGTATCCAAAAAGTGCTCTCCAGAAACCCGTGCTTGGCTGCTGCCTAATCCTGGAGGCGCCTAGTCTTGCAAGGCACCTCCCTTTTAGATTTTAAAGTTCTGTAGGTGACAATAGTTGTCCAGATCACATCCAGATCAGCCTGGTCTGAGCAGTTCATCAGCTAGCTCTCTCCTCAGACTGGTCTAAAGCCAGGAACTAAGCAGAAGACGCTTAAGATTTTGAGGGTCACATCTGGTAGCCGTTTTCAGAGCATCATAGTATACACTGATGGATAAAATGCTCTTCACATCACTCTGCTTTAATACCAAAATGCCAAAAGGCATTTCTTCCACACCAAATCTGAGAAGAACACAAGAAAGGCTACTTTTTTTGTGAAGGTAAAAAGAGTTATTTGATGTAGATTGGAAATAATGTTTAATTGTTCAAGGTACCTTTATCCCTTTTTTTTTCTCTCCTATGTGTTTAAAGGGCACTTTTAATTCAGCTTTGACTGGGGTGAAAAATAGTCACCTTATACCTAAACAGTCTCATGCCTAGGAACGTCCACATTCCCTAAATCAAATTGAATGGAATCTATGTCAAATGATTAAATATGGACTTTTTCCCCCCCACATCTAAGTTTGGAAAGAAAACCTTCAGTCTATTTTAAGATTGCAACTACTAACAAAAAATAACACTATTTGCAAAAGTAGGCTGCTTTTTGCAGAGATGAAGCATGGTGCTTTTGAGGCACAGAGGAATGCTGTGTGTTATATGAACACTGCAAGGTGGAAGTGTTAACTCTGTGTCAGACATTTGGCAAAATAGAAATATAGCAACAGAAATAGAACATTTTCAACACATCCTGCTTTGAAAATAAAATAACTTGGCTTCTTAGTGGTATTTTTTCATTAAAAAGGGCTTTGCTGCGGCATTTATGTGTCAGGAGGAGCCCATTAGGCTATGATGATATTCTTTTCCATTGACATTATCTTTTAATTATATCATTCTGAGCCACATCGCTAGTGGAGGATCGATTTTACAGCCCCGTTTACATATCGCTTCAGCATCTAATCCTGAGGAGGTGTTACACACTTTGAGGTTTCTGCTTCCCTTTTTAAAATAATTTGGAACTCATGACTGCTTAAAAGGCATCAACAAGGTGCCTGTCTTTCCTTTGAAGTCATTTTTGCGGAAATCACAGTCACTGACCAAAAGGTTTCGAAAGATTAAATTGTGCTTATTTTACGACATTTTAAAACAGCAGGGTAAAATGGGGCCAGCTGCCAGGCAGTCAGCAGCACATACTTTCATGTTCAGCACCAGACACATCTACAGCAGTTATTTCTGAGTAGTTATTCCTGAAATATGTCACTCAGAACAGCAGAGGGGTTTTAAGATTTGCGTGCTTTGATGATGGGCTAATGAAAATGTATTTTATATATGCCATGAGTGTAATGAATTTCAGAGTTAAAAAAAAAGATGTAGTGGGCAAATTAGATATTGTAATTCTCTTTGTCAACACTGGCTTCTCCCTATGGTTGGAATAAACTCGGAGAGCCACGAAATCCTAGTTATTGGACACTTGTGTCCCATAGTGCATTATCCACATGCGGTAAAGCACTTCTCTTGCTGCTCGCTCCTTTATGCAAGGGCTGTAGTGGACTGAGGCCTGGTTTAAACTCCCAGGACTGTTCAGAAAGGGAGACATAAATCTTGACATCATCTTTGATGAGGAACGGCGGAGAGGGAGGACACTCCTCATACACTGTCTGTCCTGGGCAGCAGCACTGTGGGCTTAGTGGATCTTTTTTGAAGTTCAGCTCTGTTGCAGTCAGGAAGTGATCTGCTGCTTTATAAATTTTCGTTCTGGTCTTTTCTTTCTAATCCCCTGTGCTGCCTGGTTTCCCTTGCCTTGCGTGTGGTTTTTTTTTTGCATCTGCCTTTTTCCATTTTGAGGACTCACTGGCCAGACTCTCTAGCTGGTTTCCGTCACTTTGTATTGTGCAGGTGTTGCAGAGCGCTGGCTTAATGGCCCGGGGGATGCTCCCTGCGTAGGGAGCTGCGCAGCCAGAGCAAGGCGGTATGAACAGCTCCTGTGCCAATTCTTCTCCCCATGCTGGCACAGGGAGTGACTGAGAGACCCACAGAAGAAGAAGAGTGCTCTCGGTTCTTAACAGGTACTTCTCGGGAACTGGGATTAGTTAGGGTGCACTTGAACTGCGTAAGATTATCTAAGTTGTGCTCAGGCTGACACGGGAGCAGCCGCTGAGTTGTGTGACCATAACCAGCTCCCCATCTCCTGCTCTGAGTGGATCTTGGCACAAGGCAGAATATGGGCCTTTTATTCTTGTCCTGCTGGCTGGATGAAACCCCACTGTCTACAGATCAAAGGGGTTTGATGGACTGCCAAAAATAGTAACCTATACGTAAAACATGTGCTCCATTTATAGCGATCATTTGGAAAGTTTCCTGCTACTGCAGAAATGCAGATTACATTGATTTACTGTCCAGTACTGCAAAATACTGAGAGGCTTTTCAATGACTTCTATTGTATGCATTTGCAGAAAGGCTGGGGAGATTTCTTCTTCCTTCCTTTCCCCTTTGGTATATAATACAAATCATGTGAAGTACATCTTTCTGAGTTTTTGCATAGTTTTAGTGAAGTGGGTTAATATCTGCTCTACACTTTGAAAGATGTTGTCACCTGTACTGATGTCTTAGCCTTTGAAAATGAAGTGCTGCTTCTTTTGATGTAAAGAACATCTCTCCGGTATTTAGGAAACGTTTTATTTGCCTCTCAGTCTACAGTCTTTCTGTTAAGCTACAGAATATGTCCTGTATGTTGTTTCAGGCACTTGGACGGTTTTCGTGGGAAACAGACCTATGTTAATATAGCAATTAAAGAGTAAGGTACACATGAGTGCAGCCATCCTGTGTTTGAGTACAGGTCTGAATGTGCACTTGAGCCTCTCTGTGCTGTGGCCAACACACCCCTTCCAAGCCCCACCTATGTTCTGTGGACAAAAAAAAGCTACTTTCCAGAGCTCTCCCTAGAAGGATTTTAGTACCACAGAAGAGGCACAAAGACGCTGCCTTTATAGACAGGCTGAGCTCAGGTTGTTATTACGACAAGGAAGACACGCTACGTTGGGCAGTATGACTGATGTGGACACTCAGAAGTAAATCAGGGGATATACTAGTTCTAAGTCCTCTGCCGGGCCAGCTCACACAGATCTGCTCTCTGTGTTAACGGAATAGGATTTGACATCTAGTTTACCAACAAGGCTGGAAAGAAAGAAGAGCATCTGTAGCTCTTATGACTCATAAGAAGGCTCGTTATTCCATGTACGTCATACATGTGTGTGAAAAGAGTAAATTTGCTGAGAAGTCAGTAATGTACGAAGAGGAGAAAGCTTGAGAAATGAGCACTGACAGTAACCGGTGGCCTACAACCTTTCGGCCTGTTCGCAAACAGTTATCCTCTTTGGTGGATGATAAAGAAGATGAACTCAGCCTTCATTTCACGACTCATACTAAGGAAGGATGTAATAATTTTCTCTCCAATAACTTATATATCTAGTAATATTCAGAAATGGTTCTTTCCTTCATGGTTTTATTTTTTTAAATCCTTTTCCTTCAGATCCTAGCTGCTAATAGGCACCATAAGAGTTAATTATTCTATCTCTGGATACTATTAAATTCACTCCAATTCACTCCTCTGCTTCCCGTCTGTTAAGTCCTGAGGATCAAAGCTCAATATAACGATTTTAGGCCAAGAGTTCAAAATGCTACCATTCATATTATAACTCAACAGGAAAGCTTGAGTTGCTTTTCCTCCTAATAAATCATATTTTTTGAGTTATGCTATTTTTTTTTAACTGAAGAATTAATTCACTTTTTCCTATTTTATAGCTCTGGGATCCTAATCTCAAAGATTACATCAGTCTGTTTTCATGCATCCATAGGTGTCAATTATTCAAAGCAGAAAAAATAATCTGAAAATACTGAATAAGAAAAGGGCAGATACATTTCAGAAGGAAACACGGGTTTAGACTGGCAGAAAAAAAAAAAAAAGCCTTTCCTCAGCTATTTTTCCTTTACTTGTGAATGACAAAGACATTTTTCTTTTAAATCTCTGCTGAACTCCCAGCAAGTGTTCCTAACAGCCACTCCGTGTACAACCTGAAGATTTTGCACGGAAGGACTCGTTTTAATTAGCTTCTAACCGGGATATCCTCAGCAACGGCTCTCAGAACTTTCTCCTCCGAAACGTGTCGGCCCAGTGTGAGACTCTACCCTGACACCATTCCGACTTCACTGACGACCGATCTGCCCTTCCCACGGAGCCCCGCTAACACTTTCCACGCCGCCTTCACAGCCGGACTGGCCCCTCCGCCCCCAACCCCCGCCCCGCCCCGCCGCGCCCCGCGCGCCGCCCGCGCTCCCGCTCCGGCGCGCGGCCCCCGGCGCGGCGGCGGCCGGCGATCACGCGCCCCCCAGCGGCCGCGCGCCGCCCGCACGCGGGCGCCGCCGCCCGCGGGCCCCGGCGCGCGCTGCGGTGACCCCCGCCGTGAACTCCGTGTGCGCCCGTGTCGGGGTCGCTTGCGCTCCCGGGGCTTCTCGCCCCAGGGCTTTTGGGAATGATGGTCCGCTTTCTTCCCTAAACTGCCCGAGGGACCGCCGAGGGTCTGCACGACGAGGAGAGAGAAAGGAGGAGCTCTACGCCGGTGAGCACGCCAGTGGTCATGGCGGGGTGTCCTTACAATAGCCCCTGTAGAGCCTGAGGGCAAAGACCCTGAAGGTTTTAGTTAAAGTGGCAGCTCCAAAGTACTTATTTTAATCTCCTCATTCCGAAAAGCACATTAAAGCCCAGGCTCTGTGATTGCATGCTTGTAGTACTCCAGGCTTTGTATCAGGGTTGTGAATAATTCCTCAGAATAGGGCACTGGAATACAAGTGTAAACTGAGAGATTGCAAATTCCTAGTTAATAATTCTACGCTGCTTGCAAAGTATTTACCCGCGTCAAATACTTACCTGAGTTATGTTGTTTATAAAACATTTCAAAGAGCTTTTCGCTCAGCTCATACAAAATGCCTCAGATGGAAGTCAAACACTTTGCAGAAATAAACATGCACTTTTGAGGTAGTGCTGTTCAAACCGTGTAGCGTGACTGGCATTGGCTCCAGCTCAAGGACTGACACGTCCCCCTCCACAGCCCACCACACCAGTCTCCCTCCCTCCCCTCCCAGTTCCACCCACAGCACCAGCCCTTTCTTTTCCCCTTTTAAGTTGATGCCTGGGACTTTTTATTAGCCATTTAGCCCTACTCAGCTGTACAGCATGAAGAATGCATATTTTTCCTTCTGCATAGTGTTGTCTTTATCAGTAAAATTTAGCTGGAGCTTGATGTTCAGAGAGGTGAAGAGATGATAGGAGAGGGGGATAACCTGGGCCAGCTGGGTGCATTCTAACTGCTCATTTAAGCAAAGGGAAGGAAAGGAGTCTGACTGCAACAGGTAAAATATTACAGGCTGTATCATAAGGTTTGGATGTGAACATAGGTACACAATGCTTCTTTCACAGGATTCCTGCTGTAAACTTTGTCCTTCACTAGGTGATTCAATCCTCTTTAATGAAAAAGTTGCCTCACTCTTGAACTTTCCTGACTTTTTTCTTTCCGAAGAGTAGTAATAACAGAGACCAAAACAAAAGAGAGAAGAAAATATACTCCAGCCTGTGTTAAAAGAATCTTTCTTGGAAAATGAAAAGCCATGGTACCACTGGGATCAGACATTCAAAGGATCTGAAACTTTGCTTTACTCTCCACAGCTGCTACAGAAATTCATTTGATACAGCACTGCATTCCCTGTATGGTTAATTCACACTAATCTGATAGGTGACCTATTCCACTTGTGGACAGTAAGTATGAAGACCCCTGACTCCAGAAGCAGTACAGCTGTATTTCTATCATCTGGTTCAGAGAGGTGCCATATTAAACATGAGCTTTTTTCCTCTCTGTCTGAACTGATCTTCATGGGTTGCTGCACATAGGTCTTGCACTGTCTATGGTTTTGGCTGGCCAGGTTGCCCACTCGTGTTATATAGCCCTGGGTAACAGAAACCTAACTAAACCACAGACACCATGCGCCCATGGAAACACCAGGCAATAGTCCTTATCTCATTGCTGTTACGCTTCCAAATTTGCTACTTCTCTCAGAGAGATTATTTATTTCCTCTGTGCAAAATCTCCTTCAGTAAGCATGTCTGCTTTTTCTCGACCATTTTTACAAGGTGTGCATGCATTAATGCATGTGTGCATACAAACTGCTTCCTAAATTCTTACTTAGCTTAGGACACTTGTACTCTGATGAAATCTGACTATGTTAGACACGCACATAGACTTCTAGAAAGTTGCTGGACCGTGTTTTAATGTTGAATGTCATCACATGGCTTGACAAACGATTACTTCCTGAATAAAATTATTATATATTACATACACAGATTCAGGAGACAATAGTAGGTCACTGTGCTTCTAGTGACACAACCCCAGAAACACAACCTGAAACCTAAAAACGGAAAGTATTCAATCAACATATCAGTTCATTGCTAAAGCAAGCTCATATTCCAATGGAGAGAGTATGAAAATCAATATACCAATAGACCACAGTCTTTTATTAAATACTGAGTGCTTTAAAGCAGAAAATGCGCAAAGTCTTTGTGCAAATTGGGTGCCATGTTTTGCTTTTAGAAGTTGAATGTTATTAGTGTGTGATGGATATTAAAAGATTCGGTCCTAGTAAATACAAAACCAACAGATGTGCACAAGTACAATAAATTCTAAAAATGCAGGATATATGTACTTGCTATTGTTGTATGATAGCTGTTAGATATGCTTTAAGAATTACTTTGTAATTGCATTCTCACAGGATTGTCCTTTTGTTTTTCCAAGGAATATTCCCCCAGTGTTTCTCTTTTCCATCAGATGCCTTCAGCACGACCACAGGAAGACATTATTTCCCCCTTACTATACAGGAGTATGTATCAACATAGGACCCATGCCATGCTGTTAAAACTGACAATTGTTCAGTAATTTATTTCTCTCTTGTTTCTCTCTTTCCAATGGAAATACCTGATCCAAACCTGACCGAACTGACTGGAGACTTTTTTGTTGACTTTATGGCTTATTTGGTTTCAGACTCTGTCTGTGATACAAGAGAATCAGCCGTGCAGGATGAGGGTGTAATTCCATCAAGGACTTCTGGTGACCTCATAAACCATGAGAGCTGGCATTGACTTTAATGGACACCACGTGATTAAATTCCCATGCATCATTTTGAAAATGTAGGGCTTCATTTGATATTGCAGAAGGATACCAGACCTACCATGTCAAATTGTTTCTCTTCTTTCTAAAGGAGCCACTAGCTTTATGTTACAGTCAGTCCTCTTTGGTAGCAAATGAAATATGCCATTCTGGAAAATGAGTATTTCTCTGGCAAAATGAACTCGAAAAGTACGTTTCGTAGAAAAGCACATATTTGGGGTTATATTCTTTTAAATAAACTTTCTAAAAAGATGGCAATAAATTCAAGGAAAGGTGTGGTTTTGTGCAGCATTGGCTTTGCTCACAATTAAGTATGAGACATTTTAAAAAAATTAATTCGTACATCAGTCAGAAAATACAGGAATGGAATTGTTTTGGGTTGGTTGAAAACTAGACCATATTAAACCTGGTTTAAGTTAAACTAGATAAGTTTGTTCAATTGCTAACGTTGAATGACCTCAGTTAAAAGTTACTTGAACTAAAGCAGTTTCACTGTATTCAGTACGCCAGTTTTCGGACGTTGTTGTTAGGAATTTCCAGGGGTTCAGTAACGTTGAAGTTTTAATTTGTGAAATGTGTTCTATCACGTTTGTAAGGCACTTGCAGGGTTTTTCTGTTCCCTTTTCTGACCTAGATTTTATCTGTTGAAATCAGTGCACAGCCATTGTGCCCGCCTATAAAATGTTGCCGGTTATCAATCTAAAATAAGATCTGGCATGGTGGCTATGATTCAGGTAAATGTGGTAATTGAGACATAACCTAAGTTTGTCAGCTTAGCTTTTTTATCATATCTGACATCAATATATAACAAAGAGATGCTCTAAGAAAGTGCTCATTGTGATGAGAACATACCAGAAAGGATCTGTCCTTCCTAATTCTGAAAGTACAGATCAGTGAGCTGCATAATCCCTATTTTGCCCTCAACATTGTCAGTAATTTTATTGCTAGCTTGGTCCATAAATAACAAAATCTTTGTGGCATGGCTAGATAACGTTCCTGTATTAGATGCGTACTAGGTTACGTTATTTTTTATTCAGCTTCGGGTAACAAATCACTTGAGATTGAAGGGGAAGGAGGATACCTTCTAGACAGATTATTCAAAAACTGCTTAAAGCGGCCTTTCTGCTGCCTTAATGACAAAGTCCTGGTATTTGTCATTCTCTGGGATAACTTTTGAACTATATGGGTTCATATATGACATATTGCACTGAAAAGTACAAGTTTTTTGCCATGTGCATGGCTCAGCCATAGGGTATAGCATAACACACTCTTTCCTGTAGCCATATCTCATAGCTCATAGCCAGGTGGAATAATTGCATATCTTAAGTTTAGTTTAAAAGTCTCTTAAAGAATTGCAGCTGTGAGCGTATGGGAGAAGGTTGGTTTTCCAGTGCTAGTGTCCCAATGCAGTGTATATAGATTTTATACAAGCAGCTCCTTCCTGGCAGCATGAGAATTATTCCGGTTGCAATCTCATAGCTGTGATAGTTAATAATCATAGTAGGTTAGATAGTTTGTGCAGGTGGAGGATCCCTAAGGCTTGTTGAATAAATAGATGGATCTTCTCTGTGCTTAATGGAAAATTATGTATGTTTTTGGTGTGTTTGTACTACTTTCTCCATACGAAACGTATGTAATCTTTTCCTCATTATATATCTTCAGCACACAAATTAAAGTAACTGAAGTTTTCTGAACGTTGCTGAAGACTTGAAAAAAACAAGCAGAGGCGAGATAGCAACAGTGCAAGATTTTCAATAAAAATAGTAGGGATCATTGAGTTAAAGATCGTTGTTGAAAACTACTGTTAAATTAAGAGAGAGAGATGAAAATGGATTCCTTTAATATGCACTTGGGTATATACGATAAGGTGCTGAACGCTTATTAAAAAGAAGTTAAGTTTGCTAGTTAAAGTTTATCAACAGTTCTGTGGTTTCCTCACTTTGTGATAATAATTAGCACCCCACTGAGGTCTAAGCAGTGATGGCATTTTGTTTAGGGGCCGACATCTGATTTTTGTTACTGTTTTGCCCTTATGTTACTTTCAATATGCGATTGAAACCATTTTAGAAAATCTAAAAGGTTCAGAGATTGTTGTTTTTCGGTCTTACTGACCGTTGAGAAACTCTTTCATGCAACATCTCCTTCAGCCTTTGAGGATGTAACCCAGCCCTGTGGGTCTGGTGACAGTAGCAAGCTGAAACTAAAGCCAGCTATGCAGGGCTGTAAATGCAGCAAGCTGGGAAAGATTTCCGTTTTCCTGAAGAACAGAGAAATAAATGTATCAATATAAAAGTAAATCAATTATAAGGTAACTATTTTTTAGGCAGCCAATGTTCAGGAGAGAAAAAAGAAATAATATCTTAAACTTTACTTTAAAGATTCCTGAAGCTTCAAGGAAAATTTATTTTAAGAAAGATGACAATGGTTCTCTACTCTCTCAATAATCTTGTAAAAAAGATTAATAGCTTTGGAGTAGATGTACATATTTGCACTTCCTTTCTGGACAGAGCACAAAGAAAACCTGGCTTGTTTGTGGTTGTAGAAGAATCATAGGTGGCTTTGTATAAGGAAGGCAGGTAGCTGCCAGGGACACACAAGCCTCCTTCCTTTTCTCCATTCTTTTTTCCATAATAACTTTTTTCAATATGTTGTCATTTTTCCCTCGTTTTTCCTAAATAAAGTGAATGTCAAATCAGCAGAGAATTAAAATATATTTATAAAAAAACAACCAAAAGGGCATCTGATGTTTTACAGACATTCCAACACCTTCAGGAAATTTGAACTCACACCAAAGGGTCTGATATTCATTTGAATCTCCATCTGTGCTAAAGCACATGTGTGCGCACAGCACACATTGAACCACTGCAGTGGAAAAAAAAAATCCCTGCTCTTAAATTATAGCAGCTCTCTACAATTCTTCTGTAGCCACAAAGGCTTTGGTAGTTTTGAGACATTGCAGTGGCTTTGGGTGATCTGATCACAGAGCTCAGTTTTGTTAAAGAAATCCCTTTGCTGAAAGGCATGGAAAAGCTGTAGCAGAAACACGGGGAGCTGCAAGCTCACAGCATGAGGGCAGTTGGAGTAAAGAGAAAGGGTTCAAGAAACTGATGTGACAGCAGACACCCTACAGCCAGAGTTAACGCTGGAAACATTGTAGGTTTTGGTTCCCTCACCAGAAATCCTCGTGCTTGCAGGAAGGGATATAGTCATTAGTCCTCAATGGGAATATGACCTTTCCCTTTAAGTATCTGTGTGATGCTTTTGATCCTTTTGACTCTCTCTAAGGGATAGATTAAATATGTGGCACAATGTCTACTCCTGAGTGAGGATTAAGCCTGGCTTTTGGAAGCAGAACTATATTGCCTAACCCATCACCATTTATCACATTCTCTGGGGACTTGTTCTCCATTTTTCTTCCCCTCCCCCCATACTTCTAGAAAATCCCCTTCTCTGGGGTTTAATATTGATCTCAGCTGCATCGGCCTTGGCTTCACTGTAGTTACTTCTGATTTTACACTTAAAGAGGTCCTGATGCCTCAGATATCTTGTTAAACAAAGTGCTATTCTGAGGCTCAGCTCTCATGCAACCTGTACTCTTAGCACATTTTTGTGCACACATTTCAACAATAAATACCTTTAAAATGATTTATAGGTTCGTATCACCCTGTATTTCAATGGAATTCCCTGAGGATAAAACTTGCTTTATAATACTTGTATTCTGATTTAATGAAGCAGTGAAGCATGTGATTACCTTCAGGACCTGTGTAAATCTCATTAACTTCAATTTAGCCCAAGAACATGCCTTAGTGCTTCACTAAACAGGGATGCTTAAGGCTAATAGGCACATAAATGTTTTTGCTGAATGAAGTCTTAGCATTTTATCCATTTTGTTCCTGTTTCTTTTCTATTCTGTCTGATGATGTAATAATTTTTGTCTTGTATTATCCTTGCATGCTGCTTCCAAGTTAGAAGCTACGGTGGGACTGAAGGTCTCATTCAGGGGAGGATAAAATTAATCCGTTCTGCAGCTGTGAACCAAAGGAGTCCCAGCAAGCTTCCCAGTAAAATGAAAAAAGTGATGGTATGCCACGCTGGCTCATAAAAATGTAATTTAAGCACTACCCTCTCAATAAAAATATCACATTTAGGACACAGTAATCCCCTTCTGAACCTTATCTTACTTTTCAACAGCTCTTTGGACTCTCAGAATTGATGCACTTTGAATTTCCTGTTGGTCAGGTAGCATGACTTTCTGTACCTCCCTCCCACAGCCACAGCTTTGCGCTTCATTCTAAGCAGGCAATATCCAGACACGAACGGAAAACTGAATTCATGGTACAAAATTCAGTAAATTCAGGAGCTTTTAGGTACTTAGTTGGCAGAACTACTAGTGCTCAGAGCTGTGGCCTTCGCACATATTGCACCAAAATGAATGAAACTTCAAAAATGCTTTCCAATTGTTTTCTCAAGACTCCTGCCAGAATCTTTGCCTTCTTTTCATACTTTTTTCTTTTTAATGAGCTCCTGATTTATGACAAGAAATCACCAGACACCTAGGTTCTCTGGGCTTATTAAAATAGACAAATTCTTTGGTGTTAGAAAATGATCATAAGGACATATATTTTTTCCATACTAAATTGAATCATTGTAGGCAAGTGCCTCAGTCCTCCTCCCAGCTATGGTCTGGAGGTTATATTTCAGCAGAAAGAAAAAATAACCCTTTCCAGTTCCCAGCTCAATAAAGCCAATGTTTTCATTGGGGCAGAAGGATGATTCCTTTCTTGTCCCTGCAGTATTCTACATTTTATCTATATCAAAAGATTTGCTTGCTCTGCCTTAGCATGTACAACGTAGTTAATCTGCCAAATAGGAGTCATCTTCCTAGCTTCCATGTCTGAATTGCACTAGTGATTTATATGCTCACAGTCTGTTTTCACGATGTCTTTCCTGGCTGTCTTGTATCTCTCCCCTGTGGAGCACTGGGCCTTAAAATCGTTGCAGTAAGGGTAGGCAATCTGTCTTCTTTAGATACATATTGGATTTTACTGGTGCCTGAGCCTGTGGAACGTGCCAATGTCTTTTGTGGTTCTGGCAGGGAAACCTCAGGAAAGTGTGGAGTTTAGGTTTGGATAACAGAGGAACTGGTTGGGACTTCTTAAGCAGTGTGTTCTTTTTTATTGTTCTTTTCATCAGATAATGCTGGGAATATATGAACAAATTTCAGAAGGAGTTTTGGAACTCCAGGATAGTGTTTCTGCTCAAAATCACAGAGCTATGAGTTAGCTTCAGATTCTCTCTTTGAAAGCAGCCTAATTGCAAAGTGCAGCTCTGCTTCATTCAGGTAAAGGATTTAAGGATATAAGAATGGCCACATCAGACAGAGCAAAGGTCTCTCCAGCCCAGCAGCCTGTCTGACAGTAGTCAAAAGTGCATTCTTAAGGAATACATCTGCTTAAGGCCAAAAATATACTGAAATTTTCTGTCCTAATGAAAATTGGAGTCAGTCATGTGCTATTTAACTCTGTAATTAATAGTCCTTCATAATTTTTTCCGTGTATATTTCTATCACTTTTCACACAATAGAAAATTGCAACGCCTGCAACACCATGTGAAAAGGATTCACACAGTTTGCATGTGCTTTGCATAAGTGTTTTGCATGAAGAATCTCTACTTCGGGCTTGCCAACCTCTACTTTTATTTGATAATCTTTAGTTCTTGTATGAGAAGAATCTGTTATTTCTCTCCACCTTCTCACCATTCAATGTTTTTCTAGACCTTTATTACTGCTTTTGTGGTCTGTGCTCCAAGCAGAACAGTTCCGATCTGCCCAACCTTCTTCATATAGAAACTATTCCACACCTTTCGCCTTAACTGAAATTTATCTCAAAGAATTCCAGTACAGTCTCTTGTCTGTACCATATCAAATGCCCATGATCTAACCTCAGGCTACTGTGTTTTTTGGGGGTGAATAAAGACTTGAATATTAACTGAAGCAAGGTTTGCCCTCTGGTTTCAGAGAAGGTGAATGCTCCAGTCACAGAACATGGACAGTTTCTTCCTCCCAGTGCTTCAATGGATATTATTTAAAACAAAGAATAGTATTATTTAATACCCAAAGAGAAAGATGGAAGGGTCTGAAATTACCTCTGTATCCAAAAGCATTTGGCTTGGAAGTAAGAAAATTTAGGACTGGCTGGGCTGCCTGAATTGCTCAGTTATTTCTTTCTGTCTGGAATGAGAGATGAGGCCTGACTTTGCCTTTCTCTTTGAAAGGCTCTTATTTCATCCAAACGTAGTATGAGGGTTGAGGAGACTGAGAAATATAACATGGGACTGCAAAACAGCTGTCTCTAGCCTCTGCAATGGCAAATGGGACAACACTATACAAATTTTATGGTCAGTCTGGACAACTTGGGTTCAACTGATTTGCCTAAACATAGACAAAGGCTGCCATTTGAGACACAATAGGATACCTGGGACACCTATATGGGTTTGGCAGATACAGAAAACTTGTGTCTTTCTGGAGTGACAGCTAGTGAGCGGACTAGGTATCTTCGGGGATTTCACATACTACAAAGTGCGTGTTTGGCAATTGCATTGCACACCTCATTTCTTTCATTCTGGTTCTCATTGTCTGTACCCTGCAGATTTGTTTCAATTTAGAGAAGTATAGTACAAATCAAGTACAACACTTACTTTAGTACAATTCTACTTATTTGTAAAGGATGTGCACAAAGTCTCATTTCCTAAGAAAACAGTAGAAACAGCCAATAACATTTCTACCTTACCCGTGCTAAGTTGTTTTCTGCACTCAGGTCAGTGTTGCGCATTTCTTCTCAAGTCTATGTTCCTGTGACTGTTTCCTCTTAAGACTTCTGGCTTATTTGTTTTGATATCCTTAAGACATACCACTCATCCGTCATTCAGCCCTGCATTAGATTCAAGGAATCTCTAGGCCCATTTGACTTTGCCTGGGGTTAGACCTTCCTGTGTCCTTGGGCATTGTTTTCTGCTATTTCCTGATATCTCCCTAGGTAAATATAACTTTCACTTAACTTGCTGAATCTGAAAACTTTGTATTGACCAGTGACAGGCTATTGGTGACAGCCTTGAAAGCCTTCCATCTTTCAGGATTGATTCAGTAATTCAGAGTTTACTAAAATAGACATTTCAGGGAAGTCAAATGACTGCGATCGAACACAGGCAAAAGAGTATCTAAGCAAGCCAGTAAGATGTACAGAGATCCTTTAATACTTGTTAGTTACCAACAAAATATGAATCAATTTCAAGATTCACTTTTATGAGTTAATTGGACCAGATTTAAGTTCTCTGACCAACTCTTCCTTTTTTTGCTCCATTTAAGTAACCACAAAATTGTGTAGGCTGGAAGGAGCCTCTGGAGACTTTGTAGTATAACTTTCTCCCCAGAGAAGTTAAACTAAGCTGCTCAGGGCTTGGTCCAGTCACGTTTTGTGTATCACCAGAGACTTCACAGACTCGCTGGGCAACCACTCTAATGGTAAATGTTTTTTTCCTACATCTAGTAAAAATTTACTGTGTTCCAACTTGTGCCTATTGCTTCTTGTCCTTACTCGGTGCTCATCTGAGAGCCACAGTTCCTGCAAGGGGACAGGTTACCAGTCTGGATACCTATGATATTTTCAGGGTGTTTGCTTTTACTGTAGCGTTGAATGCAGATACGCTGTTTGAATGATCTCTTGCTGTGCAATTACAATTCCTACATCAACTTTTAGCATTATCCTTTGAGATGAAGCTTTTAAGAGATGATCACATCTTGCATAGTGATTTGACTTTAAGGAATACAGATTGTTTTGAATATTAATAAAGTCTGGCTCCTTGGATTTGTATTCTGTGTTCACTTCGTTGCAAGTTTTTGAAGAGAACTGACAGGCAGGTTGAATAGACAGATGGATAGGCAAACAGCACTATTATAGATGTTTTGTATTTGGAAAATCAAACTAAATCCACTAATTCTCAATTTTAAAATATGCATCTTTAAGTCCATTTCCTAACAAAAGAAGCTAAAGAGTTTGGATTTTCTATTTTTTTTTAATTTCTTTTCCTCTTTTTAAGTGTAAAATCAATATTATATTTAGCAGTTTTTAAGGTCATGTTTCTACTGGAAAATTAGATAGTTCCAGGGAATGTTATGAGTGCCTGAATGGATTATCTCTACTGCTAAACTGTTGGAATAGTCCCCTGCAAGTTTTTTGTCCTGAGACAATTTGTAATCTCCCAAAGAGCAGCTGGGCATGATTTGGAAGCTAGCAGAGACCATGGTTTGTTCTCAGTAGGCAGTTTTGAAAAATAAAGAGGGTTTAAATATATATACACAGTCCATTCCATATTATTTGCCTTAATGGGAAAGAATTGTCATTTGCCTTTTAAATTTGACCAGGACAACTAAACCAACTCAATTTATGTAACTTGTTATGTATAATATAATGTTATATAATTTATTTCTGGTGGATCTGTTTTCGAGTCTCACAATTTCCAGTACAGAAGGAATGACTGAATTTCTGATCTTGACAATGCTCTTAGTTTATCTTTATTCCTTGTTGACTGCAGGTTATTATACGATAGTGATGTTCAGTTTACTCTTCTCACTTTGCCATAACTAAAAGTAGAATTTTCTTCTTAAAGGCCTTAAATCCTTCCTCTCTGTGGCTAATAGTTACTGATTTGCTATCTTTGCTACTGTGGGAATGAGAGACATTCAAAATTACATTTGTGGAGAGTGCTGAACAATTGTGAATCCAACAGCAGCAGATAGCTTCCTAACTCCTATTCATTGTGCATTGCAATGAGCTCCACATTCATTCATGCATTGAACATCTGTGTTGAGCATCTGAACGTCTAGTCTTTGGAGATTCAGATGTAATATACACGAGTTAGATACCACAATGTCTAACTTTAAGGACCTGGGCTTATACCATCAGTAGTATTTAGGGATGTTGCTTTTGGGTTTGGATCTAAATTCCAGAAACTTCAATTGGTTAAAATTATAATTACTTTTAAGTATTTTTCCTGTGATCTGTATGAGACTATCCAGTCCCCTAAGTTAGGTATCTAGATTCCCAGTACATAGGTGCTTCAAACCAGGATCTATAATAGTTAACTAGAAAGGAAGCATCTAAATTCAAAAGGAAAATGGTGAACTGGCCAGAGCAAATGAATAGGAAGTACCCATTTCTTGCAGGTCGAAGGATGCCTCTAAACTATTTTCAATGCTATAAGCAGAGCTTACTTGAGTCTTCTGAATCACTCCAGAGTGAAAATAGAGGACAGCGTCTGTTTTTTAAACATGGTTAAACTGTACTAATATTCAGCAAATAATGTGAAATCCCAGCGAGAAGAATTACTTCTCCAGTGTTTCTGTTGGCGTTGTTGAAGACAGCATCTGTTAACTGTATTTTTAGGGAGACATGTCTTGTTGGTCCTGTATTGAGAGAACCAGCTGGGTTATGCCTCTCAGGAGACTTGCACGTACCTGTGTGACACGGATCTGTAACAGAGTGTAGCTAACAGAGGCAGCTAGCAGATGCAGCAATCTGTGCCAGTTTGGGCAGAAGGGTGCACAGAAAGGGGCCAGAAACTCTGCTGAAGACGGTGTACACGTGCTCAGCAATGGTTGTGACCCGTCGTGGGGCAGCAACTAAAGCGACTTGGTATCAACTCAACCTGAGCTCTCGAGGGAGGATACAACTTTGCAGCTCCATGGACACAGGGATGTCTCAATGAGGCTGGGGAAGATTGTGCCTCTGGCTGCAGGAAGCGTGTACTGATAGAGGATCTGTGTCACCAAGTAAAAGAGCTGCAGGAGGAGGCCTATAGAGTAAATAGCATCAGAGACAAGAAAAGGAGTTTGATGAGATCTTCTTCAAACCCTGTAGCTGCAAGAGCTGAACTCCAACTGCACGAAGGGAGAGGCAGGCAGAGGCATTGATGTCAGAGACCTCCATGATGATGAAGGCTGCAAGCTTCTGACTTCTGACATCAGGCAAATGGCTCCTGCTCTGCCTTCAGATCTGCAGCTCCAGAAAAACTTCAGTGTCCTGGTTGCTGGGACAAGGGTCTGGGAGCTGTGCCTAGAGCAGAACCCAAACTTGCAGAGCCTAAGCCTCAGCAGCACAAGAGACAACCAATACGCTCAAATAGAAGAAATTCCATTTAAACATAAGAAAAAACTCTTTCACTGTGATCAGGGTAGTCAAACACTAGAAAAGATGCCCAGAAAGTTTGTGGAGTCTCTAAACCAGAAGATATTTCAAAATGCAGCTGAACACAATCCTGAGCAACCTGCTGTAGTTGACCTTGCATTGAGCAGGGGTTCATAGTAGAAGATCTTCAGATGCCTCTTCCAACCTCAGCAATTCTGTTTTTCTTTGACGTAGTGGAAGGTCATGAAGATATATCAAAATAGGATAAACTAGTCAGTGAGGAGTGATAGATTATGAGCTTCTGGTACCCAGACTAGTCATTAAGAGCTAGTTGAGGTATATGTGACCTGTGTATTGCTGTGCAGACATATTCATATGCAAAACACATCTAGTTTCTGGATCCAGATGGGGCTTAAGGAAAGTCTAGCCAGGGTGATTCTAGCCATGAATAGATGTGTGATTCAAGAAACATATTCGAATATTGAAAAATATTAAAAAACACTTAGGGGTTTTAGGCATCACCTGATTTAAGTGTAAATCAGGCCTTTTTGGATGACTTTTTTTTACTTAGATTCCTGAATTTTCTGTGAATCTGTACTTCAGTGCCCAGGTTGTTCATTGTTTTCCATCTTCAGACCTAGCCATGAACAACGAAGAGAGGACTGAAAAAGTTCACATCCATCTCCAAAAGAGAAAATGAAGAGATTTTTGACTGTCTTTCTGCACACTCCTGCCTTTGAGACCATATCATTGCTGCTGCTTTGTGCCAGCAGCCCTGCATTCTTAATTTGAATATGTATGTAAAATGGATGACCTGCACCTTCCCACAGCTGTGCAACTATTATAACCTTATAAGTTCAAATAATGTTTAACAGCTGGGGCACAGGGCTGAAATAATACATGTGGTTTCTTGCTTCTTTATGTATGGCATCCTTCAGTTCCAGTATGTGTCTGCTGTTCTTCAGTAGGGCAAATATTGACATACAGTATTTTGTTCCCCTTTAGCTCTTACACTTCCCTTTTAACCAGATGTAACAAACTCTTTCCTAAGCTTTTCTGTCTCTACTGCTATGTGTGTTGACACCAGTGGACTTGTGAGTGAGTAGGCCTGTCAGCAGTGAATATTTTTCTCTTCCATTGTCATTGGAATAATGACACCTCTTACTTTATATGGTTTTGTGTCCTACAACTCAATAATCCAGTGCAGACCTTGATGTCTAACTGCAAGACACCAGTCTGTAACTCACCTAATAAGCCTAAACAAAGGAAATCCCTTGACTTCAGGACAAGAATGTGTCCTGTGTTCTCAGTATTCTGCAGGCTAGAGGGCAAAATTGCTATCCTCCTTCATTTCTCTTTAAAGTCAGAGTCATTCCCCATACCTGCATGACCAGATTCCCTTAAACCACAGCGAACAACATAATACATAATTATTTTACAACAGTCAAATTTTATCTGCTATTTTACATGTTTTCCTTGTTTTTCATTTTAAGAGAAGAAGACTATAAACGTTCTAGAACAAAGCATGCTGAGGATGGCTTTCAGCTGCCGAGTTCTTAGCTAAAGCCAAGTGCCTTGGACGTGCAGGTATGTTTACATCTGGGTTTTATTTCTGGCCCATCTTTAATAAAGATGCAACAACGATAAAGCAAAACACAACACAACATGATAATATATGGCACATAATAAAAACCTGCCATAATTACACAGGGGGCTCAATTTTGCTTTCACTTTATCTCTGCAAAACTCCATTGTTCAAGACTGAACCTTTACAATTGTCAGAGCTCCTTGTGGTTCAAAAGGAGACATTTTCCAGAGTAATGAGGTCACTGGTTCCCGTTTGCCATTCTACAATATTCTGTTTATTCCTAGCATCTCTGTTCTTTCAGCAATAGCTGATGTTCTCTATAGCTGTTACTCCCAGGGGAGTTGAGACTTTAAACATTCATTAAAAAGTGAATTGCTATTGTTGACAAAATACAGATGGCCACGCATGAACTCGTGACACCTAGGAGTACACTTCCAGTGCAGTGCATGGCGATGTGGCCCTGTGAGTGCTCTGGTTGCTTTTACCAAACCAGCGTATCCTTTATTACGAGATTGGCCCTGCTGTATGCTCATATTCCTTTGCCTAAATGTGGCGCAAGTTGTTAAAGCAATTTCTTTAAAAAATGAACTGAATTTTCTGAACACTCTCTGCTTTCGAGTGTGAGAAAAGATATGCTCTTTCACAGCACAACTATTAGCGGACAATCCTCGTGCAAGGCTCAGCTCGCAAAATACTTACCCCGAGTCAAAGCTCTGTTTCAGGCTGCTGACAACGTAACTCCAGATGACCCCCCAGAGGCTTTGTCTAAACTGTGGGGTGTGTGCCACAGCCATGTCCCGGATCATCCTGAGGGAACCCTGGGTGTGGGGGCGGAGGGTGGAAGAGAGTCAGCGTGGAGCCAGGGTGCAGCTGGGGCACACACACACGCGCACGGTTGTAGGAGCTGGGAAGCACGCCTGGATTCCACAGGTTAGACATAGCCATAGCTTTAAATCAGCCATGTATTTAAGTAGTTTCTTAAGCTGCAACAGTCAGACTTGGTCTCTGCAGACTACAGTTAGATGCACCAGGGTGTAGCATGCAGCATTACTCTTGCATAACGATGTGTATTGCACTCCAGGTTAACACGTGGTGGAAAAAGCCGAGGGAAGGCTCCAGCATTTAAAGTTTTCAACTTCAAGAATACTGTGTGGTAAACTAAGATTAAGACTAAAAAAGATGAAACAAGTTGGGGTTTTTTGCATCTTTCAAACAGTTCTAGAGATTGATATTTGGGGCAGATAAGTAGAAATTACAGCACCTACATTGAGCTTTGGGTTATTTGGGGTTTTTCTGTTTTCACATTTTCAGTTCATCTCCAATATCTATTATATTTTTTTCATGCTTTTATATATGAGTAATATTTTTTCACTGTTTTTCTACTCCTGTATTTAAACTCCTCTGGTTTTTCCTTTCGTTTTCTTTATTTAAAGATTTGTAGTCCTTCTTTCTTCCTCATTCCCTCATACTCTCTCTTTTTTTTTTATCATCCTTTGTTTCATTTCTTTCTTTTCTAGGTGTTGAAATTGCAATCTGCCTTTGTTTCTCTTCAAATGGTTGACGTGTTTCTCCTGCTATTGTGTGTGCATGCATGTGTGTGTTTGTGTGTGTAAAAGAGAGAGAAAAGAGGAGATACTGTGAGGCTGCCAGCAAAAAAATCAAAATTGGAGGAGACAGGAGAGCAGAGGGAGTTAGAGACTGTCTTACTGAACTTGGAGGGGAATGAGGCCCACCTGGGGCTGAACCAGCCATTGGGAAGATTAAGGAAATAAAATAATTATGGAAAGTTAGTGCTGGAATTGTGAATGGGCCTGAGAGACCTGGCTGGGGCTCAGGAACTGGGAGTGGTGGCTGCCTGAGCTGAATCAAGTACTCAGTCACTCAAAAATAAAACAAATAAGGATAGAGCAGACACACAGAGAAATTGTACTTTCGTACTTTGACTTGACTTTTTTAGCCTTATGAGTTGAAAAAAAGACGACTTATTCTATTCTAAAGAATGGAATTTGAAAAACGTAACCCCAAGTCTATATGGTGAGCATTTAAAAAGTTCCATGATCAAGTAGCCAGAAACAAGAACACAGTCCGTAAGGAGTAGCTCCTCAAATCTCTGACCTTTCAAATCAGAGCAAGGCTCTCAGCATCGCTGCAGTGAAACACAAAAGGGGTCACCACAGTTAAAACAGACATAGCTGTGAGCTTAAGGTTCCTATTCTCCCTGTTTTTTCATAAAGAAGATTTAAGGTAATCTCTTTCTAACTGAGTGGGTATTGTCTGCTTCTGAAATGCGTAATCCTGAACCTAATGTTAAAATGTAAAGAACAGGACAGTAGCTTGAAAATTCATTTTTTGCATAATCATCCAAATGACTCTAGCGTACATCAGAATGAGATTTTAATGCTCTATCTTCTACTTTGTGGTTTTTGTGTTGCTATTTATTTGAACTTTAAAAAGTTCATAGAAAAAAATGCACTGTAATAAATAAAAGTATCTTCTAGCTGCACCTTTCTTTAAAAAAACACTGAATGCTTTAGAAATAATCTCATTTAGTTTCCTAATACACTTTTCATAATATCAAGTAGATTTATTTTGTAGGATTTGTATACTTTAATCTTAAATGAGATGTGGCTAAAAGTTTAGAACCAGATCCTCAGCTGGCATAAATTGTCATAGCCATTAACTCACGTCAAGTTCAAGCTATATAAGTAGTAGAAATAGGCCAGCTTGAAAGGTGCAGAAAGTTGGTGGACGAGATGAAAATGAGGTGATCAGTGCAGCTTTCATTATAGTCTGTGTAGATCATGATACCAATTTGAATATGTAAACATGCTACATATGCCTTGTTTTCTATATTTTTTCTTAGATATCCTTTATTAGCTACTATTAACAGAATGACTGGACTTTTGGTCTCAAGCTGTATAAGCAGCTCTTTTAGACTTACTACACATAAAAAGTTTGTAAATATAGAGATCTTTTAAATTTGGTCTTATGTAATAAATAATGTGATAAATAGGTAGGGTACATCTTATGAAAGGGAAGCAAGTTTAATGCAGTGATAAGTGTAATGGAAATCCCATTCTTGTATTCTAAATCTTGATGAATGCCATCAACACTTTATGACTGAGAGATTTGAAGAGTGATGGAGCAGGAATAGGACAGGAAGGATCTGAGTAGGATTTTTTCTTTTTGTTTTGCAAAGAAAGAGAAAAAAGGCATAAAAAGCAAAACCTATTTTTAATCACTATATGCTACTTTTTTTCTAACCACAACTGGCATCACCAATATAGTAGACAAAACTGACATGAGAACACATCGCTACGAGATGGCACAACTCATGCTACCAATTTTTGTAGTTCATACAGTTCTTACTAGACCACTGCAAAAAGCATACTAGTTTGAAATGCTTGGAGGGCCCCACCAGATATTAACTTAAGAATTATTGGTTGTGGGTAGAAATAGGCTGAAGGCATTTCCTGCTGTGAACGACACTTGGAAGTTCTCTTTTTGCAGTACCGTAGAAAACAACAGCAGAATTTATGCAGCATTCATAGACAGCAGATTTCCCCAGACACTTCAGAAATGCTGTCAAATTAAAACTGCTCTTCAGTAGGGCTTCATATTTTGTTTTTATTGGCTGTATAACAGTAATTCAAGTGTGAATGTAAAATGAATCTTATTTACTTGCTGGTGGAAGTGTAGTGTACTACTAGTGTAGTAGTGTAAATACTTTGTTTTGTATTTACTTTCTATTCTGGTGGAGGTGCTATAGACTTTCTAAATGATGGCTGCTGGCAGCATAATCAGGAACTATGGACATTACCTACCCTGAGATCACAAGCAGGTCTTCATATCTCTCTGACCTGACTCATGACCAGAAGCTATTAAACCTGTATGTTCTCTTTCTTTGATGTTTTCATGATGTATAAATCTTGTCAAACACTTCTATACCCAGGAGGTGCAATATGAAAATCTCAGACTATATTTTTGGGAAGAGCTTTCTCTCTAGCCCTGTATATTTGTTGATGGCATCATATGACTGAATGTGGGTCTAGATTGTATTTTTACTTACTGCAATACCTTTGATGTATATTGGCTCTTATCCTCTGGAGGGAGTTTGATGCTATGCTATCCCAACAGCCTTTACATTGGGATGGACTCAGATATGGAAAAACGTTGAGACTTTCCCCACCTCCGTGCAAGCCCAGGCAGTAGCAGGTGAGCGTGACCTGGATGCCTGCTCTCCTTCTCTCTCTGTCAGCAGAGGCAGGAGTTGGCTTATAGCAATAGGTGGTGAGCAAAGATTTCGCTGAACAACCATAGTGATCAGCTGCTATAAATGAGCTAGCATGAAGACTAGTGTGCAGACTGCTCAAGGGGAAACAGATCAATTGCTCATGGAAGGAGGAAAGAAGACGTTTAGAATCCTGCTCCCTCTTCTCAGTTGCCTTACAGAAAAAGCTACTATGAAGTGCCTCTTATGTAGGGCTTTGCTAGTGGGACAGGCTTGGCCCTCTCAGATATTATCCGCCTTTTCCTTTAAGAATATGGAAATAGTTGCTTGAAAACTTTTGAATGTTTGTATCTGAATGTATTTAAAACTGAAAATTGTGCTCCATTCTTTTGAAAGGGTGCTGGAAAGTGCTGTTATATGTTTTATTAATTATGCTATGGCTGAATTTAAAATAAGAGATGTAGCCTTCTAAATTATTTTTCATTATCATCATAAGACATGGGATTGACTAGGCACATGAGTGAATGAGTACTGTGTGGCTGGCTGTCTGCAGAAAAAGGGATTGGAAAAAATCTTGAAGATTGATTTAATGATGTAGAAATTGCTTGAAGAACCAGCAATGAGTTAGTCCTCAACCTCTTTTCCTCCTGTTTGAAGGCTGAGGAAAGGAGATTGTCCTCCTTTTGTATGTCCAAACATATTCATGTACATAAGATAAGAAATTCTACCTCAACTTTTATTTAACTATAGCTAACAGTGGAACTTCACCTGGCTTATGTTAATGAGAGTTATGTATTGGATTTGGCAGAGTCCCCATCTATCCCCATTAGAGTACAAAGCTCCACTAAAGACAGATTCACTTTTTCACTAAGCCTGAGAAATATATGAAGATTTTATTAATTTTAAAATACTCTGTGTATACGAGGAATAAGATGCTTAGCATGTAATTCAAGCTTGGTGTATTACTAATTTTTGGTGTACCAACTAAGTCATTTGCACAGGAAAATCAAACCCACTTTCATTGGTCTGTATCAATTTGCATCAAGCTAAGCAGAGGAAGAAAGTAATTGGTAACATTAGTACTACTTCTAAGGAGTCGTTAGAATTTACTTGACTTTGGGGATTAGCATGGATTTAGATTTGGTTGCTCCTAAAAGCAGAAATAAAAGAACCTTTCTTTTTCAAAGTACTGGGAGAAAAAAATACTTCCTAAGCTCCATCATAACACTGGAAAAAAAATATTCATGATTAAGAAGTGCAAATCAGCACCTTGTGTAGAAGCTATATTGATTTTAACCAAAAGGGAAAAAGCTACTTTTATTAGACAGGTAAAAATGGAGTTTTACATTTGCAGGAGAGAAGGGGAAGAGGGGATGATTGACTGACAATAGGCAAATTTAGCTTCTGTCTCTGGTTGCAAGTAGGATGCAATAACTCTTTAACTTAAGGAGCACCTGGAGAATATTTCACTGGAAGATATTCTATCCAGTGGATGGAATAGGCTGCATGGGCCCTTATCTGTCCCAAATCTCAAGATGTGATCAAGCCCACTCAATAAAATGTTTGGATGTATTGGACTTTGCCTAAGTACAAACCCCACTAGGAAAGCAAAGATTTCCACTGGTTTTGGGAGTCTTTATATGAGAACCTCACAGAGCGTCGGACAGGAGCTACTGCAGTATTTGACAGTGTAGGAGGGAATGAAGTCTGATATGCTGGATATTTTAAAGAGTTAATGAACTGACATATGTTTATACTTATTACTGATAATCTTTCTTTGGAAAACCCATCTAACTTCTTAACTCTACAAAATTGGCATCCTATATGACCTAAATTGGATTTGAAAATGGCATTTGGATAAAAATCAAAAAAATACATCCTACTGGTTATGTATGATCACTTTATTATGTTTGATAAGAATGAAAAGCCCAAGGATTTGACAGTCCCAGAGCCTGGCATGTGAAAGATGAAATTCCTGAATGTAAATTAGATAGATTAAACTATCCTTTAAAAGACCCTTGTTGGGGAAAAGGATATATTTAAAATCCAATAAACTTCAGACCTCCTTCAAATGGCTTAAAATGAGGTCCAGAATGCTTGCTAAGTGGGAACTCTACTGGTTTTGATTTAATAAAAAAAAATTGTATAGTCTAATTTGAAAAAATCCTGTCACCATATTCACCTTGCAGAAATAAATATGAAACCATATGGAGAAGCATATTTCCACAAATGTATTCCAATTCAAGATGAATTAACTGTATGCTCTATTTAGTAATCAGACAACAGGAAACTTTTTGAATTTCTCTACAATTATTAAAATAATTTCAACTACTGTATGACTTCTAAGCAATGCACAGAAAATAATGTGCTTTTGGTAGAAATTCTAAGTGGATGTCTTAATAATTTTTTATAAGGTGGAGGTGTCATAAGTAGGGATGAGGTATTTTTATGTTACTGAGTTGCATATATGATTGGCTCTGCTGGTAAAAAAGCACAAAAGAGTCTTTGTTATACTCTCAGTAGAGCTATTTATACATTGTGACTTACTGTGTCCAAGGACTGCTTCCTGCTTCCTTTAAAAAGTAGCCCCTCCAAATAAAATAAAAGCCATAAACCCTGACATTACTCAAGCCCTGTCTATTGAAACAACAACAAAAAAATCACACATGATTTTGTATTGCTTATATAGAATATGCTCTCTTGAGTTTACTTAAATACAGTTCCAGATGAAGCATACTGTGGAAGTGATGCCTTCCATACCCAAAGAAGCAGAAAGACATTTTATTTCCTTTTAAAATAATGATGGGCCAAGCAATCAGGTGCATCTACAGGGTATAGCTGAAGCTGGAGAGGACTGCAGCAGTTCTGGTCACTGTATAGACTCTAAGCTCTCTAGGCAGCAATTACTGTTTTTGTCTTGTGCTTGAACAGTTTGAGGGGAGACCTGATGCATGCTTTGGTCTTCATGAAGGACTGACACAACAATACAGCATCAATATCCGTCTCTGCACATCATCTGTCCTTGTTCCTCATGCCCATGGTCAACCAAAGCTGCCTAGGTGGGTGGTGCAAATTAGAGCAGCCCTTGTGCTCCTCTGTGCAATTAATATTAGCTGCTTAATCCTTGTTTGGTCAGAGGAGGTCAGACCGCTTATGTTTTCTCCTCGGCCTCTTCAGTACCTTTTTGTCTCCAGCATGTGACAGTTTTTCAGTGTGTCCAGCAACGTACCTGGCAAAACGGGCTTGTGCCAGTGAAAGGGGGAAACTGTGACCCATGTGGGCAGATTTAGCTTAGCTAAGGCTGAGTTGCAGCTGGAGATTGTCTTCTACTCAACCTGGGACATGGCAGGGGACATTGCTCCCTTTCTCTTTCTCTTGATACATTGCAGCTGTAATGCTGTGCCCTTGGCAGGTGAACATGTAGGACCATGAAGGAGGAAGTGTTGCACTGTGCTGTGAAATGTGTCCTCACTTGCAGGGGCATGCAAGGCAGGAGCCAGTGCCTGAGTCGCACTGATGGCTCAGACTTGACAGATCTATCTGTTTTTATTTAGCCTTGGACACTTCTTTGACCTGTGTGGCTAGGAGCCATACAGCTGGCTGTGCCAGCTAAGCCTTACCTTCTAGAAAAGGAGACTTCCCTCTCATGTCTTCATCTGGACAGGGGTAGGGTCAGGATCAGGCTACACCTTGTTCTGTCTGCACATCCAGGGGCCAACTGTGAATCCCTCCAAGGTTAATTCATCACCATCTGCTGCAAGGCAGCCGCTCTTTCCCCTGTATCTGGATGTGCTCACTGATGAGTTGCAGTTTGATTTAGTGATATTTTTAAAGATGATGTGCCAAGTTTCCTACAGCCTCTGTGTACAGATCTAGAAAGAAAAAGTAAAAAAAAAAAACAGAAAAGAAAGAAATAATCAGATAAGGTTTCCGTTCTCCCCATTTTGGAAACACACATAACTTTTCATAGCCTTGCAGTGTTGGGCAATAAATTTACTCCAGAAAACTATGAGAAAAATCTCATCCCTTCATGCAGACTAGTGCTCAGTATAAGCACAAATAAGAATTCCTAAAAAGACAAATTTTGGAAAGTTTCTCTGAAAATTTTCAGTATAGTGTAAAAATCTTTGATAAGACTCCAACTAACTTTTAACGTGGCTTTTTTACTAAAAGGGAAGAAATTCCATTGTCCTGCAGTTCCCAGTCGTCTCCATCATATCGGGAAGTTTTAACTTTAGAGTAACTGATGTGTATATCTGTACATCACAAAATGAAGAAAGAATTTGCTACCTCAGCTATCTTTCTAACTGGATTTTTTCCAATATACTCAATGTAGCCTTTGATTTTTCTATCTCTGATGATTCTATAGTATGCCAGAAGGAACTGGTTCACCTTTTCCATGTAAGGAATAATCTCAGCGGGTGACAGGTATTGGTGTGAATAAGAATGAAATGAAAATTGGAACTATTTAATTGCATCTAAACCAATCCTTGTCTATTTACAAGGACATACAGGTCTCTGTCCCCAGAGCACCCTCGATTCTCTCATTTTAAATGTGTTAATAGTATTTCTGGAATAATTTTGATTTAATTAATACTATTTTGTTTTAAAACCAAAACAAATAAGAATTTAGCACAATCTTGATTCTTTTACACACATTTTCACACAAAGGAAAACAGACTCCATTTAGCCTAAATCTTCTACCATTTATATTGAAATGCCCCACTGATTTTTAATGAAGAAAGGAAAAAATGCTGTTGCTTATTATATGTGTCACACATTGTGTGCTTTTTAATAAAAGCTTCTAATACTATTTCCATGCTTAGATGACAAAGCATACTTAAATTTTAATTTTCATCGTAATATTTTTTTCACAGATATTTTCGTCCATTTCAGGTACAGCATAACATACACTGAGAGACTTATTTCAAGGGAGCAGTAAGGTTTCCATTGATCAAAGGTTCTTGTGAGTCTTAACAAATTAAACTGGGTAAACTCTGTGTAACTTTTCTGAAGAGGCTGTTAGGAATAATTCAAGGAGTGTTCTATACAGACCTACTATTTTTGCAGTCAGGCTTTGTAATTTTTATGAAACAAGTTAAGTTTTTAAATTATATGGAAGTAGTTTTTATTTGGGTGGTTTTTTAACGTATAAATCCTGAAAGTCTTGGTTATTTTTTCCTTGTGTTAGGGTGAGCTCTCAATAACGTGAATGGAAGTTCAACTTCAGTAATGATAGAGTAATAAAAACTGGATCCGGATCCCAGGATTTGGCATATGGACACTAAATCTATTAAGTCATCTTGTCCATATTCCTGCCAATGCAGAATTGTTCCCTTCAGCATAATCTCCAGTGCCTTATTCAGTCCAATTTTAAATGACTTGGGTGAAGCGGTTTCCATTACTTCACTTGGTTGAAGTATTACTTATTCCACAGACTAATATAATGCTTTTCAAGCTGCTTCATTCTCATGGATCACTTCCCAATCCCAACATTTCCCCTAGACAAACGAGTATGAGTAAGGGTAAGGAAAATGTGTGTAGAGTATAAAGGCCAAAGGAAAAAGGGGCACAAAGTCCTTCCCCTCACACCATTTTTTATGTCTTTCTCTTGCTTCATATTTCTGAAGGCTGCCTATTCACTCTTGCCAGTGACACTTGGACCAAACTCCCTGAGAAACAGATCCACTGTGAATTTTTCCCCATTTTTCTACATGTGAATAATTTAAAAACAGTCTGTGAGGTTCATCTCTGCCTCCCCTGCCTTCTTTTTTATATCCTGTTATTTTACTTTCTTCTATATTTTATGTATTTTTAGTAAGGCACTGACTTTTATCACTTATTGCTGACTCAATTATTCATTGCATGTCACTTAAGATATTATCCTGATCAGAAGGAATTTTTCACAGAGGATCCACAGAGTATGTTTTTTGCAGGTGAATACAGTGTGTGTAATAAAAATGACATTTTACAAATTATCAGGAATGCTAAAACCAATTGTAATAGAAGATAAGATTGATGAAAAAACATTGAGAAAGTGAACAAAGGTTTGTGGGCCCTGTTTTGTAGTATATCACATGTATACAGATAGCCAAGGCTTTAAATCACTGTGCATGCAAAATGAGGTTGAAATATTTGGTGGTGTAGCTGAAATTCCATGCTAAGATCTTTGTTTCAGTTTTCAGCTATATGCACAGTAGATGTTGCAAGAACAAAGACTGAATTTGGCACTTTATTGAGATATAGAAATTCAACAGCAGGAAATAATCTTCCTTGAAAGAAATTCCTATTTCCGTCCTCTTTTTTTTATATATCCTTTAGTAGCTGATCGCTTAAAACAGGTGCTGTAATTCATGATTGGACATTAAACATTTACGACGGATGGTGTCTGTGTTTAGAGACAACTTTATGTACCAGTGTAAGGCACTTCCTCTCAGGAATCAAATGGAAATAAGATCATATAACACTCTAGCAGATTATAGATTTGAATTTACAGATGCTTGAATTATTCACTGGAATTCAATTACTCAGTTCATTTTCATATATGTAATTATTCAGAAATGAAACTTGATTCCTACAAATATGTTCTTTATATAGAAGTGTTCAATAAAGGCAACAAAAAAAGGATGCCACTTGGGTACAAACATGCCTGAGTCTCACGTGCTGCCAGTGCTGCCCAGGTTTCTGGGCTGTGACAACTGTAGTGGAAACATCTGGAAGAAGTTACCAGTGGTTGAAGAGGTACGGCATGCCAGGGCAAGTCTGGCCGTGCTGGGAAGAAAGTGAGGACAAAGCCCCGAAGCAATGGTACGAAGTGGTGCCTGAGAACCAAAAGCCTTTATTGCAGCTTTGTTTGAATAATTCAGGTTCTCTAACAGTAATGAACTGCTAACCATTCCCACTCATGGAAGTCTTCTCTGTGCAGAACAATTATTGTCTTGGGGATATATTCACCTTTACTGGTTAACAAACCATTCTCTTTACTGAGATGTCCATATTTTCCTCCAAAAGTATTAGCATCTGTAATTTCAACTCTGTAGAGATGAGGATCCTCACTCAGCCCAGACCACGCTGTACTGAGTGCAATTGGACCCAGATTTAATGACACGGGTAGAGACATTTTAGAGAGATCCATCCATAAGCACTGGCTGGATGGCATACACAACTGTCCCGTGGCATGGCTGCATTCATGTGGCTGTGCAGCCCTTCTCTTTTCTCTGCTCAGATAAAGGCTGTATATGGTCGGACACTTGCGCAGTGGTAAAAAGTTACCTGTTTTGAGGAACTCGAAATGTAGAGAAAAAACAAGTTCTTTTCCAAGGGAAACACAGCATGTAGATTTTCTTCCATTGTGTGCAAAGTGTCTGTTTACCTGGAATGTATCCTGCAGAAACAGAACTGTAGTGAGATGCTTTGATAGCTAGACACGTTTTGGCTCCTGGGAGCATCCTCTGTTCTTTGTCATGCCACTCTTAGTAACTAACTTCTTCCAGCTGGTAGTGATTTTTTTCAGCAACCACAATGAACCTGCAGCACCTCCTCTGGGCACAGCAGAGGTAGCTTCAGCTGGCTGAAGTTACGTATATTCCAGAGTACATATATAACTCCTTCAGCTTCAGGAGTTATGCATATTTGACTTACTTCCTTCAGAATATGTAGGTGAGCACCTCTCTTTCCTGTCCTTACTCTGGGTAGATATAGCCTATATCAATATAAAATACCTAGAATGGAGAGCAAAGAAAAAACTAGATTCAAATGCCCTGTCTGGCATATAAATGAATATTCGTAGAATCATTGAGGTTGGAAAAAAACATTGACAAGAAGGGCTGGAAGGAGGATCTGGGGAGCTACAGGCCTGTCAATCTGACCTCAGTGCCAGGGACGGTTATGGAGCAGATCATCTTGAGTGTCATTCATGTGGCACATACAGGACAACCAGGTGATCAGGCCCAGTCAGCATGGGTTTATGAAAGGCAGGTCCTGCTTGACTAACCTGATCTCCTTCTATGACAACATGACTTGCTCAGTGGATGAGGGAAGGGCTGTGGATGTTGTCTACCTGGACTTTAGTAAAGCGTTTGACACTGTTTCCCACCACATTCTCCTGGAGAAACTGGCTGCTCATGGCTTGGATGGGCGTACTCTTCACTGGGTAAAAAAATGGCTACATGGCTGGGCCCAAAAAGTAGTGGTGAATCGAGTTAAACTCAGTTGATGACTTGTCACAAGTGATGTTCCCCAGGGCTCACTACTGGGGCCAGTTCTGTTTAATATTTTTATCAATGATCTGGACGAGGGGATTGAGTGCACCCTCAGTAAGTTTGAAGATGACACCAAGTTGGGCGAGAGTGTTGACTTGCTGGAGGGTAGCAAGGCTTTACAGAGAGATTTGGACAGGCTGGATCGATGGACCGAGGCCAATTGTATGAGGTTCGACGCGGCTAAGTGTTGGGTCTTGTACTTGGATCATAATAACCCTATGCAACACTACAGGCTTGGGGAAGAGTGGCTGATAAGCTGCCTGGTGGAAAAGGATCTGGGGGTGTGGTCAACAGCCAGCTGAATATGAGCTGGTGGTGTGCCCAGGTGGCCAAGAAGGCCAACAACATCCTGGCTTGTATCAGAAATAGTGTGGCCAGCAGGACTAGGGAAGTGATCATTCCCCTGTACTCGGCACTGGTGAGGCCACACCTAGAACACTGTGTTCAGCTTTGGGCCCCTCACTACAGGAAAGACATTGAGGTGCCGGAGCGTGTCCAAAGAAGGGCAGTGAAGCTGGTGAAGGGTCTAGAGCACAAGTCTTATGAGGAGCGGCTGAGGGAACTGAGGTTGTTCAGCCTGGAGAAAAGGAGGCTGAGGAGAGACCTTATTGCTCTCTACAACTACCTGAAAGGAGATTGTAGTGAGATGGCTGTCAGTCTCTTCTCCCAAGTAACAAGTGATAGGACAAGAGGAAAAGACCTTAAATTGTGCCAGGGGAGGTTTAGATTGGATATTAGGAAAAATTTCTTCACTGAAAGGATTGTCAAGCATTGGAACAGGCTGCTCAGGGAAGTGGTGGCGTTACCATCCTTGGAGGTATTTAAAAGGCGTTTAGATGTGGCACTTAGGGACATGGTTTAGTGGTGGACTTGGCAGTGTTAGGTTTGCAGTTGGACTTGATCTTAAAGGTCTTTTCCAACCTAAACAATTCTATGATTCTATGTTTTTAAGATCAATCCTATGCTTCTGTGATTTTAAGATTCTATGATTCTATGATTTTAAGATCATCGAATCAACCTCCAGGGATGGTGACTCAAACACTTCATTCATGATGAACCATGTAAACAGCTAGATACACTTACACTGAGCAAGAAAAGCCCTAGTGCCAAACATCTAACGTTTCTTTAATAGATTTTTTTGTCACTTAAGTTGGATATTTAAGAGGCTCCTTTACATTTTACTCTCAATTCTGTCTGATTGGTAAATTCATTCTTGTGCTACTTAGCACAGGAGACAGGCAGAATACCCATAAACCCAATATTTTTTCCAACACATAACAGAAATGATCTGCTATTCTAAGGGCAAAAAGCAATGAAACAAAAATGGGATATCACCCAAGAAAAGATTTAAGAGGCAAATAGAACCTGGAAAACAGAAAACACAGGAAAACAAGACACAATAAAGAAGGTATGTCATGTAGGAAACATTACATCCTCCTCCTGAAGACAGATATCGTCAAACCCACTATTATCAAAACAAAAGCTTCTTTGACCATAATTGGTCATAAAGACATTGGGTCCTTTTCAGGCTAGCTCTGGGTTAAGCTGACGTCTGGATTATTCTTACTTTTTTATCAAAACAGGTCTCACTAGTGGTAAGTTTGTTCAGAAATCTTTTATATACTGCCATTGCCTCCAAGCTGCTATTCACCAGGAAAGTATGCGCATGGGAGGAAGGGTGGGAAAGAGGGCAGCAGCCAGATCTGTCCCCATACTGGTGTACTGTCATCAGAATATGGACTGATTAAGCATGTTCTCAGAGCAAAACTCATACTGAAGTCTTTTATAAAGTCTCAAGTCATTTAATTGTCCGGAAGATGAGCCCTGAGACCAGGCTGTAAAGCACATTCTTATTCACTATCAAATTACCCAGGCTGTTGCCATGACCTGAGCTCGTTTTAGATGTTAGATTCACACTTACCTGCTCCAGAAGAGGAGTGAATCAAGCCAAGGTTTCAAGTATTATTACCTAGGCTGTAGTGAAGTGCTATCATCCTCAGATGAAGGAACACCACGAGTAGGGCCTTAGCTTCTCATGATCTAGCTTGCTAACAGCTGTTGACTGACAACTTATAGCACAAGCAGAGACACTGGCAGGTTTTCTTTGATAACTAAAAGAAAGAAAATACAATATGTTTTGCATCTGATTGATTAGGTATATGGTGGTTACTACTTTATTTTTCTAGTTTTTGCTGCTTTTTCTATACACTTCCTGTGAGTACAGAAAACATAAGCCAGACCCTCCTTTAAGAAGGTACTTTAGAAGCCTTTAAGAAAAAAAAAAACACTAACAACAACCACCTAAATGTTTTCCTGCTGAGATCTGGAGTTCTGTAAGATCACTATGCAGAGCTCTGGCAGGAAGCCCACTACTGAGCCATATACTGTAAAGGAGCTGAAGAAGATCTTTGCTTTGTAGGTGGTAGAGTGCCTTTACCAAGTCCTGGAGTACTTTGCAGCAGTCTTTGTCATGATCCACCAACTTAAGATCCAGAGTATTCAAAAGATGGCAGAAAGCGGTAGCAGACAAAATAGTTTTGAACTGTGTGCAAGTATCTTGGAGCTGAAGGGTCTAAGAGTTCTCCTTCTCACTAAGGGAAAATTAGACCTTTTTGGATCAAAAATACACAAGTCTTCCTTACTTCGATGTGTTCTCCAGAATCTGCAGATGTGGACTTTTTGGACATCCTACTCAAGATGATAGAGAATTTGAGTGACTATTAAAAGTTGTGGAGATAATATAAAGCGTTTTGGTTTACTTCCCTGAATGGAACAATGTACTTTAGTGAAGCATTTGCTTTCACCAAAGCCCAGCTATGTTGCTGATGGCTGCTGTGCTTTTCACTTGTGGAGGATGCTGTGCTATGGGCAGGAGGTTTAGAGAACAAACAGGAACCTTTATTTCCTTTCATTTAGGGAAAAGAAAACAAGGCAGAAGGAGGAATGCTGAGCAGCTGCCTGAAAGCTGCTTCGTTTCAGCTTCGTTATAACATGATCTCTGAATTGGTTTTTGATAAAGTATTTAATATATTGGAAGAAATCACAGACCGATAGCTATAGTAAGCAGTTTTATTTAGAATTTGTGCTGTCTGTTGGCTAGTGAAAGCAGTGTAAATTCTAATAAACAGATGCTGTGCTCTTCGAAACAGGGCACTGCAATCTGATGTGGTACCTAATAATGGAATTAACAGTGAATGTGATAACGCAAATGTACAGTTGTCAAACTCCACTTACCACCTATTTCATCATATGGAGAGCAAAGAAATCATGACAGTACAACATACTGGCAGCATGAGAATCCGTCTCTTTTAACATCATGCTATTGTTGTCAGTTAGGAGAGCAGTTGCTCAGTTTGGTGCTCTCCTCTGAATATCCAAGATCATTTGAAGTTGGTGGAAATATGAGTGCTTTGTAGCGTCTGCTTTTTACATTGTAGTGTTCTGCAACCTTAAAAACAGATGTCAGAAATAGTTTATTGTGCTTTTCCTCAAATATTATACAGCACTGGTATGTGCAGAGCACAAAGGATTACCTCAAGAGCATTGTGTAGGTCTTTGTCTTTAGTTTATGGTCTCTGTGATCTATTGTATGTAAACCTTTTTACGGGACTGGGAAGGGACGGTAGCCTAAGTAAAATTAAACACTGTACTATGTTAAACTTTTAGGTCTCTCCTGTTCTGTAAATGGACACACCGAAGACCAAAAATAGAAAGTCTTTACAAGTAAACATTTTCATCAAGTAATTTTGATGCAGAGAAGTATTTTTCGCTAGACCACTGAAGAAGATGTTGGGTTTGGTACTGGCAATAACAGGACTAATTTTCGCAAGGGACGGAGGAAGCTTTCTCTTCATTTCCTCGCATTTTGAAATATCAATGGGGAAAGCTTAGCTATTTTTATCTTGTCATCTCCCAGTTCCTGCATCACTTTCTTCTGTGAAAGGCAGTGGAAGTTAAAGTACCAGTGTGGCTACAATCCAAAGAGCATGAGATGCTTCCAAGAGAAATGAGTGACATATTGTAATGTTTTTTCAGGCATCTGTGCCATTGTTGAGTATAATACATTCTTGTCTTCATGCCTAAAGGATCATACCAGCAGAAAGCCCGTATAAGTGAATAAAGAAGCATGCTATTTCCCTATAGGAAAATGATAGTCCAATCTATCTAATTTACAGCTTGGTTTAATGGTCAGATTACCACTGGAGATTTTCAAAGTATTGTAATAACATGGAACAATCAGCATATAAGCCAGGATGTGAAGGCTTATGTTTAAATGCACTGAATGCCAGGATGCTATGGGAATTGGATGCCAAGGACAAGATTCTCAAAGATACAAGAGAGCATATCTGAAAATCCCAGTAAAGGAGCCACACAGGGTTATTTGAAAGACATGACAAAGCAAAAGTCCATGGACTCATTCCCTTGGTTTGCCCTGTCCCAGAAGTTTGTCTTTATTGGTAGCTGGGGAGTAATGCTACTGCTTGGTCATCCGTTCTCATCTAATGAACCCCGTGTTGATACATCTTTAAATGAAGAGATAGGAATGTGCAGGATTTTCATAGCTTGTCACTTTGCTAAAAGATGGAACACATAAATTCAAGGTTTTTACAGATTAGGAAAGGGTTTTTCCTCAGGCGTACTTTGGGAGTGATATAAAGGTAGAACTGTATATAAAATATAACATTTCCTCTCACAATAAGGATTTTTAAGAAGACAGTCTTGGTTCCATGCCCTATGAGGAGTTCAGTCTTGTGCAGATGATGTGTTTCAGAAAGCAATGCTGAGTTGAAGTGGCTTAGTGAGGTGCAGGTACAAACAGATTCTGCGTGGCTCAGCCATGTTAAGATGGCAGCATTTAGGGAAAGGTAGGAGTGTAAGGAACTTCCCTGTTTAAGTTGTCGGTACCTTAGCTCTTCTTAAATCCTACACAATGTTCCATAGGCTACATGCAGCAAAAGATTAGGGAATTTCTTGCATGGAACTGAACTACATGAAACCTGGTGATTGTCTCTTCCTCAGTGCTATCTAATTGTCTAAGTTCAGGTGACCTCTCACCACAGACTTTAATTTTTCCATGTGGCTACTATTTTGGTTTTCTGTATTGCTGCACTTGCCTAACTCTGAGCAGATGGGTACTCGTCTTCCTCCAAAGCTTCATCGGAAGTATCAAAGCTCAGCATGACAGGCCTGCACATAGGAGTCTACAGCTTGCACCACTATCATATGGTGAAGCACCTCCATACTACTACCTCACCTGAAGGGATTTATTGCTGCCCACCACATTGTGGACTCATCTGGATGGGAATACTTGCCCTTATCTTGTCTTTGTCCTTTTCTAAGAGCAGTGAAAGAAACAGTAAGCATTGTTGTAAGCCTCACTAGCATAAGGCTGCCATTTGTCGCAGTTTTCCTTTATGTATATTCTCATTCTACCTGAAAACTTTGTCTGGAGCAATCCAGGAATCCCAGACGTGCATTTTGCCTTCGTGTATCAAATCTACGCCACATGCACAAATCAGCTGTCCAGGGCAAATACAGTAAGTTCAAAGCTCCTTAAAGGCATCTGGCCTCCTTGCATGTGGCATACGAGTTTCTTGCATGGAAAAGGCAAAGCAGCAGACTCGTGTACATGCAATAAATGTCTGAGCCTATGCAAATACTTTTGTCTAGGTTAAGCAACCTTATGTTCCAGGCTTGTGATCCCACATATCCAGAGCTGTGACTGCCACCAAAGCTCCAGAGAGAGTGAAAGGGCTCCTGTCAGTGTACTACTTTGTCAGTGTTCTACTTCTTGGCCAATACTGGGTGAGCTCTACACACAGGACCTTTCCTATCCATTTCTAAAGAGCTCATTGCCTACACTGGATCTAGCCTCAGATGACCACCTGCACTTTCAGGTACATTTTTGAATAAATACCCCTGAAAAGGTAGTCTTAATCCCTTTACAAGCTCTGATGAAATTCCAGATTATGTAAAGAGATAAGGCAAAGTGGTTTGACTTGCAGTTCTACCGATAATGAAAGCTGGAGTCCCCTGCACAGAATCTCTGGAAGATCACATTGGCATTATTTAGGTGCTTTAATAGGGAATTAGATTTCAAATTTTAGACATCGGGAGTTTAATGTTGTGGTCACAGTTTGTGTGTGTATTGCAGAACTTGTGGGTAAAACATTGAATCGAAACTCGTTTTATCCCTTGTTGTCTTAGAAATCATGTTTCGTTAGAGCAGTGCAAGATGTTCACAATGAAACACCAGACCACACAAAAGTCACCTGGTGTGGAGTTTTGTTACAAACTAGTAACGCAAACCATATTTATCAAAAGATTTGCTTAGCATTGTGGAACTCCTGAATGACCTGAACTCAATTTTAAGCATATATGGTGTGTGGCTTTGGAGCACAATCGTGCAAAATTCATAGCTTTGCATGGTTTTGATGTGAGGTGCGAATAAACACCAGGTGAAGCACAGCAATTTCAATTGAGTTTCAATTTGATCAGGACCTGATCCTCACCCGATGTTAATCGGTGTAGCTCCATTGAAGTCAATATTTTGTTCCGTTGTGGAGCTACACCAATTTACTCTAGCTGAGGACCTGATTGAAATTTTCAGTTTGCTCAAACCTGAAAGTCAAAGTCTACCTCAGTGGGTGTGAAACTATTTGGATCAAAATGAAAGAAAATGTTTGGGCAAATGCTTGTGAAGTAAAACTAGTTCTACATTTTGCAGCTGTAAGGTCACAACCCTGAAATATATATTCCTAATGATATAACCATAAGTTAAAATCCATTATTACTTTTTTTTGCTAACCAGTAAAATGATTTTTGCTAAATCTACCTTGTGATATAAGCTTAAAAGCAAAAAAGGTTTTTCTACTCGAGTCCTATAATAATCCAAAATCAAACAGGTTTTGGAGATAGCTAAGAAAACTCATGACTTTGAGTGCAAAGGAATGCATAAGAAACCTGTATTTTGTTTTGTACTTATTCATTTAATATATAACTGTAAAGGAAGCAAAGACATGTGAGTACTACATAGGACTACAAAGATAATCCTAAAAATAACCTTTTGTGGGGCAGCCCTGGAGAAAACTGAAAAGTGACATCCTTTCAATTCTGCTTCCCGTGTTTATTGTTTTCTTTCCAACAATTCCATCAATTCAGAGGACAACTTTCCATTGACTTGCCCTTTTCCCTGAATACACCACGTAAAGAGAAAATGGAGAGCTAGTAATGCAGCAGGCTATATCTCTGAAACATAGCCAGTGTTTTCCACAGAAACAGAAGGGTGACATTGTGCATCTATAATTAATGATCAGTGTGGCTTCAGCGGCTGCATCCATACTCGTAAGCCAAGGCAGTGTTCCTCGGTGTTGGGCTTTCATCAGCTGTACGGTTAAATTGCTACAGCTGCCCCAGCATGGTTTTAGGCCTGGGCCACTTGGTACTGCCAGCCAGTTTTTGGGCACGGTGCAGGAGTCAGCACGCACCAGTGACCATTCACAAGTCGTAGGTTACATGCAGCTCCGTGCTTGCAGGGTGAGAGAATTTAATAATATGATCATGGTCCAGGACATGCCAGTTGTTTACAGCATCCAGGATCATTCTGGCATGCTTAAGTTACTAGTTTACATATAGCCGTTGTGTCTCATTCTTGATCTGCCGAACATCTTATGCATTTCATTTTTTCTCTCTCTCTTTTTTTTTTTTTTCCCCAGATTCTTATGTTTGTTTTACGCTTGTTTTATTTATGTAGCAACTTCTGGTCACCACATGGCATAAGCAGTGTCAGTTCAGATGTGTTGTCATGTGTGTTTGTTGCACTTGTTAGTAAGACAAATTTATATCTTTTGCAATCTGCCAAAAAACAAAAAGCAAACCCTTCTCAAGAGACTAGAGTTTCTTGCCTTGAATACAGACTAATTCAGGATACTAAATATAGGTGGTTTTACAGCACGCTATATAGAAAAATGAAGGTGGTTTACTAGTATGAATTGAATCCTTTTGGCAAATGTGTTAAAACTAAGGAAGAATGATGAAGAAATCTGTTTTTCTCAGTGAAACAAGTGAAAACTCTGTTAGGATTGACACTGGTAAAATACGCCATAGCTGCTTTCTCACTTCGTCAGTGTTTACATTCCTTCTCCCTTTCTTTAGGTATAAAAATGTTTAAGGTCTTACATGCTGAATCTTTATCAATTTTTCATGACATTTCTTTTGCTTGTTAGTAAGAAATAAGAGGAAGAACATACACAAGTATCAAAGCTTTTATGGGAAGTGTGGAAACAAATACCAAAAACTTCCCACAAATTTTGAAATCTGAACTGTGTCTTGGCTTCACAAAGGACTTGTGGAGAACTATTTTTTTCCCTAAAATAAACAACTGACAGCATTTACCAAAACCGTACTGTTTTATGGCAAATGAAGGGGGATGGGGAGTGAGGAGGGGCACGGCATTTCACTAGAATGACTTTCCATGATCATATTCCATTTGGTCACTTTTCACTGGAAAAATAATAGTCAATTCTTTCCAGAGAATGCTTCCATTACAAAATTGAGATGATCCTATCACAGACACAGCCAGTGCAGTGAGAAATGTCCTTTAAACTGAGTGCAGAGTTGAGATGATGATGAGCTAGCAGAGTGGCTTGGTGTGCGATCATTTTCCAGGTGTAGAACTGCTTGTGTTTGCCCTTATCTGAGAACACATTAGGAAAAAGTAACAAGCTCCCTGTCCTCCCTATTTACTAATCCTGTTCATCCCTGGCATCACTTATCTTTGTGTCATGGCTGTTAATCTGTAGTAGGTTAGATAAATAGGTCTGAAGGCTGTGAGTTTGAGAAAGAAATCTCCTGTTTTGAGACTGGAAAGTCTCAAGCTCAGCTCTTTTCCCCACAGAGGGTGAATGAGGGACAGCAGAATCCTTCAGAGAGGAGTGGAATTAAAGAGTGAGCTTTAAAGAATGAGAAGACTTGAGAGGAATCCCACTAGAACAGAATCCACTGGAGAGGAGGGATGATCCAGCGGTCAATGAAAGGTGCAGGCTGAGAGGTGGGAGATCTACAGCAGCCCAAGGTAGTTCTTCAAAGGTTGGCTGCTTGCCTGTCTGCCCGTTTTAAGTTCCAGACCTGCCAAATTCTGCGTGCAGCTCTGTGCTGTTTTGTGAGCTAGGACTTGGAGTTCTGACTCAATGCCAAGGGCCTGTACGCTCTGCACCTACTGAAATATTTGGGGTATTGTCAGGAATTGTAAAATTATTCTTGGGGTGTGTTCATACAGAGCTATCTTGCTAGCGTTCCATACAAAAATATCATTTTAAGAGGTGTTGTGAAAAAGATCACTGGCTGAAAAGTTAATTTCCTGCCCAAATGTATGACGCCTGCAAGGTAAAATAAATGTATTTAAAGAAATCGGCTATCTAAATCAGTCTATTTCAAAAGGAGTTTACTTTTGTCAATAAGGCAGAATCTTGTGAATCTACACACTTCATAATTTGCACATAAGGTTGGCAGTTTTTCCTCACTTTTTGGCAATGATTTAATAGCAGAGAGCTGTAGCAAGGGCTCAGATTACTAGGATTATATTGTATTACACAATATACTGCAGCATATTTACAGAAGAGCCTTATTAATTTGTATTCTACAAACCCACCCATTGTAAATTACTGCTTTTTTTTTTTTTTTTCATGCCGCAGCAAGGAGCACATTTCAACCCAGCATCCCGAACAAGTAACAAAGTGGTGTGATGGTGGAAGTGGGGAAGGGACTAGATGTGAGAAATCTTTCATTTAGATTCAGATGAGAACATTTTCCTCCATGCCATTGGATTAGTAGTCAGGAGATCCATGTTTTGCCCCTGAACCAGGAATTAATTTGCTGTGTGACTAAGTAACACTTAATCTTTCTTATTCAGTTCTGCAACTGTGAATCGTCTGTGAAATGATGATAAGACTTTGATATCTTTGATATCCTTTGCTTTAGGGTCTTGTGTACAGTTTGTATGAGGTAGCATTATTTGCTCTTAAAATACGTCCAGTGATTGCTCACAAACCAGTTTGGCTGGAAGCACTGAAAGCTAGAGTGGCTTAAAATATCTTTGCATTTGGTGGAAGAGGAATGTGAACTCAGTTCTTGTGTCTGAAAGACTGTCTACATGGAGTTTGAGACCAAATGCAAGTTAAGTTGTGTAGAAAGCAATTGTCTTTAGTTAAAGTGGTTCTTGAATCCAGAGTCAGTTCGGAAACAATTTTGTTCATCTGGTCAGTGATTAAGAATAGGAGAGAACAGAACCTGGCTAGGTATTACACTCCCTAATTTTAATGAGGAGATGATATTTATTCTATCTAAAAAGGTGTTTCTGGCTAATTACATGATTAAAAATTTGACTTGGCATTATCTGAGCTTGCACAGCAAACTTGACCTTGTGTTATATAGGGTTTTAAATAGGATTACTATGAAGTAGAGAGCAACTAATTAAAAGATGGCAGGTTTCCAGTTTCCAGTTGATGACCTGCTGCTGCTGCTGCTGCTGCTGCTGCTGCTGCTGCTTGTTGCTGTCCCCAGGGTGAGCGGGGCAATAAGATCCTCTGCTCCGGGATGTACAGAATGTTCTGTGGTGTTCGAGTCAGGCGCTCTATGGAAACTTAGCAGGATCTTGCATCCTCGGTGCTTTTCGTATGCTCTAGCTGGGGAAAACTGCCAGAAAGCCAAACCAAACATTTTTATGGGTTTCCTCAGGCCCTACCACCACATCTTGTTGAAAAATTAAAGTACACAATCATGGGTGGGTCTGTTGAAGCAAGCAGGCACTATTATTCCAGGTTTTCAAGGTTGTTTTTCAGTCTATGGATCCAGTCAATTAAGGAAAAGCACGTCTAAACTCTTTGCTGAAATTTCTCGTGAAAAACCCCAGTCCAGTAACACTTTCCAAATACCACTCAGCAACTGCAATAAGAGATTGGAGAAGATAGAGGTTTTGCTAGAAACACGAGTATCACAGAATCTTAGCAGCTTAGTTGTATTGATGAAACAGAGTTTCAGATTAAAAGGTCCGGTAACACCCCCATTCCCCATTTCACTCCCTCTGTTTGAATTCATAACATATTTAGAACAAAGTCTTGTCAGAATTTTTTACTCATTATGGCTCGATAGCAATTTAAATCCTTACAACTAAAGTGTTGACTGTGGCAACTTGGAGTTCAGGGCAGGTTAGCCACCTAAATATTTGCCCAAATTTTCAGATTAACTCTTCAGTCCGCACTTTGTTCTGCTAAGGCTCTATGTTTATCATCACTTGACCAGCTAGTTGCAGCTTGTGCACACATCCTCAAACAAGCTTTAAATCATATTTCTTGGCTGCGATGTAGACATGTCTTTAACCCCTGCATAGCAGTGCCAGACAGTAAGCTTCCTTTCTGATGCAATTTTGATGCATTCTTTCTGCATCCTCATCTTTGATCTAGGATCATCCTGGCTGGATAGGAAGTTAGTTCAGGTGTATATTTTGTTCATGTCATAAAAGTTAGTCTTAAACTTTTCAAGACGTGTGCATACCTATGAGCAATTAAAGGGATTTTATTTCCATACCCTTTTAGGAGATTAAACAGTAAATGCCAATTGTTCCAAAATGTTTTTCTAGTACAAACTCTGCAGGAGCCAAAACATACAAGACATCTTCAGCCATAGGCACTGCCAAGTGCAAGCATTCAAAATAAAGCTGTAACGTGATGGGTTGCATGGCACCATTCAATCTGAGCACAAATTTCCAGAATTTCCTGGCTAAAAGCCCTGAGCTACATAGTTCTGCATGACACGAATCTCTGAAATTGCTCTGTGCTGGGATTTGAAACCCTATTATTTTGGGGGGTGAATGAGGAGGAGGGGTGGCTCCTATCCCTTTTGTACTTAAATATTACATAGCTCTGTGATGTTTATGATGAAACTTACTCTTGGCTCTTTTGCTGTGTTTTCCAAATGCTTATCTTTTTTGACTTGTGAGTTGTGGACATCCCTAAATGATATCAGTCTCAAAACTACAATTCACTTGCATGTATTACTTCAGGAAGGGTCTCATAATTCTTAAAATGTGATAGGAGACAGTTAGAGAGGGGAATGAAGTGGTTTGTTTTTATTTCTGCATTGGTAGGAGGGGAAATGGTCCAATCTTGTTCTAAAAGACAGTCTCCCTAAAATATGTTTTATCCTATGGACTGAGTTCTGCCCACATGAATGCTCAGTTCTCAACTACCTAGAGGCTCCTGGAACTGTTAAAGTCTCATTTTGTTCCTTCAAAGTGGAAAAGGGAGCCTGGCCCAAATTAAGCTAGGAGTGCTGTTCCCAAGGCATACCAAGCTTTATGGGACTTCAAGCACAGTATTTCAAACTCTTAATTCAGAAGTATAAGGGAAAACAATTGCCGCTATATTATGCCTCTTTTTCTAAACAATCCAGTATGTTTTCTTTTTGTGTAAATGTGATGCAGCTGGTTCTAGTACCATATTTACAGTAAATATCCTTTTTGGTAAACTAAGGGCTTATTGAGGCAGTGCAGTAATAATGTGTTAAAGGATTTAATCCACTTTTTGAACGGTAACTAGGCATGGTTTTTTTTTGAATGAACGAATGATCTGAGCATGTAGGACAAAATCTTAGCAATGTGAAGGATCGGAAATGAGCCGATGTTTGTATTTTTAATTCCCTGCTTATGAAAGAACTGCTGGTTTTGAAGGAATCCTGACTTTACTTGAATTTAGTGAAGTAAGATCTAAGGCTCTTCTGCGATGAATTTTTTCAGGAGTTCAAATGAAAATATGGAACTTTCAGCCAGAACCTATTGTTTAAGTTTAATGAATCAATTAGACACAGAAAATGTTAAAATATATAGAATGAGAATGACTTTCTTCCCTTCTTTAACAATGTTAAGAAAATGGACTTGTGTTACGGTTTCTGTCATTGATGCAATCTGTTTTAAACATAATTTTATCCTGGTTGCTTTTTTTCCTGCATCTTTTTGGATTAAACAATATTCTTCAGTAGAGATGATGGCTGTTGCAGTCTGTTTTCTTCAAAAAGTTTTCCTACATATATCCCACCATGCAGATTCAAAGTAAACTTGGAAGAAAATGTTTCAAGAGGACTTTTCTGTGAGCCTGCTTAATTGCAGCCATATTCATTTGTACGACATTAAATTAATTGAGAAATCCATTTGTCAGAGAAGATTAAGTAGAAAACTAATGTCAGCTTAAAAGGAGCCTTAAGAGCTTTTTAAGGAGCCCAAAAGTGTATAAACAAAAATTTATTTATGTAAAACTTTATTCAATAGTTTTCGAGTTATACCAGTATGATTCTTTAATGTTGAGTTCACCTCCATTTCAGACTAGTTAAGCACTCTTTTCGACAGGCTGAGGACAGTTTTGGTCCTTAGATTTGAATACCTTACATGAGAGTTGTTGCTCACCAGCCTGGGCTGCAGCACCAAGGACACTGTTGCATCTTCCACAGCCAGGAGGAAATGGCCTGCCTCTTGTAGGCAGGGTCGGTACCTTGAGTTGATTAGTAATTAGTTCATTATCTTCAACTCAATCCAGCTGAGTAATAATGACTGGATGCCATAGAGAGTTCCTTTTTCCAGGTTAAAATGACTGACAGTTACTAGTCTTTTAGCTGGGTCAGATGGCAAAGTGGCATCCTCTGCTGTGCAAGGCTGCACACTTAACCCATAGAAAATGGTCAGCCTATTTATTCTTTTGCTCCCACCTCTAATTTACAGAAGACTTCACTGTCACAATGAAAAAGCTACTTGTGTAATGTAGCTTTTCTCCTCAGAGAGCTGATGGGTCTCTAGAACCAAGAGGTGTGTCCAGCTGAGCATTTATCATTCCAGATGAGTTTATCAGACTAAAACATAGGAATGGAAGTCAAGTCTTGAATTATCTGTCCAAGTTCTGTAGTATAGCTATCATGTGTTTTCATGGTTTGTTAAGTGTTTCTGAAGAGTGGTTAATGTTTTTCACCTCTTTACTCTGGAACAGATCTTCCGTCAGAAGGTTATTGCTGTAATGGCTAGACACCATCTTTCAGTTTCCAGCCTCAAGTAATTTATGACCAGTGCTTGCTGACTTATTATTGTGCCAGCACTGTCTGTTGGCTTATATAGCTATTCTGCTTTCCTGATGTTTACTTGCCCACCCCAAATTAATTTTACAACGCTACACCAGCAAAACTTTCTCAGTTTCCTCTCACATGAGAGGTTATTAATTTCTCTGGCTATCCTAGTATGCCATCTCTACACCTGTTCTAGTGATGAGTTCATTTTCCTTGAACACAAGTTGTATGCAGTATTGCAGATGAGGTCTCCTAAAGGTTGCACAGCTGGACACTAAGAATTTGCTACTCTTCCTCTAATGTTACTTAACAAAGCATTGCTTTGTAGCCTCCTGCAGTCATCTGGTAGTTCCAGAGCAGACAGTTCTGAGACTTTTCCAAATGAGAGTTTTAGTTCTTAGCCTGAAGGCTAATGTTTTGTTATTTTTATGTTATTTACATGTTTTGTTATTTTCACTACTGAGTGTCTTCTCATTTCAGTTCACAAATATCCAGTCCTTTCTGTGGGTTTTCCTTGTCCTCTTGTCTGTTGATGTATGCCTCTGTGTGTCGCCTGCAGACTTCATCAGTGTACTCCTGTGTTATACAGCCAAGGCATTAATCTAAACAATAAACAAATCAATTCCTTGTGAAACTGTTCGTAACCTCACCTCCAGTCTGACCCTTTCTTTCAATTTTACACACAACTTTCTCCATTTTTATGCTCTCTCCATTTTTACGTGTTGGGCTTCATGCTAATATATGCTTCATTTAGAGACTGCACTGTTTCTGGGCCTGGGAACAGAATCGAGATCAGCATCTTTCTCCCTGGCAGATGTCTAGCAAATAGTTGAAAAATCCATTAACAGGCTTTTTATCTTCTTAATTATGCCTAGCCTAAGTAGTGCATCAGTTTTCCTGTTAGTTGCAGTAGCAGAGGTGAGGCCAGCATTCATGCTGGGCTAGTTTTGGTTTTGGAATGGGGATTTCATTGGTTTGCCATAAATAATTTGGGGTTTATGTTTTTTAAAATTACTGGTTTACTTAGCGCACTAAGTGAGAAAACATTCAAAACACATCTTCTAATTAAAAATTATACCGAGGCTCTCAACAACATACAGATGTTCCACATTTGGTCATGTATCGTCCCGGATTTTGATGGATAACATAACACTCAGCTGAAGTGAAAGACTGAGACTGTATTGTCCTATATTGTCAGAGGATCCAAGTCCAGGGTAAATTGTGTTTTCCTTACTCTGAGTATAATTTTGTTGTTGTTGGTTTTGGGTCATTAACAGTGTGAGATCACAAGTTTCCATTTCTTTTAAGGCAGGATTGCATCAAGATCCTCACTGAAGGGCAGTTTAATGGAAAATCTCCAGAATTTGGGATATTGGCTCTGTCACACCCATAGTGAGTCTGCTTTCTTTTATGGTTGTGTGTGTCAGAGTGTACAAACAGCTGTCTGGCTACAGCTGCAGGTCTTGTACCCAGCAACATACAGGGAAAAGCATCAAAATGAAGTCCAGCATCTGAAAACAAAAACTTCTTATTGGATCATTCTTCACCTCTGGAATCCAGCACAGTGTCTATTGCTCTCTTTATTAGTACTCAGGCAGCTCAAGTAATACAAACAGCACTCTTCTTGACCTCATCTAAAAGCAATCATAATATCAGGGAGAGTTTCATAGTGGAATCCCGTCTACAACCAAGTTACACCTCATGTGGGCCAATGTTCTCAATCCTTCAATCACATAAGCCAGCCAGCGGCTCCTCTCACTGGCACAACTAATATTTCCCACCAGGGCAATGAGTCTTTCAGATTCTGAGTTTTTCTGCTCACAGTTCTGAACGTACATTAGCATTTGGATTGAGGCAGTTAGATCTGAGCAGACTCCAGGGCCCATTAAACTTCATCATCTTGAAGTTCGCTGGCATCGTTGTTATTTAAAAAAAAAATCACACTTAAAAAATGAACCACACATTCCACATGTACTAAGTATAACTTTCATCACTACGAGTATTTCCATATTCAAAAAATGTGAATTTATATTTATTTGATCTGTGCTTTATGAAAGAAGCTATTACACGAAGTTTCCACTTTAGTTGAGGAAGTACTGTTTAATTTGTAACTTCTCAGAGGATTAATTACGAAAAGAAAAACAACAATGACAAATGGAAGAATTTGTTTATGTAGATTGATTTAAAAATAAATAGGATTGTAGGGCTGCCCATTAGTCTGAACCAGTACAACAGGACACAGAAAACTTTTTCTGGGTGAGTGTGTCTAAACTCGGTATGTCTAAGAAACTGTAGCTAAGATCAGTGGACAAAGTTGAAGAATTAAATAACTGATTCACTTTTTAGAGTAGCAGTGTCTTGTATACATAGGATTTGGAGCTCTTCAAAGATATCCTGCCCTTCACACAATGACTTTGGTATTTAAAAACAAGATAAGGACATGTTTCTATTCACAAAAGTTGCGATTTTAAATAAAATCAGGTTTATATTGGAAACTACTGACTGAATTTTTAAAGGATATGTTAGTAATAATTAAACACTATAATGTTTTTGCTGACATCTTTATATTCTACCCTCACCTGGCAAACTTGGTTCAGTTCTGGCCACCTTCCTGTTAACCTTTTCTCTTGAAAACTGATTATTAATTCTGACTCTTTGTTTTTGGATTCTTAGCCTGTTTCTAATTCATGGCAGTATTTTACCTCTCACCCCAATTTAGTTTCCGTAAAGTTTTTTATACAACAAAGCAAATGCCACTTTAGAGAAAAGGAATTGTGAAAGACCCTTAAAGGGACCTTATCATGCATTTTAATAATTTATTTTATTATTTTATAATTTTTTTATCTTTTGAATGAAAGGAACTAATATAAAAACACATTTACAATATAAATTTAGAAAATAATGATATAATGAAAATATTAATATTACTCTGTTGTTTTGGAAACATAACTATAATAGCTCTGAAGCAGTACATGAAAGCCTGAAGGTGAAAGAGAAAATGAATCTGACTAACTCTGGGAGCCCAGCCAACCACTGATTGCAAGGAGTTTAAAACTAAGGGGGAGTTAGGTGCTGAGTGGACATACTAAACATAGTGATTAGAAAAGGAAAGAATTATAAATACAGCAGATTCATAAAATGACCTTTCAAGGTGATGGATAGTGCAAAAAGGAAAATTCTTGGGCCAGCAGAATTCCTAGTCATTTGCACATTCCAATAAGTGAAAAGATATCATATGGAAAAAGGCAACATGACTTCTAAAGCATCCTAGATATTTGCAATATTCACAATATTTCTATTTATAAATGAGGAGGATGAAAGACACGTATTAAATGTAGTTTGACATCTGACCAAAGATATGGCACTTTTGCATATCAACTGATATTCTTGAATGTAAAAAAGAAATCTGAATTGGATTTCCTGTGGCACAGGAACTTGGAACAACATGAAAGTCAAAGTTTTGGAACAGCAGTCAATCTAGAGATAGAGAGTGACATCAGTCATTACGAAGTGCCATAAAGAAAGCAAAAGGAAAAGTAGGAGGGAGCCATTTTGTGTTCATACTCCCAACAGGTACAACTACATTGACAAGATGAAGGAGAATGAGACAAAACAGAGACTAGCTGAAGCTGTCAGCCCATGTATTGACAATGAGCCAAATCCTGAAGGTGACTCATTATGAAGACGTAAACAATCCTGGTCGGTGACTCAGTGGTGAGGAAGCTTGGCTAAGACATCTGTAGTCCATATAAAGAAAACAGGATGATGAGATTTCTCTGGGGTATGGTAAGATAAACTATGGGACAATAATATTGCACGTGCCTATGATAGCCTGTAGAAAGTTGGGACATTCTTACCCTTTATAGCTCATGGAGGAATGTACATATCACCAACAAAGGAAGCTTTGATTGGCATTGCCTGGGGAATCTGAGAGGAGCATGGAAATGGATATAGTGTGAATCTTCTGAGAGTCTGTGGAGGAAGGAAGAGGGTGGGTGATGAATATCATCATGTAGAGAGTGAATGCAGAGAATATTACAGTTTGATCAGTTAATTTGTTAGGGCTTAGAAAGTATAATCTGAGTAGATAGCCCTTCTCCTTTGTGATTTTAAAAACTGGCAGTGTGTACCAGATCTTAGCAAAGCAAAATATGGAAGAACATAGATTTTCTAGGAGTTATGCTCTGCAGGTGACAGGGATGATTTTAAATAAAAGGTGAAGATTATGCATCTGTATACCATTTGAAGAAGCATGCTGGACAAGAAGAAAACACTCTTCAATTTGTGATGTGGTAATGAAAAACTGGGGATGAGTGACAGCAGGCAAAGCTGTAGATTGGCTCTTGTCATTATTTGTAGATGCCGCTTGAAGCAAGACTCCGTCGTGATAGATGCTGTGGAAACATGCAACAGATCAAAGATCCTTGAAGCGTTCTGTAATCTACAGGTGAACACAGCTGAGTTTAGCAGCTCTGTGAAGACTAACAAGCATATAACATCAAAGATGTTCTGCATTAGACAGAAGAGCACTTTGCACTCAGCAATGAAATACCAATTTTTGAGTAGTTTGAGAATTACTAGGTGGTATTCTTTGGTTCTGCAGGCTTTTACTTCTTTTGTCTCCCTAGTCACCTCTCTTCTAGTGAAATACTGCTTCACCTTCCACTACTCTTGTTTTCCAAAGGTTCCCCACACCATTGCTATTCTGTCACAAACACTTCTTGAAACTGTGTCACAGACGTTGGTTCTGAAGGAGTGGGGTTTGGCTGTAGTGTCTGAATTTTGTGACCACTGTTGAGGGAAGTGTGTGCGTGGCTCATTCCCACACCTGTTTCCTCCCTGTGTTTTCACCGCCAGGGAGGTTCTCTGGGGTCTATGTCACGGAGGAGACTAGGTCAAACGATTTTTCTGTAAAATGTTTCTCTTTATGCCTATCTTCCTCTTTATACACAGGAGGGAAATAGAGAGAAAAGATTGTTAGGAAGTCATTACTGAAGTGAAATAGAATTACAAGTGATATTTCTCTGCTGGGAAGAAAGCTGGTCTTCAGCTCTGCCCATGTCATGACTCTATTTTCTTTTTGTTTATTCAGATAGGAATATTGCAGTTTCTAGGGTTCTGTTAGGTAAAAGTTGAAGTTGCATACAATGCTGAGAAATCCTCTCTAGAGAGCAGAAAATGTTACCTTCTTGGCTACTGCAATGAAATCCGACACTTGTTTTCCAGTTGCATTTTGCAGATCTGTTTGATATTTGCTAAGTGTATCAATTTGTCAAGTAAGCACCAGATTTTTGCAGCATTTTCTCCTACTGAATTCCCGTTAAAACTAAGTTCCGGCTCATCATGAATGAGTGTACCACAGTTTGGTCCTAAATGAACTGGTAGCTATGTAAATGCAATCCTTCCCAGCTGCTGACAAAGACCTGACTGAGCTGGCTAAGCCAGGCAAAGAAGCAAAGGACTTAAATTCTCAGGAGCTTGAATCATGGAACATAACTTTAAATGAAAACATTGGCTTGGGGGGTTTGAAGAAACTAGAGGGATTTTGACCACTGTTACTTAAAAAATATGCTGCCGTCTGTACTCTTTCTGCTTTTATAAAGCATTTGAATTTCTAAATTAGTTAAAAGAAGACCTTAATAAAAATCTAGTTTTAGAATTGCCATGCATGTTGCAGAGTACTGACAAAATTCTAGCTACCTTGACTCAGATATGGATTTCAGAGGTGGGGTTTTTTGTTGTCATACATTTGTAACAAAATTAATTGAATTAATTGGGCACAGCCTGAAGTTCTCAGCATCTAAGGACAAAATTAATTGGATTAATTTGGGACAGCCCTAAGTTCTGCCAGCATCTGGCACCTTCTATTCAGCAGAAAGCATCGTCTGAAATGGATGCCGCTCTAAGCTGCATGGAACAAAAAAGCAAAGCATCTGACAGGATTGTGATAACTTAGGAAGGCTTTCTTCTCACGTTCATCCAGCTGGCAATCAGTGTTGTACCTCCTGTAAAACAGAACAAAGCAATGAATGCCCCTCATTCATTTTTCCTAAAAGAATAATCCATCAATCTGAAGAGATAACACTCAGGCAAACTAGAGTCTTTAGAATTTTGGCTCAATAAGGTGACAACTGAAAAGAGATATGTTAAGAGATGCAGGAATAGCAGTGAAGGGAAAAAGGTGGCTCATTAAAAAAAATAAGAAACTATCTTAATTCTAGGAGATGTACCCTTGGTGGTTTGAACTGGACCCGAACGCTGTTTCAGTTGCTTTCTTACTCCTGGGAAGCAAACTGTTGTTCCTCTGCTGTGCAGGTTCATTCTTTCCAATCTTAAAATTAAGAACAATTTGTTTTGTTTTTTTTTTTTAAATCCAGGGTAAGGATCTCCAAAGCATCTCAGCGACTTTGCTTTATCATTAGATAGGCTCCCCAGGTGCATTTTTTAAAAATGACAGTACATGTCCAAGTTACTTAAGCACTCCTGAAAATTTTACATCAGACTTACATCTGCCTATCACTAAATCGAGAGATGTTCTGTTCTCATATACAATAGGATGATGATAAACACACCGGATATGGGGTTTAGATGAGTCATCATGACAATTCCTCAGGGGACCCAGGCCATGAATAACCTTTCATAAGGCAAATTAGGTAGCAGTGAGAGAGGACCCTATAACCCAGTCTGTTGCTATGTTTCAAACAACCCAGTCTGTTTCTATGCTTCAAGCACATACTCCCTGTTAATACTCTGGGCCAGCTACATATTTCACAGTTAGCATCACAGAGGAAGTGTGGTTACTAATCGGATGTTACTCTCTCTGTCCCTCTTGGGTAGTTAGAAAGAAAGAAAAGGAAATTTTATGTTGTTAGCACTCCCCCTCCCCCCCCGATTTAATATCTGCTCTTAGCAGAGATTTAGTGACAGTAGACTCAAAAATATGAAATCATAAATTATAATAAATGGGCCATGCTGAGATTTCAGCTATGGTCCCTTTAATCACAGTGTATTGTAAGGCGTCACCTCCTATGCAAATCGCAGTTAACTTGTAATTTGTTTTCAGGACCACATCTGTAATACCTCCAATGCTTCTGTCACTAAATATGTTCCCATTTGGACTAAGTGGACAACTTGTCCAGTTTTCAGGACTGTATCAGAGATTTATCAGTTTAGAGGATTTTGGATACCTTAAATCCTTTGTGACCAGGAAACTTAATATTCTGAGACTCAATCTCTCCCAGATCATGCAAGCTTAATCAGTTTTTATCTGATGATCCATTTTGTATTGTTTTTATCCATTTAGAACATTTGCAAGGCCATATTTAAAACACAAAATTAAACATTAATCTTAATTTCTCTCTTTCCTGGCCCTGAATGCTTGATTTCTCAACCTCAGTTTTGTTCCAATCTATTTTTGAATCTCTTTGCATACTCCAATGATATATTACTTATGAGATAATATGAAAATGCAGAGTTTTAAAAATATCCACTCTTGTAGATCATAAGGGGTTTTTTTTCTGTTTTACTTTTTGAGGAGGATTTGGGTTGCGTGTTCTCTTTAACAGCAATCTCCTGAACTGCTGTACTTCTGCCACATATTGGACCTCACATCTTTAGGCTGACACCTGTTATTTTCACAATAGCCACTTTTTACGTTCTTTGAAGTTGCGACAGGTGTTGCAAAACGTAGGGTTTTTTATATCACATTGGCTTACTTCTTATTAAAACCAGAAAATATCTTTTTTCAATTACTTGTTCTGCTTTAAAAGATCTCCTCTTCCCATGGTACAAAGGAAATGGATAGTTGTTTCAGGGTTCACATGTTAAAATTAAGAAGAAGCCAGATCTAATACAAACACAGAAGTAATGTCCCCTACCTTTCCTATGGTTTATTCTGTAACTGAGTTGTTATCACACTGGAACATGAGAAGGAAGTCGTTGCATCTTGCTTGAGAACACTAGTGGACAACAGCCTTTGGGTTAGTAAATATTTTCAGCTTCTTTTGCACTGTACAGTTCCTTCAGATCTGTCACATCTCTTCCAAATTCTCCTTGATTAGTTTGCTGAGCCTGTGAGGCTCAGCTCAGAAATCTTTCAGTGTTCTTCTCCCTTTGCTTATCTCCCTTTCTTTCAAAGTCAAATTGGAAAGCAAAGGGGGAGGGAGTAATTTTGACCCTATTTCTACCTCCTTCTGATGAATAAAAAATTATTTTCTTTTTTATTATTTCATTTGTTAGAGATTTGATAGAAATAACAGAGTGCTGGTTTTAGGAAGATGAGTGATATCTGTAATGTGGAAGAGAATGAGGAAAGTTTTTTTTCTGACAGACCTGAAACACAAGCGACCTAGAGGTTCATGTCCTTGGCTATAAATTCATAGGCAGATCCTTGGGGATTGAAAGACATATGACTTTTTTCTTTGTGATTTCCTCAGAGTTCTACCCTTAACTCCAGCCTTCTCAGAAGCATGGCCTAATGCTCCCTGGGTGCATTCCCTGGTGCATTTCCCTTACTTGTAAGTTTTTGAAAAATTATGCCAGATCATGTTGCTATAACATTTTAACCTTGCTCCACTTGGGAATCAACATCTTGCTCCAAACACCAGTTGACAGATATTGGTCTTCCTGTTGACTTTCCATTATTATGAATTACTCAAATTTCTGTGATAGGCTTTTAGAATAATTTCAGAGTAATTTGTAGAACAATTGCTTGCCTTGCAACTGCAATTTATGTGAACACTTACGTTCCAATTTAGCAAAGTATTTAAACATATGCTTTAATTTAAGCTTTTGCTTTTTTCTACACATTCAGAAAATGCTTAAATCTGTGTTTAGGTACTGTGCTCAACTAGGGTCTTTGGTTGGTATTTGAACTGGTGAATTCCCAGCATATAAATAAAATTGCAATATAGTTGGTAGTACAAAAGCTGTTAGTAAAACTTTTTAGTGCTCACTGCTTCATTTACCTCTTCCACTTCATTTTATGGCATGTGTTATAAATGAGGAAGAATATCAGAATTTAAAAGAAATGGTGGCCTCTTGACTTAATTTCTTTTACAGTGAAGACTGGATGTAACTGTGTGTCTTTAAAAAACAAACTCAGTCCATTTTCTTCGAAATTGTAACATAGTGCTCACTGAAGTTTTGATACATTTGTAAAGCCATTTATATTGCTATACATGTTTTTGAAAAATGTTTGGATGAATTTTAGGAAGATACCATTACTTTCTTCAATTTTGTTTCTAAGCAGCATTCTGCATACAAAATAACTTTAACTAAATACTCACTTCATGAACTAGTTGGTAGATTCTCAGCTGGCGTGCTTGAGGGTTGCCAGTGCTCAAGGCAGTACACCCTACCTCTCAGCTAAACGTGTCTGTGTAGTTTTTGTGTCGGGGCTGGATTGTGGCTGACTGGGCCTGGAGACACAGAGGAGTCAAGGGAACTGCCTGCACCTGTCTGCGCAGGCATATCTATACTTTCACTAGATATAATTCACCTCATAGGGCTGGAAAAGAGCCCACACATTTTTTAAATCCCACTGGAGCCTTACTTTGAGGACTCGAGTGATAGAGAGGTCTCCTGATACCTATATATTGAATGATAAATTCTACTCATTTATGAATGCGTATACTGTACCTGCATGTTATTCTGAGGTGCTACCCATAGGTACCACATTCCTTTGATAGCTAAAGCGATTACAGTATTAATCAACTGAAAAAAACCTAGGTGCCATTTAAACAGATGTTGTCCCTTTCCTCAATAATGCCTACTATGTTTCCAGTCCACTAAAGCAGAAGGTGTTTTCTGCACCAGGTGATCTAGAGCAATCACAGATGAAGCTGATATAAACATAGGTACAAGAAACAATCTGCATCATAACATTAAATTTCTAAAGTTCTGTAAGAGTGTCTGGTGTGTTTCCAGAAGGGAAATATCTCCGAATGCAGGTTAGGTTTGGGGAGGTTGCTGTTCGGGACAGGAGTGGGGACAACTAGGAAAATCGTGGCTCAGAATAATCATGTTGACTCTCTGAACTTTTAAAAAGCGAAGCTATTAAGGCAAAGTTATGGTTGTATTTTTTGTTTGTTTGTTTGCTTGTTTGTAAAGTGGTACAACTTCTGTGTTGCTGCAGGACTTTGATTTCAGCATTGGGAAACGGTGTTGCATTTACAGCCTCATCTGAAGGAAAACAATGTTTTATGACGTAAGGACAGAAACAGGTTCTCGTATTCCTAATAGTGTGCAAACATTGTGGTCTCTGTTGGTAGTGTTTAAAACAGACAATTGTTTTTTAAATTTGATTTGTGTGGTTTTGAGTCTCAAAGTTTCTTTAGAAAAACTAGTACGTTGGGATTGCAAAAGAAATGCTATTTGTAAAGGTGACTTTGAACTTAATCTTGTGAGGTGCTGAGCATTTGTAACACCTATTAAAATTAGGAGGATTTTCTGGGTTGAGCTGGCATTCATTGTGTCAGCTTTCACGTTGCACTAAGGTTTTAATCAGGTATCATTTGGAAGCATGGTTTCTCGTGACTCCCTGAATGTCTCCTGCTCTGCACTCTGTCGTTTTGCAGCCTGGCTGGGATATTCAGCTGGTTATTTCACTGGTGCCTGGAGTCACTCTTATGCATCCAGATAGAAAACCTACCCAGAAAAACACCTGGACAGACCTTTAGCTTTGCATGGAAGCATAACCTATTGAGACGCAGGAGTGTTTTACTGACCCAGGGCACACGTTATTTGTACCTGGAACTAAAAGCACATCTCCTGTTTAGGTGCGTAATGACTTCCTCTGGCTTTTGCTGCCACAGCAATGCTCCAGCCATTAGGAGCATCTGTTCTTAACTACCATCTATCTACTTCTCATTACTGGTGGGAGAAAGTCTTACTTACATGTAGCCTTTATATGAGGAAAACTGCTAAAACAATCATGTGCCACTTGAAGCAGAGTCCTCCATCCGGAGACTTAAAAGAAAAAAAAAGGCAGAAACCCTTGCGCAGTGTTACGTGTTGTTTTCTTTAAAAGAAAATATTAAATGAAAGCAGAAATCTCCATACCCCAAAACAGTAGCTAGAAATGAGCAGCTTCTGCTACATACATGCTGCAATATTGTGAAACAAAGATAGACCTTCTGTTTTGCAGAGTATGATAAGTATAAGTTACCTTTCCATTTAAAAAAAATGATTTTAGCTTTTAAATGGATGCCAAGGCAATACTTGTTAACAGGAGAAAAGGGGGAGGGTGTGAAGGGACAGGGAAGTATTTTCATACTGTTTTCATTTTCTAATACAATGCCCTTGGAAAAAAAGGCAGAGGATGACATCATAAATTTGGAATTCCAAGGTCACAAACAGGAATTCGGACAACAAATGGGAGGGTTTAGGAATGTACGTTGTAAAAATAAATCTATCAAATTTAAAAAGGAAAAATAGTAGTATTGAAATGTGATATTTCCAATAGATATTTGTATAATAAATACATCCCCTTTCATAAATGATTACTTGATACATTTTCTGGTTTATTTGTTGTATTTATATTGTGTGAATGCAAATATTAAGAGGTTTTATATTTGTCTTTTTTTTTTCTTTCCCTTAGAAAACTACCACCGCTCTCTTAATCTTTGTATTTACCACTCCACAGGAATGCTTAATTCAGTTTTGAAGTTTCATATGATACAGTAGAATTTTCTGCATGTCTGCAGGTAGCAGCCAGGGACATATATGTAGCAGTGATAAAACTTTATTGAAAACTACATAACAAGAAGCTTTTGGGATGGAATTTTGAAACTTTTCTGGAAGAGATGCTAGTACTTTTTTTTCCCTCTCTCCCTTTGTACCTGAGGTTTTGGCATTAGGATGACCTAAACAAGAACTGGAACTGCTGGGTCTTTAATGAGATTTTTCAACCTTCTTTTTTGTATTAGATTGCCCAGACTAAAATCATAAAAATCTACTGTACCATATAAACTATGCACTGTTGTTAAAAAGAGGACTTTTGCTTTGTAGGCTTCCGTACCTATTTGTTCCTGTTTCCTTAATATTGTTTTCTCCAGATGTTGGAAGTTAAAACACCCTTGTTATTTTTTCCAGTGTCACTCTTTGTTACTTTCCATAGGCAATGTTCACCAAAGCCAGGCAGTGGAGGAAATAACAGATGTGTTAGCCTCAAATTATGGGCATAAAAATAACCTTAATAAAATAGGTATTAAGTGACAGCACTTTACAAAAATCCAGGTCTAATTTACTCTAGCCTAGAAAGCAATAACTTAAGGGGACCTCAGACATGCATCCACGGACTCCGGATAGTTTGTAGCAGCGCGACAGTAGCTTGGATGATGACAATCCCAGCTTGCTGTCGGCAGCGCATTCCAGGAGAGGCTGTCAGGGTGTGTTTGCGCTAGACGCTTTTCTGCCTCTGACACTATTGTTTGCTAGTAATTAATATTCCATTATAGACCTGCTAATTCTGCCAGAGAAACCCTCCCTCCTCCTTAATAATAGTAGTAGTAACAACACAACCAACAATAAAAAAATCAGCCACGTTCTGACTTTGAATGCAGACAAAATTGTCACCCTGGGTTTACTCTCCTTTTACCAGGCCTTTGGTTCCTGCTGTTCACAGAAAGCTGCAGATGGCTGCCTCAGCAGGAAGCCCTTCCCCCTTCCTTAATGGAACTCGTGGGAATGCGGGGATCCTGGAACCGAAGCCCTCCTTCCCTTCCAAACCTCCTCTCCAAACCCCTACTGAGTAAAAGGAAAAAATCCCCACATCCCTGGAAACATTTTTGCCAGCCTGTTTTTCAGTAAAAACTTAAATTAACCACTTCACTCCTGATTATAATAAAGATTTGTTATTGAAACAGCTTCTCTTTAATGTACTGAATCATTTCCACCCGCTTATTGAAGTCGTCCATTTGGGTTGAATTATAGCGTCCCACTTCCATTATGTAATAATTTCAAATAAATGAAACCAGGTTTGAATTCTCCAACAATTAGCAAAGTTTTAGCACGTTCCCCCTCCCCCTACTTCTTCCCAGACACCTCTCCAAAAAATGAGATTAAAAAAAGTCGAAAATTTTGGCGAAGTCACATCCTAAATTTTCATCTCTTGTTAAAATCTTCTCCCAGATTCGCTCAAACACATCATATGGGTTAAGTTACGGCTTCCCTTTATATTTATTTTCAAGTGCAAAATAAAAACAGCTTAAGCACCGTGATTTGATATTAGGAATGAAAGAGTTAAATGCCTGAACAAAGCACTCCATTTATAATTTTTGTTAGGAGTTCCACACAGAGCATTAGAGTGAGGTGTGTCTTATAAAGAGGGTGTTTATATTGGATTTGATATAGTTAAGAGATTCAGCTTACATATAATAGTCTCCTCTAAGAAGCAGCATAAACCAGAATGAGTTCAGTGGGATTTGCTGAAGTATAAAATATAGTATAAAAGTCTAATCTTATAGACTGTATCAAGCACAGAGGAATTAATCTCTTGCAAAACATCCACTGCAGAAAGGGAAAGAAGAAAATAGGGCCAAATCTGTAGCCATTAGTTTCAGCAATAGCCTTAAGGCCTCCAGCCTGCCCTGCATTTGCTCTTCCGACTAAAGGTTACATGTGCAAATCAAGGCAGTGGGATGGGGTCCATAGTTCAAATGAACTGGAATATGTTCCTTATAGAAACAAATAAATTAAAAATTGCCCAGTATATTTGTGGTGCTTTCACTAATTCAGATGGTGTTGTGATCAGGCCCGAAGAAAATGTGGAAACCTTACAATGCAGAAAAAGAAATAATAGAAATTTTAGATGCATTCGTCTGCTATAAAAAGGATGACTAGTACCTATTACAAAGCCTGAAGTAATAACCTTGGGTTCAGAATTTGGAAGTCTGCAGTAACTTGTGTAAATAACCGATAGCTGGAATACAAGAAGGATCTTCGAATTAGAAAGATGAGCAGTCCAATTTAAAAATGTCTGACAAGTCTGCTAACAAAGGAAGGCCGTCCTGGATGGCTCAGCTAATTGAGAAGATACTGGGCAAATGGGAAAGGGTGGGAGGAAGAACTGTTCTGCATCTGACTGAGGCAGATTTGGCTTCAGTTCCACCTTCAGCGTGATACCGAAAGTTTTAGTTTCCCTGACACCCGTAGAAAAAGCAAAGCCTCTCGAACTGGGATGTTATAAATACTACAGAAGTAAGGAAACAGAAAGCACACTAAAAAGAATTCTTAAATGGTAAGGACCATATGATGTACCCTGAAGGCCAGTGGGGATTAAAGCAATGGTTTCATTAGCTTTGCAGTAAGAACAGTTCAGGGAGGACTGTAGAGTGGAAAAATAAATATACATCTGCACTTAAACACTAGCCTGAAAAGAGGAACATATGGTAACCTCTGGGTGCCAGCTTTTCTTAATGAAGGTTGCAAAGGCTGCTACATTTGATATAAAGTCTGAATGAAGACATATAAATATTACACAGCTTCTTAGAACTGATGGTATCACACTCCAGGGTTGTTACTTTGAGTTCATTTGCTGCCAATAGGGCCGTGATTCAAAATACCATCAAAGGTTGAAAGTTTCCAAAACTGCGTCTGTGTATGTAATTGTTAAGGAATCTTTAGAAGTACACATTAGGAATGAGAGGGCCTGAAGGGAGGAATGGGCAACTTTTGAAAGCAGTTGACACTGCTTGTGTCAGCTTGGGAAAAAAAACAGCCATTCCCGCAAAGCGAGTCAGTGCCATTTGGTGACAGATTGCAGGGCATCACCAGTAGGAAAACAAGAATGAATAGAAAATCACTAAAATAGAAGCACCAAAAGGGCAAACAGTAGATTTTCTTTTTTTTTGCCAAACATGAAGGCTATAATCTGCCCAATAATAAGAAATAAGTGGTGAGTGATGTCGTCATCCGGTATTCTTGTCAAATGATCAGCGTTTGGGTTTTGTGGTTTTCCGAGATAGATTTATTGCCCAAGATGAGGGGAAAGTTCTACAAAATCCACTCCATAAAAAAATGTTTTTGTGTATGATCTCATTCATTATGACTTTTACTATACAGCAGAATGAGAAGTGATCACAGTAGAGATACTTGAAAGGTAAAATGTGACCAAATGTTGCTTAAATATAATAGATAAAACATGAATAGCATTTCAGGAAAGAAAAGTAGTTACCCTGGAAATACTTTAAATGTTTGCATGTGTAATGGTTCTCCAGGAGACCCAGCACACTAATGATGGGCCATTGCGCTGAGCTGAAAAGGAAATCCATTCCCATACACTGCCCCTATCCAAGTCCATTAAGAAATAATGGTTGTGAGATGAAAGTCTTGTTAGGGTTTCAGTGAAAATGTTTGGCACACCAGGATGAAAAGTCAACAATCTGCTTTTAACGAGAGACACTGGAAAAACTTTGGTTAACATACCACTGAAGATATTAATTCTCCTTAATGGCAGGATGCAACACAGCTTTTTATAGTTTTTGATCCATATCATAAATTTGGCCATGACAAAGGGATACTCCAGCTTTAGCTCGCTGGCAGGAACATTAGCTGTTTCCCAGCACTAAAAGGTTAGTCCTTTGGATTCTCTGTAATGCACCAAAGGGCCAAATTGTTTGTGTGGAAATAAAACAAGATAGGCCAAAGAGAGAGAGGAAGAAAGAAGCATAGTCAGTGTGTAAGCTGCAGCAGATTTAATTTAGTATATTTTTTTTGCATCCATCACCTTGCTAAGGGGTCTAAATACAATACCAATAGGAACATTTATTTTAAGAGGAAATGTAGAGAGATGGTGGCAGTATAAATGTAGATGTTCCAGCCATTTCCTGTCCGCTTCAATACTCTAGTGGGAATGTCTAGCTCTGTGTGCTTTTCCTCTGTGTAATGGTATATTATCAACTAGTAAAGGATAGAAAGTGTTTCTTTTATCAGTTCAGTGCAGTGAAATTTGGAATTCCTTCTGAATCAGAATCTCTTCTCTGAAACAATGCTCCATTTGTTCAGTATATGAACATAGAATTGCCTCTTTACAAAAGCTGATATAAAAACTTGATAATTTATTACTTCTATAGCAAAGGCGCCTACTAGCTAATACCACCTTTGGGCCTGGTACGATACGACCTATTTCCTTTACAATAAATAGAAGTGAACAATAGAAATTACACACCAGAAAAAGAATTCTTGTTCAGCCAGCTTGCAAATACAGCATTGTTCCATACACAGTAAAACTCAAACACAGAAACCTGAAAATTTGGCAAACTGTGTTTGATTTATGCAGAGACTAAATTTCACCTCTAATGGCTTTGTGTATGACAGAAATAAGTCACCTTTATGTAGCATATTGACTTAAAAATCTCAAAACACTTTACAGAAATATCCTATCCTGAGACCTATTTTGTAGATCAAGAAGCTCTGGCAGTCAAACCAAGCTGTTTGGAAGATAAGTGGCTAGAATTAAACTGGAAATTCACAGGATGCTGTAGTACCTCCTCCTCCCTAGGGCGAAGTGTCTGCTAGAATGCTCTTTGTCATATTCTTCCTAAATCACCCTTTTGGGTTCTTGTGTTGTTTTTACCCATAGAATTCCATATCTTCAGTTATTTCTCATCAGTGAACTAAATTATCACTTTCATTGATACCAGTATATTCTTCAATCTGCTGAAAAGCACAATACATGCTTCAGAAGCTAAAACTAGGCAGTAACTTTGTAGTAGTCAATGGATTCTGTCCATCACAGGTCTCCAGCAGGAGCATTATTTGAGATTCCTGTGACTGTAGCTGTCATTGGAAACCACAGAGACAATCCATGGAAGAGATTATACAGTCCAAGAATTTGCAAATCTGTGGGTGACTGCCATGAAATCAAATGGCATGAATATTAGTGCCGTCGATTTACTCATTCTTTCATTTTTTTTTCTGACCTGAGGCTTGGAAGCACCATTTAAGTGAGACATTTGTGAAGAGACTGTCATCTCCATGCATTAAAACTGCTCAGAATAAAGCAAGCTAGTGTTTCCTATTTGGTCCTGGAGTCTAATCTTGATTCTACCCACTACTTTTTGAAAAAGGCTAATTAATCATACTACTCTAGGAGGCTTCTTTGTGATTCTATCCTTATGATCAAAATACTCCTTTATTTTTTAAAGGAGCATTGGTTCTTAAAGACAATTAAAAAAAAACTTGTAATGTACTAAGTGTGATAAATAACATCTTAGGTCACTGAACTTGCCTGTCACTGTGATATTTCTTTTCCCTGTTTGAACTAAGACACAAAATTATGTGACATTTTCTGCTTATGTTCATTTTCCCCCCATTATTTTCCTTATTTTTTTTTCTTATGAACTTGCATAATGGTAAAAACTTGAATGTGGAGGAAAAAGTCAAGATTTTTCTATTAAATGAAAGAAAAAGAGACACCTTTTGTACTGTTTTAATAATTTAATTTCTATGAAGTATTGGATTTTGCCCTTTTTCCTTTCAAATATTGCCTTTTGATTCAAATTTGATTTTGTAAACTAACAATTTTAGTTTGAATGATATTCTTTAAAATTTTCTCTATGTTTTTTTAAAAAAGGGGTACAGAGGGGAGAGAAGGAAAATGGGAGGAAAAATTTGAAAGAACAAGATGAAAGTGGGATCATTAAACTATTCTGTAGCTAAGAGATTTATTAATGGAAGTGTTATCCCGTGCTTTGAGCAGAGTGGGGAACTTAGACTTGGCCTGTCTTGTGACCTCCTTTCTGGCTTCCAGTTGACGTTTTCTGAGACCTAAGTTGCTAATCCTAGCAAGAGGCAGGGAGGTGTTCCAAGGAGTGAGAATATTATGCAATAATTAATAAAAGAGGTTGAAAGATGAGTAGGAGCCTAAGGAGATACCTCTTGGCATGCGCTGTTATTTATATGCATCTTTCCAGGTATCAGTGCTTCCAATCTTCTCTCTTCCTGTGACTCCCTGTGATTGCTGTCAAAAAGTTATAAATTATGAGTCACTCTCACACTTCAATTGTGACATTTTTTTCCTTTGGCTTTTTAGATTATTAAAGAAACAAAGAAAATTAGATAATAAAAACCAAATTAAAATAACTCAGTATTTCCACTGTGAAATCTGTCACGTTTTGCCAAGTAATTCACTTTATGTGGTACAATATTTGATTCTGCACAAGGATTACAAACCAATATGATGCCTAACAGTAGCCTGGAAAAGGTTTCAATGGGCAGAAAAGGACTTAAAGGTGGTTTATTTTGTTAGTTAATCGTTACTTTCTCATGTATGTTTTCTTCTAACAAGTCTCTGGAACAAAGACAGCTAGGGAAGCACAAACATTTTTTGCCACCTGTTGTTCTCTCAGAGTGCTCTCAGGCTCGTTGGTCTGTATCCTTGGGGCTGGAGAGAGAGATACTACAGAGATTTCAGGTACTTATTGAAGAATCAAAACAGGTCCTGGAAAACTGCAGCTGTCTAAAGGGGTTTGGAAATTGGCCTCAGTAGATGGGGCCTGGATGGGACTTCCCTTGGCAGCTTCAGCTCCCTGAGGCCAAAGCTAAAGCTGAGATTTCGCAAAGTGGCAGCTTTTTGTTTTATTTTTATTTTCATTTATTTTTAGTTTAAACAGCTAAACAGTCCCGCTGGGGACTGTGATCGACGTTCATGCTTTGGACCTGCCTGGGCATTGTAAACTAGGACAGAGTTGGCCCAAGAACTGAGAGGCCATTGCTGGTTTCACAACCAAATAGTTTAGACTCTACTTTTTCAAATTCCTTTCAATAACTTGAATTATTGCCTCCTGGTCACAGACGCAGATGGGCTGACTTGGTTAATCTTTGCCATGTCCAGTTTCTCTGCCTGATTGGAAGCAAAGTGGGGTCCACAGCTTGGCTGACTTAGAGCTGAGAGATGAGATGTGTGCTCGGAAGCTTTTAGTTAATTGTACGGGGACTCTGGTGGAGTGTGTTTTAGAGCGAGGATGTTGCATCACCCAACCCATGGAAGAAAGAAAGCAACTGCTTTTCGCAGCCAGAATCTGTTCTTTTGGCTAGTACAGAAGGGGCTTAGTATCCTATTTCTTTTCTTGGCTCTCCATAAACATCTGGCAAGGATGCCTATATTTTCAATCCTCCCACTAAATTTCTTATTTTCGTTACTTGGTCTGAACACAGTTGCATTGCAGAGTTTGCCTGATGACTTCTCTAATCAAAGAAGTTGGTCACTAACCACTGTTATTCTGCAACAGCTATGAATGGACACTCTCTTTTGTAAAATTGCAGAATTATCTTGGATTCAGCCCATGCTAAAAGCATCCATGGGGGAGTTGCTATAAACCCTTTTGCACTTCACTCATTTATGTGAAGAGGCTCTGACTAATCGAGAAAGAAAATGTCAAGGCTTAACTCAATTACATCATTACTCAAAATGTATCTGATATTGTGTGGGACACAAAAGGTGTGGGGGAAGGGATGGCGAGTACCTCAGGGTAAGGCACCCTGTGGCCTTGCACTGCTGGTGCTGATGGCCACAGATCTCACCCACCCCCTTACGACAGTGGCACAAAATGTTTTGATTCTCAGCCGCAGGGCTGTGTGAAAGAGGAGCTGCACAAATACAAAATGATTGGATTAAAATTGTTGTACCTAAGGTGAGGGGATGTAGGAGATGGAGGTCCATCAGTCTGGACATCTGAAAGGACTGCACTTCCATTTGATCCGGTTTCCTTTCACCACCTCTTCATCTATATCAACATACTTCTCTGCGGAAGAAGAGGCCAAAGAAATTTTTCCTTAAAGCTCAATGAGAGCAAAAATTTTATTAGAGAGTTAGTTTCACCTTAGAAGCTCAATGCCACACTCCCTGACCTTTGTTGTGTTTGATCATCTTTGCTGATAAACTATTGTCATGTTTAAGGATTGAATTTTAGTGAAACTTGAAAAGTCATTGTCAACAAGGCTGAAAAGCTGCTTCTTATTTTGCAGAATTTCTCCCTGTCTGTGCCTGTAGTCTGCGCTCGAGCTTATGTCTGATAAGCAGCTCTCCTTAAGCCTTGATTGAGAAGACTTGTTTTCCAGGCTCTGTATAATTTCTGTGACCCTCCTTTGAACTCCAGGATTTGATATCCTCCCCAAAGCCCAGACACAAGTACGGTCAAGTACTTGCCTTGTGAGTGCCGTGCATAACAGCAGCTGGATTACTCCTTTCTCATTGCTTAATATTCTCAGTTTTACACATCCAAAGAAAGTATTTTTTTGTCATTGCGTTGCACTGACATTAAGCTCTTCAGAATATCTTTTGTGGTAACAAAAATTCCTAATGATCTCAATAAGGCACAGACTTCATCCTTAGTATTTAGATGTTAGGCAAGTCTGCAATTTTCCAGGTTTACAGTCCCATGTACCACCTGGGGAATGTTAGAGCTTCTGTTACTACAGCCGATTTCACTATCGATAGTTCAAAATCTATTCAAAATAGACGGAAATCAGAAGTTCCAGAATAGCTATTCCAAAACTTCCAAAGGTGCACTCTGCTCATAGGAGCACATTATATTTCAATTATTGCCCCAGGGTTAGATGGAAAGTGGGTCCTTCATACGCAGGGCTTCAGCAAAATGATAACACTTTGGGTCATGTAAACCAGAAAGGTAACTTGATATGTTTGGAGTTTCCTTGCTTTTGGGGTTTTTTTTTTGGGTTTGGTTTTTTTTTTCTGTATTAATTAATTGCTTGCTTTCTTTTCTCCCACTCCAAGAAGAAAGGAGGACTGAAACCCAGTAGATGCAAGAAAAACATAAAGCTAAAAGCTAGAAAAATAATCAGTATCAAGACTTGATAGGGCTAATTTGGATGAGCTGCCAGGTCGGCCACTGTCATGCTTATGTACAAAAGGAGAAAGCAGAAATGGGAATTGATTCCAGCTTTGCCAAAACTCTGTGTTATGAGTCTGAGGAAATAGCTGATGTATACCTTAGCTTCCCTGTGTGTAAAACGCAGCTAATAAATTGTTTGTTAAATACCTGGAGAACCACTGACAGAACACACAAAAGATTTTTTTTTTTTTACACAGTTTTGCTACAGCAGAATTGTATTCCTTTATCTTCAAGATATCCTTCCAATTTATTGTAGGAAGGAATATAATTGCAATCTGGACCTCAAGCAAGCCCTAAACCCCACCAGCAATTTTGAACTTTTTTTACAGCCAGACTCTCTTATCACACCTGTTTCGCCTTTGTTTTGCTGTGGGTTTTTGTTATCTCCCCATTTGTGTCATACAGTCAATATGGTGGGACAGAAAAGCACATTTTCAACCTGTGTGCTGTAGTACATAAGCATGGAATAATTCTATATATTCCTGTAGAACTGGGTGGTTCTGCAGCTTCAGGACTACAAATGTCCAGGGATGAATAAAAATTCTCAGGCCGACTGCATATACATTGTTTCATGTTCAGCTACAAGGTCGTGCAAATGTCTGTACAGATATTTCGGCATTTTGAGAAAGAGGTCTGAAGCAGTCCTTGCAGCTGCTGTAGAATTTTCTCCAAACTGTTATGTGAATCAATTCCCTTTACTTGAGTATCTTCCTACTTTACAAGGCAAACTGTGCTGTATATAACATGCATTTTGCACAATTTGCTGCAGTCAGAGTTCCCAGATCTTCCAATATGGGGCAGCAGTTGCCAAATCCTGGCAGAGGAGAGTCACTTATTTCCATCTGTGAAAATATAGTCCTTTTTTTCTATGTAGGTAGAGAGAAGTTACTAAAACAAGCCACTGGGAATGTGGAGGAGATGGAGTTTGTGTTATCCTTTTTTTTTTTTTAATTTGCTGGCAGAGCAGAAGCAATGTGGTCGAGGAATGTTTCCATTTCTTACATTCTTTATTATGGTGAAACCTGCACGTTAATCTTTCATGTGATGTAGTTTCTGGTCAGAACTGTGATTCATCCTTTAATTACTGGAGGTGTTTTTAACTCCTCTGACTTGTTTTTCTAGCTAATTCAGTGTTCAATACCACATTTGAATTTCTTCCCAATAGAAACTGATGCTTTGCTCACTACATGCCACTACGATATTTTAAAAGACTTCTGGAATGTATAATTTCTCTCTTCTCTCTCTTTGCAGAACTTTGTTCTGCCCTTGAATCATATTTATCCCACACGTGGAGGTATAACAGATATATTTGAGGCTTCTGTATCTGAAAATATTTTTGTTCTTCAGTATAGCAGTTTAGCAGCATTTGCTCATACTTACTGCCAAAGAAACCTAATAAAACAAACAAAAATTATGATGATTTCGGCTGAATCTTTCATGGTTTTGACTAGATTCTCTCACTAAGCAAATAGACTGTTACCTCCAAATTTCTCCTCCTTTCTCCCATCCTCTGACAGTCTTTTCATGTATGCCCTTGTTGTCTTTGATTTGTACCTTCTCTGCTTTGTTTTCTATGCTCAGTTCTATGTTCTTACTTAGCTTAGTCCTAACTACTAAGTCCTTCCAAAAGCATAGGACTGAAATGATGTGACTCCAATGCTGCGTTCTGCTCTATTCTGGGATATCTTGCCTACTTTGATTTCAGTAAAGGGACTCTCCTATGCTTGATATTCGTACATTGCCTACCAGAATAAAACATAAATAACCATAATAATGATCCTGACTGAGTGCCGCTTTTGAACGAAGCATTGGTTTATGTTTTTTCTTTTTTTAAGTCTGCAAAACACATTGCCACATTTTCCACAGGCTCATCTTCTGCACCTATCAAACCGCAGCTGTTATACAATCAGTGTCCATTTGGTTGGCCAGCCAACAGTAGAAATGTTTTCATTGAGACCTGCACTGAACTCAGCGTAATAGCAAACAGGTGGTCAAATTAGAAGAAAAACAAGTTTTTAAAAAATCAGTAAGTGAAGAAAATAAATATTCAGGTGCTTAAATGTTGATCAAAGAGTGATTAAAAATCAGCTTGTATGCTTTGGGAAGAGAGCTATCGGTGCGGTCCATGTCTTGCAGGAAGGGCTCAGTCACTGATAGAAGTTGAGGGGAAAAGTCAGCAGACAGTTCAGAAGAATATTGTTTGGTCATTTTCTGCTTTCAGTATACAATGGAAATGATGGGAACTTTTGTAGATATATGGAAATGCATTTAGTTGATAAAATACAATCCAAGCTGCAGTGTGCTGTCTGAATTTGGAAACTCCTATCGCACAATTATCTTGCTTCTTGTTGACTGGCAGAAGAATAGCATGGTTTTACATCTGTCTTCTGACTGGATGAGCATCAGTGTTGAATCAGAACATAAGCGTGAACGGTCTCATTTTTACTGGACAATATTAAAATACACGTTTCATCCGATTGAGCAAGCTTTAAGCTTTCTTTTCTCTGAGTGCTGAATGTGAGTGAAATAATCATTAGAAAGGAAAACAAATATTGTGCAAAATAAATACTGTTATCATAACTGTGATCTAATTATTGCAGATAAGCACATTGCAGAAGCATATTTATGCTTGTAGCATATCCAAGATCAAACAGCAAATTGCTAACAACCGACAAGAAAATGCCAACGTGCTAATAATTTCTAATGGTATTAAATAATAAAAATATATAACTGTAACAGTAGAAATAATGATCAGAGATTAGAATTTTGGCATACAAATAAAATTATTACTCAATGATTTTATGAAGTTTTACAAAATGAAAAATACTGCCTCATCCCAAGGAGAGAACCTGAAAAAACCCTCATTTACTTAGGTATGGCACCATATTAAGAAGCTGCCATAAAACTGAACCTTCACAAAGCTTCACTGATGTTTGTTTACAGAAGAAACATCACGAAAAGTGCTTAAACCCTGTGCTTTGGCTGCAGCAAATGAACCTACCTCACAGTAAGGCTGCAAAACTTATTTATTAAGAGCAGTGATAAATGCAGTTAACTATCTATTTAAATGTTACACATTAGAAGTGTTTAACAAAGGGAGAGGAACCAGGAAGCTCAGTTAAAGTTGCAGATGTGTTGTGAAATCTCAGCATTGTTCCTTTTATTTTTCTCAGCAGCATGGGTTCAGGATGGAGTTGTTGGTGTTGGTTTAAGTTAGAATTTCCTGGCTTTTTTTGGTTTGTGTTAAACCTCAGTATTTTTAAACATACTTTCACAAGGGATTCCACTGGTCAATTCTTCTCCCTTTTTCCTTTTTCCCCAAGGTTGTTTTATGCATATGTAATCATTTTACAGATGGCATGCAACAATTTGAAACAAACTCTTTCCAGGCTATCAGTTCCCAACTAGAACAACCAAATTTAACTAGTATTTACTATATTGTTGTTCCAGTGCTTTTTTTTTGTGTTCAAATCATATTTCCTTTTTGGAAAAAGTGTTTTTTTAATGCTCTCCAGGAGATCCAGCTCCAGGCTGACTGCAGATAAGAAATGATATCTGGCTTCCTCTGTCTTCTGCTATCTGCATGCTGCTGCTATATCATGGTATTCCTCACCTTCAGTGGCAGCATACAGCTGCTGCTTCTCCTGCCTCTTAGATCCACTATTATGAATCGTACTAGCTGAAAAAATGCAAACAAACCACACTACTGCAGAAGGTTTGCATCCTTTTTAAATTCAGTAAAAATTTCTTCTTGATTTTAAGAGAGTGAATATGAGGACTCAATACTGAAATGTTAAAGTAGAAATGATGAACTTGAGCCAAAATTAATTTTTACCCCGTTTGTAAGAAGAAGATAATTCCTTTGATTTATTTTTTCTTTATTAACTTGATTCATTTGTTGGATTCTCTTATTTATTTATTTTTCGTTTACCCAGCTCACCAGGATGAGCTGTAATGACGAGCTGGAGTTGCCACGCTTTCTTTGTGCCAGCTGCCAGCCCAGAACATCCTCCTGTGATGTGTTGTGCTCTTTTCTTGTGGCTGAGCTGCCTTGGAGCAGTCTTGTGATAGTTTATGAGATGAAATGCTGAAGTACAGGAGGGTGTCTCTGAAGCGAGAAGTTTCAAACTTCATGTTTCCTGAATAACGTTTCTGCTTTCGCTCTGATTCAGGATTGATGTCAAGATAACAGAATGGGGCTTTCATACATATTCTTGCTGCGATGAGAATGTGCTCTCCTTACACGTGTATTTCACAGGCCCTACTTTGAATTACATGCATGAAATTATTTGCATGAAGTAGCCAACAGGTGTTGCTCTCTCCATCCTGGTGACATACTCCTTAGCGCTCCCTGGTGTTGTGAGGATGGTTGTCTCTCAAACATTACTTTTCGGGAGAGACCATTTCTCTGGCTCTGATTCTGGTTCCAGTATTTGTTCAGTTTGTTCTGATCACTTTTTCAGCCAACTCTCCTAAACTGTCAGGGACTTACTGAAAGAGAGAAACCAGCTGTAGCCTTCAGGAAAATCATGAATATTTTTGAGACTACTGATAAAGTTGTAAGATTTTAAAGTGACTCCATTCCTTTGGTGTGGGGTATTATATCTTTTGCACTGTATGTTCAGAGTTACTGTGGGAATATTGAGTATTTTCAGTGCTGAATTTAGTGATAAACTCTCTGCTTCAGTCAACTGGTACAGGTATGTAGGCACTTCCTAGAAGTGGTTTTGAAAAAGCTAATCTTAATTTTCTGTTCATAAAAAATAGCAAAACTGAAAATTGACCTATTTTTAACTGCTTCTTGACTCGTAAGCTGTTCTATTATTCCTGTTTTACTAGTATATTAATCGTGAAATCTAAAGCTATGCATTATTTAATGTGTCAATATTGTTTAACTTTTTCTCAACAGAAATTTAATGGTATATGTTTTTTTAAATTAGAATTGAGCTCACCATTTTAAATTTCAGCAGCAGTTTTCACTTGCGAAGTGTAATCAAATTCTGTGGTTACAGTTTCTTGATAAAAGGAATTTATATAAAAACATTCCTTTGTGGAGTTCATTTGTGGAATTTTCTTTCCTTCTGTCATTCTGGAGTGTGTGTGCACCATGGGGATCTGTGCTTTACAAATAGAAATTACCCATCAGATAGATGGATAAGATTATCCCCAATTCCTGTCAAAGGGAGGTAAGCATGCAGATCATTTGGATGTTTTCAAATATTTCAGCCAAAGTGGGTATGTGGTCTAACTTTATTACTGTGGGAAAGCCACAGGCAACATTCTCAGTTGTGTAAACTGATCCAGTAACTTCAACTTTGCTGATTTATGTTCACTTATGATCTGACCCAATGTTTAAAAGATATTAAACATATCAGACATACAATAAAAAATAACCATTGGTTGACTGTTTCTTACAGAACTCAAACACAGAGAATGGGCATTTAAGCCTTTCGTAGTCATTCAATATTTCACATGGTGGTTGAACGCAGTGGAGCTACTCTAACCTACGCAGGCTAGGCATCTGACACGATAGTTCCGAGTGCTGTTAAGATCGTCTGGCATTTAGCTGCTTCTGTTTACTCTGGTATAACATAAGAGCAAAGGGACAGTTGGCAAACTTAAGTGGCAACAAGACTGCTATAGATAAAAAGAAATATTTTCAGAGCGTATAATTAACTACTGAGGAGTATCCTGCTCCCCAGTATTTTCAAGCAAGAAGATTAGAATTACAAAATCACTTTGTCCAAGACAAAAATAGAAAATGGTCCTGAATTCTTCTGTTTCACTTCCTGAGCTGACCTCAAGTTGCTGCGTGTTAGGTACATGCTTTCTTTTAGGCACAGTGTTGCTTTGTTTTCATTATGGATGAGCACAATGGTAGTCAGAGGAAGAAGATTCTGTTTTTCTTTTTCTTTGAATCATTTGACACTCTCCCCTGTCAGAGGAAATGATCCTGGCTCAAAGGACTCATCAGTCTGACCAGAATTAGCAATTTCCAAACTATTAAGTCAATGAAGGGATTTGCTAGGTATCAATTCCTCAGACTTTTAGGCAGTTTAAAAGAACTCTGTCCTGGCATCTTTCCAAATTTTATGTTGTGCCTGGAATTTCAGCCTCCAGCCTTTCACTCCAGTTCACTGGAGTTTACCCAGTGATCATTTGATGTTGATGTTTTGCTTTGACACGGTGCTAACATGATGTGCTGAGGATGGAGAAAATATCAAAGAGCACAAAAAACTCTTTTGCTGTTTAAAAATATTTGAAACCAAATCTAAACTTTGCTGATAGCTGAATCCTTTCTTTTTGTGATTTTTGGATCAGATAGGCTTTTTATCCAAACTATTTATCCTAATCAGCAGTTGGAGGAGAGGAATGTTAAATAAACTATTTTATTCTGATTCTTTCTCTGGATGTTTACCAGGCTGTTGACAAAGGCCAGAGAATGTTTAATGACTTGGTGGGGAGACTTGAAACAGAAGTGGGGATCACACTGGATGCTCCTTATTTGCTTTCTTTCACAGTGCAACAAAAGGGAAATGATGACAGACCACCTCTTGATACCCAGTTTGATTAAGAAAATTTATCATGTTCCTTGTCATGAGTTCAAGTCTCCCACATTGAATAATATAAACATTCTCAAACAAAGCCAGAAATAGGCAGATAAGACTCAGATGTCTCTACCAGAGAATCTTATTCAGTCTAGAAACGTGAACATGACCTCAGAATAACTCTCATGTAGAACTGGGGAGGATTTTTAAAGTACTTGAAAGCCTTCTCCCTGTGCCATCAACTTGGGGCTCCCAGTTTGGTGAAAGGAAAAGTGGTCTCCTCCATTTCTGAAGTCTGTACATTCCTTGAGCTGACAATAATCAGACACATAATCGGGAACTCATTATTTCCTGGAACTTTGAATTTATTTTCATTCTGTCACTTCTCATATAGCAAATTATCCCCCAAATTAGAACAGCATTCTGGCAGTCACATTAGAGAATGTTACAAAGGAGATAAAAGTGGCATACAGCAAAAATATATTTCAAGACTGTGTCATCAGATTTATCTCACCAAAGTAAGAAGACTATTTTTTGACATGAAGAGCTACATATAAACAAAAAATATACACATTTGTTATTTAAAGAATTTGCTCTGTTTGTGGTTTTGCACACTTCTGAGCTTGCAGTCCAGGACTTAACTGAAAAAACATGACTTTATTGGCTTACTCATGGAAATCAAGCATTTTAGTAGTGTATTCTGAATACACTTATGATGAGCAATAGACACCTTTAAGAAACAAAGCTCAGAGCTTGTGCTTTCATACCAAATATTGAATGCCGTGCTTATATGAATGTTTCAAGGAAGGAAAGGAGAGGAAATCTGAGATCATGGATAGTGCTGGTTTTGTGCCACCTAAACTTGGGTTGCTGCAGGAACACTGTAGAAGGAAGATATCCACTGTCTCAAGTAATGGCAATCTCCACAAGTGTGACACATCCATTAAGTGGAATCCTTCCAGCTGAAGCCAAAACTTTTTAGAGCTTCAGTACAGCCAAACTGTGCTTTGAATTTTGGACAACCAGGAAAGAGAGAAAGCATTAAATTCAGTAAACAACGTGCAGAGGCAAATAGTTTTTCCAGACCTAGAATCAGGGCTTAGTGCCCTAGCTCTTCATCTCTGGAGACCTGATTCTCATTCCAGGGTAGGTAATAAATAACATGCTTGTTTGGTCAAGTGGTTATCTTCCGTTTGCCAACTTTTAGAATTCTTATTGTATATTGTAGACTGGCATTTCACAGGTTGATTATCTTCAGTTTAGAGTAAACTGCCAAGCAGAATTTTCAGTACACTCTGGTAGGTGAATAGTCTTTATAGGTGGGTGGTAGAAAAATAACCTTTATTTTTATGCAATACATATGGTAGACATGTGGCAGAAAACAGAAAATGACAGGGAATTTAAAACACCATCAGAGAAAATCAAAGGGATAAAGTCAAATGAAGCAGATGGGCTTATGATGTTAGTGAGAGTTGATAGGAATCTTTAGATAGAAATTACATAATAATTTTGCTTACTAGATCTCTTCTAGTCTAGATGTAGGATTTTTACAATAAAAGGTATGTCTGGTCCCTGAAAATTCCAGATGCAGTTAAAAAGAGTCATGCAATGCTTGTTTAGATAAAAAAGCTCTGAAGGGTGGATTATAGCTTAAATCTAGGAATATTATTTGCCCAGTAAAATGATTGAGAGTGCATTCATGCAAAAGTATGTAAGAGTTTTTGAAAAGGTATTTCTACATGTAATATTGGGATTGTTTTGTTTGGAAACTTTTAAATCTGTAACTATTCAGAACTTTGACCTAGGGGTGAGAGGTCAAACAATAAATATGGTTAAATGGTGAGCATTTCTGGTCTACGGATATTTCGCCTGGGATACTCTTCTTGTATGAGTAGTTTTGTACGTGTATACTTTTGGACCTAGTTCTTTTATCGCTTTCCTTAATTCAGCAACCTCATTAAGACACTGAGAAATAGCATGGAGTATTTTTTCTTCAGATTTCATTCCCATAGGGAAAAGCATGCTTAGATTTGTTTTGGTACAGATTCTTTTGATTTGTTCTTCTCTTTTTCTAAATACAGCTATGGTTTTACGAGTCCATGTAAAAGAACTAGGCTTTGACCCTGGAGCAAAAGGTGGTGAGATTTCTGAATTTTATCATTTGGTGAGTGGGCCCATTTCACAGTTCTGAAAGGTCTGTGAAAAATCTTGTCTCTTGCCTAGATAAACACTTTAATTACTGTAGAGAGCTGCACTATTCCAGAGCAAGACTGTTATTAAATATAGTTTTCAGCACAAACTTGAAGCAGTTTTATAAATACTCTGAGACATGGACATTGGAAAAGAAGGCCTAAGATTGATGTGATGATCTGCGGTAACAAGTTTCCTTATGGTGACTTCATATTCTGTGCCCGAAACTTGCCTTAAGCTGATGCTCCAACCAAGACAACATTTTTAGATTGAAGATCTGTTGGTAAAAGATTGGGTTATAATAGGATGCAGAATGGAGTTGGACAGGATAGGTGCCAGGAAAATCCTAGTGAGGACAGCAAAGAGATTACGTATAGACCTTTTCACTATTGGCCCTTCCAGTTTACACTGTAATATCGCAATATGACGATACAGGTCGGTACTGGGACCTGTATTGTTCAACGTATTCATCGATGATTTGGATGAGGAAATAGAGTGCACAGTCAGGAAGTTTGCTGATGACACTAAACTAGGAGGAGTGGCTGACACACCTGAAGGCTGTGCTGCCATTCAGAGAGACCTGGACAGGCTGGAGAGTTGGGCGGGGAGAAATTTAATGAAATACAACAAGGGCAAGTGTAGAGTCTTGCATTTGGGTAAGAACAACTCCATGTACCAGTACAAGTTGGGGACTGAACTGTTGGGGAGCAGCACAGGGAAAAGGGACCTGGGAGTCCTGGTGGACAGCAGGATGACCATGAGCCAGCAATGTGCCCTTGTGGCCAAGAAGGCCAATGGCATCCTGGGCTGTATTAGAAGGGGTGTGGTTAGTAGGTCAAGAGAAGCTCTCCTCCCCCTCTACTGTGCCCTGGTGAGGCCGCATCTGGAATATTGTGTCCAGTTCTGGGCCCCTCAGTTCAAGAAGGACAAGGAACTGCTTGAGAGAGTCCAGTGCAGGGCCACAAAGATGATTAAGGGAGTGGAGCATTTCCCTTATGAGGAAAGGCTGAAGGAGCTGGGTCTCTTTAGCTTGGAGAAGAGGACACTGAGGGGGGATCTCATTAATGTTTATAAATATGTAAAGAGTGACTGTCATGAGGATGGAGCCAGGCTCTTCTCAGTGGCATCCAATGATAGGACAAGGGGAAATGGATATAAGCTGGAACGTAGGAGGTTCCGCTTAAACATGAGGAAGAACTTCTTCCCAGTAAGGGTAACAGAACACTGGAACAGACTACCCAGAGAGGTTGTGAAGTCTCCTTCTCTGGAGGTGTTCAAAACCCGCCTGGACGTGTTCTTGTGTGATCTAATCTAGGTGGTCCTGCTCAGGCAGGGGGATTGGACTAGATGATCCTTTGAGATCCCTTCCAATCCCTAACATTCTGCGATTCTGTGATTCTGTGACCTAGCTGAAATCAGCGATACCCATATCAGTGAATTTCTTTGTCAGTCTTCAGACATTTAGAAAGGTATGTAAAATTTGACTCTCATCTTGAACAGTATTGTCTGCTTTGATGCACTGCTTTGATGTTTGAGAAAATCAAAGAGTTCTTGCCTTTCTTCCTGGCCTGTTTTAACTGTCTATATTCCACTTTTTTATTCTAGACCATTTAGGCTCTTACCATATTACCAAACATCAATGATATAGACTATACTGGAAAATCTCATTCCTGAAGAAGTAGGTTGTTTTCTAGTAACAGATATATCATGAGTCAGCAGTGACTTCGATATTTCACTCTTTTTTCCCGGGTAGGACAGAAGATAAATGTTTAGAGTCTGGATTCTGTCGTGGTTTAGCCCAGCCAGCAGCTAAGCTACCACTCAGCTGCTCACTCACTCCTCCCCATCGGTGGGGTGGAGAGGAGAAAAATGTAACAAAAGGCCTGAGGGTGGAGATAAGAACAGCGAGGGATCACCCACCAACCATTGCCCTAGGCAAAATAGACTCCGCTTGGGGACAAATCAATTTAATTTGTTAACAGTTCATTCAGGGAGGATAATGAGAAATGAAGTCGGATCTTAAAAACACCTTCCGCCTACCCCTCCCTTCTTCTTGACTCTATCTCCTCCCCCCAGCAGCACAGGGGAAGGGGGAATGGGAATTGCAGGTCAGTTCGTCACATGTTTTTTCTGCTGCTCCTTCCTTAAAGAGGAAGGATTCCTCACACTCTTTTCCTGCTCCAACATGGGGTCTCTCCTCAATGAAGACAGTCCTCCAAGACCTTCTCCAACGTGAGTTCTTCCTGCAGGATGCAATCCTTACCCATCAGATCGCTCCAGTGTGGGCTTCTTCCGCACAGAGTCACAGCTTCTTCAGGTGCAGCCACCTGCTCCGATGTGGAGTCCTTTCCCACAGGCTGCAAATGCATCTCTGCTTCATCGTCAGTCTCCAGCAGAGTGGAGGTCCTTCCCACAGAGACAGTCCACTGCAACTCCTTTAGGCACAGTCGTGTCTGCTCCAGCGTGTAGTCCTCCACGGGCTGCTCTACCATTTCTCTCATGGGCTGCAGGGGGGCCACCTGTAATCTTACCATAGGCTGCAGGAGAATCTGAGCTCCAGCACACCTCCTCCTGCTCCATCTTCACTGACCTTGGTGTCTGCATAGCCATTTCTCTCAGATCTCAGTCTTCTCTCTGCTGCAACTGCGCCAGGCCCGACTGGCTCGACAAACCTCCGCAATCCTGGCAGGACGAACTCCACCCAGCAGTCACCCCAGGAGTGGGGCGCTTCAGTGCTCTCCAAGCTGTGCTGCCATGGCCATCTCCATCCGAGTGGCGGTGACCCAGCATGGGCAACCACCCGCTCAGGAGGCCAGAGAGCCAGTCCCCAGCCTCCCCCCCTCGTCTTCACTGCAGGTCCCACCTGGTTTGTGTTCCTTTGTCCCCTTCTTAAATATGGCATTTGCAGAGGAGCTGATTCGCTTGGCCATGGCCAGAAGCAGGTCCGACTAGTTTTGGAGCCAGAGAAGCTTCTTGCATCTCCTTATAGGGGCTATCTCTGCAGTCCCTCCCGTGCTGCCAAAACTCCACCACAAAACTCCACAAAACCCAGCACAGATTCTTATTTCTCCTTTTATGTTTATTGACAGATTTTGGTATTTTGAACTATAATGTAGGGAAAGGATTATGGTATCATGATGAGCTCAGCTGGAATAGTATGCATCTCACTTACTGGACATCATAGGAAGTGAAGACCTGTTCAGTATTATAAAATTGCGAAGGTCCAAGGAATGGGTTAACTTGGAGTTTGTGTTTTTGCAGGACGTGGAAACATAGGGGCATAACAGAAGTGGAAGTAACTTCTTGGTTGTCAAAGCAAATTCACATTGGACTGAAGATAAATTTGAGGTCTTTATGTATTAATACAAAATTGTTGGCTCTTGTGACAAGAAGAATTTAGGAAGGTTGCCTTTAAATAAAAATCAGATAAACTTTGGAAAAATAAGATCAGTGAAAAGTGTTGATCAGATTGTAATACCACAGTAATTAGGCCAGAACCTGTGGATAATCATGCAATTATTATCTACATTAGCCAGGTCCAAACTGATCAATGTGGTTAGATAAAAACACATATAGATTTATATAGGTTGCGCGAAAAATTTGGAAACAACACATGTGGTCTAGACATCTGCATTGGAAGTACAATGCAAGGGGAATAAAAAAACAACAGGAAACTAAATTGTAGAAGACTTTTCCAGTTACTTATTCTACTGTCCAATACACGGCGCCTGCAGCAATCAACAAAAATATAAGCTTTTTCACTAGGTAGCAGTGCTGAATAAGAGAGAAATTACTTGTGCGGAGTACTAGATTTAAGGTTATTTCGTTATTTCAGTGGAGGTATGAATATTTCTGACATGATAGTGTTCTGATGACAATGTAAATAAGTGTATGCTCCCAGACTCTGTTGACATCCACTTCAAAGACATAAGGCAAACATTTAAATCAGAGACGGAAGTGTGTATGGGAACAATTTTCAGTTGTATAACTCCATGCAGATTTGGTAGTAATGTTCCTTATTATCCACCTATGTGTAAAGCTACGAGATCTGATATACAACTGCATCCTCAACATGGCATGGCACAACCAATTACATTTGGAACTTAAGAAAAGTATGTTCATGCTGCCATTTTGTCTTAAGTTTTGTGAGGGATTAATGAATCTAAGAAACATAAAAACGGAGTCAAGCAAAGTGACTTTGATCGGCAACAGGGAGTCTACATCAATCACTGAAAACTTATGTGATGGTAATCATCAGAAAACTTCAGGGACTGGGAAGCCTGCTGTAGCTTGCAGTAATTATTACACTCCTACCAAAGTTAATGGGATATGAATATACATAACTGTCCTTTGCACCTTGGAATGTCTTTTGCACTGCTGTTTGCTTATAGGATTTCTTCTTATTATTATTATTTTGTAACTGGGGACACTAGGTTTAAAGGGCATTACAGGGATATTGGCATAGACCATAAAACTTATCAGATGTTCGCTGCTTATAAACACAATACGCTCCCTCTCTCACTCTTTGATCTTATAACTAGAAAAAAAAAGGGGGGGGGGGAATGACACTTCGAACCTTTTGTTCAAGGTTTTTAATTTAGCTTTATAACACACTCAGATTGCATACTGCTGTGTGTATTTAGTCAATCAAGAAACTGTGGGAGAGAGGTTAAATGACTTACCCAAGTTGCAATAGAGACTCAGTGACAGAACTGGAAATAGAAGCCAAATGTCTTATTTCTGATAGCTTTCGTCCAAGTCATCAAATTCAATATTAAGAATAAGACAAAACTCAGGAACTTGACTGCTGAAGAAACTGGTAAGTTGAGTTCAGAGATTCTTATGCTTACAAGTAAATTTGTTTGTAATTCAGGTGCCAAGATAATAAATGAGATATAAATTATAATGCAATTCATACTTCTGCATGATTATTTTTATTGGAAAGTGCAGAAACCAAATCAAACTTTGCAGAGAAGCATGCTAGTTTCAATGAATTTTTTTCTCAGGAGAGGTTTTGCAGGTTCAAGATGGAATTTCTAGTTACAGAAACCCAATGCAGAAACACTGGATGTGATGATGGCTAAATGGTTGGGATGCTTACCCTCAGTTTGGAAAACAAAGGCTCAGTCTGTGTGCATGGATTCAGAATGGTGATTTAAGCCTAGTTCTTTTGCATTATCTAAGGACACTGGTGGTTCTGGTGATGCTCTCTTGCTGTTTTCTCTCAAATAAAAGTTGTCCGTTTCATCCAAACACTACATAGGAAAATCTTCAGAAAACTATTTTTTTTTGCTGTGAAAATATCCTTTCTCACCCGGGTTCTAATACAGATCCTTCAATAGTCTGTCAGTAACATGTTCAAAGTTCAAAGCCAGCAGCAATCCAAATCATCATTATATAGCCTACACAGAATATCTGAGCCATCAAGGCTGGATGTTTACAATACAAAAATCATTACAGTAAACACAACACATTTTCATTAGTTTTTGACAGTTTTACCTAAGCAGCCAAAGCCTGAATGGACTTTGAGCCAGAATATCCTGCTTGATTGTAGACATTATCTTTTCTGTTCAGGTCAGAGGTATGGTGCAGCAGAAGGCAGAGGCTATGCACAGTTGCAGTGCAGAGAGGGGAAGGAAGAGTGGAGCTCTGCAAACCATATGACTGTGTGTGACCCAGAGTTTGTGGTGTGCTAAGTGATGCTAACTGGAGGGGAAAAGGAAAGAGAGAACACTGCAGCCCTCCTGAGTTTCCACTGCAGTCTACCCTGCTTTGTGTGCTTAACGCGGATTTCTAGCCTTCAGTACTGTTGATTGTGTTTATTTTTTTAAAATCAAATGATTAAGGGAAAAAAAAAAAGAGACTAATTGGATACTGCATCCACGAATCCAACTTTGTAGTTAACATATTGGGATGCTTGGACTGGAGCCAACTTTGTATTTTACTTTCTGATTTTTGGAGCATTATGTCATGATGAAACCAGAGAAAGCATGTAATAGATCCATCCCCTTGTTATCTGTGATCTTACTAGTTCCACAGCTTGCAAATCCTCCAAATTAGGTTCACATATCAGCACTTCAGTAGTCTTCAGCAACATCAGCTTGACACAACATAACAAGCTTTCTGATGCTGAAATGAACAGTTGCCCTCTTAGCAGCAGTGGTATAAACTGGACTTTACTTTCTTTAATGGCTGATTAACTTTTGTTTAAATATTACAGGAATTTATTTCAAACTCTCCCCCTACTTTTTTTTTTTTGCGTGTGTGTCTGTGAATTAAAGTTTATCAGTGAATGGTCTCTTTCTCTGCATAAAGCTTAAGGCAGCTGAAGTCTGATACCAAGTGCAGAAGTCCTACTGATCTGTATAAAAAAGAACATTGCAAATTTACCTCTTCAAAATTCAGAAAATGATCATTATGTTTTTATAGATAACATCAACTTGGTCTCCTTGTGCACGAGAACTGCAATTAGTATGTTTAAAGGCATAACTGTAGACGGCACTTTTAGGAGGCACACTGAGCACAGGATGAACAATCCTCTTCCTGCAGCCCTTTGCCTCATTTACCGGACACCTCCGAAGCTGTGCGGTGAGCGAGGCGAGGGACCGATGGACAATGGGCTCATTCATTGCAGTGCACCAATCCATTTCTGCATCACCTTTCACTCTGCGCAGGGAATGAAACGGAGGGGAAAAATAGTGTGTGTTTTGTGTAATTAAAGATTGTATCATAACATACAAGCACAAGGGAACCGTGGTACAGTTGAAAAGACATGCTTGATTTGTGGGTTTCTTAACTGTTGCATGCATGACGTTGAAACTGCCAGCTTGGGTGTTTTCACATGGTTTTTTGATTTTGTTGTAAGGTATACGTGTACACATTTGGAAGTGGCTATTCTTCATGTTCATATAGAATTGGCAGTAATTTTAACTTGTGAAGTGATCAGATTTGAACAGGATTTTCCATGTAAGTAAATGTGGATTCATCAAAATAGAAATTTTCATAGGAAAGCGTCCTCTTTTTTATTTTCTGAAGATTTCACAGGAGATAGAAATATTTCAAGTCTGTCGGTGTTTAATTTCTGCCGTAGTATAAGTTTAGCAATGACATACAGCAATTGTTGCTTTGGATCTTTCATGCTTTTCTTCCCAATAGAAAAGATGCTGTGCATCTGGACTATGTTTTCCATAGTGCGTTGCAGTCGGTCCCTGGGGATCCATGCTAGCAGAGAGAATAGATCCTTTTATTTCAGTTTGGATTTGGCAGATCAGATAAAAAAACTTTGATTCAGGGATATTGAAATAATTCGACTAAAAAGCTGAAAAAGAATAAAGAGAAAATTTTAACTTTTGTCTCATTTAATTATAAAAATAAGTATCAGAATGTCAGACTTTCCCCTGGGGTGAAAAGTTCATTTTTGATCAGCTATGCTACTTACAGATTAGGCAAAGCAGATGGTTATATTGCAAATTCTGATTAAGACATACCGTCTTATTTTTATCATATTTTTTTTTATGATTTATATCCTATTTCAGCTCTGTGTGTGGTCTGGACAGGGTCTCAGTAGAGCAGAGACTTCAAGACTTGTGCCAAGCTGTGCAATATTATGGTGGTCTGATGATACGGGTTGCTGCTATTTTCTATTTTAATAACAACTGTTTTCTTTTAACATTGTAAAGCTGGCAGTTGTTAGTGTTTTTAATTGAACTACCCATGAAGTGTGAATGATAGGTGGAGCTGGCACAAAGGATGATCCAGAATGAATTAATAGTATTAATAACAGGACTGGAGTTTATTTCGCCTACAGAAAATCCCTTCTCTGTGACCAGCCAATAGACTCAGCATTTGTGAGTATGTGTCTCCATCACCACCATAAGCCTTAGTACTTTGTATAGTCTGTTTCCCTTTAAATGCTGCTTCAGGCTTGAGTTCACATGTCTTTCCTTAGCTCATACTATTTTTGTAGCAGAGCCAACAGCCTGACAGCACTTTCAAAAAAGAATGAATGGGGTTAAAGTACCCAAGTACTGATATGCTGGTTTTATGGCTGTTCCCCATAGTTTTAACTGCTGAGCAGTCAACTATTGGTAATTCACAGAGAACAAACGATTGAAATTCAGATTGTAGTTTTCTTGTGAACTGTGTCACAATTTTCTTAGTCTAGCAGTGAAATACTTCCTTTAGAAAAGTTCCTCCTCATAATGTCACTGTCAGGAAGGTTACTCCAGTCTGTGTTATTCCAGTCTTACCTGCCCTAGATGGATATATTTACGGAGGTCGCACTTGTTTCAGACATACAGGTATCTAGCCTGTGCTGCAGTGTGCCTGCTGGCACAGCAGCTACAGCTCCCTCAGTCAACACGTGTGAGAAGAGACTTGGGAACCTCATCCAGGACAGACCAGTGGGCTCTCATTATCCAGCCATCTGGACCCCAGATTATCACAGATATGACATGTGCAGTAAAGACTGCCACTCAAATACGTGTTACGAATTCAGCTCATTTTATTCTGAGTTATAGAGCTTTGAATTCACTCTGTTCCTTCATCTACAGTAAACAAACACATGTGTATGTGTACACACACGCTACTGCCTTTATATGGTGTACCTACCTGCTTACCCACTCACCCCCTGATTAGCTTCACCAAACTTGCTCCTACGAAAGTCCATCATTCAGCTTCCATGTGCTTCACCTCTGTGAGGTTACTGTTTCCACTCTTATCTCATACTGGCCCTTCTGTCTCACTGACTGGTTACAGTGACATTTACAATGTTCCAGGAAGATGATTTCTCTCTTTATCTCTTTGTTAAATGAGTGCCGTGACTATGTGTGGGGGGAGAAACCCAGCAGTTCAAGAATGGGAAGCAATTATACATCATGCACCCTGTAGCTTTTATATTTATATTTTATATTAATGATTGCTGTGAAATGAGAAGCCAAGCCTTTGAACAAAGAAATATATAACAAGCTGGGACAAGTGTGGTGAAGCAAATGTTCATGTGGAACAAATATTTCTGTAAACCGATTCAAGAACACAGGAGAATTTTTAAGGGACTCATTTGCAGGACATAAATGTTGACCTTATGTAGTCACTATGTATAGGAACCTTCCTCAAAGTTATACTATAAAGTACAGACTAGAGTTGGAGGAATTAGTTTATAAAGAGAGTTGACTCCTGAAGCCTTGTCTTACCTTAATGTCTGATCCACTGGGTTAAGGGATTGTTTGGGGATATCCACACTATCTGACTGTGGGCACTCAACTGAAGCACCCAGCCTGGAAGACCAGCCTTTCCGACCTCCTTACACGTACTCAACGGAGGATACAGACTCAGAGACCACTTCTGAAAAACTGCCTGACAACTGCCTGTCCCTCTCTGCTCACTGTGGAGATATCAGGGAGGACGACAGAATCCTGTCAGTAGGTTAAGGTATGTGGTGTGAAATGCCTGTATGATCCCACACTGTCTTCTGTCAGTTCCCATTTGTTTTCCCACAAGTTTAAATTATATGATGATGTAGCAAAGTGGTTTATTTTCAGCTTGGAAGGCACAGGCATATATGGCATTGCATGTATTTTGGAAGAGCTCCCTCTAGTATAATAGCTGCTGTACAATTGTCTGAAACTGTGAAGGAATAGATGACTCAAACCCATGCATTACTCCGGGCAGAACGCGGTACAGCTACCTTCATGTGTCTAGATCACCATATGAAAACAATCCATTACTCTGAGGAGGCTGGGTTTATTTAATTATATTCAATATTTACAAGTTCATACATCATGGGACTCTTTGCACCCTAAAACAGTAACTGGATTTGTTACTGGATCTCTATTCCCTGGCTTGTTGCTTTTTTTCTAAAACAAACACCTTGTGGCTTCTTGCAACAACATTTTTTTTTCCTTGTAGACTTTTTGCTCACTTCTAGCTCCTATTCTTTCTTAACCTGGCTCTCATACTTCCTTTTGACTTTAGCATAGTGCTTTCTCAGTTAACCACATTTCCTCAGTATCTCTTTGGCCTCCTTTTCCAGTTCAGTTGAATATAAATAGGTACAGATTGCCATTCCAGTCATTTCTCTCTATGGTCATTGCTTCAGGTGTCATGTCATATTAAGGTCAGATGCTGTTTGAACCAATAGTGTCTCTTCACTTATTATGTACCTGGCATGTTTTCTCATGCTAGAAAAATAAGAAGGTCGGTTTGCAGAAATTCCTTTCAAACATTACTGGGTATCCTGTCTGGTAGGAGGGGTGAACTTCTTTCTCTACATTTAGATAGCCATCCAAATCCCTTTTGTCTCAGCCCTCTTGTGCATTGTTCTGGGAGTTTTCTTCCTGTGGACAACTCAGCAGATTCATGTGGACCATCTCCAGGTCAGTCCCTAGGTTTTGCTGCTTTACAGCTCCTAGTTAAGAAAGATTATGAAAAAAGGGTCATTGTTGTCTTTGTTCCCTCTTGTTCAATTTGGAGGATGTTCTGGCACGCAGTAAGCTTCAGTGAATCCCGGTGATCTGGCACTGGGTCTGGGCTTTACTTACTTCCTAACTTAGGCTTATAGGCCAGGAAAATGTTGTAATGTAGTTTCTTCTCTCCAGTTAGTCCTTGGAGATTCCTCCTCTTCAGATTCAACTGCAGACCTTCATATATTATTTTCTCTGCTGTTTTTTAGCTCAGCAGATTTCTTGTAACTTCCTGCCGAACGGGTCCATCTCCTCCTCTTCAATCCTTATACGAGCACGAGGTCATGGTGAGGTTGTTTACTCATAAGTCTGCTTCCAGAAACCCTTGTCCTTTTAGTTTGTAACCTTTTAAACCCTTGCAGGACTTTAAACATTTTAAGCTCAGTTGATTCTTTTCTTCCGAGTTTTCGGTTTATGTGTGTGTACTTGAGTGCTACAAGATTCTTATGCAAACACAAAAGACAAGAAATAAATACATTGTACAAGAGGCAACTGGATAGGAATGAGAAAAGGGCAACTTCAGTTTTAGCCTAACAAAGAAAAGAAAGACAAAGGGAGATGTGGTGAGAACAGGAGGGCTCCCAAGAGCAGAAACTAGGCACCTGTTCTTTAGGTGTTTCACAGTTGGGAATAATTGATTGATCTGAAAGGACCAAGCAAATCTGTCGCGCTGAAGTTTTACATTTGTGCTTTTTCCTCTGTACGTTTGTGGTCACAGCTGACAGAGGATAAAATCTATACTCACAAATTAGGATTTGAGCTTAAAAATTCTCTTTCGCTCTCTTCTGTGCTCAAGAAGGTCTGGACATTTAGTGTGAAATACAGACAGTGATAGTAATTTAGAAAATTATGTGCATTGATACCTGAATGGGAAAATGTGCCTTGATTTTAAGAATACGATCTAAAAGCTTTACCAATAGTTGAAAAGCAGAAAGGTAACACAAGGAGAGACTGTCAAAATTATGATGATTTAGCTTTGGACATTCAAAAAGTAAGCGCATATGAATGGCTGACCCCTCTGGTACTGGGAGAGAAGAACCAGAACACAGTACCCTAGTCTATCAAGTTATGTTCCCAGATCAAAGGTAGCTAACAGCTGCTGGAAAGGAAAATAGGATAGGGAAAAATGCAGACCATTGGAATGATATGAATCAAAGCAACAAAAAAATTTTCTCAAGAGGAACCCTGAAGCAGCCGATACTGGAAAACCTGGAAATTATACAGTTTGTGTGAGTTCAAAACCTAATTACCTTTCAGGTAATACAGATAGGCATGTGGGGGCTTGTCTTCAGTGTGCATTTATTCTAGGTGGGTTCAGAAAATATTTGAAAGTTAGGAGTTAATTTAAGCATCCTGTCCAGTCTAGGATTAAGGTGATTTTGCTATTCACACAGCAGGCTTACTGTGAGTGAGCTAGGCTGATTTAAATGAGGGATGCATCTTCTCTCTGAAACACAGGAAATATCTGAGAACCAGCATAATGGTTAATACAATATATTCAGAGTTTGGTAGGTCATACATAAAAAGAGATTTGGAACTGCTTCCCCTCCCTTCCCCTTTCCATGGATTTGCAAAATTCTTTTCTCCCACTTGTCCAGAATTAGGTGGAGAACCTAATTTTGAGCAACACAAATAAACTCACTGTGTCTACCGTTTCACTCTCATAAAGGTTTGGAGAATGGGCCTGTAGCTGATAATTATGGTGTTCCAAAGCTGAAATCTGTTTTAGTAGAAATATATATATCAAATAGTTTCCTAATCACTGAACATGCTTTTCATTTTTAAAAACTTTAAAGTGTTTCAGGAAATATTTTGAACTTTATAGTTCAACTCTCCTACTGACAAACCCATCTGAGAAAAAAAATATTTCTGACTAAGCATCAACAATTGCCAGTGCTCATAGAACCAAACACACTGTTTTGGTAATATCTTGTCAGCACTGCCATGATTTCATAAAGCAGATCTTCACTGGAGCTGCTCTTCCTTTTCTTTCAGATCTATACAAATACTCAGATATATGTGCAGAGAAAGCTCTTTTTCTCAGTTGCGGTAGGATCTGTGCTGTAACCTCTCCCAGCCAGAGTCTACTGTGTAGACTGCTCAGAAATATAATGATGTGTTTGGAGAGTGTTTGCATAGCACTCTTCCTTCACTTTATTAGATCAAGTCATAGTATTTAATCTCTTAGCACACTTTGGATTGTGCAAAAAGAACAGAGACTGTTTTGTGCATTGTGAGCACCTGACTTTACAGACCAGACTGAATTCTGGAAATTCAAGCCAGAGCTCTGGTGTGTGGTACTGATTCTCTAAACCACAGCCAGCACTGGGCAATGCCCTCCCATGTGATGCAATGTAAAGAAAAAAATGGATTTTGAGGGATGACAGTGATCATTCTTAAGAGAAATGTGACGTGGTGTTGCAAGTAAGATTTAAATAATGGGAGAGTTTTTCCAATAGGGATGATGCTTACTGTTGACAATAATCTCTCTTCTGAAAGAAACCTTCAGAACTAGGGGAGGGGGTGACCATGAAGAATTTCTCCACCTTTTCTTTGATGATAGTGGCCAGCAGATAGGATTTCTGGAACTAGAGTGAGCAGTCTTTTGGAGAATTATGTGGTGAAGAGGAAAAGCCCAAATGATTTGTCATTGGAGGACTTTCCAAAGTTCTAGGACGTGAAGTACCTACTAAGAATAACTCAGAACCACCTACTAATAAGAAAGAATAAGAAATATGGATGAGTCTAACAGTAGTGATTTTTTACTTTGATTCTCATATATAGTCAGTTCATATGTAGTTTGCTTTTTCATTGATTCATGAGAACTTCATCAAACTACTCTTGGTTCCCATAAAGTATAACAAGCACAAAATGAACATCAAAGGATGGAGTTACATTACTCTCAAACTTACGAACTGCCTTTTGTTTCTTGAATTTTCTAAGTGACATTATTTAACATAGAACTACTCTGAAACTGCTTTTCTAATGACAGATAAGATTAACTGAGACATATCTACTGTAATCCCTTCATTTGCATTTACTAGTTCTGTAGATGTGAACTAGAAAAATCTAACTTAAAACAATATTGGTAAAAAAGAGATGACTTTAAGCATACGGACCACACTCAACAATAAGAGAAGATGAGGTTCATCTCTTCCAGAGCCTTGAACATAACTCTTCGCACAGGATTCCTCTCCTAGGAATTCTTACATGATACAAATTCCCTAATGCTTTACTTAACTATTATCAAATTGTGGCCTAGATTACACTTATAAATAAAAATATAGAACAGGACCATCAGTTCCCATGTTTCCAGCTCCTGCTTTAATCAACATGAGTTAGAGGATATTCCGGGCTTTCCAGCATCAGATATGTTATAGGGCATTCATTCTTCTTTCCCATAGGACTCTGAATAAATACTAATTAAAATTAAGCTAAAATGTTAAGCTTTTTAAATATGTATCTCTTTTCTTTTTTTTTCAAATGTACTTTTCTTCTGGATAACAAATATGAATACAGACTTATTTCCTGCCTAACTTACTTTCCCATGCCTGCATGTTTTCTTCTTTTTTTTCCTTTTTTGTACGAAGGAAAGAAATAGTTTTGTAGAAAGCTGAACCCACAAAATCCACTGGGTATTGTTCTATGCTAGAGATTGCTAAGCATAGTATGCTAACAATGGGCCAAATACTGTACTAATTTCTCTGGGATAATTTTTGGAATCTGGGAATTGTGCTCAGTGAAGGAGGATAGCAGAGCCTTACTGTACAGCGGAACGCCCAAAACGCTTTCCTGAGCTTGTTTGTCTGTCCTGCTGCATAAGGTTTCTGTATGCCACTGGTCTTTCACCTGGCAAGCTAATGCAGTAAGACCTGATGTCTTAAAACTGTACAAAAATTCTAATTCATTAGGCCTTTGTGTTAGTACCCAAATAGCTGCCCAAAGTCTGATATTGTTATCTGGAATATGAGAAAGGAATTTTTCTGATGATGGTCCATTTTGGTTCACCCTTAGATCTTTAAAGTGATTGCTAACATGTCTCAAACACACACTTCAGACTTTCTGCTCTTTGTTATGTGGCATGTATTAATGGGAATTCAGCATTCACTGCAGTGAACTGAGAATCAAACATGGAAATGTAAGGGGAAGATAAAGTTTGGGGCTAGTAAGAGTATTTATATGACAGTAGTGTCTATAGAGCTGGTTAGCTCAGGGACTTAGGCCTTTAGTGAAGGGAGAAGTTTGAACTGGATGACAGAGAAGAGAAGAATGATGTGATGTTATAGTGTATGGGAGAGCTTTGGTCTGATTTTAGAATAGGCTCAAACTTAATGGCTAACTGACATTGTAAACACACCTTTGTGTAAGGCTACAGGGTGTCCTTTATGTGGCTGTGGAGATGGGGCTAATGGGGAGTATGGAAAATACTTAACAAGTTTCTCACAGAACACTTTTGTATATCTCAGCATAACTTTTCCTTGAAGCCCAGGCCAGAGTTCTCACTTTGCAATTTCTTGGAAAGTACTGCATGGAGTCAGATAGGGGTTATGGCATTTATAATGTAGTTATTAGTAACAATTTCCAGTTGCTGACAAAGGCAAAGCACCACACAGTTGCTCCATAAACAAATATTTATGTATAATACATGGAAAGTGTAAACAGCTTTTGCAGTGTTTCTTAAATAATTTTTCAATGCGATCAAGAAGTTAACCTACAAGCGTTTCTTTCTGAACACAGGAGTACAATCTCTTGCTATTACCATATACACTCACAGAATTCAAGTTTGTCTTGTAACATTGACTTAGAATGTAAAGAATCAGTCCTGCATTTGGATTTCAGTGCTTTAACAATGCGTATGAAGACATTCTTTTCTGTTTAATCTCCATTTCAGAAATTATTTCAGTCTGTGTGGCCTGGAATATAGAGGTGCAACTTGGATTTTTTTCTTAAAACTGGCAAAAAGATTTTCAGTGCTTCTCAGGCCTTTCCAAAATGCTTCTCTTGTCAGCAAACAAGGGTTTGGCAGAACCTTATAACTAGACATATTGAGCCCTTTTTCATGACTTGCTTGCATCAGCTTGTGTGTGGGCAAAGAAAAAATCAAGTATTGCCAAACCTGAGCACTCAGACGTTATGAATTGGGCTCCAGAAATTCAGCAAACTGCTTTAAATTTCATGAACTTTAAAAAAAATATATATTGAAGAGAAGGGGCTTTCCATCTGCTCTGTGATGGTTGAGCGTTTTGACTCATAATTTAAAACTTTTCTTTGCAGCCAATACAAACCTAAATCTATTTTAAAGAGGAAAATTCATGTGCCTTTGCAAAATTCCAGAAGTGGGGCTTTTAGGAACACCACCAAATAACAGTAGACTTGCAGTAAAATTATAGTAACTGCTGACATTGAAAGTGTGTAATCTGCAGCAACAGCATTACAGGTTTTGGGATGACTCCTGACAGCAACATCATGCTTTCTCTATCATTCAGTTTATCCTCTAGGTAAGACCTTTGAGCTTCCACCTAAACCCATGTGTGTGACTAGAACTGGGCAGAAAGTGGCAATCTCATTTCACAGAGTCTTTGGATATTTCTAAATTTAGTTTCATTCACACAAAATTAAATTTAGACATTCTCTTTGGAATAGTGTGCTTACCTTCAGACAGCTTTACTTGAAGTCCTTACTCAGAGGCAGCACTTTGGAAAATGGCATTGGCCTCGTGGTGTCCTTTAAACGCTCCGAAGAGCTTTGAGTAGAGTAGTCAAAAAAGCTTCACTGCACTGAAGTTTCCAAAGAATACAGTGTTTTGTCACAATGGCAGCTTTTAGAAATATATCAGGTTTGTTTGGTTGCTTTTAGGGGGCAACAGATAAGAGAAAAAATATTTGTGGTCCAGGCTGGAAAAAAGAGATAGATCTCACTCACCTTTTTTTTGTTATTGTATGGATGAAGAGCTGTTCTTTATATCAGAGCAGGAATTTGAACCTCTGATGCCCCAGGCTTTTGTAACAACCACCATGTTGGAGACAGTTGAATTCTGCCAGTGTAAATCTGCCACACGCATACAAATTTGAGAAGCTTTGTTTTCATTTCAGTATGGAAAAGTCTTTCATGTTTGATTTAAGGGAAAAAAAAAAGAAAAAGGAAAAAAAAAAAAATGAAGTTGTTGTGGAGTCAGTAGTAGATTGTAAGCCTTAGGAAGCACCAGCTCGTAGGAAAGTCTGCTTGCCCTAGACCCTCTGGGACAGGAAGCGTGGGAATGAGGATCCTCCAGCTACTCCTTCTGGCTCCTGATTCACCTGGGGATGCTTCTGCTGGGCTGGTTGCAAACACAGTTGAACAGGAGACCAGGGCCTGCTCCAAAATCTAGCTGGTATGTGGCACGATATTGACAGATGGGAATTACATCTCTATAACTATAATGAAATAGATATCTATCTCTCTCTCCACATATACTTAAATCCACTTATGCATATAAACTTCAAGAATCTAATTTTGACAAAACCCAAGACGAAAAAAATTTCTTCTGAATTTTTGTGACTTTTACTCTCTTGCTGACCAGTCTCCTGCCTAACTTAGCTCCGAGCCTTTGAGAGTGTATGAAGTGCTAAACAGCCTACCTCCACTGGTAACTTATTCAGGAAATACCCCAAAATATGGGTGTCTAATTACCCTACACTCTTCTAACTAAAGTCTTCACTTCTGCTATGTGCATGTAGGCAGTCGCATGGTTCAAACAAAACATGTTTCTTCCCTCCTTTTTTAGAAGTAATCAAATGTTGACATTTGACACATAAGTTGTACAAGTAACAAGGAAGCTGGATGTGTGTGTTTTTGAAAAACACCAGTTTTGCTTTTCCCTCTCTTTGGGAACCTCCCTAAAAATTTGACTTAGTTCCAATTTCTTCAACAATTGGCCAAGACATAATTCCCAAATTTCCCTTTCCATCTCTCCCCGCTGAACAATATTCTACTTCCCCTGACAGGTCTGGTAACTTTTCTGGGAATCTTTATACAGACCACAATAAGCTCAATATTTTCAAGATGAAAATCCACAGCAGCTTTTCTTCTGCCAGCCTCTGACCATCAGACCATCTTTTTTTTTTTTCTGTTTAACGCTAATGTTAATGTCAACCTTTCTCTTCCTCTGTCTGCAGCTGAGTTGTTATTTACATGCATCCCACACATCCAGATTCTTGTGTATTGTTTGCCTCTGCTCAGTCGTCAGTCTGCATCCCTTTCCCTTCGTCCTCCATTGCCAAGATTCTGGTTCATACTGTGCTTATCTCCTGTACTAACTGCATTTCTTTTCCAGTTTACCCCTCCACACAATACTGTGAAATCATTACATATAGCTCCTGAGAAATCCTTCCTGTAATTTTTCCCAACCACTCAGAAGGAGTAGAAATCAGATGAAGATGTGAAATTCAAGCTTGTCTTTTCCATATTCCAAATTTCTCTCACTCGTCTTCTCCTCTGCATATCCCAAAGCATCTTCTGAGCAATTGTACAAAGGTTGTGCTTTTAGATATTTCGTTCCCATTTTAAAATATTCTACTCACAAAATCTCCAATTATGCTGCTGTAAAGGATTAGTGATTTTTCTGCTTTATAATTTTATAGAGTTGACCCTGTTTAAACACTGCTGTTAACTTATTACAGAGATAAGATTTTTATTATATTTTGGCACAGCCAATGATGTACATAGAGAGGTCTATTTATATAGAACTCAAGTGTTTAGCTCTTAATTACCAGACTGCATCCATCATTCATCCATCTCTGCATCCAGAGACTCTCTGTAGCAAAGTCTTTTACCAATAGGAAACAGTCATTCTCCCTTCTTTCTTTATGAATGCTCCAAAAGGAATAAGTGAATTAGCTATACTAAATACACTTTTAAAAACTGGAATTACGTTGTTCTTTAGCTATTACACCATCCTGCAAGATGACATATGAGACTATGTCATTTCATCTCCCCAAAACAATAATGGGTTATGCCTGCTCAACTGTTATGCTTCATGGCCTTAATTCCTAGGCAGAACTTCTGGAATCTGCTTTCTGAGATTAGCAGTGCCCTCTTGCCTGATTATAAACAAAAATAATTGGAAAGGCACATGTACCAGCTTCCAGTTTATAAGAGTTCATTATTTGAAATCCCCTGAGCTCCTCCAATTAGAAAACAACTTTTTGACTTAATATCCTTCAATTGTTAAAAACTTGCGTCACTGAGAGATCACAGTGAAACGTAAAGGTCCCAGCACATTGGCACTTGATTGTGAGGGGATGTGATTGTTCCACATTTAGACTGGAAAGGGTTAGGAACTCCGCTTCCCAATGTGCTTAATGAATGAAAGGAAAATTGGACCCTTGAGCCAGAGGCAATGACCTAACTGAGTGAAAAATGTTTGCAGGTTAACAGGGGCAACTGTTCCTTGCTATAATTCCCACTGGAGGTGAATGACAAAAAAGGCCAATAAACCTCAGACTTTGGATTATTTATTAACCTGTTTTCTTCCTAGAAGAAAAGACCTTACTGTAGATCTTGGAAGACAGATCTGAAAAAAGTGTCCTTTTACAAAGGGTAAATTAATGACCAATGTGCACTGCTTAAAAAGAGTAAAGTGTAATATTTAGTATTGTCATATTCTCTGTGATCAGTCAGATTTTTAAAAAGGCAACTTCACTGGGACTGAAACACAAGGAGAGTAAAAATAAAATTGGGATTAAATTACATGAATTTAAGCCATATTAGAACAAAATGTAACTGGAAATGACATATAAGGATTGTTGACACTGAATCAGAGAAACATATTTTACGTCTTGTCTTTACAAGCACTGCTGTCTAACATGCTGACGCAGCGAATCTGTAACTTTCCTACAAGTACTTAGAAACTAGGGTGTGGTGGAATAGCCAAGTGTCCCGATGCAGACTGGAGCCTCTCTAGTTGGAAGTCACGCGATTCACTTCTCACCCCAGAGGGCAGACTTGGTTTCCAATCTAAACCATTTGTCATGAAGTAATGGAAAGATTCCCATTGGCTTCACCGAGATCAGGTCTGGGGCCTAACACAAAGACGATGGAAAAAAATTGCAGGGTAAATGCAGAGACAACACAGCAAAAACCTAAAGACTGGTAATAACCAGCAGAGCAGCTGTCAAACTGCCTTTACAAAAAAATCGAAGTGATGCCTTTTCAGGAAACGAAGTAGACTAGTCAGGAGAGAATTGAAGGGTATGATCCAAAGTTGAGCTGTTTCAGTGGGCTTTGTATTGTATTAGTCCCTAACAGAATATACAAATAACGTATTGCTTCCTGTATTTGAAGTGCCAAAAATGAGACAGTTGCAAGCATTCTGCAAACCATATGTCTGAATCAGTCTGGGACTGAAGCAAAAGGAAGGAATATGCATCTACATAATGTAGCTCTCTCTGCAACATAGATGTGATGCCCATAATGCATAGACCTATTTTCAGTAACAGGAGCTGCATTTGACTTTCATGTTAAAACAACTCTACATGTTTCAAAATGCTCTTTCCTTACCCTGTTGTGTACCTGCGAATGAAACAGTGAGCATCGTATTTATCTCTCGCTTTCCTCTCTGATCGACAGAACAGCTTTCCTGCTCAGATCTCGTCCTGAAAATGTGTGATTAAATTTGCACGGTCTTTAGCTGTGTGTTTGCAAGTCTCATTGACTTCAAAATGGCTAGATAATTTACATTTGATTATGAATTTTTAGTTAAGGAAAATATCTGAGAGAAGTAGAGCTTTGCTTTCTATACCAATGACTTTTAAATAATGCAGGTCATGGTATCTTTGTAAGAAGACATAACTTCAGTTAGAGTTCTTATCTGCTTTCTTGTATGAATACAGAGAGAAATAATATTTTAAAGATGGATTTTATTTCTATAAATTAAGATTAGTTCAAAATTCAAAGTGTTTTAACACTAACAGTGCTTTATATATTTATTTTAAATATTATTTAGCCTATACTGTTATCCTTAACTTGATTCTTAAGTAGAATTTGCATTTTTTGAAGCACCTGTGCCAGTCAGGAAGAAAATGTCCCGTGACATCTGCTAGTGATGAGTTCATGGACTTTTGCTTGTTTGGGTTTCCATATGTACTTTTCTGCCTCCTCACCTAAACCAGTAAGCACCTGAATTATTAATAGCCTTTTAAGAATTAAAAAAGGCTGCTCAGGATTTGTGATAGACTGCAGGATTTGAAATAGGACAATCCAAATATTTGAAAACAGTTTTGTAAATAACTGAGCATGTAACAAAGGAGGCAATTATCTGTGGTAGTAAAAAGGTGAAGCGGATGAGTTAGATCTGGACAAAAATTGGTGTATAAGAGCTCAAATTTAAATGTGTCTATAAGGCATACAAAGCAGACCTTGCAAAGCGTTAGATATGTTGAGAGGGTATCTGTGGCTGAGTTGGGCCCAGAATGACTGATGAGTCCATGACTCATGTTGTGATCTTCTCATAGATATCTGTTCTGTTCTGCAGGGTTCCATCTATAGGAAATGAGTTGCTTGCAAGAAGGTGTCATTTGTTTCACTGCATTTTTTTTGCCATGGAGAAGGGAAGACAATAGTCATTAAGTTTTTGGGAGGTTATTGTAGATCCAGAGTACCATATATCTGTAGTATAAAAATTGTCGTCTCTATTACAGTTAGTAGAACTGCCCCTGTGTGCTGCAGGCAGGTAAGAACTGTGTTTTCGCAATTGAATGCAACACCTGAGCTAAACTGAGAGTCTTCAGTAGTGTAATAAGATCTGCTGACTTCAGGATGCAGAAAGCAGCTTGAGATATAAAGAATAAATCTGAACCTTCCCTGGCACAACTCGAGGCCATTTCCTATTGTCCTATCACTTGTTACTTGGTAGAAGAGACCAACACCCACCTCGCTACAGTCTCCTTTCAGGTAGTTGTAGAGAGCAATAAGGTCTCCCCTCAGCCTTCTTTTCTCCAGGCTAAACAACCCCAGTTTTCTCAGCCACTCCTCATAAGACTTGTGCTCTAGACTCTTCATCAACTTCACTGCCCTTCTTTGGACACGCTCCAGCACCTCAATGTCTTTCTTGTAGTGAGGGGCCCAAAACTGAACACAGTATTCGAAGTGTGGCCTCACCAGCACCGAGTACAGGGGAATGATCACTTCCCTAGTCCTGCTGGCCACACTATTTCTGATACAAGCCAGGATGCTGTTGGCCTTCTTGGCCACCTGGGCACACTGCCAGCTCATATTCAGCCAACTGTCAACCAACACCAGTAACTCTTCCCAAGCCTGTAGTGTTGCATGGGGTTGTTATGACCCAACTGCAAGACCTGACACTTCGCCATGTTGAACCTCATACAGTTGGCCTTGGCCCATTGATCCAGCCTGTCCAGATCCCTCTGTAGAGCCTTCCTACACTCAAGCAGATCAGCACTCTCGCCCAACTTGATGTTGTCTGCAAACTTACTGAGGGTGCATTCAATCCACTCATCCAGATCGTTAATAAAGATATTAAACAGAACTGGCCCCAGCACTGAGCCCTGGGGAACATCACTTGTGCTCAGTTGCCAGCTGGATTAAATTCTATTCACCACAACTCTTCGGGCCTGGCCATCCAGTCAAATTTTACCCAGTGAAGAGTACACCTGTTCAAGCCATGAGCAGCCAGTTTCTCCAGAAGAATGCTGTGGGAAATGGCGTCAAAGGCTTTACTAAAGTCCAGGTAGACAACATCCACAGCCTTTCCTTCATCCACTAAGTGGGTCATGTTGTCATAGAAGCAGATTGGGCTAGTCTAGTGCCTTTCATAAACGCATGCTGACTGGGAAGCGTGCTTGAGAGTAGCTGTCCAGGAGCAGCTGGCAGTGCTGCTCATGGAGATTCCCAGTTTTTAGGCCTAGCCTTCAACGTCATTCATAGCACCACTGAATTAGTAGATATTACAGCTGTTTCTCACAGCTTGAGGCCTGTTTTGACTAGGAAAGTCTTCTCACCATTAAGTTGCAGATACTACAGAACCTTTCTCCTATCCTCCTTTTATGCAGAGCTAGTGCTCTGAAGTTGAGTGCCTATAGTCTTCATCCTGTGTCTTTGTCTCGTCAAGCCAGGTGAATTTCTGATTTTAAGAGGAAATTAAGTGAAAACTTGCCCATTGTTGCTGGACATTGGTAGCAAAGTTTCATCTCTTGCCTCTTTATTGCATATTCTAAGGAACAGTGAAAGTCTACATAGTGGATCTTTTTATTAAAAAAGAGGGCAAAAAGAAATCAAAATAATTAAAATGAGAAAACAAGAAAAAAAAAAAAAAAGAAACTGGTGAGTAATATGTAGGGTAGTAGGAAAATACTTCTTTGGGAAAGTAGCCAAATTACTAACTGTAAAAGGATAAGAATAAAAACTTTTGGTACCATGAAAAATTCATGAGTGAGTAGGAGGTTAGAACTACAGTGACTTGTAATTCAGCTCAGTTTGTATTAAACCTGGATATGAACTTTTGAACTTGCTTTTCCACTACCTTTCTAGTTTGAGGTACTGGTAAGAAATTATTAATCATGAAATATATCAGTTTCCTTCTGAGTTATATGGGATATCGGTGACTCAGCTGTACTGTTCAGAGATTCGAAAAGCTTGCTGCTTTCAGTTATTATTTATACTTCTTGATACCTATATAAGTCTGTTTGTAATTTACATTCTTCTATATGTATTGTTTCAGGGTTTAAAAGATACAATTTTCTTCTTTAGAGTCCTTTAAACATGGATAGACATTTTTCTCTGTTAAGTTCTAAACAGGATAAAATTAAATTGCAGTAAAAAGTTAAGTTACTTAATAAAATAAAGATTTTAGACACAAAATTTTTGTTTAATTTCTGCATAAACTCTGTTTTATTCTCTAACTCAATCACTTGACTACCGCTTTTGGATGTTCTGCAGGAGAAAAGAAATCAGGCACATACTGGAATTTCAAGACAAAACCCATGTGTAGTAAATAAATTTTTTGTATTTTTTCCAACAAAAATGAAATTTTATTTTCTTTACTGGGTACTTTTCCCAGGCAAATAGTGTGTAAACTGAATAGGCCATGAGAGTTCACCGACACAGAATTCCATAAAGGTGTTACAATCACCCTAAAAGCCTACTTATATACCAGTTGTTCCATACAGTATTTGTAAACCTCACAAATATTACTATACATACTTGCAGTCATATCATCATTGGCTACGATCTTGTCTCATAAATTAAGTAAGGTTGGGTCCTGTCAGTTCTTGGATAGGAGGCCTCCAAGGAAAACCCAGATGGTGCAGGCATTGATAGTGATTCAGTGGGAAGACCACCTACTGCGTTAGTACTCATTTTTCTTCTGGATTGAAAGCATTGTGTTTGGAAAGATTTGCTTTCGTTTTTTTTTTTCTGAGGTTAAAAATTAAGAACCTGAGCAAAACTAAGTATTTCAAGGCATCATAATAATAATCCTATTACATCTTGCATAAAAGTACAGAAGTGGTTCAAATATTGCCAGCTGAAATCAGAAAGCTACTAAAGTTAAATGAAAATGTCTTCTTTCCTTTTTTTTATTCTATCTTCATTCTGCATCCATCCACACCCTCTGTGAAATATTCACTAACAACTAAAAGCAATTTTTATCTTCCACAGTATTTCCTGTAAGCTTTTGTAAAACTCTCAAAACTCAGAAAGCATAACTGCAACAGAAACCAGGAATTCCCTCACCTGGGAATTTGTAATTTGGTCCTTATCTTATTATTTCCTTCAGTGGCATAGAACAAATAAAATGTTAAAATGTAATCTGTTCAGCATTATTTCATTAGCAAATATCATCATGTCTTGTGTCTCCATTCCCCTCTCTGGGCTAGAATACCTGGTTACACCATATCTCTGGCAGAGTGGGGAGGGGTGCAGGCATTAAATGGTGCTGCCTGAAAACGTTGGGCCAGGTGCAGTGTGGCAAGTGAAGCACTATTTACTGTGCATTGTCTCAGTGCTGGGTACAGTCTCCTTATGGCCTCTCAAAGCATTAAATTGCTTTTACAATAAGTCATGGCAATTCTTGTTTCAGGGAAGGTGGTTTGTTTTGTTTGCTTTTTTTCCTATTTCCTCTAGTATTCTTTATAAAAGATGAAATTATTCACTTAACACAGACATTTGTAATGAAAGAGAGTTTTGAACCTGAAACCTGGATGAAAAGCAGTTTAAGCAGAAACAAAGTGTAATCAGTCCTGATACTATTCTGCCCACATGAAACTTCTCATTATACAAATTCAGGACAGAAAAGCACAGTGTGTCGACTATTGTCTTAGCCCTAGACAGGACTGTGGCTTAAGGAACAGCAGATATCCTTGCGGGCAAATACAGACTTCCTCGCGGCTAAAATCTGAACGATATAATTGTGAATTTTGTATGTAGTTTGGCAAGATTATAACTGTTTTCTAAGGTTTAGCACCTAGAGTTTTAGCATGGAAAGAGATTTTCAAAACCTAGATGCTTTCACAGCTTTAGAAAAAATATCTTTGACATGGACAATTGGCCAATGTATTCGTATCTATAAAAAAATGGACGTTTTTCACAGGTGATGTGAAAGAGATTTTTACTCTTGGAACCCAGTTGCTATCAGTGTGTTGTGTCAGAGAGTGTACAGTGGAGGAAAACTTCACGTACAGTTGCAAATATTCAGTCTATAGTGGGTTCATTGAAGTTGACCTTAATTCTTTATAAGCACGAAACAGTTCTCAGGTCAAATAGTATTTTAAGGGAAAGTCACAAGGAAATTACATATTATGAAGACATCAGCAAGAAATCACCACCAAATATAGAATAACCATAGACTCTAATAATGTGAAAGCCTCTACTCGTGCTAGGATTTCTCATTGACCAAGAGAGATGAAAGAGGAGGAAAAGGAGAATAATTCCTAAATTTCGCTCATAGTTTCTGAAAGTTAGACAATATGAAAATCTATTTTGATCTTTATGAAGATTTTATGAAAACTTTGCTGTAGGATGGTATCATCTTTAAGTTCCAAGAATTCATGTTCAAAACTAACCTGGGTTCCCGGAAAGTAAAATGGGAAATCTCATTTATTTTGCTAATATTTCTGGTTTAGTAACTATTGTGACAGAGATATTAAGAATATTCTTAGTGTAAACACTATTAACAACACTAAACTTGAAAAATTAAACTCTGTATTTTCACTATATGCCCTCTGAAGATGTATCAGTGTACATACTGAGCTAGACTTGACACAACATCTACTTTTGATAGAGATAACAAAGTAGGGTGTGTTTAGGAATAAGACTGGATTTCTGCTCACCATCAAGAACAGTGGTCACAGACAATAAACTAATGTCTGTCTTCTGCTACATCTTTATAGGATGTCAGAGGTACCACAGAGTCAGAGAGAGGACTCAGATGAAGGAACAGAGCAGCATGACAAAGCAGCAAGACGAAGGAATGAAGCCTTAAGGAAAAGGTTTGGTTTTTTTTGGGTTTTTTTTGTGAGAGAACACTTTCTTCCAGGGTCTTGAATTCCTGGGTGTCACCATTTCTTCTTTTACAGAAAACAAAACCCTAACACAAATCCTCTTGTGGCTGTTAGCTCCTCCTTTAACTCTCAGTGGCTGAAATCTGTAAAGGATTTCGCTGTTTTAACCCTGTTGTTAACCACGAGGTTGATATGATACCAACTGACAGATTTTTTTCTGATTTTCTGATTTGCATTTTTAAGAGAGAATAACATATACACAAGCAACATAAAATAATATTTTTGTGGTTCTGAACTTTTCAAAATTTTGGTTCTGCCAGATTTCCTTTGGTGGCAGAGGAAGAAAAAGTGCTTTGATGCTGCTGCATGGTTTTGCTTCCCCGTTTTCAGAACGGAATGCTTTGATATTTCTTGTCATCTTGTTTCTTATTTTGACATAAATACAATATTAAAAACTACAAATCGTTTTAAAAGTTGAAATCCAAACAAACATCAGCTTCAGAGAGCTTTCTTTTTTATTTTTATAGATTTGTGGGGCATGTTCAACATTTCTTAACTGCAGAATTTCCTATGGAACACGAAAAATATGCCTGAATTCTTTTGGCATCTCTAATTATAAAAGTGTTTGCTTTAGCAAGGAAAAACATTCAGTGTACAGGGTGAGCTCATTAAGGGGTGAATCAGGATTTTGTAGCAATGGGAGCCATTCTTGCTTGTTGCAGAGGCTGGAAGATGTGTAGAATGAGTCAAGGACTGCAGAAGGTAGAAAGGCCATCTTGCATGTACAGCATCTCCACAGTGCCCTGATGATCTGGGTTCTTTTCCTACCTCTGCTTCCTGGGAGGTAGTGTCAGGTGATTCTACTAAAACAGGCTTCTCAAAGGCAGTCAGCAATTGTGTGTTATTTGCTTTGTGGGTGCTATGGAGCACAAAGCTGCAGAACTACAATTGTAGCTAAACTGAATAGGGACACATGATTTTAAAGCTGTAGAACACTTGCCATGTTAGACTTTTTTAAAAAAATTATTCCTACATGTGTGAAATTGGCCTACCAGCTCTAGCTATGTCTGTATCTCTGTTACTTCTGAATAAGAATCTGGATCATGATTTTGCCTGAACTTCTAGGAGTATTATCATACTTTGTAGCTGATTGAAACACTGTACAAATGAATGTCATTGTGAAATCTGAAAGAACCAACATAGAGTCTTTCTTCAGAGTAAGACTGAGCTGTGTACCAAACTATGACATGAAATCACACCTTGAATTACATAGATAAAATGGAATATTCACTAGATGCTTACTAAGAATATCCCTAATGAAACAAAGACCCTAAGAAAATACCTAAGAAAAGAATAAATATGGCATCACCTAGTGCAAGACAGTAATTGTTATGTATATATTTAAGGGGATTGAATTAACATTGCTGAGGCAGCAATAGTTGTGTAGTTGTGTAGTTTGTTGTTGTATAGCTTGTTGTTGTGTAGTTTGACTACTCTGCTATGAAATACCAGTGTGCTTTCACTGTGAGGATGTATTTAAGTGTGTGTATGTAATATGTTGAACAGGATGTTTCAGGAAAAAATAATTGTGGTTGGTACAAAGCTTTATTTATATTTCTTAGAAGCTGAATCTAACTGGAGTAAACTTTGTTTCTTCTGCATTGCATGTTTTCCCTTTTCACTGCTAGTGAGTTTCCTTTTATACTTCAGCCTTATCATCAAACTATGAGGGCATTTAAGGACTGTTGAAGACAGTGTCCAAATGACTTCTTATTCCACAGTCCTAGTAAATTGGGAATAATCCACTTATAATTATTCCTGCAGCCTACTAAACTGGAAAATACAGCTCAAAACCAAGCTCCTCTAGAACTTGGGTTTTGATTCCAGATCTGTTAAGGCTTCTACCTCTGGGAGATTTTAAAAAATGAGACTGTAATTACAGAGTCAGCAGAGGGGCTGGCTTATTAAAAAAAAAAACAACACATCAATGTAATAGGAATTAGGATGGATTAAAAGCTCTGATGGGAGGGTCTAAGTAGACACACGGTGTATGGTGCTCCCCAGATCACCTCTTCATCTGTTAGGGTTTCTCGGGGAGACGCCCTCACTACTCTTACCAGAAACAGGTCCATATGACGTCCAGAATTTTCAAAATTGATTAAAGACTCTGAATATTGTCAGATTCTGAGTGTTCAACATGAAACATTGTTAGAGTTGCCTAATATTCAGAAAGTGCTCAACACCTCTTTTATGAAAATCTGTTTCCTTTGAGCCAGGCCCATAAAATTATTGGTCACCTCAGAACATATAGATCAGTCTCCTTCCCCACTAGCAAGAAAACTCCAGCTGGACAAAACTGCTATTACTTCTATAGCTTACCACAAACATCAGACCTTGGCAGGATTTCACTACCTTCAGTTTCTTCTTCCACCAGTGATACATAAGAGTGATTAAATAAGTTCTGTCCTCCTTTGGAATACAGCCATGGTTTAAACTGCGGAGAGGCAATCGAGTCAGATCCAGCTGAGTGCTGCCTCCAGACTCTGTCCCTTTGCTCAGCCCAGTGTTTTCATCTTTGCAAAAAGCACCTCTCCACATTGCATTGGATAGCTGCTTCTGAATTTGCATGCAATATGATGTGAGGTAGCAGATTCCCTGGCCCACAGGTTATGGAATTTTACAACCTTAAAAGGTAAATTATTTATAGATTTCTGGTCCTCCAAAAATAAGTAAGTGGAATATTTACAGAGTAAGATCTGGACATGATCTTTGCTTGAGTTTATTATTATGCCTGTTGCTCCCCCATGCTTCCTGTGCCTCCAGACAGACTCAGTTTAGTCTCCATCCCAGATATACCACCATCTCCAAGCTTCTGGCAATCACTTGTTATCTGTCACACTGATGTGCTACACAGGAAAATTGTTCTGCATTTTTTGGTGGAGAAATAAAAAGTTATTGGCACAGATAGCTTGGAAGACAGAACAGCTTTCTTTACCCAGTGAGATATTATAGTGTTCCAGAAGCATCTGAAGGGAGTCAAACCTAGTCCACACATATGTTCAATTTCACATGGTGTGCTGAGGCCAAAATTTGGGGCCAGCTGCTCCTAAGTCTTTGGCATGTGCTTTTCTTTAACCACATTGAGTATTGCCTGTATGTATGTTCTTGCACAGTTGTAGCCTCAGCTTCAGAGCCATATATATGTTTCTTAAATTCTCAGTGTCTTTTTTTGGGGGGGAAAAAAAAAGAAAATATGTCATCTGGAGTTAAGTCTAGAAAAGTGGTTTGCTGTCTTTTTGCTTATTAAAATGCAGTAGTACCAGAAAATATAATGTGACAACAACGGCCTGACTTTTGCATCTATATGGAATAGACTTTAATATTGTTTTAAAACATAGATGATATAGGAAATGAAGCCTCAAAATTCATGTATTCCCGTTGCATGTAAACTGGTACTTTTTTGTCACACATGAGGACAGACATTAAAAAAAACTTTATAAAGTATTTATGAGGTTTTGATTTACCACAATTATTTTCTCTGGCTTTTAGAGTCTCTGAATAGTATCTTAATGCTAGATCATATTTTCTGACAACAGAGCACCAGATACACTGTAATGATTTGGCATTCAGCCTTTTGGAATGAAGGCCAAAACTGGCTAAATAAATCTTTTCCAATAGCAAGGAGCAATGATTGCATTGTAAACTCTGGATAAATCTGTGATATTACAGAAAGCAACTGTTTTGCAATAAATTGATGTGAAAAAAAAATCTATGGAAAAAATTTCCTGTACTGGAAAGAAGCCAACATGGCATTATGCTACCAGAGTCTTCTATACTGTTACAATGGAACATTTAATAGTGTGACGGGAAGTTTTTTTCTTGATTATTACACTCCAGGTTGGGTGAGAATCCCAGAAGGGAGTAGTATTTAATAGAAATGTTAACTTTATTAATAACATATAAAACACATTGGGATTCCTAGTAGTCAGTTCTACACGTGGTTAAGAGAAGGCAGGTGGTCGGTGCAATAGCTTGGGCTCATGCTAGGCAAGATTTCTGTCACAAGAGGCAAAGCTCCGAGTTGCTTTGTGTTCAGCGGGAGACAGTGGAGTAACATATCCACTGACGTGCCTTTATTGCTCGTGGTGTGTGACTGCAGGTCTTGGAGGCAATGCAAGAGATCAGGGCTGTTGTGCTAAACACTCTGCAAGTGTGTAGATAGACCCAGAAGAGCTTATCATTTAAAATACAGATGCTTCAGACCAGGTGGAAAGGGAAGCAGATGTTTAAGAGAAGCAACCCACGGAAGCCACAAAATTGCCAGTGGCAGCAGTGGAAGGAGGAGTGGTCCCAGAGGCTGAGCTCCAGGGTGCGGAGTCCACAGGAGGGTGGGTTTGTTTTTTTGTTTTTCCTTCAAACAGTGAAAACACCGCATAAAAAGCACAGCCCCACATTGACATGACGGTGCAGTTGTACAGGTCCCTCCAGCAGCTCTGTGTGTGTGTTGGACAAGAGAAACAAGAGCCCTGTGGTGCTCCCAGGTCAGGGCCTGGGAGCGCAGGGGCGGGTGCCCTCTGTGACCCCCTGCTGTATCTCTTCTTGAGAAACTTCCCCGGTTTTGCTTTAAAAAGGGCTAGAACCAGCTGAACAAATGTATGGCTATTTGGTGTAGCGTTCCTGTGCAGTTCAGGTTAATAGTTCAGTTACAGTGCAGAGCCTAAAGCTGTGTCGTCCAGGTAGTATAGCTTCTACCTCAAAAGAAATACTAATACTAAATTCAGCTATCATATTATAGTTAAAAAAACATCCAGGCAAAGATAGCCAGCCAAAATGGAGAGGGAAGGACCAATCAGGATGCAGAAGGCCATACTGAAGAGCAACGAAAGCTTTGGGCTCCTCCTAAAGCCCTGCGAGAGCAGATGTTAACTGCTCGGGCTTTATTATGACCCTTTGCACCAATCGCCATTTGGAGCTACTGCGGTAGCTGCAATTAAAACCAGAACGAAAGGACGCCTCGCCCGGGCGCGCCGCGCCCCTCCATCGCCGCTGCCGTGGGGCGGGCAGAGGCAGCGCAGCGCCGGGCGCGCCGCTCCGGGCCGGCCCGCAGTCGGCAGAGGGCACAGCCCGGCCCGACCCGGCCCGCCAGCCTCGCCCCGCTGCCAGGGGCGAAGTCGCCGTCCCCGGGAGCAGGCGGCAGCGGGGAGCCTTGCAGGCGGTGGCTAGGGAGGGCTGCAGTATGTACGGGCACGCAGGAGAGGAGCCTCGGAATAAATCCAGAGCGAAAATCTTAAGAGTCTTAGCAGCTGAAAGCTGTCGAGCACTCGCCTTGGGCTGCGAAGCCTCTGGCACGTTACCGGGGACTGTGTCAGGACACGGCTGGCACCGTGACGCTCCAGGGACCACGCAGAAAACCTTACCGTTTGTCCTGGTTTTAGCTGGGACCGGGTTAGCTCTTATTTTTAGCAGCTAGAAGAGCTCCGTGTTTTGGTTTTACTCAGAGGCTCGCTCTGAGAAGAATGCTGATAGCAAGTTGATGTTTGAGACTCCAAGGACTTTTCAGTGTGCCGGAGTGCAGAAGCACGGCGGGTTAAGGGGGGAGCATAGTTGGGACAAGGGGGACATGATTCCCCTTGTGATTTGTGGTGGAACTTAAGATTGAGGGCCAAACTGGCCAATTAGTATTCCATATCACGCAGCGTCATGCCCAGTATAAAAGCGAGGGTCAGCTGGGAAGAAGGGCTTTTGCGCTGTGGCTCTTTGGCCGCTTTTGCTCTTTTGCGCTTGCTGTGCTTTTGCTCTATTGTTTTTCTTTCTTTTTCTCTCTCTCCCAGTACTCCCGCTCTCGGAGTACTCTCTCTCTCTCTCTCTGCCCCTCTCTATTTCGGGGCCTCGCGTTCGTCCGGGATTGCAGCTTTGGGACGAGACGGGCTTCACATACGAGGGGGTGGTGAGCACCTACCCTGTGTATTAAATCATCTGTATTAAATTGTTCTTATCTCAACCCACGGGTTTCCCGTTTATCCTTTAATTCTCTCCCTCATTCCTGGGGGTGGGGGAGGGGGAGTGACCGGCTGTGTGGGGGGGTTCAACCTAACCCACGACACCGTTACAGCTGTAGCTTGGCCACTTCCACTGTTACCGCCCTGGGTTTCGAACCTCAAAACCCATCTGAAACGTAGCGATGTCCCAGCATGATACACTTAGCACATCTGATTGTTTAATTACTATCCTCCCTTCCACACATGTAGAATCACAGCTTCACCTGCTCATGTGGCACCCACATGTGCTGTCCTGAACATCAGCGTGCGAGGGGCTTGGGATCAACGCCAGTCTGGTATCTTCTCCTGCCTTCCTTCACGCTCTTTGTTCACACTGCAGCGTCTGCGTGCTCCTCTAGGATATTACTTATCTAAATATAAATGCATTAACAAAATAATTGTGCAACTTGTGTGATATTTATCAGAATCTTTGTTAACTGCTTTGAAAGTGAAAAGTGCCTTCTAAATAAAAATAGTTAGAAAGAATCCCCGTGCAACAGCTAAACGTTTGCCAGGGAAAGTAAATAGAGTTTTTGAATTTTCTGCTTTTTTAAGGCTTCCTGTCATTTAAAGGCACATGGACTTTAATTAAATGCTGTTACGATGGCTGTTCAATGAATGCTTGTCAAGTGTTGCTCAATAAACACAACAATATAGATGTTCTCTCAGGACTATGTCAGAAAAGAAAATGCATTTTTATTCTGAAAAATACCCATTCCAAGTGTTTTCACTGTCATTATGTAAAGAACACATCCCACTTCCTCACACTACAGTGTTTTTAAAAAGTGATTAGGTGTTTAACTGCGTTTCCAGTGAAAAAAAGTTTAACTGAAAGAGGCTTCAAGAAAGAGGCGGAGGCAGGAAGATATAGGCAGAAAAAAGGTTTGAGAAAAGCTGCCAATAAACTTATGTCCAGCAAATGGGAAACATAGACTTCAAGGAATCAGGTACTTACTGTGTGTATAAATTAGATTAATTTTCCCCTGGTCCAAACCAACGTACACTGAAAAATACAGAGAGAGGATTCAGTAATACATTTTTGGTTCCTATTAAGGTCCCTTTGCATTGTTTGGGGACTTCATGAAGTGTTTTTGTTGCAGAGGCTGGTTTCCTCCAGCAGTCTTGTCCTCTGGCAGGCTGGCCAGCAATGCGAAGCACGGATAGCACCGTTGCTCATGTTCTTGTAGCGAAGGTGGGATTTGAGCTCCATGCTTGATGCTGTGGCTCTGGGTTCATGTTACGATTCAGACATTCAAGGTAAGGGTGCCACAGGGCAGATAAGCTTTTTTCCCAGCAGCTGTTAACAGGGTTTGCAATGCTGCTTAAGATGCCACCTGACCAGAGGCAGAGTGATGTAATAAACTGAGAGCTCTCTTGGGACTTTGCATCCTTTCCTGTCTGCTGTTGCTCTCCTGCTGAATGACCTTTCAGCCTAACGCCTTGGTTTCTTCAGCTGTAAAATGGATGCAGTAAGCATTGCAGAAGCAATCAGTAGAGTGTTTTTCTTTCTAGAGAGAAAATGTGATGCATAATAACTGGGCATTATTTATTATCTGGGATGTTTTAGAAGAGAGGGCAGGTTTCGTGTGATCCCATTGTCCCCTCCCTCATCCTTGCAATACTGGAAGGATGGTGTTAGCGTGATTTTTATAACTTCTACTTGGTTGTTTCAATCAGTTCAGATTAAATGAGTATCCATGTTGTTTTGGGCCAATTTTAAATGCTTCTTCCTTCACATTCTCTCAAAGAAGTTGAACATATATATGAAGGTAAGTGAAGTCTCTGTCAGGGCAGAGGAGGCTGGCAGGGAGGCAGCAACTGGTCACAGAGCACCAAAATTAGAGGTGGGGAGTAGGTAAGAAATCTTGAGTCACTATCTGGGAGATTTTTAGATATGCAGAAGGAGGAGGTGTTTAAAAAGTACTCTAAAACTTAAGTGTGCAACATTACACAGATACTTATCTTAGAAAAGTAGATCTCAAACTTAGTAGATTGATCTCTATTTTTGTACCAATAGTGTATCCGACATTTTCAAGTGATAACATGTCCAGAACATCATAAACATCCACCCACTGTCTAATTGTGCTGACTAATTATTTCTAATCTGGTAATAAGCAGTGAATTGGTTAACAGTGTTGGTACTTAAGAGTGCATGTTTATGCTTCAAGGCTGACACTCCAGTAAGATGAATGGGGGAAGTTAACTTCGCTTGATGCTATTGTTTTAGCTGGTAAGGATGAGGACTCAACAAGATGAAAGTATGTTGGTTTACATTGTCAAGGCTATCTTCACAACCAGAAGCTAGAAACTTCCTTTATTATGAGAAAACAAACACATAAATTCTGGGAAATATAATAAAACCCTCCATTAATCTGTATGAAAGCCTTAAATCATCCAGATTCATAGTTTTGCTACCTATGGTAATTTTTTTTTCTATGTTTGGAGTAAGAGTTTCTCATGATCAGACAGCATCATTGCTTGCATCCATTGATGGGCTAAGAAATGACAATAATAAAAACAGATACAGCATGTCTGTATTTTCTCTGTAACGTAGCTTTTGGGAAACAGTGAGAAAGCAGAAAGAAATTCTAATAGAATGCTACCCTGTTCTATTGAAATCTGTTGAGAAAAACTAATGAGGTTGTTCTTGGCTCCCTTTGTCTTGTTGAACAATATAGGATAACTCATTCGATCTAACTATACACCAGCTTCCCAACTGCAAAACAAGAATGAATGAGTTATGCACGCTTTCTAAAAATGTTGAGAAATGTAGATGAAAAAGTATTATGTAATCCCTAAGCACCAAATTAGGCAACCTTTATGCATGTTGAAATAATGACTATTTACGGAGTAACCTACCGCTTGCCGTGAGTAAGCATGACAGGTTCCAGGCTGGTTCTGTCTTGGCCCAAAGAATACTTCTGAACTGCTGTTTTTGTTAGATTTTACAGTTCCATGTTCATAAAATTAAAGGGACCTGAAAAAGAAGAAAATTGCAGGTTAGCGAATGATGCTGTATGTTTGAAGATAGCTGCGCTCTATCTTAATCATTGAATATATCTCTGAATACCAGTATCTTGTCTGTAATATTACTACTGAGGTTTTCAGAAAAATAGCATGTAATGTCAACTTTGTACTTAAACTGTAACCGACAAACTCTGGGGAGCTATCGAGTTATCAGTCTTTAGTACTGAAAACATAACACTGGTCTGGTTTCAAAGTATAGCTACTTAAAATGGGTCAAGTTACAGCTGGGTTATGTTTTAGTGAACTAAAATTAATAAGGTATTTTCAGACAAACAGGTAAATTCATTAATGTAGGTATTTGTAACCAAATTCCTGATTGTATAAATTCATTTTTATTTAACTCTGTGAAAATTGGTTGGGTGTACACTACACACATGCACACATGCAAAACCACCTATTAACACTGAAGTTCTTAATCCTTTGTTGCACAGAACCTCAAGCTGCAATGGAAATGCCAGAGCTTCAACATTAAAAATCTGGATCAGATCCTATGGCTTTGGATGTTTGAATTTGGAGTTTGAACTTTGTGTACTTTAGAAGTAGTTGTTATGTACTCTGATCTGAGTTGAAATAATACAAAATCTGTCCTTTCAAAACGGAAATGCTCGTGTGTCTGATGTTCGCTCTTTCTAAAGGAAAAAAAAAATAGACAGCATGAAATAAGAGCTAAATCTGAGCAAGTCACTTCTGAAGCAGCAGTAGAGGAAGTGTCTTTGGTGGCCTGGGTAAAACAGCTAATGTTTCTCTGATGTGCACTTTAAATATGTAAAGATAAATTTGCTTGTCAGATCAGCTACTAGAGATTGAGAATTTGAAGGCACGTGGCAATCAGGTTTTCATATTTACCTTCACCATTTTTCTGTGATTCTATAAAGATTATGTCTGTGTTTTCTCTCCAATTCCACTGGTGAATCTCCAAGAGACTTGTGTTTGGACCCAAGTGATTAGGTCTTTTTTTTTCAAAGCACATAAATTATTTCTGGGCCATTAATTCTGAGAGAATCTAATCCCAGATCACTGTTGATTTTGGAAGAAGTTATGCTCTTCAGCCTATTTAGCAAGGTTGTCACATGTCTATCTACATAGACTCCTTAACATATCCTTTGGTTAAATTAAAGATCCAGACAACAAACTCTAAGCTTGCTTTTTGTGACAGTCACTGAAAACTAAAAGAATTCACAGATGACTAAATGAATTACAGTGCTACTAACACAACCTTAGAATATATTCTATAAAATATATTCAGTAGAATATATTAATCTAGTTTTTCATGTTTTGAGATATTCATACGTAAGGAAAGGAAACAAAAAAAAATCCTTGGTATGCAACATTTAAGTTTGAAATTAAGACATTTAGAACTTCTGAAATGAAATAGAGACGCAACTGTCCTTTCCGAATTGTACTTTCCAAAATGCAAATAACAAAAGAACTTAGTCTTATAATGGATACGGATCCATTCAGTGGTTTTGTTTCTTAATCAGAGATACTGATATATTTTTCTCGTCATTACTTTCCTGGTCATCACATAGTTTTGTGCGTATGTACATAATATCTAGCTGTATTAGAAAACCATTATTTCAATTTTCTCAATGGGGAATTGAAACACAGAGAGACTAAAGGACTTTTTCCAGATCACAGAGGACATGAGTCAGAGCAGGCTAAATGATCTTGCACTTAGCATTAGCTTCTAAATTGCTATATATCTTTCCTTAGGACAAATCAGTGCAAGCAAAGAACTAAACTGCTAAATTTTTGTTTGAAAACCAAACAAAACATTATTAATTTAATTTGGTGAGTAAAAACCAACCCCAACAACCTGGGATATTTCTATGGTTAGCCTTATTTTGATGTGTATTTTGGGGAAGGGAAGAAGGAGATTGTTACTTTTTTCCTGTCAGAAATATCTCTGTAGTTTTCCAATATCTGCCTTGGCAATACTTTACTCATAATGTATGTATTTTGCCTTTTAGAAAACTTGTTTCTCAAGATTGAGAAAAACTGTGAGCAAAATTATGTGGCAGGAAACATTGAAGGTAATTCAGATTTGATAAATTCAGGGTCAAAAGACACATTACTTTGCATATTCTGCCTAAAAATATACTATTGATTGAGAAGCAAATGAATGCAGCAATAAAAATTCACAAAATTAAACACAGGGATAATAGCAGTGAGTTTAAAACTGACTCTAGGGAAATATGGACAATTGATACAGGAAGCTGAAAGTATCTTTGAAAAACTCTGTAGAGAACAGAGGAAAATAAGAAACAGTACATTAAGTGAGATCTTAGTAATGGTTTAAATGCAGTACTCAGCAAGGATAGTAAAAACATGGATCGTGATGTGCAAAAGGCAGATGTGTTCATGCACATCTGTTTTTCTAGAAAAAGACAAGATCTATTTCTACCTTGAAGCTCATGAAAAGTATTTTCTGTCCTATCAGTAGCTAGAAACACTGCTGAACAAATATAACTACTTTTTTTTTCCAAATTGGTAGGATCAGATAATAGCCTTGATGCAAGCTAAGGTGGTTTATTTCGGAGTACTAAGTGTTTTTTAATTACAGCATGCTGGAGAAATTGTATAAAACTTAATAAATGCTGAGATTTTAAATTAAAAATGTGTTAAAAATCATATGAAAGACTAAGACGGAGGTAGTAAAAAAATACGTTGTGCAAGGAAAAAATATTTCCAGTTGTGTTCTATGATGATCTGTTCTTTCTGCAATGCTATTCAATATCTTTAGCAAAGTTTGGAAAATGTGAAATTATCAATAGCAAAACTTACAGGTGATAAAATCATTTGACAAACAATTAATGATGATGAAAGGGGAATGAGCTAATCTGGAGTGCTCGTTATAAAAGATTCGTTAAACCAAGATATTTTTGCATGGCCAAACCTGAGGCCAAAGGACAAAGAATGTACATAACACTTGTTAGTGGGGAACTGAATCCTTTAGACCATGTACTCTAGAAAAGACTTAAATAATAATTTGAACGTAAGCTACCAGAATGATGCTATGATTAAAATGTCAGATGAAATCCTTTCATGTCTAAGCAAGAGAATATGGATGGAGAGGGTGATACTCCCTCTGTGTATGTCATTAGTGAGAGCATTCCTGGAATACTCTGCCCAGTTCTGGCATTTACGCTTTGAGAAGGACATTGACAAACTGGAATGGGCTCAAAAGAAAACTGCAAGAAAGGTATGAGGTCTGGGAAATGTGCCTTATTCTGAGACACTAAAGAAGCTCGATTTACTCAAGGTTAGAAGGAGACTATCACAGTTTGTAAGACCTTTCATGGAAAATATGTTCTTGACCAGTTCTGATTAGTTGACTAATAAAATATTTAAAATTAATTGTTAAATTTTAACTATTGTTTTTACTTCATCATTATCCAATTAATAATAAAGATGGAACTACTGGAAATTTAATTTTGACAACTCTGAGCTGGAAATAGAGCGCAAATATCAAGTGATAGTAATTAATGTTTGGAACAAATTCTAACATAGCAATGTGCTGGGTTTTCCATCTGTTGCAGTTCTTAAATTCAGCTGAAACATATCTCTCAGAAAGACACTCAGTCTAGAACAGATATTATGACTGATGCAAAAATTGCTGGGTCCTGTTCTCTAATTTATATAGCAGGTCAAGCTAGAAGATCAAAAGTTATCTCCTGGCTATAAAATTAGTCAGGAAAAAGTAAGTAAGGTACACTGTGGTAAAAAAGACAGCACATATGTACTCCAAATAGAGCTATCAGAATAAAAAATACAGTGGAAAGGGAAAATGATGTTAAATGACAGAAGAAAGGATGACTGGTTTTAATGCTTAACTGACAACTAAAAGACCATATTTCTGGTACTGACCCTGCCTCTAACTTCCTTACTTTGTCCAATTCAAATAATTTTTGCTAGGTACTGTTTTGTCTAATTTGCTTTGTAATTTCTACTGATGAGTCTGAATTAAGTTGAAAGCATGCAAATCAAACACAGTGACCACTGCAAAACATACTGGATTTGATATACGATTGTTGTATGTAACAAGGAGGCACAGAGAGTTTTTCTTCAGCTATTCTAAAAAGAGCTGGAGCACAGATGGGTCTGACTAAAGAACGTATACAAATACATCACATGTGTTTATGGCATTCTGTCCTTAAATCAGGTTCACCGCTGGCACATCATTCTACTCCATCGTTAAATGAGTGTATTAATGACTAGAATATTTTGCAAGGAACCACTAAAGGCATTAAGACTTTGGGGTTCTTTTGTTTGATTTTTTCCCTAGGAGAAAGTGTTAAGGTCTGTGATGAGAAAGTGATTTATAGTGGCAATGGCACATGTATTCATTTAAGAAACATAAGTCCTCTAGTGTCATCTAGTAATCTTTGGGAAGGCCCATAGATTCAAATGTGCCTTATATTTTGTGTTGTATACATATGGGCCAAAATGCAACTCTGTTGGCTCAGGTCCATATATAATGTTATCTAGTGCACTGTTCTTTCATTTCTGCTGTAACAGGCAGACTCTTTAGTGACCAAAAACATACATGTTTTTCTGCTCTGCTTCATTTTGATAATATGCCACTGTTTATATTCCAAGCTCTCTTATTAAAACACATATGTCCTTCTCGGTATGGTTACCAAAACGACTTCTTAACAATCTTAGTTAGACACTTTACAACTTCAACAAAAAGATAATGTTAAAATTGAAAACTTCTTCAAATAGGCAACCACTTCACAATTCTTTACCTGAGAGCTTTTATAATTTACATTGCTTGGTCTTTTCTCTGCTTCCTCTTACGCTGCTTCTTCCAGTGTTTGGTATTTGTTAAACTTTCTCCTCTATTTAGAACATTTGTTGAGTTTGGAATCTTTCTGGGGAAAAAAAAAGGCTTTCTGTCAACTTTGATGAATTTTATTAACAGTGAAAATTTAGTGATTCCAGTTATAAATACATGGACTATATGATTTTGTCCATTTTTTTTTTCTGTTTTTGCATCCCAGTAAATTATTCTGCACAGGTTTTGCTCATTTCTGAACAGATTTGGCCTCATACAGAAAGTCTTTAAGGATTTCATCTATATCAATAGAAAATACTCTGAGGGTGGGAACATCTGGAAATAAACTGTATGACCCACTTTAGCATTCTTTGCACCGTGAAAGTTTGTACATTATTTCAGTGGCCCCTGGAGCTGCTTTTCTGCAGAGTTTTGCTCAGCCTGGACCTCAAAACGACTCATCTCTTCTATCCCTTGCTCCTTCAAAATAAATTCATAACGTTCAAGGTATGAGGGAAGATTGTGAGCATATTAATGTGTAGATCACTTTCAGTTAAAGAATACTTTCCCCAGTATAGCCTGAATTCTTCCATTTCAAGACTCTGCCTCCCAGCACAGCCATGAAGAAATTGCTTCCTTGTCTCACCAGGAGAGTCATGATGGCAAGTACCTTGCTCGTTACTTACTGCTCTGTGGTGTATTAAAGGCATCTGTATTGAATCATTCATTTGTGCAGCAGTTTGTGCACAGCTTAGTGAATGAAGCAGTGAGCTAATGAATGAACATTCCTACTTAAAACAGACATATATATCTTTCAAGTTGTATTCCTTCATCTCGACGGTGTACCTCAGCCCATTGGCTCAGTCCAAAGTAAATCCATAACATGTCATAGCTGGACAGACCTCTGATGAGATTCTTTTCAACAAGTTAGCATACTGTTAAGTCATTATTTTCAAGGTCTCTAACACAGAAGTCCCTTGTTGAACAACTTTGCTTTATTTGGCCCACTGTGTGAAGGCACGTTTGAGTGAGATTTTTAATTCCCAATTCATGAATATTATTCCAACACAAATGTAAATCCTTGTGAGCATTGGACTACTACTGTGCATTCTAATAACATATGGAAGATAATACTTTGCCCATTCTTAATCACCTAATTAAAATAATTGCTGGAACAACTTTATATAGTAATATTTAGGTCTGTTTTTTTCTGAAAAATTTGTGTGGTTAGAATAAGTCATAGGGAGGGATTTTTACTGACTTGTCAATGGTGGTGAGTCTTAAAGCAGTAACTTTAGTAACAAGACACTATATTCATTCCCAGTTGGACAGAGTTTTGAAGAGGACAGAGTGGAGCAGTGGTGCAAGCTGCTGGCAAGGCTTGCCTAGGGATCTCCTGGCTCCATGCTGGAGAGGAAACCAAGGGAGAGACTGTTGGTTGGCTCCCTGAGCCTCCTAGTTGAATCTAACCTGTCGTATTTTTAAAACACCCAAGCGACTGTGAGTGTCTCTTGGAGGAAGTAATTGCTTTTAGCATTCTTTTCCGATTGCTTTCTGACCATCTCAGTACCTTCTTAAGGTGTTGCCCTTTGCAACAGGAATGTGAACTGTACATAGGCCTAAAGAAAATTAACAGTGACTCAGAAAATGAAAATTATCTGGAAAAACCACATTCCTCAGGAATACAGTGTCACGGAGACTCGATTATTTCTTCTTGTGGAAGGAGCCAAGGTGTTTTATGATACCATGCAGTTGTAGCTGAGGTTGGCCTGTAGCCCAATCAACTAGTCATTCCCTTCTGGTGTATTTCTGTATTGGACTTACGCTGAAATGCCCACAGGAGATTTGGGTAACTCTCTAAAAATGCTTTTGCAGGTAGTGAGTGTTAATATAATTTAAAAAATGTGTTGTTTTCCCACCCCTCTCCTACTCTTCACCTCTCTTTGTGAAAAAGGTAAATCACTCAGAGGTTGCTTTCAGCAAACACCAGTTTGTTGAATTTACAGGAAGGGCTGCAGTTCCTCTATGCACATGATGCTTTCTAACACATCACAGGCATCTTAAATAAAAACCATAAAAAACACACATGAAAACAAACAAATTCCTTTCCTCCCGAAATATCCACACAGGAAAATGCTATGTAGCTAAGTATGCTAAATACAACTCCACCAGTAGCTTCTGTACCAAATTACTCTCACTGAATTGTGGATATCCTTTTTGAAAATGAAGGCATAAGACTCCTTCTTTCTTCTGCCAGCGCAAGTGGAAAAAAACAGGCATATTCAGCCATCAGCTGCCTAAGGAAATGTCACTTACCAACTTTTAGGATGATAGATTGCGTCCTTTAGATGTACTATTCTCTCTCCTTCCTCTCCAAGGAGATCCATTCTCAATTTTTTACCCTTAAAACCTAAAAGAATCATAACAAAAGCTTCTCACTTAATTCATCACTTCCACTTCCTCCATTTTTTGAGCGTTTACATAGCACAAAGTCTGGTGCTTGTGGCACGCTGCTCTTTGCCCACATGTGAGCTTAGGAGCAGCTACGCTGGTCAAACAAGTGGAACTGCTTTTTAGAAAATTTTAAAAAACCAAAACCCTGTCTCAACTGCTCTTGGAAATACCTAAATGAAAAGGAGTTTATCCCTTTCTCCCACATATAAAATTTCTTCTGAAGTGTTGTAACAAGTTTTGATTATCAGCATTCAAAGATAAATGAGACCAGGAAAAATGAGAAGCCTAAATCAACAACTTCCTATAATCTGTGTTTAAAACTGCTGGAATATTCAACATTATTCACAAACCTGCATAAATAGGTACTGGGAATCATTTTACGACCAAGATCGAGTGGATAGCTGTGAAGACAGCCCAAGCCCAGCTTGACCAGCTCCGAGCCACAGTAACAAAACCTGTGACTGAGGTGCCTCCTGCAGAGCCGGCGATCTCCAGTGTGCTGCAGCACTGCAGAGCTTGTTACACACCAGCCTCGAGGTGTTATTTTTTGTGTATATGTCAGGGTATTTGGAAAGTACAGAGTATTTGGAAGGGACGTCTTTCCAGGTCTTCAGTCTTACAGCACTGATATCTCCACTTCAGTGTCAGCTATATTCAGTCTGGACTACACTCAGTAGACACTTTTTGCTATAGCTGAAGAGCACTCTCCATAACAGAAATATGTCTCTGAGACATCTGAATAGGGCCTGAGTAGCCCTGGGGGTGCAGCATTATGGAAATTAGCCAACACTGCTCCTGGATTTGAAGTGGCCATACAAGCAATACACCAGTATCCACCTGTGACATGGCTGAGCTAATTACTCCTCCAGATCTAAACATGCCAGCCTTGGTCTGTCTGCATCTATGGCAAAGACCATAACTGTCTGCAGATAATGGTGTACTGTTATGGACACTTTGGACGTATATAAAGAGCCAGTCAGGAATCTTCTATTCAGCATCTTGTACAGAGAAGAGGAAAACCAAATCCACTCTTACTCTTTATTGCTCTTTTCATTTTTTACCTTGATGTTACCTCTTCAGTCACATTTCCTGCACATTCTCTGGTCTGTACTGAGTGCAGCAGTGTCAACTAGAGAGAATAAGCTCCTGAGGTTAAGCACTGCACTGGGAGAAATGGTACTGGATCCTACCAGAGATCATGCAGGTCAGTAACACGCTGCTGAAAATGGACAGCAACAGATAGATGTTAAAGGAAAAGTGAAGGAAAAAAACAAATGAACAAGCACATGTTTGATATCTTCCCCAAACTACTCTGTCTCCAACAGTTTGTGGCTCAGGAACTTTTTCATCTAAAATGTTGTCTCATTAATAGTCACTGCTTATTGCCATGAGTTTAGCTGGTGACTTTGGCAAACTTACGGCATCCACAACTTCTGTTGTTTCATTTGTATGAAGAACTACCTGTCTCTCATCATTTTGGAGCTGGTACCTACTGCCTTCATTTGATTCCTCCTAGTTCCTAAATTGGAGGAGAAAAAGTCATTCCTTATTTACCTTTTTCACACCACTCATGATTACGTAGACCTCTGTCATTCTGCTTCTTTGTTCTGCAACCTCCTTCTCAGTAGAAAATCAGCCATTTAATTCTGTCTTGTCCTTTCAGCCACTTAGGATGTGAAGACTTTCTCTCTTATCACAAGACAGTTTAGGTTTTTTAAGAGGTTTTAGGAAAGATCTTGTCAAAAAACAAGCAAGCTTTATCTTTATCCTTATGTGCATTTAAGGAACTCCTTATGTCTTTTCTTGTCCAACAGTACAGAGGCATTATTAAGAGGAGGCACTGAAGAGAGCTGATACAGTTTGAACTCCTTTTAACATGATGAAAAGGGAACCTAACACACTTCTCATTTGGCATGAGTGGCAGCCCTGATCCTTTGTAAGAGTGTGGGTCCTCCTTCAGTTTTGTGAATCATAACCCTTGTTTCTTCAGCTTTTTTTTTGCATATGCATGAAAAGAAACTTTTTTTCATCAGCAGAATGGTGTGTACATTGCATCACATCAGGCAAGGGAAAACAAAAAAAATGTATTTTGATTTGACTAGAATAAAGTGTGGTTTTCAGAGGGTTTTTTTTTCTGGTTTGTCTTGAAAAAAATAAAATCTCTTTGCACAGCATAACTACTTTCCAGAAGACAGATTATAGCATTTGATTCTGCTCTGAATATGTACTAAGATCTGACTTTTTTAAAAAAAAAAAACAAAACCAAAACTAAATACGATATCTCAGTTCATACATCTGTGAGATCAAAAATGCATAGCTCCAAAGCACTGGTTAGGAAATCTATCAAAAAAGCCCAGGTGTCTGAGGAACAGTTTGACAAGTAGAGAGACAAAAGGAACACAGGGAAGGGAACAATGTCAGAGAAGTGTGAAGACAAAGAGTCTGGAGGCAAGGTTCGTGCTCAGTGTCACACAGGGAATAGAAACTCCACTGGTGTCAGCTTTCTCTCTGTAATGCATCCCTGTCTCACTTCATGCTAAATAGGTTGGTGTATACTGCTGACAGCCTATTATTTTACAACCTGTGGGTTTTTTTAATATATTTATATAATAGTAGATTTGAATCCTTTAGCTAGATTATCGATAGGATGTAATGACACATATTTGTAGATTTGTTTCATGATAGTGTAACAGTGAGAGAAGTGTTGTCTTTTCTGGGGACTCTGGTGACAGCAGTACTCCTTGATTGGAGTGGAGAGAACTGGCCTCTTAACTGGCCTCTCCTTCTGCTACCAAGAGCTGTTTGAGTCAGCAGAGCCCAAGGACTGGCTCAGTCTTATATAAAGTAGATATCTGCAATAAATCAGATGAATTGTGCTTGAAAATACCTGCTTCTTCCAACTGTAATTTTGCATATTGTCATTTAGGCTACAAATGGCTTAAGTTACATGAGGTCAATCTCAGTTCAGAATGCCTAATCTTTTCACCGCTAATGCTGCTGTATTATTTAGCCAGCACAACAATACCTAGTTGTACTTCTGTGAACAGAAATATTTCAGGAAAAATTTAATAAATTCCCAAATGAGCATTATTTTCTATTTGTCCAGCTTCTGTAATACTGCTTTGACTAGTTTTAAGACAGAAAAGTTGGCAAGCTTTGTATCTATCCCCCATAACTGCAATCATCATGAGAAGACAACAGCAAAAGCCAGTCCATCCAACTTGTTTGCAACATCTCACTTTCAAACACCGTTACGCATCACACCCCCAACATATCAAGAACAGCACATCAGGAATTTCTGTGTGTGAGGGCATGTGCAGATGGCAGGTGCCATCTGAGGCTTGTTTGAGCTTAGTTGTGTATTTTGTTGTATGAAGGAGATAATAGTAATAGCTTGTGCATGTGCAAATTTTCCACCAGAAAGGGCAGTTTGCCAGTCTCTAGGCCTTGCTTAATACATTATCTTTCTGTCCTACACTGCGTTTTCTTCAGTGTAAATTCCTTGTACTTCTCCAGAACTACCTCCCATTTATAATTGGTGCAGAGAAGCTATAGCTTTTATGTTTTATGAAAATATTTTAAGGTAATGAAAATAATATTGAAAATATGATTTATGATCAAAGTTTTAGTAATGTGCCTATATCCAGCCTTTGAAAAATGCTGAAAACTTTTCCAGCCAAGGCCTTATGGATACCTTCATTCCATGGCTGCTTTTTTTGTTCATACTTTCTTCCAAGATGCAGTATAATTCCACATTTTAGCCAAAAACTCCAGTCTCTTGCTATGTAGACTGTCAGTTGATGCTTTGACTTCCTGCTTTTCTGCAGCATGCCAACACTACTTCTTGCTCTCCAGCTTTCTTCTGGAGAGTAATTTAATTGCATTTGAATGCCTGGTCTCTGGACTGTTCTGTGGAGCCAGGTAGCTGATGATCAGGAAGCCAGTCTTTGGAGTTCAAGATTGCAGCTAGAAGCTGCTAGAACAGGCTAACCAAACAAGAGCTATTGAAAAATAGAGCAGCAGCAGGGACTGATAAAGATGAGCTGTAAAAGACTGTCTTCAGATTCTCCCTCCTGTGGAGAGAAGTAAGTACCAACCCTGGCTACCTAGATAATCTCATGAGACCTCAGATCTATAGAGATTTTTTTTATTATTATTAAAAATAAAATGTAATTGCTTATGGGGTCTGAGTGCTCCCCCATACAAGAGAGTACATGGGGCTTCTTTGCAGCTTTCCTTCCACTCCCGCTGAAATCAGCTGGAAATTGCAGTTGATCTGAGTGGAAACAGAATCTACACAAAGTTCAACTGGCTTTTCATCTGAAAGCTCACAAGGATTTTATCACTGGTCAAAGAATCCTTCCTGTCTTATGCAGAACTTTCTATCAACCATGTAAGATGTATTTTTCCACACTAGCATATGTTCACAGAAATATTAGAACTGCCATACCTAATCAGACCGATGGTCCATCTAGACTAGTATCCTTGGCTCCAGATGCCTCAGAGGAAGGTGCAAGAAAATTCATAATACCGTATCCCAGGGGAAGTATCTTCCTAATCTTTGGCAGTTTTTGGCTAGCTATTGCCCTGAGCATGAGTGCTTATATTCCTTATACAATTTATCCTATCTAAGTGTCATCTATCATGTATGTTCTATTGTTTGAACTATTCTCTACAGGTTTAGGCATAAAGGTCACAATAGGACAGAGGTCATAAGTCACAGTAGATCAAAAGCCATAGCGTGTCAAATGTTGTAATATAATTCATGCTCATGTATACAGCACATATATAAAGTGATAGCTCATGCTAAGGCATTGCCTCGCATTGCTCTTACAGCTACAGCTCCCCTAAGAGCGTTATAATATCCTATTGACTTTCTTGTGGATTCATCGTGCTGTGAATTATTTCTGGCCAGTGGAATGCATGGAGTTACCTTTTGGGTATTACTTAAGCAGGCGTCTTGTGACTTTGCCAGAGATCTTTTTTGCAGGAGTCAAGGTGTGTATTGTTTCCCTAGATTTTTTTAAAAAAAAAGAAAAAAGGAGAAAAAGAAAAAAAGAAGAAAAAAAAAGGAAGGGAAAGAAACTGAAGATTTACACTTTGAATTAAAGATATATTGGGTATATGAAAACAGCTTTTTTTTTTTTCTCTCTCCCATAAAAGATCTGATCCCGTGGTCTCAGCAGGGATATGTACGTGAAGCCATATTCAATAAACATTAGGTGCCACAATTTTTCTCTCTTTCCTCTTAAAACAAAGAATAGACAACTGCCACATATTCTTTTGTCCCCAGCATTCAATCTTTTTAATTTCCTACACGCAATTACTCACATTTTTTTTTCCTCCCTCATTGTTCTGTTCCTCTTGGAACAAAAAAGAGATAAGGAATAAACCAAAAAGCGCCGTAAATGATCCTTTTCCTAAGGACACTTTACTTCTTCTAACTGTTTGACTTTTCACCCTTTGGGTGCTTAGTGGAAAAGCCATTACTTGCTTGCTGAGGAAAAAGCATTTAATGAATCACAAAATCATTCAATTATTCTTAAAAACGCTGCACATCACACATCTTTTTCCAAGTAAAGTGTGCATTTTTCACATTTAAATGGCGCATAACTGCCTCATACAATGTGTCCCCTAGAGTTAGAGATATTTTACCAGAAGGGTTCCAGGAGTATACAAAGCATTTTTATATATATTAGCATTAAAGACCTTGCATTAAAGATGAAGAATTTCCTCTTCTCTCTTCACTGTCTTTCAACAACATTGATGCAAAGTTGCCTTTCTGCTGTTGTGAAACATCTAGCTTTGTACTGAGCGGAGATCTGCACTCTGTGCGTACTTCGGCGTGCTGCAGCACCACAGGATAAAAGTGAAGTATCTCCTAAAGCTGTTAGCTAATATGAGACAGCAAAGTGTTCTGAACGTTTTTTAAATAAAATGGCAATTTATTTAGGGGAGCAGTAAGAGACTTCCTCAGAAAAATGCATTCTTTTCAATCGTTATTGAGCGCGATGCTGATCTCTCACCACTTTTTCTTGGCTTTTAGAAGAGAAATGCTTTCTGCAGACTGCAGTAGCAGCCATTTCCTACACAGCTTTTTTTTTTTTTTTTTCCCCCTCTGAGGTTCTTTCTTAATGGACTTACATTGTAAAATGTTCTTTTTTGTATTTTATGAAAACATACGTGCTTCACTCAGCAGAATCAGGTGGTCAACTTGGTTTGTAAAACCGACCTGAAGGCTACACTTTTGCTGGAGCAAATGGGAATCAATCTGTTTATTTGAATGCCGGTATATGAACTGTACCAGCTAAGGAGCTGGCCTTGAATTTGTAAACTTTCCTGCACTTTTATATCCCTGTAATTTAAACAACTAATTTTTTCCATAGCAATGATTTATTTTTTTTATTTACATGGAAAGGGTGGTATTTATACAACAGCTTTAGGCTAACTTAGATATCCAATTTAGGCACAGTTTTAAGAACTAAACCTAGGTGTTTGTACTTTCCTGCATAGCTGGCAGAGAGACAGAGGTGCCGGAGGGGCTGTAAGCAAGGGAGGCAGCTGCAATTCACAGCACCTCAATCAGATGCCTGAAGTAGACAGTGTGAATAGCCCTCTAGATGACTGGAATTATTGGACCACATTAGAGAGAGAGGAAAAAAGTGAGTCTGGCATATGGCGAATGTCCTACATATGGTATGTTGTTTATATGTGTTTTTTCCGTTAGCATTTCTCTTTCCTTTGTTGCTCCACCTCCTCCTGCAGCCTCTTCTAACGAGAATGTTAATTCAGAAACTTCTGTGGTTGAAGGAAAGTTTTCAGACCTACGCCATTCTCAAGAGCGTAGAGAAAATCAGGTGAAATGAGTTAGCTCTCTCTCCTGTACTCTGCCTCACTTGAACAGTGCTATGTGTGTTTGTGCGTAATTTTCTATTTCCTTTTATTTCACTGGAGCAGATAAGGTGTGGGGGGCGGTTAAAATTACTTTGCCATAAAATTTACCATATTTAACCCCTCAAGACTGTTTTATATTCATTCAAATATCAATACATTTTGCAATAATTAGAAATGATAGGCATCAATATGATAGATACGTGCTCTTTGTACTGAATTAATTCCTTTAGTCTGGTCATCCTGGTCTTACCCAATGTAGCTTCAGGAGGAAGCTCCCGTGTGCTGCAAAAAACAGGCTCCACCTGGTTCCGATTAACTTTGCACTGGTTGGATCTGCCCAGTGATGGCGTAAGAAAATAAGGAGCAGAGAAGTCTGCAATTGAAGCTGTAGATTCATGGCCTATAAAACTAAAAGGCTATTATGGTTATCTATTCAGTCTTCTCCCCTGTGTATAGGGCACCAGAACTTTTCTGAATTACTCTTCTTTTTTTTTTTTTTTTTTTTGTGAACTGTAGCATAGAATTTAACAGAGAAAATTCTTGATTTAAACCTTCCAGTGTGTTTCTCCAACTACATCTTCTAACCACTGGCTTCTGTTATGTTCTGGACTCAGAACTCTAGTGTTACCAAATTTCGGTTTCTCATATTGTTATTTATAAGCTGTGATCAAGTTGCCTTTTAAACATCTCTCTGATAACCTAAATAGATTGAGCTCTTTCAGTCTTTCATTATAAGGAATGTTTTCCAATCCCTTCATCATTCTCGTTGCTTTCCTCTGAACCTTTTCCAATTTTTCAACAATCTCTCTTGAATGGTGGACACAGTATTTCCAGAACTGGTTGCATTCCTGCCAAGGACAGAGGTAACACAACCGTGTTGTACACTGCTCTGGTGATGTGCCCATGGGTTGTATCAGATCCATGTCTACCCTCTTGTATTCACAGCTCTTTGCAGCTGACTATCTGCTCCACAGGCTTTTTCAAACTGACTTCAGTCTGTGGGGAGGGTCTCTACCTTGTAGTGGTGATGTATAGTCTTTGTTATTACATCAGTGTCTTATGTTTGTCTGGACCAAAATTTACAGTTTGTTTAACTGTGGCCGGTTTCCTGAGCAATCTGGGTTCCACAGTGACTTGGCTCGTGCTTTATTTACTGATCTTCCAATCATTTCAAATGCAAACTTTCTAAATATGTTTTCTTATCACTGATAAAAGAGTCACAGCTAGCAAAAAAATATCACAAGGCCATGCATTTGTGGGTCATTGTTAAAATAAACACCACTGATTACTTTTCCCCACTTATTACATGCTTGAGACTGAGATTTGACTCTATTTAATAGTTGCGATATTGATTTTAATAATTTTTTTCTTCATCAAAATATTATGATTAGCAACTAAAAGACTTCCCAATATTCCTCTGCATATTTAATACTACTAAAATTACTTTTATCCTACCAAATATATACTCTTACTAAACGATATCTAGTTAGTTTTGGCAAGATAATTTTCCATAAACTTTTGTTCTTACTGCTTTGATTAAAATGAACTAATATTCCTAGAAGCCATTCCTTATTTTGCTTGAGATCAATGTGAGGACAAAATGCCTATAGACATTGCGGTCATCACATTTATTCTTTTTAACTACTGACGAAAGTTTTTTCCTAATTCTCTTGAACCTCCCTCGTTCTCCAAGACATACTAAAAATCCTTACTCATCATGCAGACAGGTTCTCTGCCAAATGTATTACAATACCTCCATGCAAATTATTCAGGTCTACTGATTTTAAAAATGTCTAGTTTTATTAGCTGCTATTTAACGTTATCCTGTGCTACTACTGAAACAGAGCTTCATCATAATCATTCGATATAAATACATCATTTGACTTTTTCCCAAAATGCAGAATAAAAGTATTTGAGAATGACTTTTATTTTTATGTTATTGCAAAAATTGCTAGTAATTTCTATTTAGTAATGGAGCAAGGCAATTGTTAGGATTTTTTTGTTCATAATATAATTTCAAAATGTCTTCATATTGTCCCTATCTCTGTTTTCTCTATGTGACCTTTGGCTTTCTTTATCAATGCCCTATAATTCCCAGCTTCTAATTTACATTAATTGCTACCTTTTCTCCTGCTCCTCCCTTTTGTTTTGTTTTTTAGGTGCTGCCTAAGAAAAAGTCATTTCATTATTTTCAACAGAAGTGTAGGAGGTTTTTCCTTGATTATGACTTTTTTGAGATGCCCTTTACAATTCTCTTTAGCAGATTGAAGGTGTCAGTCAATTTTTTCCTGTAATACTTTCCCCAAATAACTGGTTCACACTCACCATCAACTTTATAAAAGCTGACTGTCTTATATCTCCAAATATAAATATTGGATTTTAATTAATTTGCTCATAACAAATATAATCAAGTTGTAGCTATGGGCACATAAGCAATTAATTTTTAATTCTCTGATTCCTCTGTCACACCAAAGTCTAGTAGAGAATTCCTCTGTGTTGGATGCAGTTAGGGAAGTTGTCATTTTTGATTTGTTTAATGTAGCTGATGTTTTATTACGGGTACTCTGAGGTTTCCAGCTCATGTTAATATTATTCCGTACCCCATAAACATTTTTTTCCATGCTAAGATATTTCATGACCTGTATAGAAGAAATATAGTCTTTTAAAATTATTATTTAAACATGACAGCAATGAGAATCTTTCAAATGAGGCATAAAATGTGAGATATAAAATGTCAGTCTGATATAACTATGATTTAAATTATTATTTCATAATAGAGTATAGTTTTAAAAATATTAACATAGTTACTGAGAGGTGTGAAATGTTTAAAGTAAAGAAACCATTTGTGGCTTTTTTTTGTAAGAGTAAAGTGTGAACCTGGATTCACAGTGTTCTCTCATAGCCTCTGTTTATTTACAGTATCATATGCCGATTGCTCACTTCAATCCTTTAAGCAGAAATACATAACAGACCGAAAATGCAGCTACAATTATAACAAATTATAAAATTCTGGAAATCGTATCTGAAATTCTAGCCTCTTTGAAGTCAGTAGCACTCAAACTGTTAGACTTCCAGCAGTTTTCTTCACAAAACGCTGTTCCATATTATAATGATTTAACTTGCCACTAGCTTTATGGTAAAGTTCACTAACTGGACCATAACTCCCAATTACCTCACCCTGATTTAATCCATGCTTTAAGAGTGTGAAACCTATTAAAAAAATGGTATTAAATAAGCATGCTTTCAGGGAAGGTACCCCCTAATTCTCCTAATTTTAGGGAACTCACGATTCTCTAGAAAGATTTTTAAAGAGGAATACTGCATTTCTATTTTTGTTGCAAGCAAACTATTTTTAACGACAGACCTGAATATGTGCGGTATATGTTTCTAATTTTAGGTTAGTTGCCTTATAATGATCTGGTTTCATTTCTTTTACTCTTTATCTTTCCCATTTAGATGAAAAGCTCTCCCGTTCAGTCCACAGCACCTGATGCAAAATGGCTAAGGTCTCCATAGAGATGCTATTAAAATATTGCTGATCATTCAACCAGTCACCATCTAAAATTAATTACTGAGGTTATAAGCATTTTATCTGCAAGAACATAATGTTTTGCATGATTTTAGTGATTTTATGTCAGCACCTTATGAACGTATAATACTGCCTTACATATATGACAGTTCGGAAAGGAAACACCAAAAATATTTGGAGAATACTATCAGTATTAAATGGATTAACAATAGATTTGGCTTCAATACAATAAATCCAGAGAGACTCTGCAAGCACAGGAACTAGCTACATTTTCTACACAGATGTATTTCCTACTATTTAATGTACATAAAACACATGAATTGAATTTGTTATTAGTATTCTGTACCATGAGGAGAGTCAGGAAAAAAATCCAAATAACCGTGCATGAGCATAACGTTAAATATGAGAAAACAGCATATTGTGCCAATCAGACAAGTATTCACAGCAAAATGGTTATTACGGCACGTTTAGGCGAGCAGGAACACTTGTTTGATTTCAGAGTGACCAAGGTTGACTGGACCCAGAGACTAATACACCCTATCACCAGTACAGAATAGTCCTTGAGACTACTGGGAAACTGGACTTTCTCTATTCATGCTCTTTCTGAACAGACTTGTCTTTTTCTGGCTGCTTTTGCCAGCAATCAGATTCACTGAAAACATGAAAGAGAAAACGATTGCTGGAGTTGTGCTGAACAAGCGGAGCGTTATCTTTCTTCTTGCTCTGTTTGCCCATGTGCACAATGAAAGGAAGCTGACGGAGGTCCTGGTCCAGGAAAGGAATTAGAGGCTTTATCATCAGACAATAAGTTGAGCAAATTGCAGACTACAAGCTACTTCTCTTCAGAGTACCACTGAGGGACTCGGGGCTGAACTCGGTGCCTCAGAGGCACTAGGAGGAAGCACAGGGAGGTTGTAAAGATGAGCAGCCAGAAAATGAGGAATGCTTGTGCGAGGTCTGCTGTCGAGCAGTAGGCAAAGGAGAACATATTTAAAAAATCCAAAATTCTGGAGCTGTGATATCCTGGTTATTTTAATTAGCTTCAAAAGGTGCAATAATCTGTCATACTGATTACTCCAAAGCCTGTGCTCTTCATGTATTAGTCTTCCAAAGGAAAGCACATTTGATGAAAGATTATGATAATATACACAGATTATCCAATATATATAATGAAGCCAGTAACTAAGAAGCGGACTATTTGTTTAATAGCAGTTCCATTCGATATAAATAAATGAAAGAGAATTTTAAAAGCAAGGAGTTAAAAACCAAGAATACTTCCACCACCAGTGAAATAAAATGTTTCTGCCCTTAGTCATCTTTGTTATCACACAACCCTTCTGCAAATTCTGATTCAAGGGAGAAAGTGTTTTAATATTTTATTCTGTAAAATTAAAGATCTTAAAGCAGAACATTGACATAGTGACTGAACCCCTTTGAGCTTTTGGGCTGGTCTTTGGAACCTTGGAAGGAGTCCAGATTTTTGCTAAGTCTTTGTTTTCCATCCAAAATAATCTGGAAATACTAGCTGTAAGAGGAATAATATTAATGTATAGCTGTAATGAGGACATAAACTGGTGGAAATGTGTCAGCTTAATCTCTTCTACTACTGATACAAACTTTACCTTAACATGATCATCTCACACAAATTCTTTCAAACACCAAGTAGCTTGAGGGTCATTTAAAGGATTTTTTTTTTCTGTTATAAATTGATGCACAGAGAGAGAGAGAACTGAAAAAGACTGAGCAGAAATATAATCTACCAAAAATCTTTATAGGTAAATTGTTCCCCTAATAATCACTCAATCTATAAACACCTAAATAAGATATCTAGAGAAAACTGTCTGAAATTCTTATAGACTCAGTACCTCTGAAGATGCTGCAAAGCTGGTCAGCTAACACTGGTTAACTGGCTACATAAGAAACCAGGGAATCACGAGCACTGCTCAATTTTCTGGAGCGAGAAGTTTTCTTCTTTTCCCTACCCCTAGCTCGAGGATCAAATTTTCCGTACAAATTGGCATGGTGTGGTGGATTTTCCCTCTGCTATTCCATATCCCTGATATTCTCTGCATGGGGAACTGCCACTAATGCCAAAGGGATGCTTGGCTCCGTGTGCTCTCCTGATAGCTACTTCAGAAATGCTGTTAGGTTAAATAGCGAGGGACAGCAGCGCTTTAGCCGTGATCCATCAGGCGGATCTGAGAGGAGCCTTTTGCCCTGAGAGAGGATAGACTTTCGAGACATATGGTGCTATAATGGGGGGGTGGGGATTTTTCAATTCCAATCCACCCATTCCGGATGAGAGAGACTGAGCTAATACCCTCGTGTATGGTGCATTGCATCTAGCTACGGAAGTAGCGTTAGGATGGAATTTATGGACTCTCTAAATTGTTTGCCAGGAAATGTTTACTAGCTATGCACGATAAACGACTGTGAAAGCATATTCCTGTGTTTAATATGATATGGTTATTTCCTTATATTTGGGTCATACTAGTACGATACCAATAAAGGAAACTTAAAAAAAAAAAAAAAAGAAAAAAAGAAAACAAACAAGCGATGTATGTTCATTTTTATGGGACTTCATTTGGGAAAGTCTGATTGACTACAAGTTGTACAGTATAAACTTGCTGCATGCACCCCTGGATACACACCATGCCTGTTATATTAGAAAGTAAATATATGACTTCTTTTTAGAGCAAAATATTGTCATCATCAAGTCAAGGTACGTTTTTTAAAAAGTCTCGTTACCACGGCTGCAGGGAGTCATATATAATGAAATTACTGTACGTGTATAAGGGAAGACTACCTACCCGCTTTCCAAAACGGCTGCACAGCTTCACAATTTAGAAGTTAAACAGGCAGTTTCAGATCACAGGCTGAAATCTTGGAATTTTGCTCTGGGATGTGACCTTTTCTTCCATACGGCTCACTGCTGTACCAGGGACTACTGTACAGTTTTATAGGGTGTGTTAGATTAGATACACTCCCAAACATTTTGCTCTGCTAGGAAGCAAAGTCAGAACTTTGTCTGGTAATCTGTGTGTTGTAGTTTAGCACTGTGCAAAGAGCTTTTTCTGCTCCTTCATTTGCTTTAATGCGAGGCTTTCTATTTTTGTATAATGCATCTAAGAACTCTCCCTGTTATTAAAAGAAAGCAGGCACGAACCTAATTTGTTTTAATCGTACATTAAGGGTTTGAGCCTGGAGGTATGGTCGTATTTTTGCATGGTTGAACACCCTCTTTTACTGTATGCATATGTGTTTTTATATATCCAGTATGCTGTTCATGATAGGATTTTTGAAGTTTGGTAAACAAATCTCTGTAGCAATGCAGTTTCTCAGTTTCTACTTGTATTTTCCGCAAATAAGAATAACTACAACAGACAAGCATACTTTCTCCCTTGCTTACTATGAATATAAAAGAGGAGATTAACTCATAAAAGTAAAAGAAAGAAAATTCAAAATTAGATGTCTCAACTCGTATAGCAGATCATTTAATTATTTTAGTGCCATAAAAAATGGAAAATGCATTAATAAAATATTTTATCCACCAGGTCTCTTTCATACATGTTTGTTTCAAAATGCAATTTTCAGTGGTGTGGGGTTTTTTTAACCACAAGGAACAGTATTTACGTTTAGCTGCACTTTTCTTAATTGCTATTACAGTCTAACAATGAAGCTGATTCTGTGAGGTCAATGGGGAAAAAAAAAGACTCAGCACTTCTCAAGGTCAAGTCTGAAGACAGTTCATGTTGTAAAACATTTAAAGGATGAATTGTTTCTCTAAAATGTTTTCAGAGTCGCTACAGTAGTAAAAGTATATGAAGAATACATTATTCCATATTACTGCTACAGGAAAAAAGTAGTAATAAGAAAGAGGCCCTACGAATATCTTGGTGACAGCAAAACTTGTTTCTACAAATGGGAATTTGTACATTTGGATGCACTATGAACGTATGATTCATACCATGGGATATTAGTTTTCATTCAAACTTGATTGTTTCAAATGAAAGAGCTTTGGATAAGATTTTTTTTATATTGTAAACATCTATCTCGGCTTAATCCGACTGCCTACAACTAACGAGATGAAAAATCCAAAATGCTTCCAAGGCAGTTTACCTGAGCAGTGACTGCTTTACTAGTTTTAATCAGAGTTGCATTAGGTATCACAAAGGAAAAGGCACGGCCTTCAGTGTAACATAGCCAAGAAGCTGACATGTCTCGTGCCTTTCTCTTCCATTAGAGACATGCTATGCCTCCAGATGCTGCAGTCTGGATTTAGGGGCATATACCGCTCTTGCACAAATAAGAGTTGCATATGTTATGAGTTAATTCCATTTTGTAGTGTTCTCTTGCACATGGCGGTTTGAAACAGTTAAATGGAAAATATTTTTAGTTTACCATCTTGTACTGAAATATACTTGGATTATTAAATAAAATCTAAGTCCCTAAGTGATGCATTCTACAGCTCAAATGCACAAACGTGTAAAGTTCATGGACAAAATGCCTTTGAGGGAATTGCACAAATCCAGGCAGTGTCCCCACGTGCTGTGCTTTGCATTTGTGTCTCAGTCAGCTGAAAAGTATGCCAAATAATATACCTCTTCTTTACTGTATAGCTGAGCTTCACCAAACCCATGGTGCTAGGCACTTTCCATTTGGAAAAGAAGGGGTAGGAATAAATGGATTTCACACTTTTATTGTGGGCATCTAATTTAAATGAAACATATGAGATAGGCATCGACAAAGAGAGGAAGGTGGCTCCTGAGAGCGATCAGTGTGCCAAAGCCCAATATGTATACTTAGATGGTGTGAAAGCACCTCAAAGACAGTCCCTTATCAGAAAATTTTATTGAACCCACCCTGAGACCTATCTGCATGACATCAAAGGACATGCAAGTGTGATGCATAATAATACATAACAAATACAAATATCTTGGAAAGGTTAATTTCAAGCAGTAAGACATTCACAGCTCATTGATAAAGCTACATTCTGTTCTGGGGAAATAAAACAAAAAAATGAGCTTATGCAAATAAATGTGGTTTTGAAAGGTGTCAGTCTCCTTAAGGTATGCCACTTGCACATTTCTTCAAGGTAGTTAAGAACTTGCCTTTTTTTTTTTTAAATGTCAGTAGTGTCATTGATGCCAGAAAACTTGAATAGTCTCCTGAATCAGAATCTTTGAAAGGGATACCTTGGTGATGTCTCTGCAAATTAAGCTCTTCTTGGCACATATTTTTTAGGGAAATCTAGCTTACTTTTTTTTTCCTCCTTATTTTTTCACAAGCCATAATGTCTGCATCTAAAAAAAACTAGTTTAATCTAAAATAATAATGTCAAACAATTGGTACTTTGGGTTTGAATTCTCCCATCCAGTATCTGTTATTTGTGTTATCTGACATTAGGCTTTGAGGAGCATGATGCAGCTATGCATAAAAAAAGTACATGCAATTTTTAGTTGTGTGTTTCCTACAGCTATTACTAATTAAGGTTCCAGTCCTCCAAATGCTTCTAGTCAAGCGAATCCCCATGAACGCAAAGAGGACTCTGTAAAAACACAGGAGTACTCCCACGTGAAACTAGTGAAATTAATAGAGCCTGAGCTCTTCAGGGCAGTGAATCTCTTTCTGTACCAAATACTGGCTAGTTAGGGGTTTCTGCTCCAAGTCTTGAGCTCATCACACTATAAATCATAAGCAAACACACCTGCAAAGTAAGTGACATAATCCCAGCAGCTATTAAAACGCAGGTATTTTGTAGTTATTTATTCTTGGTGCATAGATCTATGTATACGTGTCTTTTTCTTACTCCAGAACAGAAAAAAATTAGAAATTACTAGGAATACACACTGTGAGTAGTATTTTACTCATTAATGTGTAAAGGAGGTGATGAAGATTAGTGACTTATCACTCTCCTAACGTAACGTGATGGAGGCAGAATTATGAAATATGCCCTCTGCTGCTGGTCCTGCAAAGGGCCTGGAAATGTCAGCCAGGGGACACCAAATAGTTCAGGTAACGGTGGAGTTTTTTTCTCCAGTTTGATCTTTGTAATGCAGAGCATGCTGCATATTTACCCAGTAAATGGGTATAAGTCTTAGTGTAAAAGATTTGATGCACAAAGATTTAAGTAATCAGCACTTTTAAAATTCCAGTTGATCAAAACTTAAAGTATAATCTGCAAAATATTAACTGCAAGAAGTAAGCATTGCTAAAACCACAAGAGTGCTGAAAATACACTTCATCTTTCTTCTGTGCACAACTGTGTCTATATTTTCAATGGGGATCAGGTAAAATGTCTTTTGAATACACGTACATATCAAAACCCACACCACAAATTGTATCAAATGATAAAATGAGTAACACGTAAAAGTACAAGCAGTTTTTTTCCTCTATGATTAGTAATTTAAATAGGAGAATGGACTGAGTGTAGTGTCTTAACTGTCAAGATCTGGGGAAAATGAGATGGAAAACATATTTTTCAGGCATCATTGACTTGCCTGCACATGCACTTTGAGTACATTTCTAAATACAAATGAAAGATACATGTTATTAAAGTATCCTACACGGATTGCGATAACTGGTTTTTAGTTCAGCGTTCGTTAAGTGGAGATAATACTAGAAAGAATGAAACAATTCTTCAGTCGCAATATAACATGCAGATTGGGAAACAAGTAGTATTGTGCAAGATGGTTCAGTTTGCAAATAAATTATCTATACAAAACAAACACACCCCAAAGTTTCAAAGAGAACTTCTTCTGGGGCTTTGGGTATCTAATGGGAAATGCGAGTTTCCCATAGCTTAAACTCTAAAAGCATTCCTGAAACATCATCATTCAGGTGTGAAGCCTCAGGTACATTAACCATTTTAATATTTCATTGGTTTATTTAAATTAAATAAGGAAGCATAAGATATTTTGCTGGTTAGAGTGGGCTGGCAATTCAAAGAACTTCTAATGATGTAATGCAAACTTGTAAATCATTTTCAGTGAGGGCCTCCTAGTTTAGCATGACTTTTATGTAATATATGAAATTGCTGGCATAGCTTTAAAATTCGTAATACTTGGAGATCATTAAAATTAGAACAGAATCCATATGTATATGGGAGAAGTAGCTGAAAACATGGATACAGGTTTAAAGTTTTTATAGATATGTTGTAGTCTTTAAAGCAAAAATTGTGTCTGATAAGTGTTAAACCATGGCACATGTAAACGTTAAAAAGAGTGAAATGGAAGCACACCACAGAAATGCAATGTTAAAGTTAAGTGGTATGCGTCGCAATAGTGTAATTTCTCACAAAAAAAATTGTTTTTATGGCGAAGTATAGTGAAGATACTGGTACACCGTAGGTTTATGAATAGTGAATGTGATTATCGTCAATCTTAACAAGTCAGGGATTCAGTATTTTTGACGAGTCAATCAACAAGTTATTCATTTTCTGTGCAAGGATTTTCAGTTAAGGCATTCAAGCATCTCTGAAATGATGCATAATCCCCAGGCTTTATTATTGTGTGTATCTGTATGTTTCCATTGCAGAACAGGTATCAAGAGAAACGAATTATATTGCTTCTGTGGGAGTTAAACAGGCAAAATTTAGGGAAAAAAGAAAAGACTGAAAATAAACATACATCTGTTGTGAATCTGGATTGACTCTAAGGTTAAATAATGATGCCTGCCTTCACCAAATTGCCATGGAAAAATACGAACTGATCATAATTACAGTACAATAAAACCTCGTCCTCTTGCTTTGGTAGGCTCTGGAGTACAATAAAATCTTTGGCTAAAATAGACTGAATTCATATTTGTAAGCTTTCTCTTTGACCGTAAGGAGAATATTCTTAAATAGTATAAATTGTCATCTTTTTGCTGACTTCAACAAAGTTATGACAATTTATACCACTCAAAAGGTGGTCCCCAACTGTGACTGTCTGATTTTACTGTAATGTGCATACTGCAAATATGCAAACCACACACTAGAAAGAACTGTTCAAGAATTCTACTTACATTCTGATAAATATTCAGGAAGACGGTGCTTTCAGCCTCCAATGTAAAAAACTGAGCAAGAATACAAAAGTCCTGAAGCAGAGGAATTGTACACTGGTGCGTTCGGGTCAATTTTATATGATCTCTTTCCCCATAAATCGTAAGTTTAAAAAAAAACCCAAAACACCACCAAAACCAAAAAACACAGGGCGAATGCAAATATTAGCCCATACACGAAAATATAAATGATGTTCCAAACTGTGTTGGCTCCAGATGTTTTTATGAGTTAAAACAGTTTACTGTTTTCATATATTTAAAACATTCTTGTTTTTTCACTTGATGTTATAAGCTTTGGGCAAACTTGCTGGCATTGATTTAAGTTATGCTTTTGTACCACATGTAGGTCAAACTTGCATTCTGAAAAGATACAATACGAACAAGAATTCAATCATTAATATTGAGAGGTAATAAGTGCTTACGCTTTCTTCAGCAATTATTTTTGCTGAGAAGCTTTGCACTGAAGCTTTCTTTGATTGAAAAGTCATAAATTTTTACAAAGGATGGTATCATATAGCTATAGTTATTTGACAACTCTACAGAGAAGCTTTTTGAATCATTTTAGTAAGCATTTGAAGTTATTTGCCTGAAGTTGCTATTATGTGCAACTAATATTTGCAAATATTAGTTGCCTATATTTGTGTTCTCCTTATATAGTTTAAAATGAAAGCATAAAGCTCTACAGAGATTTGTATTTCCAGTTCTTGAGAGCTTAAAACCTCTGTTGAAGAAGTAATAAGAACACTTGATATAGGACTTGTGTACTTATTAGGCGACTCAGCAGCCCGGGGCAGCACAGTCCCGCATATTCAGATTTGATCACCAAGCTAATGACAAACCCTTCGCCGTGCCTTTACAGCTTTGCTATTGCGTTCTTTTTTTTTTTTCTTCTTCACCTTTTGGAGCCTCTCCTACCTCTCCCTAAAAAAGTGCTACTTGGCTCCGTCTCTTATTTCTCTTGGAAACCTAATCTTTCTCCCTCCCCCTCGCACCCTCTCACTTTCTTCATTGTGCTTCACTTATTTCACTTTTTTTTTTTTTTCCATTTTTTATCCTGTGCGGCCATACCCTAGAATTAAAAAAAAAAGGCATTTTTACACTGGCTTGGGTTCGGGACTTCCCCGGCCCCTTCGCAGCTGTGGCGGTGCCAGGGCTTCAGCGGCGGCGGCCCTTGCAGGAGGCGCCCTGGCATTCCTGCCCCCCCGGCGCCTCGCCCCCGCCGCCGGGCCGGGCCGGGCCGGGCCGGGCGGACTGACAGCAGCAGGTTGCGGAGCGGTGCGGCCGCCGGGGGGGCCGCCCCGCCGCTCCCCGCGCTCCCACCTGGGGCCGCCTGCGCCCGGCCCCGCCGCCCGCCCCCGCAGCGCTCCGGGAGACGGGCCGGGGCCGGCGGGGCCGCTGCGGGCGCGGCGCACCGCACCGCACCGCGCCGGTGACTGCGTGGCCCCGTGGCGCTCCCTCCCTGTTCCTCAGGGACAGCGGCAGCCCTGTGCTCGCTGCCCGGCGAGTCAGCGAACCCAGGAGGGGTTCAGCCATGGAGTTTTCTTTGTACTCCTCTCTTTTAATATTAGAGCACATATTGAAACGATAAACACAATGAAAAGCACAAAATATTTCATCAGTGTTGTAACTGTATATTTCCTTTATTCTGAAGAAATATCAAGTTTTGAACAGTGCACAGAGGCAGCAACTTCTGCTTTGGACGCCGCTCTCTTTTTTAAAGACCGCATTGTTACAGTTAAATCTAAAGACAATTTTTAAAAAGCATTAGATGTCAGAAAAGGGGGGGAAATCTTACCGTCGAAAGACTGCTGCAGGTTCCAGCTCAGTCTGAAACTGCAGGGAAAAGTGGAGCAGCTGCTGAACAAAAGTTTTAGGATTTTTTTTTTTTAGAAAGTCTGCAAAACTAATTTCCCACAAAATAGGACTCAATTTCCGTTTAAGAAACTAGCTCTTGCAAATCTCATACAATTCCTGATTTTTTCCAATAGCGATTGAAATTCACTTTATCTTTCGCACATGGACCCAAGAACTTAGACTTAAATGGCAGAAGCGCAATGGCTTTCCTTTTTTTTTTAAAAAAAAAAAAAAAAAGTTTTGATTTCAGTGAGGAGAAGGAAGGTAGAGCGAGGAGGAAGGGCTAAGAAACAAAACGTTTCCGCAGTGGGCACCTCTTTGGGCAGTGATCAATAAATGCGTTGTCCTAATTTAAACCAGTTAACAGCCGCTTTCGTGGCTACTGTTAATTCCACTACACGCACGTTTAAAGAAAAAAAAAAAAAAGAAAAAAAACCCAAACCAAACCAAACCAAAAGGCCAAGCCCAGACTCTCGAGGTTTTCCCTCCTGAGCCACTGAAGACCGCAACGAAGAAAATGAAGATACAGGGAATAACAATGATGCGAGCTCTTGTTTTGAAGGGGCAGGGGGCAAGAAGGGAAACTTGTCGTTCTCGGACCAGATTTGCCCGCCCGGTGAGCGCCGGTGGTTTCGCTGCAGACCCCTCGCCGATGCGGGGGGGGGACAGCGCGAGGTGCGTGCGGGAAACGGGGCAGCGCCGCGGCGCATCCCGGCAGCCGGGGCGGTGGGGGCGGGCGCAGCGGGTGGATGCTCCGCGGCCGCGGCTGCACCGCGCTCCTCGGCGCGGGGGGCGGCGGTGGCCGGCCTTGGCCCGCGCAGCCCCGCACGCCGCCGCGGCCCGCGCTGCGCCCTCCCACCTGGGCGCGCAGGTGAGGCGCTGCCCAGCGCCCTCCAGCCCCTGGGAAAGAGGGGCCTGGCAGCGCCCGCACCCCCGCCTGCCACCCCACAGTAAACCCCGGGGATTTCGCTTCACGTCTTTATTGCGTTCCCCTGCCCACTCCCCGGGGGGCGGCGGCAGCCCGAGCGGCCCCGTCGGCCCCGACGCGGCAGTGATGGCCCCGCGGGGGCCGCGCAACCACGGGGGCACCGCCGCCCCCCGCCCTCTCCCTCCGCCGATCCGCCCGGGGGGCGGCGGGCGGCCTGGCCGGCCCCGGGGCAGCCCCGCCGGGCTCGGCGGCGGGGAGGCGTGCTCCCCGCGGCCCGCCCGGGGGCAGGGAGAGGCGGGCTGCGCCCCCGCGGAGCCGCCCCCCCCCTCCCCCCCACTGCCGCCGCGGGCGCCCGGGGCGCGGGCGCGCAGCGCTGCCGCCCGCTGACGGAGCGGCTCGGCGCGGGGACGGCGCTGGCGTTTTGGAGGGAGTTTGCATGTGGTCAGTGCTGTGTTGCTAAGCCAGCCCCCAGCTCACATTACACACTACTGTATTTATAACCTCTCGGAGCTGTTTCCCCCTTCAAGCAGTTCTCTGGGACCACCTTCTATTGGCTTCAACCTCTCCCACTTCTTTGACATCTGAGCAGCTCTGAGAAAGGCTCATCTAGGTCCGAGTGCTTATGCAGCGGAGACTGGCCGCTAGGGCTAAAGACCTGGATTATCTGAGCTCAGCTGCCTGCTGCAAAGTCTGTCGTTGCCGTTTTGGAAAAAAAAATCCCAACCCCGATCTGTTTACAGTGAAAGTTGACAAAGGGTGGTGAAGTTGGATCTTTCCTAAACTCTCCTGCCTGGAACCTGAGACTTGCATGCCATGGATCACACACTCTTTGGCTGCCTGCGCAGCCCCCATGCCACCGCGCAGAGCTTGCACCCTTTCTCCCAGTCTTCTCTTGCTCTGCATGGAAGATCTGACCACATGTCCTACCCCGATCTGTCTTCTTCTTCTTCCTCTTGCATAATAGCGGGATACCCCAATGAGGAGGGCATGTTTGCCAGCCAGCATCATAGGGGGCACCACCACCATCACCACCACCACCACCACCACCACCAGCAACAGCAGCACCAGGCTTTGCAGACGAACTGGCACATTCCTCAGATGTCGTCTCCTCCCGCCGCGGCCAGGCACAGCCTCTGCCTTCAGCCCGACTCAGGAGGACCCCCGGAGCTGGGCAGCAGCCCCCCCGGCCTGTGTTCAAACTCTTCCAGCCTGGGCACTAACACCCCCACGGGGGCAGCGTGTGCGCCAGGGGACTATGGCAGGCAGGCTCTGTCCCCGGTGGAAACAGAGAAGAGGTCCGGCAAACGGAAAAGCGACAGCTCAGGTAACGGCTCACGCTTTCCCTTGCGGGGCGGGAATCCCCGGGGCGGAGGGAACCGGGGGGAGCTGCGCTGCCGGGCCCCGGGTCCCCCGGCGCGGCCGGGCTCGGCTGGGCTGGCCCCGGCCCGGCCCGGCCCGGCCCCGGCCCCGGCCGCCGCCGCCGGGCTCTCGCCGCCCGCAGACACCGGGCTGCCTGGTGGCTCCTTCCGTTAAACGCGCTCTCGGGACCTCCATCATTAAAGCGAGCTTTACTAGGGCTACGGCGGGGGGGGAGTAAAAGGGAAAAATCCAGCACGTGATAGCGCATGAAATCAAGGTGGTGGTGACGGGGGGGAAAGTTTCCTACAGTCAAGGAGAGAAACGTTTGCAGTTTTGGTGAGGATTTTAGCATCTGGTCCCGCGTCCCCCTCCCCTCTGCCCAATACGCCACCTCGGCTTCAAAATTCAGAATATAGCGCGCTCCTTCCCCTCCGCCCCTTCGCCGCGGAGCTGACGGCGGTTCCGAGGCGATTGCACAACGCTTGGAAACTCTGCCTTGGAAGCGGGGATTCAGTTCGGGAGAGGAGCTGATGCCTTTGCTGCCCTGTAGGATCTGGGTGCGCCTGCATCAAATCCTCAGCGTGGAAGGGGCAAAATTTGGAGTCAGTAAAGCAAACGAGTGAATGGGAGTTTTGGAAAGCTGCTTCACTTCAGCTTGCTGGTGGCGGGGGCGGAGGGAAGGAAGGAGCTGTCTGAATTTTAAAATCACTGCAATTCTTTACTTAAAGACGAGCATAAAACCATGTAGACCGGCAGACCTTGCAGGGTGATGATTTGGCGTTGCTGAGCATGCAAAAAAACTTGACAGAATCGCAGCTTTTTAAAAAGGCAAAGCCTGTCAGTCCCACTCTGACAAAAGCCGCTCGGCGAAGGCAACGCGACTGATGGCACTTCCATTAGAGTGCACATAAACCAGGGGGTCACCAAAAATACACTGGGACAGGCAGGAGGCACTTGAAAAGAGGGCTCCACAGTTTGAAAACTCTAGAGCGGGCGTAGCAAATTGTTTGTTATTGAGGAAGAGAAAGTGAAAGGCTTTTCCAGATATTTATGAAGTTCACAACTGGAACCGTGACCTCTTTCACGTGAAATGTTGTGAGCTTGGTAAAGTGATAAGCAGCAGAAACTATTTTAAAAAACAACTCTCAAGGATACCATAATTTTCTTCATTGTCTGTTACGTTAAGAAACTTTTACAGTAATTCAGAATGGATTTAACTGAATTTTATCTTCCGTAGCTGATATACAGGCTGAAATTCCAAGATTAAAAGCCATGTTTAGTTAAAACACTGGTGGCAAAATCTATTGTTGCATCTTCATTACATTTTATAAGACAAACGGAATCATCTGATTTGTGAGGTGCATGAGCAACACTAAAATCTGAGTCTCCATTACTACTGTGAAAATGACTGGACGCCTGTCGGCACAAGGATTTATTGTGTTTGTTGGTCTATTTAAAGCTGAAGGAAAAAAGGAAATCGGTCCCTTTCACTGTTAGGGAAATATGTGTATCGCTTTCTGTTTATTTCGTTTTGCAATGCAAACAAAAAAAAACCACCAGTGGGGAATGTCCCAAACCTTACCCTGAAGTGACTGGAGTCTTCCACTGGATTTAGTGGACAAGGGTTCGAGCCTTTAGCCATGGTTATGCTTATGTTGCTCTGTGCTCCGAACCTCACTTTCTAAGACTTTCTGAAGATCAAGGCAGGTAACTATTTCCTCCTCCTTTCTCCTAAAAAAAAAATATTACGGCCGTTTGCACAATTGTGAATATCTCAAACTGAAAATAGACGTCTTTTGACAACAACTGCATAGCTGCTGTATCTTTGGTTTTTCTTCAGGAAAACCTTGAGTTTTGGACTGAACATTTAACCCCACCCCTTTATGAATCCTGAGCTCTGGTACTAGATATTTAATGCCCTTCTAACATATGGCAGCAAGAACTATTTTAAGTCTCTGTGTTTCTGTATTTGCCATCCATAATTGCCCTTTGTTTGGTTAAAAGCCATCCCCTTTATTTCTCACCAATCTGTTTTTTTTTTTTTTTTAAAGAAATTACTGTACTTGAAATAATTTCATCCACGCCTTCCCCACTTTTTGGACACATATTCATCACACTTGGAACTACTTCAATAGACATTTGTATAAAATCCTGATAGTAAATAACTAAGAAGTGAAGAGAGACTGTTTAAGTTTCAGTGCCAGCATTCTGAGACAATTATTAATGCTCTTGCTTATTTACAGATATATTTCCTCTTCTTAAGCATATCACTTAAAGCCACAGAATGTTCAGTGTTTTCTTGAGCACTGAATCTGTTCCACATTTCAGAGCTGAATTAACCTTAGGCTACCCCTTTCTTGCACTATTCTGCTTTTATTTCTGAATGTTTAAGATCAGGAACGTTGATTCATAAAGCTGAGTTTACAGATAGTTTAAAGAAAGTAAAACGTGAACATTCCTTGTATCATTTGTCTCCCAAACTAGTAACTGTTGCTCAGCCGTATAGATACTCTGAAAATTTACCGGCAGAGATACCCCATTTTACTTATTTGTTATGACGGCGGGAGCATAATTTTTCAAAATTATGAACAAAAATCCAGAGGATGAGTGAAATTTTGGACGATGGACTGTATGTTTGTCCCTGTGCTCGCTCTTTTCCCCTGGAATTCACATATTGCAGGGGAATGGGAGGACAGAAATATTTTGCGCTACGCTCTGTTATACTTTTGTTCGGGATTGAGAAAGTGAGCTGAAATGTGCTTTCGTGATAGTTTCATAAACTGTATGACTTGCAGTTTTCTTTTGCCCTAACCCAGGTTTTAAGCAGTTTGGGAAGTTCCCTTGGAAGATATTGAATAGGCTGCTACAGAACAGGGTGACATTGTCAACTGTTGTTGTTGTAAAGGACCGGGAAGTACTGCTCACTTAGTCATCGATCCCTGCATGCTACAGCTGTCAGTGTCTGCAGGTTTTGTAGTCATGCTCTCATTATCTTCAGAACATTCCTTTCAACCTGCATAGGCCCAGAAGCGGGTCAGTAAACTAGCCTGCAAGTTGAGGAGTGATGCACACAAATCTTTAGATGTTAACGTTTTGCAGTGAATAACGGCATCTGCATCCTCGCCTTTGTAACTCAGCCCTGCGTATGTCAAGGATGTAGGAGCAAAAAGACGATACTAAATTTGAGGATAGTTAACAAATGAAATCGCTTATTTTAAAGTGGACTAATGGTCAGAATTATCTATGTGCTAATGAGGTGCGGATGAAAACCATGCTGAGTGTATAAAAACCATATTCTTGGAGTGCTTTGTTGCTTTGTGGTACGAGTTGTTCTGTATAGAATATTTTGGATTTTTCTAATGCCTCCGCTTCTCATTACTTGCCTCTGACTTTTGAGTCCATTTTATTTCTGTTTCTTATGCGGTAGGTTTTGATCCTCAGACTATGCAGAAGACACCAAATGCAAAAATTACTCCTGCAATGGTCTAAGTTGTCTTACTTAGGTCCAAGTTTTCTTAAAACTTCAATCAGGAGAAAAGCATATTAGAAAGTGTAATCTAGGCTTACTGAGAAGCATGAAAAGAAAGTGAATCTGGTAGCCTTAAGGAAGCCTAAAACGCTTTGGCAAAACAAATATCTGTACCGTGCTGAAAAGATCAGAGGGAGGCTGAGTAGTGTTGAAGGAGTTCTTCTAAGCACTACAGCTATTAAAGCATTTAATTGCGATAGATAAATATATAAGTTAATTTGATTCCAGTTAAAGTCTAATGTAATTAAACACATGCCCCCAGGCATGAGAAGCCTTTTTTTTATTATTTGTTATTTTTTAAAGCTTGACATGGAAAAATGTTTTTATATGGTGCAGATTTCCAAGGAAAGGCTAGCAGGTAAACAACTATTCATATTTTTGACTGTATTTACAATAGTATCATATAGAAACACTGCCGTTAAATCTACAGAAACATTTCAGGAATCCAGTGTTTCAATAGCTGTTGTGCTGGTTTTTGTTCATTGACAAATCACATGAAAAGAAAACAATACTCTTTTTCCCAGTGTTTTAGCATCTTTTATAACCTACCTGTTCTCAACATGCAAGGAGTAAAAAGTTACATCTCCAGGGAATTTATTTTAAACACATCTAAATATCATAAATCATATGTACTTGTTTGAAATGGTCTCTAAAAAGCTGGTCATTTTGATAAATGATTATAAATACTATGAAATCATGGGGTTTGAGAACTCCTGATTGGTTTCTGAAACACATCAGTAAGAAAAATGAGTTGCACTCTTGTAGTCAAAAAGAACTGTGTAACTGATTCATCAATGTGTCTGTGCTTTTCAGCGTGGTTGTAAACGGAAGCAAGAAAAAATACATAATAAAGCATAGTTTTTCTAGAAAGAGTTAATTTTTTTGGTATCCAGTATCAAAGCATCACTTACCATTAAAAAAAACCCACCACTAACAAAAAACACCTCTGTAGATTTCATAAAGGAAACAGCTTTGAAATCTGCTGAATAATAATCAGTTTTATGAGAAAACTCTTGAGGCTGATTGCTCAGCAAATGTTGGGCTACCTAGTGGGCTACTTGCTGGGTTGTTTAATAGATGAAAATTTGCAATACTTCACTTGTGCTCGCAGGAAACATAATCAGGAACTTTTCTAGGACTAAAATTTTTCAACACGATTTTACTGATACATTTTCAGAATTCTTTGCCCATAGCCGAAGAGTAATCTTCTGTGGACAGAAATAAATATGGCCTCTAATTATGTATTTCTATCTGTTTATGTGTATCATTCAGTAGGATTTACACTTCCCTCCCGCCCCAACCCGCTGTTTTAGAAACATCGAGGTCCCAATCCAGACGTTCACTGGAGCACAAATGTTTTGTGAGAAGCTCTATTGACTCTGTTGGAACTACTGAAGTAGTCAAGGGTTTTTAAGCCATTAGAACTTAATTCTATTACTCTGTCTTAAATCTTTGGCACAAAAATGTAATTGCATGTTATTCCTTTGTTATTTGGTATTAAGCATCCTAGTCTTCAAAGCAAAGCCATGGAGGGGTTTGGATGAGTAAGAAATGTGGTACCAGAACCAAATGCAGAAAGGAGATATGGACACATGGGGATTAAAGATCCAAACTTTCTGGCAACATCTGAAGAAAATTTTGCTAAAGCTTTTCAAAAAATCATGGTCGTAGTTACCTTTCAGGATTTTTAAACTGCTGTTGCTTGTAGGGAATGAAAAATACTTTACAATTCTTGCAGATATTTATTGATAAAATACTAGGATTATTTGGCCTTTGCCAGCTCAGGATTACATATATAAGTTGAATTTTAATTTCACTGGTTTTAACATTGTAGAATAAAATTTGTCTTAACATTTCTAGCATAAATTCTCTGGTCTTTTGCACAGTAAGTAATCAGGTTACTGATATTTTTTTTTTTTTTTGTCAGACTTGTTGCCCTTTTTAGATATACTAATGATTAAATAAATGTTTTTTAATTGGGCCTATTAATCCACATGTAGTTTGCCGTTTGGAAATACTATTTAGTGATGTGATGACTCGGTATGCTGTATCCTTGAAGTCCTCAAGAGTAGGATTGAGCTCCGTGCCTTGAAATTCAAGGGAAGGTGACAGCATTATCTTTGCTGCTGTCTGCTACTAATCTGATACTGCTCACCGGATTATTGCTTTCGGCAAATACAGTGTTACATGGCAGTATGAATGGTTACTGTAGTGTGTTTCTTTCGGGAGCAGAATATATTCTACCAAGCAGTTTTGCTAGTCTTTGGACAGCGGAATAAATCTGGTTTCATCTGCTAGAATGAGCAAAGTTTAAATCCGTCAGTAAAATGTAGCTATGGTGGGGTTGGGTTCAATCCTTATTTTTGCTGTTATCCTGTGTTCTTGTTCTAATACACTTAAGAATTCAACTTGAAAGGACGCAAAAGGAAAGTCATATTTTTTAAATATAAATACTTGCATATGTCGCTAATAAAGTTTCTAACTAAAATAGTGTGGTGTTAGAGAAGCTTGATAAACAGTGCTTGAGGCTACTTCATTACATCAGTGCACAGCTGGGCACCCAACCCAGCCTTATGGTCTGTCTTGATCCTGTGCCCTATCCTTTTGTGCCTGTTTCCCCAACCTACACAATGGCGATACCAGTGCTTTCCTTCCATTTGCAAAGTATAGTTAAGCTTTTATTTAATGAAAAGCTTTGTGTGCGTGTGTGTGCACGCCTGTGCTTTTTTTAGCTGGCTTTAAAGACTTACAGATCTGCATCACTATTTCTCAAGTATTGCTGGTGGCAGGGTGGGAGTGAGACGGTGCTCAGCCACCCTGCAGAAAAAGCCTTCCTCCCACTGCTCAGCAGGGCAGTTGCATCACCTTTACCAGCATGAGCTTGTGTGGCTGTGTAGGTGTGCACAGCAAGAAGTCATTTGACTTCTGAGGTGAGTGTCTCGGGTCTTTGAGGACCGAATAGATGCTTTTCTATTGTATTTAATGAAAGTTTGAATTCAAAAATAGCCTGACGTAATTCTGTTGGATGCACACAGTCTAGTCTTGTATGCACTTGAAGTATTTGAATCACTAAAAAATGTTATTAAAATAAATGGTTTATAAACATACATGCTAAGACAAGTTTCACCTGGAAGATACTGACAACAAAATTCTCACTGGTTTTTGGTAGTACCAGATTTCCAGTTTTTAAGACGTGCATTCTTACTATGAATGCAGCTTAGCTTCAGAGAAGGAGATAGACCAGTTAGCCGTGCTAGTGCTTATGGTTTTTGTGATACGCTGTCTTGCATGCTTCCAGCGGCAAACACAGCAAAAGAATGCTGTTTTAAAAAAACACTGCTGCCATCAGTCCTAGTTGTTTTCTAGCATTTGTTGTCCTTGTTATTTATTAATATATATTTACAAAACCTGTGTCCGTTGATAAGTTTACCTTAACCATATCCATTTGAAATAATATTTTAATAGACAAAAAATTAAATCACACTGATGCTATTCAGTCTCTGATAATTTTATATATGTATCTGTAATATCACTAGTGCAGAGTTGCATCACTGTATCCTAGCAGTCACTGAGCGATGCAAATTGGAAAAAAAACATTAATATAACGGCATATAGTAGTAGGCAGTTCACTGTCATACATGGAAAGTTGCTTCTGAGGTCTTCTACTAAAAATTATAAATAGACAACTTAGGCTGTCAAAATTCTGCTTGTTAACATCAATGATATTAAAGATGTAATATTCATTGTAGATTAGGGAGGTTGTCCTTTATTTTGAGATCTTTGACCTACGAAATACAGTAATATACCTCATATTTGAAGCATGAGTTTATTTTCTATACGGAATTGTGAATTTTACGAAGAGTTTCGGGGGTACGTTTCTAGACTGGAAGTTGTACATATTATTAAATAGGCATGTGATTATACATCAAAAGAAAATCAGAAATCACATTTGGAAATTGACTACTAAATATTTTGTTGTTTAATGATGAATGATATCATTCAACACTACACAGTCTGAAATCACTGGAGCTTCTTGCTCAATACAAAGAAGAAAAGCAGTCTGAACTTTGTATTGAAAATTACCTGTACTGAATAAACCTTGCAGTAGTGGGAAAAGAAGCCCTTAAAATACATGAACAGAAGAAAACATGCATGAAAACTTAATGGTCATTGGAAAGAAAAGTTATTTTGTACTTGAACCTATGTTTCCTTTTATCTTTCTTTTCAACAAATGAAACAAAATAATTGACCAAACAGCAGAAGAAATAAGTCTCAAAGGAATGAGTCAAAGCTTTCATTTATGATGGAAGAGCATAGTTTTACTAAACCAATAAAATCCAGTGGATTATGAAACTCTAACTGGAAGCCAAGTAATCATCTTTCTTCCTTCCTTCCTTCCTTCCTTCCTTCCTTCCTTTCTTTCTTTTCTTTCTTCTTTCTTTCTTTCTTTCTTTCTTTCTTTCTTTCTTTCTTTCTTTCTTTCTTTCTTTCTTTCTTTCTTTCTTTCTTTCTTTCTTTCTTTCTTTCTTTCTTTCTTTCTTTCTTTCTTTCTTTCTTTCTTTCTTTCTTTCTTTCTCTCTTTCTTTCTTTCTTTCTTTCTTTCTTTCTCTTTCTTTCTTTCTTTCTTTCTTTCTTTCTTTCTTTCTTTCTTTCTTTCTTTCTTTCTTTTTTCTTTTCTTTCTTTCTTTCTTTCTGAAGCTGCTTCTTGGACTAGAGAAAAATTGGTTTATTGAACATTATTTTATAGCAAATAGGATATGAAAAGCTAAAACTGAAACAGATTACTGCAGGCTTTTAAAAGTCCTTCTTCCTTCTGCATTCTCTCAGATCTGTAATAGTTATTTTTTATTTTTAGCAAGTGAGCCTGAACAAATGCTGCCTTACCTACACTTCAGTAGCCTCTGCCACCATTGTGAATTTTAATTCTTAGATTGTGATCCTACGATGATGCCAGTATGCATTTAATTTGGTGTGTTGGGAGATGAATAAACTTTGGGTGTGCTGAAGTCAAAACTAACTATTGAGTGAAGCCAGGAGTTCACAGCTGAAGTAGTTGTATTCCTTTGATATGAACACACCTGAAGTTAAGTGTATATTTACACATTTTGCTGAACTGGGGCATTAGTCACTTAAATTTACCAAGTGGAAAAAAAACTGTTTCCCACTTTGGTCCTTCTAAAAATAGATGCTAAAAAAATCTGTTGGGCATATGTGGACTGACAATATAGCTCTGAAGAGAGCTGAATGAATCGTGGGGTTTTCTACCTGCCAAGCAAAACCATGGCATATTCTAGAAGTATGCAACGTACTCTGAGTGTGCACGGGGGCTTCTTTTGTCGGGGGTGTTTTTGCAGGGTGAGTGAGGCTCCACAGGCACACAGGTCTCAGTAGCCTTTCAAGCCTTTCATTTTCTTCCAGCTGATGCAGAATACTGGAACGCCGTAGGCCTCATCCTCATAGGATATGTGGACAAGCAAAACCTACTTGTTAAAATGTGCTTATTATTGTAAAAAGAATGGTAGGAACAGTAACTAGGTACCTCCTAAATTCGTGAAAATATTGATTAGTTTAGGGAAGGAGAAAGGAACTGAAGTCAGATGTGTTGATAAACTATACGATGGCATATTTTGCGAGGCGTTGGTACACTGAGCTGGTAAAAACGGTGTGAACGGAAGCCCGGGCAGCTATGGCAGTGTCGACCACTCGAAGGTGCCTTGTAAAGCTTTGTGCTTAGAATGCCAGCCAGCATTTTCTGCCAGAAGAAAACAGCAGTCTAATGGGGGTAAGGCGCATTCACTCCTTTTGAACTGATGTTTTCTGAACTAGACTTTAAAACCTAGTAAAAGTCTGCAAGTCATATTCGCCGTACATAGGGCTTAGGGAGAACTGAAGACGCAGCAAGTCCTTTGCACTTCGGAATTACTGATCTGATTGACTAAGAAATTACGTAGTATTATTAAGCTCTTTTTTTTTTTTTTTTCTATATTCTTGTTTTGGGAGTACCACAATGAACTCAAGCAGAGCTGTGTGTTAAGTCTTTGTGTTCCTGAGGACATTCGAACAATACACACTAATGGTCTCACTCAGGGCTTTCTCTCCCTCTCTCTCTCTTTTTTTTTTTTTTACACAAGTCCGTTTCTGAAGGAGTGTATGCCTGTATATCCTTTCGATTTCCATTTATCCTTGCAGAATGAGCACTTTCTTTATTGCAAAATGAAAAATACCACCCTTTACCTTAGTCGGATTTCCATTAGATGTTAATCTCCAATAACTACAGAACCGCAGTGGTCCACTAAATAGAACAGTACTGTTAGGTAATGTTAGTCTGTTAGGCAATGCAAGATGAAACAGTTATAGATCAGTGGAGCAGAGTCAGATAACAATAGGAGGCTTCATTAGCAGTTGTTCGTAAGGCATCTTAAATCCATAGATTATCTTTTCTTGTATTATTACCACTTTATTTTACAGGATTTTCTAATAGATTATATAATTGGGCCAATAAAAAGAGTGACTGTTCTGTCTGTATTATTTGTTTTTATGAAACAATATATTATTATTAAAAGTAGTAAATAAAGCAACTTAAATTATAAATTTTTTAAAAATGATATGAATATGCACAGCAGAAAAAGCCAGAGACGGGCGCCAATATTTTGGATTGGTTTATGTTATGAAGAAATATGCTGCCAAACTTTCCAGTAGCTTTTGTTTAGCTTTGTATTTTATTTTTTCTTTTCTCCACTCATTCTGATCCCTTTGCTTTTTACGCTATAACTGCTTGATACAAACATCTTTATTGCTTTAGTATGAGGGTATGTACAGAAATCTAACAGTATTTGAAACCTATAAAGCTATCTTTATTTCACTGGTTCCAAACTGAAATTTAGACATGCAGAGAAGGTGCCAATTGAGTTTGCCATCTGCTGGCATGAGAAATATCAGAGATTTAATGTTTTTGTATTTGCAAACATATCACAAGAGCTTTGCCAGACATGACACCCAAACAAACACTTTTTCTGGATAGAGATTGTGTGTTTCAAGTACAGTGGCTAAATGCATCCAGCCGTTTTGAAGTATGTTTGGTGAAATATAACTTACAGAATGACCCAGTCCTTCAAAGTCCTTGGGAAAGCTGTTTCCTTCCTTCCTGCAAAAGAAACTCAGTGCTTTGCCAGTCTGTGTGCTGATACTCTAATCCTGTTGAATCTTAGGTTACTGTGTATAATTCTCTTGGAATTAACAGTATAATGTTGAAAAAGTTACACACAGGCCTGTCGATTGCTACTCTGTCATGGATTCCTCAAGCTCGATTGTGCACGACTAAGAAATGTCTATAGTTCCACAACATATGGGTAGATACCATAAAAATGTTATTTATGGAGGCTCTGGCTTGCTTTGTGTTTTTCAAGCATGTTTCCACAACTAATTGGTAGTCTTTAATTCACACACACACAAACTAAAAGCTGCATCCATGTTGACCTTGAAACATATGGTTGACTTGGTTATGTAGATAAGTGGAAAGCTCGATGCTACTCATATAGTGGAGTCCAGCTACATGCTCTTGCTGGCCTATCAATTAAAAGGACCTCGTTAATGTATCAGCAAACTCTTATTACAAAAGGCAGAGGTGAAATCCACACTGAGCTAGAAATGCAAGTACTAGTGCTCTTATATGAGGTGTTCATGTGAATCTACATAGAGCCTTACTAGTTCAGAAGTTATTTGATGGAGGGGTATGAGCTCCCTAAATGCCTCTGGAATAGTGCTTCTACAAGTTTGGGAACTGAAGCAAGTCCAGGTAACGTGTAGAGCATGTTGCACAACAATCACAAAAGAAGGTCTCACTAATCAGCCTTTGCGCCTTCCCTGCCACATCCTTTAATGTCTCGTATATCTCTGCTCTCCCTAAAGCCTAAGAGCTAGCTTTATGTAGTTAAGGTTGGTTTCTTTATAAAAGCAGACAGCATTTCCTTTCCTTCCAGGGCAAGAATGCACAGACATAGGAAAAAAAATGCTCACAAAAGAGACCTGGGGTAAGCACAAAGCATCTTTTTACAGGGGTGAAACAACTTTGTCCTTGATTTCTCCAGCACAAGGCCACTGGCTGCTGCTTGTTCTGGACAGGGTGAGAACTATGGTATAGAAGATCTTATTTGCCATGAGAGTTTGCGAGTTGCTTTTATCAATGATCTCTCCCTTCAACATGTTTTCAGGCTGTTTTGCAAATGACTTTTCCACCACTTTGCACAAATCAAATCCTGTTTTCCTGCCCTGACTCTCTCTCAGCTCCTATTTTAACCCTGCCAAAACTGAAGTTAATGAAATGGTCCTGCCTTTTGATCATAGCCTTTTGAAATTCACTTCCTAGAATCCTTCTTCTGGTTCCAGCTTATCCTCTCAGAGTTAAACCTATTTCCCTGCAAGGCGTTGCCCAACTGCTGCTTGGTCAATGTTTTGGATCCTGTTTCTTATCTACTTCAATATTTTCTCTGTGCTGTCTTAAGTGTGTTCTTCCTTTTTCCATTCACTCTCTTCTCTGTCTTCGGTATGTCTCATGTACGTGCAAGAAACATCCAGGATCAATATTCTGTCATTATCTGATCAGCCCCAAACCATCAGTTGTTTTACTGTGAACTTATTTTTGGTAACTGTAGATCAGTTGTGGCTCTTCCATCCATTTATGGTGTAAGAAAAGTGTGCAAGGCTGAGAGTAAACAGGGGGGGAAAAAAAGAGGGGAAAAAAAAGATGTTTCCTGTGTTCTCTCTTCTCTTCTTGGGGTTTTAAATTCATAAGGGTGTGCACCACAGAGCTGATTCTGTAAACAGCTACAGCAGAAATCAAGCATGACTCAGAGACATGACAATGCTGATGGTTAATGTTTAATACCTGCAATGTTCCCAGTGTTGAGCAGAGCCTTATGCAAAAAGGGAGCATTTGAAACTAAGCCAAATGGGTGAAAAAAACCCGAATCTAACTTTCTTAAAATGCACTCTTAATTCCAAGATTTTAGGTAATAATTACTTGTGCCAGAAGGAATGTGCTTCAAAGAAAGTAAAGTCTCCTTTTGAAGGGGCCTGTAAACTCTTTAAATAGCATTGGCAATTTGTCCTCTCACTTTAGTTTTCTGTAAGAATAATTTTGAAAACAGTAAAATATTTTTTTGTGATTCCATTTCATTGATATAATAGATATGAACGTACATTTATTTTGTGAGTGTGTGTGTGCATGTGTGTATCAAAGCTGAAAAAACAGCAGATAGGGACCTGGGTAGTCCACTTGATTGACTGTACCCACGTTTGGTTATACTGACTGTGCTGTTTTATTCCTAAATGTGTTTTAAAAATACTTTGGGGAGGGTGAGGGAGCTGCAGGCAGGGAGTCTTGCTGATACCTTTTGAATACTTGGGCTTAGCATTTTTGCAGTTATTTTCAGTATCTAGAGTTTTTCAGTGTGATATCAGCAAATACAGTGCATGGTAAAATTACAGACGATATTAAATCTGAACTCTGGAGACATAAATTCACATGAGGATCAGATCACAGGATTGGCTGCTTTCTGCATAGTCTCCAGTGGGTTTTTTTCCATATCACAAAAATCACCATACAGTTTGGCACAACCTTCAGGCTCAGTCAAGAGGGTTTTGTTCCAGGACTGAAATAGCCAAAAGCGCAAGATGCCAGAATTGAGGCAGTTGCAGTGTAGGACGGAGACAGTTTTATAGCTTTTGTCTCAACTCTTCTTTCCTCTTGCTAGGAATAAATCTCTTTGGGTTTTGGTAAGAGTTCTGTCAACTTTGTAGAGGAAAGAGGGAGGAATGAGATGCTAAGGTTAGTATTTGTGACTTTGTAATTGCTGAAAACCTAGAAGTGTGTTGTGTCAGTAACTCACATTTCTGCAGCACACATTAGAATGTAATAGATAGTATTTGAGAAGAATTAAAAAAAATAATTGGTAAACAGATACTTTTCTGGTCAAAATTAGAAAACATTTAAACAAGAAAGTTGCAGACTTCTGAAAGTGATGGAGTCCTGCTCCCTTCCCCCACCTCCCATCAGCGAGCTGATGTTTCCAGCAACTTTAAAAACAGAAGACTTCTCTGTAATCCTAAATGTGCATAAGGAAGAGATTAAAGTCCTGATTTGTGAAAAAATTTGAGCATATGCTTACGAACCATTGACTTCAGTGGGAGTTAAACATGTCCTCACACGCGCTTCTTGAACTGGAGACTAATAAGGATATTAAAAAAAGGATCAAGAGGCTGCTCCCCTTCAGGAAATGCTGCAAAACTCTCATAGCTGAAAGTTTTTTTGTCATAATCATACAGACTTTCATCACTACCCTCCTCGCCTCACTTGCAACCTTAACAAAGAGGAGAAAACCCTTCTCTCCCTTTCTTCCTCTCTCTTCTCCATTCTACTCTACGCCAGGCTAAGCTTTTTCTGGCACGAACAAGGAGAGGAACTACAGTACACTACACTACTCTGCAGTGTCCATTAAGGATGCCATTATTTCCAGTGTAATGAATGTGGATGATGGTCAGATCATACAGTGGATGGTGGTTGAACAACCCCCTGAGAGAATTAATTACAAGATAATTAATTACATTGCTGTCTAGCTATGCAGACCTAGGAATGACTGGAAGGACATAAAACACAGTACAGGTTAAAAGAAGAAAAAAAGAAGGAAAGGAAATCTTGCTAAAAAGTCACACATAATTTACCTAGAGGAATCCCATTTACAGGGAAAAAGGTACCCCCCGCCAAATAGCAATCCATATTAATATTCTTTTATTAGATGAGTGACAGATGGAGTGAAGTAGTGATGACTAAAAGGCTTGAGTGTGGGTTGATTTCTTTCAATTCCGTATGACAAAATGGGTTATGTGTAGGGTTTGTGAGTGTGGTACTCATTTATTAAATGCTCATTTGGACTTTAAAAAATAGGTTGCCTTCATTAGCAGTCTCAGGAAACAGACTCCATGGTGTAATAAATCTCACTTGCAGGAATTTTGGCCTGATACTCATCTTAAAATAGTCTGAAATTTCTTTTTCTGAACCTTGTCTCATGCTCTACTACAGTTCTAAGTAATTTATCCCTTCTCTCTGTCATCCAGCTTTAGAAGGAAATTCTCATGCATCCTTATACACAGCATTAGTTAGTTTGGGGATGAGTCTTGGTTCTTATTTTCGAGTCATTCATTCCAAATTTTTCATTTTATTTTCTTACTGAAAACTCTCTACAGCTGAAGGTCAGAGGTAACTTTAGCATATTATCACTTATAGAAAATAATTTATGTAAGAATCATAAAGCAGTAGAAACATTAAACATGAATATAGTTTGGAAAAGAAAAACTGATGAAAAGAATGCTTAATAGGTGTAGCAAAAGCTGAAAATGGACTGTATGTTTCTTTCTGTCTCCTGTATTTTATTAAATTAGCTCATGTAAATTAGTAAAGATGTTTTGTGCCAACTGCCAACTGTTTACGTGCTTCTTGAAGCAGTTTGCTTTCATTCATGTCAGAAAAAACTCAGATTTCCATCCGTAGTTTTGTGTTTTCACTCGTTTCCTTTGCTGCTGTTTGTGTTGTAAGGCTAAAATGAGATATCCAGTTGTTTTTTACTTTTGTCCAGTGGAGTCTACTTATTCATGAATCTGCTTGAAAACATTGAATGTTTCATATTCACTGTGATAAGCCTGCAAAATTTCTCTTTTCCTAAGCAGAGACTTTCTTAAAATGTTTGAATTCGCACATTCCTGCAGAACAGGTTTTCCCATAGTGGGAAGAGGTCTGGGAATGGACATTTACTCTGCCAGGGTTAGTATCAGGTAATGCTGTGCATTTCCTACGTCATGTTTTAGTTGCAGAGTATGGCACTACCATGTACATTTACCTGTCTGTCTCAGTAGATGCCCTCTAACATTTAAGTACGAGGTCTTGTGACTACTGAGCACAGCTTTTAACCAACTTAGGACATATCAGGGTCCAGGCACAATGAAGTATCCTGGGCTCTTGCAGAGCATTACAGCTCCTCTGTCAGGCTCTGCACTGTAGGGTGGATGTAATTGTCCTGAGCAGCAGGAATTACGTAGCCTTAAAACTTTCTTTAGCATGGTGTGTCAGCACACATCGACTGTGCTTCTACTTCCACATCACGATGTGATCTCCTTTTTGTTTTCTTATGTAATTTACTTAGTAATTTTCTGACTGTTTCTGCTACTGTATTTTGTTTTATGCTGATTTTCAGTCTGTTCTGTCTTCAAATCTGTAAGTTAACCTGTGACCATTTTTTTGATAGCCAAGTAAGATGGATTCATATTTTTTAAAATGTATTAAATGAAAAAATCTTGTTCCAAAAGATATTGTATTGGGTATATTTTTACAATTACTTTATACAAACTTTATGTCTGCTACTAATAAAAAAGAAAATATTGCAAATAGTCCCTAACTGGGCATTTTGCTAAGTTAGTGTTTTATTCATCTTATTTTACTAAGGAATTTAAAAGCTAGAAAAACTGGCATTAAACTGAAAGGGCAATGGAAAGTTGGTAGCCTAAACATTTGTTTTGATTCATATGGAAGGAAAGAATTTGGACCAGATGCTTGAAAGAGCTCAGAGCCCATTGTTCTTCATTTAGGTGCCTAAATGGTAACAGTCGGGTGTGCAGCTTTCTTGAAAGCTGATCCTTTTGTGTTGTGGCAGCTTTTAGGCTTTAGCCTATCTCTTCCTGGCTGTAGGACTTTAACTGTAAACATTTTATTCCAGTATTGTCTCTCATCTATATCCTTCAAGCGTTTGCTTATAGTTAAGAGGTCTATTGTTAATATTGCAGGGCTGCAACTCCTTCAGCGTGTCCTGAGTTTTAAAAATTTGTGTCCCTCACGTTGCTTTCATACTGGGGACCTACTTCTCTGCATCTAATGCTTTGGTAATACATTCTCAAGGAGTTCAACCAGTGTGTGGACTCTCTGAAAATGTAGTATAGTCATATGCTTTTGTTTGCTTTTGATTGGCAATCCTGTAAAATATAACATATTCTGAAGAAATCAGAGCTGTGCACTTTCTTCTATAAAGTAAGATCTCGGTCCTAGAAATTTTGTGTCAAGCTAATGTACAGGGTACTTGCAAATCATTGTGCATATACTTTAAGGTTCATAATATACAGATTATCATAGTACATGTAATTGCAAGATTGACTTAAATCAAGATCAAATAAGGCATCTAGTGCACTTTCTTATAGCTAGAAAAAGTAAAAATTGGCTTTTAATTTTACACAAGTTCTATATACACGCACACTCTCTCGCACATAAATACAAACACAGTAAAAATACCATTTCAACTTTTATTGTGCTGTGGGCTGCATAAGATGTTGTAGTTGATTCAGAAACTCCTTTGGACTTCATTCTTGGATTACAAGTTTTTAAAATTTAGACATAATTGCTAAAAGGAGGGGACTATTAGTAGGCTTAGAAGACTAATTTTTAATAAATAAGCCACCATACTACCCTGCATCTCAAAAGCAGAGAAGACTGGTGACTTTTGAGATAAGACACTTGAAAGAAATCAAGGAGAAAAAAGTTGAGTTTCCAACTATGCCATAGACTTCTTGTATGAATTTGTGTACTACAACATTGTGCAGAAGCACTGAAGCCGTCTCCAGAGCTGGAATTTAGCACCTACAGGTCAGCATCGTGATTTTACCAGGCAAACTGCCCTTGCTGAGAAGCAAGTACGTTATTTTGGGCAAATCACCCCGACTATACTCCCTACAGGAGTTCCTTTGTAGACTTGCTAGTTTAATTTCCTTCAGAGTAATTTCAATAATCTTTACACAGTGCTGTAGTTATTCCATGCTTCAGATCTTCAATCTGTAAAATGGGCAAAACTAACAGTTCCTTATGTTTAAGCAGAGCTAAACCATTCAGGATGTCGAGCTAGATTGGGGAATAGGAGGAGTCACAATGCAATGATAATTCCAGTTGCTAAATGCTGAGTGAATTACTGATCATGGTATTTTTGAGCAGGTATGTGGCTTCAAAAAATAAATAACACTCTTTATTTTACAATCTTAAATAGAGGCATTTTTATCATTTTGATGATTTTTTCAGCCAATTATTGGCAGATGTGCTTTAGCCAACCATATGTATAGAGGTGATGTACAGATATATTTCTCTGCCTCAACAAATATTCCAGCTTCTTTCCAAATGGTGTGTTTGTTTGGCTGATGCATGACCTCAGCCAGATATTTTTCTGAAATTGAATCCAGATCAAATGGAATGCCCCGCTGACTGGCTTGCCTTGATCGATGTTCCTCATCCTTACAGAAAATGGGCAATTGTCAGGTTATCTGGTATTTTCAACGTAGGTTACTATATGTTATCCATAAATCTATTTTACCTTCTTTGACAGAGGCAGTTAGCATTTGAAGACTACAGCAACATAAATTTGGTTGTATCTTGCTCTAGAATGTTTTTATTATTTAATTTTCACACTGAAACTACGCAGTTCTCTGAGTAAGTCTTCATGCGTTAAAAACCTACCAACTGCTGAAAACCTTGTGCCTTTTCCTCTTGTTGGACTGATTTTTATCAGCTGTATTGTGCAATTTATATCGAGTCCCACTAAAGTTTCAGATCAATTTTCATGTATTATTGCTCTGATGTAAAATTCACCTCCAACTAGGAGCTGTTGTGAATTGCCATATTGTAGAGTTGTCTCTCCAGAACTAAGATCTTCTATCCTGAAATTTAATTGGAAGAGATCGAATACCCATTTCTTTTCTTGCCTGTTGCTGACTGACTCCTTGCCAGGAGATATTCAACAGTCTGACTCCTTTTGCTGTCTTTTCAAGTCTACATGTAGGCCATCGATATACCTGGATATTTTTCAGTACAGTGGTTATTACATTTCTGTACAGAGCTCTCGGAAATTGTGTGAAGGGTGCTATGTAAATGTACAGATTAGAGTGGAGTGGATTAAATAGGAGTGCATTTCTGGAATGCACATCACCCCTTACTATGAGTTCTCATAGTGTGGTTAGAGCCAGCCTGTACTGCATGAAAATTTTTTTGTGATGTCCATTTAACCAATAAATCTGTCATCACTGACTGGTTTCCATTTCCTCTGAAATAAACAAATCACTATTAGGTTCTTTGAAGCAGCAGACTGCCAGGAAACACAAAAGTCACTTTTGCTTCATCCACGGAGATAAAGTAGTTAGTAAGTGGAAATGAGCTGCAACTGAAGGAGCCTCAGTGTTCTCACACCTGCTAGAAAGTACAGTAGATTTCCACACAGCAGGAATTCAAACAAACCTCAGATCACTGTGTTCAGTGAAAGTGAGCTTGCCCAGCTAAGAAATGAATTGCAGGCCCTTAGAAACTACTTAAAGAAAGCCAGTTCACAGAGACAGAGGAAATTTGAAAGAGTCCAGGAAGCTCTTCTAGGTCCAGGATGTCCATTGAGTCAGCTGTTGTTTGTCTGGCACCATATTTCTGACCTCCACACTTCTCTGGCTCCCTTTTTGAACTTGATGGTTCTCTGCCTGCTGCACTTGGTGTTTTGTTCCACAGGGTACCTCTCTGTATCTTGACTGCCTTAGCACCAAGTGTTTTCACGTGTAAGTTTGCGTCTGCTATTTCTTTACTCTTGAGCTGGGATTTATTTCATTGCAGTCTCTGTTTTCCAACAATCTGTGGCTTAAGTCTTATCTTTTATCTTTTTCATTGCGAAAAATTAGTCTTGAAAAGCTAGTAAAGTCCTTAATTCATTCTGGTTGTTCTCTGCTGAACTACTTCTGCTGCTGAAAAGGGTTGTGGAAGTTAAGCTCCTGACAGGCTAGTGTAGTTGTTGCGAAGGGAAAAAAATCTTGGGTTTAGGTTCTGTAACTCATTTTTAGGTTAACTAGCATAGTTTACTTCTTCATAAAAGTAAAGGAAAATGTTCCTGTAAAAATTTGTGGTTATTTTCAGCAAAGTAGTTTTAAGCTTTCTTCCTAATAAAAACTGACTTTTGACTTGTACAAATGTCTATGAACATGAAAACTAGAAGAAACTGCTAATGGAAGCTGAACTCATGACAGGAACGATCTATAATAGAAGAAAGATTACTTTTTTTAGGAATGAATCTTCATTAGGGGTGGACCCTTGGCCCAACAAGAGCTAGTGAGAATTTTTAAATGGGACAGCTTTACAGCATAGTTTATAAATAGTGTTGAAAAACCTTTCATATTTCTTTATCCATTCCATTTTTTATGCTTGTTTCTAAATCATTTGATGCTTGTTAAGAATTTTAACATCAGTATTTCCAATGACATTTTTTCTTTGTTGGAAAACGGTGTTATTACAGTTTCAGTAAAAGTTATATCTTGGATTTGGATCCACAGCCAGTAGGTTTTTTTTGCCTTTAGTCCTATAAATGAAATATTTAATTTGTTCTTATCCAAATCCTTTTAAGTGACTTATTTTCCAACTCGTGCTGACATTCCACTCTATTTTTTATTGCTAGTAAATTTAGTATTTCACATTTTGAACTCATGATAAGGTAGAAACTATTCTTGTAATTATTGCAAGCATAAACATAGGCTTCAGTTATATCCTGTCCAAACGCTTATTCTGACCCCTGTATTCAGATTATCCTCCGATGCATTGTGTATATACTGTGTTTTATAAGTTAATATGGACTTGAAAAACAATTTACATGGTTTTACCAGTAGTGACTTAAAGGGACATTCCTGTATCTGTCCCTTTGCTGTCATGGACTGGGTGTTTGCATGCTCCCAGAACACTGCTGGTGTCTCTTGCCTTCCTTAGAGGGAGATACTGGAGGGCTGAAGGGAGCTAGAGAGAAAGACAGTGGTGTGCAGATCCAGGAGAATGTGTTTCATCACACCCTGTCCTGAGCCAGGAACGCACCCCATCACACAACCTCATGTGAGGGTGGGATGGGGCTGCCCTTCTTCCTTTGTTATTCTCTGGATTTATAATTGATTGCACTAGTGACAGGGAGATGTAAAAACAGAACCGTGGTAAAATGGTATAAAACTAAACCAAAAGGAGTATGGCACTTGCTGTGGTGCCAGATGCCAGATCTAATTTGGAAAATGTCTAGAAATAACTTGGGACTCCAGTTGACAATATATATTTCCTGGCTCACGTTTAATCCCACGTAAGTGGTGTTTCTGTCAGTAACAGAACAAAAGTGGGGAAAAGAAAAGCATGTATCTGTCTGCCATACGTCTGACAGTTCAATTCCTACAAAATACACTGCTTGTTTATAAAACTGGAATTAGTTTCCAAATTACGTTTGCCAAAATATCCTGAAATGAATCCATATACGCTCTGAAAAAGTGCCTAGAGATGATTTTTCAAATGTGATTTTTGTAGCTTCAAGTCCTGAAAAGGCACATTTGTTGAAACGACACAACTGTTTAGGTCCTGATGTATCACAGACATAATCTGTGGTCATTAGAAATAAATAATTAAATAGTGTGAAGAACTGGAGAGAACAGGAGAGATTATAAAAGTTGAATTTCCTGAAAATGCTATATTCCAAATCTAGCTGATGGGAATGTGGGAAATATGAAGTAGAAGATACAAAGTCTGATCATGTCTTATCTTTTTTTTTCCTCCTCCTCCAGTTGTCATCTTTTTTTTGTTTGTTTGTTTGTTTTGCAGAGACTTATGGCCCATTATTAACAATAAAGGCTGATGGTTGTTTACATGAAGAAACTTCTGCATACCTGTATCTTTGTATAGTCAGGTAGCATGTAGACATCTGTATAGATGGGAACCCTGTTTTTGCCACTTTCAAACTGATCTATAAAAGAAATAGAGGAGAAAAGCTCGTAAGATTACATAAGCACAGGTATACCTTAAAGGACGTGTGAATAAAAATTGCATAAGGGTTCTTGGATTATGTCCTTAAATGTTTTATTTATGTAACTGCTAAAGCACCTTGTTACAGGAAGAAGGAAAATTTGAGGGCTACTAAACACTTAGCTCTACATTACATGAACTTCAAGGAGTTGTAGTTATATGACAACTGTAAAGAATGTTTTTACATTTTACTGAGCAAATAAGGGATCACTTTCCCTGTTGATTCATTTAACGTCTCTGAAGTTTTAAAGAAGGCAGTGAAGAAACAGATTTTTTCCAGATCAAAAATAGCAGGATGAGGTAGTGCTAAAATGGGATCTTCAAGCCATTTTAAATAATACTGGAACTTGAAACTTTGAAACTTTTGTCTTTGGTTTGATAGCTGATTTTGTAACAGTTAAATGCTTGGGAGTTTCCTGTTTACTTTTTATTACAACAAAAAATCGATCTGAAAAAAAATTTCATGCAGATTGTATAAATTCAGTCAGAAGGATACTTCTTTTCTAAGAATTAATCCAGTCACATAAACCGAGGTTTGGAATGATTGGGCAAGGTCCAGATAAGCGCCAAAACATTTCAGGGGTTGTTCAGAGCAAAAGCTACAGTCAGTTTTTCAAGGCTGTTCAGTATTTTTATTTATGCTGGTCAAGTACTTTCAGTGTGTGATGCATTGAAATAATAAACAGTTTTTAGGCTACTTTATCAAAACCTAAAGATGTCATGAATTCTGTATTTTAATATGGCAGAAAAGAATTAACTTCTTCCTGTATGTACTACACAGCTTTTGTTTGTGTGGTGTGTATGTACATAACTTATTAAAGTAGAGTTAAGACGGCCTTGTATCTGCGGCTGTAAACCATGAATTCTGTAGCCACAATTTTCTTATGGGAATGGAGGTTCAGTCTTGGTGGGAAAAGGTACCTGGCTCTGCAGTTGTGAGCCTTTCACACTCCTCAGTTTTCTAAATGTTTCAGTGACACAGAATTGTCTTAGAAAAATCATATCTTGGAGAGGAAAAGCTGCCAGGTTGCTCAAGCTATTTCTGTGAGGGGCTTTAAACAGCTAGACAGAGACCTTGAGGTGGACTCTTTGCTTAAAGGGGGAGCCAGTGCCCAGAGCATGAAAGGAAAGTGGTGTGTCGTGTGAATCTTTACGCTAAGTAGACTACCTGTGTGTTTATGTATCCACTCAAACTTCTTTCGGGATGCGTGACTTAATACCTGCATACGCATTACGTCAGTGAGCAAATTCTTCTCATTGGTGCCTGCTTTGTTTCGGGTAGGGCAGGACATAATCTTCATCATCTGGAGTGAGAGTTAAGCACAGTGAGAATCAATCCAAGCAAATGCACAGAGGCTAGGCAGTGACAAGGGCATCTGCTTGCACGTCTTAACATCAGGAGGAGGGGGGGTGAGGCGAAGGGCATTCAGAGAGAAGGAAGCGTTTCAGACAAGTACTTTGGTCCTGTCTAGAGTCAGCTATGCTTTGTCCAAGTGATGATTTGTACCGGATGTAATGTTGCTATCTCATACATTTTTCGTAATGTTGATTTAGAGTAAATGAGGAGCTGAACATCATTTTTGGCATCTCAACATTATTGCCTTACTTTGTAGAAATACTGAATGCTTTGAGAAAGGAATGGTATAGATATTCCAGGACATTGTATTCATAATGATTCACAAGGTTCTGGATCTGAAAGTCTGTGTGTACTAACCCGTTAAAAACGGGATAGATAAATTTGATGATCAATAGCAGCAGAAGATGTAGAGAAATGACTAATGCGGAACAGCATTGCGGGTCATTGAAGGTGATTTTCCTTAGAAAAATGGATACAAAAGGCAGTGTACTTTTCTGAGCACTCTCTACTACTACTTTCTTTTCACACCCACGTTGCTGAGTGTTGTGAAACAACTTATTGTTCATATCCTGTATGAGTGCTCCATGGGACTGTGATTTGTAAACAGGTTTTCAGAACTAGATTTGAGCTAATGACTTTCATACACTCCATGTGTTCTTATACCAAGTTTTAAAAATTATTCTGATGTCCCTAAACATCTCTTGTGTGCAAACAGAGTTTCAAAACAGGTGTTTTCTAAATATGCTTAGGAAGATGAAAGTCTAAACACTGATAAGTGATTTTACCCCTGGGCAACTTGACGTATGAGTTGCCTAAAAATACATGTCTGGCTTTCATAGATCTCTTACTGATAAATAGTTATCTTGCGTTTGCAATGACGCTTGTAAACTTCAGAAATTGCTTCCACCCTGAAACGATTTTTGGGTGATTATGGCTTGTATTCCTGCTTCCTAAATATATTTCTGGAGTTTTAGGTCAGATTTCTATGTATAAGGATCTCTTCATCTGTTTGAATTATTCATTTATAAAAGGAATAGATCATACTCACATTGTGTATTACTAATTTGTCATGTAGAAGATAGCTGATTTATACTCACAGAGACTGGTGCTTTCAGATGTTAAAGCATCTGAATCACTATGTAGCTCAGCGGACCTGAATATCTGTTGACATAGCTCTCATGAAAGGTTTGCTCACCTCTTACAAAAGTTTACAAAGTTTTGCTGAGAACTATGTATACATTTTCCTGTTCCTTTTGTCCTTTCTCTCTTGGTTTAGACTCCAACATGTCTCTTTTCCTTAGCTTTTTGCTGAACACAAGTCTGAGGACACTGTATATTTTAACTTTCTTCTATGATTCTTTAATTTTCCTCAACCTTTGAGATAAATTTTATTTATTTTGTCATAAGCATACTGTAAGGAATTTCAGAATTACACCACTTAAGAAGGCCATTTTGACTCAGAGAAACAGATTGTGTCGCTGTTGCTTCGTTAGTTGTGCTTCAGCGAGACGTGACCTGAACATCATCCTATGCCCTGTCTGCACACCTTTGACTAGATCATACACAATCTGACTCCTCCTTGCCCTTCTTTTTCCCCCAGGTCTGTTATTTAAAATGTGAATTTCTTGCGATACTCTTTTTATGCAAACCAATATGTAATTATACAAATTTGGCCAGTTATTGCCACACCTTACTCAAATAAGGATCAAAGTCTTGTTCACCATAGGAACTGTTGTTTTCCGTTAGATGAACTGGGAGACTAAGTTGAAGGATGTCACAACTGTGGCGTTTTCCCTCAGTCTTTCCTTCAAACCTGCTGTGGTGTAGTACCCAGGATGATGATAACGGGGATGCAGTGGTTGACGTTTTCACTTGTTTGTTATCACTGCAAAGTGAAGTGCAGCATATGATAAATGCATCGTCAGCTCTCGGGAGCATAGACTTTCATTTGTCAGTTTGCAGTGTCCAGTAAAGCAAGGATGTCCTTTAAGAAACACTGCTACACTAACGCTAAAGAATAACCTATTTGGAAGTTTCTCTGTCTCATTCTATTTGTGTATACGTCTTCATTCAAAGAAAGAGCTTCTGGGCTCTTTCTACAGTTTTTGAACTAAACAAATGTCCTCCTAGCTAGGGAACTAGCCTTCCTAGCTGAGGCAGGTATTCTTCAGTCTTTGATTGAATTGTAGTCTTTTCCAAGTAGTATTATAAAAATGTATTCATTTATTTATTTGCCTTCAAGGCTTAGAAGGGTCATGCATTAGTGTCCTGCTAGTGTCCCTTCTCTGAGAATTATTGATGTATAATTCTGAGTAATAGCAAACTGTCTGAAATAGGCTCCTATTATCTCTCAATGCAAGTTAAAGCAAATCAAATAAAACCAAATCAGAATTGGTTCTTAAATTATTAAAAAGCATTTTTGATGTATTAAGATACACAAAAGCAAGTGTGGATCTATTCAGTAGCTTTTGGGGAAAGGTCCTATTTATAAACAGGGCACCATCCCTACAAATAATCCTTTCTGACATGCTTGTTAATATATGGGTGAATTAATGCTCATTAATATATTGAAGGAGGATGGTTAACATGGACTTCTTAACTGGTCACCATTGATGCAGTCCAAGAAGGTATGACCAGTGATTTTCTTTATGTTCTCAGCTTTGTCTTATCAACGTCTTTTCATTTTGTCCACAAAACTGAAGATTATCTTGCATGGCAGTTACTGCAAGACAACTTTAATTATGTCAAAGGCTTGATGGGCTGACATCATGAAAGTGAATGAAAAGAGGAAGGGGTTGATAATGAGATTTTTAATAGGGACTAAATCAGCTTGAAAGAGGTGAAATTTGCGGGACCAGGAATGGAAGCCACCATTGAAAAAAATGGTTTATGTATACATTTTTATTGATGTGACTTAAAAACTAAGGGAAGTAAATTGAAAACATTCTGTTGAATTGCATTACTATGACATTTTTTTCTTCAGCTTTAGGTCTGGATAAGCAGCTAAATGACAGAACACCAAATAAGCAAGCGGTCTAAAACCCAGAACAGAATAAACTGATGACTTAATCAATGAGTTTTTTGTGGTGATGGTAGACTAAAGTGTCCCTTGGAAATAAGGTAAAAAAAAAAAGAAGACAGATTTTAAAGGGAAATTACAACTCTAGGAGCAATGTACTGGGATTCTCTGGTGGTTTAGGTAAAACATATGATACGAAAATCATTAATTTTTTTGGGTTTACATTTTGAGGCATGAGAAGACACAGATTTCCTGCTTTCAAAAAGAAAGTGAAAATATATGGGAGTAGGAAGGCACCAAATTGTGTTTAGAAAAAGCTTAGTGTTCAGCTAAATGCACAGATGCATAAACTAAACACTTTTTATGCCTAAACCACTGTTTATACAGTAACGAGGATTTTCCATCAGTTTTCTTCAGTTAAACAGTAGCTGTCTTTTTGCTGTTTAATGGAAACAAGGCAGTCTTGCATTAAAACATCGGATATATCAGTGTGTTATGGTCTTTTATATGAGTTCAGCATAGTCATCACCCTAACAGACCAACATTTTAGCCTCCTTTCCTTTTGAATTTTTTCTCAGATACGTAAAATGAACTGGGTCCAATTTTGCTTAAGAAGCAAGCTGGGGTTTTGGATGATGGAGAAAGTCAATATCCAGTTTTTGTTTTTGTTTTGGAAGATGGAGAAAGCTTGTTTATGACTAGGAACATCCGCCAAATGCTCTAACACCAGCATAAATTATCTACTTACTCAAACTCATGTTTACATCTGCAAAAGAAGCTATTGCTCCATATTTTCAGTGCCTTAGAGGCCTATAAATCCCCTGGAAAACATGGCAACAATGTAAAACAACTCAGTGCAGTTATTCAACAAGTACCATTTTTACAGGGTTGTGCTGTACCAGAGCATGCTCAGTCCAGCATCTACAATAAATCCAAACCTTAGTGACATTTGTTCTACTGGCTGGAGTCACTAGGGACAGCAGAAGGGAAGGGAGATGCAAGTCATGCTAGCTGGAGCTTTTAAATAATGCAGGCAGCAGGCAGATGAATCCTAAAAGTGCTGTGTTGCTCAGGAGCTCTCAGCAGAAGAGTGAGTAAGAAGCAGAAGAGAGGGAATGAAGTTGTTCAATACTTTACATCTGCCTCTTGACACTTTGTCATACAACAGACAATTGAGATGGGATGGTTCAGCTTTTGTTTTGTATTGATAGAAACTATCAGCCAGTATATTGCAGGGATGGTTGTGCTAAGCAGGGAGTCCCTCGGTCATAGGCATCCCCTTTGCCTCAAGATCCTGAGCAGGGATGCCAGAGGCCCACAGTCGGGGCAGCTGTCAATGGGTAAAAAAGACTGGAAGAGCTCCTTTCTTGGCATTAGGGTTTTTGAAAGCTGTGCAATTTTAAAATAAGATACCCTTGATAAAAATAGCATAATGTCCAATCATCTTATTTAATTGGGCAGAAACTTAGTGACTGAGTAGTTTAAAATTAGGTGAAATAAAGTTTTATATTGAAAAGTAATGCCCCAGAGCTCATGTCTAACTGCTATAACTCATTTTGCTGGAACGCTGCAGACCTTTCTTCCACTTCTTAACGTACCTCTTGCATTTGTGCCATTTCAGAGTTGCTATGTACTCTTTTTCAGAGCTGCCAGACCAGAGTTCAGGTGGTATTTTTTCAGATTCAGAAGGGGATTTTTCTACCTCCACCTCCTCACCCCATTAACACTGGCAAAAGTTTCATAGAATTTCATAGAATTTCTAGGTTGGAAAAGACCTTAGAGATCATCCAGTCCAGCCGTCCCTAATCCTCCATTAAACCATATCCCTAAGCAGTTCATTCATGTTCACTGTTGTTACATGAAGTCCAGCCCTGGAATTGCTGGTTACTGGTATATATGTGGGGATTTCATTGCTGCTTCAAGTCTCTGCTTTTTAGAGTACACTCCAATATACTCCAGTGGGTATGCTAACAGTTTAATTGTTCTTTTTTCCCCTATTTCTGTGATCCGGTAATCTCAAGTATTGCGTCTACTCTTACTGCAGAGCATCCAACCCTAGATTATATGGATGCGAAAAAGAGCAAAGAAATAAAATAGCAGTTTTTGTTTCCTAGAAAGATGGAGTTCAACACTTTCAAAGTCAAAAGGGGGGATGATGTTTTACCTCCAGCCTGCCAACCATTACTGGAGGTAATCACAATAAAGAATGCAGAGACTGATGTGCGTTGTTTTACAGAAGAATTAAACAACCTTTATATTTGGTTTTGGTGTTACAACTTTTAGGATGGAGAAAAAAGTTATACCCACCCAACTTGTTTCTTCAATTGTAATGAATGTTTCTTAATTTTCTTATCCCTGTAGAGGTAGATATTTAAAATGAGCTTTGTTTAAAAGAGTGAAACAAATACTTCCTGAAATTGTAAAACATATATAGGATTTACTATGCTTTGAAATGCACCGTCAGACTATTTCACTGGCACGTTACTTTACCAGGAAGGCCTTTCTTCTCTGGCTTATGTGAAAAAAGTTGTGTGAGGTGAATGATGGAGTCGTCAGTCCATATTATTTAACATTTGTGTGCCAAATGGCCTCTCTTATTTGGGAAAATAAGTTTCCACTTTTGTATTAGTTTAGTGATCACAGGAAGACTTTCCATTACTGAAAAGGGGTTGGAAATGAAGCTGGGGACAGAATAACCTTTCGATTTGACTAACATACTGTGGACTTGTGGTTTAATTATTGGACGCTCTTGGGTTTCGGGGGTTTCTTTTCTATTTTTTTTTTCCTAAATATATGTGTTCTCAAAGTGCTCACTTGAGATCTGAACTTTATGTACACGCTGTCATGTTGGCAAAATCAGACCCTTATTACTGTACTTTCTCTTTCCAAATTAAAAATTAAGACTATGTAAGGAATACCAACTACTTTGGAAGTAGTAGTCCATTTTAGACGTTTAAAGGAGGCTTAGATCTCTTAGTTACTTTAGCTATAGTCCCTCTATATCACGAATATAAAAGGGAACAGTACAAGAATGGTATAAAAGTTTGCCATCTCAAGCTATACTTGAAACCATAGGTGAAGTGACCTCCTTTCTTAGATATATAGTAAATATTTTCTCGCACTCTAATCTTAAAATAATAGGAAGTACTCCAAACAATTATGTTGCGGCTTTTTGCCCACATCAAAGTTGAAAGTTGTTTTTTTTTTTATTGCACTCTGCCAAATCTTTCCATTATGAGTCACAAACTTTAACTGTACAAGTTTGATTGTTAGCAATCAAGAAAAGTTATACATCAAAAAGCTCTCCTAGACTGTCAAATTAAGAGTAAAATAGATTTAGCAGAAAACTGAAACATGCACAGTTAGATTTTATTTCTTTTACAGATTTATTTCCTTTACCCAATATACTATTTAGAGAACTATTTTGGGTTTTCTGTTTAATTATGTGAGCATTTTTCCGTCCCTTAACAATTGTACTATAGTTTGAAAAAGGAAATTGTGTTAGCTTCAAACATGACAAATCCTTTGGGTGTTTTTAATGGATTCTGCCATTTACGATAATCATTTGAGAAAACACAAAGAAAGGAAAATATAGCGTGCCACTAAGTAGGAGAACTTGTAAGTCAAAACCAGCTGATAGCCAGTACTTCTAAAGTAGCCATTAGCTTTTCTATCTAGTATTAACAAATAGTAATAGTTTTTAGTGAAAAATGAAACTTTCATGGTTGGTCTGAAAGCCAATGGTATAAATAGTTTAAACATCTGAAAAATTTTATTTTATAACCCTTTTTATTTTGGTTTCCCCTGAAAGACAGGTAATTCCATTTAATTGCATGTGGGAAAGTGCTTTCCACTGTTTTTCCATTTTTATAGTTAGTGTTATACTTCAACACAATGTTGTAAAGTAAACTGTGAATGAAATAGTAGAATATACCCAGAACAGCAACCCTGTTTGGTAGGAGAATGTGTGTGTGTTTTTCTGTTCTTAAAAAAAGTCTGGATATCTACTAAGGTATGTTATGAGCACAGCTGGGCCTGTTGGCTTCATTTTAATGCTTTCTGAGGAATAATAAGATTTACAAAACATGTCACTAAAACATATGCAGGCATATGCATTTGCACAGAAATCTGTGATACTTCTTAAAGACCCAGGCAGGGATTACATTTGTGCCTCATGCAGAAAGCTGCAATGCCACACTAGCTGTGCCACATCTAACAGGGACAGCCACCACGGCAGGGAATGACAATGGGAAGTTGTGTGTGAGGGCTACGACACTCATCAGGAGTGTGAAATGGAAAGTGATTTGCGATCCTGCAGTTCTGCAAGGTGCTACATACACTGCAGAGGCCAGTTATGAGTGTTTCAAAAGGACAGGTTTTAGAAAGAGTAAAAACATTTGAAGCAGACTGATTGAAAAAAAAAAAAAAGAGAGAAAAGGCACACTAAAGTAGGATTAAGCAGAAATATTGGATCTTAGATTTGCTCCAGACACTGTTTTTTTCTGTCACATGTTCAACATATATAAAATTTTCACTACATCATTAAGGAGATCCAAAGAAATCTGTTCCCTGATGAATGGAAAGAAAAATTAGCCAGTGTAACACACGTGGATGAATTACGCTGAAAAACATCACTGTGAAATGGCTTCCTGTTTCCTGTAGCCACAAAATAATTCTTAGAAAGAGTTAAAAGTAGAATTGTTGGTACCCATTTATATTTTCCTTTGTGTAACTGTATCCTGAAGACCTGCTTTGGAAAGATGGGTGAGTAAGGCAATATGGAGCCCTAAAGAAACTCCAACTGTATTAAACTTCTGTAAGCGTTTCAACTTTTATTGCTAAGTATGGAAAAATAAAAGCCTGAATTCTTTGGCTTATGTGCAAACTATTTTTTTTGTTCGGACAGGAGCTCATGCAATTGCAGTAAATTTTTTTTTTTTAAAGCAAACTTAAAACTCAGCAAGATTTTGACTGTAAGTTCTGCATGTATATTTTGAGAAAATACATACGTAGGAGCCTAAGAAAATACTTTTCTTTAATCAACTCAAGACTTCTCACAATCATCCACAAAATAAGCTGGGACTTACAATGCGATCAAAATCGTCTCTGACACCCTTGTGACTGAGAAGCGATTCCGCTGAAGTTCCTGAGCTTGCCCCAGTTTAAACGCCCACTGTAATCTGGAGAAGAACTTGTCCTGTCCTTAGAAAGTGGCCCAAATGGCACACTCTTTTCTGGGACATTTTTGTATGAAGGTACATATTGTGGCACAATGATATGGTCTGTTAGATCTGTGAGAATTACTGTGGATCCTGGCTTTTACTTTTTTTCAATGTAACGTCTTGTGTGTGAGGAGTGGCAGCAATGCCTGTCTATATATAACACATCAGCTAAGGAAGAAAGAGCATAAGGCTAAACACTTGGTGAAGTCTAGAAATTACACCTTAATTTCAGCAGCCTTTAGGTAAGGCGACTATTACGTGTAAAAAAAATGAAGTTTGTTTGCATATGGCTAAAACACAATGATTGGCTATTAGAAGGATGTTTGGAAATTCACAATGAAGATTTACTGTAGTGATATCTGAAAACTAGATAATGGAGGTCTTTACAGGGAGTAACCAAGTTTGTAACACCTCATTAAAAGTGTTTCTCTCACAGATTCGAAGACTAATATCCGCAAGGTCTGAACTTTCGAAGCAGCAGAATTATTAGCAAAAGCTGACTGCCATTTGGGAAGCAGACATCACTAGTCTTGCAGTGGAATGTTCTGCTGCTTTAAATGCAAAGGACTTTGAATGTAAAGTTGAAAACACGTTAAAGTAATGTCCATTTATATAAAGAAGTTAATACAGAAACAAGGTTTGTAAAATGCATTGCTTGACATATGTTCCCATCTCCACTGTACTTTGGATTCTTAATATTAACAGTGGGAGTCTGTCTTTACAGAGAAAAAGCAATATAACTATTTTCATGATATTTAAATTCTAGATAGCATATGCAGGATACATACCAGTATAATTTCTCTATATATTTCTTAGCAGCAAGTCACCGCAACATATTTTTACATTCCTTAGCCTCATCTGTTTTTGCTGGCAATATCTTAAGCTAAATATTTGGTATTTTATGTCATATAAAATGGCGCAATCTCAACTGAATTTTGACTATAACAAAGAAGCAGATCTACATATACTTGTGAGTAAACATCTCCTCAAAAAGCTCACTGACCAAAAGGATTAAATCATCCACAGTGCATTCTTTGTCGTTAAAGTATTTTAGTTGTTTTCTTTTTTCAGACAGGAATTAAATATGGCCTTTTGTTAAACCTGTACCCCAGAACACTGCCTGTGTTTGGAAGGACAAGGGTCTCCCTGCTTCACAAAGCTAAAATGAAAACTAAACCCCATCATTTTAGGAAGATTAGACTTGTTGAGAGGTGATTATCTAACTTAAGTTCTGTGTGTCATACGCTCTTTTCTCTTAAACAGCCACTTCCTTACAGTTTGTAGTGCTTTAGATCTTTCATGTACCATCTTTGCAGAAAAAATCTATTTTTCTAAGTATTTTTATACAATAAAGTATGGCCAAAAGAAGTATTTTAATGCGTCCTTGGAATTCTGATACAGCTGCTGCCCAGGGAAAGGCTTTCATCAGACCGATGACTAAGGCACGCTCTTCACTTTAATTCTTCCTTTGGGTAGGAGAGAGCCTCTGTGGGAGATGTCTAGGAGTTGAGACCCAAGGGAAGAAAGATTATATAAACTCCTACCTCAACTACCATTTTCTCCGCTTGAATGTCTTTATTCTAAGAGGCTTCTGCATGGAAAATTTATTGGTTTAATTTTGTAGCTTTCCTCTTACTCAGGAGGACTCACTGCTAATCTGTGTGGAGATAGTGCTGGCAGCTCTCACCTTCATTTAATGAAGTTCTTCTATGTGAAAGCAAATTATAAAACTAGTTCTGTACATAGGCAAACAATCACCATGTGTATGTTATTCAATGCTGCATGTAAGAGATGTGTCTCCAGAACTCCAAATGGGAATTGGAAGTCCCATTGGACAAAGTCCTATTAAAATGCAGCCTGTAAAGTTTCTTTAAGGGAAATCCTGTATCTCCTTTCCTAACATAAGCTGTAATTCTATAAACATTTGGGACTGAGAGTGGCATCTTCCACATGAAGATCTACTAACTAGTGTGATAATTCATATGAGACAATTCATATGTTATCTTCCATATTTGCATGGTTTGAAGAAGTGACATGTATATGCTGTATAGCTAGGTCAATCAGATGACCTGGCAGAAGCATATCTTTTCCAGCACAGGTGCCCTCAAGAACCTGCAGCATTAGCTGTCACAGTGTTATGAATCAGTGTTTCCAATACTGCAGTATAATTGCTAGACTTGTACTTTCGGGAGGCAGTAATAACAAAAAAGGTTGGCAGCAACAACAGGTAGGTAATGGTTTAGGACGGTATATAGTGTGTTTCAGAATACCCACAGGTTTTTCTGTGCCAGTGAATGTTTTTTTTGGGCGTGGATATGAGACCGTTTTAAATTGTAAATTGTCACAGACTGGCTTAGAAAGCACTAACGCAATAAGCAAACAAAAGTTTGCTTTCATTAGAATGAAAAGAAGGATTCATGTAATTGTGACGTCGTACTTGTGCTACTGTGCAGCTTTGCCCATTTGCACATGCAGAGTTGTCAATTATGGAAATAATGATACTGTTTGTTCCAATTTTCAGAAAGGAGTCTCTAAATACATTTGGTGAATTGCGGCTCCAGAAATACTTTTAATGATGTTCGCAAAAGAGCCACTCAGATTGAATATGTTCAGTGATTTGGTACTGTACTTTTAACTGAGCAAAATCTTCTAATAATATGATTTAAATGACTTTAAAGAGAAGAAAAATTATGAAATGAAAACAGATTGTCTGCAGTATTTGATTGCATAGTCTCAACTGGTGCAAGTGAGAGTAGGTGCATCAAAGTAAGAATAAGTATGTAGTTTTGTATAGCCCAGAAGTTAATTAATTTTTTTGGTACAAAGATTATATTCAAAAGTAGAGAGTAAGGATTTAAATTAGGATCCTGCAAAGCAATGGACAGTGTTTTGGACACAGAGTAAGTTTACATATGGATTCTAAGCAACTTTGAAATGAAAATAGAAAAAAAAAGTCGTGGGAAAACTGCATAGTATTCTCTATTAAATGTCAAAAATGTTTGAAAGTGACTTATTTTAAATCTTATTCTCACATGTAGTTGCTGGAAAAACAATAGGAATCATATGGAGACCTTTATGCTAGCTCTTTGCTTATGTCTCAGTGAACTATTTCATTTTGTAAGAGAATGTAATTAACTGCAAAGCATCAGAAGCAACTAGATTAGGCAATTCAGCTGTATACCAGTATGTACTTCTGACCATTAAAAAACTACAGTTGTCCTTTCCACAATATCCCTTTGCAACTGTAATAGTACAAAGTTGCTTATTTTCTTCATGTGCATATGTAAGACTAATGATATTTTGCTAGATTATTGCTCTGATACTAAAGTACTTTCCACTGAGTCCATATTGCCAATATCTTGAAGAAAAAGAAAAAAAGTATTTTGCATTGAATCATGTATCATTGTGTCCTATTGATGTTTAGAAGCTCTAAAGCTTTTGTTTACATGTTAGTGATTTAAACTAAGACGAATTAAGTTTAAAATAAATACTCTTTCATGCAATATTAAACTACTCAGAAGCAACATTTTTGCATTGATTACTTTGTATAGATTGCTTCATTTTAAAGTAAATAACCATGTAGTAGTTGTTCTTTGCAAACACTTAAACATCATTTAGAGGAAGGTATTCAATTGAGGACATTTAATTTAGCCAACTTCACTATAAATTTATAGTGAAATAAATTTAGAAATAGGTTGTTTATGGTAGAGGCTTTCTGAGAATAAGCGTTGGAAGATGCGAGTAAAAGTTGAAAACCTGGACACTGAATAGCAACTCCAGGGGTGAAATACCGATGGTGATTTTGTCACAAATATTTAGTGGTTATTGTCACTACTCACTGTCAGTATGGATATCAGGATCTGAAAACCATCTGCAAGTGCTAATAGAGCACTACCAATTTAACTTATTTTTGAAAATTCTTGTCTGGGATCTTCTGTTGCAGGTATTAACTGAAAATTCATTTCTGTCTGAGAAATGAAGGTACATTCAGCTGTTGAACTAATCCAGGAAAAAATAGCAGATGCTTCTTGCACATTTTGCCTGTGATTCTGACCCTACTCAGTTAGCAGCAGATCTTTGTATCACAGATATTCTAACCAGTCACTTTTCCCTATTGTAGGACCAGTTATTTTTTTCCTAGACACGCATCAAAAGCAAAAATACCAAAATGACCTCTTTTCAAATTCTACACATAAGAGTTAGATCCTGTGTTTGCTTGATATGCTTCATCTCTCAGTGATGTAGAGAGAAGGAAACAGAAACTCTGGCAGGACAATACAAATGTGGGGATTAACAGCAATCCTTTCCTCAGAGTAAAGTAGAAGTAACTTTTGAGGGTGGGGAGTAGTGTACTTAGTAATGATTTTTTGTAAAAAAAAAAAGAGCTATTATTAAACTCAGGAAAAATCTAAGCCTCCAAAGACCTGTAGAACAATCATTTATAGTTTTTAATGTTTTTCCAAATAGTAGCTTTTTCATCAGTTACCAGCAAGCATTTTTGTCTAACAGGAGATATTAAAAATGTTGCCTGAGTTTTTTGAAAACTGATAAAAATAGTTCTGAGAAAGAGGTATGACCTACATCCCTCAAAGTAGTGTTTAATGTCTACATTACTTGACATTTAAAGAATGCAGGCTTGCAAAACAGAGACTGATAAGGTACTAATACCTCCATGTAGGCTGCATCTTCGGAGAGTGTGCCAGAATTTGTCTGGGAGAAGGAGAAGGACAGACAAAATAGATTGCTGTATTTTTCATCAAGAAGTTTGTAGCATCTGTATATATTTTATGTGTGCCTTTTGAGAGGTGAGGAGTGTAACTCAGACCTCCCTAAGCTTTGTTCTCTGCCTCTACACCTACCATTTGGCATAAGATGTAGCCAGTAGAAGAAAACTAAGATTTTTGGGTCTTTTTTCTTGTCTTAGTTGCAACGGCTGCTAAACAGATGTAGGCTAACATGAGTTCTGCCAAAAATCTCTTCCAAGTCTCCCACCCATTTTCCACCAAAGAGAAGCTAATCAGGTGATATGAACAGAGACCTGAAGGTCAGAAAGAAATGGGAGCTCCCAATCCTGGCTCTATAGAGACTTTTAGAAAGAAACAATCAGAAAACTTAGATTTACTGCTTTGGAAATTAAAAAACCCTCAAAATTTCTAAACTTACTATTCCAAGTAGTATGATGTGAACAGGAAATAAAAGGCAATCTGTACGTGAACCACAGCAACGCTGCAGCAGAGAAAGTCAGATGACAGCAAGAGTTTATAACTGGTGTTCACTGGCATCCATCTAAGTCTCTTTTTAGAGCTATTTTCAATATCTTAGATGTATTAAGCAAAATATCATTGTCTTGCTGGCCAGATCTTTGCTGAAACAGATTTCCTAGGATTACAGTTGTCCTGTTGTATGAACCTCAAGAACTAAGAGGGAGTCAGCTTTCTGCCTACCTGTCTCAGGTTTCTGCCTATGTCTCCAACTTTTGCTTTCAAAAATATTTGAATATATTGTGGTTTTTTCCAGAGTATCTTGACTATTACAAATGCATTCCATGATATTCACAACAAATAAATAAAAACCTGAAACTTTTCCACTGTGTCAATCTGCTTATGAAATCATACTTGTCATTTAGCTGACAAAACTGTGCCTGCCAGGCACTTGTATTAAGTCCAGCATTGACTTAAAGGTAGTATCTAGCAAAAGCAGAAATGTCTAAATAACCAGTTGTCCAAGCATGCTTATATCACACAGGATTGGGTGTGCTAGCATGGTTAGCAGTGATGAATTCTCTATACTGGCAAAGATAAAGGACAAATGCTGCTTATGCAGCTACATTTCCCTTTCCTTACATCCCAGGAACTTGGAATTTAGATGCTAACCTACTAATTTAGATACATTTGTAAATTGAGAACACAGAACCATGAGTATTAACCTGAATGATAACTTGCCTCACTATGGTTTTACTGGCTGTACAGTAATTCTGTTTTCCTCATAGAACCATCTGCTTGCAGAAAAATTGCTTGTGTTGCTGAGTCTCAGTCACTCAGTATCCTCCTGAGAGATATTTGGATGGGTACTCCTGAAGTTTTTCCCTTTGACCATTCATGATAGCAGTAGCTACCAAGATTTTACACCTTTGATACCACTTTCTGTTGCATTTCTCGGCTTATATCTTAATTTCTAAGTTTCAGTTTTCAATATGGCATCAGTGTCATCTGTAGGTGCATGACTTTTATTTAAGGTCACAACCTTTAGTTTGGAAACGAGTGAGTCATGGATCTTTCTTACTGAAATTACTGACATGGGAAGACTTCCTAGCTCCTGGCCTCACACGGGCACAGGTTTACCTAGACAGTTGAGAGGACTTTAGTGAAGACTTGCATGAAATACATTTCCATATCATACTGCAGATAAGCAGTATGCACACCCACCTGCTTTCAAATATGTGTGAAACATATCTCTGGTGGTATAAGAATGGTAAGTATGAATGCTAAGAAGAATTATTTAGGTATGTCTCTTCAGTGAATCATTGGAATGCTGATATAGGAGGTTAAGTATTTAAGTTCAGGAAATCTACACAGTATTTGGATCTTATGATGAGGAAATTTCCAGGAAGAAAAGCAACATTCATGTTCCTGCTACGGAAAAATGCAGAGAGAAGTTATAGTGACTTTAGTTTGCCAACTAGTATGAAGGAAGAAACATGAACTTCTAGGTCTAAGGTGGTTTTGATCTGTCAAGATTTTTGTGTTGAGTTTGGATAATGGACCTTGGTGCCACACTGTAGTCAATGGATGTGTTGTCTAAGGGGTCCTGTCCTGGAAAACCGACTGCAGTCAGGGCTGAACAGCTCACAAACCCACTCAACAAAATTGGTGGATAACCTCGGTCATGCACACCAGCAGTACAGCCACGTCTGAAGCAGAGTTCTGTGTGTCATGTCAGCAAATGTTAAGAGGTTTGGTGATTTGAATCCGTTAGCTTTAAAACATTTTAAATTAATGACTAAAAGCACTGAATCAAACATCAACAGTTCTCATTAAAAACAAACAAACAAAAAGTTCCTTTCCGAGCAGCAGAGTAACTGACAGAAAGTGAAAACATGGATAGTTGACTGTAGTTTTGAAACCGGACCCACTGGCCAGTTGGACAGTCTCCGACATGTCGATGATTCATCTGACACAGAGTCCCAGGGAGTGATTTCTTGTGAGCCTGTTCATTTGGATGTTGATGCAGGTTTCTATTTAAATCAGCAGCTGAAGTGTGAATTTATCTGTGACATTTTTAAGATGGTTCATGAGGCCAGAATTTGACTAATGATACTCCTACTGATCTCCTGCTAATTTTGGTTTTATAGGTGTTGTATCATACCCAAACTTATAAATGTCTGGTCTTTTTTTTTTTCTCTTTTTTCCCTTTCCACTCTCTCTTTCTCTGTTTTCTGGGGTTTTTTGTCTTTTTTTTTTTTTTTACAGTTTAATCTCTTTTAATTTATTTAAACAGACTTTACTGACAGCAACAGAATGTCTGTCACTGAGTTCTGTAGTTTAGCTCAGGACCAAACGTACCTGTTTCTGAGAGTAAAAGCAATCAGGAGGGTGGTAATGAAACTTGCAGCAAAGCTCCTCTGATTATGGCCAAAGTATTCCTTAGGTAATGAGCTGTAGTGGCAGCAAATTTCCTATACTGATACCAGCTGTGGCATAACCTCCCTACCTGCACTGTGACATGAGTAGGAGGAGATCCCATTATCATATGGGACATGCTCACCAGTTTGTTTTTGATGTGTGTTGAATTTCCTATGCTTTCTCTGTTACCTTTCCCTGAAAATGTAACTGGACTAAACCTTAAAGCATGCTTTTTAAAACAGAGATTTGGCTTAAAGTCTTAGTGAAAAGATAGGAGAGAAAGATGCTTGAAGTGTTACTCATTAAGACACCAGTCAAATGATACGCATCCTGTACTGGTTGGATGCACTGAGAGTTGCCAGAAGTGGGAAGGATTTGAAGTTTTGCAGAAATTCTATAGAGAACTGTTAGGAAATGAAACACTGCAAGGTTTTAAGCTAAAGTTTGATGTGCATGAATGGGAGCAGCAGATCACGTCTGTCAGAATCACTGCTGCTTTCCGGATTTACAGGGAAGAATCCATAGGTATGAAAGCAAGGGTGTGTTTCTGAGAGAAGAAAGTTTGAAGAATGTAACTTGAACACGTTGTTATCTTTGGACTTGTTTCCTATTTAGCTGTACACTTGTCATTACTCCATTTTTTTCATCTTTTTTTTTTTCAGATTCCCAAGAAGGAAACTACAAGTCAGAGGTCAACAGTAAACCCAGGAAGGAAAGGACAGCTTTCACCAAGGAACAAATCAGAGAGCTAGAAGCCGAATTTGCTCATCATAACTATTTGACCAGGCTGAGGCGATATGAGATAGCCGTCAACCTTGACCTCACTGAAAGACAGGTACTGATGCAACATAATGGACTTTAAACGCTTGTCCAATATTTACCAGTGGTTAGTAGCTTCCCACAGTAGAGCTCTTGTTTATGATACTAATAGATATGTCGGTGTATCAGATTGAATGTTTATAGCAAAATGATACCCATTTATTATCTCCCTGCTGTGCAAGTAATTCATATTTTTATATGTACCAGATACAGATTATTTTCATCTAGTAGGTAGAGATGGAAGATAAAAGCACAAGTAATATATCTGTTAAACAGGTGCACATCTTTTCTAATCTGTCCACACTGATGTGGCTGAAGAAGCGGTTGGTCTCAAATACTGCATGAACAAGCAGTTGATTTGCCTGCATGCAACGTACATGAGCATCTTGTTTTAGTCAATTAAATATATGCAGTTGCCATTTGTCCAGAGTTTCTGAACATCCTGTTTCCAGATGGCAGCAAGAATGGGAACACCAGCAAAACCAGAATACAGGCATTTTTAACTACTTTATCTTACCCTGTGCTGTGAAAGCAGAGGAGATGATGGAATTTCTTATCACTGTTATTGGTTTCCTGCTCACCAAACCCTGGTCCGGGAAACACTTCTGCATGTGCTCAAGTTTCATCATGCATGTTGTCACATTGATTTCTAATGGAAATATTCATGTTAAGGATGTACTGAAGTGTTTCAGGATCTCATCTCAACACACTAAATAGGTAGTCAAGTTACATTTCATATAATAATTGCATCAACATATACATTTAAAAAAATGTGTTTTAGTAAAGACATTTAGAATGCTGGACTCAAGTACACCAAATCTGATGAAATATTTCCTACAGTTTTATCATTAGAGTTGTAAGCTTTTTGCCTACTGATAGACGGTCATCCTTTTTTCAGGAATCAATATTAGATTGAGGGATTGCTTTAGATACAATTGGTAAGGTGATGATACATTCATGGGAAGGTATCAAAATAGCACCATGATTTGTGAACTCTAGCTATGAGAAGTTTTGCACTTTTCTTGAGTTTCATTAACACCTGCTATAAGTAGACATTTCAGTGGAAATCCAGGCTTTTCTATGCATATGAACACACATTTACTCACACAAGCAAATGAAACTTTACTTAGAAGGCTTATAGAGAGTGTCTGTCCCTTTCAGCTTGTCAAGAAGCAGCCAGTAATTTCTCTTGTTTGACTTGAATAGGTGGCCAGGTTCCACTGGGATAATTTTCAGTTATTTAAATATGTTTATTATATTTGTAAAGCACACCGTTTTGTATCAAACAATTGATACAGTTTTGCCTTTTTCATTTCCACTGACTAAGGTAAGCTGAGACAGTTAGATTATTCCGCACCTGATTTTCACAGCTAAGGGGAGGAGAAATGAATTATTGTCTCAGGGACTAAGGTAGAGTCGGTGTGGAACTCAACAATGATAAATAAATTTAAAAAAAATATCTGCAAGCCAATATGATGGGAATCAGTCAGCTGAATTCAGAACACATTTATCGATATTTAACATTGGTGAATTTGGCCTGGAATTTAACTGTTCTCTTGATAAATTCTTTATTCTTTTCTTAGAATAGTAGTTGATAAATTATCTCTTGATAAATTCTTTGTTCTTTTCTTAGAATAGTAGTACAACTAAATGAAGAGACAGTTCACTATCCTAAAGAAAATAGCTAAACTAAAAGCATTTAACATACGGAAAAGTGGCAGATAAATATTGAATATTGTCTCTGGAGGAGAAAGGGCAGCCTGTGTTACACAAGTGCAGAGAATTCATTTAAGTCATGGGAGCACTTGCTGTTTTCTAGCCGTCACATAACATTGGTTCTAAGCATTCTGCTGGTAATAGTGATAATTTCTATAGAATTATAATTTTTCTATCTAATTATGTAATCTAATTCTTCTCTGCTTCCCCAGATTATCACAGTGACAACTGAGCTGCTAGAGATAGCTCCTTACCTTCCTTCCTTCCTGCTTTCCTGCCTTCCTGCCTGCCTTCCTGCTTGAAGCCACCCTTGCTTAGAAAAAGAAATCATTAAGATTTTTAGCTCAATATAGTCCAGTTCTGTATCATGCCACAATAAAATGATCCAAGAAAAAAAAAAAAAAAAGAAGAGCATGAAAACTGTATTGTTAATTGAAAACAAAAAGAAAATTGAGAGGAAATTCTGGACATATTTTTCAGTTTCTTAATCATACTAAGGCAAGCAATGATGTCACTTACAATGTTGTCAATTAGAAAGGTCTCTTTTTTAAATCAAATATATTGCTTTGATGGAAAAATGGTGTAAATAGACATGGAACTGGGTGTGGGTTTCCATGGTATATGGAAATCTTCAGAAGTTGAATGCAGTAAATCAGAAGGCTTGACTCTTCTTGCATACTTGTTTTACATCAATATTCCTTCAGTAACTTAAAAAAAATACTCCAGAGTGAACCTGGTATGACTCTAATATTTCTTTTTTTCCAGTTAAGAGGCTAAACTCATATTCAGGATGTGTTTTTCCACCATTAGCAGAATGAATGATTATTCTTGAGTGGGGTAACAGCACTTGTTTACTTACTACTGTTATTACTTTCTTTTACTACCTGTCCCAACAGAGGATATTATATGTGATACCTGTCTTAAACAGATGCAATAAAAATGATCCTTTCTCTAAAATTATTATGACTGAATTAAAATATATTGATGGAATTTGAAAAAAAACACTCTCCAGTAAGGTAATATTTTTAGAAAATTGCTATTTCTGGAACAGTTTTCCTTTACTATTTTTCCCCCGAAAGGCTGCATTGAAGAAAATGGTACCTGATAGGCAGTAGTTCCTTTGTTCAGAATAAGTGAATACAAAAGTGATAAACTTGATTTCATAACTCTGTAGACCTATTTGTGTTGGAAGCTCTCCTGATCTCTCATGAAACATTGAGTTTGCACACAGAGAGCTGAAACTTGTTTCAGATAATACAATAACAAAAACCAGCAGTGGGTATCAGGTGAACTAATGTATCACTCAGAAAATAGATTTGAGAGCAGACCTAACTCCTGATGAAATTAATTTTTTACTAGATCTTTAAAAAATGACAAGCATCATATTATTCAGAGGGCAGAAGAACAAAAAATAATCTGGGAAAATTATTGTTGAGTCATCCCAAAGTTAGAACTTTCAGTTATTTCCCAAAATGTGAGATAAATCATGGAACCTATTATCTTAAGAAAGCTCTATCTTCCTCTTGACTATAGTGATAATTTCAACCATACGCCACAGCTTAAAAGAGGCACTGACCAACTAACACTTCATAATTACCTTTCTGACATTTAAACAAGCTGTAGAAAAAAACATATGTCTGACCATATTTAAAAAGCTATATAAGGGTATTAAAGTTTTCTACAGTCATCAAAGTAAGGCTCCATTTGACTTTTGAAACAACTTACAAGATCTGTTTAAACATAAATGACTCATGGAAGGCCATTTCACAAAAATAATAATGAAAAAAAAACCCTCACAACATATGGATCAGGAGAAGGAAGTAATCCTATCACTCCCTAAAAAGGAAACCTGAGTTACAAGACAGGAGGATGAAATGAAATAAGTGCCTCAATTGCCTAGATATTAAGAGTGCACTTGGAGAGCATTATAAGCACATCTGGTGGTAGGATGGCTCTATTATGGTATTGTAAGAATTCCAGCAGTATAGGTACATATAATTCCTGCTCCATCTCTTACAGAGTGCACTCACTATCCCTGCTCAGCCAGCAGTTAATAATTTTCAGCTGGCAGGCCTCTGTTATATTTTGAAGAGTCAGTTAGACTAAAAACTGTCTTAGCTCTCTAGATACTTGTAACCTTGACAAGCGCATTCTTGGCTTTTTTGTACATCCAGATAAACTTGGAGAAGGTTCCATGCAAACTTTTTAATATCTCGCTGTGGGATGAGGAGAGGAAGCAGCTGCAGTGGGGTATCAGAGGCGTGGCAAAATGGACATTTTTATGGAGTTGGTCCCGCCAAATATAGAAAGAGTAGGAGATCTTTCCACCTCACAAGATCTTTTTGCATGGAGCTAATCAAAAGAGTAATGTTGCAGTTCTGCAGGCTAGCTAAGGTTACCGGAATAAACAGTCCCAATATGTTATGCTTCTGTTTGCCAACATAAACGGAAAATCCCACCTAGTCAGATTAAATTCTGCTGATGGTAATGAGAAGGCTTATTTCTTCTTAACTTTAATTTCCAATACCCGCTCAGAAGCCACCAATCATTTGTAAAAGGCCTGAAGCCGTTTGTTTTATATAGACGAAGGACAAAATTTTGTCAAAATGACGAGTGCTTTGCTTTGGCTTCCATGTATGTGGTACCAACATGGGACGAGTGACAACGGAAGAAGGTTTGTAATTCCTTTTACTACCAGAAAGAGAAGCGGGCAGCGTCATTATTTAAATGCATTTGGGCATTGTCAATGTAGTATGTAGGGCAATGGGGCCATAACCCACACTGCAGCACTGCATTGTAACGACTATACAAACAATAAACGAAGTTTTCCATTGGAAAACTTTCCTCCAGACCAGGTTACCTCAATCTTTCATCACAAGTGACTTCATTAAAATCCTTTTCAGCATCACAGAGCTCCAGAGAGGCTAATCACTGCATTTTTTAGACTTTACTGGTAAGATAAGAGTAGCTCCTTTTAGTCACCTGGGGGAGAAACCAGTGAGTTCGAAGTTCCTCAGTTCTCCTCTGGAAGGGTCCGTGTCTCTCCATACATCACACAGCATGGCTAGTTTCCTACTTTAGGAAGCTAGATTTCTAAGGTTAGGTGGTGAAATTATTCCCCTGTATACTTTCAAACAAAATCAAACAATGGATTGATAGGACAAGTGTGACCGTATTTGTCTGATTTATGGTGCTGTCACATCTTCTCTGAAAAGCAGCTGCTCATTCCAAACTTCCATGTGTTAAGCACTCTCTATACACACTATAATAATGACCTGTGTGGCTTGAAATCCTTTGGATTGTTTGTTTTATTTAAAGTAACACTCTTAATAAAATAAAACTCACTAATACTTTTATATTTGTCTTGAGCAATATAAATACCAGCAGTAAGAGTTACTGTGCTCAGTTTGTTCTTAGGAAAGAATATTCCTGGCAAACTTAATTATAGCTCGTGCATAATTTTGATCTATATGATAATTCTTTAAAAAAAAAAGTACATGGCAAAACTTCAAACAATGTATGTACTTTTGCAATATTGATTGAATTCAAACAAGCAATTCCAAGTGCAGATATCCAAGTGCCTCAAGCTGTTAGTTGTGAATGGACCCTACACCTGCAGAGAAACCCTGTGGGGTTCAGGGTGGGGAGAAACCTCTGTCTGTGCCAGGCTGCATGTGTGATACAGATAGAAATATTATCGGCTCATACAGCTGCTTGTACAAAATGAGTAAGGCTCTGCTGTCCTCTACCCCTACCCGTTCTTAAGGCACAAGCCAGGAAATCTTCTGTCACCTGTCTAAGGAGACAGGAGCTTTTTAGCTCCTATCATTATGTCATCTTTGACATAATGGCAAATTATTTTCATTTATGGTCACTTTAAAAAACAGAGAGAAGACATCAGTGAGGATCAAACAGTATTGGAGAAGTACAAATGCGCAAGTAGAATTAAGGAGGTTTTATGTTATGCAGGGCATTGAAAAATGTAGACTCTCTTTCTGGTTTCACTAGTTCCTTCTCCTCAAGGCAAGCCCTGCTAAAAACAGCTGCAGCTTCTTGAGGCTTAATAGCTTTAAAACTGGATGTTGATTTTGAGACTAGTTTACTGTCAAAAGACTCAGGACTGGTTTGTTTTGGAAGGCAAAATGGTGCCTCCAGATTTGAAATCATGAACTGTGGAACTAAGTTTATGTGAATACAAATGAGAGTGCTTCTTACTTGGGCAGGGAGATGGCATCCATAGCCATTGAGCCCTAGAGGATTGTCATGGGCCCGTAGTCAGGCGTTGCTTTCTGCCAATTGCCGTTTCTTGACATTTGCCTTTCTTTGTACTAAAGTAGTAGCAGAAAAAAAGCATCAACATACTCAGCCAGAAGCCAGTCTTGATCACTCACCATCTTTTAACCTTCACACTCAGTTGACCTGTGCAAAATGAGTGCTGAATAGTGCACGTTAGATTTTTTTTCTCATTAAATAAAATGCTCTACATGTGATTCATTCACGCATCTTAGTGCCTATACAAACAGGCAAAGCTTAGCTGAAGGCAATCTTCCCCACAAATTAGTTTTCTTTTGTTGATATCTATATATATGCAAAAGAACTGGATGAAGGTAGGCTCTAAAAAGATATATTATAGGACAATAAGGTAGAGGGAGATCTAGCAGCAGCAGCCCCACAGGTTGTTTTCTTTGCCTCTGAACAAAAAAGTGAGACTAATTTTATACAAATACTCCCTTAGATCATGTACAACAAGCCAGTATGAGGAAAGAACCTGAAATAGTGTGTCCCATTCTGGAACCTAGTTGAGAGAGGTTTTGACTAGGGTTTTTTTGATCATGAAATTAATTTTGAAGATCACTGATAGAGAAGGAGGCAGTTCTTTGGATGAAGTAGAAGGAGGCAAACTGAGTGCTGTCAAAGACTTCTAAAACTGGAACGAAATACTCCTATCACTGCTTTGCTCTGAAATATGATGTCTATTCCATCCCTGACTAAACGTGGGAGGTAGAAAGGAGAATGTATCACCTAAGCAGTACCCGAACCTCAACTGACTTCTATGTAATGAAAAACCAGAACTCCCTCCTACACCTTCCTGGGTGCCAAAAGCTCCAGCTGTCCTTTGTGCACCTGCCAAACCTCCTCTTTTTCTCAACAGCTGCTCCAAAGTACTTGTGCACATTCAGTGCAAAGTCCTGTAAAGTAACACGGAGCAGATTGCTTTAAGTCAGTGAGCAGGTGACTTAAGCAATTTTAATCAGGAGGTTCTGGTACCGCTCATTAATTTCCAAAGAAAAGTTAATTTTCTTCACTTGAGGTATTTTGGTACTATTTCATAATAACTAAGCAAACATTTAATACTCTTATTTATTTAAACTGTTTTTAAGTGCAATATATTTAAGATTTTGAAGAGGGGCTTTTTGAAATAGGAATGCAATTCCTTTAAATCATATAAGGAAGAAAATTAAGTTTAATTGAATAAAACTACCTTGACTTACTCTCTGACTACCATTTCTGTAAATATAAACTCATAGATTTGATTCTTCCAACCCTTATATTGATTCATAGTCTAGAAAAGGAAAAGAACCTTTTCTGGTTTTACGTTTCTATTTGCTTCTGTAAGTTTGTTGAATAAATTATCATGAAAATACTATCCCTACATATATGAAAAAGGTAAGTTTCACCTGTATAACACCAGTGATTTCTGTAAGTTCAGGAGTCTGACTTTCTTTAAAACTTGGCAGTATAAGTGTACTATCTAAAAATAACAGGAATGTTTTCAGAGCCAAAGAAAGTTGACAAGTAAACTTTTCAATTTTTAAAACTTTGACAAGTCAGGGTTTGGGTTTTTTTTTGTTGTTATCCATATGTTTGTCTGCATTAGAGGAAAGTAAATTGACAGATTAAAAAAAAAGAGAATGGACAATGACTGACCAGGGGCAGAACTCTTAAAAGGCTTGGTGATGTGGTCTTCCTGACACATCATTTAGGTATAATAATATGTGGAATTTGGGATACTGACTTCAAAGACTCATACTTAGAATTATTTATCCTTTCTAGCAAAATAACAGTTTTGACTGGCACAGTGTTCTTGTTTCTAATTTTTAAGGTTTGCAAGATATCAGGCCTCAAATTTTAATCTCGCTTAGGACACATGCCACTAAAACCTGGAATAGAAAACCTAATTTTAGGAAATAATCTTTCATTTCAGAAAAGAACTTTTTAAAAGAGAAATGTCTTTTTTCTTAAAAGAAGACAGACAGCACATAGTGTAACTAAGGTAGTTTGAATTCAGTCATGCTTTCATTTTTCAGACAAGAATGTTTTTATTAAGAAATACTCATAAATTATAGAAGGTATCTGTTCAGTTTTTCTCTGAAAGTATAGAAGGCTAAAATCCTATGTCAAAAGGAAGTATCTACTTTCTACAGACCATGGTAGAAGTCAAATATTGTTAAAGTTAATGTGACTGAAGGGCTTTGTTGAAGAACCAGTATTAAATGAGAAGTTTAGGTGATATGCTCATTTGGAACCAAAATGATGCATTGACCTCCACATTATGAAGTTCTATTAAAGCTGTACATGCAAGAGAGCACATAATGTGGCCCTGAAGCCTACTAAGGACCTGTATATCATAAGTATATAAGGACTACTTTAGTAATGTAGACACTAACAATGTCAGCCCTCTAGTTTTGAATCTCCTCCCGTGATTCCTACAGAGTAGACCTTAAAATAAATTGGTCACAGCTAAAACATTAATTCTGGTGCATCAGGAGATACGCAATGTGAAATCATTTACTCATATCTTAAGTAACATTCTAATCATCAGATGTGGAGATGCAGATGCTAAACAACTTGTTGACTAAGGGAAAAGAAACTGAGCTTTCGTGCCAGTAAGCAGATGTGCTCAATAGACTGGCTTATAAGCGCTGATTTAGAAACAGCTGTTAATGCTGCCATCATCTTTAAAATAGTTCATTTCCCTCCACTTCCTTTGTTTTCCATACATACATATGCTTGCTCTATACCGTTAAGTTGTGCTAGTCAGAGGGTGGAGCAGAGGGAGTGCATTTTAATAAATAATAGGCAATCAAGACCTGATTCTGGGAGGTGGTGAACACTCAGCTCCTACTGGAGCTAACTTAGACTTCAAAAAACAGTGTAAAAAGGTTTAAAAACAGTATCAAGTTTATCATAGTAGATCTTTAAACTACCTTAAAAGAATATAATCTCACGAAAGTTGTAAATGGCACAAGCTAGTTCTTTCACTGGAAAAAGGTTTGAGAGTTTTTCAGGTTCACTTCAGTAAGGACTTTTTATCTCTATTTTTATTTTTATTGTTTCTTTATTTTTCTTTGAGTAATTATCTCCTTTCTCTCACTTGTGATTTTTCTCTCTTCCTCTCTTTCTTTCTCTTCTTTCTTTTTCATCTCTCCTTTTTCTTTCTCAGGATGTTTTGTTTTGATGAATGTTTTGTGCAACACCTGTAAGTTTCTAATCACTTGTGCATTTGAAAAACACAGTTTTCCATGAATCCAGATAAACTGGCACTCTGAAATACTTCACACAAACTTTGCCTCACTTCCTTTTCATTACTAAAATGTAGATGGATCACATATCAGTAACAACTATACCCTCCATAATTGACTCTTCAACTGCAAAGGAAGTTTAGAATTCCAGTATCTGAATTTGATCTCTAGAGGAAATAACAAGCGAAGGACCTGTCTCATATTATTAGCACATGAGCATGAAAGTCTTCATCTAGAGTCCATTGAACTCGATGGAAAAACTCACACTGACATTAGTGTACTTTGGATCAGGTCAAAAGTGGATCTCAGAACTTTGTAATGGAGGTCATAAAGAGATATAAAAAATACCTAACATATTCCCTTATATAAGAGTCCTGCTGTACATTAACACAGCAAATGACATCAAAATAAACTCATAATATTTTCAATTATAAACTTCACTATAATTGATTTCTAGCTTTTGAAAATAGTCTTTGACATACCAAATGAAGTAATTTCTTATTTGATATTCTCTAAGTAAATTAGATGCAGATTATTTGAAGTCATTAATAAAAAAAACTAAAGCTTTTTTAAACTTTTTTTTTTTTAAAATGTTACTGTTTTCTTTTTATGGGAAGCCTGCCAGGCTATATGCCAGTCAGTAGAATATATTCTTCTATGGGAGAGCCAGTTACTCTCTTCCCCCTACACTCAAGAGAGTGCATGCAAAGGTAGCTGGAGTCCTTTCAGCCCTACTTTCCTTAAAAGTGCCATGTTTCCCGGACAGCGAGTCGCATGCAGACATAGTGTTGCATTCTGGATCCTCTGAGGCATTTAGCAATGTATCTGTCTTGCATTTATTCTTGAAAAGGATTATCCTTTAATTGATTTGTATCAACTAATATAGATGCTCCGTGGCGGAGGCATGTTGGGGCGCGGTCAGGTGAGCTAGTCTGAGGGTAGGAGATCTGAATAAAGTGGTAATCCCCAGACTGTCCTTGGATACTCGTTACCTGGAAGCTGGTGCCAATCAGTTCTCCTGGGTTTAATACTCAAAGATAGAGACTGCTCTCAGATGGTACAAAAAAGAATAATTCATTAAACTGGAGTAGAAAACAGTCAAAAAATGTCAGGCCAGCAAATGCAAGAGTTTAGCTCTTTCTATGAGAGGAGAACAGAAACGAGCACCTGCGTCAGGAGCCAGCAGCAATCATCCTGCTCATGCCTGTTTCTGACAATGACTGTAGCAGTATTAGCTTCAGTTTCTCAGGTGTGCAAAAATGAAATGGATGCATCTGGAAGGTGGTTTGCCTGGATTTCTCTTGTTCCAATAAGTTAAAGTAGGTTGAATCCAGGCTGTGCACTGAATTTTTTGCTTCGAATGAATCACTGTAATTTTTCTTCAAACCACTTTTTGTATACATTACTATTTTGTTGTAGGCTTTCAATGCCGTGACTTATTCCGTGAATGTTCAAGACATAAACATATCTGGAGAATTGCTTAGATCTTTTAAACATCACTTCAATCCTCTCATTTCTTCTTACTGAATAAAAGTATCTCAGCCCTTTTTTCAGAAGCAGAGTGATAATATTCTGCGGTACTGGGTTGTGTCCAAAGTGTATTATTTTTGATGTTTAGATTATGACTGCAGTTGCATCTACTGCACTGTCTGGCACCAGTAGAGTAGTTTCTTTTGCAAGAGAAACTTCATTATCTTAAAAACCAAAAATAAACAAAATGATGTCTCAACCTCCCCCAGAAAGCTACTAACTTTGTGCTAGTGCTGTACCCTTTTGAAGACACTGTTTCCATGGTCACCTCTGATACATGACCTGAGTATGATAATTCCCAGCATCACAGCAGCCAGTAATAAATACCTTCCCCTTTACACTCATTTCGCTTTACAAGCCAGATTCTTTGGCTCTGATGAATTGACTAAAGGAAAGGATGTGCTGTGCTTTGAGGCTCTTACTAACCTGGAATCATTTTGCTCGATTCCCAAGTGATTGGCTTTAACAGTTCACATTGGCTTTAACAGGAATATAGACTATAGAAAAATAAATATGCCTCTCTTCCTTCCCACATACATACGTACAGATAGTGACATTAACGATCAGTTCAGTTGTAGTAAAATTTTAATGTAAAATTCAAAGTGATAGTAAAGGTTAAACACTGCAGTGTTTCCTGGATGTATAAGACAGATTCAGCAAAACAGCATTTTTGTGGCTCTATTACTCATGTTGTACAATATGTCCTGCTGTGCCTGTTCCTTGCTGTTTCTTTTAAAACTCTGAAACGCATTCTGCTAAACGCAGCAGAGGATACACCAACATTGCAAGCTTTCTTGCTTTCTTTTCAAGTGAAAAGTTGCAGACGTTTATTTTTCGGTGGAACCTTCATGTGAAGAGCTGCACAGACACACACACACAAAATTTTTTAGCAACATTAACTCTAAATGGATCAATCCTCTATTCATACTGAGGTTTTTTTAGTGACAATATTTTAAGTTGATTTGAAATCAGCCTTTAATCTGGTCTAGTATATTTGACAGATGCTATGCACATCTTTTTTTTTTTTCTTTTATTTTGGCTATTGAAAAAAAAGTCCTTGTGGTTTGCAGTGCTGGTACTTTAGAACTGTGCAAATAATTTAGGTTTACTTCCCTCCCCCCCTATATTTCTACACAGAGAAGGGGAGGAGGGGAAATGAGTTTCAGCTGGAGTAAAAACTTGGGGTTTAACGTGACTTAAATACAGATACATTTTTGATCTTTCATGCTATGAATTTATTTTCCATTCTCATCTGAAATTATTTGCTGATTTTGACTCAAGTTTATAAATGCTTTTACCTCTGGCTTTTGGAAAAATTTGACCAGGGTCTATGGCTAAATGTAGTAGAATCGAGGATCAGTCAACTAGGATCATTTAAATACATTTGGGAAATAGACAGAGAAGTTGTAAGTTTTGACAGTAAGAAATGCTCTTTTAGGTGCTTCAGCAAATAAATAAAAAAAAAAGCTGTTAAGGTGCTCCACCTGAAACTCACCATCAATTTACAGAAACAAACAGGCAGAAAGCAAGGCAAACTTTTCAGCACAAGTTGCTTTCCAGAGTAACTACCCTCCTGGGAAGGATAGTTAAAAGCACTCTAAGCAGGAGGGGCAGCAGTATGGGTCCCTGCCCCCAGACAGGGTTCTCTGTTGTGCTAAAGACAGATTCTTCTGCGGGTCACTTGATGGGAACCTTTTTCCCTCTGTTTCTCTGCCTGTGGAATGGCATTAATACATTTTCCGAGAGCATGTGAACTTTTTAATGTTTCCTGAAGTGCTCTGAGATCTTCCCGCGGAGGGAACTGCCACCGCTAGCCCTGCTGCCTGCTTGCAGTAAGCCCGGTCCCTCCTCTGCAGTCGTTATCCTCACATCCCCAGGGCTCACGTCCTGTCCAAAACTGGATTGCCTGCTCCTCAGGGAAAGCTCGCTAAGCTTTTTACCATACAGACAGAAAGGTAGTGTGTTGCACATGAAAAAAAAGAAAAAACTCAAGGTCTGTGCTAAAGCTAGAAGGATCCTTATTACCTTCAATGATCCCATCTTTATTTTCTTGTTTTGTCTTTCTTCTGCGAAGGTAAAAGTTTGGTTCCAGAACAGACGGATGAAGTGGAAGCGGGTAAAAGGGGGCCAGCAAGGGGCAGCGGCCCGGGAGAAGGAACTGGTGAATGTGAAAAAGGGCACGCTGCTCCCCTCCGAGCTCTCTGGCATCAGCGCAGCTGGTCTCCAGCACACGGGGGACTCACTAGCGAACGACGACAGCCACGACAGCGATCACAGCTCTGAGCACGCACACTTATGATACACAGAGAGTGTCCCAGCTCCGTTCTCAGGAAAGATGCTTTGCTGGCAAGCCTTACACAGGCATCGTTTACGTATGCAAGTGACTCTGGCAGTGATTTTTAAAGTTGTTATGGAAAATTCAGGCTTATTGTGTCGGCTTTTCTTGGTTTTTAGATGGTTTACAGTAAGTGCCATATCTTAAAGGTGCCTCAAGAGTGGAGAAGTGGAAGACGAACTTACTTTGAACATTCCAGATTTGTTTGTCATGTTTATGACAGCGGGCAGGTATTTTTGCTTTAGCTTGCACTGAAAATTACATTGCTCTCAACAGATGTTATATTCTGAAAACCACAGTGCCACAAAATCACTATCTAGTGGATAAGAAATGTATTTTAACTCTGTATATATTTACCTTACAGCATTTTCCTGTCTTCACTAATTTTAGCAATGCATTCATATTAGCTGATGGCAATAGTCACTCATGACAATAAAAGGCTTTTTGTCTCTTTATTTTTGTTTTGTTTTTCCAGACATACAATACATGCAGATACTTTTGTTCAAGTAGAGAACAATACGATAGTGTCTGCTAGGACACATCCTTGTATGACAGACAAAACAAACCTTATGTTGCATTTACTATCAACTGCTGCTAATAGGGTATTATTAAACTTACCTAGCTCCTCAATTCTTCTTATCTTGTAACTGCAAAAAATGATTTTTAGGATCATAAGGATAGTCCAGTAACCTGCCAAAAAATGTCATGTTCCCCTCATGCTGGGTGGAAACTTCCCAAAGGATTATTCGTTTCTACTTTGTCATAATTGCATACATTGATAAATACTGACACTGCAGAAATGTTGACGCTTCATCTTCAGTTTAAAAAAAACAGCAGACAAACTGAAAGTTATCAACTGCTTATGTTGGTAGAAATCAAAATATGAAGGTAACGCAGTATTGTGTCCCATATGTAAAATCAAGACACGTTTTCTGTTATAAGCTTTTGTGTACATACAGGCAAATACCAAACCCCAAAATTAAATGCAAACCATTGATTGTACTTCGTAAAGAAATATGTTTAATAAATAATCCTTTTTAAATAGTTCTGGTCTCTCTACAATGATTTCATAGGAAACTTAAAATGTTTTTCGTAAAAGTCCTAATCAGCAATGCTTTTTTTGTATCTTTCAGCACTTAGTCTATCTGTGGACAACACAAAGTTATATTTTCAAATTCAGGCTTTTAATGATGGATAAACCTTCTACCTTGGTCCATTTGGGAAAGTCTTTCCTTTAGCAGGAAAAAGGCATCTAGCAGCTAATGATGTCTTCAGCCAAAAACAACAACAGTCTGTTCGACCATTTTTCCAGATATAGAGCAAATATAAAGGGTTATTTTGTTGGACCTTGTTGAAATGGATGAAAGGGAATAAATATTAGGAAGGAATGCGTACTTATATTATCATGCCTTTGTTCAATAAGCTGTTCAGGAGGAAAAAAAGAAAATATCTCCAAAAACTTCAGTGATGAATTGGGCTGGGTAGTGTGATAAAAAGAACTGAGTGAAAGAAAGAGCAAGCAAGAAATGTGCATATCCCAGTAAATGCTTGTGAGCATTCCCTGAAGCTCTGCTATGTGGAGCAGTAGGGTATTGTAAAAGTTAAATGCAATCAAGAACTCTGTGTCTGTTTTCCAAATCCTTTCCACTGTAGGTTTGATCTCTCTTGCACATTAACTGTTGTCACGATCATTTTGGTTTACAATATCCAACCAATGGGTAATTCATTTCTTTAAAGACTTCAGAGCCTTGTATTGATTCCAGCAGTTAACGGGTTTTGAGTTTGTTTCTTAGCTCTTTTTCAAATGCCTTTGTCATACAAAATTGCTGAGAATGGGAGTAGGATAGAGAAGTAGGCCAACTACTCGTGAATGCTTGCTATTTTTGATATCATGGCTGGATGGGAAAGTTGGGGTTTTTTTTTGGGGGGGTGGGGTGGTGATTATCAAAATAGGAAAAAAAAAACTGTGATTCAGACTAAAACTTTTTGTTGACTGATTTTTCTCCCTCTTAAATGAAATATAGCTAAATTTCAAGATGAAAAAGTAAAATGAAGAGTTGAAAAAGAGCATCTTTAATTTTCAAATAACACCTTTTCACTACAGAGAGTCAAATATAATGTAACTTGTTTTGTCAGTGAAGAGAGAGGAGTCTTGTCTTTCAAACACTCTATTTGCCAAAAAAAAAAGCCTTCCCAGGTTTGCAGAATTGTTTGTTGCTGTCTTTCATACAAAATTTAAGACTGAATCTGAAAAGGGATCAGCCAAGTTTGAGCTGACATTTTACAGAACAAATGGAAGTACTTTATTTACATTACCTGAAATGCACCAGCAATGTGTTCCTAGCCCGAGGCGTTTTGAGAGATGTGTTGTTGTGTTAGCGGCACTGTGACTTGAATGGGTACTTGCAGTGGGGGAGCAGCCAATGTGTGTGATGTTGGCAATGGGTGAGCCATACTAATCTCATTACCAGGAAGAATTTTTTCCTATTGAGAAAGATAGTCTTTTTCCATTTTCCTAGTTTTAACTGAATCTGTTGAGACTTAAAGCACAGTTTGAGGAGAGAGAAACATGTGCAAACGAATTTACACTGCTAGGAGAATTTTTGTTTAGATAATTGAATGAAATTTCAAATAAAGGCCTAAATTATGTAAATTTATATTACAGAAAAAAAAAAGGAGACTAACAAAATTGATTGCCTCCCATGCTTTAAAAGCAGCTCAGACTTGGAATTTGGCTGTAAGCTGCTAACTGTATGTAGTAACCTCTCAGATTACTTAAAGATCTCTGGTGGGTTTAAACAACTGTTTTGTGGGTACACCATTGGTAAGTGCAATATGGTGCAGAGATCCCACATTGACAGAAATTGAAGCTATGAAGTCTAAGCGCATTGAGCTTCCTACCATGATCTTGAAGGAATTTACTTACAAGCCCAGCCCCACAGAAATACAGACATCCTTCTTCCAGATTTCAGCTAGCTCCTATTCAAGCCACACATAGCAGCAATGAACAGCCTGTGCTTTAACTCCACTTTGTGGTTTAGCAGGTCTGCAAAGGACTCATCAATGCAGATGATGTCTCGTCTCATTCTGAATATCCCAATTACTCAAAAACTGTCTTATGGAAGCCCCCAGGATCAATCACCTGCTGTAACCTATTACGACTTTGTATCAAAGTTTTAGCATTAATTTTGTTGCTGAGAACAGCTATGGGTAAAGGCTTTTTAACTGTAGCTTGAAGTTTTGTTTTATCTTCGTTGGTTTCTGTCTGTCTGCAGACTAACAGAGGGTCCTTCTACCAATCTAGGCATATGATATAACTAAGACTACCGTTTAACAGATGGACAACATCAAGCCGTAAGATTGTGATTTGCCCAAAGTTGTGCAGGCACTTGGTGGTAGAGTGAAATGTGATGAAACCTAGTTCGGTTTATTTATCTTTATTAGTTCCTGTTATTAAAGAGTGGCTAATCACTCTTTATGACTTATTGTCAATGAATCCTGCTTCTGAGGACTAACCATGTATTTTTTGAGTTGCAGTAATTTTGATATCCTACCTGTCCAGAGTCTCTTTGATGTTCTGTTGTTAGTATATCGCTAAGCCAGACACAGAAATGTGTATTCTTAAGAAACATAGACAGAAAATATAATTGACTGTAAAAAGGTAGTGATGTTTAACAGTTTAATTTTCAATGTGATGGATAGTTCTTTTTTTCTGCTGTCTATGGGGTACAAGGCTATGTATTATTTGCAGGGCTTTTTTCTCTTCCTTTATGACTGTTGAGACTTTATTTTGTGTTTTTGTTTACTATCGCATCATTATTTTCAGATTTATTTTGAAAATAGCACTTCAAGAGGTGTGGCTAAAATAACAGCATTGCAAGCTGGCTGAATTTGTAAAAATCACAAATTGGAAGTAGTTTTGGAATTTAATTAAATGCTTATCTTTTCTTGACTTTCTTTTCATTGGATCTAAAAATAGTCAAAAAAGGAGCACAAGAAGGAGAGACTTTATACTTATGTCTTTGCACCGCAGGCCAAGTTTCAAGGTAGTTTATGTATCTTGCTTTCTTAAATGAAAGCTCTGACTGCTGCAATAATATTATTTGTACAAATAAAGAAAGAAACACCATTAGGACGTGCACTCTTAGTAGCTATGAGGAATCATAGAAGTTAGGGACAAAATGTCAGCTTGAGCCTTCATTTAGAATTTCCTGGCTTCAGTCAGTTTATGTCTCTAGGGTGAGCTTGTATTTAATAGAGTACATGCAGTATTTAAGATCAGCTACAAGATTCAAGAAATTTTAAAGAGCAATGTTTAACCAATTATGTATTGTAATTTAATATCCTTAGGTAATGTGTGTGAATTGAAAGGGAGAATTCTGTACACAACCTGATGTCTATATTCATTTAAAAAAGGCAATGTAGCTGACAGCCGGCAATAACTGGCATAGGGCTTCAGTGATGATGCACATTATTACCTCAGATTAATAAGGACTCACTAGAGCTCATTTGCTTTTATATATTTCTATTCTTTTTTGTCTTTTGACATCATTTACAGCTGAAAGCTGCAGTGTAGGAATCAATTTCAATGTAATTTAAGGGCCTTAGCTGTTAGTCAGGGCCTCCATACGGCATAATATGAGGTTATCACAGTCGTCTGTACAAACTGCAAATGTGTGGGAAGTTTGTCAGCCATTCATTACTTCTGTCCAAGTCGTGCATGAAGATCTCTTAGGCATTGTCCATTTTCTGGCATCTGAACTGTCATGACTCCTATCTGTGGACATCTGGTGAAACTTTATTGTCATTCGGTTGAAAACAATCATCACCTGGGCAGTACGCTTGGGTAGTATCAACAAACAGAAGACTCCAAAAAGTCCTGTAAACGAAGAGCTTGTTAATAGTAGTTGTAGTAGGAAATAATCATAGTTCCCTTTTTTGCAGTGCTTTTCTGTAGACAGACTCCAAAGATTTTTTAAAGAAAGGCAACTTTTGAAATAGCCTTTTAATGGATAAGCGACATGGAAATGGTTTCATTTTTTTGTGTATCAATGTGATTATTGTAGAAATTTTTACCTACTATGTTTATATCTATTATGGCTATATACTTGAATTTAAATATTCAGTTCTATTGTCTAAACAAATAGCACTACTAGTCCACAGATAGACTTGTCTCTCTCAAGAGAGAGAAAAAAATTGGACCTAAGTACTTTTCTGCTAATATTTGGATTTTATTTGTAAATTTTGAAAATTTAGCATCCATTAAGAGAAACCTTGTAAAATGTTATTTTACATCAGTGACCAACCAGTTTCAGATTCACTCGTCCTTTAAGTAAACAGCACAATAATTGATTTCTATAGGAACTTACTTCTCTTATAACCACATGATAATATAATGGGTTTTATGTTATGAAAGTGTGCTCCAAAACCATATGAAGCAACGAACATGGCAAATACCTATAAAAATCGTTTAGTATTTGACAGATTCTCATCCTTAGTGTCACCATGAATATATAGACAATGTATACGTTACTTATGTTTGCTTATGGACTGCAGGGTTTTTAGAAATATGCCTATTCTGAATGCTTATCACATTATTTGCCAAGAAAGTCACACGCACAGCTGAGAAAATACTGAATTGGGCATTTTCCCAAATTAAAAATTTGTCTTGAAAAGTGCCCTTAGAAAAATTGTATGCAATCACCACAGAAATGCATTTAAGAGAGTAAAAACTACCACAGGAGAAAAAAAGCCCTAATTTGGAATTACAACACATTGTAAATAATTTTCTATATGTATTTCTATAATTCTCATGTATATACCTATTCACTGGAACTGTGTAAATAAAATGCACAATTTTTTAGTTTAAACCATTTTAGTTTAGATACTAAGTCCAACTTTTCTAATTTTAGCATATTTCCGTAAGACATTTGATTCCGTTGACGATATTATGAAGAGTTCTCAGGACGCCTTTTACATAGAATATTTTTGCAAGAAAGAAGAAAAGATTCTTTTAAGGAAGCAAAGGACCTCATCTAAAGCCTATAGATGGCAATGGAAAGATTACAATTGATTTCACAGGGATTTGGATTTAGCCCAAAGTACACACAAAAGTTCATACAAATCAGTGAACAGTCCAGGATTAAGACATTAGCCAATAATTTCCAAAGTGACTGTTGACTTTGTGCCTCCATTATGACACACGGTATCCTGATTTCAACAAAGTTTCGAGTACACAGTGAAAATTAGGACCACTTTGTGGAAATGTGAGTTGAGGACCTCATATTACTAGCCAGTTAAGACATTTTTTTCTTGGTTCTAACAAAAGTCTTATAATATGGGATTTGTATAGCTGGCAAATCATCACATTACATTATTAAATCATAGGTTTCATAACCAATATAAAAGAAACTTGGTATGCTGCCTTCCTTCTCCTGTAATTTGTGGCATCAGTAGATAAGAAAAATAAAGCACATTATATATAGGGGTAGGTTTGAACAGATGTTCCCGAATGGTTGCAGGGGGGTAGGGGTGTTGAGGAAGGTAAAACTTTCCTTCCACTCAGATGTCTGTCTTGAATTTCTCACAGTTTTTGCAGACAGTTTGGCTCACTTCCAACATACATCGTTGCCTGTCTGGTATGAAAAATGCCATCTGTGGTGTATGGAAGTTCTTTCTTTAAAAGTGACCTGCTAATTATTCTTCAGGCAGGTGTTACTAAAGTGAAGTCAGGTGTCAAGCATGGCATAACCTTCGAATTGCCTAAAATTGCCCTGTTCTTGTATGCTGTTCTTTCCCAAAAGAATAGAACAGAATATTACGGAGAGTTGAAGTGTTGGTTGATAGAGGATTGAGCTGACTCATGCAGCACATATATTGTGGTGACACTCAAAAACTGAAAGTTAAAGGATGTGGGTTGAATGAAGTGTATAAATTTTCCAAAACAAATATCCTTCTATTCTTATAAACTGACTTTCTGTTCCTTTATGTTTGCACTGCCATCTTTCAAAATGTTAAAAATCCTGATGCTCTCAGAAATTTCAGACGGGGTAAAAGGTGGTGGAAAGAATTTCCTTCTGTGCTTTAATAGACTGGGAGAGCGGTTTGTTGAAAAGAGAGTGGAAGATGGCTGTGTTGTGTGAATGACACCTGCAAATTCTCACCTATATTCACTCTCCAAAACACTCGTGCTTTAAAGCTTTTTGAAGATTAATAGGATGATTAATGGGCCAGAATCAACACATGGGGACTGCAGGCAGCCGTTCAACTGATCCATGAGCCCCAGCTCCCAGGATAACCACTGCTGCTGCCTCTCATTTGCAATAGTTAGTCTGCTCCTCTGTTCCTTACATGACATCAGCCCTCCCGACAGAAGATGAAAACTCACCACACTGAGCCAGATGTTACAATACTCCTCTCTCCCTAGCAGATGAGTGTTGTTAGGAGGTGAGGGATTACTAGTATAAATGCAAGGCTTCCTATTTCCTATGCTGTTTTCAGAAGGTCTTTTGAATAAATAGTCCTTTCACTCTTTGTAATCTTGGCATGCAGAATGAATGACATTGTTAGTGGTTTAAAAAAATGAGGAAAGCACAGGCGCGTTTGTTCCTCTTGACAGTAAGACTTTGCATTGTTTGCTTTATCAGTGATGAAAGTAATCCAACTTTCTCCCCAGCCTTATGCAGGACCCTTGACAAAATATTTACAATAGATTGATATGACACTGAGATAAAGAACCGTCCTGTAACTAAGTGAGTATCTAGTGCTGTTATATTTGTGATCAACCCTGAGACATCTGGATGATTTTGAACTACCAGTCTTCTACCATGAAGAACAGTTTTACTTTCATAAGGACTTCCTCTTGTGTTTTCTGCATCATGCTTAGCCTCTGACTGACTGAGCATATTGTGATAATGAGATGTACACAAAGCACTGGCATGCAGCATTATTAAGATGATTTCCTTTTTGGCTCAGCCAGATTCCTGTTAAAAGTTATACAGACTCTTAAGAGACTAACAAAAGAAGAATTAAAGATCCAGCAATGGCACGAAGATAAGCCTGATGAAGCTGGAGTTAGGATCTCATGAAATTGGAAGCAGACTTTGTATGAATACATTTATTGAAATATACCATTGACCGTTAATTACAAAACAAAATGATAAAACCCTAAAACCCTTTATTGTCCCGGGTTGAATGCCTATCAAAAGCCCAGTATTTGCTTGTTAGAGTGGGTTCTTCATTAAATCTGAAGAATAGAGGCCTAGATAAAGACACTTTGATTAGAAAAAAAGGAAAACAAAGCTGAAAATTGCACTGAAATTGTTCCTGCACTGTAATGCATTGATGGCTAAAATCCATCCCATACCTGTTCACATTATGGATTAAATGAGGATGAAGCCATAACTTTGTGACCGAGTCCATCCTACAACAGCCTTTTGAATGACTTTGTGAATATAGCATTTGACAGTTCAATACAGAGACTTATTTTAATTCTAGCAGGAGACTATAGTCTCCTAACACTTTTGCAAGATACGTGCAAACACCTTCCACTGACTCAGAATAGCAGAAAAATTGTAACAGTATAAAAAAAGACTTTTTCACTGAACAGTGCTTTTGGACTCATCTTTGGTGAGTCTGACAAAACTCTGAGGACCAAGGTGGATATAGGTTTCTCAGAAATGTTGACAGCAAAAGATTATATTATCATCCAGGTATTTAAACCGGCATCTAAAGAATCATGCTGAAAGGTATACGCAGATTTATGCAAACCATAAGAACCCATTATCCCTATTTTTGCCTATCGCTGCTGCGTAGCTCTCTCTGAGGTGAAACTTCACAGCTGTATAACAATTCAGAGGATGACAAGGGAAGAAGTGAATGTGAATAATGATGTATCTAACCGCAACGCAGTTTACTTACTTAGCACTGCTTTGATTACTGCAATTACACAAACTGGATTTTAATCGGGACACTGGATTTCACTCCTCTGGTTTTTAATTTCTCCTATCTGGAAGGAAAACAATGTGTGGATCTTTTCTTTTCTCTTTTTTTTTTTTTTTTTAATTTTTAAAGTGAATTGAGAAAGCCAAAATGATTGCAACCATTACTCAAATAAAATACAATTGTCTCACATATCAACTGAGAAGTGGCAAATTCCCCAGACTAGCATCAATAAAATCATGCCTGGGCATGGTATCTCTCAAATGCAACAAAAGGATGACAATATATGGCACCAATCATTCTTACCTAGCTGGACTGAGTTGAGATAATGAACTACTAATTACTCTAATCAACTCAAGGTACCTATCCTGCCTACAAGAGGCAGGCCATTTCCTCCTGGCTGTGGAGGATGCAACAGTGTCCCTGGTGCTGCAGCCCAGGCTGGTGAGCGACAACTGGTGACCCCGACGTGATACATCCATGAGACCCTGGGAAGCCCCGACTCCCTCGCCGAGCCGAGAGCCCGAGCCAAAAGAGCCAGAGCCGGAGCCGGGAGCTCGAGCGAGAGTCCTTTGGAGAAGAAGGTAAAGCTGCAAGCCCTGACGTGGTATTCGCGGGAGGGAAGCGTGCTGGAGTTGGATGAATGGGCCGGGTCTCTGCTCACCCATAAAGCCTTTGTGAAAACAGAAAAAATGGTAAAACAAAAAGGGGGAATTATGGCACCCATCATTCTTACCCAGCTGGACTGAGTTGAGATAATGAACTACTAATTACTCTAATCAACTCAAGGTACCTATCCTGCCTACAAGAGGCAGGCCATTTCCTCCTGGCTGCGGAGGATGCAACAGCGTCCTTGGTGCTGCAGCCCAGGCTGGTGAGCGACAACAATATATGGAAAAAAAATCATCAGCTCAATTCCCACATTGACATTTTCCAATTCAAGTACGAGCATGTACTAATCTCACATACAGCATTAGATTTCATTTTACAAGTGATGCTGTGAAGCTCAAAGCAATAAGGATATCTTATTTTTAAGGACATTTAAGAACTTTTTTGAGTGCGAGTTATGAAATCAAGGGAAGACTTAGTGATGTATCTGAGATGAAGTAAAATCATTCCTCTGAATTTAATTAACCTGATTTATCAGAACTCTTCACAGATTATATCTATTATATCTACGATATATCTATGATCATCGCACTCAATTTGTGAACTTTTTGGAAAATGTAATTGTTGTTCTGTGGAAAATTTGATAGTTGCAAAGTAAACCTGATCATAAAAAAAATCATCAACAAAGAAAACATTTACAAAGCAAAATTGAAACTTATAGAGAACATATTTATATTAAAAATGCTTTGAGTTAGAATGCTACTTTCCCAATTCTTTTTTTTACTTAAATTAGGAAGTTGGTAACATTTTGGTTTGTCTTCACACTATTGTGGTCACTTAGGCAATTCTGCATAGGTGTGATTCAGAAAAACAAAATTAGAGTAAGTACTTACGTGAGCAATGAAACAATTCAGAGAATTTCAGTTGCCCAAAATAGCCAAGAAAAATAAGGTAGAGATTATTCCCCTTCTCATTTTGGCGAATAAAAAGAAAACTCTCAGCTTCTGAAGCGCCAATTGGCATAAGGTCCAAGACATTTTTAGTATGATAACGTGAGTAAGTCAAGATGTCTGTGGACGAAGTTTATGTAGGAATGTGTTTCACTGGAGCAGAACGACCGGATGTGACAGATATCGTTTTACACACTATTTGCATACCTGATAGTTCAGAATTACACACCAAATGTCTCATTGCAGATCCTAATGTCAGCTACAGTATGGTAAAGCTACAGCAAATACAGATCTGTATGTAATCATTACATCTAGTGACTCACAGAGAAAAAAAAAACACAACAGAAAAAAGGGAAAGAACCCTCTAAGAAGTCTTTTCATTGACAATTTTCTTTGCTTGCTACATTAGAGTAAAAGCCATGGTTTGCTCAGGTTGAAAGGTAAAAAAGCTGAAAAAATATAAAGGCAAAAAAATATTGAGAGCTAAACTGGAGACATAGATCAACATGTTTCAAATTCCTCTAGCTTTGTGACAACACTTGGACTCCAAAGGTACACCCATATTCAGTGGCACTTCTCAAAGAGAGTCTGAAGTGAATATTTACTTTCTTCTCTTAATTCTGAGGATCTGGTTGAGGAAAGTCTGTGTTTATTCTCAGTTTCCTCACTTCCAAGCCCATCCCTTCCTTTCACTGCATTCCAAAACAAAAGATATATCTCTCCATTGCCCAAAAGACAGAACTAATGATATTACAGAAATGGCTCAAACATGTCAATAGCTGTTTCACTGGTCTAAAATCTTCAGCAATTTACAAGTAACTATAGAGAGTTGTGAGGTCAATGTATTTAATTTTTTTTAAACTGAAAAATACAAAATAATATATTTTATAAATGGTATTGCTTTATTCAGATTGTTGATTCAGATTGTGCTGGATTTCGTAATCTTTTAAGAATGAACATGCATTCCCCAGGTAGCTCATCAGACTTTTAAAAGCTAGAGATGATTAATGTCAAAATTATGGAGCTGATTCATTGCAAACCTACTCAAAGTAGACAGAACTGACCTTGATAGTTGCATCTGGACTCTTGCAAATCTTTTTCTAATTTTCCACTATTTTGTCTCCCAGTATCTTGAAAAATCACCACAAAAACCCCACAAACTCCTAAGCATCCCCCAAAACACTTCACATATGAATCTTACTATTCTGATTGGGCTTTGGCTCAGATATTAAACCAGTAAGTGTTTCAGAACAGGTAAACAGCACAGCAAAGAAAACCTTGCAGACATCTTGATCGCAGCTGCTGTGTAAGTTACTCTGTAACACTGGAAGGATTCTCCACAACTAAATATCTGGGAATACATTCCATACTTATGACATACAAATTTGAAGCCTATTTCATTCCCCGAACATAAAAAGAGATTAGAAACATTCATGAATATATGGAGAACTAAATTTTGAAACTGGAATGGAGGAGGAAAAAACAGGCACTTCGTAAGTGAAGTTTGTAGTGAATGGTCTTTTTTTCCTCAAAGTGATGTGTATGCATAAATGAAATTTCACTTATCTTTTCATCTATATTCATCATATAAAAAAGAGGTAAAAAAAAAAGAAAAAAAAAGCTTTTGCTATTTTAAAATGTGACATATATATTACTTGTAATTTGATCGTATTCATTTCAGTAATTTACCATGTAACTTTTAGAGTTATTCTTGCTTTTCATAATATATTAAAAAGTGTGGAGCATGAAATGAACTTCAAGCTTGCAAAATAAAAATACTCAAAGATTGAAAACATCCTTAAGTTTAACAGACAGTTCCAGTGCTTATGCATTACAGTAGTCTTTAATTTCCTCATCATATGCTACCTTGTACTGGGACCTCTAACAAGATTTCCGCTCTAGATTTCATATATTCCAGAAACTTCAGAGTTTCTATGAATTTTCACTTGCTTGCATTCTTTTAAGGTTTTTCTCCTAACATTTCCCCCTCCCTAACAATTATTTGCAGATTTTGTTATATTTATTTATTTGGTTTTGCTCTGTTTTTTTTTCTTTCCACCCAAATTTCAGCTTTTAGTTGTTTCTGAAAGCTTCTAGGGCCTTCTGGAGCTAACAGCTTCAGTTAGTTACCTTCTGAAAGGGAAGCTGTTATTTAAAAAGAGCCTGCAACTTCTGGTTTTATCTGATTGCTGATTAGGAAAGAACCTATTTAGGTCAGCAGGACTTCAGTTAGTAGGTGTTTTGGCAACTGGAGAGCCAGCTGGGGTGTGAAGAGCCTGCTGGAATGTGTCCAGGTAGGAGGGGATTGCACAATACTGTAAGGTTTGGTTCTCAACACATGACAGATAAATTACCTGGAGTGCATCAAAAGTACTGGAGCAAGGAAGGATGTCCTTATGCAGGTTTGGGCTGTGGGGAATACTTGGTGCTTCTTCCTGGGGTGGTCTCACAGTGAGAGGTGTGCTTTGGCAGAGGTACTTGGCACTGGGTAAAGGAGCAGTGTGAGGAAGTGTGTGACTGTGTAGCTTCAATGATGACAAGCAGGCCATGGACAGGGTCTTCACAGAGCCCCTGAAGCAGCATGAGCATCAGCTGCAGGATGTAACAAAGGAAGGAGAGTGAGAGGCTACCTGTTGATGAGTGGTGGATGGAGGTTCCCTGGGTGGCAGCTTGTGACTCTGGGCAGCAGGAGAAAGGCTTCTCCTTTGCCTTCAGACCTGATTTTGCAGCACTGATGCAGTGGCTCAAAGGCAAGGAAGGGAGACAATACTAAGATGAAGCACAGAGGCAGCTGGACCAGAGGTGAGCACTAGCTCTGGAGTACTAGGGCACAATGGCTGTAGATTCCTTTTGTGGGGTGGCAGTGTCCACCTCCTACCAGGCTTACTGGCACAGGAGGCTTGTTGCCTGCCAGAAGCCCAGGTAATTTATTCATTAGAAGACAAGAAAAGGTGATTTCCCCCTTTCCAAAGATTTTCTACCACCTTTGGTGGCTAAGTGTTTTTTATTTTGTTCCAATGCATTAATGGCACTCAGCATTTATAACTCACTGCAGTTTATTCAAGAGAATCATCTGCAGAAAATCTTTCTCTCAAGGACTAGGAATTTGCAGGCTAGGAAGAAATAGAAACGATGTGACTTTCTTAGGAAAAATGAATTATTCCTTGTTCCTCACAATAAAGAAAATAGTTGATTTAAAGTCAGATGATGCTTGAAGATCTCAAGCTTTAACATATTACCCAGTGATTTTTATCAAGTACATTTGCTGCTGGTACTAGAAGAGATCTTTAAAAAGATGTTCAGTGTCAATTTATGACAACTGTCTTTTGTTGAAGTTCAGATACATGTGCATAATCTTTATAATTCTCTAGGACTGTTCTTTATGATAAAAAAAAAATCAGTGTTTTCGTTAGTCTTGCTTGAAAGGTGGTACTTCCTGTGCTTCTACTCAGAAATGATCTAAATGATTCCTGCACATATGCAGTAAAGTGGTAGCATGTGCTATAGCTCATGTCATGAGATGTTTCATAATCTTTGGATCTACCTAGTGTTGATATTCATATGCTTCTAGTTCAAAAACATGAAATAGGCTTCTCTGGTGATAACAAATAAACAGTTATAATCACTGATCAAGTGGTAACAAAGATCTATTAAATAGGTTATAACATGTCTGATCAAATGATCTTGATAGATAACACCTATCCTGAATCTGAGGTTGTAAGCTATATAATGCTGGCATACCATGTAGGTTACAGCATGCAGCAACTTGAACCCTGGTGTTCCTAATAAATTAAACTAAAATAAGATTTTTCAGAAATAAAAGTGCAAGAAATTGCACAGCAGAGCATGCCAAATAAAATTTGGAAACGATTACAATAGGTGGACAGGCTGTTCTTCTAAAGTTATTTGATAGGCCTGCCTTGAAGATGGAATTTATTTTTCCAGTAACTCCCATCCCATCCCCTCTTCCACCTCAAAAACAAAACACATTTTTCCTCAGTAGGAACAAAAGGTTAAAGTATTTCAAGAGCAGAAAATGCTGAAAAAATAATACAAAAATATCCTTTAAAAGTTTCTGCCTTACTCTTCAGCCTGCCTAAGTGCCCTGCTGACTTCTTCCTGACTCATTGGGCAGCTATGTTGCCTGCATCAGAACCCGGCACAAGCAAGTCAGCTGGTGTGGGACTGCTCATAGCTTAAAAGCAGCTTCTTGGAGCTGTTTCAGGTTGTGCAGAGATAAGAAGCCCACTTCAGGGAGTGCCAATAACTGACCTAACTAAGAGTTCAGCTCTTAAGCAGATTGGTAGCTGAACATCCAATGTATGGGGCAGCTGAGGAGCCCACCTTCGGGCAGCTGAACGGCCCAGGCAATCAAACATGCAGACACATTATGAACAATCATTTAGTCACACCACATGCCTGCTTATTGACAAGGCTTTCTATAGAGCTTAGGCACGAGATACTGAGATAAGTTTGATGTTCTGAAATTCCCAAGCTTTCCACAGCAGGGTAGAGTCTAGACTACTATGCTGTCCTGATTGTCTTTTCTGTGGTGAATGTGTCTCTTGCCTTCAGTCCAGAACAACTCAAGCCAGTTCTAGTGTTTTGTTGGACTATTTTTTTTTCTGCTGATGGAGCATATTAAAGGGCAGTGTCGAAGAACCACCAGGGCTTGCACAGGATAGTGCCAAGAGAGCACAACATGCAGCTGGAAGTGGGGGAGGGCTGAAACCACCACTTGGGCTCCCTTGGGAACTTCTTGCCATTACAGCACTGTTCAAGAAGGCTAATGTGCAAACATGTTAGAGGGCTTTCTGCTTGTGATTGGTTCCCCAAAATCAGTCAAATCTTCAGGATGAACCTCCCTGCCTGTCTTCCTTGCAGTCAGCATAGCAGCCACACCAAAATGGTTTTCTATTTCTAACATTGTTTTATTAGAATAGAAACTAAACCAAAGTAGCTTCTGAAATACAGAAAACTGAGTTTTTGCTCTTTGAAGACTCATAAAAACACAGAGCATGAATTCCAATTCCCTTGCTTCCAATCCCAATTGTGTCCTAATAGGGTGAGCAGCTTGCCTCAGCTGGTTTTCTGAGTTGCAGCAGCCTCTGCAAAGTGCCTCTGGTCTCCAGTAGAACCTCCCTCCTGCAGCTCTGAGCCACTGTTGTGTCTTCTTCCTGATCAGGCCCCTGTCTCCTTATCTCATGCTACATCTTTCATCTGCTACACCTCTTGGACTATCCCCTCCCAGCTTCCTTGCAACTCAGCAGTCCCTTGTGGATCCCACGGACAGCACAGTCTTCCTCTCCTTTCAGAAGATGCCCCGTGTCCCCATCCATGTATGGCAACTAGAATATGGGGTATCAGGGCGCTTTCCTGTCCAGTCTAAACCTATCCATAAAATGCAGAGTATAACATATACAGTTATGTGAATAGGCAAATAACAGAAAAAGCTTCCATCCGGCTAGAGAATGGCGTTCCAGGAAAAAAAGCGGTAACTTTGAAAGAGGCAGTTACCAAAGTGCTGATGTAAAGGAAGCGTCAACAGTTTGGATGTAGTTGCATGCTGACATATGGTAGCCTGCTGAAGCTGTATTTTTGGCAAATGCACAGGAGGTGGTGACTCTGTGAGCTGTTCAGTTGATCTAATAACTTGCTGCTGCTGAAATGAAGTTCTGCTTCCACCTCATTCTCCTATCTCTGGTTTGTAGCTGTGTGGTCCTGCCCTCTCTCTCCTGGGCTTTCATGCCAACTCCTACGCTCCCTGAACCATTTCATGAACTACTTAGCTCACTAGAGCAGTAGAAAAATGTAAAACTCCTTTCTGGCTTAATTTCTTATGTGAGTTTGTGAGGTAAATTAACTCATGGAGGAATCCTGTCAGTCTCTGTGCCATGGCAAGGTAAATGGTGGAGAAAGGCTGTTAGAAGTAAAGGGGAAGACAGTAGTGTTGTCCACCCATTTTCCAACGAAGTCAGCATCTGGCTCAGCTAAGTGGGAGAGCAGAGTCTAAGATGCAAATGATTCCCAGGGTCAATACACTAGGGGACAGAAGGAGGAAGAGAAGGAATTTTAAGAATTAAAAAAAAAAAAATCTCCATAAGAGAATTAGACATATCCCTGTGTTTAAAAGAAAACTAAAAACAAGAAAAAAAAAAACCCAAAACAAACCGAATCAAAACAAAACCAAAACCTGCTATAGTGTCAAGAATAGATGCTAATAACAAATAAAAAGAGGATAAAATTCCAAGACTAGTGTGTACATTTATCACAGTAAGTTTCCCCAACAAGCTTCCTGAATACTGCATGCTATTTTCTTTAGACATCTTGCTAACAAGTTGCACTAAATTAATAATTTAGAATGATCATATATAAGCACTGTTGCATGGTTAGGAGTCCTGCATGTAAGAAATGGAAAGTTAGCAGTAAGCAGCTAAGGGCGTGGCATGATGTTGATTAATATGCAGAACATCCCCATCTTCAGGTTTCTGGAGTCAGTATTATGCTGCTAAGAATTGTGTATTAGCACATACAGCTTATATAATATGAACAAATAAACACTTGAATAATTTTTTAAAAAGGTACTGTATGATGTAGGGTTTATCACTGGCAAAGACGACGTTCAAACTATTTCCTAATACTGGTTTGATAACAACACTGCTGCATTTAATGCTCCCCGAATGATGTCCATTGCCAAATGTGAATATAGGTGCTGAATAGCTGGAGTAGTGATAAGAAAAAAAAAAATTTTGGTATCTACTTATCACAATGTACTCATTTAAAGTATTTCTATATTCAAAGATACTGTTATGTAAATAGAGCATACTAAGCCCAGCTCAGTTCTGGATATGATTTAGTTTGCCGTGAATGATTGCCAAGGCGGACTATATCGCCCATCCCAACTAAAACTTGCCCTAATTCCCTTTATGAGTTTATTATTTAACGCTGGTTTAGTGCTCAGAGAGACCCAAACAGGAAGCGTCTGGGCGTTCTCTGTTCATGAAGTGGGTGGGATGGAGTTCTTTGGAGAAAACAAAATATGATCCACCTACAGATCATGTTAGGCCAGCTCCCCAATTTCCTCTAAGTAGAACAGAGGCTTTTGTTGCCTTAGTTACTGGAACCATCTACTAGTCAACAGCAGAATCCCAGTCTCCAGACAGAACATCCTTCTGCATTTTTGATGGCAGCATAGGATGGGAAATATCTACTTTTCTATTTTTTCTTGTAGAAAGAAAAAAAGTAGGTTATTTTACTCTTTGTAGAAAATAAAATATTAAAAAAAAAATAAACTCTTGCAAAAAAAAAATATTCTGCAAGGTCACTGAATGGAGGGAGCATTGTCTGATAGAGAGTTGAGCTTCCACTAAAGCAACATTCCTGCATGTTTTATTTTCTATTCCTTTCTTAAAGAAAAAAGCGAGCACTGGAAACTGCATGCTAAGTTTCAGGGTTTAAACAGACAACAGTAGCTACATTTGTAGAGCCAAACTCATAGATGCTTCAGATAGGAGAACAATTTTAAATCCCTGCCAGAGGTGTAGCTATTGTAGTGCTATCATCTATCTTTCCTTGGACACAGAAGTGGGAAAACACAACCCATCTGTTTTCCCTGTGAGCCATAATGAAGGCCAAATTCTTTCCTTTAGATTTGACAACAAGGATTTCAGTATGGTGATTCTTGAGTGATAATTTACACTGAAATGGAGGTCCAAAATAATATTTTTTAAGAAAGTGCACAGTCCAAAAAACTGATGGATTCTTTACCAAAATGGTGTGATATAAGTTAGTGGTTCCATGGTACCTGAAATGTACCTCACCTTGTGTGCCATGGGCTCCCTTGCCCTGGTAATCATTCTTCTCACCCTAGAGTGGTCCCCAGATACTGTTCACCGATAACTTTTCTTTTTGTGGGTTTTTAAGTGTTGCTCCACCAGTAGCTTGCGGAGTTAAAATGACCAAGATGAACACCAGCACCACAGCAATGAAGGGCTCAGGGTGGCCTGCTGGAATGATGTGGCTGAGGTTATGGTCAGTTCAAGGAGCTTGAATGTGAGAGTAATGCCCTAGAAATGCTTAGGCTAATCTAAAAAAAAAAAGTAGATGTTTTCTACTATATGTTATTACCATATGTAATGAAGATCTAGTTAGAATGCTGTTGATATCTGTGATTTTGAGCAAATTTGGAATATTCATTTAGATTAATTCAGATTTTCCAAGTTAATAACAATAACTAGAGTTCTATGAGAACTTCAGATTACCATAAATCAACATTGAAGTTGAGAACACTAGCATGTAACTTTAAAGAATTATAAGTTTACTAATTCTTACTTATAGTACTAGTATAAACTACACATATTAAGAGTGCCCAAATCTGTTTCATCATTAACACCATTTTAAAATACTTGTGTTTTGTTCAGCTTAAAGTAAAATATTTTTATTGGTACTTCCAGCAATCTTCCGACATTCATGCACTACAGTATTGTTACATTATTCAAACTGCAGAATATTGTTGAAATCTATCCCCTCACTGTTTAAATGGCAACATATTTGATACAAACTTCACAAATGTGCATTACTTAAATTATTTTAATGTCAATTTCTACATATGTTTCTTTTTCTAAACAGAAATTTCAGCTGAAATTACCTGTCATAGTTCCTTTCCAAAATTGAGGGTTGATTCAAAGTAGAAAGTTTTTAATTTAATGACTGGCAGGATTTAAATTGTGGCAAAACCTTTCACAGCAGGATTTACAGTCCATTTCTTCTGCAAAGACCGTATGTGGAATTGAATGTTTTAGATGAAGAGGTTGTTGGGACATTGTGTTATTTTATTTATGGCTAATCTATTTTATCACAAAGCTTATTATTTGTACTAATGCCAAACACATCAAGTGTGATTGACAAACATCTGACAGAAATGCATGCTTCTGAGCTTCAGATTGAAGGCTGGAATGTACAAAGCCTGTCCTTATTCCCATTGCTAAAAGTCATTTTCTACAAGGATCTAGCATATATTTGTTCTCACTGTTTCTTTCTACTTCCCTACTTTTCATTTCTTTGTAAATGAAAGCATGATAGATGGCTTCTAGAGGCTACCTTGAGTATAGTCATGTGAATTAGAGTAATATAAAATTGAGCTGTGGTAAGCCCTTCTGAAAGTTTACAAAACTTTTAATGGGAAGAGTGCTGGACTGACCCATACAGGTGAACAAAGGAGCCAACAAGCACACCTCAGCTTGTTTCTCAAAATGCTTAATATTTTAATTTTATAAAATTCTGCTTTTTACGCAGAAGTCAAAACCTGAACAATATTGGTGAGTGGCATACCTCAGGGGTCAGTATTGGGGCCAGTACTGTTTAACATCTTTGTCAGGGACATGGACAGTGGGATCGAGTGCACCCTCAGCAAGTTTGCTGATGACACCGAGCTGTGTGATGTGGTTGACACACTGGAGGGAAGGGATGCCATCCAGAGGGACCCTGACAGGCTGGAGAGGTGGGCCTGTGTGAATTTCATGAAGTTCAAGCAGACTGTCGTGGTTTTAGGCTGATCCAGCAACTAAAACACAGTCTCTCCTTCTCCAGTAAAGTAGAGAGGAGAAGAAAAAAAAAAAAAGGGACTGAGGGTTGAGACAAGAACAGAGGGAGCACCCACCAACCATGGTCCCGGGCAAAACAGACAGGGCTTTCTCAAAGCAAAACAGTTTATTAATGGTTACTTAGAAGGACAAAGGGAAACAAAACCGGTTACTCAAGAGGACAGAAAGAAACAAAACCAGATCTTAAAACCGACACCTTCCCCCCTCCCTTTCCTTTTCCTCCCGGCTCTACCTCCTCCCCCCAGCAGCACAGGGGGCAGGGACTGGGGGAGTGCAGGTCAGTTCATTCCGTGCTGTTACTGCTGCTTCTTTCTTAAAGGAGGAGAAGTCCTTACACCCTTTTCCCCTGCTCCAGTGGATCCCCTACCCATGAGGAAAAATCGACAAACTTCTCCAGCGTGAGTCCAGCCCACTGGAAACAATCCCTCCCCACAGATTGCTCCAGTGTGGGCTTTACCACAGTCTCAGATACTTAGGGAGTTGTAGCCACTCGCTCCAGCATGGGTCGTCACACAGACTCCAGATGCCTCTCTGCCTTGTCGTGCATCCCAACATGACCATCCTCAGGCTCAGGCATCTTCTCCCCACGGGCTGCGAGTGGGTCTCTGCTCCACCGAGGCCATCCTGGTTGCAGGGGGGCCGCCTGCTATCTCACCACCAGCCGCAGGGGAAACTCGGCTCCGGCACACCTCCTCCCGCTCCATCCTCACTGACCTGCTGTTGATGCGGCTGTTTCTCTCAGATCTCAGTCCTCTCCAGGTGAACTCAGCCCAGTGGGCACCCCAGGAGTGGGGTGCCCCCGAGTTCCCCAGCTGGCTCCACTGCTGCCATTCTCTGTGGGTGGTGCCGGCCCGACGCAGGCAGCCGCCCGGCCGGGAGCCAGGGAGAGGGAGCAGTGCCCTCCTCCCTTCTCTCCTCGCCCCTGGGCAAAGCACCTTTTTCGGTTCCTTTGTCCCAACTTAAATAGGGCAATTGGCAGAGGCGCCCTATTGGCTCAACCCCAAGGGGGATGGCAGTCTGATCTGGTGGCCAGAACTAAGCCTAACCCAGTTTCAAAACCAGGGAGGTCACAGGGACCAAAACCCCTCTCCTGCCACCAGAACCCCCACCCCCTCCACATCAAACCATGACACAGACCAAGTGCAAGGTCCTGCCCATGGGTCTGGGCAATGTCAAGCACAAATAGAGGCTGGGCAGAGAATGCATCAAGAGCAGCACGGAGGAGAGATGAGAAGCTCAACATGAGCTGGCAAAGTGTTCTGGCAGCCTGGAAAGCCAACTGTGTTCTGGGCTGCATCCAAAGAAGCGCGGCCAGCAGGCTGAGGGAGGTGATTCTAACCCTCTACTCTGCTTTCCTGAGATCCCACCTGCAGTACTTCATTCAGCTCTGGGGCTCCCAACATAAGAAGGACATGGAGCTGTTGGAGTGGGTCCAGAGGAGGGCCAGGAAGATGATCTGAAGGGTGGAGCACCTCTCCTGTGAAGGCAGGCTGAGAGAGTTGGGGCTGTTCAGCCTGGAGAAGAGAAGGCTCTGGGTAGATCTTCTAGCAGCCTTCCAGTACTTAAAGGGGGCCTACAAGAAAGCTGGAGAGGGACTTTTGACAAGCGTGTGTATTGATAGGACAAGAGGCAATGGCTTTAAACTGAAAGAAGGTAAATTTAAATGGGATATAAGAAAGAAAATTTTTTTACAATGAGGTAGGTGAGGTGCCGGAACAGGTTGCCCAGAGAAGTTGTGGCTGCCTCATCCCTGGAGAGATGTTCAAGGTGAGGTTGGATGAGGCTTTGAGCAACCTGGTGTAGTGGAAGGTGTCCCTGCCCATGACAGGGAGGATTGAAGGTAGATGATCTTTAAGGTCCCTTACAACCCAAACCATTCTGTGATTCTGCATTTTGTGTGTGTGTAAACCCGTGTAAAAGTGAAGAAGTCTGGCTTGAGCTCTGCTGTTTGGATATTTTTGAGGGTGAGAAGGGAACTGGGACCTGCAGTGGGTAGGTGTGTGAGGGCTTTCTCTTGACTCCCAGAAGCAAGGCAACGCATGTGATTACACATTAAAAAAATCCCAACAAACTCAAAACCCCAATAAAACCTCCAAAGCAGCGCGACTCAAAGAGAAACAAGAAATTCGAGGCCTTCCCCGAAGCAGCCTTCAAGCCCCCCAGCGCCACGGTGAAACGGAGCCAGGCCGCCGGGCCGAGTCGAAAGTCCGAGCGCTGCGCCGCCGCGGAGCGGTGCGCGGGGGGAGGGCGGGCGGCGGAGAGCGCACCGGAACCGGCACCGGCGGCGGCGGCGGTGGAGCGGCGCGGAGCGCGGCCGGGCCATGGGCAGCGAGATGGGCGGCCCCCGGGCCGCCGCGCCGGGGCAGCAGCTCCGCGCTCTCTTCTACGTGCTGCCGCCCGGCGAGAGCTCCTTCCGCACGGTGGAGGAGGTGCCCGACTACGTGGAGAAGGTGAGAGCCCCCCGTCCCCTCCCCTCCCTCCCACGGCAGCATCCTTCCCGTCTGCCCACCCTGCGCGCAGCTGCCGCCTGCCTTTTGTTAAGAAGCCACAGGAAACAATGTCCCGGAAAGGGCACCTAAATTAAGATGAAATACTTTGTCTTTCTCTGACCGCTCTCACTCCTGGGCTCTCTGTCCGCAAGCTGCCTCTGTAAACTGTCTGTGTAACCGTGCACTCTATTTTAATCCATTTTAAATAAAGGCTCAGATGCTATCTCCTGATACCAGGCGCTAAAGTTTTCAGAGAAGCACCCCAAATATCTGAGGGTTGATGTCAACATTGTTCACATTGTCAGTGCTGCTCGATATAGCGACAGCAAACAACCAGAAATCCAGAAAACATGGTGCTGCGCTTGGCTATTATGGTTCTTACAGCAATCAAAAAGTCAGGTCTCTGCGCCCTTAAGGCGAGTGCTACAAGCTCAGTCAAAGAAAAATAAAAATTTCTATTTAAAATAAAAAAAGAAAGATTGTTGAAGAGAATTGAGAACAAATATTTGTGTTGGGACAGTGCTGTCTCCTAAAGCTTCAAGACAAAAGTACAGAGGTCAGGGGTGAGAACTCCCTTGTCAGCAGGCAGCGGCGTATCCCTTCCTCCCCTCCTGCCCTGCCAGTTTATCCACTTCCATGAGGGCACCTTTGTTCCCTTCTGTCCTACCTATTGCACATATCTTGATGCCTGGCTCCTGCTGAACCTGGAACCGGTGTGAGCTTTTCGTGGAGACAGCAGATAAATGCTATTTTGCCTTTGTCAAGGTAAATTCTGTCCAGCTTCACTGAAGATCCACGCTTTTTATGTGGGTCCTGGTAGCTCCTTTGCCAGGTAAACCTTGGACTGCTGTGCAGCAGCTGCTGTTGGGCTGCAATGGGAGGGTCATTGGTTGCGCAGAGCAGTGCAGCACTGTCAGCAGTTTTATGGAAATTGTAGTGTGCAGCAGCCCCTTGCTGATGGCTGTTATCAGCAAACATTGCCCTTTTGGATAGGGTAAGCAGACAGCTGCTGCAAACCCAGCCTGTGCGTGCAGCGTCAGGTCGATGGACTGCGTTCTTCAGAGGCATTTTGCAACTAAGCTATAGTGTCATGATCAAGGAAGACTGTCTAGAGCTTGGCGGTTTTGCCTAGTCAGCTCATCTCTCCCTCCAGCTCTATCTATTGCCTATCTCAATCCCTTTTACTGTTCCCACATTTCCAACTGAGTATCATTCCCTTTCTTGCCAGCAGCATTCCTTAACATCCCTGGGCTTTCTTCTCCCATGCAGACCTGTGCAATATTCAGCTCAGACACTGGCCAAACCTGGAATTTCTTTTACTGGGCACACAGCATAAAAGCTTGCTGAAGGATTCTTAGTACTTCTTTGCATTATAAAAGTGCCTGCAGGCTTCTGCTGTTGTAGACCACCATTGTGATAAGTTTGTAAGGGAATATATACCTAACAAAAAAAACTACACTAAAAAAAGGTTTCCCGTTACAGTTATACTTCCCTATAATTGTTACCTTGGGTTAGTTGTACTAGAATCCCCCTCTAGTGCATTTGTTGCCAGAACAGATCTTCTGATGCTTGGTTAGGTGAGTGTGTGAAAGTCTTTTAGTGGTATGTCTGTCTTGAGCTCAGACCAAAGTCATAGAGTTAGAGGTGTTCACACCTCTTCTTCTGGCCGTCTGTTTGTGGGCAGAAGGAAACTATCTATATAGTCTCTCTCCAGCTGCTCGTCACTTGTTTGTTTGACCTGCTAGTCTGGCAGCTTCTCTGGGACTGTTTGGGGAACAATTGCAAGAGCAGCAGATCCATTGGGTTCAGCAGGGCAAGATTTAATAGTGATCTCATGATGTATTCAAGGGAGACTCGGAGTGGTAACCCCTTGAGTTGGTACAAACAGAGAAGTGGGTGTCTGAGCTCAGCCCAACACAAACCAAAAACATTTCTAGTGTAGAGCTGGTAATAAATGATGGCCTCAGCTCAAATAGTTCACTGTAACACTGAATGATGTAACATTCCCAGAATGATTCACAGTAATGATGATGCCGATGTGAAACTAATGATTACGTTAGTGTTTCTTAAACAGTTTTTATGTGTGGGTTTTTTTGTTTGTTTGCTCGCTCTTTTTTCCTGAGACACCGTAGAAAAAGTGGGATTTAGATCTTGGCTCTGTCATCTATCATGTATATCAGATGGATAAGGGTATTTCTGGTACATTGGATCACATGGCTACAGCTGTGGGGATACGCACCTTCCAACATTAGGCAAGTGACAGAACCTCCTAATTTACTCTATTTATCTGTTTAGTGATCTGCAAAATGGAGCACTTTAGTGATTTACAAAATATATATACTTCCTAGGAGTAGCTCCTTTGAGCTAGAGTCAGCTGTGCTGTTACATCTGGGTGGCAAATGACATCAGTGGGTGAAACAGCTCTGATTTTGAGAACAGAGTAACTGCGGTAGCTTAACTTGTGTGATGTACTTTCGGGCTGTAGTTATATTACTTCCATTTTCAGAGATGGGACAGCTCCTGGTTCCTGCGTTGCACTCTGTGTTTTGGCAGAGCTGTGCCTGAAGGCCCCGAGTCCTGTCTAAAACATACGCTGATCGGTTACCAGTGACTAGTAGCAGCTCTGTAGCAGTGCTCAGGGAAAAGTCACCCTGTCATCTAATCTCCAAAATTCTGGGAAAACGGGTCCGAATCCCGGACCATAATCCTACAATTTGTTTTTATATGAGCTTTTGTCATGTAGAATTTGAAACTTGATTTTCCCATATTTCTAGGAAGAGAAGAGAAAGTTTAAGTCAATTTTCTTTCTTCAGGGCAGAACAACCTGACTCTTACAATGTGTACTGATACTTGCCCTGTCCTTTCATGACCATCCTTTTTGCTATGGATATGATTATGCTCTGCATGCTCTGTTTTTTTTGATTCTCTCATAATCTCCAGATGGGCAGATGGAGTGCTGCTTTTTGCTTGCCAAATATAGTTTTCATGAACAACAACACCTTCACTTTACTCCTTGCTACGCTCTGAAATTATCACTTGTGCTCAGTAAAGACTTTCATGAGTCAGACTCAGGAAGAGAGCACTGTTCTTTCTGCTGAGAGCCTCAAAATGAAAGCTTTAAATTTAATAATTGCTGCTTCTCTTTTCTATTTACTCTCTGCTTTTGAGAGCCTAAAGATTAAGTTCACATTTCCACTCAATGCGTGTTTTGGGCTTTGTTTCTACATAATGAGGTACAGAACCTTCGTATTTAGTTTTACATGAAAGCTGAAATTCTTGTGTTATAAGGACCTGGGACTTTAAGAAAACGGAAACTGTTTCAAGACTGGCAATAAAACCATGAATTTATGCTGAGTTTCAACTTAGAGTATTTTTTTTTTTTTTGCAACTGTATAAAGCAGAAACTGACTTCATATGGTCCTTTGCATTCTGGAAGTGTTGGTTACTTATAAGGGAACCCCTCTTACTCAGTGGTCAGAGTAAGACTTTCAAGTAATGGATCAGTTATTTAAGTAAACCACAAGGTAATGCAAATCTCCATTAAGTATTTCTGGTGATGAGTGAAGAAGAAGAAACTGGAAACAGAGAGAGAGTAAAACATTATAGACCAGAGGATATCAAAAGGATTCAGCTTCTGTCTCTGACCTGTGGTGCCAACAGTGGCTATTTCTTAACTTTATGCCATTTTGTTTGTAGGGGCAATCCTTGAAAACTTTTGCGGAGCTACTTATCCTCAACGGATTCCTTAAACGTCTTTACTGTCATTTTGACTTAAAAAAGGAGGAGGAAAAAAAAGTAATGGTTAAGCTAGTGAGGCTATTGTCTGTTTTATTGTCTCCTTTTTTTCCCTGAATTGTTTGCTTTATCCTTCTGCTGTCTTACATCTCATCCTTGGACCGTAGGTTGTTTGCACCAGTGAGTGCCTTTTCCTTCTGTTTGTACGGCATCTAACAGAGTATGATCCTGCTCCATGACAATAGCCGTTAAGGTGTTACGGTCACATAAATAATACTTGCTAGTCTTGACATAGTTGATCCCTTTGATCTGCCTTGGACAAAGCTTAATGTGGGAGAGAGGTAGTAACTTCTTAGATACTGAGAGGTATGCCATAAATCTTTTCTCTCTCAAGCTCCTTGATGGGCAGGAGGTTAAGGCTGTCTGAATGTTTCTCTATCCTCCTTGCTATGACACTCCCTATTTGTGAGTCAAAAAGTGCTGTCAAATGCTTGGCTGTCTCTCAGCTTCACAGTGGGAAGAAAATATTTAATGAAGTCAGTGGGAAAGAAGTTATAATAGTGCATATTAGTATAAAGTCAAGTACTTTAACTGTTTCAGAGGTTGCTAGGTAAAGTGAATTGCCGCATAGAATACAGGCATCGCATGTTTCCTATTCACTATTTTAATTTCTTGGATAAAACATCCCACTTTTTCTGTACTCAGCCCATTCAATTTGCTGTGCAACTTCTGTTCCATGACTTCAAACTACCTGTAGTCTGTGCTAGACCTGTCTCCTAATATTGTGGTTAGGTGTTTCTTAGTTGTTCTTAATAAGATGCGTTTTATCTCTTCTGGAATGTACAACTGTTGTATTAACCTTTGTTTAATAAATTAGGAATCTGTTCTTTAATGGCATCAATCAATTAAGAAAAGTATATTACAAGTCTTGTCTACTTAGAAATTAAGCCTCTAGAGCAAAACAAGGAGTGTTTATATTTTCCTAGACTATTTCAGTGATTTCAAATGGAAAGCTATGAGTTTTGTTTTTTCTTTCTTATTGTTTTCAAATATCCAAAGATTTACCACATTGGCTTTCTTGGGTGCCATTTAGGCTTAATCTATAGGTCTTGCTTTGCTTTCAAAGTTTTTATATCGTCAGAGTGTGTCCCAAACAGTCTTTTAGATACCTAAAATGCTGTTAAAGAGCACGCTAGACACCTAAATTAAAAAGTGCCATGTTGATATTAATCTCTGTTCATCTGTTATTGTAACCCAACCCTGAGCTGCTGAAGTTTATGAACTTTCACATTTCCTAGACGCTATAAATCTCTTGCTGCTTGCATGGTTTGAATCATCCAGTTCTTCAACTGAGCAATCTGGTCTATATCCATCTTAGTCTTCTTAGTGTCCCAGCCCGGTAGGAATTCCCGGATCATATCTCATTTGGCAACAAAAATGAGCACCCTCCAAAATGCAATGGCATTTGCAGAGGCAGCATGCTTCTTCCATTAAAATGTTGTACAGGCAGGAGCAGCCTCTCTTCTACAGCAGTGCAGTTTGGTGGGTTTCAGTCTGTGAATCTGAATGTATTTGCAGGTCATTCAAAGCGGGCAGCAAAAGACGACTAACAGGGCAAGTTTGGCAGCGTGGTGCCTCCCACAATGGTGCAGAAAGTCTCACTGGTCTTGCGCTTCTCTTGCCCTGCAAGACGTGGTGGGGATTTTATGCCTTAATACCATTGAGAAGGAATTCTCTGAATGTCTCCAAGGTCATCTATAAGTTTTCTACAGAGTGAGGGAGGCAGTTGAAGGAATGTTCACGTGCACAAAGATCTGATGCAATCAAAATAACTCCTTCCTATTTTCCTTGCCACAGGCCTTCTAGATTTTTGTAGCAGTGGATGATGGGCTGCCACTGCTTTGTCATTTCTTCCACCCGTGAAGTTCAGGGACTGTTAGGACTTCAGTGTCAGTAAAAAAGCATATGCTCTACCAATTACTGTTATTCAGTCCTTTTTTCTTGCCTATGCTGATGGAAAATTTGAGAACATCTGTAACAATCTTTCTTCACTGATGAAAAACGGTGTTGTCACAATAATGTTACCAGTCCTACAGTTAGTCACAGCCATACCTTTCTCTGCTGGGTGCTGCTGTTGTGTATTTTCAACTTGCCAGTTGATCTGGGATGCAAGATGAACAATGTGGAAAGCATTCCTAGACTGAAGCAGTGTTGAGTGGGAAATGTTTCAGCCTCACTCATCATAATACTTTTCTTCAGAAAGGCAGAAAATTATTTTACAGTTAGTATAACCCAAAAGAAAAAAAGTGAACATTGTATTGTGCTACTTAGTCTAGAAAGAGAACATGTATGGGCTGTGTAGTTCCTGGGTTCTCCAATGAAAACACATGCAGAAGAGCTGTTGCTACCTGCAGCAAAAAGCATAGCAACAGAAATGCTGAGTAGAAAGAAACTCACTTTACTATGTCTTGCAGATAATATTATTGGATGCCAAATTCAGTGGCTGAACACATTCAAAAAACACAGATCAAATCGAAAGCAGATTCTGTTTTACCTTGTGGTTAGAGGAGTCCGCAAATGTTGAGTCTGCTGATTTGCTTGAATATGAGAAATATGAGTTTGGAAAGACTTTTGTGTTTTGTTTTGATGCCATTTAACAATTTATATGCAGAAGATACAAAAGAAAATAATATGGGAGGCAGTGCACTAGTTTTTTGCTGGCAGTGTGGATTAAATGGCAGCCTTGGTTGTTCTGATTTGTAAGGTCCATATGGAGCTTTATCATAGCATTAGCTTGCAAGGCACTGGCCAAACCCAAGGAGTATCTGGCTGCATAAACTGCTGTTAGGAGAGGTGAATTATTTCTATTTGTGTTGTGACTTCTTTTCCTCAAACTATTTTTCAGAGTATTCCATTCTTCATTGCTTTTATTGGGCTGGAGTTTGCTGTCAGCTGGGTTCAGAAGCGTAAGCTGTCAGGTCGGATCAATGATGGCATAAGTTCTCTTTCTTTAGGTATCCTGTCTCGACTGCCAGAGTAAGTATATGTGCCATATCGGCTTAAGGTTGTTTTTAATCGCTAAGAAAGAAGAAAAAAGAATTATATATTGAAGTTGTTATTGCTAACCCAAAATAATTAAACAAGGCATCTGGATCTTACTTTGCTAAAATAAAGTTGCATAAAGAGTGCAAATGTCTTTCTAATTTGTAAGGCTAAATGATACTTGCAGGATATTCTCCAGCTTCAATTATATTCATCTGCGTTTGATCTTGGCTGTCACCTTTTGCTGATTCTGGGACTTCAGCTGCCTTGACCATATCTTATGTTAGACTGTATATTAAAATCTGAGTTTTCTATCATTAATCTTCAGAAAGAAGAAAACAAAACAAAAACAACAAACCAAAACATGTCTATTTTCATTAGACTATGAAAATAAAATTGTGTGCATATATCCAGATTGGTAGAATTGTGGATATCCATGTGATCCAATGTTCTTGTGTCTGACTTAAGTGGTCTTCTCGAAGATTTTAATGCCTGAAGGAATTGTTGCAAACATAATTATCTAATAAGGTTAGCAGTTCCCAGATGAGCTGGCCTATGGTGTCTGAGAGCAGGGAGGGAGAGCAAATCGAAGCTCCTGTGATCCAAGAGGAACAGGTCAAGGATCTGCTTTGCCAACTGGATGCCCACAAGTCTATGGGGCCTGATGATATCTACCTGAGAGTCCTGAGAGAGCTGGCGGATGTCATTGCCAAACCCCTGTCCATTATCTTTGGGCAGTCTTGGCTCACTGGGGAAGTTCCGCTGGACTGGAGGCTGGCGGATGTTACCCCCATTTATAAAAAAGGGCGGAAGGAGGATCTGGGGAACTACAGGCCTGTCAGTCTGACCTCGGTGACGGGCAAAGTCATGGAACAGGTTATCTTGAGTGCTATTAATGAGCACATACAGGTTAACCAGGTGATCAGGCCCAGTCAACATGGGTTTATGAAAGGCAGGTCTTGCCAATCAAACCTGATCACCTTCTGTGATGGGGTGACCCGCCTGGTTGACGAGGCAAGGGCTGTGGATGTAGTTTTCCTAGACCTCAGTAAAGCCTTTGATACAGTTTCTCATAGTGTTCTGGTTGAGAAACTGGTAACTGCTGGCCTGGATAGGCACACCCTCCTTTGGGTTAAAAACTGGCTGGATGGCCGGGCCCAAAGAGTGGTGGTAAATGGGGCTAAATCCGACTGGAGGCCGGTCACCAGTGGGGTTCCCCAGGGCTCAGTGCTGGGTCTGGTTCTGTTTAACATCTTTATCAATGACCTGGATGAGGGGATTGAATGTACCCTCAGTAAGTTTGCGGACGACACCAAGCTGGGAGGCTGTGTCGATCTGCTCGAGGGTAGGGAGGCCCTTCAGAGGGATTTGAACAGACTGGATCGTTGGGCTGAGGCCAATGGCATGAGCTTTAATAAGGCCAAGTGCAGAGTCCTTCACTTGGGGTATAAAAACCCCAAGCATCGCTATAGGCTTGGGGAAGAGTGGCTGGAGAGCTGCCTGGCGGAGAAGGACCTGGGGGTGTTGGTTGACTACCGGCTTGATATGAGCCAGCAGCATGCCCAGGTGGCCAAAAAGGCCAATGGGATGCTGGCGTGTATCAAGAATAGTGTAACCAGCACGAACAGGGAAGTGATCCTGCCCCTGTACTCGGCACTGGTGAGGCCGCACCTGGAATATTGTGTCCATGTTTGGGCCCCTCGCTTTAAGAGAGATATTGAGCTCCTGGAGCGGGTCCAGAGAAGGGTGACTAAACTGGTCAAGGGGCTGGAAAATAAAACTTATGGGGACCGGCTGAGGGAGCTGGGGCTGTTTAGCCCGGAGAAGAGGAGGTTGAGGGGAGACCTGATTACAGCCTACAAATACTTGAGAAGGAATGGTGGGGAGGTGGAGGAAGGGCTCTTTACATTAGTGATGGGTGATAGGACAAGAGGAAATGGGTATAAGCTTAGTCAGGGGATATTCAGGTTGGATGTTAGGAAGTATTTCTTCTCTGAAAGGGTTGTCAGCCACTGGAATAGGCTGCCCAGGGAGGTGGTTGAGTCCCTATCCCTGGATGTGTTTAAGAAAAGCGTGGACGAGCTACTTAAGGATATGGTTTAATGGGAGATTAGGGATGGTTGGACTGGATGATCTCTAAGGTCTTTTCCAACCTAGAAAATCTATGAAATATACTTTCTGACATAAAAGCCATAAGATTTACCTGAATTAGTTCATGGTGAATAGTTGTGTTTTAAGTAAACGTCCACTATGGATTACTAAATATCCAGTAATAGAGAATCCAGCAAATTCTTTATATAAATTGCTCTAAGTGTTTCTTAGGAGCTCTGCTTCTAAGGAATGTCATGATTCAGATCTGCCTTTGCCTGATATAAGCTTCCGGATGATGGATTTTATTACATCTTTTCTGTTAGGTTGGAATTACATTTCTATTTCCCATCTGTGAATTTACAGATTACCATCAAATTGCATATAATCAATTCATTATATGAAGAAAAGTTTCTATTATTTCAATTTGACTATAGGGTGTATTTTAAAGCCTTTCCATTATTCCCGCAGTCCTTTTTCTGGATCCTCTGCAGTTTTTAAGCCGCCTTAGTGTTGATGTCTCAAGTGCACTCCATATTTCAGAAATTACTACATCAGTGCCAAATAATGAAGTAATTTGTTCTCTATTTCTACTTGTTGTTCCTCCCTTTATGTATCCCAGGTCCTTTGAGCCATCCTTCATCCCCAAATATTTTTTTAGATTCTGTGGCTTACTTTCCTCATTCATAGGCAGTATGTTCTTATATCTGGCTGCATAGAAATACGTGGATTGTACACTTGGTTGCCCTGAAATCAGGAGTTTGAATCTGTGAAATGTGTCTTTGTTACTTAGAGATCCCTGTTTTTTTGTCATTGCAAATTTTACTAGAAATCTTCTCTTTCAATTCAGGTTATTGTTAAAATACACTAAAAGAGCACAGCAACAAAAAGTTATCCCTTCTGGTGAGTAGCACCCATTTTTTGAAATGTGTAAATCACCACTTTTTAATCTATTGAACATTTGACATTTACTTATTTATTTCTTTTTTTAAAAAACCCCAACTTTCTGATCAAGAAATGTCTGTGCCTTTAAATTAAGTACAAAGACAACTTGTGGTGGTAGATAATGTCACTTAGAGACACTATCCAAAATTCTTCCTATATTTGCAAATGAGAGGCATGAGCTTTCAGCACGAGAAATATTCAAACATAAAGTAACATCTAAGTTATCTGAGAATTTTGTGAAGCTGTGTTTGCAGCTAGTGTACAACCTGTATTGAAACCATTTTGTTGCTTTTAATGACTTGTGAGCATGATCTTGAAGGAGAAACATTCAATTTTTCATTATATTTTAAGCTGTAATAAATTAAATATTTATCAATATATTTGGCTTCTTTGCACCAACACACAAACCTGGTAAAGACTCACTCTAGTCTGCCTGCAGCTAATATTGAAATAGTTTAAATGTCGCTTCTTCAGTTTAACCGGAGTTTCCTAGACAGTCATACACTTCACAGGTTTACCATGCTAAATTCTTATGTTTTTAAGCCTGAAATATTCAGGACTGATTAATTTAAACATGGAGACTAAAATATATGTGAAGAAAGTTTGAATGGTTTTGGGAGGCCTTTTGGCTTTACTTAAAGAATACTAAAATGTTTCAGATGCACTTATTCTTGGAAGAAATGCTTGCTAAGAAAACTAGGGTTGCATGTGTGGAACGCAGCTTTGCAAGGTGCTGAGTACTTTTATTATTTTGGCACTCAGTACTTTGCTGCAGAATTTGGCTTGCAGGCTATGCAGTTTTCTTTGGATAAGAATTATTTTGCAAGGTTGTTTCAACTGAGTGAACCAAATGATCCTTAAGGACACAAGCTTCATGGGATCAGGCAAATCTGCAGGATTGGTACACTTATTCATTGCTACATCAGCACACAAATTCTCTTCCAGGTTCCTTGTGTGGCTCTCATGGCTGGAAATACAAGACCCTCCTCTGCAGTTCTTTCCAAAAAAGAGTTCTGTAAAGCTTTTGACCTTCTGACTGAACGTGAAACAAGCAGGCAAAATACAGACTTTCTAAATTATTTAATCTCATGTTAATATCAGAATTATAATGGTGACTGCCTAGTGTAACACCTCTTTTGTAAGTACGAGGAAATGTGAATAATAGACTGGCTAAAAAGGCTTGAACTGAAACCAGAACAGTTTATCCTTCTGTCTTGTGCTTCCATGGTGTGAAAGAACTTGGTCAGGAAAAAAAAAACCAACAAAGAAAAAGAAGCAGCACATGCAAAATCTGTTGCTAAGACTTTCACTTCAGTCTTTCCCTTTCAGGCAGAAAAAAGGTAGGGAAAGCTGACAGAAACTGCTAAAATAATATTTCAGCAGAACCCACAGCATCAGGGGAAATAGTAGTGCAAATCATTAACAGCTGAAGGTTAGATTAACACACCATTGATTGTATCCTCTCCCAGGGACTAATTTTCATTTTCTCAACTAGCAGCAATGGTTTGCCACTTCCTTAAAAAAAATCTGTGGTTGAATCTAAAATGGTGGGCTTCAGTCTATTAGTTAGAACGAAGCTTCAGATGCATCATTGCAAAGAGGTCTTTACGTTTAGTGAAAAAATTAGGAGTCACAGACGATATTCAGCCTCTGAGTATGTTTTTCTGCTTCACAGTCTGTATAACAGAAGTACTACATATCTTGAGGGAAAGCAGTATTTATTCAGTGTTTCTTACTTCATTGTTGGAGAAAATGCAAATGATAAATAGTTGGTATTCGTATGCAAGATATTAAAAATGTAGGGGCAAGAGGAAAAGTCTAATCAAACAAAGCAATGTGTTTTGGTTTTAGGCTTATTAGACTCAACAGCATGTAGTAAGTCGAATTGTTTTGTGTGTACATATTGCCTTTTGTAAAATAGCCCATGCATTTCTTAAATATAATTTTCTCTGCCTTAATGCATACTATTCGTTCCTTTGCATGTATGAATACTAAATGTTATATGCAATAAAAAGTAATTTGGGAGAAAGGGAGAAACTTGAATTACTAAGCTTACTTCCAGTGTCCTAAATACTGGTGGTTAAAACATTTCTGAGAACTTTTATTCTAAATAAATAAATAACTTTTCTAACTAACCATTTCCAGGAGACGTGAAATGCTGCTTTAAAAATAGTCTCCCAAGAGAAAGTTTATTTTGGGTATAAATATCCACTATACAAGAATGTGCATTATTTCATATTGGCCCATTTCTTCTTTTAAAGCAGCAGAACATAAATCAAATCAAAAAGTGTTTGGGGCATAACTGAGGTACGTACCTTTTCAAACTAGCTGGGAAAGTCTCCATTCTTTGTGGTCATGCTCAATTGCCAATTTTTAGTGTTCAGCTCTGCAACACAGTTATACAGTGTGTAAGTGTGTGTATATATGTCTAACACAAAGTTTTGTCAGTCAAGCCTGCAGTGAACTTCTCAATTTCTGAAGAGAACATTAAAATTCTTATGCGTTCTTTACTTTGGTTTTTGAAACAGAGGACATTGAAGTTCTCTGAAGTGTTAAACATCAGGAAGGAATGAGAAAGTGCTTTTTGATTATTTCATGCTCTTATGCATCTTAAGATATCTGTCCGTGAGCAAAGGAGTACATTGAATCAAAGGAGTACAAATCCTGTTTCTCCTGTAAACTGGTGTGGCTCGCAGTTTTGTACGCCATCTGGATTTTAAATAGTCTTTTTCCAGAAGTTATATTGAAGAGCTGGTTCCGTGTACATTTTAGGCCAATGCTACTGCCAAATGAAGCACCTTGGACTGACTTGTGCTTCTGGTTGCTCATTCCTGCCTCTACACCTTCTCTCTCCCTTTGCCAGGATTGTGTCACCCTGTGGTGAAGTTGCCCAGGAAGCTGATCCAGCACCCCCGTGTCATATTAACCTGCATCAGTTCTTACTATGCAAAACCATGTACCAGAACAAGAAATGAGTTTCAAAAAAAGCAGTCAGGGTTGTAGGATAAGAAATACTCAATTCTTCTGTAGCATTACTGAGTTATCTGCTTTAAAACATGCATAAAATTGCAGTCTGAAACCAGAAGTTTTACATTCTTAATAGTAGCAATATGCAGAACTGATTAGAATAGACTTGGTTCAAGTTGGTGCAAGCAGTTCACAACCCTGTGGAGCTGGCAGTGTCCTGGCAGAACACAAAATACTTGCCTGCATGGATTTATCCATTAAAAGTATGTCCTGGTTTCCTGAAGTATCTGCTAGATACTTTGTGTAAGACTGCAGAAAATTATAATCTCATAAATTAGTGATTGCATCTCTTAGAAGAAAATCTGATACATGCAGTTTCTCGTAAATTATATTTTCACTTCAAGACTTATTAGGTACCTTTTTTTCCTCCACATCTGTTTGAGAAAGGCTTTGGACAGATGTATATTTAGAGCATGGTCAGATGTGTTGCTTCTGATCCAGCTGCCCCCTCAGATCTGCCAACATAGCTGCACATTTAATTGCTCCCTAACCTGGTCCTGACAAAGTGATCCAGCTAAAAGCAGAAACAAAAGCCCCCCAAGAACTATAAAAGAGGTGTTTAAGCTCAGCTGCATTCATTTTGACAGAGCCAGGTCAGGGAGCAGCTATGCATGCAATTATGCTGGCAGGTCTGAGGGCTGGTAACCACCACACTTAGGGCAGTGATGAGCAGTTTCGGGCAAAACTGGAAAGGTAATCACTTAACCTGGTTAAATGGCAGGTAAAGCTGCTGTGCCATGCCATGTCCCTAAACCAACCTAACTTCTGGCTACTGCACTTCTGTCCTTCCTGTACTCATTTACGTAGTCCTCCCTTTCTCTTGTGTTGGTTCAGGTACTCATCTGATCCTATAAGGAGGTATTTCGGTTCACTGTGGGAGCAAAAAGGTATTTGCTTAAAGCAGGGAGACAGGCAAGTGAGTGGGAATGTGGCAGCCAAGAGCTGGATCTGCTGAACCTTCAGTCATGACCATGCCTGCAGCAGCTAGCTATGGCGTTTTAAGATGCTACCTGTCAATAGATGTTTCCAAAAAATAGGATTTTAATAGGTAAAAAGCCTGAAGAGACAGAATCTACTCACCTCCCCATTCCTCCCACTCTCCAAGTAGCACTAGGTAGTTACGTATTTCGTAAGAGCACTCTCCTGGCTGCACTGTCCCATATACACAGCTAATTGTTCCCACATTTTGCCAAAGGTCACAACCCTCACGGCTCTGTCAGAACAGGTTTTGAAATAACTCACTAATCTTCTGTACGTAAAGCGGTCAGAGTAGGATAAATAGTTTCAATAAGGGGGTAGTACTATGCAGTAGAAGCTGGTAACGTTTTCAGCAGGCAAACCTGACTTGAAGAGGATTTTCTAAATCAATTTACTTAAGTTCCTGGCAGTGACTCTACATGAAGGACTTTTGTTTGGTCTAAATAGGAACTTTTGATCTGGTTTGTCATCAATGAATTGAGTGGAATTAAATCAGTAAATGTTAGGATAATTAATCTACAGAAGAGTTATTTTCTTCTCACTGCATCAGTTTAACACAGTTTTATAAATTTGGTGTAAATTATACTGTCTGCGGGCAAGTCCACATACAGCTGTGCCCAGTGAAGATGCTGGTGCTTCCTGCCTGCCATCAAGTGCTCATCATCACCTCCTCAGTCCCCTGTTACTGTCTCCACTTCTCTCAGTGATGAGTCCTTCCCAGGCATATCAGCAGCATTACCTTTGGTGGTTTAAATTGTAGAATTTTGCTTACCTGGTTCATTTTGTTTGAAGCAGGCTGGAGAGCAGCTATGTGGGCAGAGCTGCTGGCAGAGCAGCAGAGTACCGATGAGCAGCTTTAGACAGCCTGATGTGCATGGAGTGCTACTTTTCTGGTGATGACTAAGAAAAACTATTAGCTTAAAACTCTGGAGTTTCTAATGAAATGACATGTAAGCACTAAACCTTAAAAAGCGGGATTTGGGAGAGTCGGGATGTTCTCAAACTAATTGACTGAAACAACTGGTAGTCCCTACCTACCGTAATGTTCTAGAGATTGCTGTATTTCACACAAGCCTGTCAGGGAGCCAATTCCTCTTTTAGGTTATAATCTCTTACACAGACACAGCTGTTTGCAGAATGCGTATTTGTCCGTATCCTTAGTATTGCATCATTGCCTTTTTCTATACAGTGGGGCCAGTAAATGGTTCGGTGATCACTCCTCGTGAAACTCAGAGCCCAGGTTTGCACCTGCCATATCTTTAGAAACAAAGACAAGCTGTCAGTGTTTGTTCTCAAATATACTTGTGCTCTTCTGTGAAAGTGTGGACTGTGAACTGAGTTTACCCTTATTGGAAATACGTTATTAATTAAGTTCAGTAGTCTCTGTAGCTCCCAAAATATACTAATTTCTCAAACCCATTAAATGTTGTGCAGATTTTTATTCCATGTTTCTGTTTTTTTCTTTAAGATAAATTGCGTCAGTTTGCACTCATCTTGAAAAACTCTAAGGAACTGCTTCTATGTAGAGTACCCTTCTGACTGAAGCACTTCTCTGCTAAAAGATGCATTAAGCTTAAATCAGGATTCCACTAGATGGAGCACAGGGGTAGCATTTTCAGAGCTGACCATCCTAGTTTCCTGGGTCAACACCTAGAAGTTACAGAAATTGTGGAAAAATCTCTTAATGATTCTGTACATTAGTGTCATAGATCTGAAAAGAATAGACTTACTTTCACCACTGTGTATATCATGGACAAAAACACACTATCATTTTAAAAGTTCAGAAGTACGACCAAAGCAGTTCAATAGAAAGTCTGATGTAAATATTATTCCTCATTTTATCATTCGCTGTGCTGTGATGACTCACTGAAGTTATATAACTACATTTTTACAGACCATAGTAACAGTCATCTGTAACCAGTTCCTTTGTTCCAGATAAATTCAGAAGAACTAATCTAAGTTGAATAGTATACCCTTTTCACTTTCCTCATTACTTCTGTTTATATGTGACCTTTGAGAATATTATAGGCTTGCTCCTAATCTTACCTGAACTGTGATGCAAATTTGCTGACTTCAGTGGAACAGCCGAGTAGGAGGGATCAAAATCAGATCCTCTATTGGAAAAAGGTGCTAAGTAAGCATTTGTATTACACTTATATGGTGCTATTTTATACAAATATTGCAATGTCAGGTCCACTGCCTTGTGGAAGACCATGTTCTAGAATCTACCAGTATTGCGTGTCCTGAATTTACTGGACCAGAATTTACTGCCCAGTGAGCAGGTATAAATAAGTTTAAAGAAATATAACTTCCATTCTTGTAAAGGAAGAAAAGTAAGCTACAAAGCCAGTAGCTCAGCTGTACTGAAGTTTTTAAAATAGAATTTGTAATATTTTAAAGATTGCATGTCATTACATTTACGAGAAGTCCTTGCATAAATTTAGAGCGAAATGTGTTACTACTGTGGATTATATTACTAAATGCAGTGGAACTTCTCATGAAAATGTTTAAGTTGTGCTGGATTTTTAATTGATTACTTATTTATGTATGAAAGAGCAAAAATAAACAAGTGAGTTGAATTATATAGGCAGGACTTGGACTTAATAATAAAATTTAACACTGATTTTTCTTCTTTTTCTTCCAAAACCTGTTGTTTCATGTTTTATTTCACCCACTACTATAAGTTAATATTAGTGTCTTAAACTAGAGGATAAAAAGTGAAGTACAACAAGGATAGGTTTGATGAAGAAAAGGTCAGCTTTGTCAGACAAAACGTTATGCAATAATACAGCTAGTAGGGATACTAGCTGTATTATTCTCACCTCTATTTTACTTCATTTTGCATTTGATAGTTTTTTTTCTCCTTGAGGAAAACTGGGGATTTGCATTATTTAGGCTAAAATGCCAGAGAAGAAAGCCATACTGAGGAAGAGGAGAGGCTTTGATTCAGCTTTGTGTCTGGTGGGAACATTTTCTCAAAATGTAGGTGCTATTTCCTGTAATCAAGGGCTTTCCAGAGCCTGATAATCATTTCCCAGATGTATCATTTTGGTGAATTATTTTTTAGCCTTGGGTTATTTCATGACTGGTTTTGCATATTAAGAATGGGAGAGGATCATATTCGTCTTGATGATAGAAAACAGGGAATAGAACTCCCACAGCTCCCTCTCCCCTTCCCTCCACCTTGTGGAAAGTTTGGCTTTGTGCTAAAGCGTGAAAAAAGCCTTGACTGCAGTATGTCAGGCATATTTCAGCTCGATTTGTGTCAACCCTAATAAGTCAGCTGACAAGGTAATAAATTGGGTGTCTGTTCAAGACCTGGCACCTGTACAGGAAATAAAAGGGGATTTCAGTTGCAGGAGGTTTGCTTTGTTTTGCAAATGGACCTTTTCTCAAGGCTCCTCTACCTCCTCCCCCCTTCTCCGCTCCTCATGACTGAAATCATGTTATCAAAATGTTTATTTCAATTGTGACGGGAGCCAGTTTTTCATCTGTAAAAAAAAAAACAACCTCTATGAGTATCTTTGGAAATGGAAATCCTTATACTTTCCACTCTGAAACAAAGGCTTACAGAGCATTTAATTATTCATGTATCCTGCTGTTACATATATGGTCTGAATAATTTCAAATTATTGAGGAGAAACTGCCTTTGTTCAACATTTTGAAACTTTACATTCATGTAGTTTGAGTCAGGCTAGGAAAACTGAATTTATTTAACCCAGGGAAACTGTATTAGTAATATCTCACTATTTTTAATAATAATATAACCTTGTGACCAGGGTGTTTCTACATGTTTCTCTCTATGTCTGACCTCCAAGGATGCACGTCTTGAGAGCTGATCTTTTGTAGGTCCAGCTGTAGAGTTGTGTTTTTAGCTCGGGGGCTCCAGGTCGGTTCTCAGCATGGCGCGAGGTGGTGACTGCAATAGTGGTGAGAGCCGAGGCGGTTTCCTTGGGGCTTCCACGGATCTTGCCCCCATGCTCAGAAGAGAGACAACAGCTCCTGTCTCTGACCCTTTTACCTTTTGGTGACTGGGTACCATGGGAGAGGTTTCCTAAAACTTTGGTTTCAGGCTCTAAGGCTCATCTGTGAGTTGGAGGAAGCTAAGTAGGGCCTTGCATTCTTTGAAAAGAGGCAGCTGCCTTTTCTTCCAATTGAATTTCTTCCACCTTTCCCCTCCTTCATTATCCCATAGGGATCTACCCTAAGTAGACCTTAATGTCCACATGGAGAGTTCATCTCCCAGAATTTCCTTCTTGGACTTTTTTAATTAGAGGAAGTGATAATCTGACCCAGTGGAAGGAGAAGGGGGAAATAGTTTATGAAAACAAATGTTATCGCCTTTGAGGTAAGTATGTATGAATTTTAGAAACAAGGAGATGAGAACCCTCTCTCAAAGTCAAAACAGTTGCCTAAGTGCATACTTTGCACATGATACTAAAATTTTTAGCAGAAATGTTCAAAAATCCAAGAAGGTAAGTCTATGCAATGTCTATAGTAAGTTTTTCTATATAGTCTTTCTGTTCTAGGATTTATTAGTCCTTATGCAGAGGATTTGACTAGATGAAAAAAGTCTTACCTATCTGCTTCTGTCATATTTATGGTTAAAACCTGACATATAAATGAGGAAGAAGTTTTCTTAAGTTCTCTTCAGTATTTTCAAGATGTGAAAATGGAGCTTGAGGGAGAAAAAAAGGGGCAATATAAACCTTTAAAACTCCGAGTGAACTTTCAGAATTGTAATCGAATGCAAGCTCTGGACATTCCTATCTATCACACTGTAAATTTTTAAAAAATACTTAGCTAAGCAACTCTTCTTTCTCCAGCATTGCATAATGATATGATGGATTGCTTTAAATTAATTACAGTAATCAGCTAGTGTTATGTGCTGTAGAGTTGTGATTCAAGCATGAAGGAAATAATAAGCAAATTCTGACTTGTGCAGCAAATTATATGTATAAAAAATGTGTTGCAGGGTTAGATCAAGTTTTACACCTTGGCCTCAGCCTGTGGAAAAAAAAAAGACTCGAGGGTGAAATACTGAAAGCTGATCAAAAATGGAGAAAATGCACCAGTTCACATATCTTTGAATGTACTGCAAAGGCATTATATGTTAATAAAAGCAAAAGAATAGAGTAAGAAAGCAGTACCTAATAATAACTGATGCTCTATGTTGCAAGAGGTGTTTTAAATTTCCTGGTTATTGAAAAGATGTTAAGAAATGCCCATTTCTTTGTGTTTGAATAATATCAGCTCCCTTCTGACCTGTTGTGAAAGGCATTGAGAATTTATACTGAGCTTTACAGATGCCTCATGAGGTGAATTGCAAAAGTCTGGTTGGACACATATAATCTTCTTTAAAAATATTTATAGAACACAGCTCTTATGAAAATTAAACATGTTCCAGGTGTGTATGGTCCATATTCTGGGCATAGCTAAGTTGTTTTTGAAGTGGTAGATACACCTGTCTGTGCTAGTCAAGAGTTCTTCATTTGCCAGCTGCTGAAATGAAACTTCACAGCTTTTGTTGTGTTTTGTTTTTCTCCAAGAGAAAACTTGAGATGATTGTAGTAGAGATAGCAATGAGTTGCAGGTTAGATGTGACAGCTGGCTGTGGAAAAGATATTAATTCTTCCCAAGCAACAACTTGTTTTAAAGGTTCAGCTTCTCAGGATAAAATGGTGGATGCGATACTATTCTGCTTGCAGGCTAGTATTGAGAGCTTGGGATTTTCAGCTGACTTTGTTCCTCATTAATAGAGAACGTAGCAGTGCAGAAGCTCAAGATGTTTCTTCTAGTCTTATTCAAAACATTGTTATGGGAAGAGGTGCTAATGCTAGAAGTAGAAAAGTTCTGAATGGATGTCTCTGCAAAAATATGAAGGTGACTGCAAAGTTCAGTCATAGCATGTATATAAAAAAAGGATGCATGCGACTTTTCTTTTTCCAGTATCTTTTCCCTACATTTTTCTGCTTGCTGATTTTCAGAGGCTGCCCCCGTTCAGTTCACCACAGTCCCACAAATATTTCCAGCAGCACAGCAAAGGAGGGTAACAGGAGGGGGCATGAGGAAGCTGCTGCAAATCATGCTGTGGGCTACTCTCTTCTACAAAAATACCAGTTTAAATACACATTGATCTGCAGCTGTGGTGCCATTTCACAGCTACCTAAGCCGGTAGTCACCTGGGCCAGCCCAGTGCCCACAGCCCCCCATCTCTCACACTGGGGTTAATGCTTCCCAATGTGTCCAAAAGCTCACCTAGCAAGACCAAGGCAATTTGTTTGGAGACAGCTCAGCCTCTAAATCAGTGAAATGAGATGGGCGGTAGTGGGGCACCAAAGGGAGGCTGCGACTGTGGAAACCTAAATTTGTATTAACCTAAGCAGCTGTGGAGAGTTAGTGCTGGATCTGGCCTGCCCATCAGTGCTGACCTGTATTAGGTCAGGGGGAGCTGCTCATTCCCTGTAGTCCAGGAGCTCGATAGCAATAAAAGCTGCTGTCTGGTGGCTTTCCTGCCTTTGCAAATTCATAATTTTTCCTCCCTCTTTCTGGCTATCCTGCCATTTCTCTACCAATTTCCCTTTCCCTTCTTTTCAAAGTCACTGGGCTTTGTCTCCTCCTGCAGCATTCATTCTCTTTTAAAGTGAAGTGATATGCTGAGCAGATTGAATATCTCCCTGCTCCCAAAAGTCCTGTCACCGTCTGTGCCCTTCCTTACAATGGAAATCATCAAGGTATTTTAATGTCATACATTAGTGTTTGAGCATAATTGCTGCTATACTTCAGTCACTTGTGAGTTGGCAAGGACGGGTTTCTTCCAGACTTGGGAGAACAGGAAGGCCGTAGCACCTGCAGAGCTCAGGAGTGCTTCAGCCTTTGAGCGTGCCTAATGCCACAACACAGGTGGTGAGTGGGTGAGGGCCGATTTTAAAAACCCTTGCAGACCTTAAGCAATAGTAGTATTACTAGACAAAGATTGCAGAACGCAGAGACTAGTTTTATGTGTCACAAAAAGACTCAACTGGTAAATGGTAAATATATAGTAAAAAGGTTCTGTAATTAAAGTTGACAAAATTATTGATAAAAGTTTTTGGATGTCTATTTCAGTGTTTTATTCAGAAGTGTCGACTTAATTAGTTATATCTACGTATGGAATAACTACAGACTCTGTGAACTACCCTGGGACTCACCATGGACGTGGTATTTGACGCTCCTGGGAGTGGACTTTGCATACTACTGCTTTCATCGCATAAGCCATGGTAAGAGTTAACAAGTTTTTCATGTATTAAAATATAAAATATTTTAATTATTTATTAATAGAATGAGGTATTTGGTTTTGTTTCTGTACCTAATCTACTCTAAGCATATACAGCTGCTCTTCTTCCCCAGAATTAGCAAAGATTCACTTTTACTTGGAGCATGGGAAACAGTTTACGCATCATATCATCCTTCGTATAATAAACATGATCTTGTGAAAAGAGGGAGTATCATTTTGAAAGCAGTACCACTGCAAAAGTGAAATATCATAGGAAAAAAATAAAAAGTACATAAAAATGTAGGGTTTGTATTCCTATATGTCGGCATGAAAAATACAGCACAGTACAGATAGCTATTTCCAAAGAACCTTGTGGGTGTACAAAATGGAGGGCTGTAAAAAGCAAGGTGGCCAAAATAATGGCAGGACAGCTGGCAAACTTCGTCCGCTTCTATAGATTTTTAAAAATATTTTTAAACATTTAATCATTGTTTAATTGATAAATGAATAAAACTGTTTTTATACTTTACATATATATGAATATAGATATACATATATAAATAAGGTATTTTAGAAATCCTGTCTGAAATTAACAGTTGACTACGGAAACATGAGCCTTGGCTTGTGTTTTTTTTGTTTTTAAAGTACATTTTTAACCCTGCTTTTAAGGATTTAACTTTTATTTATTGTAACAATGTAGTCCATGTAAATCATGCCAGTCATTTCTGTACATATATATTGTGAAGAGGTAATAATATCGATCCCTATATATCTGTCTTATTACGTATTTCTGTTCTGTAGTGACAAGATACTTTTGCTCTAGTCTTTTGTGTCCTATCTGAAAATGCAATAATGCTTTCTATCCGTCCCAATTTTGGGCCTGACTAAAGTCTGTAGCAACGAAATAAGAATCTTCTTGTTGTTTAAGAGACTTTGGACAGGGCTTCTCAAGGCAGAGCGCCCACAGCTCGCAAAAGCTGTGGGCTCCAGTAACGATAGATTGTGTAATGCGCTTTCAGAAAGGGAAGATGTTTTGATGCCGATAGGTCAGTGGAATATATGGAAGTAGGTAAGAAAGGAGCCTGAACTGCTGCGGGGAGTGGGAGGGAGGAAGAGTCCCTCCCGGGTGGGGATGGCGGGCAGGCGGGTGGGGGTGAGAACAATGCAGGGTGGGTGCAGGGGGACAACAATGGTGCGGGGGGCCGGGGCTGGCGGTGGGCCGGGGCGGGAGGCAAGGAAGCAGGGGGGAGCTGGAACAATGCAGTGGGGGGACATCATGGCCAGGAGCTGGGAGCCCTGCGTGGGTGTACGCGAGACTGGGAATACACTTCGCAAACAATGACATTAACAGTGCTGGCAGGGCTACAGCCTCAGGCTGAGAACCAGACCGGAGCGGGAGGCTATTCCTGCATTTTAGAATAAAAATAATTGCCTTCAAGTGTTAGAAAATCACTAGCCTGGCTGTGCTTTCACTGGAGTCAGTGGTAAAATTCCCACTGGCAGAGAATGGAGCAGGGTCAGCGCTGTGCTCAATAAAGCAATTGCATGTATTTCTGTTCCTGCAGCAATTTTGCGTTTACTCTTGTCTGTTTTCCTCTATTTTGAGGGGATTGCACATTTTGAAATGAATTGTGCCAGCAGCTTTAGAATTAAAATCCAAACCAATTCTGTCTATATCTAATGGAGTTGACGAAACTGCATAACAAAATGCTTCTCGTGTCTTAAGAAGGTTAGCGCTGAACTGTTCTATAAATACTAATTTACTTGTCTTCATGTTACGGAATTGTCACTCGCTTCCATGCTACTCAGCAGGGAACTGATGCAATGTTATAGAAAATCACTCTAAATTGAGATTTTAGCTTAACCAATGCTCTCTTCTCTGGTCAAGCAATGATGAAACCTGTAGCATGGCAACACAGCTGCAAAAGTCGGCTGCTTCGGAAGTTGCTAAGGAAATTTAAGTGTAGGACTTTAGCTTTTAAAAACTAAAATGTAAACTCCCGAAAAATATCTTTACACTTTGAGAAGTGAGGACACTGGAGCAGTCTGTGGTACAAGTGGTCAAAACACACCCTTGTGCTAGAAAGTGACAGGGCCTGGTGATTCAGGCTTGGATCCTAGAGCAAAGTTTAAAATTAATAGCACATGTATATCCCAGGAAATTCAAGCTGTGTGGGCTTATGTGTAGGGATGTAAATAATAGCACTAATTGTTTCAAACTGGAAAACTAAAATTCAGATACGTTTTGCAGTTGTTTCTGAATACTTGATATAATTTTGATACAAAGAATCATCAGTATCACGAAGATTTTCCTATCTCCAAGCCATAATTTGATAACTCAAATCCCTTGCTTTTTACTATCTTATTTCATGTTGTCCATGCAGTAATTGGATAGTCTGTTCTGTTATTTGAATAAATAGCCTGAATCACTATAGATTTTCAAGTTTCTTCTGTAGTAGAAACTTTACAGTACAATACCAAGTTTTAATCCCAGCACTTGAGAAGCTATTTTTTCCTCTTCACTATATGTGTGTAATAGCTATTATCATAAACTGAAGTTATACAGCAATGAGAGGAAGTATTTTTAGGTGTGATCTCATTTTGCAAAGGATAGAGTTATTCTACGTATATGCTTGTATTTTCCATTGTTTGCAGTAGCCACTAAAATGTTAGAAAATAAAATGTTTCACCACTTATTCCAGCATTCTTCTGGGCCTGATCCAAAAGCCACGGCAGTCAATGGGAGTACTTAGTTAACCGCTGCTTTTTCTCCTGGTGTTTTAATGAATTTATAAATCAGTGTAACTTTTCCCTTTGTTTCAGTAAAAACCACCCATTACGACTGTACTACTAAGGAAAGTAAGCAGTGAGATGACAGGTTTTATTTTAATTTTTTTTTTCAGGGAAGGATATGCATGGGTTTAAGGGATTTTTACCAGATATTTTAATCTGGCATATATGGATTGCTCCTCAAGTTTCCTCTCCAGGTGCAGAGTCCTTGCAGAGTTACTCCTGCTAGGAAGGGGGATTCAGCGGTCCCAGAGCCAAGCCCTAGCCGTGGTGCAGCACACCCTTCCCCGCGCCCTGGCCTCGCACATACTCCTCTTGCAGACATATGACAACGGCAGTAAGGAATTTGGAGGCTCTGTAAACTGATTTCTTCAACAGCCACACCTTTTAATCAGGGGAGGAAATCTAGAGACTTCCAGATCCATGGAAAAACAAGAGAGAGCTTGTGCAGAGCCCAGGTCTGGGCAGGGAGTTTTCGTGGCTGACTCGGGTGTGGGGTCCCCCCAGGGACACCCTGGGCTGAGCAGAGCCCTCGGCAGTGGCTGCCATCTCAACCCCATACCCCAATGGGGGATGGCGGGGAGCTGTAAAACTCTGTCCCTCTGTGAGAGGGAGTAGTTTTAAATCAAGGCTTCCTGGGGGATTGCATCCTGCAGAGCAGTGTGGTTCTCTGTCAGCCGGGGGACCCTCCTCTCCTCTTTCAGCCCCTGGAAGAAGCTATCCAAGTCTGGCAGCCAGCAGGTCTAGAGAGCCTGCCTCTTTTTAACGGCAGCTTCCAACACCTCTTCTTTTGTTCTCCGTTACTGCTGGGGAATTTCCATTGCTCTGGTGTCCCTCCCCTCAGACAACCTGGGAGAAGCGAGTTTCCTTCGGCGGGGCCAACCTCCGCCGCAGCTGCATTGTTCTGCCAGAGCCGCGGCAGCCGTGGCAGCCGCTCACCCCCATTGTCCGCCGGCGGCTTCCAGCCACCCTGTGGGATACGTGACATGGTCCCTGTCCGCAAAAGGGCGAGCCAATATCAGCTGGTGGTTTGAGTTATGTGCAGAGGTCGTAAAATAAACCTCAACTGATAAGTATATCCTCAGCAGATTCCCCAGCTGCTACATAAAATTTTGAGTTAGTGGCATGTCTCTTAATAATTCTGAGGTTTTTTATGGCGGATGAGAAATAAGCCTTCTACTACACCAGGCGTATCCTGCAACAGCAGACTCCAAGCTTCTCAGAGTCTCCCAGCCCACAGGACTGACCTTTTGGCCAAGGCCAGCTTCTGGAGAGTCAGAGGACAAAGAAGAAACTCTGAAAACTCGCTTCGTCTTTGTCCCTCAAAAGGCCGTGCCTCAGATCTGCGGCAAAATGTCTCAACTGAGGATGTTGAGGTGGTTTTCTTTCTAATATTTCCAAGAATTGGAAGCTTTGCGAACTTTTCATCTCCTGTTTTGTAGAATTTTTTAAAAAGGAGGTTTCTCTTAGCCATGACTCACATTGCATCTGCCTCTTCTCCCAGTAAGCATCTTTTGTTACAGTTTTATAGAACAATTTCTTCAGCAGCAGAGCTGACTTCAGAAGTTTCTGACCACTCTTTCCTACACCATGCTGCAGTTTACCACCCACTCAGTTCTGAAAAAAACCTCCTGCATGGAGACTACGAGCATAAGATCACTGAAATAGTCCATGTTAAAAAACAGGGTTGTGTTGGGTTTCCTTCTTAAGCAATTCAACTTGGTTCAGTAGTCATGGGGTCAACTTAGCCATGGGGCAGGACATGTGGTCCTGCCCAGTGGTTAAGGGCATTAGCAACATAAGCCAGACTTGCTAGCACAGAATCTATGGGATAACTGGAGACTTCAGAGAGAGCAGAGAGGATTTTCTGGGTCAGTAGTGCAGAGGCAGGTAACTCATTCTTTTATAAGGAACCAGAGTAGGTAAATTGGGGTGGGTAGTGCCTCAAGATTCGTGTCATTGAAATGACTAGAATGGGCAACAGTAAAACCTAGTACTGTTCTTTCTGCTAATTATGTACGTAGTCTGCAATAATAATCCTAATATGATACCGCTTTGGACAGCAGCGCAGTGCTGTGTTCACTGTTGAACAAGGAGATGAGTTCGAGCTTGCAAGCTTGTTAAAGACAGCAGGACTCAAAGTCTCTTCACCATCTACATTTACTGCTCATTTTTGGAGGGTGTATTGGAATCATATGATTGTGCTATCTTTATTTATCTGACTCATTCCTGCCTTTGAAGTGTTCTTTTCATCTGCATTTTATAATGTACTTGTCTGAAGTCAGAATATTAGAATGGACTTGTTAAGTAGATTTTATATTAAGAATTGATAGTATACTGAAATAATTTTGGACTTAAAGGATTTCAGATTTATGGGAAATTCATTGTAATAAAATGTTGTCTGACTTTTGTTATTGGGAATGTGGTCAGAGACACAAGGTTTTCTTTTCAGGAAAATCTGTATTCCCCTAGAAATTACAGTAAATGACAATGTTCTTTTACATGCCAAAGACTTAATTTGGGGGGAGGGAGGAGAGGGTTGGGGTGTGGTGTTTTTTTCAGTCTTGTTCTTGCAAGTGGGAAAATGCTGCTATTTCCTTGACTAGAAATTCAGTACCATATTGATTATCCAGCATGAAACAAATTTAATTCCACCTCAGTGAAAGACAGAAAACTTTGAAAACTGTCAAGTGACTGAATGAAGCTCTGCTCTTTTTCTTGTCACAGCTTGTGTTGATTGCAAAGGGAATTGATACCCACTGATTAAGAGAAAAATATTCTCTTCTTGTGAATTTTAGAGAAAAACATTGTTTGCCATTCTGTCAGTTGTTTTTTTTCTTATTTTTTAAACAGGTTTGGGAAAGCAGGATATTAAAATGCTGACTCTGCTTGCCTCATAAAAATAGCAAAAGCAATAGCTGATTGTCATATTTTCTGTTCTATCTTCTGATTGATTCTAGTCTAATACCTGCAGACAGCATAACATGAATTGAAAATAAATAGAGAGTTCATGTGATTATGATTCATTCCCTGCCTTCCAACTCCACTGTAAATAAACTACATCATTTGTTTTTACTATACGCTTGTTTTTATAACTCTATCTTTTACCTTTCTCTTACTTTTCAGAAATAAGAGGTGCTCCTTTACCATGCATCATGTAATTTTCTGAGTGGACACTGAATTTGTAGAAGACCACAGTCAATCTTAGCAAACAAAAATGTTGCCATTCCTTCTGATATTTAAATGTATATCTTAGTTGAAAAAGTTCACCTGAAAGCTACCTCAGTTGCAATGAGGCTTCCTGATGGGGAGTGGTCTAGGGTCCCATAAAATTATAGGAGCCTGCCTGTATTGTTGTCAGATTTCTGCTGTTCATAGTAAATTCCTGTTGTTTGAAAGACTGATTTCTCGTATACTGGCATTAATAATGTCATGATATAGAGTGAGGTTGATTCATTTAGTCCGTTAACTTCAGTGGCACATGTAAATATCACAAGCTCCTTCCTTTTTCACTTGAGAAGCTGTGAGATAATAAGTGACTTTCTGAAAAATCTCTGTAATCTGAAGAGTTTAAAGTTGGGAATAAGAGGAAATCCACTGGAGAGCTTTTGCTTAATTTTAATGTCTGAGTATCCAAAAGAGATTTATGGGTGAATAGATTTTCTAAATATGTGATATGCCAGAAGTTGTTAAGAATGGTGGTAATAACAAATCCACTGACAGGCTGACGGCAGGCAAAGTCATCAGCTGTGGATTTTTGGCTCTTTGGAACTGCTCTAGGATGTTCTCGGGAGTAGGAATATAATGTAGTGGAGGGTAGGACAGGGCTCATTGCTGCAGGTGAGGAATTAAACTCCATGGGTTAAACATCTGATCCAAGAAGACATAAGCTGCTTATCTTTGGATGATGGAAGGGTATTAGGAGAGAAGTCACTATGCATGATTCCTGTAGTTTTTCTGTAAATATCTGGTAATTGCTTTTCTTTGCCACAGGATACTGGGAGAGATGGATCTCTATGATTGTTATGAATTAGGCCTTGATATGAGTATAAAAGCAATCTTTTTTTTTTTATTTTTTGATGATGCCAGAGGCACTATATCTTTTCATCTTAGATGTCTTGAAATATCCATGAAAGTATCCATGAAAGTGTGAGCTGACACTATTATGACACAATTTTTTGTGCCAAAAATTCAGGTGGTAATTCCATCTCCTCTGAGCACTGTTTATCTTTTCTGTCTTCCACGATCAAGAGATCTGGCAAACTCCGTGGTACAAAATGAAAAAGAAATCATGTTCCTCCATTTTACTTGTTGTCTTTTCTTATGGCTGGGAAAGGGGTCAGCACAAAGTTAATACTCAAATCCTGCTTTGAGGATTTGCATGATACATTGGCCATCTCAAGGCACTTTCTATAGGCATGCATTAATGAGAGGTACCTATGAGCGTCTGGAGGGTAGAATCTCATCTTTTTCCTGCCTGCACTGCCTGAGTTGTTCCTGAGTGCACAGACTGGGAAAAAAGCTCTGAATCTGCTTGCACAAAAGCAAGTTTGTAACATGCTTTTACAGTAAAACATTAGAAAATGTAAAATAAATATCCTTAAATATTCAAAGCTGTGGGGAAAATCTCTGTTCTTTTTCATCTAAATTTTTCTTTAAGGCAGTAAAACCTAAACTTTCTGAAGCTTGAAATGAATTCCAAAAGTAATTTGTGAAATGACTCTCTTCTGAGATCCCCAGGAAATGTGCACAGTGTGTGGATTAAACAGGTGGTTGTAATGAAGAAATCAATACGTTGCACACGTGGCTGTTGTGATTACAGTCGTCCTCCTGACTATTAAACTAATCTGATAGAAGTGTCATTGTGCATGAACAGCTTAAACCAATATCTTATGGGATGAAGTGGGAGAAGGAGGTTTGCTGTAAATTAGCATGAGTTTACTGTAAATTGGCATGAGTTGACCATTCAAAAAGTCAGCTGCCTTCACGCATTTGTATCCTGAGCTAGTGCTGCCCTCTAGTCCATGCCTGTGCTTTCTGAACAGGGAAAAAAAGAATCCCTTTTCAGTCTGAGTGGAGACATGAGTATGAAAGTACCTAATTCACTGTGCAGAGAAACAGTTCATTTGACATGCTTTTCCAAGTGTGCTGCTGAAAACCAATGAAATGGTGCATAACACTTGTACTTCTTAAGGTGTTACAGAACATAAAGTAAGATGTGAGTTATCCAAGTTTTGAAGTGAATATTTTTGCAGTTAGTGAGTGTGGGAGAGGGGAAACTGGTTCTTCTGCAGTAGTTTGAAGATTTTATTTTTATGGGGTTTTATCTGAAAAAAAAGTCTGTAATAGTTCTATTATGCACTATTTGACCTCCTAAGTGTTACAGAACCACCTTCAATCAGGTGACTTCATGAGTTGAAGAGAGAGACTATGTTTGGAAGGTCAACTGCTTGTTCAAGGAAAGCAGTCCAGCTATGTCTGTCTTCTCTTCCTTTCTTGTTTCTGTCTTAAACTTTGAATATGTATCTTATGCTAGAAACTTATATTTAGAGCAAATTAAAACCCACCTGAGAATATATATTCTTGTTCCTCTTCACCTAATTTTAAGCCATGTTACTTACTTCAGCTAAAGGCTTCTTACTAAATTAGAGAGAAATATGAAAATACTCACTAGTATCTATTTCCTGAATAATTCACACACAAATAATTTGATCCAGGCTCGTGTTAAACACGTTTCTTTTATAAACCAGTTGCAATGACTTTGGAGATGCTAGCTCTTTTGTTTATGATACAGCAGCTTTGCACACTGTCTTGCTAGAGGGCTTTGTTCGGGGCTGGAGGGACGCTCAAAGACGGGCAAAGTTCATTTTTGTCCCTTCCATGTTTTGCTAGTAGGCTGAAATAGTCAGATCAACAATAAAAGGTATCAAACGTAACAATCAGTTTTAATTTGTGATATGAAAATGTGATTGTAAGGAATTAGATTTAGAGTGAAAGCATACGTCATATAATTCATCAAAAAGCAGCAGTAGTAACTGTGTTTTGTCACTAAGTTTTAAAGCAGAAGCAGAGTCCTAGAGAAATAAAAGACATTGTTAAAACAGAGAGCCCATTGAGATGCTTGTGCTTTTTCTCTCACAAAAAGAAGTTTTTTCTTCTGCTGTTCTAGTAAAAATGACCTGGTCATTATTGCTCTGTTTGTCAGTCTGTATAGTTTTAGCATGGAGAAAGAAATGCACAGAGCGCTCTCTCTGCATCCCTGCTCTTGAGGCAGCATTTTAGCTAATAGGCCCTATGAAGACCTATAGTACTTTGCAATTTCGAATAACACTTTTGAAATTTCTTTTCAAACACTTTTCAAACTGTGCAGAATTTAGCTTTGGCACACCTTCACAGTGTTACAGGGAAAGGTAAGGTGGCTCCTGGGGCATGTGTGTGGTTCTGTGGGGAACCACAGAATTTGGAATGGAGCCCCCATTCTGGGGGATGTGGAGCAGGGACATGGGGCCAGCTCTCCTCCTGGCGAGATGGGCTGCTCTGAAGGGCTTGGACTCATGCTTCTGTTCCTCAGTGGGACATTGTTAAAAACTCCTATTTGTAGAGTATTAGGATCAAAGACATATCATAAATGTCATTGCTATTTCCATTTTTTCACACATGCTTTTTATGCAAATGCTTCTGTAATTTAAATACAGTTCTCTAGTGTGTATCCATCAATACGTATTTTATGCATATATACATAGAGAGAAAATTTTTTTAATTACATTTGGTAATATAAATATTTCCAAGAGCATACAATCCGTCATTTCAGAATTAGCTAAAATTAAAAAAAAAGAAGAAAAGACTGTCCATTACTCATTGCACCCTCAGTTTTACCGTCTGATGTGCACTCCTTACAAAGAATAGATGCATGATTATTTGCAATTTGAAAAGGGTATTGGTTTTTTTTGCTATGAGTAAGAAATTTAAAATGACTTTTTAAAGCAGACTAAAAGTGCATTCCATCCCAACCCCCAAATGGCAAGCTGTTCCTTTCAGGATATTACTCAGATTTCTAGAAGCTGGGTGTCTGTAATAGTTTTCCTTCCTTGCTAAAAATCTAGTGAGGCCATTACCATTTAAAATACTTTATTATACATTTCAAGATCAGCAATTAACATTTAAAGTGTGTTTGGAGCAGACAAAACATTATTGTATCTGGACAATGTTCTTTGCATGTATGTTTCCTTCAATGCATCTTTATTGCCTTAATTAAAGTATTTAAACTGCCAAAAATGCTTTTTGGGTGTAGGAATGGCAATCTTTTCCACATTACACTCTATCTAAATTGATAGCATGCTGGTGGAAGGTGTAACTTAATAGAAATTACTAACCAGATTTTTTGTCTTTTTTTTTCTTCTCTTTTTAAGAGCTAAAATTATCGGTAAATCCTTTTTTGGCATAACTTTTTTTTTCCAGCCAATGATATTTAAATAACATACAGTATTTCTCAATTAGTTTTTCTCAAAAAATAGTCAAACCTGAATAAATTAAGTTTAAATATTTTAAAAGTATGAAGACATGCTCTAAATAGAACATAAACATCCTGTAGAAGATATCTACAATGTCCTCATGTATAAATCTGTATGAAAGACAGATATCCCAAATAACAATCGCTTAGCTGTTACTGTGGTGTTCATAGTTGGATTCTGCAAAGTGCTTGGATTTGAGCTCTGGATGTTAGCCTCGGGGCTACTTATTTTGATGGCTAAATGAAGTATTCACAAAATTTGTTTCTGTTTCTGGTAAACAAAAATTATTAATAATCAAATCATATTGGTATATATACATGGGGAAGTGCAAGATTTTGTAGGGTCCAGGAGAAAGACTCTTTATTTTACCTAATTTTTAACTTTCAGAAACTCTTACAACCTTTTATTCTGAAAACACTGTGCTCAGTGTCTCTGATGAAGACAAGTGAGTGACAGTCATTATGCAGACTATCAGTAAAAAGGAGAGGGTACTGCTTGAGACGACGCAGAGCAACGTGGGCACGTGACCTTGTAAAACATGAGTGAGATTCTCCATTGTTACTTTTAACTTTAAGAAAACTGGGAGAATTCCTTTTGCTTTAATGAATGTATATCACAAATATCACTGTTGTTCTAAGAATACCTTGCCTATTATACTTGTAAGTTCAGCAGTGGCAAAGCTATTGGTAACTATAAAAAGGGAAGTGCAGGCTCTCAGATTGTAATAACACTATGGCATGTGACATGTTTTCATAAGGAATTGTTTCAGAAATCAATGACATCATGTTCATGCTTTCCATCAATGGGAAACTGGCCTATTAAATTGAGACAGAAAAAAAGCATGATTTTTTTTGATTTTACAGCACAGTGGAGTAAGGAAAGTATATGCTTTATATGTGCATCATATATTTTATATGCTTTTATGTTTTCTTTTATTTTCTTTTCAATTATAGTGACTGTTAACACACACGGATGCTGAGATCCGAAAAAGTTTCTAGTAATGAAAATAAAATTTTACCTTTTTTTTTAGCAAGGTAACCTATGATGTGTTACAGAAATAAAAATAAAAGGAGTTTTTCATCTGAAACTGTCTTTTAATTTAATATACTTTTAAGTGGAAATTACCTTCTGTTTAAAAAAAGAAAGGAAAAAGAGAAAAAAGGAACTGTTTCTGAGTGGTTTGTTGCTTAGAAGTGATGTGAGGCAGGAATGAGCAAACCTGTCAAAGCCCCCTCTCAAGTCTTTTCCACTATTTGTGGCTTTGGTCTTCTCCTGATCTTTCTTATCCACCCATTCTAACTTGAAATTTTAAATTTTTTATTGTAAGTGTTGTTTTGGTACTTAAACATATATTTTATTTGTTGATGTAAAGTTGAAAAATAAATCTAAAAGTATTATGGAGAAATGCAAAGTATGTAAGCTTGTTATATCATTAGCAGCTTCCCTTGTACCATATGGGTAAATCTAATCTGAGTCATAAATGCTTTGCAGCATCCCTGTGGGAAAAATGGCAGTGTGCAAAGTGCCCACAGTACATGTATAAAATAAATTCATACTAAATGATAGAATTAGCTATAATATTCATTTTTGCTCTTTTGTCTTTAAGTAGGGGTATGATTTTTAATGTAACCTCCCTTCTAAGTGCACTTCAACTTCACCAAGCAGAGTTAAGTTTGAAAGCACGAAGCTGGTTCAAAGAAATAACAAATGAGATGTGAGTGCAACCTCAGATAAACAACAGGCTTGGAAAAAAACCCACCTCATTGTATAGTTTGAATTCTTTGTCTTGTCCAAAACATTTTGCAAAGCAATTTCAGATTGGATACCAGGCTGATGATTTGGAAAATGTAAAGTCAGTAGTAGCTTTAAATTACTGAATAATAAGAAAAACTAAACTTGTAATTCGATAGATTCAGAAATGATTGACATTTTCTTTTGCTAAATACATATCTTTGGTAAGGATATCTGAGTCTTTTAGAGTGGGGTTTTTTTTCATAGTTAAACTGCTAAGTATTTTGCGAAGGAGATGAGTTTCACTATGCCCCTCTGTAAAATAGGGGAAGGATGGCACAGGCGGATGAAGAGACTTTCCTAGAATGGTGGCAGAGTAAGGAACAAACTCGGGGTGAACTCCTCAGGCAGGTGCCTCCAGTCCAAAGGCATTGCTTCTATTATAATTCTGCAGGTGAGGTTTTGGAGATTTTTAAATTTTATTTTATTTTCTGTAAGTGAATTGATGGTCACATTTCATGTTTCGTGAGTATCCCAAATCTCAAGTTTAACTGGCATAAGTTTTGCTATATAGTGTATTCACAAATCAATCTGTATTCTTGTGATGTGTTTTTTTTCTGGATGTATGTAACACCTAAAAAAAAAGTCTGTTTAAAGATGTAGGATATTTTGCATGCATTGCAGATATGACTGCATAATAAATACAATTGCATATGTATGCTCCCTGTGGCTACAGAAGTACGTATTCACAGAATAAAAACCACAGTCAAAGGAATCCAGACTGCTTATTTTTATACTTACTGATATCCCAGGGAAAAAGGTAAAAAGCAGTTTATAAAACCTGGACAAAAGAAGGATGTAACTTTTTTTTTGTACTCCCTTGGGCTGAATCTCAGCTGAAATAACTGACAGTTTTGGACTTACTGAAGGAAATGATGAGTGAAGATAAATATCCAGATGTTTGCTGGCCAGATGTGTAAGGTTACATTTTGGAAGGCATGAATGCTCTACCTGTGTCTTCTGAGAAGGAAGTTGTAAATAGTAAACATGCTAAATTTTTGTTTCTGCAGTTTAAGGGGGGAAAAAACAATTGATTCAAAGTAAAACTCTTTGATTTGCTTTCAATTTAGTGTCTTAAGAACAGATGCAGGTTGCACATGCAAGTTGCACAACAGAGAAGTGGAGGTTTTTTAATGGCCATTATGGCTGCGTGGCTAACTTAACACCCTTTGTGCATTGTTTTTAATTTAGGAGAGATGCAGCTTATGGAACCATCTTAATTTTCCAGCAGTAGGAAATAGGTGTGTCGAGTCTTTGAAAGTTTCCTATTTTCTGTTCCCATGTTTCAAGCTGCTTATTTACGACAAGAAAAAATTTAAACCTTGACTTTTTCCCCTCTTTCCCCCGCCTACGCGAAGTCTCTCCCTTTCCCACCTAACATACAGATCTGCTTCTTTTCAAAGAAATTGTTGGAAGCGGCTGCCTGCTCATACAGCAGCACAGCTCATCTCAGCTTGTGCTTGCTCTCAAACTTGGGAAGAGGGAAGAAAAGTCTTGTTAAAGTCAAGTAAATAACTTAGCTGCTAGGCAGTAGGAAAAATATTGGATTTGATTATGTATTATTCCCATATGGGTGAGATATATTTAAAATTGAAAAGGAAACCAGCTCCCTTAAAACTTAAAGGGACAGATTTTCAAAAATTGGCAGCCAATTTTCACCTATAATTGTACTTAATGTGGAAGGGATTTTCCTCTGCTGATGGGGGATAAGAGGGTCTTGCCACCAAACTAGCAGTGAGGCAGAGGAGGCCCCTTCCTGCACGTCGGTGTTGTTACTGGCCAGATCTTTCTCTCCGTCCTCGGGCTAAAGATCTCCCATGGCCCACAGGGCCCCAGAGAGGCGAGTGAGGGCTGGAGCCTGCCCCAGTGCATGGGAGGTGGTGAACTCGTTCATGTGAACTCCCCACTCCTTTAGGAGCTCCAAAACAAGCATGTCAAGAGGGAAACTTTTAAATGGGGTTATCCTTCTCCTGGGCAGGCAGTGTAGCAGCATGTTCCAGCACTTCAAGCTCCCTCAAATGGCATGGCCTGTAATTTTAAATGGGAACACCCTTGGAAGACTTTTTTTGTTGTGCTTATATAGACTTGTTTTTATGTTCCCGTTCTGACAGTGTATAAACATTAGAAAACATAAAACCCATGTAATTATAGAAGTCTAGTCTCTCCCTCCTCAGAAAAAATAAAGAACTTCCAGAAATCCTTGTCTCAAGACACAGGCTGTCCAACCTCAAATTTCTTCAATGACTTACTGATTTCTTCCCAGTTGTGTATGAGAACAAATTGGCTCTGGAGCATGACCTGAAGATCGACCATTGCAAGCATGTAGAAGTAGCTTGTTTCAATTTCAGTATACTCCTTAAAGCATTGCTTGGAAGTGCCATGTGCTCAGGACAAGGGAAGACATTAAAAGGTGCAAAGAGACTGTGGAGGTATCACCACACGCAATACTTGCTGCCACATACCTTTGCACATAGAGAAGGGAAGCAGTTAAGAAAAGAGAACAAGGAAGGGGGATGGAGAGTGACCACAAAAAAGTGATTATAGAAGTGGTTAATCCTGGTCCTGGGAGTTCGTTCCTGCTCCTGGGGCAGCTGCTGTTCCCCATGAGGAGAAAAAAAAATTGCCAGGCCCTGGGAAAAACCCCTTCAGCTAAAGGTTGAGTAACCAGGTGGTACTTGGAAGCTGCTCTCATCCATCACCATGGTTACGGTGGGCGCTGCAATGCCCCTGGGTGAGCAGGGGGTCTCGACCCTGCTTGCCTGCCTGCTCTTCTCACTCGTGGCTGTGGTTTCCTTATGCAGATCAGGGGACAGGAGACCAGCGTGACAAAACACGTAGTTCAAATTTGCCAGTCAAACTAGTTGTTTTTCCGGCATGTCATGGTGGCTTATCTGCATGTGTTGTCGGTGTTGCCAGGTCTTGCAATATTATCGCCTGTCTCAAGAACTTTATTTGTGGTGTTGGTTTTGAAATAATTCTGAGATTATTTTTTCTTTGGCTTTGATTTTTGTGCCTATAGGACACATTTACTTTGGTTTTTTCCTGCATCTTGGAGGAGTGAAATAATTCTTGTAATAGTGGAAAGGGTCTAGACTACAGCAGTTGAAGCACTAAGAGAAATTTTAGATATCAGAACAATAATTGTATAGAGGGAGAAGACTGGGGCAGGCAAAGTGGGGTACATTGAGATAGGAAAAGGCTATAGATCTGCACGTGTGAGTGGGATATGGAAGCACTGCTGGATGCAGGGGAGAGCGTGGGGAGGGATGGATGGAGCAGAGGAATGTGACAGAAAACATTAGGCATTGGGGTGGTATGGAGGAATGTACGTGGAGTCAAGATGAGTTTAGGAGGAGTGGTCTGAAGCTAAGGGAGGAAATTTATGATGGATAGATATATGGCTACTGCATGGCAAAGTTGATAAGGATAAATCCCTGTCCCATAGAAACCCACAGAAGTTTTGCTGTTAATTACAAAATGAGAGTTTGCACCAAAAATGAAGGAAAATCCTCTTTTTATATCAGACACTAAGAAATCCTGTATTTTTGTATATAGCTAAAACAAAATTTTGCTATAAAGTTTGGGCAGTCCTGTCTAGGCTGCTGAAAATACTCTATTCACTTCCCGATTAGTTATGCTTCAAAAGCTTGTGATTGTCAAGCAAATATAATGATTTTTCAATGTTGTCGAACTGACAATAGTAGTTTTTAGTGGGCAAGTTGGGTAAAATTGTCCTCTTATGAAGGAAAAGGCAATGGCAGGTGCTACAGGACTATATTTTTATGTCTATTAAATTTTTTAAAAAGATTTTTTGTCTCTTTAGAGATATCTAAGGTTTTTCATTTGCTTTTGTTCAATAAAAGGCTGTATTAATATTTTTAGTTACATATAGATTTATAGCTATTAGTTGAGTAATACAAGCATCCCTTGAGACGTGTGCTACTGAGCGTTAATATAATTGCTGAAAAGTTTCACACATTTTTTTAGTTGGGAATAATATCCAATATGTAGTGTCTTTTGTGTGAGGCGATAGCACAACATTTTACACATTAATCAAAATAATTCATAGAGCTTACTTCATCCTCCACTCTAGTAGGATACGGTTACTACACAAATAACTTTAGGACAGGAAGTAAGAATAATACTGTAATTAACTGAAATTGCAGGGGAACTTAGGTAGTCAGAATGTAATTATGCAAGGCAGAACTCAGTCAGGAAACAGGATTAACTTTCCTGTTCTTTTGAAAAATGCCAGATGATTGCTAATATTTATAAATGATTTTTACACATCAACTGAATGACGATGCCTGTGACAGAGGAGCTGCCTTTAAAATTATGCTAAGCAGTTGGTTCCACTCTGACTCAGTGATAAAGATGCTTCCTCCAGAAGCAGCTGTTAAATTTCCTTCTTGTAAGACAGATTTCCGTAACGGTGTCGCATCCAAACATTAGCCCAATCTTTATTAGTTTGTCAGGACTAATTTGATTTCAGTATATCCAAAGTAAAGTCAGATTGAAAATGACTGAGTAAAACTGGTTTATTTTAGAAAAAAAAAAAAAACACAAAACAAACCAACAAACAAAAGTGGTTATTCTATGTTATGCCAGACATTGACAGAGGAAAGTTCAGCATGGCAGATGCTGCTGGCTCCATAGTGAAATGCACAGTTATCTCTAACTTTCAAAGGATTACAAGACCCCTCCAAACTTTAGTAGAAATTGCTTCTATAACCTATATCGTTGCTGAACGTGTTTGTCATGTGGTTCAGAACTACTAGCACAGTAGAGGTAAAGTCAGAATCAAACTCTACAAGAAGAATTAAAATACAGGAGTAGCTGCTAAGTATTGTCAATTAAAATCCAAATGCAGGGAATGATGTTTAGTTTAGAAAGAAATTCACTGTACCTGTGATTTGCTCTAAGGACAACTTTGGAATGCTAATTGAAACCAAAGTATTGCAGCCCTCAAGTCTGACGTGGGTGAATGCTGCATTGGCAGTGGCTTTCAATGCTAAATATTAACAAGGTCAAACGAGAGACAATGGAGTCCTACTGTACGTTATTGATTCCCACACACTCTCCACAACAACTTCAATTGAAAGCCTGGGGTTATTCTTCAGGCAAGTAATGAATTTAACCTTTGATTATTTTATTTATTTATTACTTATTTTTAAAGTTGTATTCTCAATACTTTTAGGGATTTTAAAATTACATTGCTGACTGCTGTGTTAATCTTTGTTACAGTTACAGTTGTTAGCTATTTTGAGATTGAGATTTATTTTAAAGTAAAAATTCATTTTTTCATCTAAATTTCTTTTTTATCCATAACTGCGAATAGGTCTGTTAATTCTCTATAATCTACTAGCTTGATACACTACATTTACAATATGATAACCATTAAATACGTTGTATTGTAAAAGACAGCATGATGTAATACTGATTACAATTTAGTGTAAAATATTTATTTAGAATACTCTAATCTGGTGCTTCACGAATATAACTCTCAACGTGAACTAAAATTGTTAATTCTACACCTAATTTTACCACATTGACTGAGTTAGTCTACAGAGTAAAATCACAATAAATCCTATACCCTTTTAACAATCTTAAGAGATTTGTTCTGCTTTTGACCTGTATATTTGTATGGAAATAAGATTTTGGTAAGCAGTAATGCTTACATTAGATGCCTAAGTGTTAGCCCTTCTGGTCAAATAGTATCTTGAGCTCAAGGGCTGAGGTGTGACAGTTCTGTGTCTTGCTTTAAGGAAAGCTAACAGAAAGCTTACTTCTGTCCTTTGGCTTCCCGTAGTGGTGAACAGATCAGCAGAGAGATACAAAATGTTAATCCTTCGTACTCACTAAAGTATGTCTGACATCATAAGCACAATTCTGCAATATTTCTTAGGGAAAGGCTTGCCAAGACTGTAAAGAAAATGTTTTTGCAGGGAGCCTTACTTTGTCCTGACATTTATGTGAAGACACAATTCGCCATGAACCTTTTAGTCTTCCTCTTCCTTCAGAGAATAATGAAAGGAGCCTATTCATCCCAGTCTCTTGGTGTTTTGTGGAAAAATAGTAGTTCAACTGCACAGACCCACTCCTCATCTGAAATATGAGTAAGCCCTGGAACCGGAGCAATCTGTGCCCACTGCATATTTCTACCAGGATGCTGGACTGTTGCCATTGTTAATGTTGAACCTAAAAATCAATATTCACAAATGAAAGAAACAGATAAAAATACTTGTAAAAGGTCCATGCTTATAGTATAAATACACCAAATATCACATTAGAAAAAATATGTAGGATAACTGTTTATTATTACATTACATTTTAAAATATTTACACTCAGAAATGGCCTTCTCTCATTTTGTAGTTGGGGAGTATTCCTTTGGGAGCAATGGCAGGATGTTTTCTGTTAACCTCATTTTTTTTTTAACTAGAAAAGGAAAACCTTTTCTAGCCAATTTTTCTTTTTTTCTCCTTGTAACTAGGTAATAAACTTGTATCTAAAAAAACACTTGCTAGAAAGTGCTGTTATCTGTTTAAAATTTACGGAAACAGTGTAGTTTAATGGTACAATAACTAATGCTCAATTATAGAGGAATTCCTCCGGAAGAACAAGTCATGACTGCAAGTGCCAAATAAATCTAGTGGTGTGACATGGATAGTAAAATTTCATAACAATAGTAATCTTAGGGTTACGTTTTCAAAGCAGATTATGTTGATAATACTACAGCCGACTTGGCCATGTTTGGTTTGGTGTGTATGTGTATGATGCTACTAAACTATTGAGGATCAAACAGGGTGGCTCACTGAATATGAGGTGAAGAGTCATGAAGTTATTATCCAGATTAAGTAGCTTTTTTTAAAAAAATAAATGATATCGTGGCTGTGGAGTTCTCAAAAGCCTGTGTCTTTCCTCAGGTTGATACCCCTAATTGCAGTGTTGTAACCCAAATGCATGACTATCAAAGCAAAACGCTTTTGTAATGCTCTGTAAGAAGAAAAATATTTAAAAATTGAAATGGTGAGAGAAATGAGGAGAACCTCATTCAAAATAAGACTATTACCTTATAGAACTAATTTAAAAAATTAGTCACCACAGGCAGTCTCCAGCTAGTTAGACATAATATATAGGAGTGGGTTTGCAACTTCACTGCTACTGTGAGTTGCAAGACTGCTACTGTGACTAGTATTGGAATTGACAGGGAAACAGGTAAAACTTTTTGGTTCAGAATAACCTCAGCTTGCATGTCTTTGTGGTATTCTGTTTACTAATGATTTTTTTTTTTTCCCACCAATGATTCTTAAATCTTAAAAAATGTATCCTAATGTTCTCAGATAAGGTATCTATGTTTAAGTGCTCATATTTTTACTAATTCATTAAGTAGAACAAAGTATTACTCAATTTATTCTTTTAGATAAATTCAAAAGACTTTCTATTGCTGTAAGTACTAAATACAAACCTGCAGCAAAGTTTTAATGCTCTTATTTTATTACTTGTTAATGTATTTGCTTTTAAGATTTGAAAAAAAATATTGTCTATCTCTATTACTGTTATGATTTAAGTTAATTCTTTTTCAGAGCATTGCAAACGTTTTTGTAAGAACGCACAGCTGACTTCTTTAAGAAATCCATTCCTCATTTATATTCTGGAAATACGATAAAGATCCAAAGTTTTCTTACAATTTCAGATTTCCAATTAAATGATACAGTCCTGGCAATTGAAGGCATATTTTTAGTGAAATAAGATGAATTGCTTTTAGGACAATAAGGGTGTTTTGGTTTTTTTTTTTTCAGATGAGAGGGTTTTCATTGTTTTTGTTTAGTAAGTGAATCAGAAACGTCAATTTTCTAGTTGACTGAAGCGATGTGGTAAGGTTTTGTATGACATGATTTGCAATAATATAAATTCCATACAGGGTGCATAAAATAAGTTTACTTTTCATCTTTAAGAAGCTGAAGAAATGAAGGACCAGCGAAGTCATTTAACAACTTTTCAGTGAATATAGGTGACATAAGAAGCATAAATAAGAATAGTATCTCAGAAGTCACTCATCATTTGATTTCTGGAAACATTAATTCCACAGCATAGCGTAGGGAGTAATTACTAGAGCAAATGGTTATTTTGCAGTGTCTTGGATATGGTGATGGCACTGACATTTTAAAAGAACATGTGTAGAATTCAAACTTTATTTAACATACAATTTATATAATGTTTAATCATATATTCATTAACATACAATTTATATAATGTTTAATCATATATTAATTTTAAATAATAAGTAGTCTCTTCATAACAATACAGTAACAAGCACCAAAACCTAGATTTTAAAATTCTAGGTATCAGAATTAATTATCAATGTATATAAGTCTATGGAAATAGCATTGTTTTGAGAGGTGACTCCACGAAGTTGATATTTAAACATTTCTGGTTTAGCTGAGTGTGTGTGTGTGTGTGTTGGTAAGGATTGAAATTTATGTCTATTTGAGAGCCTGGTACATTAGGACCATAGTGGAATAGGTGTCCAGTAGCTCTACAGATAAAGTGAAAAATTTTTCTGTTGTTCAGAGTTCCCATCCCTTTGGAAGATTAGGTGACTTAAGGAAAAAGCACAAACATAGCAGACGTGGTGGTGGAGAAAGAAACAGGCATGGCAAAGAAAGGGCTGAATTTCTTAAGATGATTCTAGTTTGCCTTCCTTCTTTGAGCAAGAGACTGTGAACTGTTGCAAGGTAAGGACTGAGGACAGTTGCTGCTGTTGCCTGAGAAATTTGGGGGTCGTTTGGATTGGAGCCTCCTTTAGACGTGGAAAAGGTCAGCGGAAACGATACTGGGGATGTGCTGAGGTCTTAGCACTTTCCTGCTGATGTAGAAGGGAGGGCCTTTCCCTTACTACCCTGTGACTTGTAATGTACTTTACATCCAACTGTAGTGGAGGAAGTATGGAAAAGTCATCTTTGCAGGAAGAAATGTTTTTGAACCTGTGCATGTTTAATGGATGGCTATTTTTATATGTTCGTGACATTATAAATATATGGAGTATTTTCTATTTTAAAATGTTTACTTGAGACACTATTGGAGTGAGGCAGCTAGGGTAACAAATTTATTCCTTCTTATAAATAGATCTTTAAAATTGAGTCGTGCAACTGTTGAATGGCAACTTCTGACAGTCAATGTACTGAAAACTTGAGAGCATCCCTGTGTTTTCTGTGTATCTATTAACTTCTTCAACTGTTACTAAATTGTACAACCGTTGAGTTGTACATATGAAAATATAAGCACGAATAATGCCTGAAGATGCTAGTAGATGATATTCTTGCTGTAGTTTGTAATGCCATGTTCAATATATTTTTTAATTGTATTTAATTATAAAATATGAAATATTTTTAAAAATTATGTTTGTGATATTCTCAATATGGAGATATCTGGAACCAGAATCAGAGCTTTCTATTTGCCAGTGCAAAGTGAATTGTCAGTCACATTTTCAGGTCGTATCTTGGACAGTCATGGACTTCTGAATCACTAAGTTCTACTTTTTGGTGCGGTAACCTGTAAGGTCAGACAGGTGAATTCACTGAGATAAGCCAAAATATGATCAGTATAATTTTCTGATTCATTGGGTTGATCCCATTCTGTGATCCTGAGTCAGTATGAGAATTAAAGGAAAATATATAGATCTGTGTTTGACCTGAGCACCTATTTCTGATATTTTTTTTTAAAAAACGTGGATTTAAGGGAGAACATTGTACTGTTTTCTCATGTCTGAAAGGAGCAATTTAAGGAATAATTTTTCCCCGATAGGCTGAAAAACATTATCTCTGCTAGCATAGCTGTGTTCTGTAGTAATTGCTCTTACAGAATTAACTGCTGCTCATGGGGACATCTTTAATCTAGCTAGTTTATTTCTGATAGCCATGGAAAAACAGAGCTCATTGCAAGATCTGAGACTATTCTGACAAAGCAGGATTAGTTTGCATTACATTTTGCTGCCTTGGTTTGCAATACGCAAAAGAAGTAGTTGCAAGGTAGCTTGGGTTATTCTACCCAACCTGTAGTCACCTGGAAAAGACATGTAGTGGCTTTTATCTCATATTGCTTTAGGCAGGAATTAGTCTGTCCATCAAGAAAGCATAGAATGTATGCACTCTCTGAAAGCATGTTGTGCTGGCTGCTGTTTTGCTGCCTATGTAAGAGTTTAACCATGGATCAGGAGAAGAACATACCTTAAAACAGCTTTCAAAATTTGTGTTGCACAGAATGATGATTAAGTTTTGGGCAATAGTTTTGATTAATTATAGAATAGTTTGGGTTGGAAGTGACCTTCAAGATCATCTGGTTCCAATGCCCTGGCCATGGGCAGGGACACCTTTCCCTAGATCAGGTTGCCCAAAGCCTCATCCAACCTGGCCTTTAACACTTCCAGGGATGGGGCAGCCACAACTATTCTGGGCAACCTGGTCCAGTGCCTCGCCAACCTCATAGTGAAGAATTTCTTCCTTAGATCTAATGTAAATCTACCCTCTTTCAGTTTAAATCCATTGTCCCTTGTCCTATCACTCCATACCCTTGTCAAAAGTCCCTCTCTAGCTTTCTTGTAGGCCTCCTTTAGGTACTGGAAGGCTGCTAGAAGGTCTCCCCAGAGCCTTCTCTTCTCCCAGCTGAACAACCCCAACTCTCTCTCAGCCTGTCTTCACAGGAGGCCATCATCTTCATGGCCCTCCTCTGGATTCGCTCCAACAGCTCCATGTCCTTCTTTTGTTGAGAGCCCCAGAGCCGAACACAGTACTCCAGGTGCGGTCTTACGAGAGCAGAGTAGAGGGACAGAATCACCTCCCTCGACCTGCTAGCCATGCTTCTTTGGATGCAGCCTAGGAAACAGTTGGTTTCCCGTGTGCCAGGACCTTGCGCTTGGTCTGGTTGAACTTCTTGAAGTTTGCAGAGGTCCATCTCTCAAGCCTGTCAAGGTCCCTCCGGATGACATCTCTTCCCTCCAGGGTGTCCACCACACCACACAGCTTGGTGTCATCAGCAAAGTTGCTGAGGGTGCACTCGATCTCACTGTCCATGTCACCAACAAAGATATTAAACAGCACCAGCCTCTGTATTGACCCCTGAGGAACGCCACTCGTCACTGGTCTCTACTTGGTCATCGAGCCGTTGACTACAACTCTCTAAGTGCAATCATACAGTCAACCATATTGTCCGTCCATGAAATCCATGTCTCTCCAATTTAGAGACAAGGATGTCATGCAGCACAGTGTCAAATGCTTTGCACAAGTCCAAGTAGATGACGTCAGTTGCTCTTCCTTTATCCATTGACACTGTAACTCTGCTATATGTGTCAGGCATGATTTGCCCTGAGTGAAGCCATGTGGACCATCACCAATCACCTCCTTTTTTCCAATATACCTTAGTATAGTTTTTTGGAGGTTCTGCTCCATGACCTTGCCAGGCACAGAGTTGAGACTGACTGGCCTGTAGTTCCCCGAGTATTCCTTTTTTTCCTTTTTAAAAATGGGGGCTATTTTCCCCTTTTCCAGTCAGTGGGAACTTCACCTTCCTAATGATGGCAGATACATAATTGCTAGTATTCTCTTTGTAAAGGTAAGCATGATTCGACATTTTATAGTTTTATAAAAACATTTTCACATGTGTGAAATGGCTCAAAAGAGAGAAAAATACAGTTTTGTACAGCATGAGTGTTATTTTAATACTGCCACGTTCTCACTCAATAGCAACATGTGCATATATTTTTGAATGAAAGACTTTTCCAGTTGCTCAGTGTTCAAGATGAATTTATTATGAAATGTTTAAGTGTCTTTAATGGTCTCTTTGAGCAAAATAACAGCTTTTGTGAGGGGTCAATATTCATCCAACTTGTTTCCTTACTCTTAAAATTGTCCATCACGTGAAGGATTTGTTTCATTGATCTACTCTTCTACTGGCCAAAAAAAAAGGCAGCAAATTCTAATTTAAGACAGGTTAACCGCCACTTATATACACAGTAAACGGATGTGGCAGGGACAAAACCTTCATTCCCTCTATCTGTCTTATTAGACTTTGGACGCAGTAGCCTTTAGTTTAATAAAGGCCCTTGTCCTCCAGCTGGATTTGTGAAGGGAAATGCTCCCACACAGAGCTGATTGAAACTAATGCTTCTTTTATGTGAACATGTTATACCTATCTAGACCTTATGGCACTTGATACCGTGAATGCAATCTACTAGTTATCAGTGTTTTATAAAAGTGAACAATTTAGTCTGTGATGTCTCAATATCCTGTCATATTACAGGCTTCTATTTATCATTTAAATAATTTGCATTGTATAGTGCTTGTGGTTTCTTTATGTTGTTGATTTCTATATTCACTTTAAAACTTGATTTAAATTCCTTATGCCTTTTGCAGTACATTACCAATAAATGCTTCTTGCACATTGTTCAGTTTATAGCAGAGAATATTACTTTTTTATTGGTAATTGCACAGCAGATTATTATGTGGTGAAAAAAAAGCCATTCTTTTCCTAAGGCATAAAACCAAGTTCCTGTCTGTTTTGCGGATGTTAAAAATCCCTTGACACTCAAAGAAGAAGAGTGGGAGTATTAACTCTCAGGAACCCTTGGCTGAGTATCCATGAAAAGAGTCTTTCTCCTCCCAGCACAGGGGACTAAGCTGGTTAGGAATTCTTACTGTGAAAGAAACACTTTATGTAATCTTAATAAATAAAATAAATTTAAGAACATTTTCTTAAGCAGGAGTGGGGGAATGGGAACAAGTTCAACTTTTTATGTTATTAAGAAATATAGAGGGTAGGACAGATTATCTGAGGATTTGTCCAAGCTTCTAAGCATGAACCACTTTGGGGAAAATGACTGTAAAAATAATTTTCCCTACCTATTTTTAATATTTGATAACTTCAGGGGGAAAAAAAAGTCATTTTTTCCTCCCTCTCTCAAAAGATGTATGCAATAAATAGCCAAACCACTTGCACTGTAAAGGTCATAAGAGCCTTGGATTAATTTTTGACATGGTAGCAAAGAATCTCTTCGTTATGAGAAATGGCAGGAGTTTTTCAGTCTGGGTGACTGCTCTACGTACTCAAATAATATAAATGACTGGCACATGAAAATAAAGGGTCTTGTACTGTAATTCAGTATAATCAGAGCCTTTATAATGCTTTTATTAGTTCACCTTGCAAACTTTTAACGGATTTTTCAGATTTTCAAACTTTTCTGACTATATAAAGGTATAACCCCACCGGCTGTAGGAGTCAAGCCTTTAGAAACAGGGAGCGGTTGTTGGAGGTGCGGGTTATCTCAGCTGAGGCAGGTTTGGCAGATAGCAGGAGAGGGGCTACTGTGCCTAGGGGAGTGGCTGGCCGCCCTCGCTAGAGCCGAGGGCTTTGTGTGCACCGGTTGTTAAGACAAACAGGGAAAGTGAGTGCCAAGAGAGACCGCCCTGCAGAGCTGCGGATAGATGTTATTATTTTTAAGAAGAAGCCCTCTGGTGATATAACAGGGCTGACCCTGTTAGCGGAGGCTTCATAAATCTTTCTCAAGTGAAAGTTCCTGGCCGCGCAGGTTGGAGGGCAGACAAAAGAATCAAAAGAGTCAGGATGTGAAGTCTCTGCGCTGTACATGTGAGGGCTGCCTGGGGGACTCTGCAATAATACAACAATAGCCAAGATTGCAAGGCACAGCTTCAGTTCACTGCCTGCTTTCAACTGCTTCTAATAACAGTTTTAATTTTAGATTCCTCACAGCCTTCTGCATAAAATCTTAAAGCCGTAACAATTTTGTAGTTCTTTTTGTTTATAATACCATTGAAATCTCAGCTTAGAAAACTCTCTCATTTCTCTCTTAGCAATATAGTAGTAATTAAAGATGGTAATTGGAATAAAAAACCTAAAATGATAAAGTGGCTAAAATATAAATGTGCTTGATTCACTTTGACTTTCCACCTATTTGCCGTGCTGGGATGAAAAGAGCTTTATATAATGTATTATCTGTCAACCTACAGGAGACACTTTTATCTTGTTATCATCTGCTAATCATTTGAGTTAGATGCTTTACAGTGCAAGACCTTCTCAAAGCTGACTAAAGAAGCCTCCTTGGAGCATACTGATGACATGCCAGTCTCACAGTCCAGAATGAAACTGAGAAACTTTCTTTGTGGTTAATACTTGCACCTGTTTAAACATGATATATGTATATGGAATATACATAGCCTCTCTTACTCCATCAGTACTGAAGCCATAGGTCGTGGTGTTTGCCAGCTGTGTACTGGTGACCCTGCAAATGGAATAGACACTTTTCAGGTCCAAAAATCACAAGACTTCTGCCATTTGAGCTAACTGGGCTTACAGTAGGAGTTAGGTGGTTTTGCGTTGCAGCGAGTATTAGAGATGACATAATCCCTAATTCTGGGCTGTACCTGACCCTTTTCTTTTATCCCTCACTGTAGTTATGCATAAACAGTTGGAAATTAGTTGTGTTACTCTGGAATCCATATTTCTTGTGCAAGAAGAAAGGGAAGCGCAGAGAAGTGGAAGTATAACATTTAGACAAGTATGCAGGGTCAACTTTAAGTCTATTTGAGTTGAATAGGGAGACTTAGGTTTTTCTACTTGGAGCTAGGACAGGAGCAGAATGTATGTTGGTAGAGTTTATGTGCTGTAGTATATCTAGGGCAAGATTTCCTTTCTTTATTTGCTATTTTAACATTTCAGCATACCATCATTCCCCCAAGTGGAAAATTTACATGAGGTGAAACATAATGAAAATAAATGAGCAAGTCTTGATTGGCTTTGCAATTTATGTAAAATGTTGGCAAGAGCTTTGATTAAGAGTTTAAATTCACACAGGCTTAATCAAAAAGAAATTAAAATCCTATAAAAAGGCTGCTCAGGATTCCCCTACAGAAACCAGAATTGTCGACAAGAGCTAATTTTGTGTGTTTATATCACGACCAGGAGAAAGGAATGGAAAATAGAGCATAATGGGCAGCAGTTGAAGTGTAATTAACACATTTACATCAGTGTACTCCCAGAAAATACGATAAATCATACACACTGTAGAGCTGTGAGCTTGGGGCAATACTATCCAGTGGAAGACTCAGCTTGATCTGGTTGGCAGGGAAGGAAACCACCCTTGCGGGTGCAGCCTCGTGGCATGAGCTGAGAATGAATGAGGACAACCCTAACAGCTGATAATGGGTGGACTTAATGTTCCTCTGCAGTAACTCTGCCTGGACTTTGCCTCTTTCTGTTATAACCTATGCTCTTTATTTCAATAGTTCAGGAAATTCTTACTGTACATGGGAATTTTTTAGGGTAACACATCATACCTAAACAAAATCAGACCATGTGATTTTTAACTCTCCATATGACTGAGTTATCATTCAAATTATGCATCATCAGGAGCACAAGTTGTACATTGCAGTGAATTTTAATTACATGCCAGGAAAGAAATGGAAAAGTAGTCTAATAAGTTCAGAATGAAAGAAAGAAATGGAGAAAATGGGAAAAATTTGAAAAGTGTTAATGCTGATTTGACAGAAAGATTCTCTGCATTAAAGATTTAGCCAGTCACATTCTTTTACACAATCTTTTACAGCTTAGCAGACTGGAGAAATGTTATTTTTAAAACGAAAGATAGCATATCAGGAAAAGAACTTCATTATTTCACAAGTGACGATTGAATTATTTATGCTAGTCGTTGTTAGTATTTTATTGTTGTGGCCTGAGCCACCTATTTTATAGCAAATTTTGCAAAGGTGTAGATCTGAAAAGAATTTAGCCCAATAATTCTCATTGTAGATGCCCTGACATTCCTGTGCTTTCCAGTCTTTACTGAATGGAAAAATATCCACTGTTTCCAGTGTGTGGATTTACGTAGGTCAGTAAGAAGCAAAATGAGCAAGATCCGTATTCTTGATAGCTAATGTGCACTAACAGTTTTGAATTTAATAATGAAATTTTTAAATGGAAAGTAAACCCCAATAATTTCACTAGGAGCATGTTATTCCTGGGACAACTAATCCTTTACCTTTTGAGAGTGTGAGCCTTTAATGTGCTTGAAGCTATTTTGTATTTTTGGCAGGTATTTCAGAATTGTAATTAAATTTGAAATACACCAAATTTATCATCCCAGTGGACCTGGGCAGACAATAGCTTATAGCAAACAGGAGAAAGTCAAGGTCCTACCTATTGGCATGTGTGTTACTGCTATACTAGGAGATCTTTATTTTAGCCAGCTACAGACCTTTTGTATTATGGGGAGAGTAATCAATAAATTGTGTGCTAGTAACAACTGTTCCATGTATCACATCATATTTCTGTATTTCAATACCCAGTAAGGGTAGAGGGTCCCCATGTTTTATTATACTGAACTGTACCTGTTCAGTTCTCAAAGCCAGGTTAGGAAGAGTTGTTTTCCAATTCATAGTAATTGCAACAACAAAAAAATCACTTCCTTCTGCCAAAGGGGAACAAAGCAAGGCATTGAACAGAAAACTCCGTTTATGCAACATTCTCACTTCCCCAGTGTCTGTGGCCTTAGTAAGGAATTGCAAATTGTGCAAAATAAACAAGCATTCCTTGTAAGAAATCTTCACGAGTAAACTACTCAGATGATAGTTAGTCATAGTCCCTTAAAAAATTTTGACAATAACAGTTTAGATGCTTTGACATTGGGGCCTGAAATATCTAGACTAATTTAGCAGGAAACCATTTTTATATAAAGGTCTGATTTTTCTCTTTTTTTTTTTCTTTTTTTTTAGTTAAGAAGGAATGCAATGTACCAGCCCCCACTTTATATGGTAGGCTGTAGATACCAGACATGAATGCATATACTGTGCATGTGATTCTGCAAAATACATTGACTCTTTTAAATCCTGCAAAAAATGGGCATGGGCCATCATCAGCTTTCAAGAACACATTCATTTAGTAAGTGTTCAGAAAATACCGGATATGTCAAGTCTTGCTTTGGCAATAAGTTTCTTGGAGATGCTCAGTACTTTGTTCATGACTAAAGCTATGAGATTGGAAGGAGGAACCTTAACAAATGAAGAATAAAATGGCTTTTGATATGCTTGCTATCTAACCTTTAGGTAGTCATTATAGAGTTGAATGAAGAAAGAGACCATCTTGAGTTAATCAGAGTAATTGCTGGAGATTTAAATACTGTTGCACACAAGTAATTTTTTATTTAAACTGATTTGAGAGAAGTCTGCATTTAATATAAAAAGCAGGCTTTTCTGCTGGCATGGGAGTGAGAACAGCAGTGTGATCTGTGATGACAGCACGTGACATGTCCAGTGTCCTAGGATCCAATGGTTGTTTTGCTTGGCCAGCGTCGCGCAGCAAATTCCATAGGATTTTGTCCCCCATTGACTGTGCTGGTGACAAGATCTGAAGTCACTCAGCAGACAGAAAATCAACAGCTATTCGGCATATTGCTTGCATGTGCTTGACTCTACTGTTTTCTGTAAGGTTTATTAGCTGCTTTCATTATTTTTTGTAGAAAGCGTTGCACTTTCTGATCCAGAACAAGTTTAGACAGCAATAAAAAGTGATTTTGTGCTGCTTTTTACAGTTTTAACTGTGTTTAAAAGTAGAAGCACATGACAGTTTATTGAGTTGCATTGATTTTAATGAGTTTTCAACAGCTCATCTTGGACTTTTTTTTAAAAAAAAAGGTTGCAATTCTAAAGTGAAATTTCCTTCCTAAAGCATCTCATTTAGTTGTTCAGATTACACTGTAAAATGAGAGATTTCCTTTTTCTTCTTTACTGGCAAAAGTTGGCATACTGCTTGTTTCGCAGTATTTGAAAAGATTGCTCAAACAAAAACCTCTGTTTGTTGAAAATAATTTCCATCGTGTGTATGTTTCTATGTGCACACCTATGAAAAAGAGACAGAGAACTGGAGTTGAATTCTCCACCACTAGCAAACGAAATTCCTTTTTGAGCTGTAAAATGATTCGTATGCAATGTTTTTGTGTGGGCCTTACAACTAGTGCATCTCATTACCTCACAAATGATATTAAATAGTTCCTCTAAAGGGAATATTTTCTTTTTACAGTATCTTTTGCAAACATCAGCGTAAAAAGAAAATGATCTGTATTTAAATGTCTTTTATTTCAGTGTTTTGTTGAAAGAATTTTAACAGACAAAACTAATTTTGTTTTATATTGTGTCTTTATTAACAAATAGTGTACTATTAGGAAACTGAGAAACATTGTAAAGTACCATTTCATGGAGAACTTCATCTCCATTGTACCGATCCTTAATTAATGTGTAAAAAGCTGCTGTCAAGAGAGAGAATACATATACCAGTTAGATCAAGTTTTTCTAATTTATGTAATTTAAGCTGTAATTTATGAATGCCGCTCAAAATGACCAATTTTACTTTGCAATGACAAAGAATGTAAAGAGTTTTCTTACCGTGGAAGGCCCAGGCATTGTTTTTGTCTTGCGTGTTTGGTGCCACATGTGTATCAGTAGCTCATTACCACCACCTTTAAATCTTGCACAACTGTTTTCCAAAACACACTTTTCTGTGGGAAAAGAAGAAGCCTTTTCTCTTACGTATTTGCTGTCTGTGGTGGGAAGCAGCAAACAAATGCTGGAAGTTAACCTACTCCTCCCACTCACCCCTTCCCCAGCAACAAAAAAAAATACATCCATATATTTTTTTATCCCCTCTTGCACTGACTCAACATATGAATAATTTGTAGGAACACTTATAATTACTCATAGTTGTTTTCTTCATAAGGAACACTTGGCTATGAGTAAGCCCATAGTAATATTCAAAGAGAGAAGTGTATTTCTACATGGCAGATATTTTAGGTGTCTAGGTTGACTTTTAACAGTCTGACACTTGGTACAGATGATAAATGAGCTGAGAGCGGTCACCAAAAGACAGACACGTGCATAAACAAATATATGTTAAAGGAATTAAAAAGAAAAATTAAAAGCATGCCAGAGAGCAGGGTACCTTTAATGTGAATATATATACACATCTCTAAAGATTTTTTTCATGATTTTCAGTCAAGTTATGTATTGTCCAATGTATCTTCCTTTCTCCTTTGTGTAAGATCTTTGTCTGCTCTTCTGTGATGGGTTTCAAGAGGTGGTTCTATTATTTTTTTGGTTGATCTTTAAGTATGCAAAATGCTGAAAATATTAGCTCTCCTTACAACGACAAGCTGCTAAAATCTTGAGATGCATTTTGGAGGAAGTCTGGATTCACAGTCCTACCCTGGACTGGATAGGATTCACAGTCTGGGCATCTCTGTGCCTACACAGCTGTTACTGTTTGCACAGCAACACCTCTTGCCATCACATCAGAGAAGAGTAAGTCAGTCGTCTGTATCTAACAGAATGACTTAAGTACTTTGAGCAGCAGCCTTTCAGGTGAGGGATCCTGCTTCCCCATCTAAGGCACCGATCTTGGGGCTGCAGGGAAATGCTGAAGCATGGGATTTGAGGGCAGGGATTGAAAGCTGCTTGTTTGAGGTTTACTTTCGGCCGTCTTAAGTTCAGAACAGTGCCTGCCCTTCTGGACACCCGTACCTTTCCCTGCGCACGTGCCGAGGGACAGAGGCACTCTGTGAACTTTATGCCTGGCTTTTAGGTGTTTCTGTCCTCACTGGTAGGATTGCATTTTTATAACTGGGTCCCAATACTATCCATGCTGGGAAAAGCAGAGGTTAAAAGGAAAACTAAACAGATGACAGAGCCAAGGTTGACAGTCCTGCTTCTCTTGTTCTACAATCTCAGCCAAAAACTAACCCAGTGAGCTGAATTACCCTGCTGAGCATTGCCATGAGCGCCAGAGCGAGCAGGAGTGCGTGTGGGTGTACAGGAGGAGAGAGGGGAAGAGCAGCCGAAAAGGGAGGTGTTATCGCCCCTTTGGTTACGGCAAACTACCAGATGGGCTTTGCCGTGTGGTCTGACTTCTCCCTGGAGCTCTGTTCCCCTTCCCACAGAAAACATTTCCTTTCCGTGTCTCCAGATGCAAAGTGAAGCAGGACTCTAAGGCCTTTCCGCTTAGGGTGAATCCAGTGCAGCCAGGGTGGCGCAAGGGAAACCCCTGTGGGGCTGGATTTGGCAGGCTTGCATGTCCCTCTGTAAATCCCTGTATTTCCGTCATTTTTGGTGGACGTGTACTGTCCAGCGCTGCCAGGGGAATTGCCAGGTCTGTAGAGAGAGAGCTCAGCTTTCCTGCGCTGCCATGGGCAAGCGCTCAGCCCAGGCGGCACTGAAGCATCGCCACTCCTCCCAGGGCTTCGGAGGAGGCAAGGTCAGACGGAAATCTGCCTCAGGCTTTGGAGAGGGGCAAGTCCGTAGCTGAACCAAAGCTGAAGAGAAGAAGCTGCCAATCCATAGGGCTGGTAGAGAGAGGGGCTGAAACTAGCTGCTGCAGGAGCTCTAGGAGAAGCAAGACTGTCCCAGATACTTGAATGTCTTCCTAGTTTTTCTCGTGCTTCACATTTCTTCCAAGATGCAATTTCACTATTTCTAAGCATTTTCCACACAATTTCATTACATTTTTGTTATTTGCCTTTTGAGTGAGGAAGTAGTGGGTGGGTTGGGCGGGGATTTTTCTGTTGCTTTTCTATCAGAAAAAAACTTCAGTGACTGTCCTGTTACTCCATCAAAAATGTACCACTGGGGCTTTAATTCCCTGGCATCCTACCAGAGGGACAGAGAGTGGAGTTCACAATAAAAGCTTCATTGATAAATGGCAACTCTGATAGTGTGTTGCCATTTTCTCTTATCTTTAGTGTGCTGCTGCAGACTCAGCAGTTTTGATGATGTTTGACTGTTGTAAATTCATGTGAAACTTTTGGACAAGATGATTTTTAATATATCATCAAAATGAAATGTATTAAAGTCAGATTTCTGTCCTGGCTTAAAATCACTTTTAGCTGAAAACCACTCTGAACTAGAGTGGTCCAATACTTTTTTAGGAATCTATGTGAATCTGAAATGAAATAGTAGAGCATGATACCCTCAGATGACAACTTGTCCCAGATAACAAATTGGTTTAGTTCTGTAGGAGAGAGAATGTTGATTTGCCATTTTTTCCAATCTAAAATTTTAAGAGTAGAAGGAATAGCCTCTGGCCAGGCCCAGAAAATGTTGGCAGATACTGTACCCTCACTGTTTCATTTTCTAGATTTATTTTCAGTTTTACCTCTCAGAATAGCAGAAGCACTTTGTTTGTTTGCTGGATGTTTGTATTTAAAATCCTTGGTGTAAAATTAAACTGAACAGAATGCAGAAAGTAACCTCAAATAGGATTCAGAACATGTGTAAGTAGCCAAAATTATTTCACTTTTGAAATATATCAGTGAAGAGTTAAAGAACTGTGAAATGAGTCTTGTTTTGTTTCAGCAGAAATCTTTTTTCAGCAGACTGTGGTTAAAAGAAACCCCAATCATTTAAGCACAATAAGTGTTATTTCTACTATGTGCTGTTACAATGTTCATTCCCATAACATATGAGAAAACCCTCCTCATAAACTTATAATGTGTACTTCTAGTGGCCCAGCAGGATAGAACAAATATATCTGCTTTTTGTTAGCAATTTATCTACTAGCTGCTTGAAAAAATTCATAATATAAAGACACTCAGAAGGGAAATGAATATTTTATTTTATCTATTTGTTTCTAATTTAAAGTTGAAAAGGAAAGTGAAGCTTTTTCTGTCCGTAATAAATTCAGATTTCCTAGAAGGACACATGGATTCTTTTGCACTTATCTTTCCATTTTGTATTCAATAACTTCCAAATCACAATACATCATAAAATATTATTTATAAAAAACATAATAAAAACCTTTCCTTTACGACCAGGTATTTGTTATTTCTGACTAGTCCAAAACCAGAGACTTGAGGAATATCCTTCCTAGGAAGAAAGGGTTTCTGGTATAGCCACATGTAAGCGTTGAAAAGTGTTCTGTTTCAAGCCTCTGCTTGCTTTTAAATCACTCTAATCTCTGCTGCTAAAGTCATGAGGTAATGAATGTTGTTTGATGCTGACTGGTGGGTTTTGGAGGCAGTCAGAATGCCGTGATGTCCTGTAAGACATACTTAGGGGTCAGACTAGAGAAAGTCTTGCAAAAAGCTGTTTGAGCCATTCAGATTTGAGAAGAAAGCTGACGCTGTGTTTCCTTACGTTGGTCAGCAGAGCTGGCCTGTGCCATCTCCAGAACTGTGTCTGTTTTTATATACAAAGAAAGTGTCCTCTCTTCAGAGCAGCCTGAAATTTCAGTCTGTCATGTTTGCGTTCCCAGCAAAACAACCAAGTGTTTAATTGCAAATGTAGACTGGTTTAACTCTTCCACACCAGATATCCAGGGCTATTTTTGGCAGCCCTTGAAACATCTTTCCTGTTTTGGTGGAGGAAGTCTATACTACACTATCTGCTGAACCAGAAAGCTAAAAAAGTCCAGCTCCTTTCGTTTTCCTGTGAGTCTCTGGGATTGCACATGTTCTCACAGAAGGGCTGGAGGACTTGACCAGAAATCCCACCACTCTGGTAAGATGCTGGAGGAACAGACTTTGAGGACAAGGAATAGCAGCATTGGGCTTCTCTGGGCTCAAAGGGCTGTTCCCGCTTTGGGAGGCTGTACTCATTTGCAGGAGCCTATGTCTCCAAAGTTTCTTCCCAGTTGATCCCAAGTATAAAATGTTTTTCTATTGCCTGATGAGGAGAAAGGCTGCAGCAGGAGAAAAAAAAAAAAAAAAAACTTCAGACTTCATTCTGTGTTCAGTGGATTATCTGTGACTTTGGAGAGGACAGTGCGTGCCCAGCCCTATTTCCAGGGTGTTTCCAGCCACATCAAGTATTTTCTCGAGAAGCCCCAGGAGCACAGTGCTTTGCAAAAACAGGATGTATTTATTTGCCAATGTGTGGATATAGAGACTGATCGCATGATAAAATCTTGCGCTTGACCTTGGGTTGCATATATGTAACTTGTGTATGTATCCACACAATGTATATATACACATTTGTGTTATCTGTGTACATATAACAGCTACAGTTCCAGTGATTTGCATGTATCTATTTCAGGATAAGAAGCACGACATTGAACTATTATTTTTCTCTTACATGAAACTTAAAATTTTGGTAGGACTGCTTGATTGATTCCAGCTATAGCCAATTTGGCAAATAAAAAGTAATTTTTCCTAGTATTTTAAGCAAGCCCATAGAAACAGTGTTGAGAAAGGAAATTGTATCTGGCAAGTTAAAGCAGCCTGGATCACCATTCTTTACTTCACTACAACATACACCCACAAGAACTTTGAACTCCATTGCATCCTAAGTTCCTGCTGGCTGCATTTCCAAAGATTCAAAATATTTCTAATAAAAGAATTCATCAGCCAGCTTTTCCCTCCGAGTTCTGAAATAAATGGTGTGACCTCTAGTTACCGGTTTCCAAAATCAATGGATGAATCATAAAACATATTTTTTTCTTGTTTATAATTTGAAAATGTTGGCCCTTGTGTTTAGGAACTTTTTTCTTTTTTTTTTTAAATTATTTTTTGGTTTTGTTTTTTTCATTATTCAGAATTTTGTTATTATAAATGTGGGAAAAGTTCCTAGTGAGGAAAGAATGCTGCAGACACACACACAGATCCCAAAGCCAGCCCCCACATTGCAATTTTCCTATTGCCTCACGTCTGGAATGTGTAACTTGCAAACTCAACCATAACAAGAATTATGATTGAGCAAGTTAAAAAGTTTGCATTTGATGAGGAGAGGAGTAAAGTTGACCGTGATAAGGACATTTTTTTTTCTTTACATGAAGCCACATCTTTTTTTCTTAAAGGAAAAGAATGAGAAAATACGTGCTAACTTTTAGCCCAAACCCAGGAAGTTACAACCCATATAATGAGAGCTGAAGCTCACACAGCTGGCTAGTAATCAGGACTGACTGTACTTCATGTTGTCTTGCATATATATCCAGTGTTTTTTTCTTCTTCTTTTAAACAATCATTCGTACATTGCAGCTGGGACATAGTAGTTTTTTCAGTTCATATTTTGTAGCTCATATTTAGTGGATAGCATAGTGAAGAGTAGGCTGACAAAGGAGTATTGAATTAGAGATGTCAACTTTATCTTCCATTAGACATAATTCAGAATTTCTGTAGTAATACTTGGATGGAGTAAAATAATATCAAAGTCAAAACAATATACTTCACCTAGAATTATATATTTCAAAGTGTGAAATTATATATTTCAAAATCAGCAGCATACAAAATAACGGGTTTAATCTATCCCTAATATAACTCAACTGAACTCAGTAAATGTGCTTCATAGATTATTTTCTTCTTTCATCATTTCTAGTTGGATGATTAAGGATTATTATATTTATGGAAACCTTTGCAAACCTGATGTCTCTGAAGTCCTGATTATCTTTGGATTTTGTGCAAATTGACAGTGTGTAATTCATTACAGGTGTCTAAATGTGAGTTCACATACTCATGAGTTATGCAAGAATGTGTAAAAATTGTGAATCTGCAGTTAAACAGTATTTTTTTATCTTCTCTAACTTACTTTAATACCTAAACTCTCACAGAGTTTATAAAAATCTGTTGCAGGATGACCTGAACCTGATTCAACAGTCTTACAGTCTTAAAAAAAAATCAAATGGATCTAATTTCCATTTTCCATGGTCAGAGTTATGAATGGAAAAATTATATAAAAATTCCATGATATCATAACCACCAAGTTATAAGATTATGATTCTATTTTCAAGGCTGATACTGCCAAGTAGATATTTGAGTCTTGCCAGAGGTATACTCCATCCTGCAAGAGTAAAGAAATGGAACAACTGAATGCTGACAGAAGTCAAGCAAAAAGTTTGCTAAAGAACTGTAGAACAGTAGAAAATTTTCACTATGATTCCCTAACAAAAATTTATCAGGAAGTTATGATTCAATATGTTTCTAAATAATAGGAACTGGGGAGTTATTAACTGAAAGGTTTGCTTCCATAAATGATGATAAGAAATGTAATCAAGAAAAGAAAAGATGAATCAATATCAAGCCACAGTGAACACTGAGGGATATAGAGGCAAAGTTTTATGGTCTTACCAATACTGAAGATGAATAAATTTTTACAGATAAGATCTCCACAGATACAGACTAACCGTTCCATTAACTGATGATGAATTTACATTAGTTATTTGGTAAAAAAATGAAACGATTCCTGCCTGCTGCAGCTAGATGGATAACGTGTGTTAGGCACACTTATTTCACATATGTGCAATGAAAGCATCATTCATGGAATTGCTCCCAAACAGCAGCATGCTATGCTGAGAGCTTAAATCCTCCCACTCCCAAAGTGATCAGATCAGTATGAAGAATGATTGAACCACTCTCCCTATCTGCTCCCATTGCTGATCTGTAAGAGAATGCTGTAAAATATGGGTGGACATAAGATTAGCATATCAAATGCACACTGGAATTTGCTCATCATCTGAATTTGAAAACGTCAGGTATGCAGGATAAAGATGTTCACAACAAACGGCTCCCTTTGGTGAGAAACACTGTATCTTTTTCAAAATAAGTTGAGCTCATAACCAGCCTCCTAAAGAACTGCAGTATGTTATGTTAACCTGGCTGGCACTTCTTTTCAATAGCTCAGTTTCTGGATTTTTCCTATGTCTTACAAATCAATTATTTTTATACTTGATAATGTAGTCTTGATGTTGGTTTTATCCAGTTTAACTGCACAAAGGCAGTTAAATGATTTAGCAAGGACAAGATTGGCTGTGCAATAAACTTGGCCAAAATGAAAGTCATCGCACCCGTGGATCCCTAAAATGATTGACTGCAAAGCAGTCACCTGTAAATGGTACAAATTTCAAGTAATTTGATCTCCAGTTACTGAATCTGACACTTGGCATCGAAACAAATCTGTTGTAACTGTAAGGAAGTTGGTGAAATGACAGCTTTTTCCTTTTCACCATGTTTCCTCTTCACTACTTCCAGGCAGATTGTTGTCTTTTAGAAATCTAAAACTGGTTTGTGCTGACAAAGGTGTTGAAAGCCATTAATAATATTGGCTATGCTTACCTTCCCAGTGTACTACAGAAAAGGAGTCAAGCTTCTGAAACCTACAGAGGATCTGGCTTTCCCTGCTCATTATTAGTATATGATGTGGAGGTAGAAACACCAGCTTCAGCATTCACTCTGCTCTTGCTGTATGCCTCAATAACCAGGAAGTAAAAAACCCAAAGGAATCGAAATCCTAAAAGACTTGGTACTTTCAGTATATTTAACAGCCCTGTCCTGCTGCCAGATATTAGCTGCCTGATGAAAAAAAACCCCAACCAACCAAAAAACTAATACTTATAGATTGTTTTCCGTTTTACAAACTTAGATCAGACGACATAATATTACCAATATATCAGTAATTGTCTATGTTTAAATATACATACATAGATAATGTGATACAGATGGCATACTTGAATATAAATTGGTTATTGCCAAATATAGTACCTTATCAAATAAAAGCAAATCAAATATACAAAATGCTTACCAAAAACTTAATAAGAAATTTCACTTTCTGTACTCCGTGTTCATGTTATGCTTGACGTAGTGGAAAAAAAGTTTTCTTCCAGAAACTGATGAGATTAGGCTCTGCACCCATTGTAGCTGTTGTCCATCAAATGAGTCATTAGCTTTAGCACAGCTTGTGGACAGAATTTCAAAACTGGACTGGAATAAATTTTACGTTTTTAGCACTTAGATTGATGCTTTGAACCTGGAGGATGCTCAGGGATTGCAGTCCCATAATGTTATAAGCCTCGTAACATTTACAGAAGCAGTTCCTAACATGTACATCTAGTACATGTAAGGTACAAGTAGTGTTCATGTTTTTTTAGTTACTACGCTTCCTCTCTCAAGTAGTGTTCATATTTGATTAGTTGCCATACTTCCTCTTTCAAAATGTTTAGATCTTTATTTAGATTGCAACCTTATTAGATTGCTTTTAGTTTTAATTTTTGCTTTAACCTGTACAACTTGTGTGATTACAAGGAATATAAATTGGTTTACATTAGAATGGATGACAAATATCTGTGACTGAACCTTCAAAATGAATGTGACTGAGACTTTCAAAATGGCAATAAAAGCAGCTATTGGATCTCCAGCATAAGGGTAGCAAAGTGATGCCTCTAAACGTGTTAAGGCTGATTGAAGAACAGACCAGAAAGTTACTTAACAGAATGTTAAATTCAGGTAAGAGGAGAGTGAATTATTTAAACATAAATATTGAAACTACTCTTGCTGTATGTGAGGAACACTTGCGAAGTGATTCAGATTTGAATTGGAATGCCATGTGTGCTGTGGTCTTTGTCACCAGCCTAGTTAAAAGATCCTTCTGAACCATCTATGGTACTTTTCTTCCCCACGCGCATTCCAGAGAAAATTGTATGTATGGGGGACGCTGCCTTTATGTGCATTATGGCTGTGCAGGTGCACTGCAGAGCACAACAACCTGGTAGATCCCACCATCAGTGCAATGTGGCGCGTGGATCCAGGACACAGCCAATGTACTCCTGTACCATGAACATGAGACCTCTACTTAAAGACATTTAGATTCATAAGGCTAACCAATGATGTTTGTTGTACATATGGATGGGAAGCATCATTTCATACTTTGCCTTACCTCTTCAAACTTAGATGTTGCTGTGTCTTAGGTACATGTTTGCCTTTCAGTGCCATCAATGCTTACGTGGTGTGAAGTCAGGTGATTACATTCCATTTCTAGAAGAGAGGAACTGCCTCTTTTTTCTTGCTTCACTTTTCTAATCACTTCAATCCCCGCTCACTGTGAGCTCTCTCTGAAGGGAGCAGCCCTGATCCTCCACACCCTGTCACCCTGCACATGGCTGCCCATCTTTTCCCCCACTGTGCAGGCTTCCAGGGGGATTATACAAATCTAGAAAAACAACCCTCTACCACACCATCATTCTCCTCCATTCACACCCTCCCCTGGCATTTTCTTCTCTGTTAAGTCCGGCTACCATGTCTCCTGACTCCTTTGTTGCTCAGGTGCGCATCAGCTCTTTCCTTGGACTGATTCGATTTGCTGATCCACTAGGTTGCCAAGGAAAGGCATATTATAAATTTTCCATAGGTGTAAAATCCAGAGATATAGGAAATCTTAAACTGCAGGTAATATTCTAGTTACCTTTGTTACCATCTCTGAATCATCTCATCTAGCTAGACCTGTATATATAAATTTTCAACCCTCTTGGAGGAAATAAAAGTTTCTTTAACTTTGATATCCATTGCACTATCATAGAATCATAGAATGATTTGGGTTGGAAGGGACCTTAAAAATCATCTAGTTCCAACCCCTGCTGCTGTGGGCAGAGACATCTTCCACTAGATCAGGTTGCTCAAAGCACCATCTAGCCTAGCCTTGAAGACTTTCAGGGATGGGGCATCCACAGCTTCTCTGGGCAACCTGTTCTTGTGCCTCACCATCCTCACAGTGAAGAATTTATTCCTTATAGCTAATCTCAATCAATTTAAAACCATTGCCCCTTGTCTTATCACGACACACCCTTGTCAAAAAGTCCCTCTCCAGCTTTCTTGTTAGCCCCTTTAGGGACTGGAAGGCTGCTAGAAGATCTACCCAGAGCCTTCTCTTCTCCAGGCTGAACAGCCCCAGCTGTCTCAGCCTGTCTTCATAGGAGAGGTGCTCCAGCCCTCAGATCATCTTTATGACCCTCCTCTGGACTTGCTTCAACAGCTTCGTGTCCTTCTTGTGTTGGGGGCCCCAGAGCTGAATGTGGTACTCCAGGTGGGGTCTCACAAGAGCAGAGTAGAGAGGCAAGTCATTTATTACTTTCCTGCAGCTATAAAGCAATGAAAACATTTTGGACTCAGTAAGTAAATAGTTAAAGTGCATACTTTATATCTATGGAGTTATAAAATATCAGTTCTTAATATTATAGCTGATAAAGCCTCCTTGGAATTTTAGTATTAATGATTTCTTTGTTCTGAAGTTACATCCCCTAGTCTCTTTTCTTGGAGGCTTTCCTTCATAGCTCCCTCAGCAGTACAGAGGCCACATATAGCAAATACATAGCTGATGCTTATTTATAAAGGATTTGACCTATCCCTTCTGCTTGCCCCTTGCAGCTTCTCCCTTATGACCTCAACATTTCACTTAGTCAAGCCCTGTACAATTCTGCTTGTTTGTGGGAAGTACTTTTTATGAGAGAGTATAGTATCATTTTCCTCATTTTTTGGTCATTGTCCTCACAATTGCTATGGTTGCACAGATGTATTTTGAGCTGAAAATTTTTCATGACAGTTGTGTAAGGCTGCCCTAATCACAACAGGCTTTCTCAGCCATCCCTTAGCTGTGACCTATGACATCTTCACTCTCCTACCTCTGAAACCATTTCCTAATAGAACCCAGCAGATCTCATCTATGATAAATTGTAATTCTAGGTTGCAGCTGGAGATCTCATCAGATGTGCAGTGTGTTCTGGGGCTCATTCATTAATCCAAAATAGTGGCCACAGGTAAATCCCTACATGCATGTTGGAAGTTCTAAAGTTCAATTGTGCTGAAAACTGGCCTAGTAATGGCCTAGTAAAATAGTCTATGAGTAGGATTCGTGTTAATAGTCAGTCACATCTACTTGTATACCAATGGGTGACTGTACTGCAGGGAGGATATCATTGGATAACACACAGCAACATACTTATACAGAAGTACCCAGAGTGGTGATCTTTATGGTTGGTGATCATCTTGATTTATCTGAGAATTTAATGCAAATGTTTGTCATTTGTGGTTCATTCTTTAAGCTGCAAGAAAACCACCGCAGCTGTAGATTTCATGGTGCATGAGGTCATAAACTGAATACTGTTTGGGTCACAGGATTGGCAATTTATATGTAAACTCCTAACATACATAGAACACCAAGGGTGTGAAGTTCTTCTAGAATTCAAAATCACAAAAGTTTAGTAATGATCTCTAGAGGGTCCCATTGTTTCACAGGCTTTATTATCTCCTGTTGCTCTAGTCTACCACTCAAGCTCAAGAGAAGACTGACACAGCCTACTGTACATACACGTTGATGAGGCCTCAGCACCTTGCAGGATGAAGCCCTATCTGAAAAGCTGCTTATAAGTGGACTTTTTTCCTGAGTTCAATTTGTACACATATTTTTGTCTAGTCTAGTTTGATAGAACAGATTATGATAAGAATACTTAAACTATCTCAAAACTACTTAAGTAATATAAGGCAAAACGCAGAAATACTCAATATTATAATGAAATCAGATTACCTTTCTGAGTTTTTTTTTTTAATAATAAACATAATTATAGAAATAATAATTTCTTTTTATCCTTAAACTGGGATAAAATGAAAGCTTCTAAGCAATTTTGACAAAAAGAGACGTCCAAAAATCCGTAAGCAGTTAAAAAATGCCAATGCTCACAGCAAATCTACTCTCAGATTTTCTTTAAACACATCTTTGTCCCTGGTGAGTCTGATTTGATCTGTTCACTTGATTTCTCTGTTGGAAGAGAAGAGAGTTGAATGAAACATGAACAGGGAATTATGACCATGCTATTTATTTACTTCTTGTGAGAATTCTTCGAGAAATGTGCTTGCTATGTACTTCCCGTTTTGTTCATGTTCACCTGTTGATCTAAGAGTCAAGTAGAATATTGATACACTTGAAAGTATGCTAGAAGAGTCATAAAAAAGGCTGTGGTGGCTGGCATAGAGAATATTGTTTTTGCCCTTGATTCTTTTAACTTTTTAAGTATCCTTCCGATATTCAGCTTGATTATGCGTGAGCATTCTGCTCTCCTCTGCTGCATGAAAATGGGGAGAATAAGTAGTCTAGAATAAATATCTTCATTAAAATATGCCAAGGGAGAATCAAATCTGTGTAACTGAACATGTATATACAGTACACTAACATAATATTTAGTCAGATGATCACACAGTGATTATGGCTGTGGCCTTCAAGAGAAACTCCCCTAAACTACCTCTCAGTATATTTTGCTGCATAATAAGCTAATGCTTATTTTATTGTGGTGAAGTAATGAGGCTGGCATTAACTGATGTAATACATGGATAAATATTAAGTTGTTTCAGTTGTTCAGTTACTTACACAGACGCTATCAAGACTGTAGATGGTGCAAAATAAAAGAATAATTTTAAAATCTCTGTGATTCTGATTGAACAAAACACTTGAACACACAAATAATATCTTCATATGTATCAAGTCCCATATGAATGAGACCCTTGAGATACAACTCTTCATCTGGCTTTCCTTGAAATGCAAGACTGCTGGAATATAGTAAAGGCTTCCAATCTCTAAAGCTTGGCCTTACAACAACAGTGGGTACATGTATAAACTAGAACAAGAAAACTCTCCAAGTACAGACAACCAAAAACTTTTAAATCCATCAAGCTGGAAAAAGATGTGAAAACCCATGTGTCGCCTGCCTGCTAGGTCATTCCAGCGAGAGGTGCAACTCCAGGAAGTTTATAGTGACATCCTGATTTGACTAATCCCTATGCAAGGTTGTTTTTTTTCTGTGCTCCTTGGAAAATCTCGTTTTCATCAGCTTTGGCTATGTTCACTCCACCTGTCATTCCATTGCCAGGCCAGCCCAGTATGTTTAAAGAAAACGTTCTGTGTACTGTCACTATAAATGGTTAACAAACCAGCCAAACACCTGTACCACGTGTCAATGAAAATGCTTGCATGTCTGTAGAATCAGGATCAAGAAAATGTGTGGAGTATGTTCTTAAAGCTGTTCCTGAAATATGATCTATTCTGGGAGCTGTAGTATACTTTTAGTTTCAAAGTCTTCCTCCAGCATTCCTCTGGAATAATTATGAGGAAATGAAGCAGCAATCTATAACTGTGAATATTAGTAGTTGAAGGAAGTACCATGTTCTATGCTCGCTTTAATAAATATATATGAAGAATAGGTATAGATTTTACATTTTTGCAGTTTCCTCTAAGGCTCCCAATAGATGTGAACTGAAATTTAGCAGTTCTTCATGTGGTCTCATGCTTCTGCACCTGGAATGCTTGAAGAGCTGAATCAAAACTCAGACTCTAATCGACCAAGATGACATTTAAAATGTCATAGACATAAATGCATAATAATTTCTAAATTTTTATAAGGTGTATAATAGGCACAGTTTACTCTGTCTTAAATATTATGATGTATGATATCGAATTACAGTGGAGAACGCTGTTTTGGAAAGTAAAGATACGTGTTGAGTGGATTGCTTTTACATCCATTTGTAATACTGTATCACTGTTAACTTTTTCACTGGTTTATTAGAATCTTTAGAGCATCAAAGTATACCCCACAACTGGTAATGCATTTTCTTTGCTAACAATAATTAAGATCTGCTGTCATGCAAAAGCCATTCTTACATTAGTTTGAATTTTAAAACAAGCTTTATCTTACATGTAAAAATTGCTTGTACAGTTTTGAAATAAATTAATGCAAATTGGAAGCTTAGGGATGTTTTTTTTTTTTCTTGCACCTGTGAAATACCTTCCTGAATTTAAATTTATAGCCTCTGAACTGTGACCCATTAGATGAAGGAGAGATTTAGACATGGTTGGTGCAGTTGTAGATTAATGTGCCATGCAATCTGTGTGACTACAGGTTAGTCATGCCCATTAGTTTTCCTTCAAAATTTCACCTTTTAATACAGGAAATATGGTTTAACTTTAGATTTTGTTTGTATCTAGTAGCACGTAATCCTCTAGATTAAGTTTTTGTTGTTTTTTTCTTTCCCTTTTTATATGGTTTGCTACGTAATTTCTGTTGTAAAAGGCAAAACTTCTGTCACACCTACCAGTTTCTCCTCTGGGTAGGCAGCATTGTAAATTATTAAATACAACTACAGACAGTGTCATGATAACTTTTAATGTGATGGTGAAGTGAGAGCATTGATCTTATGTAATTTGAGTCAGAAAAATCTGAACAGGTAAACTATTTGTAACTTCTTACAGCTGAATAGGAACATAAGAAATATTAGTAACAGAAAAAGGCCATCTGGTCCAGCTTGCCTGAGTTTGTTTGATTGGTCGATTATAATCTCAACCACCTGCTTTTCCACTGAGCTCTACTTCAGCAGTCCTATCCTATTCCAGAAACAAATGTATCTGTCTCTTGTACACCTTTATAAATCTTTCCTTATAACTTTGATTATTCAGACCTTATGTGGTCTTATGGCTCAGGAGATCACAAAGTCTCAGAAGAGACTGGACCTGATGGGTTCTGGATGCTCAACAAATGCACAGAAAGAAATGCTCCTAATCTAAGGGTTTGTACTCTAGTTTCAGAGAAAATACCTGGATGATTAGGAGAGTGGGGTGATAGAATTAGGTGAACATTAGAATTAGGTGAACAGAATGATGCAGTGATATGATTGCCTTGACCAATTACAAAATGCAGATGTTTATTTTGCTTTTAGATTTGACAACAGACACCTGTACTATTTATAATCTGTACTGACATCCTGCTAAAACCTTATTATTCTTTTCTCCAATTTTTAACAAGGCAGTACTATCTTTCTTGTAATTTTGGAGGGGAATAAGGAGAGTATTTAGTACTCTTAAACTAAAAAAACTAAAAAAGTTCTTTTTGCTAGTAGAGAGGGAAATAAACACCAGCCCTAAGAAGTAATGTTTTCATGCTATAAATGAAGCAACAGAGAGATTTACAGTTCTGCCCATGTCTCTCAATTCCTGTTTACTTTATCAGACTTGCAACTTCTCTATGGCAGTAGTTAAATAATTGGGAATGTTATTTAAATAGGATTAAAATGATTTAAACAACTACTTAAACAATGGCTTGATCTGTTTCTGCAAAATAATATCAACTTTCATATTCTTCAAGTTCTTTATAAACGCATGTGAATTTACTGTTCTATTGTGTTTCAGCAACTAAATCTAAATTAGGTTCACTTGTGGTCATACAATGTTTTCTTTTTTTCTTTTCTCCTTTTTTCCCCTCCCTGGAGGTGAAATAAAGAAGGTTTCTGTGCTATAGCCATGGTCCTAGATTTTGTGATACTTGCACCAGGTGCTGTAAATTATGCTACTTTGATTATCTGGGTCTTGATTCCCTAGTGTAACTCCTAGGAATGCCTCTGGTATTTTAGCTAAGGCTATTCTTAACCTGGACTGCCCCAGTTGTGCTGTGCCTCCCTCTGGCCATTATTCAACTGCTGCTCAGTTTCTCCTGGATGAGTGGCTGAGACAAAAAAAAGACTTTATCCATTGCTGGGGCCTTCTTCCACAGAACGCAAGTAAGCGCTGGGATGAATACGGGGTAGTCATTTAACTTACAAGCTTTGGGAGCTCCCACGCTGGGTATAGAGATAATGGGTACTGGCGTGCATGTAAAATATCCTATGAAATTACACATAAATGCTTACTGTTTGATATGTCTTAACACACTGTAAAACTTTGTACTTACAAGTATGTTTTCCATAATAAAATCAACACTTTGCAGATAAAGATTCTCTGTTTCCCTCTCCTCCCCTGCTAACTGTGGGAGGAGATTGGCTGTGGAGTAACAGGTTTTTTTTTTGTAGATTAGAGTTACGTTTGGAACAATCTGCATAAAGAAGCCAGCAGTATGCCGTCATTTTGGGTCAGATCTTTTGTCTAGCTATGGATTTTAACAGAGATCTCAAAGCAGCAAAAAACCTTTTATTTTTATATTGAAAATAAACCACCCTACCCTTACCAGATAATAATTACACTTTATAAAATAGAGGAGCCTATTTTTCTTAGGCAGGTCTGTTTCCTGTATACAATTTTAGTGTGTGAGGTAAGTCTGTAGTCTAGTATCTTGCACTTCATCGCTTTAATGCTTATTTTTGTGTATTTGGAAAGTACAAAGTACAACAGATGCATCGTGCATTGAGCTTTCAATCTTAGCTTGTTTTATACCTCAGAGCAAACAGATAAAGGATAAAAATTAATTAATTTACAGTGGGTTATATTAAAATGTCATAATTGATCACTTAAAAAATAATTCTTTTCTGTACTTGATATTTTCTGTCTCTGAAATCCTTTCTTTTCCAGTAGCTCTGCTACTAATTATCCAGCAACTAGCTGTAGGCCCTTAAAGTCAGAAAATGCAACATCAGTCAGGAGACATGTGGCTGCAAAAACCAGTGAGCATGTAGGAGGACTGCCTTTACAGGTCAAGCGCTATAGATGTTCTTGGACAAATCAGACCAAATTAGCATCATAGGAGCCTGTGGGTATTCCTGCTCCCCCGTACCTCCGGCTTCATCTGTTAGCTGCTGCTGGTGCCAACCCTCATTTTACACATTCAGACCTGTAATCTGTTTCAGTGTTTGCTGGCAGTGCTGGAGCAGGTTCGGCCACACAAACATCACTACTAAAACTTATGGCAAACATTGAAATGAATTCTATACCTGAAACTCTACTGCGTGTACCTTCACCAGTCTTCAGCTAGCATTCATTTATTAATATTTTGAGGAAAGAGGAAATAGAATGTAAAGTGACTCCTCTGACTGATGGTCAAAGTTCAAGAGATAGCATCAGTAGCAATAGATACGCGAATAAAAGACTTTCTTAAAGGCTGTTTCATGCCTTTTTGCTAAATGTGTGTGATCACATTGCCAGTACCTATATCCCCATGGATGGCTCCAATGTAAAGATGTAATTTTGTAGACCTAATTTAGGCACATGTCTTTGCTCCCTGCTGAAGGGACAGGGCAGGAAGTGGTGTGAGAGAAAACCTTGAAGATAGTATTCTTGTGCTAGAGGCATCCTATAGACAGTCCTAGCTGACACATTTAGACCTGGGCTCTACCAGATGAATCCCAGCTTGATGGGGTACAGAGGCAAGCTTATATGCCCTCTTTCTTTTTCACCTTTAAATTGAGGCTAAGTGCTTTGACAGTTGCCTGTGTTCTCATCTCTTTATCAAATCTACCTTTCTACAAGGCTTCCATGTCCTCCTTGTTAGAATGATAAATGGAAAAGGCTATTAATGTTTCAGCTTGCTTAATAGTGTCCAGAGCCAATCTGTTGTATGACAGATGCAGATGGATGCAGAGGATCTATGGTTAGCTATGTGCTTTTAGGAATGAGAGTGTAATATAAGTACTAAAAACACTGCTTGAAACGTAATCTGTGGAAGTGCAGGTTTCTTTTTGTATGCATCACATGTGCTGTAAATAAGCATTATGACTACCAAATACAGTGGATCAATCACTGTTAAATAAGCACGTGGTATCTGTTATTATAGTGGTTCTTTTTATTTCTCAGGTAAATAATTTGGCACTTGTAAAACAAATGTATAAATAAGTATGGGTGGCAAATCTCACTAAATACCTAAACTTGACTTCAAAGGGTTAACTGTCCTTTGTTTTGGATTGTATAATATGTAATGAACTTGTTTAAAAATCTGTTAAAGTTAATGGATATTTTTCAACTGAATTCAGTAAGTTTTGAATCAGGTCCATAGAGAGTACGAAACTCATATGCATTGCTTAAAGTATCTGTCTGGCTTTTTCTGTGGTTTGCAAATCCACAAAGGAGCGGAATGAAAGTTGGATGTAAATGTTTTTTTCTAGAATATTTTAAAAGTTTATTTAAGGGGAGTGGTGGGTCTTGATGTCCCTCAGGCTTTCCTGATATCTCACTAAATAACAATAGATTCCTTTGCAAATCTAGCCTACATTTCCACACATCTCTCATTCAGGAACTTGGCTTAATAAATCATCTAAAAGAGTCTGCAAGAGAAGATTGTGTAGAGCTAATTCTTCTTTTATATCAGAATAACTCCATTGACTTATCAGTGTTAATTCTTACTGTATCTGGTTTGGAAAAATGAAGAACCAAATAAATGAATGCAGGAATTTGACCTACAAGGTAAAAGTTATGTGAAGGGGCCGTGGATATTTCCTTTGAAAAAGTATGTTTATGCTTTTGATTTGGAGGAATTAAATTCATTCCGGTTCATTCTTTTTTTTTTTTTTTTTTTTTGTGTGTGTATTTCCCTGACCTTCTTTGAATGTATTATTCTGAGCGGTAAAAAGTAAGACTAACATGGCTGAGTTATTATCAGTTATTGTTTTCTTCCTAATATCCTGCAGCTTTATGTTGCTTTAACGTATGCACATTCAGAGTTTTGAACATTGTGGGAAAAGGTTTCACTGGCATTCATTCTTGCCATTAAAGTGCTTCCCATCTGAATATTGCCTGCCAAAGTATGCGGTATCCTGCAGAGCAAGAGGATGAGGACATAGATTGCAATGAAGCTGAACAGTTTGCACTTCCTAATGGTGACACCAGACATCAATCTTTTGTAGAGACAGCCCAGAATTCAGGAGAATAAGAACTCTCACCCCGACTCCCTCACCAAAAAAACTAAAGGAGAATTATCTTCTCCTTTTTTCTGTTTCATTCCAGCAATTTCCTTCTAGGATCGTCTAAGACGAATATGTTCTCAAATTGCATAAGCTGACATTTCAGTGGCTGAGATTATTTTGGGGAAGGAAAAAAAACAAACAAAAACCAAACAAACAAAAAAGTAGGATTTCTGAAGTAACTTTTTTTTTAAAAAAAAAGAATTTATTTAATTTATTCTCCTTTATTTTTATCTTCAAGCTAATGAGTAGAGTGCTAATTTGGCCACAGTTAATGTGTTTCACACATTTATACCACAGTTTGACATCGGTATTCAGTAACACCAAATTATATTATACAGGTTGGCAAATGCTCAGAACTAAAGATTGCCAGTGGTATAACCAGCCATATTTGGAGAAATTTGAGTCAAGTCTGCAGCTTGTATAAAGTGGCACAGATCTATAGAAGTCACTTTACACCAGCTGCTGAGGATCTTCCCCTTTACGCAGAAACGTCTTGCAGGTTTTTATTTTAATATATAAATATAATTTCACCAATGGAATGATTTATAGTTGTGCAATTAATGAGCCATATGCTTCTCTTTGTAGTAAAAAAGGTGCAGAAAGAGCTAAGTGCTGCAAAAAATTGCTACGTCAATGAGCTGCAGAAGTTAACATATACCGTGTCACTCAGTTGAGGCTGTGAGGGTGTAAGGTGGATAAACCTTGCTATAACCAGTAGGAACCCTCACTGAAGATGGTTGAAAAACTTGAGCCCAATATTGGTGGCAAATGCTTGACAGGGCTTGGGACTGGGTTCACAAACAGGATTTTATGCTATGATTTAGTCATCTTTGAAACTGCCACAGCACCAATTGGTACGAGTCAGAGCTGTTTTCAGACTCTTGCACCTAAGGAATCTGTTATGAAAGCCAAAACAACTGGAAAACAGAGTACCTGAATCAAGCCTTATACACCCATGACAAAGACAAGTGACAGTGTAACAGCTGCCGCTGTCATGGTTCCTCGTGGTTCAGGGGCTCAGATCTTTGCTACAGTGATCATCCAGAGCTCAGGCAGACAAAACTTTAACCAGCTGCAGAGCTGCTCCAAGCAATTAGAGAACTTACTTGAACAATTGACTTCAGGATGGCATGAGAAACCAGTTGGTCAGGCAAGTTGGTATAGCAGGATTTGTGTGAGACCTGCTGCGTACTGAAAGACTTGCCAAATATTTCACTATTTTCAGAGGTTACATATATACACGTTACTGAAACTTCATTCCTCCTGTGTGTTTATTCGTATTTTGAATTTTTCCTATTTGTCTTTGTGGAAGTGTCCAAATCCAACATTTGCATGCTAAAATTTCTTTGGATCATTTATCTTCTCAATATCTTTCCCTACAAAGGAATGCACGTTCATTTTCTATTAAAACTCTTAGTGAAGTAAGAGATTGAGTCACTCTGAATTAATTTCTGAATCCTTACCTAATAACCTTTATTCCTTTGTGGTTTTCCGTGGCGTTCGTGGAATCAATTGCTGTTCAATTCCCAGCAACTGTGTGAAAAGCTCACAGGCCGAGTTAAGACTGTCCTAATGTAATTAACTGAGACTCTTACTCTTGTTTACATTGATATAACTACATTGCATGAAATTTAATCCATACAGCTTGGCTTCTGAGGGAACTACTCCTACTAGAAGACATTGAGTCTTAGGGAACGCTGTGGCTTTTTCTAGCTTTTCCATTGATGTCCTGTGCTTATGAGGATGCCAGGAAATAAGATAGGGCACGTATGGGTTGAGGAGATCATTATTTTTGACCTGGCCAAGCTCTGCTCTCCTAACCACGTGATATCTTAAATATTTTACAGATTCAGAAGTGTATCTGAGTATAATTCACAGTCCCCCAGATTCTTGCTAAGAGAGGATATGATCTGGCCCCTTGTTTGTTCTGGGTAGCATATGTAATACTTTGGCTTGTCTTGGTTCTTCCCACGTTTCCCTAGACCATTCTGCATCTTAAGTTTTGCAGATCTTATTGTGGATTTTTTGTGTGGGAGCAGATTTGTGTTTTCAACTGGTATGGCAGCAGATCAAGCAGGAGATTTTGGCTTGTGCAGAGATTCTGGAGGCAGGTTTTGTGGAAGGTTGCTCTGATTTTTGGCTTGTAAGTCATGGGAGTATATACCATGTATTACTTGATTGTAAGTTAGCCCACTCATTAAATAGTTTGCTGACCGCATACAGTAACTTAAGAAGAGGGCTGAAAAACAGAGATAATACTGAACAAAGCACAGAAAAAGCACATCAGGGAAGGATCAGATGCTGAACGCCTAGTGAAATTTCCTAATTAAGCTGCTAGATTGCAACTATGTAGATTAGAGAGTGTCTCATGGTAGCATTATTTTCTGTTTGAGACTGGCTGTGTGTCATGCTGCATGATTGCCTATCCCAGAATTACCTGGGTACTGCATTGCATTTCATTGCAAAATGATCAAAGAGGTCTAGGTGGTACTGAGGTTGAAGAGGCGCTTCTGAGTTGTTCCACTTCTCCTCCTGACAGACAAACTCTGGGAGCAAAGGCTAGCGGATTACAGTTTTCCTATTGTTCTGAACAGACGTGGAACTCCTACTTTCTACATGCTGAGAACTGGTCTGTGTCAGGTGCAAGTGCAGATAGGTGCTTCTCAATAAAAATACACAGAAGAAGAAAGTGAAGAAAATTGCTTGAAGCTATATTGTGAATCAAGTCTAATTCACCACTTGAACTCAGATCTTACAGCTAGTCTTTTGAGACTGAGAATACAAACTGCTAACGCTCACCGTAGCCAAGGCCAAATGTAAGAAAAATGTGTCTTATTAAAAAAAAAAAGAAGTGTAAGTTTCCCTGTATACATGCTGCTTTGTGTGTGGTATATAATACAGTCTTCCAGATAAATTCCTTGGATCTAATCCTGTTCTCATTAAACCCATACAGCCCTACACACACTAATGTAACTGAGGAAAGAGTTTGTTCCTATAAGAATTATATTTCTAATAAGAAAGAAGCAGAAGCTTTTGGCAAATAACCTATATTGCAACTCTTATTGAACATGCTAAAACAAAAAACATAAAGCAAAGAACTGCTTACTGTAGGAGAAGATCAGGTCCGAGACCATCTAAGGAACCTGAAGGCACACAAGTCTATGGTACCTCATGAGGTGCATCTGCAGGTCCTGAGGGAACTGGCGGATGAAGTTGCTAGGCCACTATCCATCATATTTGAGAAGTCATTGCAGCCTCGTGAAGTTCCCAGTGACTGGAAAAGGGGAAAGTAACTCCCATTTTTAAAAAGGGAATAAAAGAAGACCCAGGTAACTACAGGCTGGTCAGTCTCACCTCTGTGCCCGGCAAGATCATGGAGCAGATCATCCTGACGACTATGCTAAGGTACATGGGAAATAAGGGGGTGATTGGTGACAGCCAACATGGTTTCACAAAGGGCAAATCCTGCCTGACTAATTTGGTGGCCTTCTATGATGAGGTTACAGTGTTGATGGATAGGGGAAGAGCAACTGACATCGTGTACCTGGACTTGTCCAAAGCATTTGACATTGTCCTGCATGACATCTTTGTCTGTAAATTGGAAAGACATGGTTTTGATGGATGGAGCACTCGGTGGATAAGGAATTGGCTGGATGGTCACACTCAAAGAGTTATGGTCAACGGTTCAATATCCAAGTGGAGGCCAGTGACAAGCGGTGTTCCTCAGGGGCAAGTACTGGGGCCAGCGCTGTTTAACATCTTTGTTGGTGACATGAACAGTGGGATCGAGTGCACCCTCAGCAAGTTTGCCAATGACACCAAGTTGTGTGGTGGTGTGGACACACTGGAGGGAAGGGATGCCATCCAGAGGGACCTTGACAGGCTTGAGAGGTGGGCGTGTGAGAACCTAATGAAGTTCAACAAGGCCAAATGCAAGATCCTGTACGTCCCATGTACAGGTACTGGCTGGGCGGAGAACAGATTGAGAGCAGGCTGGAGGAAAAGGACTTGGCAGTGCTGGTGGATGAGAAATTCAGCATGAGCCGGCAATGTGTGCTGGCAGCCTAGAAAGACAACCGTATCCTGGGCTGCATCAAAAGAAGCATGGCCACCAGGTTGAGGGAAGTGATTCTGCTCAGCTCTCGTGAGACCCCACCTGGAGTACTGTGTTCAGCTCTGGAGTTCCCCAACACAAGAAGGATGTGGAGCTGTTGGATCGAGTTCAGAGGAGGGCCAAGAAGATGATCTGAGGGCTGGAGCACCTCTCCTATGAAGACAGGCTGAGAGAGTTGGGGCTGTTCAGCCTGGAGAAGAGAAGGGCCTGGGGTGATCTTATTGCAGCTGTCCAGTACTTAAAGGGGGCCTACAGGAAAGCTGGAGAAGGACTTTTTACAAGGGTATATAGTGATAAGTCAAGGGGCAATGGCTTTAAACTGAAAGAGGGCAGATATAGGTTAGCAATAAGGAAGAATTTTTTCACTCAGAGGGTGGTGAGGTACTGGAACAGGTTGCCCAGAGAAGTTTTAGATGCCCCATCCCTGGAAGTGCTCAAGGCCAGGTTGGATGAGGCTTTGGGCAACCTGGTGTAGTGAAGAGTTTCCCTGCCCATAGCAGGGGGGTTGGAACTAGACGATCTTTGAGGTCCCTTCCAACCCTAACCATTCTATGATTTTTTAAATTGTATTTACCAATCACATTTCACTTAGAAAACATCAAATATTCCATTAGAGCATTGTCTGGGTGATTTCCCCAATTCCATCACCTACTTTTTTCCTGTGGGAGAATTTGAACTGGAGAGATTTACAAAATGCAGTAATATTTCCTACTTTCTATAGAAACTTTTGAAAAAAACCCTGTTTTGGAATTGGCCATATCTTGGTCTTGCTTTCTTTTTTGATCGTTACGTAATAAGACACATGAGAAAGCACATGGAGAGAGTCTTATAATTTTGTTCTCCTTCAAATTACTTTCTTCATTTTCCTTCAAGTTATCATCATTATGAATGAAAAAGTGAAACCACAACTCTTCTATAGACACATACATTTCGGTTTCTGTCGTGGGTAGTTGGTGAGCAGTCAGCTGTATTCCTTGAAGAGTGCTTGGTCTGTTTCTTACATTTGTGAGATGTCTTTTAGGCATTATGATTGTAATATTTTTAATGTACTAATGGTTTACAGACTGAGTTTGGGGGTTATCTATTTCACACTTATCCATGGTGTTATTCTTTTGCTTCAAATAAAAAGTTATTGATGATCAGTTTCTTCAGATAAATTTTTAAGACAAAAATTATTTCCAATCTTCAACTCTGCCTATTTTGCCAAGGAATTTAACATAGTCTGTGCCACTGATGTCAGCAAGAATAGGATCAAGGAGTGGGATTTAATTTACTTAACTGTAACAGAAGAAGTCAGAAATAGCTTTAGCAGTTAAATTACTTGTGGCAGAATTGTTTGTTTATGTCTCTAATATTCCTGTGGTATATTTTTGAATGATAGATCATTTAAGCTGACTCACAGATCTGAAAGATTAACATCTTACCAATATTCAGTTACCTTATTCCATATTCTTGTTAGTGTAAGAGGCAGTTTAACTGAAAAATGAATGCTAATAAAATGCCTTTTTAGTAATTCATTTTGAAAACCATTTGACCTTAACTACAATGAAAGTAGACTGTAAAAATCATCATAGATTCCCTTCCTTGAACTTTTCACAATGCTGAAAAATGACTGAGGGAAAGAAGCAAGATCCAGTTACTGTACCCTGTTTGTACAGCTGTACTTCATTGAGTGGAAGCTTGTGTTACACACAGTTTGTGATAGGAAGTAAATGCTTTTAAAACAACTAAGGAGACAGGTCTTTAACCTCCACCTTTTCAGATGCTTTGTTCACTCATTTAGCTTCTGTCGAGGTCTTGGGAAACATTTCAAATACAAATTATTATTGAGTAGTGAAGCTCACCTGAATAATTCATCTCCTGGTGAGCTTGTTAGTCAGAGATGCATTAAGATGTTTTCAGGGCTTTTTTTGAGAGAGAGAGATCACTAATTCTTGATATAGTGAACACTTGTTCCTTCAGGAACAAATGCATTCAAAGAGGGAAGAATTTTCAGATTGAGTGTTAAGCATTTTATGGGAGTTTTAATTCAGCAATCATAAGAATTTTTTGAGGACCTTTGAAAATGATGTTGTCATGTAAATTACCAAACTGTCAAAATTAATTAGATTTAAAATTCTCAGTTTCTAGTGTACAAGACTGTTACCTCCTGTTACAAGACTGTCTAGTCCCCTGAAATGGTGAAGACACCTTGAAATTCATTAAGAGAATTTTTTGGCATTACTTTATATTGCAAGTACATGTTAATCATCAGACCTAAACTATTTGATGTAAGCTTGGCACCAGGTAATTTCAGGACTTTAAATACACATTATAAGATGATTCTGTGAATGAGATTCTTGTATCTGCCAAAGGCACTTCTCTAATTGCTGCAGCGAAACAAGTCAGTGGCAATGGGAGTGTGCAGCTGGCCGTTAGCCAGTAAACTTTTAATTTCTGTAATCAGCTGAGGGTTTTTGTACACTTCATTCCTTGGAATACACGTGACCTTAAATTTAGGTTTATGCTAAACACACATTATTTGGGCCGCATTAACCACCCACTTTCTCATTTGCTATAACTAAGGTCATCCTTGTAGCTATCCATCTGATGGCCATGAACGTTTTTAGTCTTAACCTCCCACTTACGACTGTCCAGATATCAATATACAATGCAGAGGGGCTGCCCAGATCTGCACTTAATTTTGAAGTGTTCTTCTTCACTGCAGTGCATTAGAGGTGTCATGCCTTCAGAGGACATGGCTGACACTGGTTTTGCCCGTATTCCAGCAACTTTTTTTGAACCGTAACACAATAGAGCCATTGCTCTCCTTTGGCTGCGTCCAGGGTTCTCAGCAAGTGACCGTTTGTTTTTCCATTTGTCACTAGTGGGCAGGCAATCGCTGTGTTTTGCGGTCTGTGTTATAAGCGGGCTTGAAGACTTACGTGTTCCAGAAAACTGTAAGCATAACATCAGAAACCCGTTGAGTTGTTTAAATTTGAAGCATGAGATTTTTGGAATGTTTTGTGTCCCCTTCTAGTCCCCTTCTAAACAAATGCAGGCATGAAAGCATCCGCAGTCGTTGTCTCTCTGAACCTCATAACAGGACTCTTACTGACTCATGTTACCAGGACTCCGCTAAGGCTTTCTGGCTGTTTAACTCTCATCTCACACTCTCATTCTTCTTCTCTTCCTGCAATGATTTTAGTTCCTGCCACAGCCTCACCTTCCACAGCATGAAAGTTACACTGACTTGTGTCTACTTACTGACATTGAACCCAGCCTACCCAAACTCGGCTCTGAGCATTAGATTTTATTACCTGCTACACTATGGTCAAATAGTGAAGTGTAAATTGGGGGATTAGTTGCTTTTAACTTAACAAAAAAGGCCTGGGAAGCAAATGTTGCTTTGTTCTCGAGTACATACCTCATTAGAAATTATGTGTTTTGCAGAGGTTAATATACTATGGGCAGCGCACCAAATACATCACAGTTCTGAAGATTACAACTTATTCACAGCCTTGAGACAATCTGTACTGCAGAAATACACCTCCTGGGTAAGTTATGCAAGATTCAACAAACATATTAATATCAGCAAGATTTAGTAAAAGTGAAAACATGGTGTTTATTTCCCTTTGAAGAAAAACATATAAATTATGTAAGATGTTTGACACTGAAAGCACAGAAGTTGAAACTGAAGAATTAAGCTTTAAAAATACATTCATTAATCTTTTTAAGGCAAACTTGGAAAGAGGTGCAGTAGTTAAGTTTAAGAAGGTTAATTATAACCCTGCATTTATATTTTCATAACTTTTTGAGTAAAATGGGACATTTTTTTGCGTTCTGTTATTCATGCATAAGTATGGGAAAAGATCAGATTATAACATAACTATTCTAGAATATGTCTGTGTAACTGAAAGAAGCAGGGAGAGAAATCATTGCTAAAGATTGCTTTGGGCATGTGAATGTATTTATTTGTCTCTGCTCATTCACATCATGTGACTGCACTCTAGTAAGTAAGGGCAAAATGCCACTGCTTTTACCTAGTGTTATTTCAGATATAATGGATTTAAAATGGTGAACTCTGCACATGCAATATAAATTAAGAACAGTACTCATTTACAGATTAAAAAAATGTATATTTCCAAATACATTCATAAATGTAACATACTATTGAGTGTTTAGTTTTGGACCCAGGATAACTACTGATTTCCTCAGTTTCACCCGCATGTTCTCTTGACTATTTTTTAACTCAGATTGTAGTTTAGTGGGTTGGTTGTTATTTGTTTTTTTTAAAAAGAATAATATCTTCAAAATTTGAATTTTCAGAATTAGAGTTCAAAACCAACATTCAATGTTGTTTTGTATCTATAAAATATGTAAATGCTCTTCTCCAATGATGTGTAATACTTGTGGTGGAGGAAAAAACCCACAGTCCTCTGGCAATCTCTACATCTAGCCTATGAGCAAATGACTCAAAGCCAAGAGTGTGTGCTCACACATGCAAATCCAGTGTAACTCCGTTAACTTCAGTAAAGTTAGTCTGGATTTATGCTCACATAAATGAGCATGGACTTATCCTGTTGTTCATAACTATTTCAAGCCCGTGACATTAGATGAGTTAAAGGGCTAGGTTCCAAAAAATAACTAGTTCTGGAAATTGTGGAACAGATACATTTTGTTTTGTTTCTTACAGTCTTCTTTGTGAAGTCTTGGGGTTTTTTTTAATTCAGAAAATAGTCATCTAATCTAGTAGAAGTGCCTCAAATTTAAATGGCCATAATGAACAGTAACGGAAGGGATGTGTCTCTGTCACAACTCTGCTTCCTATGTAAATACTGCCATGTTAAAGATTTAACCTTTGCACATTTACCCATTGGGACCATATGTGCAAATGCTTAACAAAAACAATAATTCAAAAAAGACAAAAAGCCTGTGTGTACATATGGGTGTGTGCTTGAGCACTTTGTCTGCCTGTGTGATTTTGAGGATGATACCTCAGAGAGCATAAAATATTCAGGAAGGCCAAGATGTCTGGCCTCCTTAGTTTCTGAAGACCATCCTCAGGACCACACTGGTATCACTTGGCAAATAATGTATATACAATTAAAATTAATTTGCTTGGAGGAAAAGGAAACAAACCTAGGAATCCGTAATACTTTCGTGTGAGGTTTTTTTCCACCAAATATTTGGTGTTAGCTGAGACATTTGGTTAATGTAAATATCAATTTACCTCCTCCTGAGAACTTCTGAGAGATGTGCCAGTTTTCTTTCTCCAAAGACTTACTGTACATGAACACAATTCTTTCTAGTTCTTATAGCACTGCTGGTTTTTTGGACTCCCACACTTGTCCAGAACCCCAAGGATACATCTGCCTTGAAGCTGAAACTCAGTGAAGCCTTCTGTTAATGTCAGAGTGATCCGATGTTGCTGAATGTGTACTGTGGAATGCAGCTGGACATACAGTTTTGTGGCAGCTGTGAGAAAGTTTTGGTGGATGATCTGGGATTGTGGGACTATTCTGCTGCCAACTCTATTGTGTTTTAAGTCAAACATTATAAGATAAATAAATCAGCATATTAATCTGTGTGGGTTGTACTTGAGCTGATTGAAAAGATGTGAAATGAAAGAGAAGAGAAAAACATGCTTGAAGTACAATCAGTGGTGTGAGATGTGTTCCTGAACTTGGAACCAAATGTGTATTGCTTCATGTTGTTTGCACACACAGTGTTTCTGTTTATCCAGTGGAGGGGCTACAGAGAAGCAGACCTACTGTTAGACTGAGAGATGGCTTTGAAGCCCATTCTCCAGGAAAAATATGTGCAAAAAAAATGTTTATTCGTTTTTAAGAAGAAATCATCAAGCTAATGCTATATAAAGTTGTGTTGTGTTTTTGTTTTTTTTTTTTTCCTGATGAAACGCTCAGTTAAAGTGTAATTGTGAAAGGAGAAAGTAATATACACACTTTGAAAAGCTGTGATTTAATTCTCTGAGTACCAGTTCTCAACTATCCTCCAAGGGTAAGGATTAATTGCAAATATTACATCCATAATAAATTGATAGCTTTAGACTATGCATTTAGATAAAGGGTTGAATTATGCCTCATTGGTTTAAAAGCCGTTGAAACATCTGTATATAAATCTGGAAAGGGAACAGGCAACGCTGTTCTTTTCAGCACAGAGTCACAAAGTTCACGGCTTATCTACTGAGGAGTCTGCCAAGTCTGGGACTTGTAAGGGATGGGGTTTTTTTTCAGCCCTTACCTTTAACTCCTGCAGAATTCTCACAGAAGTGTAACCCACATGAACTAGCCGCTGGCCGCTGCCCCTCAGCCCCGCTGCACCCCGCAGCCCCTCCGCGGCCACATCGGCAGGTGGCCCCGGAGACTGAGCGTGGAAACGGAGGGGCTCAGCGCAGGAAACTCAGCTCTCCTGCTACACCTCAGGAGTTTCAAAATTTTCCTTTTCTGTAGTGGAAGAGCTTATAAGCTTTTACTTAGAAGTGAGAGGGAGAAAAGTAGAGCAAGCCCATGCCAGAGAGTGTGCAGCAGCCGCACACCCTTCAAAAGGGACGGTGCCCAACGGGTAAAGGCACGCAGCGACAGCACGGTGGCCCAGATAGGAGCCCCTCTCCACCCCCTCTGTGAGTGCCTTTCCCATCAGGTTATCAGTTATTGTGGCTCACTCTCAGTCTCTGTTGCTGAATCCACAAGTGGGAAAAGATCTGTGACTGTGATAAATGTTTTTCTGCAGTTTTGACCAGAAATTCCATCTTGAAACCAGAACAGCTTTTCCTCTACAGATTAGTGAAAGTTGGTACATTCCCATGAAGTGTTTTGATTTGGTGAATTGACATTTCCAGTGAAAAAGTATTTAATGATTTTTTTTTTTTTCCCCCAACATTGATCTGATTTTTCCAATGGAACCACAAATAGGAGAAACTAAATCTTTTGTATGGGAGAAGTTTTAATTCCTCCCTATGGATTCTGCTTTTGTAAAGGATCTTTGAAATCCTTTCTGTGCAAAATACAGCTTACATTGCAAAGAAACATGAGGCAGTTAGGAAAGCATTCTCCTTTGTCAATCTCAAATTTACTTGTAGATTTATACAAAATTTCCCTCATCTCACTGCTTAGCAGTGAAATCCTAGTACTCATTGTGAGAAGTAGGTTAGAAAATAAGTATGAAGATGATCCTTCCTTCCCCTCTGAGTCCTCTGTAAATACTACCAAATTGCCTCTGATACTTTTAGGGAAAAGGCATATAATTTTTAACTCTACTTTCAATCTTGCAACCACTTCCATGAGCAATCTGAAAACCATTTATTATGATTTTTTTTTTGAATCAACTTCCTCTCCATTCCTTTTAAAAAATTTCCTGCTCTTACCATGCCATTAGACAGGTACAATCAACAATAAGAGGAAACTGCAGCAGCTTTACTTAAATGTGGCCATGTGCCTTACTCCTTCGTTGGCTTCTTTGTGAGATAACCTTTGAGAAAAAGCATGCCAGCCTTCTGGCTGTTGTGAGGCAAATGTCTCTCAGTCTCTCTTTTTATTTTTTATAGCTTGCCCTTTTAATAATTAAACACTAAGGGGGTCCAGGTTAGAGGAAGAAGAAAAAGGAACTCTGAAGAGAGTTTGACTCCATGCCAGTGTTCAGGGCAATTCTTCTAAAGCATGGGAGGCCTGCACTATGTTTCTGTTTCAGAGCATGGAGAATTATGGGTTTGAAAGTCACTCTTCTGTTTAGTAGTCTTCTGCACAAGGCAATCTGATCTACATTTTTAATTCTTGAGGAAGGCTCATGCCCAACTCTTCTCCAGAATTTCATGCCTAAATGCCTCATCCCCCTCAATGACATTTACTAGCTCCCACCTTAGGTAAGATTTGCTATGAATTTTTGTGAGTTTACTTAGACTGAGTGATTTTTAGGAATTGAATGTGCAAATTTCATATTCCAAATATATTTTGCTTTTTTTTTTGTTTTATATACAAACACTTCAGGTGTTGAGGATCAGACTGATTAAAACAAAATAGTTGTTTATATTGTTTCCCCCAAGTTCAAGAAGCTCAGCATAATCCTTCTATCACCTTTGAATTCCTTTACTTCTTGGAAAAGAACTTTGAAGACATACAACCAGGAACACGCAATATGTAGTTTGTGGGGCAGCTGTGATCCATGAAGCCTTTGAATGTAGTTTTTGAAATCACAGCTGTCCCAGCCCTACCAGATGATGCTGAAGCTGCAGTGACTTAAGGGTTTCTTTCTAACATTTCAGTCATTGGTGTTGAAGCCATCAGACTGAGCTGGGATTGCAGGGCCTTAGTCCTCCATTGGCTCGTGACAATGAGATACGGCTGTGGTGACTTTCTCGAGAGCATCAATCACGTCACAGGGATGGAGGTGCAGCCCCAGTGTGACATCTTACCTATTGGGTAGGCTTTTTGATAAAAACTAAGGGAATATCTGCATTAAATGCTGTGTGCAGACCTACACTAAAGGAATTCCTGGCTCAGGAGGCTTATTATGGCTATCAGATCGCTTTCTCTGATGTTCAAAGATTTGATTTTTTTGTGAGAAGGACAATAGGAATTTGAAAACAGTTTGCTAATTTTGCTCTGTGTTTCACAGGGAGCTCTTATCTATTATCCAGATTTTCCCTGAGCGCTGAAGAGATTTAAAGTTTTGAAGATACCGCCACTACTGTTTGTTTTAGAAAAAATATCTGTGTTTTAGGGAAGGATTAACTTTCTAATGCAGCTGGTATAACACAATGTTAGGTAGAAAAAAAAAAAAAGAAAAAGCCTTTTTCTGAAGAAAGCAGACCAACTTTTAACATGTGAAGGTCTTGGAAGTCTTATTCTATGTCTCAGCCAGTTAAGCAGTTAATTGTGAAATTCCTGGGACTTTACTCTGTATATAAGATATCAGTGTGATTCCTAAGTAAGCAGTTTTCTGAAACTGTTTTCATGCTAGCATATCTTTAGAACTCAGCAATATACTGGGGCTTCGAGGGAGATGCTGTGAGAAAGTTAAGGTGAGAATTTGTAATTAACTTTGAAAGCCAAGAAAACTGCCTTGCCTTTATGGTGCTCATGTAGAGAGTTTTGATAGAAAAGCTATAGTGTTATAAATTCACAGCTTGCTTACGCTGTGATAATTCTCCCCTATAAGTGAACCCTTCATGTCAAGGGTATGTTGCTGTCTGCTCCATATAGTACACAGAATAAGCACATAAGCTCAGGATTTCTGAGTTCTTTTCTTGAATTTTCTACCTGCTCACATTACGACTTTTGGCAAATCACTTTTGCAGCAATTTACGTCTCATTTGCTATAGCATATCTAGTAGTAACATAGTAATCAGTATCTATTCTACATAATGTCTACATTATGGATGTATTAGAAGAAGCAATTATCTTATGCAGTGCTTTGAGCTCCTGAGATAGTACTTTGTTATATCATCACAAGTTTAGAATGATATATCTAATTTATATTTTCTTTCTCATTTTTCAGATTTTCAACTTGCCCATGGCTCTTTTTATTCCACCTTCAGTGTTTGCTGTTCATCTACAGTTTAATCTACTTTACCAGTTTTGGATACATACAGAGGTAAAACCAGGTTTTTAAACCATACCTAAACAGTTAGCCTGGAGCAGTGTCCTGGAAATTTGCTAGCAGCTGATTTATTGTGTAAGAAAAATCTTTGTCTGACTTCTTTAAGGAGAAACATCTGTTCATTTTTATTCCTTTTTCTGAATATATATTGCTAAGTTTATAAGAAGCAATGAGGCCAGTTGGTCCTGATTAGATTAAAAAAAAGTAACTAAGGAATCAAAACTTTTTGCTATTTTAATACTGTATTTTCCCATCTTGCAGCTTATTAAACATTTCTGGCAGATACTGAAACTGATTTCATTTCTCAGATAAATATTTTAGGGAAAAATATACAAACCCCACTGCTTCTTAAAGATTATTTAGAGTTAAAACTGAAGTCAGATATTGTTTCCTTCTTACTGCAAGTGCTTCTCAGGTGAAAATGCTCTTTCATTATCTGATGGCTATTTGTTTATGACTGTTTATTTATTTATTTATGAATTTATTTATGAATTTGTTTATTTGTGTTTTGTGAGTACATAGACCGTATCTATTTTATGTACACATACACTTAATAACCCACAGTAATTAGTAGGTAGTTTCCCAGACTTCTCGGGTGGTTGAACGGCTGCCTGCTTTCTCCCTCGTGCTACAGTGGAGGTGTTTAAAAGCATCCCGTGTTATATGTCAGTAGCCCCTAGCGGACTGTGGGCTAATTATCTCTGCAGCGCTTTTACTCCTTTGATTTTTTCTGACTGTACAGATGCTTTTTTCCCTCTGTAGTTTCATTATGTGATCTATAAGACGATTCTTTTGGAAGACAATTTTATTTTCTTTACTTGCTCTTTTAGGTGATTATGTTAAATTTCAGGTTTTATTTTCTCTTTTCTGTGTGTTTTCTTTAAAAAAAAAATATTTTTAAAAAAAGCTACTTACAGTGGCCTAATAGAAAACTTCTATTGTTGAAATATCACTTCTGTTCGGCACATTTCTAAAATCATTAATATATGTCTAAAATTATTAATACATGTTGCTCTGCAACACCACGTGAATAGGAGAGGCTTACACACATCACCAGAACTAGCACAAACTCAAGCAATACACAATTAAACTTGTCAAAATTTTTTGAACAAATTTGAACACTTTGAAATTATACCCAATGAATATTCTGAGTCACATGGTAGCAAAGTTTCTTTGATCATGCCTTAGGTTTCCCAAACTGGTTTAACTGTGTTTTACCACTAAGAAAAGTATATTATATCTCATCTACCTCTTCTCTGCTGTCTAAAGCCATTTCTTCTTGGCTGAGATTTTTCTTATGTTCTGCTGTGTAGCAGTAACTGGATGAGTCTTAGCACTGGTGAGACAGGGTGCGTCTGAAGTTTCTAAAGTGAATTTCAGAGACTTACGAGTCACCTACATCCCTCTAAAGCGCTAAATCCTTCATAGGGCTTATAAGGAATTTCCATAGCGTATGTGCTATGTGCCAAGTTTAGACACTAGTCTAAACAGGAATGAATTTCAGTCTCAATGAAAAGATAAGAACTCTTTGCTATTAAAGTATCGTGCCAGTAGAAAAACAATGGATCTTTTGTACTGATCCAATCCTAGATCTTTGTTTACAAGGGAAGATATTCTTAATATTGATACTGTTGATTTTGTAGCACAGCTAAAATTGGTTGAAATATGTTGAAGTCATGCTTTAAGGTAAAAAAACAGTTCTAACTATCTTACACTAATGATAGTAGAATGAAAATCCTTTCTGTAAGTCTCAGTTTCCTAACATATGAGGTTTGTTTGGGGCTGCAGGCCAGGGGTGATACAGAAAACATCATCATATCTCAGTGACTGCTGCTAGCTCTTGCGCTGAGAACTGAGATTCATCATCCGATGACACCAAGCTGTGTGACACAGTCGACACACTGGAGGGGAAGCTATCCAGAGGGACCTTGACAGGCTTGAGAGGTGGGCCTCTCTGAACCTCGTGAAGTTCAACCAAGGCCAAGTGCAAAGTCCTGCAAGTGGGTTGGGGCAATCCCAAGCGCAAGTACAGGCTGGGCAAAGAATAGATTGAGAGCTGCCCTGAGGAAAAGGACTTGGGGGTGTTGATGATGAGAAGCTCAACATGAAATGATAATGTGCACTTGTGGCCCGGAAAGCCAACTGTATCCTGGGCTGCATCAAAAGAAATGTGGCCAGCAGTGGAGGTGGAGGGAGGTGATTCTTCCCCTCTACTCTGCTCTCTTGAGACCTCCCCCACCTGGAATACTGCGTTCAGGTCTGGAGTCCCCAACACAAGAAGGACATGGAGCTGCTGGAGCGAGTCCAGAGGAGGGCCACGAAGACAATCTGAGGCCTGGAGCACCTCTCCTGTGAAGACAGGCTGAGAGAGTTGGGGTGGTTCAGCTGGGAGGAGAGAAGGCTCTGGGGTGATCTTATCGCAGCCTTCCAGTACTTAAAGGGGGCCTACAGGAAAGCTGGAGAGGGACTTTTTACAAGGGCATGTAGTGACAGAACAAGGGGTAATGGCTTTAAAATGAAAGAGGGTAGACTGAGATTAGATCTAAGGAAGAAATTCTTCACTGTGAGGGTGGTGAGGCACTGGACAAGGTTGCCCAGAGAAGTTGTCGCTGCCCCATCTCTGGAAGTGTTCAAGGCCAGGCTGAATGAGGCTTTGAGCAACCTAATCTAGTGGAAAGTGCCCCCAGTCCATGGCGAGGGGTGGACCTAGTTGAAGTTTAAGATCCCTTCCAACCCAAACCATCCTATGATTCTATGATCTTCTAGCAGCTCTGGTGTCCTCTGGGAGCCTGTGGCATGTGTAAGAAGGGGACAAAGGAATCCGAGTCAAGCAGTGAAGAGAGGAGTGAGCCTGGGGGGGCTGCCCTCTGCCACCTCTCCTTCTGGGCAGGCAGCTGCCCACGCTGGGCTGCTGCCGCTCGGCTGGAGATGGCCGCAGCGGCACAGCGTGGAGCACTCCAAAGCACCCGGCTCCTGAGGTGCCGCTGGGCTGAGTTCGTCCTGACAGCATTGCTGAGGCTCATCGGGCCGGCTGGGCACAGCGCAGCTGCAGCAGAAAGAGGGCTAAGAGTTGAGAGAAATGGCCATGCAGACACCAGGTCAGTGAAGATGGAGCAGGAGGAGGTGTGCCAGAGCTGAGATTCCCCTGCAGCCTGTAGTGAGACAGCATTAGCCCCTGCAGCATATGGAGATTAAGGGTGGAGCAGTGATTCACCTGCAGTTCGTGGAGAACCCCACGCCAGAGCAGAAATGTCTGTGCCTAAAGGATTTGTAAAGGACTGTCTCCATGGGAAAAGGACCCTCATGCTTTGGAGACTGATGGTGGAGCGGACATGTCTGTGGGAAGGAACTCCATGTCAGGCAGGTGGCTGCACCCAAAGAAGCCGTGACTCTCTGGGAAAAGGCCGTGCTGGAGCAATTTGATGGGTAAGGATTGCATCCTGTGGGAAGGACTCACGTTGGAGAAGTTCGTGGAGGACTCTCTTCCATGAGGAGGGGTCTCATGGTGGAGCAGGGTAAGAGTGTGAGGAGTCCTCCTCCTTAAGGAAGAAGCAGCAGAAACAGCATGTGATGAACTGACCTGCAACCCCCACTCCTCATCCCCCCTGAGCTGCTGGGGGAGGAGGTAGGGCTGGGAAGAAGGCAGGGGTAGTGGATGGTGTTTTTAAGATCTGGCTTTGTTTCTCATTATCCTCTCTGAATGAACTGTTAAATTAAATTGATTTGTCCCCAAGCTGAGTCTGTTTTGCCCAGGGCCGTGGTTGGTGGGTGATCCCTCTCTGTTCTTATCTCGACCCTCAGGCCGTTTGTTACATTTTTCTCCTTTCCACCGCACCTGGAGGGAGGAGTGAGGTACCAGCCCTATGGAAGCTTAGCTGCCCACTGCACTAAACCACAACAAAATGTTAAGTATGTCCTTAGATTTCTATTGCTTTATGTTTCCTTAGGCAAGATTTAGCCCTATATTGACTAGTCAAATATGTTTGGAAATTGTAACTTCATGACTTTTGATTACTCGTATTTCTCCTTCAGAAAAAGAAAATCTATTAAGATACAGTAAAAAAATTATCTTTTCTTTAATAGGCTTTTTTTTCATAGCACTGAAAAGCTTAATAAGAGTAATGCACAATTTATTGTTTTATGAAAGGAAAAAAGACATAATCTTTAAGCAATAGGAAAGAACAAAAGCATCTGACAGTTTCTGAGGAAAGATGTTTTGGTTTGGGAGTAATTTAAATTTAATTCGATAGTTACAAGAGAAGGATTGTGTTGTGCTGAAACTTTCTATGCCATGTTTCTGCCTAGAGCAAAATTTTATAGCCAAAGTATGATCCCTGATATTTTCCTATACTTTAATTTAGAATGTGTGCAGTGCTGTTTCAAACAATGCTAAGAGAAGTTTCCTGTGTTATAACTTTGACCTTGTTCATATTTATTACATCAGTTTTTGTCCAGCTTTCCTACCAGCAAATCAGATGTGGTCTATTTTATTTTAACTCAAGTGGCTCGTATATTCCTGTGAAGACAGTATACCAAATCATAAAGATCAAAAGTACCCACTCATTCTATCTCAGTTAGACTTCTTTATTTCCTGCATACTTGGTATACATTAGCTTTTGGCCTTTAATATAAAGTAGTACAGCATTTTAAATACCATAAATGTTATATAAAGATTCTACTATACCATAATTTTAATCATAATAAAAGATCTCTAGCACCAAAATCAGAACAGGTTATTGATACAAGAAAGGCATTTTTGTAATTAATAAAGAATATTTAGGTGCGCTAGAGTGAAAACACGACTTTGTGACTTAAATTATGCATTTGCTTTAAACTGTATTCTCCCATTAAGAGCTTTGCTGTCTGAAGTTCACTTTTTTTCACAGCTTCTGTGCATTATTGCACTGTGTACGTGACAGTCGGAAATGATATCAAAAATTTTCCAAAGATTTTTAAAAAATCTCTGAGTAGCACCAAGGTATTGAAATAAACTCATAATGGTTTAATTAAATGAAAAATGAAAAAAACCCCACCCTCCAACCCAAAAACAACTGAAAAAAACAGTTTAATGGTTCATAAAGATAGGATCTCAATAAATCAAGAGAAAACAATTTTTGGTCCTATCCAACTCTATTTAGGTCAATAGAATAAATCAGTCAGTAGATCTGCTCTTCAATGGTCTGGGAAAAATGTTTGTATGACTAGACCATTCTCATCTAGATCATAAAAAGAGTAAAAAAAAAAAAAAAACCAAACCACAACTCCAGTCAAAGAGCACTAAAAATCTAACTTTTCAAAAGCCACAAAATGTTTCAGGACTGTTACTGACAGATAGAAATACTCCATTTCAGTTTATTTTCACAGGTGATTCGGAAGGTCTATGGCTCCTATTAAACTATATCCTTCCGTTATGCATTTATTACAACCAATAAGTTAGGTGTGTTTATAACCTGATAGACACCTGTGAAAAACAGAAATTAGTTTCTGTTGGTTTAGCTGTAATTTTTATGAGATGTCAAATTGTATTTGGAAAGTATCAGCTGAATCAATCCCTGTTGGTAGTAATTGCAGCAGCAGATTATTCCTTGCCTGTTTGATCTTTGACATGCATTAGTTTCTGTTTAATTTTCTAATTTAAGGAAAGACTGTAATCTGCCCTTTACCATACTCACAGAAGTCAGGTTTCTAAAGGCATCTCTTTTTCCTTCATTTAAGTCTTCCTACCTCATCAAACTCTGGGAGCAGAAAAAGGTGAACCACTACTATTAACCAGGAGTAACATGGGTGAAAACAAGTGAGGAATGGGAAGAATTTTGGCAATGCCTCATGCAGGCTGGAAAAAGAGACATGAAATTGCTACAGGTATAGGAAAAAATATGTTTGTTTTTGTCAGAAAACACCCAATTCAGCTAAAATGAAACTTGCTGTAGAAGTACATTGTATTTGAAAAAAAATATTTTGCGCTTATGTGCAATGTATGCTGATCTATGTGGCTGTGTATGACTTTCTTTAGCTTTGAGTTGTGCTCAGTTTTCTTTAATGAAAAGCTTTGAAAGGGAGAGAAATTGTGGAGGCTTCACACTTTCATGAAAAGGAATTATCTTCCTGGCAGGAAGCCACGCAGAGCTCATCAGGGCTCCCTGAGTACAGGTGAGCTGCTGTGACCCAATCCTGAAGTCCTTACATCCGTCAGCTCTTACCTAGGAAGATGGCCAGATTTGGAAGAAGTCTTCTATGTTTTTTTTTGTTTTTAAGAAATATGAGCATAGAGTCAATAAGGAAATTAAACAAGCAGAATAAAGAACCAAGTAAAATTAAGTAAAATACATTAAAATGTATGTATTTCTTTTAAGTAGCAGTACACCTGTGATTACGGTATCAATAGCAAAAGCTATTCTTGCAACTCTAGAGGACATATGTAGCTTTTTAAGCAGAAACTGTTCGAGATTAAAGTCTATTGGATGACTGTTAAAAGAAACATAAAATCTTTAGGACAATGTGATAAATAAGTGACAGCAAGAGACAATAGATAAAATATTCAGTTATTAATTCCCAGGCCCTAATAATTGTACTTGATCCTCTATTTCTTTGCAAATTTCATTTTTCCATTTTCTTGGACCTGCCTTTTCCAGATTGTGTGCTGTAGTCTCAATTAAATAAACAAGACAGGAACACAGGAGTAAACAAGTGTAACAAGGTTTATTTAAAATACTTTCAGTAGTTCTGTAATTTAGAAGAAATTTAATAATCAGTTTGTTAACACTGAAAGGTAAATTTCATCAGGAGATGAGACTTTGAATTTAAAAAGCATTTTAAGAAAACTTATTTGACTACAATGCTTTTGGGTGTTTGCAGTAGGAAGAAGATAGTTTTGGTTTTGTGGTTGCTTTGTGGAGTTGGAGAAAGATTTTTGGTAATGAGCTAAAATCATCAGTAGTTTGCAAATGAAAAATGGAGATGCTCTGCTGGTAGTTAAAAAAAAAATCTTGAGGCCTTGTTTACAAGGACATATATTTATGCTTAAATTAGTTATGCAGTGAATAGTTCCTGTAAGGTCAATGAGTAATGAGTCAAATTTAACGTGTACAAGTTTTTGCTAAATGGTGAGATACAAGTGCTATTGAATGGATCACAGTGGAAACAGAGTACGATGGACTGATGTGATTTCCTGTTGAGATGAGAAATGTGGTTTGTTTTTTTGTCTTTGTTTTTAATAAGGAGCATCACCAGTAAAAGGTAAAATCAGTAATAATCCAATGTATTGAGTATAATTATGAAATCACAGTCTCTCTTGAATTTGATATTGAAAACTCATTTTGAATTCAAATTATGCTAAAAACCCTTTCATTTTCTGTATTCTAGTACGTTGGTTCATTTAATGAAAGAACAAGATTATTTGGTTTGATTTAGGCACTATACCCCAAAACAGATATGAGTCTGTCCGATGTGCCCTTTCAAATTAGAAACACACACGTTTGTCCTAGTCAAGTTACAAGTGATCAATCTAAAAACTTACCGTTCATGAGACTTTTGCTGAAAGTTATTGAAAAGGTGAATGTAATGTAGAGGTGATATACAGCCATTGTCCTAGTCTGACGTTCACGACTGTGTCTGAAAACTCTCAGTGATGCAAATGATTTAAGTGGAATTCCTAGAAACAGACCACATCATCTGACAGCCTATTGTGTTTTAGAAGCTAGATTTTCTCACTGTTACAAAGATCCAAGAAATTATTCTAAAACCAGTGGGGAATGAACTAATCGCTGATTTGCATCAAGAACAAAACTTTGGTTTACGAAAGAAGCAGAACTAAGGAAAATGTGGAGCCTCTCCAGAAGGAAACGGGACACCTGGTTACCCGGGATATGAAGAAGGCTGAGGTACTAAATGACTTCTTTGCCTCAGTCTTCACTGACATGTGTTCTGTGCCCACTGCCCAAGTCACAGAAGGCAAAGGCATGGACTGGGAGAACGAAGAACTGCCCACTGTAGGAGGAGATCAGGTTTGAGACCATGGGACTTGATGAGATGCATCCGCGGGTCTTGAGGAGCGTGGCACGTGAAGTTGCTAAGCCACTACCCATCATATTTAAGAAGTCATGGCAGTCTGATGAAGTTCCCACTGACTGGAAAAGGGGAATCATAACCCTCATTTTTAAAATGGGAATAAAGGAAGACCCAGGGAACTACAGGCCAGTCAGTCTTGCCTGTGTGCCTGACAAGATCATGGAGCAGATTCTCCTGGAAACTATGCTAAAGCATATGAGAAAAAAGGAGGTGACTGGGACAGCCCACATGACTTTACTAAGGGCAAATTGTGACTGATAAATTTGGTGGCCTTCTATGGCAGGGTTACAGTGTTGATGGATAAGACAAGAACAACTGACATCGTCTACCTGGAATTGTGCCAAGTATTTGACACCATTCCGCATGACATCCTTGTCTCTAAATTGGAGAGACATGAATTTGATGGATGGACCACATGGTGAATAAGGAATTGGCTGGATGATTGCACTCAGAGAGTTGCAGTCAATGGCTCGATGTCCAAGTGGAGACCAGTGATGTGTGATGTTCCTCAGGGGTCAGTATTGGGTCCAGCGCTGTTTAACATCTTTATTTGCAACACGGACAAGTGGGATCAAGTGCACCCTCAGCAAGCTTGCTGACAACAAGAAGCTGTGTGATGTTGTGGACACGCTGGAGGGAAGGGATGCGATCCAGAGGGACCTTGACAGGCTTGAGAGGTTGGCCTCTGTGAAGCTTGTAAAGTTCAACAAGGCCAAGTGCAAAGTCCTGCACATGGGTCAGGGCAATCCCAAGCATGAGAACAGGCTGGGCAGAGAATGGATTGCGAGCTGCTCTGAGGAAAAGGACTTGGGGGTGCTGGTTGATGAGAAGCTCAACATGAGCCGGCAATGTGCGCTTGCAGCCCAGAAAGCCAACCGTATCCTGGACTGCATCCAAAAAAGCGTGGCCAGCAGGTCAAGGTAGGTGATTCTGCCCCTCTACTCTGCTCTTGTGAGAGCTCACCTGGAATACTGCGTTCAGCTCTGGGGCCCGCAACTTAAGAAGGACATGGAGCTGCTGGAGCGAGTCCAGAGGAGGGCCACGAAGACAATCTGAGGCCTGGAGCACCTCTCCTGTGAAGACAGGCTGAGAGAGTTGGAGTTGTTCAGCTGGGAGAAGAGAAGAGAAGACTTCAGGGAGATCTTGTAGCAGTCTTCCAGTACTTAAAGGGGGCCTACAGGAAAGCTGGAGATGGCCTTTTGACAAGGATATGTAGTGATAGGACAAGGGATAATAGCTTTGAACTAAGAGAGGGGAGATTGAAATTAGATCTAAGGAAGAAATTCTTCACTGTGAGGGTGGTGAGGCAGTGGGCAAGGTTGCCCAGAGAAGTTGTGGCTGACCCATTTCTGGAAGTGTTCAAGGCCAGGGTGGATGAGGCTTTGAGCAACCTGGTCCAGTGGAAGGTGCCCCCAGTCCATGGTGGTGGGGAGGTGGAACTAACTGAAGTTCATGGTCCCTTCTAACCCAAACCATCATATGATTCTATGACAGTTCTGGTCTCAGTCCTGATAGCTGATGCTTTTATCATACTGAAACTCATTGTTTGCCTGCCACAATCTGTCAACCCAAGCATTTACTGGGGAGAGAAGAAGGACAAATAAATCAATAAATACCAGGGAAATAAAAATACTTTCTTTAATGCACACAGTGCCTTTGTAGGTCCAGATAGGATATATATACAATAGAGACAATAAAACTCAAACATGATTCCAAGAAACAAAGAGATCTCACTGCTTCAATCCAGCCTGTCTGCCAAAATGGCTTATTAGATTTTTCTGACCAACTCGCAGGATGTAAGTCTTGTCATCATTGCACTTGCCAGAGTGTGGAGAAGAGCAAAGCTAACAACGCGATTGCTAGAGGAAATGCTGGCAATAACTGCAACATATGTTCCACTTCTCCGTTTTTCACTCCCGCCATGAGGGGAGAAAAGTATTATCTTTCTAGATATATAAAGCATATAACTCTACTTCTTGTTTTAAATAAAAATAACAAAAGAGAGAGAAAATAAAACATTCATAAAAGAGCACACTGTTCCTGTCTTGCTAAGTGTAGGCTGTGCTTGAACATAGTTTAATCAGGAAAAACATGAGATGAGGTTTGGAATTCTTTCCTTGACACCTAGGACCTCAATGATGATGAGGATTTCACCTTAGTAGCACCAGGACGAACTTCCTGTTTTAAACCTAAGTGCTTCTTGGCACTTTTAGGTATCTGAGTCTCTCCAAAAGTGCCTTGGCATGGTAAGTTAAGTATTTTATTCTTATCTAGCTTCTCTTTAAACTGAACTGCAGAATAGAGAGGGTCTTAAAAATATTTAAGTCATATAAATGAACTGAGTAGTGCTCTGCACCAGTAGCTCTGAGTTCAGCATGCAGTACATGAGCTGTGTTCTTTTTCATTCTAAAAGAATGTGGCTGCTCCACAATAGTCGGCTTATGTTGGAGATTTGCATTTGATCGGCAACAGTTTGAACAGAGGAACCGTTCCCTTTCCTTGTTGAAGCTGGGTCACTGGTGAGGCCAGAAAGAAAAAGATTATGGAGCAAAGACATAAGCAGGAACTTGACTTTTCATCCGAATAATTAAGTCCTTGAGTCTGAGTGTTGGTTTCTGGTCCACCAAAGACTCTTCTTGCAAGAGAAGCTGTGAAATGTTTAATTCAGCAGAAGTGGGCCTGATTATTGCTAATCTGCCTGCAGAAACCTTAAATCTAAAAATAATATTTCAAGAGTTTTATTTAGGCCACTTGTGTCTATTATGTCTCTGGAGAATTATCAAGATAAAAATGAAATGAGCTACTTAGAGCAACACATTTCAATACATTCTGCATCCTGCAAAACAATCTAAACAACTCATTTACCAAATAAAGTTAATATAATAACAAAAGAGTGCCATATTAGTGGAGAAATAAGTTAGAGATACTCCTCTCTGTAAAAAAAATAATCTAAATTTCCATTTTAACATGTTGCATGTACTACGCTTGAGGTTTTCTCATAGTTTGTACCCATTGAGAATCTACTTAAATTAGTTATGGCTTCAAAGCCAACTAAAATTTGAAAGACTTTTATTTCTTGAAAACGCAAAGTGTAGGATGCTGATTTTATTTTGATCTATTTAAAGAGGAAGGTGAAGAACTACCCTTGGCTATATTTTAGTTTATTTCAGGGCTGGCATACTGATTTATTACTTTCTGTTTTTTTCCCTGCAATTGCCAGCATGTATTTGTCAAGCTGATGAAAAATACTGAAATTGTATAGCAATTTTTCTCCTGGAGTTTGTTTAAAATGCTTAACTTGATATATGACTGAGAGAGCGACTTTCTGCCTGCTTTGCTATTTGTAATGCTGCAAGTAAAACAAGCAGTTAGTACAGGTTTTCTCTCATTTTTAGTGGATAAATTAACTGAAACTTCCTATATGTGCTCATCTTTCCCATGACAAGGCTTAACTGGACCTTTAAAGAAGAAAAAAGTTGCGTCCACTTACTGGAAGTGTTAACTCAAATATTCACGTAAGATGCCAATTTGATTCAAACCTTACCTCCTAGTTGAGGTGTAAAACAATGAAAAGTGACAACAGCCTGCCTTCAAGATAATTTATTATAAACACATTTTTTAAGTCTGTGTTTATTATATAAATATGCCCTAAACCAGACTATCCATTAAAACTAGGCTTTCACCTCCCATTCCTACAATCCAGATTTATCAGAAATTCACCCCCTATGATCCCAACAGGCCTGATTCCTCTTGCTTGTTTTATTTCTAAACTATAAATATTGTTTTTTCACTCCTCAGTGTGGAAATTTGGCTACATCCATTTTACATGCTTACTGGAGTAGAAAACTGCCTAATCAGATAGGAAAACAGTTGGCGGTATATAAATCAGGGTTTGCCGAGGATTTCAAAGCGTGAAACTGGCAGACGAGCACATATCCTAGGAGTTCTGCCTTTCCCCAGCTTCCCTGTAGAGATTTCACATGGCAAATCCGATCACCAGGGCCATCTGTATAAATACATGGGTGTGTTGTCCTGAATTAACATAGCAGCTCTAGTGGGGAATGCAATTAAGGTCTTATTTTTAAATTTCCCCACCAGACTGTCTGAAATATAGATTTATATACCAGTAATAAAAATCTTATCTTGATTTTGAGAAGGAAATCAATAGTAATATGTGTTTTACTACCAACTAGTCTAACAGAAACTCGAAAGCTAAGTTCAGAGTGCTCCTTAATGATGTTCCAGGGATGAATTTACTGTCTCCTGTCCTGTAGATCAGTAACACCATAATATTGAAAGTAGTGCTGTGCTACAAACAGCTTTTCTTATACTGAAAGGAAAAAAAAAAACAAAACACTTTGTATATACAAATGGTTTTACTGTAACGTTGCCTGCTCTACTCAGTTGACATTCCTTCCTAAGGTTCATGTGGAAACAGAGTTAAGTAAAGATTCATGTCGTAGTGGTGACAGGAGGAATTGTTACACAAGATGTAAAGTTTCCCTTGGATTTCATGTCACGATTTTTTCTCATTATTTAAACAAGAACTACGTTGAAGTGGTGCAGGTACCAGGCAATAAAGATTTCCCTTGGTGCTGACAAACTCCGAGACCGCAAACGGCGGTGCTTACATGCCGCAAGAGATATTGCATAATGTTCTTTTCCTTTAGGCTAGGGATTGCTGTCACGAAGGAAACATCTTTATATAAGAACTACTATTACAGAAAAAAACTGTTTAGTTGCCCCTATACATGAAGATTTCACTTCCAGCATGTTTTATTCAGTAATGTGTGGAGATTTTGTCTAAGCATGCAGCTTTTAGCCTGCCTTATTTATTAAACTGCTCTTGGAATTGCTTCAAGTATTGTCAGTAATTCTGCTTTATTATTTAGTGATACTCAACTACAATGAAGGGAATATGTTGTCTGTTTAAAAAAAAAAGGAAAGAAAGAGGAATCCATGTTTTGCGGAGAGATCTGACAAAGCTTTTATAGCTGGTATACATAGCATACCTACATATCTGATTTATAGGTAGTTTATCAAGTCCATTTGTAAGGGTTTTGGCAAGTGAAAAATTATTTTTGTGGCTATGGGATGTTAAAAAATAAACAAAGCAAACAGGAAAAGAGTTTTGCTGGAATGCTGCAGTTCATCTGTGGGTCACTGGCATGGGAGTTGAGGTGCACATGATGTGCTAATTGAGAGAGGAAAAATTTGAGACAGGAATTGATTTAGAACAGTAGGTATCTATATCAGGGAAACAAATGCAAGTGTAAAGCCCTCAGCCATATTGTTCAAAATAAAGATAAGGTCATCGCCGGACAACAGCTGAGGTATTTCAACTTTTAGGAGACTGGTAGCTATTTTCACTGGAAGATGATGATATGGAGAACAAGAATATTTTATATGCACAAGCAGACTTCTTTTCCTTTCAATAATAGGAAATAGGGTTTGAAGTGCAGTTGATAGGGACATTGAATAATAACATTTCCACTGTTTTATTTTTTAAAAAAATTTTGAAGCTACTTCTCAGTAAAAAGGTCTGAAACAAAACTTTATACTGCTTACAAAAATTATAACAGAAAGCTTTTTCTTAATGAAAATCCTGATTATAAGCCACAAAAACTGAGCTGTTCTGATAATAACTAATTTTCTTAATTTTCTTAATTTTTTTTTTTCCTGAAACGTGAAAACTGTGAAAGATCTTATTCTAAAAAGCCATTTTGAATGCAAAGCTATTTTAAGCTGAAAATGTTTTGCTTTCTTGAATGACTGAGACCTAGCAGTGTATATGCTTTGGAAACTGGTTGCATTTACAGTATAAGCTTGGTTACTGCTAGCATGAACACTTCCCAGCTCCTTTGCAATTGCTGTTCTCTAAGGAAAATGTCCAGACACAGTGAAGGCACAGAAATGAGGGCAGACTGACAGCTGAAAGGTAGATGGGTAGGTGGAGTTCCTGCCACTGCCTTTCTGCCCTCTGTTGCCTGGTAGGCACTCTTTTGAACATGGACTGTGGTTACAGTACATTAAATTTTGTTACCAGTCAATTCCTACAAACTTCATTCCTTTCACTGTGATTTCAGTAAGTTCCTGTCAGCCTGACATAACAGGGTCAGAATCTTGCCTGGTAAAAATTGTCTTATTATCCTAGCCTTGACAATTTATTTTGGTGAAAGATCTGCTTGTAGGAGTTTTGCCTCTAGTAAGATGGCAGAATATAGAAAATTTCAACAAAATTCAACAACATAATTATGTTCTTTGCCATGTGGTGCTGCAGGAGCCTTAACAATTCAGTGATATATTTCTGTTTGTTGGAATGATGTGGATATATTTATACATTTATAAAATATTTATAAAATTTTTGGAATCAAAAGCTTTCCACTGGCAACAGTTTTTTTCTGTTTTAGAAATGTGCTAAATATATAGAAGTAAACTTACTGATAGCAAAGGAAGTTTCTAGAAATAGGACCCTGTATCATTTTGAATATCTGGTGAAAAAATATTTTTGATGTGTTTTAGCCAAAGTATTGATTTATGGATTGCTAATTTCAGCATGCTGGATTTTTGCTTGGTCACGTATAGAGTTCTGTACCACCTCTGAACTTAAAAGTCATGGGGTTTTAATAGCTATCTCGGATGATATTTCCATCAGGATGTGGCTAGCATGTCTTTGCAATGGAGGTAACCTTGGCTAAATAATCAATCAAAGTAGGCTCAGGCATCAATCACTAATGATGCTGCAGAGAAGATATTTCAGTAGATTTGTAAATGTCATCACACAAAGAAAGACTATGTAGTGGGCTGAGATCATATTAAAGGACGAGAGAGGTTTCATTTTCCAAAGAAAATACTTCCTCTAGGATTAGTCAGAAATATTTATTTAAAATTTAAGTATGTTCTTGAGGTTCTTAGGGAAGAAGAACACAAAGTTCTACTGTAGCATACCGATGTATTATATGGACTTTCAGAAGGATGAATTTTAATTTTGAAATATGAATTTAATCAGCTGGATGTTGAAGACTTGAAGGCATTCATTATGAGGACTTTTTATTATAATCCACATGTAGGCTAAAAGTGAAGACTGCTATTCCTTAGTGATTCCCTGCTTTCCTAGTGCAGATTTGGTTTATTTTCACAAAAATTGTTAAAATACTGAGCTAGAAATATATTAAAAGCAAGTGTATCAAAGTTAGGTGTGGTCTAATAGATAAATCACTGCGCGCTCAGGTGCTGGGCTGCAGTTCAATGCAAGACATTTGACTCGGATTAAATTAATTTAGTGATCACATCTCACATAGCTTAAAACAGTGGGATTTTCTGCTTGAGATAGACGGGAAGTGGAGCTAGCACGAATGATGAATCGTTTCTCACCTTTAGGTGGTCTTTTCAGGCTTGAACTTATTTAGAGGAAGAACTGAGAAATACAAATGTTCCTACTTATGTTGTCTTTGGCTTCTGAGTTAAACAAGACATACCAAACTTGTCCCAGTATTCTGCTTTTCCAGTCAAGCATGTGCAGGATTTTGACACAGATGCTCCAAATGTTGCAGTTCTCTCTAGCTGAAGAATTTGCTCGTTTCTATACTCCTTCGATTACGGAAATGCTCTACTTAACCTCCTAAGTAGTTCTTTTAGCTGTTCTTAGAGACAAAATGAACAAAAGAGAATTTTTCTTTTTATTGTGATATGTGCCTGATTCATAAAAATTTAAATACATCTGAAGAATATCCTGTGTCTACTTTTTGACAGATCTACTTTCACTTGCACAAATGTGAATTAAACAGAAATGGAACGGGCATATTTTAAGACTTTTTTCTGTAAACCTTAAATGAATAAAAATCCTTGTATGTTTAGTTATTTACATGAATGGGCCTGCTCTCATAAGTAATGACTGTCTGCCTCTCTACTTTATGTGTTTTTTGCCAATATTATCTCTATTATTATATTACAGATCACCTGTTTTGGCAGTATGAGTATCGAATGTACTAATGAAGTTTTGTATAAAGTAAAGTAATAAGTTCTGGGTTTTGTTTCTTAAGGTCTAAGAATTTTTATTTAGCTGCTTCTCCCCTCCTCCACCTCTTTTAATCTCAAGATGTGGTCACAATCAGACATGATGAATAGATACTATTTTAGGATATATTTTTAACAGAAATCCTTTTGGTCATCCGGTGATTGCATCTGTTTGTGATTGCTGGTTTTGTGTTTGGGATTAAGCAATGGTTGCTGTGTTTAGCTATCCACACACTTCTGTTTCGCTAAATAAAGCACAAAATTTGAGCTTAATGCTGGCTTTCCTCTGGCTCTATAATACAGGAGAGTACCTAATTTAGCATAAACCCTGCTGATACAAACCTAATTGATCAGCATTTTCTGACAAAGCTTGAATCTGTTTATGGCCATTGACACTTTATGTCATTTTTGGTCTTGTGCTAAAATGATCAAGGCTGGATTTTCTGTACTGTTGAATCGTTGCCTTAGATTGCAGCTTTGCTATGAACGTGTGCTGGTCTACTTTCCTTTCATGCCTCTGACTCATGCCAGTGTATTTGTGACCACATGTTGGATCAGATTCAGGAACTGATCCAGTTAAACTAATTTAGAAAAAAAAAAAAAACAACAAAATTAGTTTTAACTTGCATCAGTGCCCTAATCAGGTTTGTTGTGTTACTGCATTCGTGCTGGGTTAAAAGAAGGATACTGATAGAAGGAACAAGCAGTCAAAGGTACTGAAGGAGGCAGTACTTTTTTCTGGGCCAAATGCTGATGTAAAGTGTTCACATAACTGGAATCCTAGGGTTACACTGGATTCCAAGCAGTGCTAATGGATATAGGTGAAAAATGTGAGTGAAATGATCTGTATGGAATCATGAACAGATAATAAAAATAAGAAAATGTGCTGCTGGATCAAAAAGAAATTTAATTTTGAACTTCCGTTTTACTAAATTTCATCTTTTTTCATGAAAATTATTGTAACTGTAATACAGTGAAATGGTTCAGGCAAAAAAATTACATTCTTGTCTTTTTATGCAATTCTCCTTAAGATAAACATCCTTTTTATGAATTTCCTCCCCGTCTTTTCCCTCCTTCTTGATTTTATGTGGTATTTTCAAATTCATTGAAACATTACTTTTTTCAAGGTTATTACCAACCTTGGGCCTCTGGAGTGGATTCTTAATACCCCTAGTCATCACAGAGTTCATCATGGTAAGCTAAAAGTGTAACCTCCTATTCCTCAGTGTGTTTTTTCTTGTGGTCACTAATTGTAAAATAATAATAAAGTACTAAAATTGTACTGTAAAATTAGTTTTATGTAAGGATTTTAATTTTGATCATTGCTTCAAAAGTGGTCCTTGTTTAGTTAGAAATTTCATAATATTTTAAAGAACTTTTGCTATAACTTAATTTAATTTTTAAATATTTACATTTAGGATTAGTTGTTGAGCAGAAATTAAGCCTGGATAACATGAAATAATTTGAAGACTTTGAGCAAAACAATTCAACGTTTGTAAAGATGAAGAGCGATATAAAAATATCTCATCCTTCCTTGACTACTAAAACAACCAACTTGTCAATTACTAACATGCTTTTGCATTCAAATTCAAGCACTGAATGCGCAAAAAGACCTGGTTACTTTTTAGAAGAACTGTTAAATGTTTTAGTGAAATGTGGTTTCAGCTGTCTGAATTACTGCAAAATCTCACTTCACACAAGGGCATGATGATTGACTTTTCATCAATATTCAGAGGCATTCAAGACCATACTGCATAAGTAAATTGGATTAATAAATCCACTGTGTATTGAAAAATGTCATGAACATATCTGAGGAATTGAAGTGAATTTCATAGATGCTCTTGGCTCATTCCATGAGCAGAGACAATAAGTAAAAAAGTAATAGGGCAATAGAAGAAGAACGTAATTTTGAAACAGACTCAAATGCAGTTATATGTACAGAGAATGTTATTAATATTTATTAGATCCTCCATGTGTAAAGTGTTTATGGCACTGTGTAGACTTTTTAAAAAGTCTGTGGTGCTGTAGGTGTCTAATCCTTAAAATTTGCACAAGTAGTGGTAATCCTGGAGGGAGACACTCTGCTCTTATTTGCTGTGCTGTAAATCCAAACTAATCCTCTGATCCTGATTGGAGTTAAGCAGAATCACTTCGGAGCTGATCGAGTGTTATACCATCACTCCAGACAATCTCAACAAACTTGGGCATATGTAATCAATGTTTCTTTGCTTATACTTTTGATAGGACAGCTTATACACAACTGCATTCCCTAGAAAACAGATAAAAGGATCAGTTTTCCTCACACTGAAGTTAATAATAATGAAGGCAGGAGCAGACATGTGGCATAGAAGATAGAGACAGCTGAAAGCCATTAATGAGATGATTGCACATAAATTTGTTTAGCATATATTTTCTTACGTATAAACTGGTGAAATGATTTTTTTGTTTGCTTTTTAATTTGTTTTTATATTTTGAACTGAGTTTACCCTCCAAATGAATCCTTTTATTTCACAGAAGTTTGGAGTATGACACATTTGATTTGTATATTTGAATCTGAGTAGAAAGAGAGTAATAAGCCTAGTTAAAAAAATAGAATTTATAGACATAGAAGGACTGGTGGGTTAGCTGCATTTTAAAATTATTTTTAGATTATAAATTGATGTTAATGATGAAGATTTCCCTTTATAATTGAGTTGCATGTATTCTTATACATGCAATTACTAATCTTGTAAATGGCTTTTGTTACAGGCAGAAATCCTTATTGCATTGACAAAAACTATGGTGGCACACTCATTATCTGGGACAGGATATTTGGTAAGTAAAAAAAAGGTATTATCTCTCATATTTAGTTAGTGTGTCAAAAATATGTATACTTTAGAATTTGATTGTTGTTCTTTTTTTTTCTTCTTCTTCCATCAGGAACATTTGAGGCAGAAGATACAAAAGTTGTATATGGCTTAACACATCCAGTAAATTCGTTTGATCCCATCATGCTCCAGGTGCTATAGTTTGTATCACCAACTCTGGTATCTTCAACAGGCACTCATGTTCAAAAGAAACTCCTCTCAGGCACAGTTGAGGTCATCCTTCCATTGCTGCACAGTCAAATTATCTACAATTTCTTCAGTATTTCATTACAAAACAATTATTTCTACTCACTGCATGGAGCATATGCAGAGTTTGCAGTCATCATGAAAATACAATACAGTAAAATTAAAAACTAATTATAAAGGAGATATAACAAGCCTTGGACTGAATGGTGTCCGTTCTGCCGTATGTAGAGCAATATGCAGTGAAGCACAGACAAAAATATGTATTTTGTCTTGTTTATCTTTTCTAAATATTGATATTTCATAAATAACCCCATGGTGTAATATCTTTACTTTTTTATCTCTTCTGCATATTTGCAGTTCAAGGTATGCCAGAATGATTTGTGTTGACAGCATTATGTAGCAGCCATCATGATGTCAACAAAACCTCCAGAACAGGTTGAATATAGGGTTTTCCTAAAACAAAAAAGAAAAAAAGAAAAATACTTAGTGTGGTGCTTCTTAGATTTATTGGTCCAGGCTTCACTTAAGCTGGATAAAAATTCTCTGTAAAAACCTCAGGGACTGAGGAGTATTGAAGTCCCTCCCCATTTGCTATTCATGACTTCACCCAAGGAGGCATCCCAAAGAATGAGAAATTCTACTGTGGGTGTGTCTGGGCCTAAAGCTGTTGCACAGCCTGTGCAATTATATCCATTCCAGTCAGATACTAAGTAATCTAGTTACTCAAAGTGTGTCATGTCAAGGTCCCAGTAACAAAATTCTAGTTTAAAACTACCACAAGTATAGCTATACAACATACTGTTACATACTCTGGTTTGATTATAGGAGAGAGAGATTTTCCTCCAGGCAGAAGTCATTGTAATCCTCACTATAAACCAAGGGCTTGATATGACTCCTGCCTATTTTAGTCAGGTTTTCTGAACTTCTGAGTGTCATAATTTATTCTCTTTACAGACTTTGAAAAATCACTTACTTGAGAGCTAAAAATGAATAAAATATAATGTTTTATTAAATTTTATTTTACTAACAATGAAAAATTACTTGCTCTTTTTTTTTTTCAGTTACGTCCCTTAGCTCATATTTGGAACACGTTTTGGGCCACACCTGGATTCTGCAATAAACTTTCTGTCATATTCAAAGGGCCAGGCTGGGGACCAGGCAAACCTAGACTTGGCCTTCCTGAGGAAATCCCAGTGGTAAATAGAACATGCACAGGCTTTCAGTTTTGTGTAATTTACTTGGACCTCTTAATACTACTGGATCAATGTTAAAAACTCTACACATGCTATTTTAAATTAGCAAATTAGCAGTCATAAAGCATAAGGGAAGATGGAATGGGAACAGAAACTGAAGGAAATGAATGTTTTAGTTGTGATTTTTTTCTTTTTATTTGAAGGAAAAAAAATGTATTTTTTATTTATCTTTTCATTATTAATTTCCTAAAGAGATTTTCAAAATTGTTCTATAGAGTACGGTAATTTCTCTTTTTCTTTTAGCTGTGAACATACATAATACACACATGGAGTTAAACTCTGTCTCATCCTAGGTAGTACATAAGTTTGATAGTAGATTAACTTTGTGCAATTATCTATGTCCCTTAATTTTTAAGTATAAAGAATACTAAGGAATAACAGGCTGGATGAGGTCACTGTTGAAGGCTGTTATCTGTTTTGCTTTATTACAGATCACTGGAAAAGAAGTTCCATTCAATCCAAGTGTACCAGCTTATCTTAATTGCTATGCAGTCGTACATTTTGCTGTAATAGTGGACCTGTATACTGAACTTCTTGGTACCGTGACTGTAAGTAATTCCTATCTTTGTGAAAAAGCATCTCATGCTAACAGTAATGTGACACACAACATATTTAAATAATAATGCGTTGAGTAGAGGCTCTACAGCCTGACTCGTGTCTTATTTAAACTATTATAATAACTAGATTCTGTTCAAAGTATAAAAATAAATGATCAAACATATAATCATATAATATTAAATATGTAATGCTTGGTATTGTCCCCATCCCTGGAAGTGTTCAAGGCCGTGTTGGATGAAGCTTTGAGCAACCTGATCTAGTGGAAGGTGTCCCTGCCCATGGCAGGGGGATTGGAACTAGATGATCTTTAAGGTCCTTTCCAACCCAAACCATTCTGTTTCTATGATTCTATTTACGTATGAATATGCTTAAGTTAAGCAATTAAATTAAAAACAATAAACGTTCCATAGAAGATGTATGTGTCTGCTTCCATTTTTAGGACCTCATGAAAGGAAAAATGTATCTTAGACTTGAAACTATGTAGGTTTTAAGATGTCAATGTTGATCATATTGTTAGATGCCAATAATGCCCAAACTTTAGAAGAAAGATTGCAAAGGTCTTGCAGTGCTCGCAGGTGGGAAGCTTTGTGTCGGTGTAAGTTCGGAGTTAGAGGAGCACAGACTCAGGGCAAATCCTTTTCCTGGTCTGTGACATACAACAGCATTGATAGAAATACAGCAAGGAGAGGCTATTTACAACCTCATGTTTGGGTTGGCGGGATATCCCTGGTAACACAATGTGGTTCCTCCTTCATGGTCTCTGGAGGTGAACTAAGAGGTCTTCTCTGCCTACAAGAAGCTAGACGTTAATTACTTCCAAGGTATCACACCCTTCCAACCTCCTTTTAATTCTTCTTTCCTTGGCAACTCTTTATATTTTACTAAAGCTAAAATCTTCTAGTTGCAAAGCATAGTTTTAATGCATCTAATATTCATCTAATAACCAGTCAAAGGCCTACCAAAACACCACAGAAGTCTATCCGTTTGATAAAATGCCCTTTGGCATTCTACTTAAACCCCTTCTACCTCTTTGATTAAAAAGCAGTCGTCTTGTGTTTGTGTCACCCACATTGCCACAGACCTGCTGTCAGCGTGCCAAGGACCCCCTGGGTTCTTCAGCCTCTGCTCACCTGGGGACCTGCCCTATCCTGGCATGCTCACCTTGGCCTCTTGGCCAATGGTGGTTACTGTCCTCTGCCCATCTTGATGGACACTGCAGGACAGAGTCCTTCCCACTGGCTGCCACTAGCCCCCCTCCTCTTCCCCAGGGAGCAGCCCTTCTTGCTGCACCTCAGTGCTTTTGCCCATGACCAACATGTCTGAATCCAGCCAAGAGGCACATTTGTAGCAGGAAGTCTCTTTTGCATATCTGACCATGGTCATCCATGAAAGATTCCAGAGAACTGCAAAGCCATTTCAAAGTTGTCAGAAATCTTGTCCAAATGACAATGTTTTGGTCTTCTGACTCAGACATTCCTCTTTGTCCCAGGGTAAGAAGGGCAGAAGAGGGCCTCTGCCTGCAGTAATTTCTTGGGATACGTGGCAGCAGGCTTATAGCAGCCCTGGCAGCTCTGTGTATACAAGCTGCTACAGCCTTTTTTTTCTTTTTACGTTTTTGGTTAGATATATTCTGAGTAGCACATCAGTCCAGTAGAATGATGCAATTTTTGAGAAAAGGTTCGAGAGTATTTTATGTAGTATTCCAAATATAATATAAAAGCTGCCTCAGGCATACTCTTCTGATTAATATTAAGTTATTCTACACATCGTATTCACTTCTATAAAGGGTCACACTGCAATTGCAGGGAATTCAGAGATTACTAAACCGTCTGAGATTTAGTCTATTCTAAGAAATTTCTGAGGACAGGAAATTAAGACAAAGGTAAGGATAAATACCTCCAATGTGTACAAGATATACAGTATACATGATTGCCAATGTTCTTATATTGATAAAAGCCTCTGCAAGGTTTTCTGGATATGCTGCTAGATTCCTACATACCAGCAGCAAGTCGTATTTGTGTAGGAATCAAACTGTGGGGTTTTCATTTGGCTGGGTTTTTGTATCTTTGTTGCTCTTGCTTTTAACAGCAAGATATAAGGAGTCTGCTCATGAGTTGTTTCCTGTTTTATTCTTTGCTCTTTTTGCCTTTTTCTGGTCCTGGAAGGAAAAACGGATAGTCCAAATTATTTTTGTTGCTGATAACTGCAGCTGTTTAAGAATAAGTAATAAGGGAAGTTGAAAAATGCACCCAAGCCCCAGATGATTGTTAAATTCTTACAATCGTAGAGGAAACATCCTGAAGATCCACCATTTAAGAACTTACTGTAGAAAAACAACTAGAATATTCTCTGCACAAAACTGTGGGGTAATAAGGTAGTAAGGATAAGAGGGAGAGCACGAGGGACTAGAAGCACCTCATCGCAGGACATAAACCTTTGGCGTGGGCGTAGAAAGTGCCGGTCCAAAGGCAGAGTTCCAGCATGGCTCTGCAGTACAGTGGGGAAGCTGTCATGAGAAGGAAGCTTGTGTATGAATAACTTTACTTGGCAAAAATCTTTCTTCAATATCAGTTTTCCACTACACTGAGTTATGAAATGTCTATGGATACAACTGGAACTTTCTGTCTGGCTCTGAATTATGTCATAACTGTGGCATAGCTCCATAAATGGAGAAAGCTAACTGTTTTCCTCATTTTTAAGTATAAGTTCCATTTCATAATAGCCATAAGACACAGCACACAGCTATTACATTTCTCAAGTGATTACAGTTGCTCAGTGTTTGGTCTCACGCCCTGTAGAGGTGTTAAATTTCTCTACACGTAAAGAGCAACAATATACCTTCGGTCTGAATGACCTACATTTAACTTGCAAAAAGAGCAAAACAAGAAAGAAAAAAATATATATTTTCCACAGGAGAGAGCATACAGTGTTTATTTTCTATATAGTGATCTGCACTACATCCAGAGAATAAAAATTACTTTTGAGCTCTGCACATCTAGATCTGTTCCAAAGCTCATTGAAGAAATGGGATTTGGATCAGTCCCAGAGAGAGTGCTAGGAGTGTAAAACTGCAGTACATTGAAAGTGAAAGTCTCATAGCTCCAGAACTGCGTATATCACATAAATCAAAGTGAAGTGTACCTTGAACACATTTTGCAGTTTGATTTTTATTGTCGATAGATACTGTAACATTTCTGTGCTTATAATGCTATGGATATGTGAGCAGTTTTAATTAGACAAAAAATAGTAACAGTTAAGATAGATCTCTTGACAGCTGAGAACACAATTAATATATCCATTCAGTAGGACATCACTGGGTACTGTGTATGGAATATTGCTAAGAATTTACTTTTTTTTTTTATGAATTCTTAGCTAAAATAAATTCACGCAGACAAAGACAGCTAACAATATACCTTTCATTGCATTGTAGTAGCATTCTTCATTTGAATGTTGAAAGTGAATATATGACAGCAGGGCATCTATTAAATTATGAAATGTGCTGACATCGTTCCTAGCAGTTCTGCTGAAACACTGAACACACAAGGATGAGAAAATGCATCCATGTTATTTTTCAAAAGGTATAAAAGAATCAGAGGCTTTTTAAATAGAATTCAATTTGGAATCTTTCATTTTTCGTCTAAATACACATCTGGAGTGACATGTTTCCTTTATTTAAATGAACTATTTTTTCATTACTAAAAAAATATAAAACAATAATACTGTGACAATGTTTAGTACAAAGCCATGTAAACTCCTTCCCAAAATTCTATAACTGCCTTTTTTTTTTTAAGGCTCCAAGATCTTTTTAAAGCTTTCAATGAAATCAAAATCCAAAAGAAATATTTTTTTCTGTTTGATTGCAGCCAATAACCACATTGCAAAGTTGTGGCTGACTCATAATTGAGGAACCTACTGTGATCCCACAGGCTTCTCTATTTATACAAATACTCCAGTATATAAATATGAATTTATTTTATATATACATCCATGCATATTATGTTTAAGTGGAACGAGGATGCAAGCACTAACAAAAGTGTAAAAGACATTCTTTTCACGCTGCAACTTGCGGTCTGTAGATTTAATATATGATGTTTAGTTTAGTGATATAACCCACCGACTATTTTGTTGATTTTGGTAGAGTAATGCCTAGAAAATGGATGCCTCAGCTGCCAGCATCCACTTCATAGGGTGATACAAGTTTGAAAGTAAATAAAAGAATTAAGGCATTATGTGACTATACCACTGGAGCTGGAAGAGGAAAGTTATGGAAGCAAACTAACAATACTAAAATTTATGCTACATGGCTAGTTTTCTAAAAGCTGTTATTCTCAAATGGCATCATGGTGTATTTCACCACCAATTTCTTGGTCATATTCAAATAAGAGCACAAATGAGGGAACACGATTTTTTCCTATATGTGAATGTGGTGCATGTGTCTGCAGTGAAGGGTAACTTAAACCTTCTACCTTCGTGGTTCTCAGTAAGGCTTTGTGCCTCACCCTTCATCATTTCAGGAAGCTGAAGACCTGGGAAGTGGAAGGCTGGAACACTGTACTTGGGCATTACAGTGCCATATATTCGTGTAAGTCTGATGATGCTGCCCGTTTGCAAATAACTATGATCTGCAGGCTGTGCTTTGGATTCCTTCAGTCCTTCACATTCTGGGCCAAAGGTGGTATTGGACCACAAGAAGTTTTGCAAACAGCTAGTGTTCAAAATAATATAGTTCAAGTAGGAGAGCGTCTGAAGAGAAATAGAAATTGGCTTGAAAAACAGAATATGTAAAATATGATCACACGTATTACAGCAGCAAACCTCATATAGCATTTTAACCATTTAAAGATAAAGGCTTGTTTATATTTGCACTTGATTTTCCTAAATTATAATGTTTCCTCATTTCTTTCTTTTGATTTGCTAACATACATTAAAATGTATTTCTATTACTGTTTTTCTTCTGGAAATCCGTGTTGAAAACTGAACTGAAATTTATTATTATTTTTAAAAAATTATTAATCTCGGCTTTTTTTTCTGTAGTTAGATAAATGTGGAGAGTCAATTGATAACTCTAGGGTCCAATTTCACAGGTATTAGAGAAAACATTTAAGAGAAGTTTGCAGAGTCACACTCTATATTCTTGTATTCAATCCTTCCTTTGTGGAGAGAAAGCTGCAGTCTGAATGACAATATTACAGTGTCTCTGATATCAATCTTCTCATTATTTCAAGGTCCATCAACAACAATATAAGAAAACAATAATAAAAATAGTTTTTTTTTTCTGAAAATATAGTAACTTTAAAAGACTATTTTATTTTTTTCCATTTTTTTGGAAATGGCAATTAAAATATAACTTTAAGCAAAGAAAAAAATTCTGATATAAGTTATGAGAGAAAACAACACTGAAAATATGACCCAGGAGAGTCTGCTTTGGAAAAGTGTTTCCATCATTCACTCAAATCCAAGTCCTAGTGTAGGGACCAAATTTAGCCTCTAGACTTGCTGTCTAGCTAATGGCAAGAAATAGAACAATTTGGAAAGCTCTCTCTCTCTGCTGATTACAGGGAAAGCTTAGGTTAATAACAGGTTTTAGGCACTTCAGTAAAGGTACTTAAAGGAAAGTAGAATGAATCAGCACCTCAGCTTACTGAAACTGAAATCAAAAGGAAATTCAGATGCCTGGGACCTGGTGACTGGTTGTCTAATGCTAGCCAACTCGAAAACACTGTGAGGGCAGAAAAGTGTGAAATCATGCCACTCTTTGAAATTGGAAATTGGAGACACTCTTATTCATTCATAGCAGGTACTGCTGGATCCTTCCCAAAGATAAATATTAACATTTGTTCTTTCAGAACCATTGCAGGTTCATTTGTTCTCCATAAAGCATGATTTTAGCCATATATTGTAATGCAGTAATTACATGGCTTGCTAAAATTTGGGTTTGGAAATTTTCTCTTTCCTGTCTAAGGGGGATACAAAACTTTACATTCTTTTTCTCAGAATAGTGCCCTACCACTGTGGCTGTCCCATTTTTAGGGCTGTCTGTAGAAGCTAGTACCTTGCACTGGAAACACAGCAAAATCAGACCCATCTGGCCAGGAGGACTAGGTTTAAAAATAGGTGTAATTCTCCAACTTTAAAAGTGAGGACAGTCTAAGGAGGAAAGTTTTGAATTCCAGTCCTAGTTCCCTGGCAAACTTCTTTATTTGACAAGTAACAATCATTGAAAAATCTATCAAAGCATTTCTAAGAAATTTATGGGTGAGTTCCCTTGTGCCTGTGCCAAATTGTGTTTTTCTTTGCTCACTTCTTGAATTTTTGTATGACTCAGTTTCTACAGGAAGCTGAAGCGGGAGTTGAACTTACTGTAGCTAGATGAGCAGGTTAGGAACTACTAATTTTATTAAACTTGAATGGAGTCTGTGCCTGATTTTTATAAAAAAGCTCTGTCCAAAAATTTCGTCACTTCAAAACAAATTGCTTCCTGTTAACAATGGAAAGTCTTTTAAACTTAGGAGAGCTGTGGGATTTTTGGATTCTAGAAGCTGAAGTTTTCAAAAAGAGCACCCTCAATTTAATCTTTTATTGACAAATTTTACAACTTGTATCTGGAATTTGCAAATGTATTCCAAGTGATACAAACCTTGATAAAGGATTATAAACCCATGAGAGCATTTTTTGCTTTCTTGACTTAAGCAAGAGTCTCAACACATAACTGTTATACTGAGTACCCCCAGGGTTCAATATCTAGCTCAATATCCTGTCTCCTGTTGTGGCTAATAGCAGATGCCCAGGGTAAGAGCATAAGAAAAGCGTAAAGAATATCTTTTCTCAAGGTCTATGTATAAGTAGATGACAGTGGTAATCATCAGTTTGAGGTTTTGTAAGTTTATCATAAGGAGGGATGGAACAGATTGGAAATTTAGCAACGCAGTAATGAGTTTGATCTATCTTGGTATAAATCTGTGCAACACAGTGTCTTGACAGGTGTCATTTGTGAGAAGTGTGTTCTGGCTTGTAAACTGGTGAGGCTGCTGTTTAGCTCACTCATTGCTGGGATTGTGTTTTCTTTGCTCACTAACTGTTTGTAAGGATATCTAAGTAGGTGCTTGTGATTCTTTAGTAAAACAACAGAAACCTACCCAGCCTGAGTGTGTGGTTTGATGTGTTTTGCAAACATGGGCACTGTAAGTTCGCACAGCTGTAAAACTTGAGAATATCCTCCTGTGGCCTCCCACGTTCACAGATGCTTACCTTAGATCTCTTCGAGGGGTAGGGGCCACCACTGAAGGAAGGTGGGCATGTCACTCTGTGGGATTTATTGAAATCAGTGCAGACATTCATGGATTTTTATTTTTCCAATGCCTGCAATCTTGAAGTGCAAGACGCTGTGCCTTATTGAAGTGCAATAAGTGCCTTATTGCTATTGAAGCCAAAAAGGATTCCTATAACTCAGCAAGAACCTCTACTTTTGTTTTCAGTTTTTTGTTGGTTTTTAAATGAAAAAACAAAGGCCTTTCAAAACTAATATTTGAAAGGAAGTCAGGGAGGGAACAAGAAAACTGATTAAATATTTGATTTTTCAAAGGCAGCTGTGTAGAATACAAAAAAATATTTAATAAATGAAAAGAAAAAATTCAAACTTCACGATGAAAATAATTTCTGTTTAAAAGTATTTTAAGTCTGATTCAAATTAGTGGTATGAATTGAAGAGTTTTACCGAATTGGGAACCAAGTGTTGAGTTGTCATGAAGGGAAAATATTAATTTTGTTTCTTCTTCAATAAGCTTATATTGTCATGTCATGTGAATTCTTTTTCTTACCAATGTATTGGTTTTTGGTATCCATTGGGATTCATAGATGACATCTGATAGCGTAAGATGAAGAAAAAGAACAGAGCTGCTGAGATTTTTATCTAGAAATATGTTTGTTCCCCCTTGAGTAAAGCCATAAGGGAATCGAGTAATTCAGGAAAACAGCTAACGCAGAAGGGAATATCTTAAACATTATTTTGGAAATACAGCATTCAGGAAACAACAATAAAGGTGATTACTCCAGTTAAGTGTGCTATCTAGAGCAGATATTTTTGTTGTAAAATTTCAAGTAACATGTTACTTCAAAATTAGTGTGGTGGGTTGATCCTGGCTGGATGCCTGGTGCCCACCAAAAGCTGCTCTATCACTTCTTCTCCTCAACTGGACAGAGGAGAGAAAATATATCAAAAGGCTCATGGGTCGAGGTAAGGACAGGGAGAGACCACTCAGCAAAACAGACTCGACTTGGGAAAATTAGTTTGATTTATTACCAGTCAAATCAGAGTAGGATAATGAGAAATAAAGCCAAATCTTAAAAACACCTTCTCCCCACCCCTCCCTTCTTCCTGGGCTCAACTTTGCTCCCAATTTCTCTATCTCCTCCCCCTCAGCCACACAGGAGGATGGGGAATGGGGGTTGCAGTCCATTTGTCACACGTTGTCTATATCACGCCTTCCTCCTCCAGGGGAGGACTCCTCACACTCTTCCCCTGCTCCAGCGTGGAGTCCCTCCCATGGAGACAGTTCTGAATGAACTTCTCCAACATGGGTCTTTCCCACAGGCTGCAGTTCTTCCTGAACTGCTCCAGTGTGGGTCCCTTCCACAGGGTGCAGTTCTTCAGGAGCAGACTGCTCCTGAAGCTACTGTTCTGTTAAAACACAATTTCTCTTCAGAAAATTACTCTAAATTAATTATTTGTCTACTTTTTAACAGATGTTATCACAGGGAACTATTCTCCTGAGAATTTGTTTTATCATTCTGTCCCTGACCTCTTTTGGACTGTTTCTGGAGAACAGGCAAGATAAAAGCTTTTTTTCTTCTCTCATTATGCATTATTTATCATTATATGGAAACCTCAAGTGTGTCAAAAATTATATTGATAAAGAAATATAGATACACTCAGACACATATGTTATTGTCTGGTGAGTAGAAAATAATACATGAATAGCAAGCACTTAAACCCAGAGATGTTCCCGTAGCAATTGGTGTCTATATCTATATTGTCCCCTGCAGAAAAGTTACGGGATGGGCTACTAATGTCCCTCTCTGTGCTTCCACTTGTTGGATCCATGTTTCTGGTTTTGGGCCACTGGCAGGCCAGGGGGACCTGCAGGCTGTCCCAAGGCTATTCAAGCTCAGACTGCAACCATATCGTGTCAGTCCTGTGTAGCATGCCATAGGTGTCAGATACCCTCATGGTGCATGAAAAGCACAAGGTGTAGCTCAGAGTAGACTCAAAATCATGTGAAGAATGGTGAGGACTTAAGACTAAATTTAATCAGTATGGATTCAAATCAAATTGGATCTTCAATATACCAGCCCAGTGAAATGTATACTATGGAAGTAGTCCATACGGGCTCTGTGACCTTACAGAAGTGTAAATAGCAGATACAGTTTCTTACAGAGAAGCAGGACAGAAATGAGGAATAGAAGCTTCCTTTGAGATTGAGTTGCCAGTTCTGTTTTGGACCTGCTGTTCATTATGCTTTCAGAATGGAATACTTTTCACTTGTGTGGACTGAATAGTTTATTTCAAGATAGGTAAAAATCTGTCAATATGCCAGAGATGCATATAAATTAGAGAGTTAATGTGAATTAGTAAAAATTTACAGAAATAGACTGATGAAAGGAATCTGAACTAATCACACAGCAATTGTCAGAATTTTTTCTGTTGTAGTTTGTGAAATCAAAAGTCAATAGCTATATATACATCTACATTTGTATGAGCTCATATATAGGTTGGGAGTATGTGTATTCTCACCCCTAGCGAATTCAGTATTACAAGTTAAGTCCAAGACTTGGTGTAAGTGCAGGACATCACAGACTATTTCTACATTCTCTTTTTCTCCGAACTTAACACAGAAGAACAGATCAGATGCCAATGTGAATTACTTTCCGTTTCTAGGCCCAAAGCAGGAGTTTTGGAAATCATCCGCTGCGTAGTCTTCATAGTTGTGTACAAACTTGGCCACGTAAGGAGTCAGTTTTCTTCCTTGGGTGATGCATATGAGGTAAGATATTTATTTTGAAATTAATTTAGATTTTTTTAATCTTTTTAGAAAAAAACAGAAACACTAACCAGTTATATTTTTCTTCCTTATTTTTTTTTATACTATTTAAGTAGAATATTGATTTTTTTTTCTTATTTCTGTATTTCTCATGTTTTATGATTAGCTTCTAAGAAAATTATTGGGTTTTGCTCCAGAGATGCCAATTTACACTGAAAAAAAATCCAGAAAGTGTATATTTATAATTTCTTGCTAAAATAATATATTAATGGCCATATGCTTTGAAGGGAATAGCAGAAATGTGTTGCTGAATTTTTATTGACTAATTCACCTTTCATGAGGCAAATATGAAAATGCGTGGAAGGGTCTTAAGTATGAAATATTTTTTCCTGTAGCTATACTGTACTTCAGAAACAAACTTTTAGCTATTGACAAAAATAAGATACTGGACTAAATAGACCTTTGATCCAATTAAGTATGGTTGCTTTTGTGTTCTTGGGAGTTATTTTTATCCTGTTTGTGACTTTTCCTTTTTACTCTTTTTCCAGTACAGTTGGTATTTCATGGTAACTCTTTTAATATTATCTGAATCAAATAGCACTGAATCATTAATATGATTCTGATATGAATAACATTCTCAAGCTACCTAGTGCTGGTTACCAGCAAAGATAGCTATCAGCAAGGTTATGAATAGTTTGCTAGACTAGTAGAATAGTTGTCAGAAAGTTACCTTTTGGCTTAAAACCAGAAAAAAAAAGAAATAAACCACTAGGGATTTAGACTCAAACCAAGTTCAAAATGGTTCCTTTGACTTGAAACATCTGCAAAATTTATAGCAACTTTCCTAATTGGACGCTTCTGGTTGTGGTGCTGATTCTCCTGCTTTTCCAAGAGATCAGGCAATAGCAGAATGGAAAAATATCTTATGCTACTGTGGGTCTTTCTGGTTTTAATTTTTGACTTTTTACCTAGGATAGGAAGTGATAACTATTGGACAATATTTAAAGCTAGATAATGCCACTAATCAAGATCTGTTTTGATTTTTTTCCCCATATTGTTACATTGTCAAAGTTTCAGTGTATAAAGCAAACAGTTCTTGAATTCCTTTGATAAAATTCTGCCAGAACTAAGAAACTATTTTAAGGATTTTACTTGCTTAAATATAATTTGGAAAATATTTTTATTATTTGCTGAGTAGCCTGCTTCAATAGATAGGCTTGAAGAGACAATTTCTAAAATTTGGTGATTAATTCTATAGGCCTTGAGATCTACCTCTCACATTTGAATTATTCTAACTGAATTTGGGGAGAATTATATGTCAAAATACACACTCTCCATTTAAAAAGCAGTAATTCATGTACTTGCCTTGCTGGGAGGTGTGTGCACATATGTAAAAGTGTCTTTTACTAAGAAACCAGTAAAAGTAAAATTATCAGATTATTTTTATTATTTGTAGGGAACTCTACAGCTTCCTTTTCTGCCATGAAGAAGAAAATAAAATGAAATGGTTCTTACTCTGTTCTTTACATGTATCTGTCATTAAATTTTTGACTTTGCCATCTTGAATTCTTCCTTACTGTACTTTTCTATCCTTTCTTCTGGCTAGTGTTTTTCTTTTTATCCTTTATATTATACTCCTCTGTTACTTTTTTTTTTTTTTAGTCTGTTTTTTGGCCATTTTTAACAAGAAACAGGAGTACCTTGCTCATGTTTTTCTTTGAAAATACTGGAAGAATAGATGTCTTCAGAACCATTTGCTTTCAGTGAGGCCAGAATAGATAATGCTTCTGAGTAAAGCCAGACTATGTCAACACTAGAGACTTATATTTTATCATCAGTCAACAAGTTTTTGATATTAATAGCTTTTCTGATGTTTATGATGAACTTCAATGGGTCCCTCATTTTGATATAAATCTTGTGCTTTCAATGCATTATACAATTTCGGGATTCATGATAGGAATGTTCTTAGGTGTGGTAATATTGTTACAATGGGGTTTATGAAAAAAGAATAAGTCTCAGCAAACGGAAGCTGCCAGAGATTTGTCAAACCATGTTGAAATGTCTTCAAATATTAGTTTTAACTCAATATTGACTTGATCAGTTTGAACCAGCAGATACCAGAAAACATAATAAATAAATAATAAAAGGTTTTCTCATAAATTAGGTCCAAAATTTGTCATAAAAATTGTTTCTGTTCTGTTCAACATTCAAAGAAATTATCTATCCTTCACAGTATAATAACACAGATAACTTTAAGCATCTTGATACGCCCACAAAGACAGATCTATCTCATAAGCAATTTTCATTTGTCTTAGTAATTTTCATGTGCTTGCTTTTCAACTTCCTTTGCTCTGTTTTTCTTTCAAATCCACTTATAATTTTTAAAGGTGTAAATTAAACCATTTATTTAATCTTTTTGTTTGTCTCATGTACATCTTCTGTCTTTAAAATACATCTACATTTAGCTAACTTTGATCTTTTTGATGTTACGCTTTCAGTATTTATAATCTGTATGATACTTAAATAATGTCCTCTTTACATCATCATCCCTATATGTTACCAAGTAAACAATTCTTTAGTAATCCAATATTAATAAGCAATACTAACAAATGTATGACATCATATAAAAGAATTTCTGTGGGCTTTTTTTTTTTTTTTGAGTCAATAAATTATGCCTTTCAGGGACTTTACTTAGGGATGAAGAAAAATAAACTGCAAAAGGCATGATGGCAGTACTCAGTGTGTCTAGAATTTAACAAATAATTCTGTCGTAACATTCCTAAATTAATGGTGCACCTTGCAGCAGATAAGTGCAAGACTAATTTTGCTATACAGCATTTTGAATCATTAGCGAAAAAGTATGTGACTCCTGTCTATACATGTTGTTTTTTTCTGTGACTATGTTTCATATGTTCGTATTTCTCACGAATATTTTGGAATCAGTAGATAAGATTTCGGAAGTAAATATCCTTGCGGTGCTATTTGCAGGGTCCTCTAACTACTAAAAATAGGTGATTCAAACTGCAAATTATTGCATTTGACTCATAAAAAGGTCTGACAATTATCAGAACTGCTGTATGGGAGGAAGACCTGTGTGAAAACTAGGAGGAAAATACAGAAGAAATGAGAGAAAACTAGGGGAGCAGGGAGAGAGGAGCGAAGAGCAAAGGAAACAAGGAGAGAGACTTTTACATTTTACCATTAAATTAGCTCAGGTGGGTGTGAAAACAGTAGCTAAGTGTTGCAATTCCCCAGGAGGAGCAGTCCTGCCCTCTGGCTCCAGCCTCTTACCCTCAGTTGGGTCGGTCAGCTGGTTTAATTAATGCAGCCAAAGATTTGTCTCCAGAGAAGTGAGTTGATCCAAGTTGTTGTGGAGTAAGAAAGATTTCTGATGCTAAGGTCTAGGGAAGGTGGAAGTAATATGAAGCTGGAGGTGTGTAAGAAAGAAGGATTTCTGTTTCGGCTGAAGTGCTACAATCTTAATGTGGTTGTCAACTGTGTCCACACGCTAGTAAGTACAACATTGTGTCTATTGATACTTTGAAGTTGTGTGTTACCAAATCATTGGTTCCATACGAAAGCTATTTTATTTTTCTGGTCCTTTAGAGGTATTCTCCCTGCTCTTGCATTTGAAGCCCTTCCAACATATACTACTGGGAGTTCTCTCCTGGTGTCCTTCTCCAAACAAGACAATAATTTGAAGTTATCAGAGTTAGAAAAGTGACCTTTTTTTTTTTTTTCTTGTGGGAGATGGAACAATGCATACAATACATGTTTCTCAGCATGCATTTTCTGTTCCTTGTGGTGTATGTATTTCATATGGATGGTTAGATGAAGGAAGCAGGGTTTTTTGTCTTTGTGGTTTTGTGGTTTTTTTTGGTTTTTTGTTTTTTTTTTTAAGAAAAAAAGTGATGTTTGAGGAAAGTTTTAGATCTTAAAAAAAATTTCTTGTGTGGAGGTCACTGAAAACCTTGATGGTAGAGGCAGAGAGATAATATTTGACTGGTTATAGACAGTAAACTGAGGAGCTAATGTGTTTCTGCCTGAGGATCTGTTCTGCCACATCCTATACTAGTTAGTTTTCTTTAAGCTGATTACTTCATGCCTCTGTAATGTGATGATCATGTATATTACTAAAGCCAAATCATTTTCTGTCAGACTGGGCCTGGAGTCTCCTAACCACCTGGAGGTAGCAGAAAACATTGCTTGTGTGTTCAGTTATGTGACAGTTCAGCAGGCACGATATGTAAAAATAAATCTGTGATGATGGTGCACCTCTTCAAAGTGTTTCCATCCAACTGCTCTGGTTTGGCATAGGCTAGCATATTCCATGAGCTGATTTTGGTCAAGCACTGGCTGTTATTTGACAGTAGTACTAATGAGGAGCAAGTAGAAATGAGAGCCATTGACATGTTGTTGGAACTCTTGTCTTAAATATTTTTACCAACTCTCATAGCTGCTGCAACTCAGAACTGAGAAAGACTCTTAAACTAAGGGGCTAAGAGTGAGGAAGCTGGGGGAGGAAATACAGATGCTTGTCTTAGTGTGCTTGTTTATCTTTTATCTTTGTTTCAGCTAAGACATTGTATCTGAGAGTAAATCTCTTCACCTAGACTCCTCCTCCACTACAACTTCTTGGGCTGCCTGGCTATGAAAGCATTGGCAGATGTGTATTAATTTACAGGGAGGAAGGACAAAAATCTGGGACAGCTTTCATTGGAGAAGAGAGAGAAAAAGAGAGGTTGTGTACACGTATGATATTTTAAATTAAGAACTTCATTTCTTTTTGGTTTTACATGGGCGTGTAGTGTGTTAGAAACATAAGCAACTTTGGAAGATATACAAAGTTTTGTGCTGCAGGGTATAATTTAGTCCTTAACTAATGAAAGCAGAAATGAACTTCGTCGTGGTCAAATTGTTTATTTACTCCTCCAGTGTATCCAAACTTGGTAGATGCAGCTGTTCTAAAGACTTTTGGAGACAGTATTCTCTACGAACTTTATTATTTCTCTGATCTTTGATGCAATTCTGGTATTTCTTACTAGTGTGTCAGCTAACTTTTCTGGATAAAATATATAATATCTCTTTATTAAAGAACTGATTTGCACTGTATAGTGTTCCACAGCAGTCCCTCTTAATGTGATATATTACCACACTACTTATTTCAACTTTCATCGTACAAAGACTTGCTGTTACCTCACTTGTTTCTTAGTGTAATTTACCAGTGTTGGAATATTGACTTACGAGTACTGACTTAAAACAAACATTTACTCATAAGAACTTATTTCCACATCAACTATAGTTTTCTGCTCTGTAGCATTTTTCCTTGGTCTCTCGTTATGATCATCTGTGCCACGTTTCAAAGAGCAGCATATCCCATATTTGGTTTCCATTAAGGTGAAAGCTCCGTGCCCTGTGCGATGATTTACGACCTCAGCATTTATGCAGTCTCTGTGCCCTAACTAGATTGGCTGGTATATTTGAAATACGTTTTAGAAATGAAGCTGAGGATGGAAGGAAACTACTGCTTTATGATAAAAAGCCTTGTCAACACACATGGAATTAAACAAACACGAGTTGCAATCTGTATTTTCTATGTTAGCTTCGTTCAGAAAAGTCCACTACATCATGCAGTGTATCCCAGGGACTGGACTTTTAATATTCTTGACAACTGCCCTAAGGGGAATAATGTCCCTTAGAAAAAGTCACAGTAAAATCTGGCAGTAGATTAAGTTAGTTTCCACTTAGGTGTGACAGCAGAGTCATTACTGATTTTAGACTTAGCCAGTTTGAAAGTCGGCTTCACCACCATCAACTAAAGACTATGATGTATAGTTCCAGATGCTCTGGCCAATTGACCGTAAAATTGCTCCGCATTTCTGGCAGAGCAGCCAAGCTGGAGCTTTTAAAATCTCCACTCCCTGAGCTCAACACCCTCCCCCCTCTGCTTAAAAGCTGCTCATTATTCTTCTTCTGCCCGCTGATCTTAGCAAAAGAAAAACTTCTGGAATCAATTAGAAGTGTCTGCACTTGATGAGATTTGCACGTGAGTTCGGAATTGTGAGGCTTTGATAGTGTCAGCCAACAGCTGCAGTTTCAGGTGGTAAAATGGGGGAAGGAATTTTCCAGGGTTTATTTACAATCATAAAATAAAACAAAAATCAAGACAAGTTGGAAACTATCTAATGTGTAGTTAGAATGAAGCCTGAATTGAGGTATATATTTATTTTGTCTGAAAAAAGTAAACTGGTGGCTTATTATCAGGATCTTTTCAATTACTTTGCAATTATTAGCCTGTACAGAGTAGTTGTAATAAAATGCGAGCTATGTCTGCTTGCTGTAGTTTTAACTATGAAAGAGGTATCTGCTATTACTTTTGTCACTTTAATTGCTTGACAAGACAAGGAGGTAGTCATACTTAATAGAAATCAGAACCATGCAGTCAAAGATGAAGCAAAGGTGATAATCTGAAGATAGAAAATACATATTCTCATGTATTGTCTGAAATTTTGTGTTTTGTTCTGTCGACACTCACACTGATAGTTGTAAAGCTTATTTTCTGACCCTTCTTAGCCCAAAGCAGTTAGTGATTGGCTTGTATCTCTATGAAATGTTTGCATTTTAAAGATAAGAGCCATGCTAAATGAAATTATTAATGTTCAGTTACACATCTGAGGGTGTCTTTGTAAAAATGAAACTGTGCCATTTAATACACATTGTTACTAGTTTCCATTGCAGACTGGATTTGTTCATAAGTCAAAGCGTAATTTTTTCTAGAAGTCAGTAATGCCACAAACCTCATCAAACTGCATTCTCTTCTACATCATAGTAACACATGGATAATAATAGAAATCTCCATACCAGTCAATTGCTTCACCAATATTAATCCCTGGTGACAACTGAGATGCTCCACATGGGTAGATGTTTCTGTCTGTGTAATTGCAGTTCTAGTAGTAGAGTATTAACGGACTTTTTTTTTTTTTGCTAATGTACAAATGAATGTATTTATTTCATATCTGAATTTCTTCTGCAGAGGTAGTACTGTTAGGAAAACTAATCTGTAGAGTAGTATGTTGTTTGGGTTTTTTTAATCCCTTTAAAGATCTTAAAAAAGGTACTCCCAGTGAAGGATCGCTCGGAGAAAGCTTTGTTTGCGGTTATTAGTGATCTGTGTACGGAGAGGCACCTCTGCATCGCAACACAAGCAGTGCCGGGGTACGCTGGTGTGAGAGGCAGGCGTACAGGCAGCCCCCGCGCCGTTTGGATTCTGTAGGGGAGACGCAAAGACGGTTGGAGTGGACTTGTGTTTCCCATGCTTGAGAGAGCCAGTGCTTACTGATCGGTTTACACACATTTTACGTTCAAAGCTGATTTAAAGGTGTAGTGTAAAGCACACTGCAATCTCTAAGTGTTACAGGCAAGGGTAAGATGAGCGGTTGCTGCATCCCGAATGAAAGACACTGGCTTACTTGCTCTGATTTCCCATCCACACACGTGGTGTGAGGAGAAACAGAAGATACCTTCTGCATCCGTTAGGCCATGTCCCCCAGTCGTGCTGAGCACCCCGGAGCGGGGAGCCTTCCAGCCCCGCCATGCACGGCCCCTGCCTGTGTGTGCTCTGTGGCCCACCTGTTTCTAACCTATTGAGCTCACTGCATGTATGTGTTTATTAGGACAGCCTGATATGCAAAATTAGTAGACGTCTTTCCAAAATCAAATAGTCTGCCACCAAAACTACTGCACCTGGCAGGTGCGAATTGTCCTAATCTTAAAGAGAGAGGAGCTGTACCTCTGTTCCTAAGATCATGAAGGCAGATGGCTTAATTTGAATTTTATCCTCAGCATGACAGGCAGATGGATTGAATTAGCTTTTAGGAGATGACAGCTTTAATTAAGGTAACTATTTCTGATGTGGAATAAGCCTGGGTTTGGCAGATACAAGGTTATGGCTATTGCAACTGTGGCTATTGCCCAGCTGGATTGAATTGATTGAATTTCCTAATTAAGGTTTATACCCCGCCTACAAAAGGTGGGCCATTTCCTCCTGGCTGTGGGAGATGCAAAGACATCCTTGGAGCCGCATCCTGGGCTGGTGAGCAACAACTGGTGACCTTGACGTGATACGTCTGAGAGACCCTGAAGACTGCGACTCCCTTGCTGGAGCCAGAGTAGCCTGAGCCGGAGCCAGGGCCAGAGCAAGAGTCCTTCGATGAAGAAGGTAAAGCTGCAAGCCCTGACGTGATACTTTCACGGGAGGGAAGCGTGCTGGAGTCGGAATGAATGGACTGGGTCTCTGCTCACCGTAAAGCCTTCACCTTCCTTTAAAAACAAAAATGGGTAAAACAAAAAGGAGGAATTATGGCTGTTGCAACTGTGGCTGTTGCCCACATTGCCCAGCTGGATTGAACTGATCGATTTCCTAATTACGGTTTAGACCCCGCCTACAAAAGGTGGGCCGTTTCCTCCTGGCTGTGGGAGATGCAATGACATCCTGGGAGCCGCAGCCTGGGCTAGTGAGAAACACAAGGTGACCACAAAGAACCAGCCTGGCATTTAAAGAGTTTTGGATGTTTTTGTCTCACAAGATTTAAATAGAGAAAACGCAAACATAAAAAAGACATGCAGTCCAAGGTTACCCAATGTATACATTGTGCAAGAGAGATGGAGGTGCAAGATTCTTCTTCCCACAGGTGTTCCTTCCCACTTATGTAACAGTGGGCAGAACACAGCAGCTGTGAAAACTTAGTGTTTCTGGGGCAGAATGTCTGTGTAGGACCCACAGAATCAGGCTGTAACATAGGCCATTGGAAAGCCAAATCAGTACCTGTATTTAGGAAAGTAGAAATTAACTCAAAATATTCTATAATATATTTTAGATTAAAATAAATCTAAAATCATAAATCAATAGAATTTATGATTGAAAAAAATCTTTTGCACAGTCTATTTTTTTCAGAAGCTGCTTATGAACAACAAAGAAGGAAAAGCACAGTAAAAGTAGGGCTTCTGCTTTTCTACTAGCAGCACCTGAAATAACCATAGAGACTAAAAACTAGTTCATGACATCTGGGCAATTGCATGCTAAATTCTAACCAGCCAATGCCTCTTGTCTAAAGTGGACAATAGATCAATAAGATAAAATCAAACCATTATTGTGATTTATTTTTTTTGTTGTTTCCTTGTTTTCTCATTCCTTTGTGAGTTGTGTTTTCTATGATGTTTAGAGGCAGGGAATATAGAGAAAGCAAGGACGCTATATTTATTTTTATATTTAGGTATTACACAAAACAAAGAGAATGTTTTAAAATTTCCTTCTCCTGCCAATGCCAAATAAAAATTGCCTGACGAAAGAAGATTAACAAATGCTGTGTTTAGCAACTGATTTCCAAATGCAGAACACACAAAACACTTTGTATGTTTAAAAGTTGGAAATAGGTGTTATGGGAAAAAATTACATATAAAGCTCTAGTTATCGTTTAAAAGTAAAGCAAAATAATTTAGCAACCCCCTATGGAGTCTGAGAGTGATCACATCTGTCCTGACAGAATTAGTTTGGTTTATCTTCATGTGAAGCCCGTGAAATGCCTGGAATAAGTTGTTTATTTTGCTGATTGAAAGCTAATACACAGTTGAAAATGCCTAGGTTTAGTTTGAACATTTTATATTTTATGTTGAAAAGGATGCTATATTTTTGTCCTTTGCTGTTAGCTGAATTCATTGCACATCTGTGTATGACTATAAATCTCTAGGTATGTTTATTTCCCTTCTTGTTGGCTTCATGTAAGTTGACTACAAACGACAGTCAGATACTAGGAAACACTTAAAAGTGGCCATTAAGCAGGATGTTAAGAAACAGAATCTGGCCATTAACTGCATTGGTTTGTGTCTACGTGTCTCCATACCTGTCTCAATTTTCCTTTGTATGTGAACAGTCTAGTTAGATTATAGCATCTTAGGGCAGATACCTGCCCTTGTGCACACATAAATGGCCTGCTTCGCTTCTGTGCACTGCGTAAGCAGTGAATAGAGCTGCCATCATCCTGATTAAATTCCTAGTCATTTCTTATTTCTGACTTTCAAGTCAAGCTTATTAAACTGTTGCCTTATTTAAAAAAACCCCATACTTAAAACTTCCAGTTTTCTAAGTTCTCTGTTGTCTTCAACTGGGTACATTCTAGCACAGTACAAGATGCATTCAGGAGTCTAATTCTAACATCTTATTGGGCTGTCTTTGCTTTTAATGAAAGTGTTGACCAAAACCGTGTCCATTCCGAATGTATCCTCCATGCTACATGTATGGCTGGTAATTAGCTTCTGGGGTTATCTGAGCCTTATTAAAATGCATCTCCAGACCGTACTACGTGTAAAAAGCAGGAATTTGGCTGTCAGACTTGTGAATTGGACCAAAAAATGTGTTACCAAGATATAAACAACTGAGAAGAGCTTCATAAATTTTAAAAAGTAGGATATAACTGGCTAGAATTTACCATGCCCTCTGGATAGGAGTCTAAAATGTGCAGTTGGCTGACAAAAAATGACATATGCTTTTACATGTTTTTATTTTAAAAAAACAAAAATATTTGAGACTTTTCTAAGTAAAAGGGTCCAATTTTTAACTCTTCCTCCCTCCCGCCCTCCCCTCTTCCTTTTATTACTTTTGCTTTTGTCTTTCTATATGTGAAAATGGAAACGATAATAAAAGGAAATGGAGAGGATCAATATGAGAACTTACACAGAGAAATTAATTTCAAAACTTGAAAAACAAAACAAAACAAAAAACCAAAAACAAACCCAAAAAATATTACTCATGAGGAATTTCCAAACAGAACAATTTTAACCAGTTTTAGCAAATGTGTATTTGTATCCTAAGTCAAGTTTTCTGATCAAGTCTATTATGCTTCAGACAGACTTATTCATACCGTTTTATGGCCCTCCGTTAGTAACTATGCAGTAGTTAAGACATTTTGTCCTATCAATGTGCCGAATATTTGAATCGGTCAGTAAAGACTCACAGCTTTTCTGGAATGCTCAAACTGACATTGCTCAATGTGCTTTGCCCCATTGACTCCAGTAATAGAGAGTGCTGTAGGAAAAAATATTTTCGGTTTCACTGACCAAATCAAACTGAAATGAAACCTAAAAAAAAAAAACCCACAAAACCCCCTTTTTTTTTTTTTCCACATTACAAAATAAAATTGGTCAAATAATAGCGGAAAGTATTGCCTGAAACAAAAGTATCTCATTCAAATGTCCCCATTTAAAATAAAATCAAAAGTCCTCAACTTGCTGTAAGTTCACTAATCTTGAAATGACACATTTCAAGAAATAAATTGATAAAATTATCCAATCTCTGCTTTCTTTAATAGAGAGATTAGTGTTTTGTCTGTGTGGCTGTATGAGGACATTGCTGTTAGAAGAAGCTTTCCATTAGTATAGGGAAACTGGATATTAAAAAAAGCAAACAATTTTTAACACAGTCCTTGGTATTGGTGCCATATTAAGACCTGAGACTCAGATCAGCTTTTTGACACTCTAATTTTTTCTGTCATTATACATTATCCGGAGGTAGCTCACTTGAAACAGACAGTTTGAGTAAGAAGTTCTCAGTAGAGTCTCCATGAAGATCTCTAGAAATCCCTTTCATAGCTTGTGGGAGAGCTGAGTTCATCTATGTGGGGGGAAAAAAAAGTCGTCTCTGTTTTACATGTATATGTGTGTGATGGATAGCTATCAATGAATTATATCAAAGAACAAGAAACAAATAATAGCACAGTATATTCTTATATAACTTTATTTCCCACTGTAATGTCAATTTATACAGTGTTACTCTGATTAACAACAGTGCTAGAACAAATATAGTTTTATAACCTTAATTTTTATATAAATTGATGCCATCTTAACTTGATGTTTTTGAGTGTCTTATTGGACTATTTATCACCTTGGAAGTATTTACTAATCTCTGCCAAGTTCTTATAAAAAGTCTCAATCCACTACATGAATCAAATCTCCTCCTTCCAGTAGTGTAAAACTGACAGCTCCACTCCTGGCTAGTGGAGAGTTAAGAAAGAGGAAAACAGGATCTTTAGTAGATCCAGGTTTATTTTTCTGGCTTTGTAAACTCTGTGGCTTTCAGAACTTATTAGCATCAAATAAAATTCAAAAGCATCAGATTGCAAAACTAACAAAAATAATAGCTGTGAAAGCAGCATGCAACCAAAACTGGTCCATTTTTCCTGGACGGTCCACGTAAAATCTGTCCAACCAACTACTTTACATCCTTCACTGTTTTATTTTGATCTTTTTGTAGGTCAAATTATGTAGTCTTCATGATTTTATTTTGCTTTGTAATGTGCAGTAATCTATACTATTAAACTCTACACAAAAGCATATTGCAACTGTAAAATCTGCATGTGTTAAACTGTGTATATTTGGGCATATATGCCAGTAATTTCAGAGAACCCATAATACATTTGGCAGCAGAGATTCTGATTTTCAGAACTGTTCATTTGTGGACAAATGTTTGCCTCTTGGCTTAGACAGAGTCTTTAGAATGCAAATCATCTTTGGAAAATTGTGGTTGAAAGGGAACCGTGTTGTTAGCTTAATTGCTAAGAAACTGAAGCTGTGCTTAATACCTTGTAAAACAAATAAAGGTAGGTCTTCTGCTGAATGTCTTGCTGTTTGAAGGAAAGCCCAGCTAAGACAGGGCACACTTTTGCCTCCAGTCCAAGGTGCAGTCTTCTTTGAGGGAAGGACTTGGAAATTGATGACTAAAGTGTATTATCAAATGCAACATTGTTCTTGCTGGACAGAGTATGCGTATTCAAGTAGTAGCCAGGTTAAAAGCACGGTGGAAGGAAATGGTGTAGGGGAGCAGGCAGGCAGGCACGCACGGCAGAACCTCTCCAGTGCACGCAGGGCACAGCTGGTCCAAAGGGTACCTGTAATGATCTGGGAGAGAGTTAGGGTAAGGATGGAAAGTAGGGCGGATCTGTACATTCTCCCAACTCCTTTTATTACTTTCTTTGTAAAGGAACTGAATGATAAGAAATTGCTTCTCTGGTCCCACCCCTGCAATACTGTAAAACTCAAGGTTTACAGGAAGAGTGGGAAATGAGAGAAGAGCCTTGGGTTTATATAGCACTAGCTGCATAGCTTATATAACATCCTTCCAGCCCAGCTGATCTGATTTCTGAAGTATTTAATCATGTCCTTGCAGGCAAATTATCTCTTTGTAGTTTGGGGACAAGGTCGAGAAACCATGGTTGGATATAATACAGGTGCATGGTAATCTTGTTTCCCCAGAGCTCATGAGTTCCTGAATCAGTGATTTAAGCCTAAATGTGATGCAGGATTGTCACTTTGTCCCATGCTGCAGAGGATATGTTGCTATTGTTCATATTCATTAGCAGAAGTTTTCTCCCTTAAATTTGTATGAAGTCATCAAAACTGCAGGTTCTACTAATGTTATGCTAATGCCAGGCAAGAATGCTGTATGACTTTTCTCCACCATCGTTTCCCTATTACGGTTAATGCAGTCCATCTTACTGAAACCAAAAAGCTGTTGCCAGTACACCTCTTAAATTATTCTCAAGCTGCCAGCTGTACCATTTGACTTTGATCCTTTCTTTCATGGTAATTGTCATGCTGAAATGTAAAACTAAAATATATTCTGCACCAAGTGCCACCTTTTCATACTTTTGGAGGATATTTGTCTTCATGAGATTTCTGCAGATTTTATGTGCTATTAATAGTCTTCTCTATGTGCTATTGCTGCCATCAAGTGTAATTATATAATTATGCATATGTAACTATTCATGTATGGTAATTTTTAAGGAATGCCAGCTCTCTGGAGCTTGTTCTCATCCAGCATTTTCATACTGCTTAGCTTAGAAATAACACTTAGGGTTACATAAAACACATGAAACACCTCGTTGTTTTATTTTAATGGGAGCTAAAATATTAAAAGTTTCTGGTTGGTTATGCACTTTGAAGCATGTTGCTGAACGGAAGAATAGATTGTCTTGTTATTTGAGGAAATTTGGTACTTTAGTGACTTGCTTGTTTTGTTTTGCTCTTGCTGTTGTAGTTGAGAGAAATGTGGAGTCATCAATGAAAAAATTCCTCTGTTAATGCAAACAATTATATTCACCTTACAGGTGTTATTACATGCTAAGAAAAACAGCTCTAAAATATTCTTCAGGTTAAAAAAAAAAAGCCTTCCAAATATGAAAATTGATGTTATTTCTGATTCAAAATATTTAGAGAGGAAAATACTTTTCAACTGTTTATTTAGTATTTTAGGGATCTCATTGTTAATATTTGGGTGTCTTTGACCTTTGTTGTATTAAGGAGGTTCTGAAGAACTTTGCTGCACATTCATTCTACAGTAGCAAATCAGTTTGTTAACACAGTAATGAGAGGCTAGACTGCAAGTAGTAAAATACTTCATCACTACAATCATTGTTTGCAATGTGTTGCTTAAGAGTAAAATATTTCCTTTACTAATTCTGAAGTCAAACTAGTTGGCATCCAGATACTGTAACAATTGTACAAGGCATGGTCAAGTCCCAGAATAAAATGGTAGTCCTGCTTCCAGGCATCTACAGCGTAGCTGTGAGGTAAAAGGCAGCAGATGAAGTGGACACGCATTAGCAGCATTGGAGGAGAAATCGCAACGTATTTCTATGAAAATTGAGCATGTTAATGATGGGACCTAACAGAATTAGCTCAGGGAACAGAGGGGTATGCTGAAAAGATCCTTAAATTTTTGAAGATTAGCTTGCTTTTGAAAAGGGAGCCAAAAGAATTGTACAGAGAGGAATGACATAGCCAAAGGGACAGTCTAAGACATTCATTTATTTTGGTAGCATTCTAGGTGGAGATCAGTGAGGTATAAAGGTTTTGGCAGACAGAATTGCTATATCAGAGGTATGAGAAGACAAGTGCCTGGATGAGAATCCTAGATGCATGAATTGAATAAGACTGATTATCTCAGGTATGTTGTTAGGGAAGAATCTGCATATGTGGATGTGGGGAATCTCATGTGGGGATGATATATAAACAGGAATGATGATATCCAGAATTACAAGGAAAGAAGGGGGCAAAATTTATTTGGAAACAGAGGAGATAAATTATTTAAACTATATTTAAGCTATGCTGACAGTCAGATACACAATAATATTGGAAAGGCTGTGATTTAGTTGGCAGGGGGGAGACTTGGAGGAGAGAGTGGAATCTGCATAGAGATGATAGAATTTGTGCAGGGGATATTGCTATCACATGTTTCTAGGAGTCAAACTTTAATAGCTATTCACTGGATTGTTCTCACTTAGTTCTAATGGATGAAAATAATGGTAAAATTAAAGTGAAAATTAAATCAACACAACTGCTTGAGAAGTTTCATAACAGCAAGTTTGGTGCAGATTTGAAAAGGTAGCTAGCATTCTGAAGTGAGATAATCTGAGTTGGTGGACTTTTTCTAAACAAGAGAGAATGAAGATGTACAGGCAAACGTTTATCGTGAAAGTGGTACATGCTCTCTTCTAAAATGTTTCTGTTTTTTTAACAGCCGTAACCCAGTGCATAATTTGGGGCTATTCTAGATGATCTACCATGCCCAAAGGAATGGCTCTAAAGTTTCACTGTGAGAAATACAGAGATAGTTTTTTTTTTTTTTTGCATTAATTTAATATATACATACATTTTCAGAAGTAGAAGACATTATACATTGACTTACATTTAAATAGATTATAGAACCCAACTGAAATGATGAGCTTCTTGAAACGCAGTGCAGCAGGAAAAGTCTTAGATGATTATAACATCTAATGTGAAGTTTTTCGCGTGATACTACTATTTAAAATAGCCATAGTACGTACTTTGTGTGTTAGTGAAAAACATAGCTTGGAAATGTTTGCATCTGACAGTGATCTATTTTAAGTAGAAGAAGAATATTGTTTAGGTGCTAGTGAGAAGTGTGAATATTGTGATTGGCTACTGCACAGAAACTTGCAGACAGGTAATATGTGGAGAGCAAATGAATTGCTACTGTGTAAGCTTAAAACTGTGGATGCAAAAGCTAAAATAATATTTGCCTATACATGGTATAATGAATCTTTATTGGCAACTGGTATTCACAGACTATTTGGAAGGTGGTATTGGCCAGACACAAGTTACTTGGCAGAGATCTTGCCTAGTATATATTTGCAGAGCCCGTCTGCGTAAGGATGCTGGCAGGTTTACCCTGATTTCTATTCCAGGTGACAAATTTCTGTCCAAGCCTATGAGTGATCAAATATTTTCCACTGGAATCTGGGCACTGTAAAATTTCTGAAGCTGAGTAGAAAAATTGCAGGATTTGCTTAAGCTATAACAGCCTCTGCATACCGGTGTGACGGTAAAATATTTCCACTTGGACAACATCAGGGCGAACTGCGCCGAATTGAACTAAACATTTTTCTGGAAGGCTGATGGTATTTTGTTGCCACTTGTCCATAGCATCTTCTCTTAATCTAGAAGCTGTGATCTCTGTAGTCTTCAGTTAATTTCTATGTGAAAATTAAGCAACAGCAATGGAAGGTACCGGTGCGCTAACTTTATCTACCAAAGTAAAGAACTCGGTTCAAACCAGATGAAAGCTATACCATACCCACATTAGCTTATTTTTTTCCAATGAAAAGCCAATTAAGAAAAAGAACCGTTTCCATTAGTTTATTTGTCTTTCCTGGAGCAATTACAATTGCTAAACTTTCCTAAACTATACAAATGTGGAGTCTCCCCTTGTGACAGGTTGTTTAAATTTATAAGTAAAGCTAGCATTTCCATCTCCAATAAAAGCCAAACAGATATTTAATTATGGTGCGTGACATTTCTGACTAAAATAGAGCCAACAGATCCTGTCAGACAGCCCTCATTGTTCATGAGTTTTGAACAAATTGGGGATCTGTGAATTTATAGCCAGGTTTTTCTCAACTATTGTTTAAAATAGCACACATGGAAAACACGCCATGGGTGTGTTGTAATTCAGCTTTAATGATGTAACACTTGGTTTCAGTCAATTGTTGGAGGATTGCAGTAACACTGGTTTAGTGCTTCAGACATCGCATGTTCCTTAGCAATTATAGTCCAGCTTTCAATAATGGCTGTTGGCGGGATATCCACGAGTGAAGTCATAGCAATTTTGAAAAAGAGCTAATAAAAATACACCTGCCTTGTAGTGGAAAACGAGCCTTTAATATCTTTGCTTTGAAGTTGAGTGAAGCCCACAGCATTAACTAACAGATACCAGTATTATGATGCAGTAATCCACTCCCCCAGGGGAAGTCAGGGGATTGAAGTATGAAAGGCTGCTATTTTCTAGTCACATATTTTTTAGGCACCATAACATCATGAAGGAAGAATGGGAATAACGAGGTGATAATAAAAACTGGAAGGGGTGTTAGCTGTAAAGTTAGGAATATGTGAAGCCATTGCAAACCATAATTCAGGGATGCTACAACTTCAGTGATGTATAATGAGTCAGTTGTTACTTTTAATACAATTCCTTATTTAAATACATCCGAATCCACTTTTTGTTAGAACAATATATGGAATATTGAAACAATGTTTAAGAAAAAGAATAAGAAATATCTTTTTCACACAACTTCTCAGCTTTCTATTCTGTTTCTGTTCTGGATCAGTTTAGTTTTTGACAAAATTTTTCACAGCCACTGAATATTTGTGGCCATTAATAATCCTCAGTTAGTTTTCTTCACCGAAAGATCTAGGGTGGATTCCTTTTGTCTTTTTGTTAAATTCTCTTTTATATTCTCTCCTGATATACTTCATATGTTTTGAATTCTTTTTCATTTTAGGAAGCATGTGTGGTTACGTCCTTGTGGCATATGCAGTCAAGTTATGTGTCTTTCTAGGGCTGTTCATAATGCAGTAGTAATATGCAGTTATGAACTTCTGTTTGGAAGAAGTGTAACAAAATTTATTTTCAGTAAAAATGGTGGGAAAAAAACCCATCCTCTTTACTTCTAAAATGAAAATAGGAACTTGGAGGATCCATTCCTACCCATTGCTAAATTAGTGACTGCTTGGGTAAATGACAGAATCTTTCTTTGTGTTGGTTTAACTGAGTGGAAAATGCATCCAAGAGTGCCCACACTATAATGAGTTTATTAGGTACGATTACTGTGTTTGTAAAGAGCCTCTAGAATTACACTATGAAAGGCCTTAAGCAGTTGGAAGCTACACTGTCCAAGGAAACACAATTCCCTGCGCTCTTGTTTTTATTCTGCACAAAACTGCGTTGTCTGTTGTGGCGTACTTCTCTCATCATGGAGACAGTTGTACTAGTCTTATTGTACTGAACATGCCTGAAGAAACTGTAAGCCAGGAATATGTAATTAGAGCTCAGCTTAGGCTTACTGTTGTTTAGTGCAATACATTATGCAGCTATTTTGCAATCACTGCTGTTGCAATTAAGATCCAACTACAAAAAATTTGTATGGGTATATACACAAATGGGCCTTTTACCATAGTTGGAGGGGAACGAAAAATAAAATTATTGGTACATTCTTAGCACAACAGGTTTAATCTGGAAAATGGCAGAGCTACTTCCATATTAATCATTAGATATAATTTATGAAAAAAACCCTAAACATCTTGATCAGGAATTTGTCTGCAACTCAAAGCAGTTCAGGAAGCCGCAGGATACAAATCCTACAATTAGACCTTCAACTTCAGCTGTGTTAGAAGCTCCTCCTCTTAGAATAACCAGGATTCGAACTGTATACCTTCAGGCCTGGATGCTGTTCTCTCATCCTCATCCTCACCCCCACCAACATAGTAGGGTCCTCTAAGTGGAGAGGTGAAAGATAAAGGGCGCTTAACCCCATGCTGGCCTGATCAAACACCGTTCCCTGCTAACACAGGAAGAAACATTCATCAAAGGGATATCACTTGAGTATGATCCTACAAAGACATGCACACATGCTTAACTTCACGTTAATGGGACTATTTAGGTGCATGAAGTTAAGCATGTGTTTTAAATCTTTGCTGGATTGTAGTCTGTATTTTCCTTTCCATTAACCTGAGCCTTTATGCAAGGCAGTTACCTTACTGGCCTGAAATGCTGAAAATTCTCTCTGTTTATGGAGAAGATTTTATATGTCTGAATTCACTTATTGATCTTCCCTAGTTTCCGTGATATTTTAAGTTTATTATGTCTGTGTTTTCTATTTTTGTTTAGGGTTAGTAGCACATTTTTATGTATTTCAAATAACTTGTATAGACTTGCTACTTTTTCAGAGCAAGTATTTATATAATTACTTTTCCAACAAAAATCTAATTAATTCTTGTTTTATATTAAAAAATCTTAATAATGATACAGACTTCTAACTTTTGTACTAGTTTTTACTCTGAAATAAGTCTTTAACTTTCCCTCAGCATTGCTATAAAATAACTAAGGGAATTATGTATTTTACTGTTTTCTTTTGTATGGTTTTGGGAGTGAGTGAACTTGTGCTGCTTGGAAGATTTCCTATTCAGCATTCAATTTAGTAAAAAGAATGTAGAGAAATGCTGAATCAGAGAAAAATATTTAGGCTCTGGAAATAGGAAGAAACATCGTGAGCTTTTAAGCTATCTTGATGTCTGATCCCATCGCTAAATTTAAGTACACTCTGCATTCAGTGCTAGTCACAAAGATTTTGTTGTGCTAGATAGACCAAACATATCAGAAAGCCGATCCATCACACTTCTTACAAACTTCATAGTACTGTCACTGCATATTTTGCTGCTGTTCTTTTCTTTGTAGAATTCAAGTGTGTAATTTGCGTCATTACTCTGAAAGTAAATTGCTATTGAGTCTTGACACCTGCCAGCTCTGGTATTCATATCAAGCTGTAAAGCACTACTTTGAAATAAATATTGGGAAACTCATTAAACGTTGTCAGCTGTATCATCCATGTTAACATAAAATAATACATTTAAATATTTCTGGATTCTATTTTCTACTAAAATGAATGAACAAAATTCTTTTTGAATACTTAGCTTTCAAAAATAATTTTTAAGTAAAGTCCCCTGATTTTCATCAATAGGTACAAACTATTTTTCCCATATGTTCCTTTATGAGAAGCATGTACAGTTTCTGTTTTTATACTTAGAAAGTTCAACATCCAATTAAAGGATTAAGTGGGCTAAGTCTGACAACAACTCCAAAAGTCAAATTCCCCTGGCCTCTGTTATTTCCAAATTCAGACATAAACTAAATTTAACTGAACCTAGAGACTGCATAATGCTTAAAGTCAGTAGAACTTGGGTTCTGACCCTGGCTGGTCCTGGTTAACTCCCAGTCATTTCAGAGGAGTGGAGTGTAAATATCAGAGGAAATAACTTTTTGTTATTTTAGGAGTTGCATTAATGCAATGATCGTTTCTGTTTTACTTGTTTCTAACAGGAATCTTCCTGGCCTCGTGAAGCATATTTATCTTCTGCATCTTTCGGTAGACTGTGTTTATCTGGCTTTAGTGAATCTGAAGTGAGATGCTTTATAATGAAAATTACCCCTACAAATGTAATGTATTAAAACAAGGGTGTTTGTAATCACATGTATTCAGAAGATGATTTCAGCTGGGAAGTGTATATAAATTAGTTTTGATTTCCTGTGGTGTTGATACTCATTTTTTTAGAAGGTCGAAGGCAGAATGTGAGAGGAAGAAAAACGCTGTTATCATTAGCTTAATGTGCCCTTCATACTTGTGGTCCCACAAACCAGAGTCGCCAATCTAGTTCAAAAAATGATTCTGAAACTTTCTTTTTCCTCCAAAGGGAAAAAAATGCAACATAATAATGCCTGCCAGATGACTTGTGATCATCTCACAATTTTCTTGAACTTCCTTCCACAAACTCCCATCCTAGTGAGTTTAATACAGGAAATTTGATCTTCAGATCTTCCATGGAGATTCTCACTCTTCTACTCCATGCTCCTGACTGCAGGGAGTGAGCTGCCCATCACCTTCTGTTTCCTCAGGGAGGTCGATCTTGAGCTTATGCCTTATTGTTTAAGCATTCATTCTATCCGATTACTCCTCTTCACTGAACTGATCTCTTAAGTTACTATTTACTAATGTCTCCCTTAAATCCTTTCTCAGGATCTGCTTCTTTCAGGGCTCCTGAAAGACAAGAGCCATGTGTTAGAGGGCTAGCCACAAAGAAACGTTTAGATGGCTGCTGGCCTAAGGCCTATGCTGCAAACATACCTCACAATGGTCTCTCTTATCTGTAAGGTCTTGTTTGTCGATATAGGTTACACGTTCATGAGAAAAAGGACAGTTTAAGGCTTGTTTGTAATCCTTCACTTACTGAAACTGTGATCTTCATTTCAGCTGCAGAATTTGGCTGTGGTAAAATAGGAAAATAACAAGGCTATTTGAAATGAATTGCTGAATTCTATGTTAATAAGCACTGTTATGGCTTAGGAGACGATTTTCAGCCAAAGCTAGTTTAAGAATTCGAAAGGAGGGATCTGTGACCTCTGTAAGGGTGCTGTCCTGGGCCATGCAGCAGATGCTTTACTGTGGCTGAGAGGGAGAAGCCCTGAAAGCAGGTGCACAGAACGCTTTGTCCTGGAAATCATTAGGGAATCATTCAAATAGTATTAGAGGGTATTGTTATAATGAAACCTTTGAATCTCTATACGAGACTAGAAATGGAAACTAACAGCTAGGAGAGGAGCATATAGTTGAATTTACGTTGGGAGGACAGAAAAGAGTCATAGATAACAACCGAGGGGCGCAGACCTTTCATGCTGTGAATCATGGCCTCAAGCAGAGGTGCTAAATCAGTGTTCCCAGACTGAAAAATTTTACGTCACCACTGAGACAAATTCAAGCTTCCTGCCCTGATGGAGCTATACGATGGAAGCTTTGAGAAGGGAGTTGGACCATGATCATATAAATTAGACCAGATTTTCTGAAGAGGAAATAATGCAGCTGTATACATTTACTGAGTCTTCGGAGTGAAATGCATGTGAAGGTATACAGACACTTTGCAAGTTCCTTTGAGGTATAGTTTATATAGCTACTAGATATATTAAGGAAAAGAAATTGTATATTGAAAATCTAGTAGTTAATAGCCAATGACTAAGCATTAACCAGATAAATAAGAATTTTGCTACTTTTGGTAATCAACTGTGCTTACAATTTTACATGTAGAGCTAACTTCAAGCACAGGTTGATACCCACTGAACTTGAGCCTCTTAAAACATTGCATTTTCTTGGATCTGCCTAATAAAGACCCTGCCACTTATGTGTCCAAATCAATTTAATCTAGGCTTATGTCCATGGAAAAAAACACTCCATATCGTTGCCTTTTCAATCATAAATCAGATAGGTTTCTAATGTTTTCTGCTTTAATGTTTTACATGTAGGGTGGTATGAATCTCAATGTTGTAGCTTTTCTGTGTATTCTGTAGGTTACACCTGGCGACCTAACAGAAAGTTGTCAAAGTAAATGACCTAAATTAACTACCATTCAGTAGAGTAAAAATTAAATAGGGATGCGGAACACATAGGAGCTCGACAGAGTAATATGCTCCTATACAGCTCCCTATGTTATGGTTCATTAGGTGTATAAATAAATCTTTTCAATACACTTTGGCAGTATGGAAGTAAATTGTCATTTTAAAATAAAATCTCATTAGTGAGCTAGTATACACCTCGATATCTGAAATGTAATTATTTTTGTATTGGTGCCATGTTATTGACTTAACTGTCCGTGTTCTCTAGTCACCTGAACTGGATAATAGTTTAAAAAAAGATATAAAATTATTCTATTTGTTTTGGATTTGAACTTTCTTATACCTCTTCCTAGGGCTGCATGCCCAAGGGAAAAAAATTCCTTTATTAAGTCTGAAATCTAAAATTCCACTGCCTCAGCTCTTAAGAGGATTTTAGAAAATGAAGAACCCCGCCTACAAGAGAGTCTGAAGAAGGAAAAAAATAGCCAGTTTACAGGCCTTGGGGGATTAATAAGTCTTCCCATATTCCTTGGAATCCCATTGAACTAAAGTTATAGTGAGGCCATGGAGACAAAGGTCGTATTCCTTTTGCTTTTCTGATCAAAGTGGAAAATATTTTTTTTTGGAGAGCAAATGGTATTTTTCCCCACTTATTTTATCTCTAAATCTCTATGCCACCATTTGTTTTATAGATTGGAAATTCAGAAGTTCAGGTTAGCAAATTAATTTACCAAATAAAAAATGAATGATAATGCTTTTGACACCATAATGGTTAGGACATCCTATATATTGAAAGTATAAATTTCTGTGTTCATGTGGGAGAATTTCAAAAAGATTTCTGTAATCTAAAAGTACACTGCTTACATCCATGCAGGAAAGATTGAAACAGGTTGTCAAACTGAAAAGGTAGAATAGGAGAGTTGAAGAATTTGCCTCTACTCAGGCCACTCATATGAGAACTGACATGATAATACTCCTGCAATGTGATTATTTTAAAACAATCTACCAAATGCAATGGAAGAGTTGGCTGAGCTTTAGTAAACCTAGCTGGGAAGGACAGAAAAGAGGGGAAGGTCAATGGAGAGTGAATATTCAGGAAAAAAAAAAAAACACTTCTGGATAAAAGGAGCCATTTTCAAAAATAATTGTAATAATTTTCATGCTAGACACAATTAGGAGACAAATACAAAAGGGTGGGGAGCTGTAGAACAGGCCAGCAAAGGAAACAAGGGGAAAAAAAAGAGCATGAAAAAAATTCCAAGAGAAAGACAATGTTTATAGTCCACCAGGAAATGAACAATAAGATCATAGTGCTTGTGAGAAGAGTTGAAAGGAGAAAGTGGAGAGCACAGAAGGGCAAGCCAGATAATGCCTTTGCTTTCCATAAGAAGCAAAATGCAACGGGTGGGGGAGAGGGAGTATTCCCGAATGTAAAAGGGTGAGGGCAAAGCTACAATGTGTGTAGCTACATGCCCATCTGTCATGGCTTAGGCCGATGCAGCAACTAAACTCCACGCAGCCGCTCTCTCACTCCAGTAAAGTGGAGAGGAGAAAAATATAATAAAAGGGCTGAGGGTCAAGACAAGAACAGAGGGAGCACCCACCAACCATGGTCCCGGGCAAAACAGACTCGGCTTTCTGAAAGCAAAACAATTTATTAATAGTTACTTAAAGAATAAAGACAAGCAAAACCAGTTACTTTAAAGGATAAAAAGAAAACAAGGCCAGATCTTAAAAAAACCACCTCTCCACCCCCCTTTCCTTTTCTTCCTGGCTCTACCTCCTCTCCCCAGCGGCGCACGGGGACAGGGAATGGGGGAGTGCAGGTCAGTTCATCCATGTTGTTACTGCCACTCTCTTAAAGGAGGAGTCCTTATACCATTTCCCCATGCTCCAGTGGATCCCCTACTCACAAGGAAAATCCACAAACTTCTCCAGCGTGAGTCCTACCCACAGGATGCAATCCTTCCCGAACAGATTACTCCAGTGTGGGCTTTACCACAGTCTCAGATTCTTAGGGAGTTGTTGCTACTCGCTCTGGCGTGGGTTGTCATATAGATTTTAAATGCATCTCCATACAGACTTTAAATGTGTACATGCGTCTCTACCTATGCCCATGCTTCACAATTGTCCTCGGGCTCAGGCATCTCCTTTAAACAAAACACGTCCCCACCGATGGGGGGTCATCCCACGGACTCTAGATGCGTACCATCCTCAGGCTCAGGCATCTCTTCTTCGATGTGGGTTGTCCATGGGCTGCGAGTGGGTCTCTGCTCCACCGAAGACTGCCATGGCTGCAGGGGGGCCACCTGCCGTCTCGCCACCAGTTGCAGGGGAAACTCAGCTCCGGCACACCTTTCCGGTTCCTTTGTCCCAATGTAAATAGGGCAATTCGCAGAGGTGCCGATTGACTCAAGCCCCGATGGGAATGGGAGTCTGGTCTGGTGGACAGCTTCTGCCACTAGAACCTCCCCCCCCACATCAAACCACGACACCATCCCATGATACTTTGGCGATATCGCAGTAAAAATGGATAAGTTTGGTATTTTACCTGTGGAAGTAGAGCCTTCTTTGAAACTGCCAGACTCTGTATTAGAGTGGCTTAAATTGTGCATTTGGACTGGGTTGCAGACTTGTACTGGGTCCTGTGAACTGAGAACAGAATGCAAATGTGAAAGAGCATCATAGATGCTACTCACATACGATGGTACCTGATGGTCTCTCTTTGTGAACTGCATGTAGCCATCGTGTCAATGCTGTGCTTTGCTAGCATTCGTGTCTGTTTGCACTTGACTTGCACAGCTAGAACTGACTAAACAAGCTACAAACAGGGCAGAAAGCCCCTGTGCAAAGACTTTTTTGGTAAGAGAAGCAGAGAATGGAGCAGAGAATGTAACGCTCCCCATGTAGGAAAGTAATATGGGTCAATTTTCACTTGTGCCTTTGGCTATTCTGACAGGCCTTTTTCTGTACTTCGCATACTAATACTGGTTTGACAATACAGCTCAAGCTTTTATTCTAGTAACACATCTCTTTCACAGAAGTCCTGTATTATATTTTTTCTGGAAATTCCTGAGTTACCTAATAGAAAGATGAGAAATTTCAAACATACTGATGTCAAAAGACAGAACAGCAGATGCAGTTTCAGCTCAAAAAGGAAAAAAATTGCATAGGATTGTTGAGCATTGTATGGTGTAGTGGCATCTAATTTCAGGCATCAAAGTCTTTTATTGGAGCTGGCCCCAAATGACTTTTATAAGTCTGTATGTCATCTCCCATCAGCATGTGCTAGTTGCAAAAGGATGTGGGAACCAATAGTGGATTAAAAATTAAATGAAGCTTGGATCTATGAAAGGAAATGTCTCCAGCTATGAGAGGGTCCTTCCAGAGTAAATCAAGCCCTCTCTTTCCCACTCCCAAAATCTATGTGTCTTGTAGCCATTAGCTTGTTGTTATTATAATCTTGATTTTATTTTTTTTTATTTAGTGCATACAACTTTAATGATAGTTCTTTATAGAAAGCTCTTTCTGTCAACAACTGTTTCCTTGTCATCGTTGATGCTGTGAAGTTATCTGAACATCACAACTTAATGTGTACTCTCAACACTGTCACAAAACTTCGAGGCATTCTTGTATCCAAGACTAAGAGCAAATTCCAGTCTTCTCAGATTTGCTTCATGATAAACTTTTCAGGGAAAATGATACGTCTTTTCATAAAATTTAATCTTGGAGATTTCAAACAGAATGATTTAACAGTATTCTTAGCAATATATTCTACTAATTCAACTGTACATATTCAGTAGGATTAAAAAACAAATCATTAGACTACATGGTGCTAAATGTCTTCTTTCTACTCATATAGTAAAAAGCATCCATCAAGTCACTGACATCTTCTTCCCCTCCAGTTGAAGTGTGGTGAACCATCTGTTAAAGCACCAAGAAACATTTTAAAAATCAAAGGTAAAGACAAGAAGGTCATTCATGGCTATTTACTCCCTACTGAAATGAATACCGAAGAATGTTATCTGTCATGAAATTCCACTTTTTTCTGCTTTTTTTAAAGAGACAACTGGAGAAAATAAGAGAACACAGACATAAACTTAGAAATGGAATGAGTATCTGTGTGTTCGCATATATCTCTATATAAAAAAATTAAAATATATATATATATTTATTGAACATATAGCACATAGTAACACACATGCACAAACATGCTGTATACCAAAGAATATAGTATACAATATATATTGGAAATGCATTAAAAATGAATTAGTGTTAGTGATAAGCCAGATCATCACTCATCCTTTTTCTTGCCTTTAGGCTTTCTTGCAAAGTCTTTTGAGTTTGGTTTGCCTGTTAAAAATACAGAAATAGAGGTGGGATACAAATTGCTAGCACTTACAGATGCATTGATGTTTGATATATCGTTTGGCACTGCAGGTTTGTTTTGCCAATATTATGATTGAAAAAGCAAAATCCTTGAAAAACAGTCATTAAAATTGGATTTTTTTTTTTTCAGGGTCACCAACTATTCTGTCCTGATTTTTTTTTCTTTTTTTTTAATCTCCAGGTGAACTAATAATGAGTAATTTACATACTAATTTGTGTATGTTATTTTGTCTCATGATAGTTCATAATTTTTCTTGTTACTGCTCTTGTCTAATCCTTAATCTGCTAGACATCACTCCTTTCCTACAGAATACCCACTGAGTGCCGGCTCATCTATCCAATAGCATTATTTTTATTATTATGGGTACATTGATCTTGTCTTGAGCTCTTAAGGAGGGAGTATTCTTAAGTATTAAAATGTCATTGTATTCTTAATTTGGGCTTTTTCATTCATAATTCTAGATTTGTAAAAGGACTGGCCTACACACATCTTGTTTTCATATTAAAAATAAAATTAAAATTATCCGTTACTCTTGCGCAACTGCTGTGTGCCATAGCTGTCAACTGCAGTATGTTCATCAAAGATAGGGCAATTAATAAATGTAGACAGGACTAAAGTTCAGGTTTTATCTTATATATTAGGTTTACTTCTTAAAAACACCCCAGGAACCAGAGTATTGAAATGCTGAGACCTCTGAATATACCCTTAATCAGCTTTAACCAATCTGCTGACAGGTGCATAGATGTACAGACTGAACCATGTGCTGGGGTTTAGTGATGGGACATAAAAACTAACAAAAATGAGAATAAATCAGCTGGAGATAGTAACATATTAATAGCATATTTGTCCACTGGGGAATGTTCTTTCATCTTCAGAGATGCAAAATGTGAATGTTATTGTAAATTAAAAAAGAAAAACACTGAAATTGTACTTGATACATTGTAATTGGTAGTATTTTAAAAATCACTCATTCCCCCTGTCCCTTCTCCCAGTTCTCAAACTTTTCAGCATAAAAAGTCACTTCACAAACCTCTCGAGTTACAGTGAATCCACATCTGAGGAACATATGTTAGCTCATGTGGCAATGAGAAATATCTGGTTATGCAGTTTATACACATTTGCGTTGCCAGATTCCATGATGGACCTTATCTTCACTGATGCAGTGTGTAATGCACTGCTTGCATGGGAAGACAAATGAAAAAGTACTAGACTGCTTACCATCAACTGAAGCTAACATGTTGTGTGGTGAATGCAAAACCAAAAAAAGAAAAAAAAAAGTGAAAGGATGTGGCTGATGACAAAATGTGGGTTTGGCCTTGGAACTCCTCACAAAATTCTGTAAAAACAAAAATTTTGCAAAGGCTTAAGAAGAGACTGGAAGAGTTCATGGAAAAAAATTCATAGAAAGTTTTTGTATATGTAGAAACCATGGCTGGTTTGGGGATTCTTTGGGCGAGAAGGACTTGACAATTTTAGATGTGTGATGTTAAATCTCATTCAAATTCTTGTGCATAATATCTGATAATTATTTTTTTTTTACCAACACAGGACTAAGAAAGAAGTGTTAACCTGGATTAAGAGGACTGCAGGATTCTTTTTATTTGAACTCTAAATATCAATTTTCCATTAAACTTTGCCATTTCGATGTTATATGTTTGCAGTCAATGGTATGGTTAATGCCTATAGATATCTGATGGTCATACAGCAATTTGCGTTCCGTGAAAAGTGCCGGTATTTGATACAGACCAGCCATCAGTGATCACACTTAAACAAAAAGAAGATGATGAACAAAAACTGACTGATTCAGAAAAAAAGCTTGATTTATTTAGGAAATTGATTGTCTAATTTGCACAGTAACACAGCACATGGGCACATGTAACTGTTGTATACAATACAAAATGCATTGCTCATTTTGGATAAGGATTGTATACGGTTCTAACCCAAAACCTTTTCAAAGCACACAAGAATAGTGAGAAATAGTAAGTAATTTAAAGAAAAACATGAGAATTTATTACTACCTCTGCTATTTGTATCTAACCAGCCTACTTTTCAGACAGGAATGTGGATTTTAATTTACAAGCATGTTTGCATTAAAGTTTATGGTAGTTACACAGGTGAATATGGATATTTAAAGTACTTCAGATTTCAAATGCATCTATTACTTATAAGAAGCTTTCATATGGAGTTAGAACCTGTGACATTACTATTGGAAGAGTCTTCAGATCATTAGATTATGAAAGTCTTTTCCTAAAGTCAACAGTGACAGCCATATAAAAGAGACTTTTATGAGTTTGGACATACTTAAGTGGAGTTATAGATACTGTAGGACCGTTGTTGAGCTGCAAATGGTTTAGGAAATAGTGACTGTAATGATTCTGTGACTGCCTTCCAAAATCTTTAAGTGTCTGATCGTCTTGAGACACTTCCATGTCCCTCGGAGAGCTCAGAGTAAAGGAAGGCAAGACAAGAAATTCTGCTAGCTTCCAGAGCCCTGCTGCTCCGGGGCTAGACAGAGTTTAGGCTGTTTAGTAGCTTTATCACAGGGGGACTTGGCAGATTCAGCCTTGGCTGTCTTCCCTGGCTAAATGCATTAGGGCCACCACTGTGCACAGCAGATGAAAGGTAGGATCAGGGATATGTGAGGAACTTTGGGATTGCCCTCTAGCCTTACTCTGTGTTCTGCATTAATCAAGAAATGAATTGGTATTTTGGCTGACTGCACTCCTAGGGATTCAAGGACACCTAAAATGCATGGTAAATCGTAAACAAAGTAAGAAGCATGGCAAAAGTCATTGGGATTTTTAGGTTATTTTTTATTACTTGCCTTTTAATAAAAGAGTCCTCGCAGACCAAGAACCCTCAGCGAAATATTGCAGCTGTTTAAAATTCTTTTATTTGGCAATCAACCCATTTTTTTTCTGAAAAGAATTAAAAAGTAAGAAACATTCAACGTATGTGAAACACAACACAAGGCAAGGCTTGTTATCTTGGTAGAATGTCACATTAACATGGCATGGTCAATGCCATATTGCTTTGGTGTCTAAGCTAATGCATTTGAGTTTTTCCTCAGGCAGCACACAGCCTTTCCCCTTGTGGGCAAACTCTTTATTTATTGACGATTTTTTACAAACTGCAACAAGCATTTCCTTCAGGAAAATAATAATTTAAGAAACCCTCACATACTCTGTAGCAGTGTGACAGTTATTCTAGCAGAAATCCAACTTTTATTAAAACCTTTGATCAGATAATTAAAAAGGGAAATACTGTTCAGTGAGCAGTGATACTACACCAATGAATGCATTTCACATGCATTTGTGTCCTTTTTACCCTTATACAGGCTCAATACAGAAACTCAACTTCCTCCTTGTTTTCCCTCCTACTTGGAATTCTCTCCAGACCCTGACTACAGTATAACCGTGTCCTTCTCATGTCCTGTGCCCAGTTCTTTCCCTACCATACCAAAAGGAATTTCAGAGACTGAGGAGATGGACCAGGTTCACCCTTAATGTACTGAGGGGAACGTGGTGGAGAGCCACAGGTTCACAGAAACAGGATAAGTGAGGTGATGAGTTGGGCTCTGAAGGGCACAGAATACTGATAGAATTATTAGAAATTAACACTAAACTGTAGGACTGCAAGAATCACAGAAAAAGCCTCTAATCCTTCTGCCTTCCTCAGGGTACGGTCAATAACATTTCCTAACAGCTACCCTGGCAGATGTGTTTCTAACCTATTCCAAAGACTTTCAGCAATGGTGATTCCCCAGGCAATGTATTTCAGTATTTAATTGTTCTTGGAATTTAAAAAATTACTAAGCCTGAATCATACTTTCTATCTCTTGTCCTGTCCAATGTGGATATAGTTTTATTCAGTTTATTTTTCATACAACTATGTTACTTGTTATTATGCTTTCCATATGTATTTGTGAGGATTTTTTTATACATATCTATATGTTTATAAATAGTTTATTTGACCTTTTATTACAGTATATTTCAAATATTTCCTGTGCATTCCATCTTGGGTTTGGAATCAGGAAAATTCATGATAAGGGCAACTTATATCTTAATATTCTTTCTTCATCATGAGGGTTTTGCTGTGTTGGTGTGTTCGTTTTTCTTAATGTTTACTTCCTTAATATTAGGGTTTTTTTAAGGAACTATGAATTCTTCTTAATTACTTTTCACCTTATCTAAGTTTTCCTTGAAAACTTACAACCAATTCTGTAAGCTTATTGAAAACTTCATTGTTGAAGTAAGGTTCATTGTTTTTATTTCTTTCTTAGTTCTTCTCCCTATCCCAGTCATCACAAAGTAATATTTCATGGTCACTGTGACCCCGGTTGTCAAATTATGTTTTGATATTCTCATTGTGTTACCCCTGGAAACAGGAACCAAATACAGAGGGTCATTCCCATTCCTTTTTACTGTTTTTACACTTTCTGTGTCTAGAAATCATATAGTAATAAAAAAGTTTAAAGGAAAAGCTAGGTACTGCTTAATTATTTTTTTTCCCCTCAAAAAATGTCATGATAGTTACAATTTTGCGTTATTACCAAGATTCATATTATGGATTTTGTCAGTTGCTCACAGAAAACCTCATATTCAGTAAAATAAATTATTAAGCAGCCAAGATGTTGGATATGATTTTTAATGATATCAGCTTGGTCTTGTCAAGTCTTATAGTCTACTTATATATATAAGTATATATATACACTTACAAGTAAAATTGACTCAAAGTGCAAAGGCAGACTTTTATGAAGATTTGGTATCACATTGAATATTTTTCTAGTCTCCTTGAGCAAAAGCGACAGTTTGTGTTTCAAACTTTTGCAGGTAATTCTTATCTTTTTTTTCTTTTTTCTTTTTTAACATTATCCAGAAGTTAAATATATAGAGTAAACTAAATAAAATATTATTCAGAGTAGCTTTATTACTATCTGATTTTGAACTTCATCTTGAATGACATACTGTAAGCAGTAAGAACTAAATCACATGAGAATCAATTAATTGGCATTATCAAGAAGTCTGTAAAAAGTAATTACTAAAGCAGAAGTCTTTAAGATTCTGAAGCATTGCACTACCTGGAACACAAGCAGCAGGCAGCAGAAATTCTATAAACCAGGAATTTTGCCAAGCCTTCTCAGGCTGAAGTCCAAATGAAATTTTTTTTTAACCCAGCCAGATTTTTCCATACTGGACCAAGGAAATTGCAGCACAGCAGAGTCCTAGGAGCCCTTGCATACGCTTCTTTCCAAGTGAATGTCTGTCTTTTTTTTAAATTTTTTTTTTAATAGTGTCTTTATTAGAAACCAACAAAAATGTATGTTAACAGGCTGACAGAAAATAAGATGTGAAAGTACTGGAAACGGTGCTTGCATAACACAATTTATGATGTGATGTGCTTAATGTACAAACTAAGGTTTTGGTGCTGCGAAAGTTTACATACGTTATTAACATCATGTACGTGAGTAATTCCTGAAAGGTCAGATCCTACAAGTCTCACTCAAGTCACTATTATTTGAACATGTTTATAACTGCAAGACTCAGCTTGCTTGTCAGAAGGAATGAAAGCACAATAACTTCCAAAGGTCTGAAACAGAAACATTGCTGTTTGTTTATTATAATGTTCTGGTAAGCATTTGTTTTCATAATGCCACAGAACAGTTTCCTTCGTTTGACAGTCTCATCTCAGCACACTTATGCATTTGAGTCCATGATTTAGACTTAGTTGTCACTGGTATGCTTTATCCATTATGCTGAAATTCCAAAATAGTCCCTAAACCAAAATTTATTCATTCTTTGTGTTAGTAGCAGACCTGCAATTGTCTCATAAAGTTATTAAAATAGATTAGGTGATTAAAGTTCTTAGGTCTAGGTGAGAAAAGGGAAGTCACGCAGGAGCAGATAAGAGAAAAAAGAAAAAGGATAATTTTTATGCAGCATGACCTTAGCAAGTACATCATGATGGCTGAAATTATGTCCTGACATGATAAATGGGCAGAGACTGGCCTGTTCTGCCATGACTGCTGGGGCAGAGGTCACTCACACGGTAATGACTGGGACACTGCTATCCAATTGTAATGTAGGGGGGTAGAATGAAAACCGTTGCTAATGTGGTTGTAACCATCCTGTAAAAAAGGAGCTAAATAACCACAGCTTTGATCACTTATTGCAGCTGAATCTTTCTGAACACTGTTAATGTTTGTTTAAATAAAATAATGGAGTAAAAAAAAAATTCTTTAAATGAAAACCAAATCTGATTCACCAAATGTAAGCCCAATTGTTCAGAAATTGTTCAGATACATAGCTGCTCTCTGCTGCAGCTGCTTCTGAGTTACCCAGAGAGAGAACAGAGATAGATTTTACTGTGACATGTAACTGATGAGTGATGACTGACTTCAGCGCAGATGATGATTTGCAGTTTTGACTATAAAATGGGTACATGTGGCCATGTATACCAGCAGCATTCATATGCCCAAGATATGCAAATGTTCAGTATAACCACACCTAGAAACATGATTTAGATTAAAATTTTCATACCTGTGGGAGGAGGATGGGGCCCTTTGTGGGTGTATGAGCCTGTGTGGGAGTGCTTATGAGAGACAGAGCAGTACGGAGCGATGAACAGCAGAGAAAAATATTTTTGCCAGAATAATGTAATTTGCTGTCCACATGTTCTTGGTACAAAGCTGGTTTCAAATACCTGAATTATGGAAACTTCTTATACAGAACTAGATTCCAACAGGTGATGTGGATCGGGTAAAATGATTTAATTGCTACTCTTTTAAGTGGGGGCAGGAAAGCAGTCATACAGCATGGCAGAGTGTCAGGGAGCGGCAGTCTGTAAGATTCCTGCTGGGGATGCCTGTGATGTGAGGAAGTCCTTCAGAAGGTATAACCTGACTCTTGTGTCTCCTTCCTATAACTCCTGAAACAAAAACCACGGGAAAGTTCTAAAGCAACTGTCTTTAAAGGTGAGGGAGTACTGTTCTCTGGTAACATCTGTCAGATTGCGGACATAAAGCCTCTAGTCTTGGCCTGGTGTGAAGCTGATGGGCATGGCCAGAGGAGAAACACCACTCAAGTCCAAGTGGTAGCTCTGCATATTAGATTCAGGCTTTTCTGTATGAAAAAGTTACAGTAGCTGCAATAAGGTTCAAACAGAGGTATGATTTTCATACAACTTGAAACAAGTATCTTTAAAATGTCACGTCAAGGCAGGGCAGCTTTGGCAAATACAGGTTATCCATGGATGAAACAGCAAATCTCCTCTATCACTTATTTATTTTAATTGCAAGAGTGTTTTGTTTGTTTGTGGTGGTGTTTTCCCCTTTTCACAATTAGCGTGTTAAATTCAAATGACTTGTTAAGGAATAAATTCGTGGGCACATTGGCACAATCTGCCTAGCCCTCTTCAACTTGTGGAAGTTTGGAGTACTCAGTTGCACGTGCTCCTTCATAGAAACCGTCATTGCCTAAAACGTTATGCGTCTTTAAATATTCACACCAAAAAAGGCGGTTTGTGCATTTTCTCTTTCCTTAGGATCTTTTTTTGGCAATTCTCTGTCAGTTGCTGAAGGGCCGGGAGCATTGTCCAGCAGCAGCACAAGCAATACTCTTCCCTTGCACAAGCTGTGACAGATTGACACAGATGGTAACTTTCCAATAGCCCTGGCAGGTCTAATTTGTAGTGAAATCTATTAGTTTGTGGAGTTGTCTTTCTAGCTCCATTCCTTGGGAATACTTAAAACATGTCAGTGCAAGACATTGGGAAGTAGAGCCTGAAGAGTTTGTTAATCTTATGACCAATAATTTGATAATGCTAATTTTTTAAAAAGCATCAGCAACCCTATATAGAACAGAAGCAGCCCTAGGGTTTAGGATAACTCCATGCATTGGCAGGCCTGGGGCCCAGCATGGCTATGTCTGTGAAGAGCAGCAAGGGCTGGATGCTCTGTGACTGCTCGACCCCCCAGTTCTGCTACCACCTGATACTGCGTTATGTGCAGTATCACGTGCAGAACTTGGGCATGGAAGTTCTGGTGAGGCTCGAGTCCACCCTAGCAGGCCCTTTGTCCATCTGACAGGCAAGTCCATCCCGTGTGAAGAGCAGCTTCAGGGCCGCTCTTGGCAGTTGGTGTGGACGGTCCCAGAGACTGCATCTGTGTTGTCTGCGCACAGCTCTGGTGCTCCTTGTCAGACCTACCCACCCTGTAGGCAGTGGACCTTTCTGGAGACTGTAAGTAAAGATGTAAAGAATGCCACAGGGGTTGGTGTGTGCAGCACAGACATTTCATGCCCAGAGCAGTGCAGTTGTAGCCACTGAAATAACAGTTCTATTAACATACTAATTTTTACTGAGTGAAGATAAATTTTAGAATTTAGACTATTTAGCTGATGTACTGAGTCAGACCCATTGCCTTTAGCAATAGACGTGCATCATCATCTTTCAGATGAATCTTTTCCTTCAGTTTGTGAATTGGAAGTCACTGGAGGCTGGGAGGGGTGTTCTGGAGAGATACCACTGCATGCTTGCACCATGCTAACACTCTTCTCTAAGCGTTAGCTTTTGGCCACTGTTATAAATCGGATGCTGAACTGGAAAGACTTTTTTGATTTTTGCTAAGTACTTCCTTCTTAATAGTCTTAAGCAATGAACAGAACGAAAAACAACCTGGCAGTTTGTCAGTTAAATATTTTTATATCATTTTACACTCATTGCTTGTTCAGTGTGGTCTATTTCATGCCGTCTACATACATGCATCAGGCAGTGCTACTACTTAAAGAAAATCCTCAAAAGAAAGCGAGACTGCTTTCAAGTGCTGTGCTTTTCTTTTCTTTTTTTTTTTTTTTTTCAAGCTCTGTCCCATATTTATCAAAGACTCTCAAGTCAAGTCTAGACTTACTGCAGTCTGAAGTACCCTGTTCTCTGTAGGAAGCTGGTCAAACAAAGATAAATCCTTTTTGTTCTGACTCAGGACGGACCAGGTTTCACCTGGACTGATCAAATGTGAACTCGTCTCTGTCTTCTGCTCCTCTGCATTTTTCTATTCCAAGTGGCACCCTAGATGCTCAACATTGTTGTATATACTAGAGGGGTGATCATATTTATGCTACTGCTTAGTTAGACGGTTGGGTTGCTTTGTCCATGAATAATCTTTAATGTAGGAAAGAGACATAACTGAGGAAAACGAGGGATTGGGAGAGAATCAAAGGAGAATACATGCTTAGGCACGTTATTCAAAGTCACTCGTAGTAAAAAATTGGAGCTTTAATAATCACTGTTCTAGAGAACCTTTTTTAAAAGCATCATTGTTGCAGGACAGAACAGAGGATGTACAAGACTCTTCTAGGTGAGGACTAGAGGAGAGATTGTAGAGACACTGAAAGCCCTTTATCTACAGTTCTTTTTTCTTACATACAGGAGATGTGTGGGCTCCAAACTTCAAATGGAGCCCATAATATGAAAGGGTTTTTCTCTACACTTCAACAGAAGAAGCTTTTTTCTCGTGGCATGCTTTTCTGATGTTTTGATATGGTAGGGAATTTTGGTGGTTACTGTGATTTCTGTTCCTGTGTAATTTCCTCAACCTTAATGGCTTTTTTTTTGATAGCATACATAATTCTGTTTGTAAATCTCCTCATGTTAAGAAGAAATTTTCAGTTTGGTCTGTATAAGAAACCATTGTATTGGAGCACTACCTGAACTTCATGCTGAAGGTCTGTTCTGACACCTAAGGTTTTCTGTGCACTTTTAAACAGATTTGAGCCTATAAAATTCCAGGGTTTAGGTTTTTCCAAAGCCATTTACTGTTCTTCATACTGATAGCAGTAGAAAAATTTTACATTTAAACAATTCTGAATGAAAATCACACCCTATTCAGATCCCAAACTGCATGGGGCAGCTCTTATCTACTGCTGCATGTACATGTAATGTAAAATTACTATTAATGCTCTTAATAGTAGCCTATCTTCCATATATTTTGTTGATAAATATGCCTTGAAAGTGATATGTTTTGCTATGTTGCAAAGTAATGTCAGACACCTAAAGATTTCAATGAATTGATTATTTATTTATGTTTACATTAACTTATAAACAAGCCATCGCAATATAAGCGGTTTTCCAGAAAAAACAATTATAAAGTAAAAAGAGCCCTGATAGTTTTCATTCTGAATGATAATAAATGGAACCTTCACTTTATTTTACTAAGTTAATACTGCTATGTGCAACTCTCCTTTTATACTTTGTATAATAAAATAGCTGTCACTTTTGCATATGGAATTAAGTATGTGGTGATTATATAAAAATGAACATTCTTCTGATTCTAAATGTGAAAAGCTGACCTTTTAAAAACACTTTAACAACTTTTAGTGTTATCATAAATCTTACCAATTCTTTAATGTTGCAGTTTTTCAGTTGCATATATTACACTATTTCTTCTACGAGTCGACTTTTGTTACAGGGAAATTTGGGCCTGGGGCCAGGTAGAGCTTTGGAGAGCTTTTAAGTTTGAGAGCCTGTTTCACAGCTGGAAAGCTCCCCAAAGTGAAGTGATCCCAGAAGAATATGTTTCCCATTACCCAAATCTCTACCAAATCATGCCTTGTAGCTCTAAAATAATTAAGACTTTGGAAGCCCCAAGAGGTCTTTTTTGATCCATGAATGAAGTTACCCCAGGTTCAAATAACTAAAACCTGACTCCTTCTTAACCAATGAAACACAAAACCCTTCCATTTGTCAATGTAACATAAAGAGAATACTCCAAAATGTCAGAGCCTTTACACTTTAATGGATTGAACCTCGGGACATGTCAAGAGTTTTGATTGCAATTGTTGGAGACCAGGCTGAGGTGTCTGTGCAAGTTCCCGGTGCAGAAGAGTTCATGTTCTATAAAATATGGTGTAAAAAAGTCACGTTGCTTTATTTTGAAGTTTCAGTGATGATGAAATTTATAAATCAGAAGAAACTCTTCAAATCTCTTGTGTTGCTATTGGTAATACGTTCTTTGGCCGAGTAAGAACAGGTGATTAATTTTAAGAGGCAGGCCACTGCTTCTGCTATAAGAATAAAATAAGAAATAGATATTTGTTGGAAAACATAGCATACTAAGGTATGATGAAGCCTTTGATTTATTTTATATTCAATTAAAATGATACAATGGCTATGGAAGATATCTTACTGAAAGAACACATAGAGCTATCAAGCAGTATTACTGAGAAACATTTTCAGATTCTCTAGAGGAAGAAATCTATTGGCAGGATTTTGCTGGAAAACTAACAGGAATAGAGTTAATATCAATATCCAAAGTTTTTGCATTGAGATTCAGGAAGAGAAAAGGATGATATTCACAGGCTATGATTTCTACAAGATGAAACTCATAGGAAACAACAACAGCATAACTTTCTCTGCATTTATTTCAGTATTTATTAGAAAAATTCAACACTTTAAGAAGTTTATTAGAACTTACTGTCATATTATGCAATGTCAGTGTAGTTTCTAGTCTACTTCTAAAGTCTGTGACTTTAAAAAGGGGAAAAATTTACAGTATGCTAACTTCTGAAAATTTATTCCTGTTTTCTTGTGCTTGTTTAGTGATTGTGGATAGCTGAAAAAGAAAGTGAGATACATATTGTGAGGGGACAACTAATGTCACGAGCATCTAAGAATTTAAATGTGCTCACAAATCAGCCATCCATGTAAATTTAATAATGCTCACTTGTAATTGCTGATAAAATTTTAATCCCTCAATTATCAGTGCCTGTAAAATCTGAAAACTAAAAGTATATTCCTTAACTTGAAAATTTTTCTCTGAAACCAGTCTACTGACTAGAATTACTGATGTGTAACAGGTGTTTTTAATTTATTATACTTCTGTATTTTAATACAGCATAAACACCATAGTGGTTAAAGTGTTCATTTAAACAGCAAAGCTATAAGGAAATTCATCAAATACAAGAGAGGTATTTACACACCTTCCCTTTAGTGTGCGCATACTTACGATTGGACTATCTACTGGATGATGATACTGAAATAAATGTGGCTTAAACAACAGTGAAAGTTGGCCAATGTGCCTTATTTCCTGCCAGATGAAAGTATTCTTTCTATGTTCACAGCTTAGAACCTGCTTTAGAAGAAGAGATGCCAGCTGATGGAGATTTTTTTATGTTCACCTCATGCACTGCCAATGTTCCATCAACTGGCAGCAACTCCAGATGCTGGTGATTGATAGGTAGACTAGTCTGGTAGCTAAAGGATTTACAACCTCAAGAGAGACTATCTGAAGCAGCTAAGTCCGAAGAGGTCATTAAAAATTCTTCCTTACACTGGAAGTATCCAGACTTCAGCTGTTTTGTTTGCTCAACACTCAAGTCTGAGCATGCATGAGTCTGGTGGGAATCAGGACGAAGATCCTCTGTCTGTACCATGGAGACTTCCAATTCCAATATACTTTTAAAGAATATTGTCATGGCACTGATAGGTTCAAGCTCTCTTCAAGATGTAGCAGCAGTTGTTTTGTTATAGCGTGCACACTGTTGGTTTTTCTCCCTCTCTCCCCTGAAGTATAATAGGCTAGCAAAGACAGAAGTTGTTCAGGAAGCAGAGAACTGGGTGCAATTCTTTTTTTCTGTGTGAAAAGTCAAGTATACATCTTCTATCTTCCAGAGAAGTACCTGAACCAGCAGACTTTATTTTATCTGGTGAATGTTCTTTTAGTGCAATGTTGCTTTTTATGCAACTTCAACATGCAACAAAAGCACAGTCTGGAATTGAGATTTCTCAAGTCCGTGATCCATAGAGTCATGTTCACCTTCTTTGGTAGACATTTTCTCTCATTTCTTCAGTCTTGTCTTCAGTTCCTGTGTAGAGATATAATTTCAGCAGGAATGAAACAGTGTTTTCCCTTTTTCAATATGGATTTTAGTATGGCAGTTGGAGCATGCAAAAGAATGGATGTGGGTGTGAACTCCCTTGGACTAAAGAGAAAATCGAAGTAATCTTCCTTTATCTCATGACTTTATAATAGATTAATTTTTTAGAGGGTGACATTGTAAAAGCTTGGTACAGTCATAACCATCTGCTTCTCTGAATACATTTTAAAAAGATTGAATCTTGCTCAGCTCTTTGAGGGACCCATTTGTTGGGTGATTCACCTTAGGAAACAGGCTTGAATACCTGATGCTGAAGACAGACTCATGCTATAGATCATCAGTTAGGTCCAGAAGTGTTCAGTTGCACTATAAATTGATGTGCTTATTCTCTAGGAAGAAAAGATATTTTTCTGTGATTCCTGGTTGCATTTCCCTGTTTGATGTCCTAGACCTCTTGAACTTCCTTTTGAATATCTGTATTTTCCCTACACCTTTTCAAGGTGTCTCAAGTGTCTATGTAGAGTGAGTGACATCTGGGTTACAATTTCTTAGCAGGTGCTTAAAGTTTAGTTACTGCACTGTGGATCCTGCCCTGGGTTACATTTGAATCTGTGACACAGAAACATAAAGCTCAATGCTGTATTTCCTGTCTTTTGAGTCATCCATCTCCACCAAACATATTCTTATGCTTGCTAAAAATGTGCTGTGTATTGACTGCTGACAGGTTAGACTCTTTGTCCAATTGCTTCACATATTACCAAGATTTGAACATCAGACCTGGCAGTGTTATTCTTTTGTGCTTAATGCTAGTCTTGTGCTTATATTTCAGGATTACACTAAAGTGTTCCAGAAAAAAAATAGCTGCAATATAATTAGATTTATTGTTGCATTCTCTAATTTTTCTATTAGTCACTTTTAAAATTGGAGGCCAAATTTTCAACTGATGTGAATTCCTTTAATAAGTTCCTTTCTTTCCAGAGTTCCCTTTAATAAATTATCCTTCTTCTTGAATGTGAAAAGGAGTGCATTGATTTGTGCTTTGAGATTGCGTGGATTAAATTTGACTTCAGCTTTTCATCTGTTGCATTAATCATATTTAACAAAAGACCTACACAGACAATATGTTTATAAGGACTGGATATGAAGCATGCTATTTCCTGTACTGTAGGTAGCAGACATAGTCAGTAAGCAGCCAATTGTATTTTATTTTATTTTAATGTTACCACGGAAGGCTGACAAAATGTCTCATGTGCTCATTTTTCAGGAATAGTGTGTTGTATTTATATTGATTTTAGAAATATTTATGCATCTAGCTATTGGCAGATAAGAGTATTTGCTTTTTTAAAGAAAAAGATGAGTGGAATGGGTGGTTTCTGAATGAGAATGATTAATCATGCTTTCCATGTGCTGAGTTAGAAGTACTTAATTTAGAATTTGAAGTTACATAAATAATATAGAATGCTTATGGCTAATGTTCCCAAATAGAGTTGGATTAATATTTCGCTACTTTCATAATTATATGGGACGCTATTTGGGTTATTTAGTGCTTTAAATTCCAGTTCTAATATGTTTTTAAGAGCAAGATTGGTCTGAGGAGGGAAAAGCAAGTGGCGTATTCTTTGATTTGTTTCTAGAACAGAAATGACTTGGTTATGTGTATGTTTATTTTCATTTTTTTCTTGTGTTTCTTCCTCTTCCCCCTCCATTTAGCCTTTCCTACCTACCTGAACAAACACACTTTCACTTCCATAACCAATATTTCATTCTCCTGACTTTCAGCATCATTCATGTTCTTTGCATTCTTTTTTAGCGATGCACACTTGCTCACTCTTATAACAAAAAACATGCATTGTGGTTAGGCCGCAGAGGTCAGCACCAGTCTTGCATCACAGGTCAAACAAGATCACTTACATTCTTTATCAGGGTCATTTCTTCTCCCTGGGTGGGATATGAACTTTTCTTTTTCTTTGAGAGGAAACAGCACAGATGTTCACCACTCCTTGTTCAAGCTTTCAGCTGCATGGTGTACCATCATCTTCTATGTAAACTTCCGACACAATAAGGCATGAAACACCCGTAACTTACCCTACTAGTTATACTCAATATTCTAACAGCAAAGTAACTGCACAGTGTATTTAAATATGTACACATATGATGTATGTAAAGAGTTAATTCCATGTTTTTAAGTTACATTTTAAGATATCTCCTGTATTCATAACCAATATTTATAAAGTGCTCAGAGTGTTTATTTCTAGATTTTTGTAGACACATACATATTTTTTCTGTTAAGTATGTATTCACACTTCCTAATATAACTTGACTTAATAATATAAATATTTTTGTTACTTTTTCCAATGTTTGTGCAAAATAATAATAATATTTAAATGGAATGATTCTGGTTAAAAATGTTTGAATCTTTTGTGATAATTTTTTTCTAGCTAAAAATAAGCTCTTTTGCCGTTTTTTCAGCTGTAGAAAGGCAATGTTACTAGTATTTTTTATTATTCTTGCATTTTATTGATCATAAAGGAAATAGGATATTAACTACGCTTTCACCACTGAGTATTCCTCTTTCACAGACAAATGAGGTAACACACAAGAAGTTCTGTTACTAATCTTTTCATTCATGATTGAATTCTTTGCCAGTATGTGTCAGCAACAACCCCCTTCTAGATTTTGTGTCATAAGCATTTCCTAGAAGATATGTCATTCTCTATTCTGTTTACTCCATGCTTACCCTTTTTGTTCCCAAAAGTTAGAATATGAAACTAGCAGTATCGAAAAATAAAAACCAAAAACCAACCAGAACTACAACAAACCTTTATTGAGAAGTTTCAGTGTTTCAGATGCTTTCTTCTGCTTTTTAAAAAGTGTTTGGTTTTGTTGATTTTCCTCCAAAAACAGTAGGTATTCCTCGCTGTTGTGTTCATTTGCTTCAGAAAGCAACATTTCCTAAATGTTTTGAGGCATCAGTACAACTAATGAGCCTTATGGGTCCTCTCTTGAGTGCCTGTGTGATATAGCTCTGTCCATGCTAGAAAGTAGTGCAGCACAAAAGGAACTGGTCTCTAGAGCAAACTGGCTGGCCCTGAGGATCTTAGCCTACACTCTACATGTTTGGCTTTGACCTGGCTGTAGCCTGGTCTGTGGACTGAATGCCCAGTAGCAGCATAAGTGTGCTGTCAGATGGCATCTTCCAATTGAGATTCATCCTAAAAGAATCAGTTCTAACACTCCAGAGCTGCAATGTGAACTGAAGCTCGGCAAGTGGGGATGACCAGATTTGCTTTTAGAGTATACTGATCTCAAATAAAACCGTGGTAAATCCATCCTTTGCACCTTAGCATCTTTCTATGTACAGGAGAAATTCAGTATTTATACAAACTGAGGGCAGGGTTCTTTTTTGTTTTTTTTTTTTCCCCACTTACCAATATCCAGCTGAGTTTGTTACCTTATGTTCTCATTTGTTCTGTCTCCAGGTTATTTTGTCTTTTCTAGCAATCAGGCACTGAGGAGCTCAGTTTCTTATGCTGTTTTAAAGGCCTTATCAAACAACAGAGAGTTTCAATTTAGGTTATGAATGTCCAGGATTTCATTTCTTAACTGATTATTAACAGAGAAAACAAGGGCAAAAGGAGAAAAATAAAGGTCATGGGACGCTAGTGTTACTTCTGGGAAACGATACCCAGTACACCTGAGCCAAATCTGAAAGTTAATGACTTGTATAACAAGAATAATTAGGTAAGTCAGTTTACTGACTTAAAAGCATGACTCTATGTTGTTATTGTTTATGTTACATCAATACCTATATGCATGTTGAGGTTCACCATCCCATCGTGCTAGGACAGTCTCTTTTCCACAGTCCAGGGACAGGACAGAACTTAATGAGTAGGTAAGACAGAGGGAAAAATGGTCAACCAAATAAAGATTCCTAATTTGTTTTATAAAAGATGCAGTAGCTGTAACATAACTCATTGGCAAGGTGTTGGAATAGGCTAGGTGTTAGAATAGTTGTTGCTGTGAATAGTACCAGGCAAGCGATATTTTGCAGTATTTGCGTGGACATATTCTAAAAATTGCTCTCTTGCTTCAAACCACCAAATAAAGCAGGGTATGTGTATTATACATTGGGAAATATGTCCAAGTGTTTTCAAGTATGGGGGTGTGAGTGTATGTAGAGATCTTTCTATAGTGGAACATCTGTCTTGCTGAAGGTATTTCAATGGGATTACCAACACAGACGTAGCTAATGGATATTATCATTTAAGATAACTATCATTTGTTCTTATAAAACCTGCTGTCACTGTATAAAACAGTGTAATGTACTCCGTGTGAATGGACTATGACATTTATGTCACGACAATATGGTGCACTTGCTTATTTCACATATATTTCTTGACAAAATGCCTGTGTATGACTTCCTTTATTACTTAGTATTTCCCTAATTTGACCCAGAAAGTTACAATGGAGTCAAACTTGCCCAGAAATGCCATTTTCTTTCAGCCTAGTGTTGCACCTTAAAGCCACACATAAGCGTGCGCCACCAACTTCCTATTTCTACTCCAAACCTTCTAAGATTTTTTAAAATTTCCAGGGTTTCAGGGTGCACACACTTATCATTTGCCTCTAGTTTTGAAGAGATAATGCTTCATAAACCATCCTTCCAAATATTTTTAATATGTATCTTTTTATAAACCAAAATTGGTTGTGGAGATTTCTTAAATGATAATGCTGGAATAGACTGACAAATTGTTCCGTTTAGTGAAAATCTAGATGCAATAATTTGTTGATTTCTGTAAATGGAACAAATATGTGCAACTCTTGAGCACAGAAAAATGAAATACAGATATGTAGAGGAGCAGCAGACTTGTCATCACTCAGCCCAACACTTACATCACATTATAATCCTGAAAAAGCTTACTGCCCTATTTCCATTAATTTTGGTAACTTATTTTGGCCGTTGCATAGTTCATATCTTGCACAGTCGCAGCATTTAATTTTAAAATTTATGTGCTTTGAAAAATTGTATAAGGCAAGAAATATTCTTTCACTTTTATGCTGTAGCTCAGATTTACATTTTTAGAGCTTCCATCAGCTTTGGCAGAATGAAGATTAGTTTGATCCAACTTCTGAAGCTGGGAGCTAGGCCAAGACTCTGGTAGTCAGAGATCTGTGAAAGCGTGTTGCTGCTCTATTACCTGACACTTTTGGCCCTATTTTCAATATTTTTATACACTCTTATTTTCTTGAGTGTATACGGCTTGTATTTTCTTCTTCTCTAAGGCTGGAATACAATACTATTTTCACTTAGCATCTTTTGCACATCACTAAATGTGTTATTAAGCAGTTCCCCAAGCCTAACTCCTCTGCTCTGGGGATATGTCAACAAACAAGTAATTGAGCTGGCTTAACCATGGACATTCCCATCTCTTATAAGTATTTCATCTTAATTAATAAAACAAGCCTGAACTTTTCCAAAATGCTGATGTTCATAGGAGTAGCCTTTGTTTCACCCCATCAATTTTCTCAGCACCTGAACATTGATTCTGAGTGGAAAAAAAGTTTTATATAATATGCAGACATGCTCTTGAGCGTTAATAACACAGCTATAATCAATCAAAGTAGGAACAGTCCAATTATTCCACAAATATAATTTACTGAATCAGTATCCGTGGATTAACTTTGTCACGATATAACTTGCTCTGCTGAAACTATTAAGATGCATTGTGAAAACAGATATATTGTTAAGGGAGGTCTCCTGTCTGCTTATTTCTGTGCTTGCTCTGCAAACAATATTTAAATTAATTTATCAAGATATTACAAGTTTCAAACCTGAAATTTGCAGACCTGAGTTCCTATTTAGATATATTTTCTTCTTCATATAGATATAATTTCTTCTTCAAGTTATATAGTATGAGACGTTTCAGAAATGGCTTTAAAGGCTAGAGAAAGGCAGTGTGTTCATACATACAGCTTGACCACAAAAGAAGCTGTGTTGTTTTTTTCAGGTAGAGCTATCTACAAAGAGATGATACAGAATAAACAAAGGATTTGTTTCTACTCTTTCAGCTATGTGTTGTTTAGTTTTTGTTTGCAATTAAATGCAACAAAAATTGTCATGTAGTGAAATTCCATCCGCAAGATAAGAATGTAACCTTTGCAAATTGAAAGTTATCAAGGTATTTTATGGAATCCTTTTCTTATGTAGAGAAGAACCAAAATGAGAAAAGAAAAAGGGAAAGTTGGCAATTGGTCTGTAACACCTATGGTAGTAATTAGAAAAATATCTGGAAAATAAAAAGGTTCATTATAGAAAGCACTGAATTTTAAACAAAAATATAATTATAGTACCCTAACGATCTATTTCCAAATGAAATGGAATAAAAGACAACATTGCTGACTACAATGTATCACATAGTTCATTCCCTTAAAAGCACAAAAGAATTAGTGGAAAACTTGGATGATATTGCTTTACTTTCTGATATGTTAATTTAATGTCTGATACTTTAGTAGTGCATTTTTTTTTACCAAGGAAATATTTTGAAAATTTAATATTTTTGAGGTTAGCATTCTGCAAAAAGGATTTTTTTTAATGTTTTGGGGGTGGTGTGAGTGTTTTTGCCTTCCCAGTTCTGAATTATCATCCACACATTCTCTTTTTTGGAGGGTTTGATTATCGATTTTTGTATTTTTTTTTTTTTCAGTGACTAGATACACTATTCCACCTTTAAAAAAAACACCAGTCCCTCTCACTTTGTTCCTCTTCTCTCACACCCCTATTAATGCTCATTTTCAGGGAAAGGAAAAAGGGAATTAGAGGTACAGGGTGTAGGGAACTCTTGACCCACTTTGCAACACAACAAGAAATAAATCGAACTCAAACGATTTTGCCAATTTGTTGCAAATGTTTTCAGTTAATTCTCCAAGGCTTTTCCCTTGACACCAGCAGAATTTCCCACCTTTTTTAAGTTCCTCTTGTTGCGAGTTGCCTACATTGCATGTGTGTGCTTCAGCTTGACAGGTCACAGAAAGTATAGACTAGCCTTTCACCTCCAGCTGCCCCTCCAACTTCCTCTAAGCTATATTGGCTTCTGCAACTAAAAACTGCTTTTCACATGTAATGAAATTCACAAGTGCATTGGAGGAAATGTGATTTTTTTTTTTTTTTTTTTTCTTCTGCCCCCACAATTTCAATAGCAGTTTATTCCTTTAAAAGGCAAATTGCAGAAGGGAATAACTTTGAAAGCAAACTCGAAATATAAAGACAGGAAATGAGTCTGTGACTGTATAACTGAGTTCATAAATGGGTCCTTTTTTGGTATGAAACTGGGATTTTAAAGTAGAAAAATCACCTACTTAACAAAACCATTCTCTGTTTCAGCACTGCAGGAGCATGAAATAAATCCATGTTTCTCTCTAATATATCATTCAGTCTATCAAACTATTTCCAAATGACCAGAGCTCTAGCAGTGCAGGAGAAGATTCCATACCTCTGCTGGGATGGTGAAATTTTTAATGCAATCCTTTGAATTTCCTTGTTTGTTCTAGTTTACAAAGATGCCTGTAAATCCTCCCTTAATCTGAAGGTGAGATGAGCATATTATTTCTCGAATCACAAGCTACAGACACCCTAATTTCCCTCAGAAACCCTTTTAGGTTCTTCTGTAGCAAGGATTTATGCATTTTAATGGATTCAAATGTAGTCCCCTGTGTAACTCTTAGAATGTCTGTACATGCTCATTCTACAGCAACAGTTATTCAGAATCATCAGGATCGACCCTAGTCATTGAATTACAGTGCCGCCATGTCAAATGGCATCGATGGAACACCTAAATCACTTCATTATCTTGGCCCCCCAAAAGTAATCTTTCCTTCACTGTTTACGGCAGCGTGCAACCACCATAAATTCTTACAATTTCTCTCTAACTTGGCTCTATCTCCCTGGTAAAAAATACAGGTAATCAGTTGTTTTGCTTCCCCCCCTTCCTTAAAATCAATACATAAAAAGCATGTACACACAAGGCATGCATATAGTAAAGCACTTCTGTAGCATTTAGACTGATTTCACTAAAAGGAACGTGTCCTTCAAGATTTTGTAACTTTTTTATTGAGAATTATTCTTATTTTCTTTTTCTGAACTTTAAGATTAGACACTCCCAAGTATCTTTCATTAGTCCGCTGCTCCATCACAGTTTCTTACAGCTTTATGAAAAGAACTTTTTTTCCACCTCAGAGATTTGAGGAGAAACAAGTATTGCAAATGCTGGTTATGCTAAACATAATTTAAAAAGGGGGATTTGTCAAGATTTGTGTTACCTCAGATTGTCTTGTGCATTAGAAGGTGAAAGTGCTGTATAGCAAGTGTGCCTTGCAAGCAAATGGAGAAAGGTCAAAATCATTGTGCACATTAGAAGATTAGGGATGGTTTGTGGATACCCAAAGTCTTTCAAAAAAGAGATGGTGATGAATGAGCTGGAGATGATGCTGATGTCCTATTCAGCTCATGTGGCTGAGGCTAGCGACTATCTGATGGGCGACTGGGATCTCTGCAGGTTCAGATATTCTGCTTTCAGTAGAACTAGATTTAACCTTGGAGCTTTACAATATTGTTTTGTTTGGTTTTTTGTGGTTTTTTTTTTCTTGCCCCCCGCACTCCTGTGTTTTGAAATGTGCTTTATTGTTGTAGCGTAAAGGTATCATGATATAAACTTAAGGTGTGTGAACTGTTGAGATCACACACAAAGTAACTGATAAAATGATTGAGTAGTTAGGAAAAACATTGTGTATCTCAGAAAATCTCATATTGGTCTTATTTAGTCTTTAGTTGCTTTCGTGTTTGTTTTGTTTGGTTTTAATCTTACACGGAACTTTGAAACAAGGAATGATAATTAGATTTTTTTCACTCTAGGCAGAGTAACAAAATACACTGTAGTCTCAAATCATGATTAACTACTAAGAAAAAAGCTATAGAAAAAGTATTGTGTGGGAGAGAGAGTGGAGGAGGGTGTTAATGACAGTTTTTCTTTGTGTTTTCTAAAAGAGAGGTAGCACACTGCTGAGTCATTCTACTATGTATCTGAAAATGACAGATTAAAAAAGCATGAGTTGTATTTGATGTGGCATTTAATTATGGTCAGTAAAACCTGTGAAGCTATCATATTGCTTCTTCAATTTTATTTTTAAAGGTGATTTTGTCTGTCTGTCATGTTAGCATGTAGTTGAGTTTTGATTTTTTTTTCTCTCTTTCGATAGGTTATGTAGGAATGGTATTTTCATTATTCCTATGCATGGGAACTTTGAGAAACATTATGATTGTCTTCACTGACAGATGAATTATAATTTTTTTAAGTAAAAAAGAATTGACTGGATAACATCTTAAACTTATTTAAATATAATTCTTTATGTTGTTTTAGAGAGAAAATGTCTTCTTGAGTAAAATAGAATAGACTGAAAACATCTTAAACTTATTTAAATATGATATTCTTTACTGTGTCTTATGGAGAGAGTTTATTTTTTAAACTGAGCCAAATTCCACCATGTTACAGTCAAACAGTTTATATTATTTTTAATATTAGTGTATTGAATGCAAACTATAGCCTTCTTTTATGTTCAAAATTAAGATACACTGTCTACATCATAATTACCCCAGGACTACAGAAATTAGTACCTTTTAAAATGAAATAGTCACTCTTCGTCCAGTCCTACACTTTTTAATACATGAAACTTGTGAGTTATTTGCAAAACCCAATCAACTCAAAGTTGATTGAAATATTTTCTTTGCACAAGATGTTTGATTTATTTATTTTTTTCTTTTAAATAAGAATTTTGGTGGGTTTATTTTGTGGACAGTTTTCTCTAAAGCATATTTGAAAAATATCAATTTAACCTCTAGCCAGATGAGCATGCATATATGGTAAGTTTTGGATGCTGGAGTAATCTGTATAAGCAGCACTACTTTCTAAATGATTAGTTCTGTTTTCTGCTTAAAAGAAGATAACTTAAAGTTAGCATACTGTCTTTCCACCAGACATTTTTATCAGATTTCTAAAGGTATATAAATGCAGTCATGTACCAAATATCACTAGAAATATTCTCAAAGTTGTACAGGGATAGATACACAGAGAGACTTAGGCATATGACTACCTTTCATGTAACTACATCCAACTTCTGCATTGTATCAAAACTCTCTGCCCTTGCCCCTCTGCCCCTCACTACACTGTGTTGCAGGGACACTGGCCCCTAAAGCTAGGAGGCAGCCAGCTGGCAAGGTGGCAAAGCCACCAGCATTTCAGCTTGTAAACACACACTGGACCAGTTCAGATACAGCTCTGCTGCTCAAACTACAACCAGAGTCTCAGACAAGGTATTTCTCGCTTCGTTTACTGGGCTATACTAATTTAGCAAGGTTCAGAGCACAGTTACCTCAATAGTGCATTAAGGATAATCATAAATGAATTGATTAACAGGCCTCCTAATTTGGTCAGCATGATGTCTTCCCATTTCTTACATGCTCCAAAGAAGTGAGTTTAGCTGCTTTTTTATTTGCTACTGCATCACTGTTTTAACCCATGAAACATAGCAAAAGGGTAGTGGTGGTACTGCCCTTCTATCTAGGACTTGAGAGAAAGATTCAAGTTCACTATGCTTTTCTGCCACCTGATTTTACCCATACTTTTAAAATTGGGATCCTCACCAAGCAGGAGAGGGCCAGAGTACCTTCTGGGGATGCTTGCACTCAAACTCTTTTGGTTGAAGGTCTTTGATTCTTCAATATTCCATGAAGAAATTGTACTCAAGGTCTGATGGCTAAACAGAGTGATTGAGCCACCAAAGCTGTGCTCCTTGTCTCTCTGGTTCAATGGGCATAGTGAGCATACAGAAGGTAGAAGAATCTCCTCCAATTTTTACTTAAAAATTAATAACATTTATAGGCACTCAGATCCAAGGGAGAGTTCAGAGCTGAAAATATTGAAGGGTAGGAAAGAGTTTCCTTTGCTCCTACATCTTTGAGAGGCAGGCCCAAGCCTCCTATTGAGCAGCTTAGGTGGATCACTCCTCCGTTTGCCTGTATTTACGAACTGGGTTTTGGTGCTCTTAAAACTCTGTGCGTTCTATGTGGAGCCTGGAGACTTCAGGCAGAGTATCTGAAGGTGTATTTGGCTTCAGGTGTTTGGCTCCCAATTCCCATTATTGCCTATGAAGGTTAGAAATCTACTACCTAAAAAGCAAAAATAATCTTTACAAGATTTTTTGTTTCTTTATGCCCAGACCTCGCAGTTTTTGAAGTTTTCTAGGCACCACAGAAATGTTTAGTCCCATGGCTTTGTGTATTCTAAAAGTTCACTTCCTATCACTGAAGCATCATATTCCTGGCAGGACTAGGCTCTTCTAACTTGATTAACAAAACTCCCCAGGCTAGCCTGAGTTCAAACCTGGATCCCTCACATAAGCCTTCTTCAATAATATTATTCCACACCTATTTGCCAGCTGTTTCTTCTGACCTTCCTGTTGCTGAAGCCTTTATCCACCCTCAAGAAGGCTTCCAGATCATCTTGTACATCTCCCTGGCCATGCGTTGTCTCCTACGCTCCAGGCTTTTTTTCCTCCTCCCATAACCATCCTGGTCTCCCCACCCAGCAGTGGTATGAACTCCCAGACTTCAGGACGATTCTCTTTCCATGTGTCATTTACTTGATGAGAAACTCAAAATGAGCCAGCAATGTGCGCTTGCAGCCCAGAAAGCCAACCATATCCTGGGCTGCATCCAAAGAAGTGTGGCCAGCAGGTTGAGGGAGGTGATTCTGCCCCTCTACTCTGCTCTCCTGAAACCCCACCTGGAATACTGTGTTCAGCATTGAGGCCCTCAACATAAGAAGGACATGGAACTGTTGGGGTTCAGAGGAGGGCCATGAAGATGATCCGAGGGCTGGAGCACCTTTCCTATGAAGATAGGCTGAGAGAGTTCAGTTGGAGTTGTTCAGTCTGGAGAAGAGAAGGCTATGAGGAGACCTTCTAGCAGCTTTCCAGTACCTAAAGGGGGCCTACGAGAAAGCTGGAGAGAGGCTTTTTGCAAGGGCATGTAGTGATAGGACAAGGGGCAATGGCTTTAAACTGAAAGAGGGGAGATTTAGATCATCTATAAGGAAGAAATTCTTTACTGTAAGGGTGGTGAGGCACTGAAACAGGTTGCCTGGAGAAGTTGTGGATGCCACATCCCTGGAAGTGTTCATGGCCAGGTTGGAGGAGGCTTTGAGCAACCTGATCTAGTGGAAGGTGTCCCTACCCGTGGCAGGGGAGTTGAAACTAAATGATATTTATGGTCCCTTCCAACCCAAACCATTCTATGATTCTATGCTAGGCAAATAGTTTAGCACTATTAATCTATGTTATTATTGAATAGTATTTTTATGATAATATTTTATATTTTGTTTTCCTTGAAGTAAGAATCATCATTATGCTTAATCTTGCTAAGGAAAAAAATTTTTTTAAAAATCACTAATGTATTCTGGTTTTTGATTACAATATGTCATGGTTTAGACCAGCCAGCAACTAAGCACCATGCAGCCACTTGTTCACTCCGTCGCCCTGGTGGGATGGAGAGGAGAAAATATAACAGAAGGCTCAAGGGTTGAGACGAGAACAGAGAGAGATCGCTCACCAATTATGACAATGGGCAAAGCAAACTCGACTTGGGGAAAAAATCAATTTAATTCATTACGAATCACATCAGAGTGGATAATGAGAAACAAAGTCAGATCATAAAAGCGCCTTCCCCCTACCTCTCTCTTCTTCCCAACTCTACCTTCTCCTGCCCAGCAGCACAGGGGAGTGGGGAATATAGGTTGTGATCAGTTCACACATCATTTCTGCCGCTTCTTCCTCTTCAGAGGAAGGACTCCTCACATTCTTCCCCTGCTCCAGCATGGGGTCCCTTCCCATGGGAGACAGTGGTCAGTGATCTCCAACATGAGTCCTTTCCCCAGGCTGTGGTTCTTCACGAACCCTCCTGTGGAGTGTAGTCCTTCACGGCCACAGGTCTTCATGGAGTGCTCCACTGTTAACCTCTATGTGCTGTAGGGGGCCACCTGCCATCCCACCGCGGGCTGCAGGGGAATCTCAGCCCCGACACACCTCCCTCTCCTCCTTCTTCACTGACCTGAGTGTCTGCAGAGCTGTTTCCCTCACATCCTGCTCCTCTCTGCTGCAGCCATGCTGGGCCCGACCAGCTTGATGAACTCTGGTGGCCCTGGCAGGACAAGCTCCATCTAGCAGGTGCTCCGGGAGCAAGGAGCTTCGGAGCGCTCCAAGTTGCTCCACGCCATGGCCACCACCCCACCTCGCCAGGCAAGTTGGGGAGCCGTCCAGCACAGACAGCTGCCAGCACCTCCCTCTGCTGCAGGTCGTGCCTGGCACGACCCTGGCACGACTTTGTCCCTTCTGAAATTTGTTATCACAGAGGTGCTGATGGGCTCGGCCTTGGCCAGTGGTGGGTCCAGCTTGGAGCCAGGAAAGCTTCTATCAGCTTCTCACAGGAGCCATCCCTCCCCCACTACCAAAACCCTGCCACATAAACCCAGCACACGATGTTATGTGCCAAATAAGTCCAGTAAGAAAATATCTATGTAGAGAGAGAAAAGGAAGATGCAGAAATCAAAGATCCTATTCTATAATTAGGCTTTCATGATGGAATTCAATAGAACGGATTAATTAACTTCAGCCTGATTTTTCAGGGGACCTTCAAAACTTTTGGGCTTCACCAACACAAAGAAAACATGAGTGAAAAACATTTTCCTGAATCATAGGCTAATGTTAAACGACTCAAGGCCAGCTTCAAAACCTCCACAATCTTAGTGAAAGTATGGTGATCATAAAGAAGGGAATACGGTCAGCATGTCTTGAACTACAGTGATTAACTGGTTGCGTACAACTTTGAGAGCAGTTTGTAGGAGAATGAAGTTGCTGTGGCCATGGACATTTCATGAATTACTTTTCAGGCCTGAGTGGGAACTCCAAAGGTAATAGTGAGTTATGGTTATTTCTGGAATTCTTAAGTGGTGAAAAATACCTATATTTGATCTAAGAACTTTGTTAGGGTCAAGAAAAATCACCCTAATAGCTCTTTGTTTGCCCTCAAAAAGAAAAAAAAAATCAATTCTTGTGAAGAAAATAATTATCTCAAGAAATAGAAATGAGGGAATGCGGCCTAGGAATATCCTGATAATCAGTTCAGGCAGGAATCAAATGTTTCGGATTAGGTAACTCTTCCTTCTGAGGTCCTTTGCACCAGTTTCTGTTAAGCAGATGAAGAAAAGTTGCTGGAACTCATTTTTCTAGAAGAATTTTTTTACATTTCTTCACTCTTAATTGGTCACCTCAGTGTACGATAACAAGAAATTGAGAAGAGTGTTCAGAAGCTGCAGGTCTTAGTCTCCGTTTACCTCTTTGAGTTGTCTCATTAAAGGGGATGGGACTACGGACGTGAGTCAGTTCAAGATTTCCCCCAGTGGAACATACTGATTTTCGCAAGAGAGAAAGGAAATTTTCTTTAGTTTACTGGTATTTCTGGTTACTTTCCTACACTCTAAATCTGTCATCTGCTTACAGTTTTGCATGTGCTTATGTGCATCTAACTGAATCTTAAAGAACTGCAGATGTATGTGTATTTCTGAGAAAGGCATGCCTATCATTCCTCTTTGAGTTAAATGGTCTTTCAAACATCCTTCAAATACATATTTTTCTTCACGGAAAAGCTTTCTGCCTCGTGAGGGGCTTTATTCATTCAAGCTAGGTCGTGATTGTAGCATTGATAATAGTTAAATACTCTTAGAAATTGTAACTAAGCAAAGCTCTGTGTATATGTTATCTTGGATGACCTTCTGTGCAGAAAAGAAAATAGGTCTTTTTGATATAATTTTTGTTTCATATACATTCAGTTACCCAAATGCATGCTCTTGTGGTCTATACACAGTTCCATTGGCTTAGTTTTCTAGTGTTAAGCATTATTATAAAAGTTCATAATCATGCTTTTGTTTTTGATGGTTGTATCATTCTGTTGTTTTTTTTCTGAGCTTCTGTCATGACCGATTCCTAGTAATAACATCAAGAAGGTGCAGAGGAGGAGAGGCAAAATGAAATGAAAGAATGAAACAGTGCTGAGAAGTGCAAGCTAAAACCCAAGTATATCACCTGCTTAGAACTAATCCCATTTCAACATGTTATAAAGGCTTCTGTGAAATTTGATGATGGCATTATTTTTCATATTTAGAGCTGAATGCAATCCCTAACCTCTTTATGCTTTTAATTTTGGAGTCAAAAATGACATACCGATATCTTTAGATATCAAACAATATTTAATTCTGAATTTAGACATTATCTAGACTTTAGGTTGATATTATTTTGCTCAGAGTCTTAAAGCAGAAGTGAGATGAAATGGAATGAGGCTCACCATAAAGCTTTTCAGTCTCTGAGGCAGGTGTAAAGGAAGCTGAGACTCTGGCAACAAATGTATTGCAGTTTAGTGTAAGCATCTCTAGCTTTCGGCAGATATCTGATATTTTGCATATATTGTCTTTGTCCTCTATGCTTTTTCAAGCAAAGTCTCTCAAATCTGATTATGAGTAAGGAAAGAAAAAAAAAAAAAGAAGAAGAGATACTATTTCTGTAATCTCACTTTCTTCTTATCTAAAATCTCTTTGCCTTGGTCCAGCTACCTTCTTTCTATGGAATTTTGTGTAATTTGCATTCTAAGCATTGGCAGTGCAGGAATGATCATGTGTGCCTTACTCAGGGATGTTCTCATGTGCTCTGGAAGCTGATCAGTCTCTTTTTGACACTTTCACTGCTCATGGTATGATCACTCTGCTTTGTCCTTATACCACTTCCATTCTCCAGATAAAGTGTACAGGAATTTAGTGACATTTAATACACAGAAGGGTATATTCACTGAGGAGAATTCCTCTGTGCATTATACCATGTATTTTGATGTTATGTCAGTGCTAGAATTTGATAATGAACACTCAAATTTACCCTTATATTCTTTTTTGTTTTGTTTTTCTAATGTGTTGTATTTTATTAAAATGAGAAGTGTATCCATAATAGCTAAAAATTAACGTCACATACAGGAAAAGATTAAATTATTTAAATTATGTTTTGTGTTCAATAGTGAATGACCAGTTAGAGAGAATATGAAATACCTTTCTGCAAAACTGGAAGGTGGAGGTCTGCTGTGAATTCTGCTACTTACAGCAGTCTTAACGCGAAAAATTCTAATGCACTTCATTTGAATTCTGAAAAGAACTTGTCTGTAATACACATCCTTTGAGTCCATATCCTTTGAGTCAATTTATTGAGCTGCTGAGCATCAGCTGTTGAATTTGAGTTTCTTTGTTTGCCAACAAGTCAACAGAACGTTGTTTAAGTTGACGGAAAAATAATGACTCGATAGGAAAAAAACGACTTGAGTAAATTTCTAGTAGAGGCAACAACTTTCTAACAAACCTTGAGTCTGTTCTTTCATGCACTTCTCTTTTATCACTCCGGAACATCCTGTAGTGTCAGATGGCAGATTTTATAGCACAACCGATCACAATTTGAGCTGTTCAGCAATTTCCAAGTGTCAGTAAAACAAAAGCACCAGCAGATCTTTGCGCAAAAATGTAACCAGACTTTATGAAACAACAGTGGCCCTTGATTTTCCTTTCTGTAAATCCTAGTAACATGCCGGGTGAGAATGTGTGCTGTGTATCCTTTGAGCACACCACAGACCTGGCAGCTGTGCGTAGGGTGCTGTAAGTCTTTGTTAGAGCTGACTCTGGTCTGTTCCGGGACCAGCACTGCCATCCCTGGCATGATTTAGGAAGTCTGAATGCTGGGGTTACGGAGGCCTGTCTCTAGTTACATCCGCTCTGCCTTATAGTAGTCCATTTCCCTTTCCTTACGGGCAGGATCATGACCCAGTGTTTCTGCGGTGCTAGCGGATTGTCCTGATGCACATGTCAGTGGCCCAGCACTATCCTGAGGCAGCTGGGTGATTCTTGACAAACAGCTTAGGGGAGTGTGTTTGGAGGCATCTGCCCATGGGAGAATATTGCTGGTTTACATTTTATATTTATGTATATTTATACCTGGGATGGAGAGTGGATGAGAATCTGATCCTTTTTTAGCATTTTAAATTTGATGTTAGTATGCAAGCAAAATATGTATGTGCCAAAGAAAAAAGCAGAGAGTGGTTCTGACAGGTTCTTAATTTTTTTGTTGGGCATCCTTACGTTATTTTGACTGATCTGAAATACTGGAACTGAGTTTGCGTGTTAAATGATGCTAGAGATTCATTTGCAAGCTGCTGTCTTATTATTTAAAAATAGTAAACTAATTAAATTCTCTCCCTAATCCACTTTCTGTCACTCACTAAAATCGTGAGGGGGGAAAAAATAGCATTTTGAAAACTGAGTCAATAGAAAATGCCATACCTCAGCTGTTGGGATTTTTTTTGTAACCAATACTAATGGGATAATGTATCACACCAAAGCAAGTCATGTTGAATTTGAACTATTTTGGAAAAGATGATTTAAAGACATTTGCACAAAACTGCTGATTGGCGTGGGCAACGGACTTTGCAAATCAGCGAATTGCTGTGTAAATTCTGGCCTTGTCAGTCACTCATGTTCTAAAGTATGACCATAAAAACTGAAGTAATGGATACCAGTGAAGGCCTTAATTCTCAGAAACAGGTAATTAAATGGTCTACTGAATTAATATTCCAGGGACCTAATCCAGAGAAGTGACTGGCTAGTATTTGCCAACTCTGTTCTTAACAGGACCTCTAGCAGCCAGCCTGTATCACTCACTACATGAGCTCCAGGACAGACTGTCCATTTCCTCTTTACTCCATTATAGTTTCTAAAACATGAAATAATTTTCTTACAGCAGATACTAATCTCTTATCAATAGAAAAAAAAAATGGTTTTGATTTCAGCTTCTTGAAGTAAGTATTATGTTATGATTTTCCTGTCAGCAAACACATTTTTAAAGGGGGAAATACTCTAAAACTAGGCGAGAGAGAAGATGAAATCAAGCGGAAATGCATTCCTCACAGGAGACAGGCTAGTTTTCCTTTTTTCTTTTTTTTTTTTTTTTCCTAATCAGTCATTAGAATCTGTTTCTGAAATCTTAACTTTATCAACTGCAGATAGGAGGGTGGAAATATGTGTGGAGAAATTCTTTTTTGAATGAGTTCCATTTTCCCAGAACTCCAGTTGGGATGCATGATAAAATTATCAATGAAACGTCCTAATTTGATCCTTAACCAAAGGGATGTTGTCCTATGAATCATCTGTGTTTGTGGGAGGCAACACTGAAGCTAACAGAGCAGGAATGGAACCCAGATGTTTTCTGGGAAGCTGGTTGCACTGTAGGCTGTGTGTATTACCTAATGTAGGCGACCATATGGAAGAAAAGGTTGGAAACATCCCATTACAAGTCATATATCACTGAGCTGACAGCAAGGATTTCAGCTTGTTTTTATTTGAATCATGAAAGCAGCTGCTCAGCTGTCCAGCTGTATTAAATTTAACCCTTTTCCTGGCAAATGAATTTTGCTTTATGAAATGGCAGCCAAACAGTTTGATGCGCTTGCAGAAAAATGCAGGTTCAAGGGTCCTGCGAAAACTCTTGCCCCGTCCAGCAGGACAGCACCAACGATGGCTCAGTCTGCTGCTGGGTGACGGTGCAGTCGCTTGATACACCTGTGCTTCATGAAACACCAGCAAGCTGCTTATCCTGGGAAGGTTGCAGATGAAAGAGCTACACACTATATGAAGAGAGTATTTGTAGATTTTTTTTTTCTTTTAATCTACTTATTCTTCAATTGTTGCATACCTCTGAAATGAGACATTTCTTTCCCATTTCTTATGCCATTCATTTTTTTTTATTTTTCTTTTCAGTTATTATTGATTCTTTCCTTAATTTTCCTTCCTTTTCTCTTTTTGTGTTTTTGTATGGTGTTCATCTCACTCCATTACCTGCAGCCTCTCTTCTCAACTCCCCTCTGCTTTTCATTCTCCTGGCTCTATCCTCTTTCTTTTCTGCTCGCCTCCCTATTGTTTTCTCTCTGTCACTGGTATATAAGCTTCTCTTAGGGATCATTCCTTCCCTGCCTCTCTATCCCCTTCTCCACACTGTTTGCTCTTTACTATGTCTTTTGAAGAATTTCCTGTTTCCATAGATTTGATATTTATATGAAAAAGCACTTAGTTTGCAGAAAGGCTGTTCCCATCAGTAGGAAACAATCTTTGGCCTCCAAATCAATCCTTCACCACATATGTCTCAAGCAGCGTATTGATTTGTTATTTTTTAGCACTCTCTTGCTAAAGAAAGAGACTTTAACTGAAGCCTAACAGTTACAGTTAAGTAACAGCCTTATAGTAAGTACAGACTTTAATTTCCTGTGTAGAAATCTGTAGAAGAAATATAAGGAGTATCCAGCATAATACTAAACCAGATTAGTAGTTTTGGCACACTAAAGCATGCTAAAGTAAGTTTGTCTCTTACTGTTTTGGAAGCTGTACTCTTTATTCTGTGCTGTGTATACTCTGACCTCCATGTCAGTATCCTCTGTGTTTTTGAGCATGGAGGTTTTCTTATTTTACATCTTCATGTTTTATATTGTAGTCATAATCCTTTAAGACTACGAAATATTTTGGAAGGATTTCCTACACATCCATCAATAAGAGGCTTTGGCATAATGAAATGGTATGCTAACGTTAGTATTTGTATTTGATACAAATATTTACATCCAGATTAATTCTTTCCTCCTTAAACACAGTAGAAACACAAGAAGCTCAGCAGCGATCGCTTCCAGGCAGTGCTTTGCCTCAGTTACTGCAAGAGAGCCCCTGGCATAGCCATAGCCTGTAAACCTCCAATCCAGGCGCTAAGATGTGGCTGCAGTAACAGTATCAATCTCTAGTTAGTTTTGGGAAAGAGGTAGGATCAAGAACTGAGATCTTGCACTCCAGTTAAGCGCAACAGGAGGTGTTGCACTTGGCCACAGGAAGGTTCTTCATGCCCAGGTACTGTGAACGACAGCCAAAACACAGTCCTCTTGCAAAAGAAGTAACTTCTGTAATAATGCTCTGTCAGTAATTCCACATGATTTCTCTAGTTCCTGGAGGTTTAGCTTTCTTATTATTAAAATAACTTCATTGTTTCTTTTCTCTCATTGCTTGTTTCCATTTCCCTTTCTGTCTCCGTATGCTATTCTTCTGAAACTGGATGTACCTAAGACATTATTTTCATACCTATAACAGGTAGTCTGTTTTCTGCTAAAACCTGCTGTTGCGACTTTCCAAGATTCTGCTCATTGTTTTATCTAGCTCGCACTCACCCACTTTGTATAACATAAGGTTATATCTTTCTATTTCGTAAGACTAAATTTTCTTTTCCAGCCTGTTAGTCAGACCTCTGGTATCACATTAAACCTTTACACCTGTGTCCAACTTATGGTTAATAAGCATTTTCCTTACATTCAAAGTAATAATCCAATCAGCAACTGTAGCTATCTCTCAGACAGTTCTGATGGGGGATACTTGGCTCATACTGATCCTCCTCCTGGTGAAACAGCCTTTCTTCCCTGCTACAGCAGTGTCATATCTGTGGTTGTGTAGCATCTGCTCCTTTCACGAATACAACAGGATTTGGATCTGTAGAGAGACTGTGATTAGCATGTATCTGCTTGACCAGCTAGATTTACACACAAAATATGCCTGGAGTATTATGTTCCTTCAGGGGACATATGGAAAAATCTTCAGGTTTTGCTGAAAGTTTTGTTTCTTGCAAATATGGTGGTTTTGGTGAAAACAGTTAAATTTGTTTCTTGTTATCATACATTATTATCTAACTTTCTACATTTGCATTATTTTTAAAACATTTTGCTTTATTTCTGATTACTATTCAAGACTTGGCTTTACAGTCATTCTAAGGAGCATCATCATCTTTTCCTCTCCACATACGATGTCTTATGGGTATGTTCTGCAGGTTGATATATTCCTTTTGAAGTTCCATTTTTCCTATGGATACAAAATTCTTCAAATCTCACTTGTTTCTAAGATTTTATGTAAATCTAAGGCCTCAGACTAAGCAGTAGTTTCAAAAAGCTACTGTTTGTTTGGTATTTAATTAATTACCTAACTAGGTATAGTTAGGTAGCTAGATATCTTCTAGGCTCTCTACGGAGATTTTCAGGGCTCCCCTCTTGCAGGGGAAGCCACAGTGGGTCTCTTCCTGCAGCACAAGAGGCTGCTCTAACTCGTGGAGCCTTAACACAGAATCTTGCCCAAGCAATTCAACCTGATTTTGCTATGAGGTCCTCCAGGTGGCAATGCAGACAAACTAACAGGTCAGAATGCCAGTTTAAAAATACTGAACTGAGAACATCTAAAGTTTAGATTACCAAAGTAAAGCAGTCATTTTAATTGTGTTTAATTTCAGATGTCCATCATTCGGATGGGACTGCCAAGTTCGTGTAAATGAGAATTTGGCACAAAACGAGGGAGATAGATTTGGTTTATGTAATCTCATTAACATCATTAGTTCATAGCTAAGATTAGAATATGAGATATTTTTAATGTTATAAAAAAAAAGCCAAACCCACAAGTAATTACATTTGAAGCCACTAAAATGAATCACTGTTTATTTTTATTATTGGCGCTTAATTCTCCATAGTAGTGTATATTGGTAGCCGTTTATCCCTTGAGGAATGCATACAAAACATCACTATTATGATTTTATATCATTTGTACAAATTTTATAAAGATAACAATATTTGTATAGTTATAACAAGATGAAGATGCAACTTCTAGATGATTTAAAAATTTTAAACCTCAGGAAATAAAAAGCAGCTAAAATGTTTAGACAAGAGATTTTCAGACAATGAATTTAAGTGTACTTATACTGTGCAAGTGATTATTTAAGTATCAAAAAGGTCTGACTGGATGTTCCATGTTCTATTTCATAAATTGTAACTTCGCAAAAAGCCAAAACCCAACTCTTAACAGTAAGAAAACAAAACCTCAACTCTAAGTTACATAAAAGATTTAAATAGGATTTTTGTCTATACTTGCTGTAGAGATACTGCAACAGCAAACAAAAATGAAAACAAGCTCCCAGTGCCAACCTACAGAAATCAGTGACTTAAATTACTATTAATTTTTGTGATTATGCGAAAAGGTGATTAACTTTTGCAGCATGTCACAATGTGCACTCCTTAGCGTATCAACCTGGCAAGATTGCTTTGTCAGAGAAAGGAACTTTAGAGGGAATTTAACCTTCTTAATGAGATTTATATCCCAGATGCACCTATTTGAAGCAACCTGTAAACCTCTTTCAGAAAATAAAGTATTCTGGAGTTTCATGAAATTATATCTGATTTCTTGAAGAATTTTTTTCAACCTGACCTACCATCTGTTTGAACTGCAATACTAGTTTCTCACATGAAAGAAACAAAAATCTCACTTTAAATTGGCCACTCAGATAGCTAATATCAACAAAACCCCACACAACTTTTCTGATTTGGAGATTTGTGGGGTTTTTTTCTGATAAGATACAAGATTTAGTATTTATAGCTGAAGTTTCTTAGATGCATTTTATTTCTTTGAAATGTTGTACCTGTTTATGTCAATTCATTTGTTTTGATTTCACTTTTACTTGTAGTTCCATGCCACATGGCTATTCTATCTGTACAGAAAACTTTTAAAGGAAGTGTCCCTACTAAACATGTTTTATTTTCTGTTTGGGTTTTTTTTTCTGCATTGATTGCTATGATATTGAGCACTGCTTCAGCTAAGCATTCCCCAAATAAATGTACACAATAAATCTTTTGTGATGGATTACCAGGCCACATAATTATTTACAAAAAACACACAAATGCTCCAAGCAGTGATTAATTAATTAATGTGAATTAATAAATTTAAAAATTAATTATAGGGATTACTATAATGCTATATAATTTAGAATATGTTCCTCCTAGAAAATTCCAGAGCACTCTCTAGTCTAAATTAGTCATTTCAGATACTCTAGTGTGGAAAAATACATTTATATTCTGTAGTATGTTATTAGATTTTAGCCAAAGCATGAAGAGAAAAGCTAGCTCATACAGCTAGGAATTTGAGGATCTATAATCCTGTTCTACATGTGCTTCTTAGAGTGCCAATGTGGCTTCCCAGATCTTTTTGCTGTATATAGAAGTTGTAGATATTTTGATTTTATTACAGACTAAAGTTTAGCAAAGCATTTGGGGAAATGTTTTTAGGTTGTATTCTGTTCTGTAGGTTTTTCTGGACAAAATATTTGTATGCATGGTTTATTATCACTGTGGGAACTGAACTTGATTCAGAAAGTTCTTCCAGTCATATGTTTTTAATACCCATATCCCCTGTAACTCCTGTACGTGTGTGTTTCATGTTGTTTCATATTGTGGAATTGATATATGTAAAGGATTTCTAGTGTGTATATATATTTGTTTATAATATTCTTATCACTTCAATACCAGAGCAACAATAATAATCCAAGTTCCAAATTGGTCTATCATGTCCACTTTGCATAGAGGTGACTTGTAATACTCATATTTGTCCTTTAATGCCCTAGGTAGAGAAAATTATGCCCTGCCTGTCAGATTGTCATTTGCAATTCCTTGTCTGTCTGGGCTTGTTTAGTTGGTTTTGGTGTGTTTTTTTTTGACCCAGACACTACTCTCCTTCAGCCATGAGCTAAGCTTGTCGAAACCTGGGTTTTTAGTCACAGTTTTCCTCCTTCTATGGTATACCAATATAAACAGCAACTTCTTTTCTCCGTATTCAAAGAGAATGTATCACTTTGGAAGCAGTTTAAGGATATGAATTTATAAATCCTTAGAACTGTTTATTTAGCTAAAATTCTTTCTGACCTTTTTGCCCTGGAATTTATTCTGATATGTTATCATCATTCACATCTTCATAGATGAGGTCCAACGTGGGCTGTCCAGGATGGGAATGGGGTGTGTGAGAGGTGAGGGGCTGGTACACGATAAAAACATGCATGTAGTTCCTACAACAGGTGGGATGCCAGGCCAGGAATTGGTACAATAGTACCAGCAGAGATTGGCACAGGCTACTCGGGTTAAAAGGCAGAGTTACAAGATAAAGTGAGGGAAATGCTAAAGACAGCGGGACTTTGTTTTTATTGCTGTTGGTGGAGAGAATCTTGGTGTAATAGCAGAATGGTGAGTGTAACAGTGAAAAGAAAGCAGAAAAAAAAAAAGAGACAGAACTAAGAAGGGAATTATAACCATCAGTGTGTGAGAAGCATTTTCCTCAGGAAAGCAGCTGAAATGACGTTATGAGAGTTCTACTGCTGTTCTGTGGAAGAGGCAAGTTTTCATTGTGCTTTATGTGTTTATTTGTTATGTGTCCCAAGAGTCTGTTTTTTCATCTTTTTAGGCTTTGTAAGCTTAACAGGGGATATATGCTGACATGCAGATGCTGCTGACATCTTGGCTTTTTGCTATCTCTTTAACACTGAGAAGATAGTACTGACTCGCTATATGAGTAAATAGGCCTCCTTGTGCCATTCCACCTACATGAGGCAATTTTTGATTGTCTCTGAATGGTGCTTCTTCCACCATATGTTTGACCTGGCGATGATAGATTGCAGGTCTTTTCTTTTCCCTATAAGGAAAAAGAAAACCTACCATTCCCTGAACTAGGAGCCATATTTGAGCAAGCGCTGGTAGAGTGTTTGCCTGCTTGCTATGGCTTCAGAAATAGGAATCCAAGTCTCACTCCATAGAAAAATAAAAATATTTAGGTTGGAAAAGACCCTTAAGATCATTGAGTCCAACTGAAAACTTAACACTACCAAGTCTACCACTAAACCATATCCCTAAGCACCACAGCTACACGTATTTTAAATACCTCTAGGGATGGTGTCTCAGCCACTTCCCTGGGCAGCCTGTTCCAGTGCTTGCTTTTGGTGAAGAAAGTTTTCTTAATATCCAATGTAAACATTCCTGGCACAACTTGAGACCGTTTCCTCTCATCCTGTCTCTTATAATCTGGGAGAAGAGACCAACACCCACCTTGCCACAACCTCCTTTCAGGTAGTTGTAGAGAGCAAAAAGGTCTCCCCTCAGCCCCCTTTTCTTCAGACTAAACAACCCCAACTCTCTCAGCTGCTCCCTATAAGACTTGTGCTCTAGACCCTTCATCAGCTTTGTTGCTCTTCTTTGGACACTTTCCAGCACCTCAATGTCTTTCTTATAGTGAGGGGCCCAAAACTGAACACAGTATTCGAGGTGCAGCCTCACCATGGCTGAGTACAGGGCGATGATCACTTCTCTAGTCCTGCTGGCCACACTATTTCTGATACATGCCTGGATGCTATTGGCCTCAGCCACCTGGGCACACTGCTAGCTGTTGACCAACACCCCCAGGTCCTTTTCTGCTAGACAGCTTTCCAGCAATTCTGACCCAAGCCTGTAGCGTTGCATGGAGTTGTGGTGACCCAAGTGCAAGACCTGACACTTAGCTTTGTTGAACATCATACAATTGGCCTTGGACCATTGATCCACCCTGTCCAGATCCCTCTGTAGAGACTTCCTACCCTCCAGCAGGTCAACACTCCTGCCCAACTTGGTGTTGTCTGCAAACTTACTGAGGGTGTACTTGATCCCCTCGTTCAGATCATTGATGAAGATATTAAACAAAATTGTCCTCAATACTGAGCCCCAGGGAACACCACCAACTAGATTTAACTCCATTCACCACAATTCTTTGGGCCTGGCCATGCAGCCAGTTTTTTACCCAGTGGAGAGCACACCTGTGTAAGCCATAAGCAGCCAATTTCTCCAGAAGAATTCAATATTTATGCCAAAGATTGTTCCCAGTCAACAAAGCTGTAAATTTCCATCTGATTATTTCAGCTGCAGAATCATGGTGGTTGGATACTGTTAAACCTGCGTGTGCTTTTGCCTAGTTACCAGTAGCTATAAAAACTATTGTATTAGACTTGATGCACCGGATAAGTTCAGCCGGACTCAAGAGACCAGAGGCAGTTCTTGGAGGCTTCTCAGGGACTGCCTTCTCAAAAGCTGTCAAGCACCTTGTCAAGTTTGTACCAGGCAGTGCCTGCAATACAGTGGGATGTTTTCATATGTGGTTAGATATAAGTGTAACGTAGATTTAATTTAAAATTGAGTTAATAATATGATGCAGACACATCAAGCATTTGTAATAACACAAGATCTATAGGAAAAGCAGAATCCATAAGGAAATAGCCAAATAATTTTGATTAATAAATGTATTGTGAAGTCATTCTGTTTCCATAAAATTTGTGTATAACAGAAGGGTTGAAATGTGTTGAATAAATTATTCTTCTAAAAGTAGATCCAAACATACCTTACAGAAACACAGTGAAATTTTTCATGGAGATAAATAATTTTCAACTGCATTTTTAAATGCAAAAAAAACAAGAAACAAAACTCAAATCCACAGTTATATCTTTGGGGTTGAAAAGTTCTTCCTCCCCACCCCTCATCTCTGTAATAGGCTCCAGTCTTATCAATCCCACACAAGAGTGTCAGTGTGTTTTGACAGAATGATGATAGATGTATGTATGTTTACGCTTATTTCCTGCTTCCAAATATACACATTATACTACAAGTTTTATTTCTTTTTTTTAATCAACCACACTTGCACAACTCCCTTCTTAAGGTTTTACACTATCAGAATGGAACTCTCATTTGATTTGTTTTTTAAATGAATATATCCCAGTACAGTGGTTCATAAAGAGAACATGAGGTTAAGGAGATAAAATCATTACATAGGTCTGATTAGTTTTCCGTAATTTTTTTTTTTTACTCTAAAATTGGTTAGCTATGCTAAAGATACATAAAGTTACTTCTTTCTCTCTCGCATTTTCTAGACAATTATATTTTGGTACTGAATATAAATTCACATTGAATTCAACAAACTTTGAATTAATAAGACTGACAAACCACTGGGCGAAATTACAAAAATATGAAAAAACATTTTTTGCTTTGCAATTATTACTTGTCCTTATTATTCATGTGTGTGGGAGAAGAACTTTGCAATTAGCCCCTTCAAGACCTGTTTTGGAAACTGTACATAGAGATACCATCGCAAAGTGGCCTTTGTCATTACTCCATAGCAACCTGTGGAAGATGCCAGGCCCAGCTCACTCTGAGTAGCTGCAGAGATCCTCTGGGAGCCATCTTGTGTGCTACAGTTCCTCAATATTTTGGCATGGCTCATAGCCTGGTGAGCACAGTAAAGCATGTTGATCCAGTTCTTTTTCCATGGATCAGAATCAGCCCTGTAATAAGGTCCCACAGAAAGCTACTAGCTAGAGCTAGAACGAACCTATGCATTTAAATTAGGTCATTGCGTGAGTTTAGTTAATGAAGAACTCATGTTTGTTTGTTCAAAAATACAACATCTGTGTCCAGACTTGTTTAGTTCCTATTCATTTTTGACTTTGTTCCTGAATGCCTTTACATAATACTGTAGACTGTGATAAGCTTTTTTTCAATCTATAGATAGCTCATTCATTTCTTTTTCTCTGGTTAGTGGCAGCTGGAGCTGCTTTGAAGTCACTTTTTAAACCAGTTAGCTTCTCCTTTATTCCAAAAATCAGTTCTCTCTGATAGTGTTATTATGATATCAGTAGTAAATCCCTTTAGATACAGACTAATCTTTTTGCAGTATCTGACAATAATTTCTTTAACAATCAGGAGGAGACTCAATGCCATACTCCAAATTGTCTGTAATAGCCTCTCCTCAGGTTCTATTATCTGTCATCACTATAGACATGCCTATAAGTCTTCTATAAGATTATCTTGTTTCTAAGCTATTTTACTCATCTGGACATCATTTGTTTTATGATGCAATATTTGTTCTCATAGCTGAAAAATAAGTGGATTTCTTGCAGGCTTTCAGGGTTAATCCTGTATTTTTTATGTGCATTCTCCTATAGACTTCAGTAAGATTACTTTTGTGAGTTAGGGTTGCAAGATTAGATCTTATATCACATATATATGAATTTGTCAGAAGCGTGTCTACACTTCTGTAACCCCGTCCCCTGTTATTCTCCTACTTTAAAGATTTTTATGATAACACACTTATTTTCTATAGTTCCTGTATGATTCAATCTTTAAGTATGCAGGCTTTCAACAAAAAAGAAAAGTAATGTTGTGTTTTTATAGTACTGCTGAAAGTATGATTTGGCTGATATATATGCATAACTGCAAAAAGCTTCTATTCTGAGAGTGCTTGAAGGACATGAAAATAGGAGATACTTTCAATAAGTATGGAATAATTCATTACAAGTCAGTTGAAGGGTAGAAAAATAATTAAAAGAGCTAATGCAGAAAAATATTTCCAATAACTAAACTGAAACTAGACTTAAACATATAGTATTACTCAGGTTAATTCTATGTTAATTAGGCATCAGCAAAACCTCTTTGATCCTTAATGAACAATTGAAATTCATTGTATTCTTATCTAAATAGTTAGTGGGGGATTGATTCTTATTGCCAGAAAGGGACACTATCTTGGGCCGCCTTCTGACATTTTCAAAGACATCTGTCAGTTTGGAGAAAAAAGGGAGGATTGCTCATTTTTTAGCTGCTAGGTTATCAGATTCTATGTTATAAATACTCGGACGAGAAAGTAGAAAGGTCAGGCCCTGGTTCTTTTGGAAGTGAAATGAATGAATTGCAAAGGAGAAAGTGAGACAGGATAGAATCAACCTCTAGTGTATAATAAAGGCATCAAAATTCCCATAACTCACTCCCCTGTTTGAACAGTTTTGGACAAGGTGTGGCTTAAACACAGTAGTTCTTTTCCTGATTTTGTGACTTCCTTACCCGCTCAGACTCACTGACTTCTCATGGTTTGGTCAAGTGAAACCACTTTCTTGCTCTTATTCCATTCACAGAATAATTCTTACGTGATCCATCTTGCTGGTGGTTTCTACCACTAAGAGGGGAATAGCAGCCTGCGTGGTTGAGCTATGAGATCACCACTCAGAGCGGATCTAACTTGTTATCCTTATGGCTTAGGAATATTGTATCTACCGCGCTGGATTTGACTTCACTGGTCTGAAGGAGTGCTCAGACACCGTCTTACAGAATGCCTTTGTGGAAGCTGTCAAGCCATACTGTTGCTCTGTCTGAGGAATGTACTGGTGAGGAGAGCAACTTGGCTCTTAGAGCAAGAACATTGGTAACATATTTCGATCATTGAGCTGAAGCAGAAATAGGTGTCTGGTGTCTGGGCAGGGATCAAGACAAAACCAACAAAAAATTGTTGAGACTGAATGTAGACAAAAGATCTTGATGAACAATGAAGTGGAGAGGGAGAGCCCTGAGGAAGACTGGTTGTGGTGGCTGTTCAAGTAGCCTGCTGCGAGTCTTTATTCAGACGTCTTGTGGGGAGAATGCCTTTTTGATTGTCTGTTGGGGAGAATTACCACTTTTATAGAGCTACGCTTTCCCGAAGCACTTCCCAAAGCTTTTTGCAGACATTGATCATCTGCTTTCTTCCCCTGTTGATAGACAGGTGTTTCTTCATTTCATAGGAAGAGAGGCTGTGGTAGAAGGGGCAGGCACTGACTGAGCACTGCAGGTAGCAAACAAGTGCAGGCATGAATGAGACTGAGAGAGCTGTCCTTAAAATAAGCAACTAAACTAGTGAACTGATAGTGCATCGATTGATTCACTGAGCAATGAATAACTATTATATCCAGAGTTTTTACGGTCGTACATATGTGCTATTCTGCTGTTCACATATCAGCTATAACTATCTACTGTTCCATTTTCACTTATATTATTAACTATGCTTTAATTGGACTAATTAAGTACATTTAAGAAATACGTATATAATACTTCAAAAGGTAGAACTACAGAAAAATGTTGAAGAATGTCAATATAAGGGCTTCAAACCCACTGCGTAACTTTTCGGAAACAGAAGCATAGACTTCTGACCAAGTGTGTCTATGAAAAGATCATTGGACATCAACGCGTATAGGCAAAAAATGGCAGATACGAATAATTACTAAGCAGTTACTAAACAGTATCATAAGTAACATGCTAATGTATTGTAATTTCAATGAAATTTATGAGGTACGTGATGTCATATACAATTCTTCGCAAAATCAATGTATAATGTAACTTTGCATATGTATTTTCTTTGTCTTCAGAGTTACACTAGGGATAAATATGGCCCTACAATTCAAAATCAAATCCATATTATGACATTCAGCCCACAATCTGATGGAATAAACAAATCTTTCTAGAAAATACCTAGGTTATACATATTTTATATATGTGCTTGAATTTCTGTGTGCATATATTAATATATATAGATACACATACAAACTTGTATGAGCAATATCTTTTCAATAGTATGCAGAATCATTTTTTTCCCTGAAATAGTCTCTGCTTTCATAATTAAGGTCTTTATCCTGATCACTAAATTTCTGCTCAAGATGGGAAGATGGGGAGTATTAGTGCATACTCTCACCTTTTTTATAGTTTGAAATCCAGAAAAAAATCTTTTAGAACATTTTTAGTGTTTAGGCAATCGGTACCTGTGCTGCCAAGGCTTATTGGAAGCAGCTGGATGCCTGCCTCTGTCCTCCCCCTTTCTCGGAACTGCTGCCAGAACAGGTAGTCAAGAACGGAAAGTACAGAAATATTTGAGCATCTGTGCTCTCTCTCTCGCAGGAAAACAGCTGTGGCTTCCATAGGAAGCACTCATTTTTTCCCATCAGCCAAGATTCTGGATACCCTTGGGTCCAGTTTTGGCACAGCAAGCCAAGTAGGATGCAGTTTATGGCTTAAAACTTATGAGAGAAACCGTTCAGGCAGTCCCATCCCTGGCAGAACATTGAGAGAAATTCCCCAGGCTGCAAGCCACATGTGGGCCTCTGACCTTTTATTAGCACACCATGGGAGAGGTTAACAGTTGTTGAGACTTCAGTCTTCCCTTTGACATACAAATACAACAATACCAAGTAGCCATTCCAAGATAAGTATATTTAGGGCACAACATCCTTTTTAATCTAGGAGTCAACATAGGGGGGAAAAAAAAAAAAACGCACAAAAAAACCCAACAAAAACTTAGAATAAGAAAAAGATATATTTTATATTTATATTCTATAAAACTGGAGCCTGAATTGGTATTTTTTCCAACATTCTGCAATTGTTAATGATCTGTGATTTTTTAAAAATCAACATAATCATGAGATGGAAACAAATTTTCTCATACTATTTTTAGCTCTTCATGTGGTCAGTGCCATGAGTTATGGAACTAAGGTTGCTCAATAGCTGGAACAATATAAGAAATGCATGCAATTATCTGATTTTTAGGATATGTGTTGTGTTTCTCCAAGTACATAATTGTTCAGATTTAAAAAAAAAAAAAGTAGAAATTCAGAATTATAGATATGAGGCTTGTCAGAGAGAAGTCACAGAAGGCCAAATCTATGTCTTTTTGATACATCTTTGTCTTCTCAGCATTACTATAGTAAGTGAAACCATCTGATTTTTCAGTAAGATGGGGTTTGGGAAGCAATGCCTTTTTGAGGAAACAGAATCATTGTCTGTTTTGCAGCTAAGGAGCTGTAAAGATCAAGAGTCTTGCCCAATCTATGGCAAAGAGTGCAAACTGAATACCCCAGCATCCCAGGCTTCTACTGTAAGTCCTTGATTATTCTTTCACAGTCGTAGAGGCAGACGATTTTGACTATGCAGTCCCATGTTCTTAGTGTAGAGAGTTTGCTGAGTGTAAAATAGGAGCGAGCTAGCTCATGCTTCTGCCATCAGTCTTTGCAGCTATTGTCTGAATAGCCAATGCAAGCTGATCTCTAAATTTAATAATCCTATGACTACTCTGACGAGAAGCAGGTTCAACTCTGTCCAATGCCTGAAACTGAAAAAAAAAATATTAAAGCAGCAGACCTTGCTTTTTGTCCTTTTACTAAGGTGATAACCACATATGAGAATAATATCAGTGGTCTTGCACAAGGTTGGTTATTGCAGAAAAATAGTTGCTAAGTAAGGTTGTTCCATGTGCTAAGCAGTCACATCTACTGCTATTGGCAAAGTAGATCCTACCAAATTTTAGTTAGAGGTGAAGGGTCGCTTTGTATTCACTGTGAATAAGCAGAAATACTGGGCTGGTGGGGAGCCTGCACTGAAGAAGGATCGAGTACAGCTACACCACAGACACATGCCTGTCTAACCATTTACACACCTTTTGCAGCTTCCTTACATACCTGATTCCAATGCTATACCATCCTTATAGGTAGCTATTATCTCATGACAATTCAAAAAGATTAAACAAGATTTTTATGTTCTTTTATTAACCTGAGGAGTAGCTTATCATCTTCTCTTCTTTTTGTATTGTTCTTTTACATGTCAGAACATTGATCTTATTGTTCCTCCTGAGTCTTTTTATTTTTTTTCTCAAGAATACACAGCAGAATTGCTTCAAGCTTTCCTACAGGTCAACATATCTAAACCTTTTATCATTCTTAGTGTCTACTTCTCTACTATATCTAGCTTATCTATGTTTTCCTTAAAGACTTCATCACCTTTTAGTAGGCTTGATCAATACCTAGGGGCTACATTAAATGCTTTTGTTAATACCTTCCACGTTTATACTGGCATCTTTTTGTATCCTCATTGTATGTTTGAGACATGTTTTGTGACTGCTCCAATTCTCCATTTTTTTTCCGGTATACTCCTGACTAATGATTACTCCTCATTGCATACTTTTATATTTGGTCTCTCTTAAGTCTAGTATCTTCCATTTTTATTAAATTACACATTTTCTTCAATATCTCCTGATTTTTTAAAAAACATTATGAAAAAAATGAAAAAGGAAAAGAAAGATGTTTCGTAGTTTTTTGTATTTTAGAAACGTTATGATATAAATGCCTACTTTTTCATCTAAATTCTGTTTTCCCTCTCATTTTGTGATATAATAATTGATTCTTCCTTTCTGGAGGTTGTTTCTTCCACTCAGTTCTGTACCCTCCACAGAGAAGTTTCACTTAGACCATATTCCCCTAGTTTTCCTAGTAGAAAGTCACATGGATTGCTTCCATTTTTTTTTTATTTTCTGTAAGCTAAGTAAATAATACAACTACATTGGATTGACATAATGAGTAGCATCAATGATTTAGCCCATTTGAATATATCTGTGGTTAATGTCGATAGCAACGACTTTTATATAATCAAAAGATTATGAGTTTTGGGAATGGGAGTTTCCCTGGACAAGGATAGAAGCAACAAGCCAAAACACAGAAAAAGTGTCTTGAGAGCAGGCAAGAAAGAGACACCAATAGCCAGAAGGAGATCTACTTTTCCATGTAAAGGGATGGACAAAGGGCTGGACTGACCTCAGCACATTTTTCTTCTCCTTGGAACTTAAAAACAGTCAGTTTACTGCTTTGGGCCTTAAGAGGGTTGGCCAGCAGGATGGGTGTGTTCTGTCTGTCTTGTATCTTCTATAGCAAGATTTTTCCTTTATGGTATAAATGAATATTAACCCATTTCCTTTGTTGACAACTTCAGAGGTTGATTTTTTTGTTCGGATGGTTTTTTGGTTGGTTGGTTTGGCTTGATTTTTTAATGCTGAGAACAGCCTATGATTCTATGATTCTATGTTCTTCATTTTTCAATTAAAGGATTCATTTCTCCTTACATGTTGGCTTTAAAAGCCATCTTTGTCTCAAATGAGTTTTAGCCTTGATCGTCCTCTGTCTTTCTTGAATATTTTTCTGGTGTTTGTTCACTGTGCTGGAAATCCCTTCTGCTTGTCACTGTTTTTATCCTTCTCTACACATTCTTATTCCTTTCTTTTATGTCTGCCATTAGTCACAGTAGCCAGTTTTTCCCCATCACTTTTTTCAAAGTCTGCAGGAAAGTTTTTCCCATCAGTGATCTAATGTCTGTGGGTTATAGTTAAAGGCTGGGATTATTTTTTTAATATATTTTTTTCCACACACAAAGGAAAAATTCCCATTTTGAAGCTCATAGCTAGTCAACTTTCTCTCAAGAGGATATTTAGTATGCCAATGAGTGGAGATCTTCCACTTTGCAGCCACCTTTGTCAGAGCTCTCCAGGCTGACAGAGTGCTCTTGGTTCTGTTCACCACCCTGCCAGGGTGCTTATGCACAATAGCCATGCACTGAAATGAAACCATCTGTGTAGAAACATGCAATATTTTATGTCTGCTAATGGAAAGACTGGACACTGACTTACCTAATGTTTTTGCTGCAATTTCAGTATAGTGTTGAATTAAACTGACATAAAAATGGAGACTGAATTATCTCTGTAGATGCTTATTTGGTGAATGTTACACAACTAGTAAATATGCGGTCCAAATTCTGAAATGTTATGTGTAGCATTTTTTTCTTCTATATTCCGACTGCAATCGTGGTGGTTTTTTTTTCTGTAGCTGTAATTTTCCTGTATTTTCAAGCAAGGATGCAGGCATAAAGGAGAGATCCCTCCTGCATGAGCTCCTTTAAATGAATTTGCCCCATTTTTTAAGTAAAAACTTACTTGCATGCAGGATTAAGCAGTATGGTACCTAAACTTTTCTTAAACTCATAGCCATGTAAGAAGAATACCCTTACTTTTATCCCAGAAATATACATGTCAAGTCTTTCTTGCATAGAGTATTGCAATTAAAAGCATTCAATTCTTCAAGCCTAAGAGAACAATTACAATTTGATTTAATATCTCTGCAGTAAACTATCGACTAAACTAAAGTGAGCTTCATATTTCTTGAATAAGGGAGATTAAATGGCTTCTACATGTAATTTAAAAAATATCTTGTAAAGTAAAATAGTTCTTTGCAGATGTCTGGTTCACCCTCCAACTTATGTTTGAGCTGTAAGTGATGCAGTGGGGTGTATGTAATTATGCTACAGCTGCTGACAGGCATAAAAGTAAATGAGATGTTTCATCTCAATGGATACATTTCCTGTTTAAATGTTTAAGAAAATAAACTCAACAGCTTTAGCCAAACTGAGACAGGACTATCTCAAATATTTTGTTTCTGTAATGAACAGCTATTAATAACTCTTTCAATCTCATTTGGCCTGTTAGCCTGCAACAGATTAAACTGGTATGGTCAGTTTTGTTGTCTTAACTTTTATGAAAGCTTTATTTTTAATTGTTAATTTAAAATATAATAATTGAGAAAATTTCCATGCCTGTTGCTTCTCAACTTTGATGGAAAATGGAGGCTGAAAAATTGTAGAAAGTTTAAAATAAAAAAGGTGACCTTCAGAGTTAAGCTCTTCTAAAACTGTTGATCTTTAAACTTGTTTTTCAGTACTGTGTTGTCAAAAATGAAACTAAAGCAATATGAAAGAACAATAAACAGAAATTCTAAAATATTATTATGCTCCAGAATGCGTAAAAAAATATTTATTTTGTCTGCAGGTTGTATGAAATTTTTAAGCTCAGATGACGATTGACCATTTATAATTACTAAATAATTTTTTTAGAATGCATTTGGAAGACAATGAAACCGGCTTGGTCCAGAGGTTATTTTCAAATGTTCATTGAACAGCTAAGAAGAGTTTTTTTGTTTAACAGGGTTTTACTTTGGAGACAACTTGAAACGGCTAACCATTTAAGAATGATCTAGGAATTTATAGATGCGGTTAGGTAACTTACTGTGAGAAGTATTCTCAGGTGTTTCAATAACATATTTTAAAACAAATTTCATATTGAAGAGATGCAGAGCACTTATGTGCATGTTAATTAGTATAATGTTGATACTGTCTGCAGCTTGCATTAGCTCATCACGAGGTGAAGATTTAATAATTATTAACATGCTTTGGAGTTCCTATTCACATGACTGACAGCAAAGCTTCCAGCTTTAGTGGTTTTTTTTGTCTTTTGGGGAATGAGGTAAAACCTTCCTAATCCTAGTGCTTAGGTTGTGGATTATTCTGTGACCCAAGAGAGAAGGAATTTCATAGGTAACAGTTCAATAGGATACATATATCTACACAAGTGATTTGAGAGGCAGTGGGCTGATTTCTCCTGAGTGAAGGATGCGATGCAAGATACCATGCTGGAAGCACATAAGCCCTTTTAGATCTAAATATAACTGCAATAGCACTGCCTGTGTAAAAATCCCCATGTATTTAGCTGAGGGATGTGACTTACTAGCTTGTGTGCAATGCCAGGAAAGTCAGAGTCAACCTGGTGCTGTGCTGAGAGATTTAACAGCTTATGTCCTTGCTAGCTCAGGCATATCTGCAGTGCACTTGATTTCATACCGGGGATGTGCCCAGCTGTGAAAGCAACAGATGAATATATATATCCTTTCTCCAGATCTTTCTTTGTCTTTCCTGAATAGGCAATATAAGCCTTGTAAGGTATGGGGTCTTTTGCAGCCTATGTTTTCATGTATTATCGAGCTTTAGAGTCTCAGACCATGTTTCAATAAAAGAAGGAATGTTTAAAGCATTTAACAGAATAGGAAAGAGATGTATATATCACTTTCCAATTGTTTTCTCATTATCTTTTATTAATGAAGTATAAAACTAATGAGGTATATCATAGTAGCAAGAAACCAGTCTGTGAGTGAACTATCAATATGCTTTGTGGCAGTTGAGGATACTTGGCTTAATCCTGTATGTACCAACAGTCTCTTAATACACACTTTGTTCTATGTCAGGGACATGCTGAATCTGTGAAATGTGTGTTGCACCGGTAGCCTGAATGTGTGTCATGAACTTTATGGAGAATTTCTAGACATCCTGCCACTTTTACAGATATCTTAGAGAAACGCTGTGAAGCAACTACTATTGTAGCTGTCCCTGTTCCCTTCTATCCACAGTTCCTTGATGAATAAAAAAAAAAAAAAGGAGAAGGAATCTTTTTGCTTCTTGGTTTCCCTTTCCAGGTTATTGTTATTGCAAGTTTTTTGGTAGTGCAATCTTCTTGATCTGTGCAGTGTACATGATGAGCAATTTCTGGATCTGCTGTTAATGCCATGGCATTTCTCTACTAGCCTCAGACTGCTCACCTCAAAACATTGCACTGAGAATCAAGATCTATGTGTTTATTTCCCAAATGCTGACTTCCAGAAATAGTGAATCTCTTCACCCACTTCTGAGACATGTTATTTTCTATCTTCTCTGTATAGTTCAGCACCTGAAGCAGTCCTGTGTAGAGAACTGGGAAAACAGCAACGGTATCAGTGAAAACTGCGCTATTTAGATAGCTGTGAAATCTGGACTAGTTTAGTCAACCATTTTGTTATTAATGTTAGTATTTCTTAGTAATTGTTATATCAGTTCATGATCTCCATCTTTACTAGAAAAGGACAATGACATTACTCTGACACAGCCTTCTCAGATAAAGTCTAAAAATTACTCTATTATTAATATTGATAGCATAAAATGATTTCCAGTGCCTTTGAAGAAAGCATGTTCAGATTTGTAGATAAAGAATATAAAAATAACCTTTGTCATGTTTCATTTGCAGGATCAGTTAAACATTACGCAGCATCACATTGAGAGGGCTCACTGTTTATCATATTTGCCAGTAACGGGTCCACTTGATGATGTCAACAGCCAATCTAATGAAGTATGTGGATGTGCTGATCTTCCTGAGCGTCTCTAGAGCTAGGAATACATTACCCAGCAAAGAGATATTCAGAGAATTCAGTATCCAAAAGACTCCTGTTCATATGGTGTTGTACCTCAGATAGAGCCAATTTGTTGCACAATTGCAGACTGTCTCTGTAGCGAAATTTGGAGTGAACACGTCTGGGCAGAATCTGAGAAATGTCAGAGAATCATTGTATGATTTAGATTAGAAGAGATGTGAGGTCTTGTGGTTTGAGCCTCTTCCTCCTTCTTAATGCAGGACTACCTGGACATTTCTTTATGTTTCTAGACCAATGTCTAAAGCTTTCTAACTCTATCCAGACGAACTCCGCAAGAGGAAAGACACTGTATCTGGGCAATTCAGATATATAAAGCCATTACAAAAGAGGGAATGGCAGAAAATAATATTAGTGATCAACAAAGCTAATCATGCAGAAGTGGGTGCCTGAATTTAGCTAATGATTTTGAAGTTATCTACAGCCTAATAAACTTTGATCACTCCTGTGGTGATTTCCTGTGAAGAGCAGGCTCAGTCCTGCAGTCAATCGATTAGTTAAGCTATCTTTGTTCTTGTGAAGAATGTTATTTACGTTTCTGTTGGCTTATTCGGGGAAAGAATAGGGTCTGTATGGAAATAGAAAGGCTGTACGAAAGGAGGTAATGTAAATATTTGGAAGAAGACTATCCTCTTCCAGCAGTCTAAAGCACAGTCTATAATTAATCTGTAGTTACTTGAACAGGTAAATGTAACAAGTGCTTATATTAAGGTGGCAAAAAGTTTGCATTTAACTTTGCTGCATTTATGGTTGGGAGAAATTCTGCTTTTAGGCCTAGCCGTTCTATATATGACCACTGTCCACAGTAATTTTTCATTTGAAGACGGAAGTGAAACTATTGTTCTTATGTAATATTGTTTGTGGGGGAACTTTTCTTGGTGCTAAAATAGAAAAAAAGTATAATATTTAATTCTACCTTTTTATTTCAAAACAGGTTGAGTTAGGAAAATGATATATGAATATTTTTATCAAGGGAAAAATATTAATTGGTATGGACTATACAGGAAGGAATGAGAATTTCAGACAATAATTTAGAAACTGCAATGGAAAAAACAATCACAAAGCCAAAAATCAACCTGTTAGGTTGTGAGAGAGTTGAACAGAAAATGCAAAATATCTGCACATAGGATTCAGGAAATATGTTTTCCCAAGGGCATTAGAAAAATACCGGTCAACTATAGTTCAGGTCGCCTGGCGGAATGCTCTTCTGCTGCTTCCTGCTGCCTACACGACTGTCTGCTCAAAATTCTGGCACGTATCGTCTCATCTCAGTTTTCCATTGCTGAAATCACCTGATTGCACTATTCATTCAAGTGGGTCAAGCCTTGTAACTCCGAAATATGTAGCAGCAATCAAAGGAAACTGAACTCCAACCTACACAGCAAGTTTCTGCTTGGTAGCCCCATGCAGCTGGCTCTGCTCAGATTAGGTCAGCATTATAGCAGTAGAGCCAGCCAGAATTGCTGTCATTCAAGAGAGGATGTGGCCCCTTAATTTTTTTCCCTGATGTTTGGGTTTTTCTCAAACCTCGTCCCCCCCAAACTTGCAGCATTATTGTTTCATGAATACGTTATTTCCATCGAGTACTGGCAGTCCTGACATTGATAGGCAGTGAATCAATACTTTTATAGAATCGTGAAGCCAAACTAGTTCTACAGATCCATAATGTGCAGTATGTGGTTTTTCATTTTGGATGTAATAACTGCAATTTGAAATACGCCCCCACAACCATTGATTGCATGCCTTAAGAAATTCACAATAAGAATTTAATTAAGAAAGAAGAAACTGCATCACTCCATTTTAAAAAGAAAAAATCACCCAAGATGTTTTTTTCATTTTTGGACTATAATAGCAATAACCATCTTTAGCTGAGGACATTTCCTGGGGCTTAATGGCCCATGGCTGTGCTTCTTCAGGTGATCATTATCTCCCAGCAGTCATTAATCCCCTACAAATGCCCTGCACCTCAGTCATTAAATGTGCTTAAACGTGCTTCTTCTGAAAATGAAATACTTCTATATTTAATGCATATTCCAGGAATAGGAGTGATCTTTCTGAGGTGAGGAATGAAAGGAGTCTAGTAGCGTGTCAGAGAAGTGCTAATTATGACAAGTGGATAAGATCTTTTTCTGGAGATAGCACGACAAAGAATTTTTCTGCAGTAAGAGCATCTCATTATTTTATGTGTGTCACGATTCACGTTCATCCCAATTACATAACAGCCAAATCAGAAATACAGTTATTTGTAGTTATTTTTCTTCTACAGGACATCTCAGCATAGAAATAAAGCATCTCAAAAAACTTGAAGAGCATGTGCTTCCAGCATTGCTTAAACAGTCTGTCCATTCTAGAGCTGTAAAACAGAGCTATGCAGTTTTACAAGGTGTTTGTGATAATGCAAGAAAAAAAAGGAAGTTAAATCTTTCATACCTAAAGGTCTGAAACTCTTATAAGTAATTCTTTTGGTGAGAATTTTATAAGTCTTTCTTACAAATGGGACTACAAATACAGCACCAACTACCCTTGCTCAAATAGTGAAGGGAATTTGTCTTGCTAGAGGTTGAATGGGGATTGGATTTTTTTGTTTGTTTGTTTGGAATTTTACTTACTGATACGTCATGTTATTTCCATCTTGTGCTACTAAGTATGTAATGTATAGATTACGTGAAGCCTATAACTGTCCCTAACTGATTGTGAGAGAAACCAGGCCTGATCTCATCATATTCTCTTCAATGAGTGCAAAATGAGTACCTTTTAGGTATTATGATCATTTATTATTTATACTGGACATTCAGATCTCATGTACTTTGGTGAGTGACTGTGTAGATAAGAAATAGATTTTTGAGCCATGCATTGTTAAATGTTGACTCTAAAATTATGTTAATGTTAAAATTGAAGCTGTCCTAGTTCAGTACTTTTTGATTGCAGATTAACCTGAAAAAAGAATTATTATAACCTGATCCTAGAATTCTTTTTCTTTTCAATTTTCTCTATTTCTTCAAATAAATAAAAAAAAAATCATTTGAAGAAAATACCTTTCCCTATAAATGGAATGTTATGTTTAACTCACAGTGAAAGTTTCATTTACTTCAGTAACCCATAACAACTGCCTTAATTTTGCAGTTTTCTAAGTTAAAGAAATTTTGTAACTGAAAGACAAACATTTCTTTCTGAAAATTTAAAATACAAGATTTCACACACACACACATGCATGCGCGTTTTATCCCGCTCTCTTTCTTGGTTTTTGGACAAAACTATTACCTGAATTAGACGGTACCTTACAAGTTTCTTACTCATCCTAAAGCAGTTTTCAGTAAATAAACCAATGAGAAAAAAAAAGTTAGATGTTTCATTGAAATTCACTGACTAAAAAAACGGAGATGCACATAGCCAAGGACAAGATAAAGAACATTACATCTTATTTCCAATCTAGTTTATATCTCGTCATAAATAGCAGGTTGGGGAATAAGTATTGATCTATCGTAGTGCAGCTAGAACACTTCTTCTGCCGTAGATTATATTTAAAGCCACTTTGGGTATTTGTATCCTATCGTACCACTTACAATGTCAGCATTCTTCAGACCATTTGCCAAAAAATCAGTTAACATTTCTGCACCTACCTTCTGTCAGCTGGTGTTATTATTGTCCTATCTTATTATATATGACTCGGAGTACTTCAAATACAAACTCGATAATAAAGTAGGGAAGGTCATGAGACTTTGCCAGTTATCTCATTTTGGTACCATTCAGAAAGAACAAATTCAAACAGGAATGTACACAATAAAGAGTAATAGAAAAAAGCAAGTATACATTCCTAAAGTGAATTTTTCAGTATGCCTACAATTCTTGTATCATTTTTCTTCTTGAGATCTCTCTGTTTTCACCCATTCGTTATATTTACAGACAAATATAGTTTTTAAAATCTTATATAATGTTTCTCATTTTAAATTCTGTGTTGCAGGTCTTGTTTTCCCTCTGCACTGTATTCTGGGGAATCCAAATTATGAAGCGGATCATTTCATCCAAAGATAAACATCACTGAAATAGCGGATTTAACATCACTTAAATTACGGAAACAGCACTTTGGAATAACCTTCTAAGTTCCTTGGAATTAATCAACCATGAATCTTACTGAATCACAATAATTTCGGTTATGATAGGACAGGTTTGTGGTTTTGTATTAAGGTTTGAAAGATTCATTAAGACTTGTATTCATTTTTATCTGATTTTTTTAAACAATATTTAATTTCCCCCAATTTAAATAAATGTTCGTTCACAACATATATTTTTACGTTCAAGGAATTATAAAATCTTAGAAACCATGTAAAACTAATTGCATTTTACAGTGATTTTGTTAGTAATCATATGTGAAAAGTATTTTTCATGATAGGAATAATTAAAATCATATTTGCTGTAACCTGGTATAAAGTGATTGACTATCTTCCTATGGAGGCTAAACACAAACATATGTGAATGTCAGTTTTTCCATAATGATTGAATTACACTAGAATCTCAATGTCATGCCCAATTCAGTGTTCATAACATACAGCTACATGAGGATGAGTAGTCAAGGCAAGAAAATGATTAAAACCAGCATGATAAAATAACTCGAACTAGTATGAGTTGAAACATCTTCAATAAAAGTGGTTCAGGGATGTGTTGTGTAATGCAGACTTGCTGTTTAGATTGAATTATTTAAGGAGTACATCAGCAGTTGCCAACTTTAGATACTGATGAAGCCAGTACTTACACATAGGTATCACATTGACTAATGTTACTCATGTGACAAAATATTTGCAAGGCTAGGCCCTTAATTTCTGACAATTTCCTGCTGGGGTGGTCTCAAGGGAGATGCACATCTTGTCTTTCAGGAGCTGTTGGAAAGATCGTTTGTACTAAGATAGGAAAATTAAATACAAATGGTAAAGGGAGTCTCCAAACAGCAGGACTGGCACAAATACTGCAGCTAGGTTGTTTTTCTTTCCTCACACTCTTCCAACTTTTTATTTGGCTCCAAGACTTTTAGAAGTGCTTAAAGTTAAGTAGCTAAAAAATGTAGGCTGTCTTGCATGTTTCGAACTAGTAATAATACCTGAATTAAAAAATGGTTTAAGTTTGGGTCATTTTTTTTTTTCACGTTCCATTTTCCTTTAAGATGTTAATGACATACTAACAGACATCTCAGATTCAGACAGATAGACTACTTTTAATTAAGCCATATCTTCAGTCTCTAGCTGTAACAGATGTCGCTGTGTACATAATTGGATGTTTCCAATAAATTGTCAGAAACATAATAATGTTATGTAAATAAAATTGATACAATGTCTAGTGATAGTATCAGCTTAATTTTATATGAATTCTTACTTTAAAACCCAAGTTTTAAGTTAATCCAATTGTGTATGAAATCCCTTGTGCCTATCACTTTAGGTTATGCTCAAAGACCTTGAAATATTTGCCTGAGAAAGCAGGTGCTAGTTTGATTAAAGGTACTAATACCTGGGATGCAAAGTAAGGATAATACCATCCTAAACTGAAGGCGTGTTTAAATAGAGTACTCATTTGTGGATCTTATTCACTTTATGTAATAAGAAGATGAAAAAAATGGCCCATGAAAAACCTAGAAGAAATCAGATTTTAAATGCTTATAGAGAAGCTTAATTCAAACTTTTATTCATAACAAGATAGGCCTTTAATGTCTTTTTAAGAAATCGATAAATACAATTATATACCTCTAGTTCAAGACACACTAGTACGACAGCCAGGAGCTTCTCTGGTACTATCGGTTCTGACCAAGGCTTACCATCTCTTTGCCTGAATTTCCCCATCTGTGGAATGGGGGTGATGGCAATACTGGTGGTGTTTCTTGCTGTAATCAAAGTACTGCATTTGGGATCTTTCCTTACAAAGCTGTTATAGGATATTTAAGAAAATGACAGAATTTTGTTCCAGAAGTGCAACGCAATCTATAATCTTCTTATGTGACCTCATAAGTTAGTGTACCTATATTTTCAAAATTTGTAATAGTGACATCAACCTCGCAGGAATATTTTGAGGTCAGTTTAATGTAATGACTAAGTAATGTAGCAAAGTGTCATATTGAAAGTCAATTTCCTTATTAAAATAAATCCTTCAAAGAGACAGGAACAGGATAAAGATTTAACATTTTCTGCATTTAAAAATCTTCAGTCTTGGAAGGACAATAACGAAAATGTGAATTAAATTAATTTTCAAGATATCCTAATGAATGTCGCTTATTTACATGACGTAATGAAAGGAATGTGATTTCAAAGGTAAGATGCAAATGTTCTACGTAAATCACCAGTTTCTCATTCTAGTCACTATAAGTCACCTACAAATGAATTTAAAAATACAGATAAACTAGTGATGAATATAAAAGGCACAGTAGTTTAACTAAGATCTTATTCAAAAGAAAACTCATATGAGGTCAATTCTAATAAATGAAATATGCAAAAACTAGGCACAAAGTATAATCCAAATATACTCCTGCTACAGCCTACTCTCTCAGAGGTCCTAAGCTCTACAGAAACCTTACGTTCCTACCTTAAAAGTGTCTTATTTCTCAGCTTGATGGGAATCTGGAAATGAAACATTGCTCAGTTTCAATTTGGCAGCCCCAGTTTGGCCAAATGGAGGGTGAGTAGCTCTACCATTGGGAACATCTAACATGTCTAACAGAACTGTGTCCCTTATAAAAAGTGGCTGATGAAAGCAACCTAGTCATTAAAGCAGAGGCCCAATATATATCCTCTTTTCTAAGGGTTTTTAAATCACAATTTTCTGCTTTCAAGAACTTGCCATTGTGTACAGATTGTTGGAAAGTGAAAGCCAGTAGAGGAACAAGGTTCTTCCCATTGCTTACTGAGCAACACAGAGTCTGAGAACAACTCCTCTGGCAGAAGACTTAAACAGTCTTATCGTGAGTGTTCGAAACTCTTGTACTTTACAGTAACATCCACTGGGTATGTATAAGCAATGCTTTGGATACAGACTGGAAGCTAGAGTTTATCTTTCTCAGAGAAGAGAGAGTCTCGAGGACAAGCTCATAGAAACACCCTTGACTGCATCATTCTTTCTTTAGCTATGCGGTGAGTAGCTATGTTCCTGTCAACTTGCTTGTCGTGATTTTTTTAAAATATAAGCTCTTTCAGTATTTTAGAAACCTAACATCAGTACTGGATCTAGTTCATACTGTCTTTATAGACACTGCATAGGGTGAAACAGTCATCCCAAATATCTCTGGGTTTGAGTAATCAAGAGACTCTAGAGCCCAGCTGGCCAGTGAATTGAATTATGTATCGTTAGTATATTACGTATAGATAATTGAATGAATTAAATGCTAACTGCAAACATTGGTTGCTGCTAGGATATATCAGTGATATTTTGGTGAGCCATCTTTCTCCCCTTGCCTTTTTAATATTCCATTGCTTATTTCTTTAGAGTTTGACCATGTTGTGTGGTTTGAACAACTGTATGGGATTAAGTGAAATCAAGTGAATTATGAGAGGAAATTAGTGAAAAAATGTTGATGCAGAATTAATTGTGCAAGCAACTGTTTTTCTTTTAGAGAGACACTGTTTCATGTCTCTGGAAACAAAAATATTCTGCAGGCTAAAACCCTAGCCTCACATATCCAAGCAAGAAATTTCATAAATAACATTTGTAATATTTGCAGTATTGCTTAAGACTTCCTTTTGGTTTTGTTTGTCATTAAACTCCCCAGTGGCACACCTTGGGGAAAAAATGCTGTCGTGGTTTAGCCCAGTCAGCAGCTAAGCTTCCACGCAGCCGCTGGCTCACTCCTTGCCCTCAGTGGGGTGAAGAGGAGAAAAATGTAACAAAAGGCCTGAGGGTCTAGACAAGAACAGGGAGGAATCATCTACCAACCATGGCCTCGGGCAAAACAGACTCAGCTTGGGAACAAATAAATTTAATTTGTTAACAGTTACTTCAGAGAGGATAACCAGAAACAAAGCCAGATCTTAAAAACACATTCCCCCCACCCCTTTCTTCTTCCTGGCCCTACTTCCTCCCCCTAGCAGTGCAGGGAGATGAGGAGTGGGGGTTGCAGGTCAGTTCATCACACACTGTGTCTGCTGCTCCTTCCTTAAGGAGGAGAACTCCTCACACTCTTCCCCTTCTCCAGTGTGGAGTCCCTCCTCATGGAAGAGAGTTCTCCACGAATTCCTCCAACGTGAGTCCTTCCCACAGGATGCAATCCTTACCCATCAGATTGCTCCAGCGTGGCCTTTTCCCACAGAGTCACAGCTTCTTCAGGTGCAGCCACCTGCTCTGGCATGGGATCCATTCCCATGGACTGCAGATGTATTTCTCCTTCATCATCAGTCTCCAGCAGCATGGGGTCTTTTCCCACAGGCAATAGTCCTCTATGAAGTCCTTTAGGCACAGGTATCTACTCCAGCGTGGGGTTCTCCACAGTTGCGGATGGGTCTCTGCTCCACCGTGTCTCTCACGTGCTGCAGGGGGCCGCTGCCGTCTCACCACGGGCTGCGGGGGAACCTCAGCTCCAGCACACCTCCTCCCACTCCATCTTCACTGACCTGGTGTCTGCGTGGCCATTTCTGTCAGATCTCAGTCCTCTCTGCTGCAGCCATGCTGTGCCCGACCAGCCTGAAGAACCTCGGCAGCAGTATGAACTCAGCCCAGCGGGCACCCCAGGAGTGGGGCGCTTCGGAGCTCTCCCAGCTTCCTTGCTACCAAAATCTCACCACATAAACCCAGCACAAATGTAGATAAACAGAGCCTTTTTTCAGCAAGATGGTTAAACAAGTGACCTCCCCTGCTCTTTCCCGCTGTTGTAACGTCACATCCCTACACATGGCCTTTCCCGTACTACGTACGCAGCGATATCAAGTTACTGAAAATCCCGAAGTGAGTAGCTGAATCCTGTGTTCACTTGAGACCTGATCCTGCACCGTTCAAGTCACTGAAAAACTTGCTGCTGGCTTCAGGATCAGGGCAAAGCATTCCTTGTGTGGAAACAAGAATGATGCAATATTTACTGAAACTCAAGCTTTGGTACGCTGCATTAGCAAAAAGTAACACGGTTGCACAATGACTTGTTCCTGTAAGTGGCTAACATGGTGTTCTTTGTGTTCCATTAAAATCCTAGCCCTTCGATGGATAAATGATGGCAGTTAAAGCTGTAAGACATCCATACTACATATAAAGGACTTGGGGCCCTTTGTCATGTCTTTCCTGTCTCCAGTTTTCTCTCAAGTCTGTGGGATTAGGGACATCATTACCTAAACCATTATCTAAAAGGAGGTAGCTGATCAGGTATTTTAAAGCTTCCTTTATGATTTTATGTCATGCGATTAGACACTACTAAGCTGAATGGCACTGAAGGTAAGAGTTGTTTGGACTTTTCTTCTTCGCTCTTCAACTGGTGATAGAGAGCGCTGTGGCTCAGTCCTTCAAGAAGAGCAATAACTCTCAGAGAACGCTCAAAGCATTGCGACATCTTGCTATATTATGCAAACTATGTTGCCCATAGTTGAAGTTTTTCTCTGGCTCCTGGAATCCTGTGCCTTTTTTTGTTGTTGGTTTTTTTTTTTAGTTATTTGTTTTATTTAACAAATGTATCTGCTGAAAACAAGAGCAGTAGATGGTTCAAAATTGAAGAGGCAAACAAGAAGATTTGAATAGGTAATAATTTAAAATATTTTCCCTTATAAACCACCCTAGTGATTACATGAGGCTTGACTCATGATTTTTAAACTCGTGGGATTGGTAATGTTGAATGGGAAAAAACTATTTTTGATCTATACTTTTTCCATAAAATCTCTGGTTCCAGCATAGACATATACAATGGCCATGAGGCAGAGTTTTGCTGAGTTTCCTGGATCCCTGCTGGTGTTTGACCTATTCAGTTTGGAATTAAAACAAAGTGAGGCCTCTGAGAGGCCACTACCCTCGGTAACTCTTAGCACACGCAGACCTCAGCCACAGTTATGTCGTGCTACCTATCACTCCCACTAGTTCTGGTCAAAGCAAACGAGAGACGTACTGTAGACTTAACGATTTTCTCTTTCTACAGAGGAAACAAGTGTAAAAATACTGAGTTTGAAACTCAGATACAAACCACAAGCTAAAGCAAAAATAAGATATCTCACATACTGAAGAAGCACTTCCATATTAATATCAAGGCCAATGGAAAACTTGGCTCGGTCCTTTGTCATTTTTGCCCCACCTATGGAAAACAGCAGAAAAATGTGGAAACATTGAGTAAGAATGAACTGCTGAGTGTCCTTGTGTTTATGGTTTGGCAAAGAACAGTGATACAAAATGAATCCTCTCATCCCCCACCTCTTACTATATTTTTAATGCTTCCTCCTTTATTCTTTCTTCCCATTTTTCTATCTTTTGTCCTGTCTCTCCCTCATGTCTATTTATCTTTGCAAAAAATCCTCTCCTATCTTGCTTTAGGTTTCTTATGTGTGGAGGTATATAATGGCATATTTCATATCCACAAATACATTATTTTATTTTAATAGGTGAGAGCCAAACATACGTACCTAAAGGTGACTACTTTGTTTACTGTTCCCATCAGTCAACAGGTTCTTCTAGTACTCAAAAAGTGCAATACGCTGCTCATACATTGTTAATGTTATATTTATTTCATATGTATGAGGTTAGTGTTCTCTAATGATTCATTTTCTCTCTCCATTCCAGTAACAGAGCACCGTCCTTCTCCCAGTTTTTACTCCCTCTCCTGTTTCTTTGCTATTAATTCCTCCTAGTTACTTGTTGTCCCTTCAGCGCTGGGCTTTAGCTGTCACTGTCTCTGTCTGCCACAGGATGTATTACTGCAGTTTTTAAGCATTATTTTCTAACCTGCTGATTTTAGTGTGGCAGAGGCAGGCAGCTCAATACTAATAATGTTTGATTAAAAACAGATTAAACAAATAAAGAAAATCATGGAAGGTTTTAAACACTACGGCATTTGTGGTGTTTCTGCTACTTACATTTTTTCCACAAACCTTGAATGTAAGTACTTATCAGCACATAAATTACAATTATAGAAATGTTCGCCAGGAAAGAAATACATTGTAAGACAATTGAACTACGATTTTTAGATTGGAGAATAACCTATTAACTTACTGAGTGTGATCATGTCTTTTGCTGGTGTCTGTCTGCGTTAAGGTCATGAGCCTGTTATTTGAAGATAACAGCATTACTCCTTTGCGTCAAGTAGTAGCATTTGTGACTTCTATTCTAACAACCCTTTACCTTCTCTCCACTCATGACTCATGGCTGACTCATTACCTTTAATCATTCTGAAAGCATAGATTTTATTTTTGCTCTTCTTTTAATCACAGCGAAAAAAAAATGCTTTGAGGGAGGGTAAGGTGTTATACACTGCAGCAATGTAGGTATGTACCAACATACTTATTTTTGGAAAACCTTAAGTACTCCCAGTTTCTTATCCATCACCACAAACTGAGTTTTGCAGTGATATCTAGCAGAGGAAAGCCTGATCAGAGATCGGTGGGAGAAATGCAAGAGATGTTTCTGAGATTCTGACAGCAAAGTTTGCCATTGAAGGTCAGATCACTTTTGGTTTTATTTTAGATATGACTTATTTTGCCTAGCTGTAAGACAGGAGTAATGTATTCATAACCAATAACAAGATATATACTAGAATATATTTTTTCTTTGCCAGCAATATTCCTATTATTCATGGCAAAATCTAAGAGTGCCTCATGTCTGTGGTTAATTATGGTTAATCGTGCCTGATAATTGGATTGTAGTATGTGTGTAATGGCCTTATTAATGAAGAACAATGAACAACAGTTTGTGGTACAGTAGCAGAATTATTGCTCAGTGTTTTTTTCCTCAGGATATCTCCTTGCAAGAAAGCCCTGTGGTAGCTTTGGAATTTAGATAGCATAGTCCTGAGTGTTACAGGACCATGGAAACTTGCTGTACACTACTAATGGGTTCCTCTTTGCACCTCTTTATGGATGCCTGTAATATTTTCCCTGAGGAATCAAACAGCTCTTAAGCTGTTACATGAAAAATAACTCGTCTCTGAGTGTGGCTGAGAGGCATCTGAGCATTGGCAGAGGTGAGCGTTGTACCGTATCAAGCAGCCTAAGCAAGGTGAGGTGATCAGATTCCCTTCCCCAGTGTTTCCAGGTGGGGAAGCAGAGATGGACTTGGGCAGCAAAAGTTGCAGAGTGAGAGAGGAGCACAGGTTATAGCAGACCCCGTTGGGGCAGCGAGCGGGTGTGCCCTGGCAGGGGGATGCAGTAGGAGTTGGCAGTTACAAGCCTATCAGGCACAGAAGTGAATAGCACAAAGTCCCTCTCAGTCAGAATAGAAAGTTAATACAAACACACATGGGAGATAAGGTGGTCCACAAACAGTACCTGTAGCCTGTTTGTGGCTGGTGGTGGTGGTTGTTGTTACTGCTATTATTTCTTTGGGTTCCTCCTGTTCAGGAAGTTCTCCATCACACTATGCCTTGGGTAAGTGCAAAGCCCATGGGTCTTCTAATACAGAGCAGGGATTTTTCTACCGGTACTTAATCAGAAAGATGAAATGGTATGCTGGTGGGTTTGAGCATTTGACAAATATTCGCAATACATGTCTTTATGGACCTGTCAGATTCTATTGCACTTATATGCAAGATAATGAAAATATGCAACATGTAGCACTGGCCATTGAAACTAACATAAATACATCCACTAAAGTGCATAATTTAGTACATTTCCTACTGTCATTTTCTCATTTAACAGGATGACTGTACAGGGTTGTATACAATACTTGTGAATCACTAGCAGAAACCACTTCTTGTTAGTGGATGCAGAGGTCTAGTATTTTTTAAAAATTTCCTCTGAATTTTCAGAGTGAAGAAAGGTTCGGATAATATTTCTGCTAGATAGTGTTTCACAAACAATATAGTTGTAGGCAGTGTAACACAAAGTAGTAGCTATTAAGTTAATTTTTATCAGTATGTTGAAGAAATTATCAGAGATTTGTCTCGGTTGGATTTTAGTGGGAAACAGCAGTAATGACCAATAGTACTATTAATAAAGGGTTAGAAAATACTGATTGCTGTATTATTAATATTACTGAAAGAAACTCAACATTTCAAGTTCAGTTGCACAGTCTGAGCTCAGTCAAATTTGCCAAAAGTGTGCACTGAGATGTTTTTGTTTTTTCTGGAAGATTTTCTGTAACTTTTGGAAAATGTAGCTATGTAGTCTAAATATATTCTGTGGAAAATACTCAACGCTAAGGCTCATTTTCCTGTTAAGGAGCTCTCAGAGCAACAGAATTACTAGTGCCTGAGTCCTTGAGCTTGTCCAGTTAGAAGATATGCATTTGGTTTCTAAGATGTGGAGATTTATGCCTGAATTCTCATGGAACAGGATAGTAGATATATTCCTGTGTTTTCCAGAAGGCATAGTCATATTTCTTAGCCACTCTCTAGTATTTCTGGGTAACTGCAGTCATAATGTCTATGTTTTTACTGACCACGTATGCAGCAGATGTTAAGGTATAAAATGGTGCAAAATAATAACGCTACATGGCTTTTTTCTTATGTTCCCTCTGGGGAACATCATCTGATTAGGGAGAAGTGAGCTAAAATTATGTAGAAATTTTTTTTCTGTCATGGTTTCTGCATCTTATTTGTTTGGAGAAAGTATGTTAATTTTTTCAACTATGCATTGAAAGTCTTACCAACACTTTCCCTTTCAGATTTTATAGCTATGGTTATTGCTTACTTCACATTTTATTTTCTTTAGCTCTATAGTAAGTATGGAGCTATAGGCTAGATAAAATCCTGTACTCTAGATCTTTGAAAAAATCTGATTAATGAAATCCTATTCATGATTTTGCTGTGCTATGGCAATTGCTATTGGAGGTCTCTACTTTTGACTTTTTCTCACTGTGTTCTTTAAAAGGTCTCAGTGCCTTTCTTACAACTTCTGCAGGGAAACTACACAAATGGGGAAAGCCAGCTAGGCTGAGAACCCTAGCATCATCTCCTTTGTATGGATTACCCATGCAAGATTTTTTTAAGACTTAAGAAGAGTGATGCTGTGCAGTTTCAATCTGCTGTCTGACTGCCTGTTTAAGAAATCTCTGGAGGTGGTCACCCAAGTAAACTACTTCAACATCATGTGTGAGGGCCTGGGGTCTACTTTTCTCTAATGAGCCGATTCCAAAATGAAGAGAGTTTCACAGATAAGGTTCCTGCTGTCAGTAGCACATCAGAGAAGATTGGTGAGAGACGAAAGAGTAACCCCTCCTTTAACAAGAAACAGCAGGTAAAAGCAAAAGAAAAAACCCCTTGCTGTGTTCTCTGACAGCTAATTCTAGATTATATGTGCTTAGGCGCTGACATTTCTTATGGGAAGAAACCCTACGACCTGTACTATGTGCTCATATTTAGTGGTCTCCAGCATGCACTGGTGCTTGTACCTTTTGGAGGTTCCCATCATCCCAAAGTAAAGCTGGTCTTGGGAAAAAAAAATATTTTTAGGTAGATGAGACAGAAGCAGCAACTTGGTCCTATTCCTACAGTGTTTTACTAAGAGCAGCCTGATCTTTGGCTGACATAAATTGGATAGCTATGCTGACCTTTGTGTTTGGTTGTTTTTTCTTTGTGGCTCATTGAATTTCCTGACATCCTAAGCTCATTAAGCTGTGGCTCAGCCAAATTCCCTGTAAGAAATGGTTTAAAAGGTAAGTGCAGTAGCATATTGTAAGTTCTGTAGCTTAGCGCGGAATTTTTTTACAAATACGTTTGTGTTAAAATACAAAGGTGCTCTAGACTGAGAACCACAGACTTGTCATGAGCAGAACCATCCAAGTGTCTGCGTCTTCAAATTCATGCACAGGTCCAGGATGCTATGCAGAGCAAGAAGACTTCCTACATGAGCTACAGGGCTCTAGGCTGGACAGGTCATTTGCAACAAATTATTCAACTACTCTTGTCTCTTTTGTCCTCAGCTAGTTGCTTGTAAATACACTAGCAACATTTTTGGATATATTTGTTACTCAAAATGACTGCAAACTTGAACAAGGTTCACAAGCGGATCATAGGAAGCCAGGAACATGGGAGCTGTTTGCATTGGATACTGACATCTTGTGGTACAGTTTAGTTTGGGATTGATCCTGATGCAGTTTTTGCAAAACTTGCACCAGTGGAAATGCTCTACTACTTGTTCCAAATGACATCCAACATATGGGCTTACTGAGAGATTTATAGAAAAAGTCACTAGGTTTTCTAAAGGTAGAAAGCCTCTCATTCCTAGATGTGTTCCCAAGAATTTGGGGCTACAAACTGGTTTTTTGTTTTTTTTTTTTTTTTTAAATAACTTGTTTTCCGAGGCAGTAGAGCTGATGAAATCATTTCAACATCCTGCAGTAGAGCTGACACAGTAGCTGCATAGGGTTTTGCTACTCTATTCCAAGCAGTATAAAAAGAGATTCAGAATAATGAAGGATTCCAATATTCATCCAGAAAATATGCTTTTCTCCCAAGATTTAGGGGTTAGACAAAAAGAACAAAGTATCTGCTTGGTCAGTACAAAAGCTGAAAAGATTTCTGTAGCATGGGTAAATAGCTCTGAAATCATTTTACTCATAAGATTTACTTATCCATTTCAAGCAGCACTGTCATGTTTTGACAGGTCATTCCAAAAGTGGTAGTAAGCTTCATAGCAGACTTACTCCAGATGCGATCCAAATCAAGAGGAAAAAGGAGGAAAAAGGAGAATTTGCAAAACGCATCTCAGTAATGTGCAAAGGGGGCTAAAGAAAAGACAGGCCAATTTTTGCACTTGAATCAGGAGGAGAGAGCAAAAAGCTAACAGGAAAGTGCTTATTAGCCCAGATACTCAGTAGGTTCAGTCTTACTTTCATATTCAGTGAAACTACTAGATACTTTTGATCTTATAGTAAGGGTTTAAAGAACAAAAAGACGTTTGCATACGCTGTTTGGCTGGCAGCTGCTCACTTCAATGGCTAGCTTAATGAATTGTGCTGTCATGCTGAGATTTGAAACAGTCCAGTGCGTGAGGCTTCCCTGCTGCCTTTCTCTTTGACTGCATTACACAACCAGCTCTCTTTTATATTTTGATAGTGACATCTATTGGAGCTTTCAAGAATAATCTTTTGGAAAAAAATCCAAATGTATATGAGTAAAAGAAAAATTGTTTGACAACTAAAAATTTCAATTAAAACAAAAGCAGATACATACCTGTCATGAAAACATATACAAGAATGAAAATACCCATGTGAACAAGAAAAATGTGGCAAGAGTTGAAATCAGATTTAAGAAAAAAATACACCTTTCTCTCTTTTGATGATGAGTGAACTTAGAAACTTACCCAGATGTCTGAAGTTTGTTTAGAAAAAATCCATCAACCAAAGCTGCAATCTCAAAGTGAAACAAATACAGGATTTGATTGAATTCCCTATAGATATACACAAGATTTTGACCAGTATTGGCAAGGCTAAATCTAACACAGTGGGTACAGTAGTAGTTAGCCAGTCAGAAAAGAGTTGGCAAGCCCTCCTCATAAGCAACTGAAGTCTGTGCTGTCAAAGGGACACAACCATCCAGATTGTTGAGAATGAAATTAGCTCCAGCTTTTCTAAGCAAGCCATCTTCATGCTTCTGGATTATACTGTGAATCTGGCTTGAGTCTGTTTAGAACTTATGGCGAGGGTCCTAGGCTTGCCCAGGGATGTGAGACTGATACACAATGAATAAGTGTGGCCAATGTGTTTACGTTACAATCAATTAGCCAATGTGTTTACATTTTCTTAAATATGTCTGTACTATGAGAAGACTCTCACATTCAGTCCCTGGTGTCAGCAGTAGGCAGTACTGCGTAACGCTGCCTCACAGGATCTCCAGAAGATATTAGGAGATACGAAATGCACAAGGAGAGCGTGCTGTGGCAAGCACAGTCCCCAGGATAGCCCCTTTCCCTTCTGTTCCTCCTTCTGAGGACTCCCAGAGTCCCTTCATGCATGCCAGAGAAATGTGCCTTATTTTCCTCAAACCATATCTCTCCATAACATCTGGCCCATGATGAATATCCTCGCATGAAAGTTTCATGTTTATTTGCTAGAGGTTGTAACTTTGGGGCCTTTTTCCTGGCTTCTTTGCTGCAGAGATATGATAAAGAATTCCTCAATACTTCAGATTGCAAAAGAAGTAGGGGATTTCTTTGTTGCCTCAGATTATAGATTTTGGTTTGGGTTTTTTTTTTTGTATGTGATTTGATTTCGGTTAATTCTGTTTTTTAAAGGAAATCTGTTTTCTCAAACAGCCAAAAGTTTTAATTACACTTTACTTCTTGGTATTGTTTCACATATCTTAAGATCTGGTTTTGGTTTTTTTTTTTATTCTGGTGTATCTTCACCGGTAGCAACATGGCTTATACCCTATTGACTCCATTATGATAATAAAAACACAACTCTGTCAGGCAGCTAGTCAGATAGGGATCTTACTATGAAAAGAAGAGGTGAATTATGATCTCAGAATAGCAAACATAATTGACTCAAACAATCTGAGTGCAAATGTACTTGATAGAGCCTCAAATAACTTGACTATTTTCTGAACTGTATGTTTTGCAAATCCCTATGCATAATCCCTTTCATATACCATATAAAACAATTGATAATGTCTTCAGTTATTTTTCTCATATAAAGATACATCCATTTCTCCTGCTGCTGGGTGAGAAATGTTCAATTTTTACAGCCAGTGTTATGTTCTCCATTCTATTCAGCGTTTATGGAGCCTGAGGGAGAAATAAAATGTTAATGATGTTGTAAAGACACTTTTTATAATGAAAATATATCCAAATTAATCTCACCTTTCATTTATTTAGTAGCAATTCTGTCATATTATTTGGTGCTTTAAGAGTGTCTGTAAAAGGATAAAATAGGAAAGAATCAAGTAGTTTAATCAGTGTATTGTGACTTTTCTGCACAAATATTGCTACATAAGAATAATCCTGGTTTGGCACTATATCCATTTGGCTTGTATAAGCAATTTCAATGACATCAATTCAAGTGAGCAAATACTGTAAAGTCACTTTTCTCCATGTAACTGTGCTCTCAAGATCATTGATTGCTCAAATGAATGTAAGGAGAGTATACTAGAAGCAGCAAATGAAAACTTCTTTCTCTAGGCTTGTAGACAGATATTAAAGGAGAGATTTATTTAATGGAAATCAGTAAAACTCACTAAAATCTGTGCTGGGTACTTAGCAAATAAGATCACAAGAAACAGAGGGTAGGGTCTTTTATATAGGTACCTGGTTCTGGTATGACCAGGAACTTCAAACATGCCACCTCTCTGTACTGCTCTCCTTTCATACAATTGGGTGCATTAAGCTCAGAAAGACTCCAGCTCACATTTGCAGGATGCTGTGCTAATAATCTTCTTGGAACATTGTGTCCTGAGAGCACAGGACAGAGACATCCTGCCTAAGCCTGTCCTGTCTTATTAAAATCCACCTTCATCTCGGCTTTGACAGACCACGACTCTGTGCAGAGGCACCTAGATGCCTGCCACGTCACTTTCCCAGCATTTGGACTATGGGGATAGTGTGTTGGTTGGGGCACATCACCAGATCCATGTTCATGCAAGGTAGTAGAAATGCACTGCACTGAAATAACAATCCCCCTCAATAACACCTAAAGAGGTCGTACAAGCAGAGCTGCAAAGATGAAAGAATTCTTTGTAGACTGCAGGAGGAACATAAATACGTAGGAAAAGTTCTAAACCTAACTAGATGAATAGTCATGGTAAGAATAAACCAGGAGTAAATCTAAAAAGAATGAAAAAAATCCTCATCAGCAAAGACAACTTTATCTAGGAAGTCAGATGCTAGTAAGGATCAATTGAGAGCTGCAAAATGTTAACCTCAGAAGTTGTGAAAGGAATGGAAAATAAATTCAAAATGTATGTCTACAAATCCAAATGAATGCCTTTTTTCAGTTTTAAATTAAGAGATATAGAACATGAAAGCAAAATGAGGACAGTTCATGAGTTTGAATATATATAAAAAAAACCCAAACTATTGAAAACAAAACTAAGTAAGCTTAATGAGTTCAACTTTGGGCACCCATTATTCACTGTTCCAAAATAATGAAGGAATAAGGATGCTTCTGTAACTGAAGAACAGCAGATAGTACGTTTCTGTTAGATAAAAGGAGAAAATTATTGAGGTAATTTGATGCTCATTAGTCTGATCTCAGTAGAATTCAAAAGTGTTTCAAAAATAATAGAAAAATTAAAAATGTGCAGGTAAATAAGAAACAGAATAAAATGCAGTGTGGGTTAACCAAAGCAAGATCATGCCGGACTAATTTGCTGCCATTTCTACATGGGATAACTGATTTTTTAGACAGGAACAGTATAATATGTCCTCTATCAGTACTTTAAACAAATGGTTTTATATGATGCTGCGTTGAAAATAATTGGCAAATCTGGGAGACATTATGATAAATGCAGGAATTGTAAGGCATGTAAGGAAACAGACAAAATGGATGACTAAATACACTAGTTCTTTTCAGTCTCAAGAAAGCCTGCTGGAAGGGAATATGATTGCGGTCTATAAAATCACAAGTAGAAAGGGCATCACTAGGAGATGCTTGTTAACTTCCTTTAATATTGGAAAATCTAGGTACATCAAATGAAGTTGTAGGCTGTTAGATTCAAAAGAAAATGGAGTACTATTTCACATACCACTTAATTAAGCGGTGGAGTTTACCGCTACAGAATGTTATAAATATAAAAACTGTTAATCAAGTTCAAAAATACTTAGATGGATTTATGGAATAAAAAATATCATGGGCTATTCAAGACAAAAATCATGTACTTTTCTAGGGATTTAGGTACAAGGCAAATTTCGGTCTCACCAGTTCACCTGTTCAAATTTTCTCAGGAGGACCTGCTAAAAAAAAAAAACTGGGAGTTAATACTAGAACTCTTAAAGACTCAGTCGTGGACCTATTGTTATTTAATTTTTCTCTAATTACTTTGGCACAGAATGTTGAGTGCAGAAATGAAAATTAGCTGATAAAGCTGAATTCATCAGGACAGACAGGTCTGGATATAGTATAATCTTAAAGAACAGAATAACAGAAATTTAATGAACTTTAGTAATATGAATGGAAGTGCCAGTCACTGAAGAGCTAATGGCAAAACCTGCTTTTAACTCAAAACACAAATGACCAAGAGTAATTGAGAAGGAAAAGCTAGGTTTGCTAGTCAGTTCCAGGGGTCTCTAAGGAGCTGTGGTTGAGAAAGGAGGAGGTACTCAGTGAGAAATTCCTTGTTAAGACAAAAATGCCCATAATGCTATTTTACAAGATGCTGATGAGATCCTGTCCATAATTACCATAATATTAGATACGTTTCCAGTTACCTATACATGGAAGAAGACTATTAGAGGCTGCAAAAGGAGACATCTTTCAAAGAAATAAAACAAAAGCTAAGAGACAGTATGATTGCTTTTCCAGGCTGTCTGTATATTGTACGGTAGCTGGAATTAACAGGCAATTCCTCTTGTTCAGATTAAGGACACAACAATGCTGCTTTCAGACTGACATAACCAGCTATCTGCACCATAGGGATGGAAGAAGAGTGGAAAGCCTTGCCATGTGCCAGCAGGTAGTTGGAATACAATTGGAAGCACACCAGAACCTGGGAGAATAAAAGGGCAATTTGCACGTAACCTTTAAGACCTCAGGAAGTAAACATCAAAAAAGAGGATTTGGTAAACTAATTGGCAAAGAACTCTTAAAATGCAATGTATAAAGTAATCATTAATAAATTTAGAATAAAAAATCTGAAAGTAGATGTTTTGGAATTGCTTGCTAATACAACTGGTTGCCTGTAGTATCAGAGTTCTCTGCCCTTCCTGTCTTAAACAGAATAATGTGTATTTCATAATATAATGCAAGAGAAAGAAATTAAATAAGTATTTCCTTTCTTACAGTCCCTTGCAGACAGAAGCACAGAATTATTCACTGAGTAAATATTCACTCAGATTGGGTGTCATTAAGTGCAGAACTTTGAAGGACTTATTCCATAGTAGAAGCAAACCAAACTGAGAGACATCAGTGAACTTTCAGGTCAAACTTTGTGAGTGTCTGGGGTGAGGTGAGTGCTAGTGGAGACACTAAAGATAAAAGTAGAGGGAAATTCAGATTTCAGATTTTGATTCTCTTCCAGGTTCTGTAGTAGTTGCTATTAAGAAGTAAGCATTCACATATATTTATTATTATATTTGAGGAATTACACAGATTTACATCAGAAATAATATTACTAAATAACTTTTTAATGTTGTTGCTTGTATACATTCATATACAAACTTAGACTTTGATATTTAACAGCAAATGTGATTAAGGTGAAATCTTTTGCAGATGTCATTTGGTGCTTGCAGCAATGAGGTGCTGCTTAAGGATGATACACTCATATTTACTTGAGTGCAAGTGATTCTGTCACCCGGACACCTAGCGTGCTCTTCATTCACAACTGGTAAGCTTATATTTAAATGAGGCCTTATCTTGATAGCTTGGAATTCATTATATTCTAACAGATTCAATTCAACTTACATCACAGACCGAGGGCTTTATTTGTGTGGTGTAATACTTCCAAATATAGTGTACTTTATATATATATCTCTCTATGTATCTATCTCTCCTCTGACTTGATTAATAACGATACACTTACTGTAATGCATTCTTTTCACAAACATATCAAACTATTTTTTCTAAACTGAAATCAGAGAGCTTGCTTACCAGTATGAGTCACTGTTTTTCTTTTTCTTTTTTCTCCTACAGCGTAGGCTAGATGAATTATTTGTTTTTTAGGGCATCTTAAATAGTACTTCATTATATCCTGTAACTGTTCTACTTTTTGTTTAAATATTTTAGGATAACATTATTTATAAACATCAGCATTCTTGTCATTTGTTCAGGAAAGACACCAACAAAAATGTTTCATTAAAGAAGGAACAGAAATTTATTTTAATTCTCATTAACTGAGGTAAAGCTTTGCTAGCATTTTCTTTCCTTCCTCTCTGTTTATATTGCTCTGTGTGAGCTCTCTGCAATTCATTCACTATTTCATACTGTTAGGAAACTGAATACCCTATTCTCATTTTGTCACTGCATTTCATTTTATTTACTGCTTTGATCTCTTCAAGATGTTGATTGATGCTGTGTTGATCCATTGGCTTATTGCTATTAAAGTATTCACAGCTCTCTTTTGTTGCTAAGCTCCTAGGTAAATGAACCATATGACCTTGACAGTTTCTCTCTGTTAATACTGCTGTTGTTTTCCCTTGAAATTTTGTTCTTTGAATTGTAATAAACAGTAGGTCTAAGGCTCTACAACTGGACACTTGTAATTAGTTGGGGCTGTTAATAGGCTAGGTGAAGAAATTTGGCTAAATCAAGAACACCTGGGAAACCTGCTGCCCACAAGGTAAATGATTGCATTGGTTCAAGGGTAAAGTGTGGGAGATTTTTTTTCAGACTTCCGAAGAATTTGCATTCGTGTAATGAAGAAGAGGTATTCTAATCTGGAGTAGTATTAATAGAGAACAACTTTGGCTTTTATGGTCTTTATGCTGTATAAGAAAAATTATTTAGGTGTCTCCAATAGTGTTTTTGAATTGGCTTTCTTTTTATGTGTATATGTTATTTAGAGCTAAGGACCTTTGCCTTTAGCTTGCTTGAAGGTTCATTTTGTTGTTTCATTTTTTCCCTCTTTCATCTGCGTTTTACTGGCTTTTCCTTGCTTTATTCTCTAACTTTTTTTCCTTATGCAACCTTGATACAGAGTTGGTGGCTTGCTTTTAGAGGTTGAGTTTTCTTGTTTGTTTGATGAGGGGTGTTTGCCTCATCTTAGAAATGGGCATTTAGTTTTGTTTAGTATTATTGAGATAGTCGGTAACCTAACACTATTCTTTTTGTACTTGAGGACTTATGTTCTCGTAAATTATCTGTGTAACTTTGAAGCAGCCTCTAATCAGATATCAATTTGTAAAGAAGAAAATGGTGGAAAGTCACAGATGGTGGTGGCCACAGTCATTCTTCTGAGTCTTGTTAATGACTAATTGGTCCAGAGGGCTGTAGCTCTGCTTTCTGGAGCATGCTAGCAAACACCTAGTCTTACCGTGTTAAATGACAGTGTGTTATTTCGTCTGCTAATCTGTTATCTCTTTAGGACAGAGGCCATATCTTCTTCTTATCATTTGCAACTATGAATGTGAATGGCAATGCAAGGATAACTTGTAACACTCTCTCTCTGCATATTAATTAGCTTAGTATAATTTATGTTGTGAGTGTCTCAGTATGTGTCCTGGGCATTATTTTTACTGATGTGTGTCACTTTTCATTACATTAAAGAATACTCACTTAATTTCCTATCTCACCTCTGAGCCCATTTTGTTAATGTCAGGATTATTCTTACATCCCTCTGAGTCTTAAATACACCCCTTATTTTAGCATCATCTGCAAATTTAATGATCTGACTTATGACACCTTTATCTAGACCATTGAATAAAATATGAAAATCTGCTGGTGTTCATTTACAGCCCTGTGGGACTTCACTTTTCAGCAGCTGCCTTTCCATTTTCCCTCCAATCCTGTTTTTCTGATTACTGATTGGTATCTTGGTACAGCTGATCCCTGAAGGCAGGCAACTGTATCAGATCTGGAGTCTATTGAAGTTACTACAATTCTACAGGAAAAGTAGGTGCCCACCCAAAAAAACCCCAAAATAAAGATCAAGAATGGGAAAGAGTCAGACTTCAGGATACTGAGCTTTGGATATGAATGCTGGGTCAGTGCTTGATATTGAAGAGAAGTTTAAAGCCCATTTTTAATAAAGATTTACTCCATCCACAACAAAAGTTTCTTGGTGATAACAATGAGCCATAATTTTGAGTTTCCTCTGAGCATTTTTAAAAATCCATCTATGTCAAGCCTCTTGGTCTATCTAGGCTAATAACATTTTTCATTTTTTAAAAGTAACCAGATTTCTTTAACATGATTTACTTTTTCCATATCCACAATGACTCATAATGATTAAATTGTGCTTATATAATTATATTCTTTAAAATCATCTATAAATGTAACATCTCTTAAAGATCAGACTCTGAGGCATAAAACTTCCTTGATTTGTCCCTACAGAAAAAAAAACAACTCAACGCTAAAGGTGTCCGTTGCAGGATTAGGCAAAAGATTGACAGCTCTGGAAAAGAGGTTTGAAATTTGGTACTGGAGAGGATTTCCATTATTTTTACTGGAATAGTGGGGAGAATGATGCTTGTGGATTAAGAGAAGAAGAGCTGAGTCAGCTTGATTTGAGAGTGTGTGAACAAACTGAGAGAAGGAACTCTGTGAAGTATTTGTGTGTGAAGATTAGACAATTGTGAACTTGGGCAAAATAAAAGACAAACACCAGGCCTTGGAGCTGGAGTCTAGAGAGCCTGCACTTGCCTTCAATTTGAGGAGCAGAGAGAGGGTAAAGCTAGGGAAGCCTGGGTGTTTGTGTAAATAAACTATATTATTGTGCCCAGAAAGAAGGAATCTGAAAGTTTTAATGCTTTTTGTGAGTAAATTAATGTATTAAGATGTGGGAATTTTTTAATTATTTTTTTTTCCCCTGAAATGTTCAGTACCTACAGTCGCGGCTTATAGAGTGCCTCCATTTTTGAGACAAAATAATAATAATCAAATATTGTAAAGTATGACCACTGTAATTAAAATTATAAATCTGGCTATTAGGTATAATCATGTTCTTCCTAAGAATAAAAGCAGTAGTGCACAAAAAAATGCATAATTTCTAAAAGAATCATTCACTCTAGTCTGGATGTGGTGGGGCCTTTGGCATGGTTTGTTGTTTGTTTATGGGTTTTTTGGTACCATCCTTTTGCCTTTGAATTATATATGTCTAAGTTATCTCCTGTTACAAGTAGTAAAAATCTAGAGAGCTGAAGTTCTCAACCAAGAGGCTGAGGGATAGAAGACAACTGAGAGGAGACCTAACAGTAGTACATTGGTAACATACAGGGTGTGAGCAGAGAATTGCTGCCATATTTCTCCATTGCGGGAGGGAGGGAACAAAATAACAACAGCAAAAATCAACCAGTAGGCATGAAGTAGTCAGAGCCAGGTTCAAAACAAACCAAAGATGATAGTTCTTAGTATATGTAGCTGATCTGTGGAATCTCTTGTCAAAGATGTGTGCTAAAAAGTCATATTAGTCACTAATGATGGACATCTCCATGAGCTTGTTAGCGACCAAAAAAAAAAGGAACCAAGTGCAGCTCAGGAGGGGCTTAAAATGAAGCACTGAAGGGGTTAGAGGCTAGTAGAAAGATAAGAAGTACCCTGTTCTTATATTTCAGCCTTTGACACTGGCTTTTTTCCCCTCAGACAGAATAGTTGCTTTTGTGTTGTGCTGAGATGCAAAAAGCCACAGAATACCTGTTTTCTTGGATGTGGGGAGAATATAGATCCAGTGAATTTGTATTTTCATCTATTCTCCTTTCTTCTCTGACATCATCTGCAAGATGTACTATTAAGATGCTACAGCTGAATGTTTTACAGTGATGGTGCTGGAAATTGTTTACTAGCTGTAGAGTCTTCTAAATTCTGCTGTAGTAAGGTTGGTAAGTGGAAGCCTTTTAAAGGGAGAAGGAACTTGGGCTGCATGTATCTAAAATGGTTGCAGCTGCTGTCCTTGTCTTCCCTGTGGGCTTTTCACAAATGTGGCTTGATAGACGACACTTTCTGTGCGCCATGAAGAGGAAACACAGGTAATATTTAGGGTAGTGTTAACAGTGGGATCCAAGTGCTTCCCAGCCTTGTTAGGGAGCTCGTAGCTGCAGTATTTACTTCGCTAGCGCCCATGGAACCACCACCACACCACCCACGCACCCCTTCTGTTATATCCTCCATCTTGCAGGCTGATGGAGAGGGGGGAAGTGGGAATTAAATCCCTAGTTTTGTATCTTGTGCCTTGTAGCTTGGGAACTTACAGTTCTATCCGTATTTGTGCCTATCCGTGGGTGAACTCTCAGGAGAATGTGGGAGAGAGGGCAATTTTACAAGGCTGGAAAACTGCTGTTCAATAGCCTTTAGTCGTCTGCAGGACCTTTTGCCAGTTGATACACCTTATTAACAGCACAGGCTAGGCATTTATAGAGCTACTGCATCCAGAATCTCTTTCATAGTCAAGCTGTTCGTACTCTGCAGGACCACAGTACTTGGCGGAGGAAGCTGAGCAATCTTTATTGAGGCAGCAGTGTGACCTCATACCCCGCTGCTAGCAGAGGCATAACAGCAATGGAAGATTAATTTTCTATTTCTTTCCCCAGAGTGTGAAAGTGTATCTCTTTTAGGTTCAGCCTCTGATCAAAGAATGAGATGGAAAAATTCTTTTCTCCTTTCACTGTTCCCCACTTGCTGGGCTGAGAAACAGCTCTTCCATTAAGTCGGATGATACACAGTTACGTTCAGTCTTGTATTTTCATCAACTTACCAACATTTTTAAATCACAATGGGGAAAAGAAAGTATGAAAATCCTAAAGAAGAGAAGAAAAATAAGTTCCAAGGTTTCATTTCTTTGTACATTCGTGCTTGGTTTCTTTGGTTAGAAAATGCACTATATTGTTTTCATAATTCCTTTTTCCAGTCTTGAGACAGATCATCAAGACAAAACCATGAGATCTGGATGAACGGACTGTGTATTACTCTTCTGGCACTTAATTTAACCTAGACTTAGTTGATAGACTGATAGAACAGTTGTAGCTAATGAAAATAGCAATTCAAGAGTGCTGGGTTCGTAATAGTAGAAAGTAGGATCTGATCTTTAAGAATTATAACAGTGACACAGATCAATGATCCATCTATTGTATTGCTCTAAGATCAGTCCATATTTGATGCTGTGGAAGCTGATAAATTTGTATTTTCAGAAACAGTAATGCAGTACTCCTAATTTGACTAATTTCATTCATGTCGGTGAATGTGCAATTGGTTTTGTGCTGGAAAAAGAGTAGAAGTACAGAAATTTCTAGACACAGCTTTTTAATGAAGGCAGAAGAAATTTGTAAAGATGGTACTGTTTATTCTTCACAGAGGACGTCCATAGATTCATTGCATTGTTTGTACATCTCTGAGGCACTGGGCTCATCAGCCACGGCATTGTAAGAGCAGCCATGCTCCTAAGCCTTCAGCCAGTCATGACAGTTCCAGCAAATGCTGGGAGATATTTCCAAACATCTTCAAGGAACAAAAAAGCAAAATGTTCAGTCAGAAAATGGATTAATTTGGGGTTTCTGGTCTACTTAGCCTTCTGAGGCAGAAACTAATTGTAGTTCTCTGCTACTGAAATCCAAATTCAGTATTTTTGTTGAAAGAAGTTGCAAAACTTTAGAGACCATTTTCCTTATCCAATTCACTCCTTGGCAACTTGGTTCAGACTTGCTAAATGAACAACCATTACTATGAAGTACCTTGTTTAAATTATCTGGGAGCTAGCATAAACTGAATGTTCGTTCTCTTCAGATGCTTCACTGAGGGAATAGGTAGACTAGCTGACATTCTTGAAGACTGACATTAAAAATATTTTTCACAGAGAATAATTCTGAAGTTCCTCCTCTACTTTCTCTGATAAAATTGCAAACCAATCTTTTTGCTGAATTATTCAAGAACTTCATGCAATCTTTGTAAATTTAGCTATTATTATAATTTATTATTATTATTTTTAAAAGTCTTTAGGTACTTTTGTCATGGTTTGATGTGGGGGGGGAGGTCCGGGTGGCAGAAGCTGCCCATCAGACCGGACTCCCGTCCCCCTCGGGGCTTGAGCCAATCGGCGCCTCTGCCAATTGCCCTATTTACATCGGGACAAAGGAACCGGAAAGATGTGCCTTTGCCCAGGAGCGAGGAGAAGGGAGGGGGCCACGGCCCCCGCTCTCCGGCGCCCGGCCGGGCCGGCGACCTGGGCTGGGCCGGTGCCCCCCTGTCGAGGATGGCGGCGGCGGAGCCGCTTGGGGAACTCGGGGAGAGCCCCGCTCTCGGGGCTTATGTAATGGAAATTGCACCCCTTGGTGTAATTGGATCAGCAATATATGTGTTATTAAGGTGATGCAATATGTGCTGCTGAGGATGATGAAGTCACTTTGGATTCATTGGTGAGAGCAACATCTTTACAAATGTTCCTTTCGCAAATGGCTGTACTTGTCAGTGAGCAATTAGCATAAAATAATTGTGTCTGGCGTGAGGTTACATCTGTAAAATGATTCTTATGATCCCTGTGTAGCTGGTGCTAAACCTTGGCATTTTGGAACAATAGGACGTTTTTTTTTTTTTAAAAAAAGTGCGAAATGTAATTCCAGTACTATTTGTGCTAACATCTGCTTTCTCCTGTCAAACAAAACAGAGCAGAGCCCCTCTCCTGCCACCAGAACCCCCACCCCCTCCACATCAAACCATGACACTATCCCTGCAAATAGAGCATTTGCTTCAATCTGGGAAAACCGGTCTCTTCAGAAAACAAAACTTATGACCTGTCTTCTGCTTGAACCAACACATTTCCAAATAGATTGTTTTCTAGTCTAAGGTTGTTGGTCAGATTCCTCTTGAAACCCTGGTGATGAGTAGAAAGTAAATTCTAGTGCTGTAGAAATTTCCAGAAAGAGGAACTTCATTTAGTTTGGTTGAGAGTTTTGTTTTTAAGTGTGTCAATTTGTGCAGGCGTTGGATTTATGCCAGGGATATTTCCATTTCACATGCTGCAGACAATACTATTGTTGTATTATCTTTTTGGTCTATTTGCATTTTTCTGTGTGACCACCTTAAAATGTGGTTTATATTCTTGAGTTAGAAAAGTTTCTCAAGTACTTGGAACAAGTCATTTTAGGTAGGGTAAGTTAATACACACTCATTTGAGAGAGAGTTGACCTAACCGCTGTAGTTGTGCAACTGAAATAATGGTTTAGAGTGAAACTGATAAGAAGCTGGATAATAGGTCAGCAAGCAGGATGTCTGTAGTCCATCAAGGACTAAATGAGATCTATATAAAGCACCAGCGTAATTGTAAAATCAAGACATGTAGACTGGAAAAGATCCAAAAATAACATTTGAAGATATGTCATAAACAGACCATGTGGTTCTGATAGACGACTAGAATGACAGTGTGTATTTAGTATATACGTAAAACAGATAAATCAGTTCAAAAGTCTTAATAGTTGCCTGATGATATCCAGTAAAAAACATCAGTCAGCATTTAAGGAACTAATTCCCTGCATATGAAATGGAGCTGTGGCTTTGATACTTTATATTCAGGCTGTAAGAGAGGTAGATCCTTGTAGTGTTTGGACCCAATGCATAGGGCTATGCTTATTTCTTTGCATGTTGTCTGAAGAAGGAACCCACCTGATAAAGGCCAGACCTTAAGGATAGCTGAATGAGTATGGTCTCTGGTTAGTGCAGAAACAGTTTCTCATCTAATTAAATCACTGGAGTGACTTGGTAGTGGTTGGATCATTGACGTATTGGCTGCAGATATTGGAAGAAGTAGGCCTAAGCTGTAAGAAGTAATCAAAGTAGAGCACCCTTTCTGGGAACCATTGCATGTTCCAAGACCCTGCATCTTCATCAACAACTTTCACAAATTAATTACTCAGTAATTAGATACCACAGGAAGGATTCAGAAGCCATCAGACAAAATGTCATATGCTTTCCAGGAATTAATACTTGTTAGGGCTCTGGTGTCTCTGGTCCACAGAACTATCTGTCTCACTAAGGTGACAGGTGTTTCTCCAGACACAATCATCCTCAGCAGATAGTTGCCTTCTAATTTCTTGGATCTATCATCTCAGTCTTATAATTTCTAAAGGGCACCTAGAAGGCAATGATATATCAGAATTCCACAAAGTGTGGGGTTAAAAAAAAAAAAAAATCACAAGAAAAACCTACAAAACCAAACAAATCAAATAAACAAAAAACAAACTCGAAACCCAAACTCATACGAGTTTCAAAGGCATGGAGCTGTCCTGGATGCTTTTTAGACAGTTAGAAGTACCAACAAAGTCTTGCAACACCATGTCATCTGCTCTTGCAACAAGAGAGATATCAACTCCTCAGATAAGTTATGGCCCACTAATCATCTCAGCTCTTGTCTGAAGATGCAGAGAGAGGAGTAGATTCTGTATAGAACAAACAGCACATACAGAGAAAAATAGAATGGAAAAGCATAGATCTGTTTGAGTATTGTTACTCAAAGACTTTCAAATGAAGAATGAGTCTGTCCTTTTTTCAGTTAACCTTAGTAGTAACTTGTGTTCTGAATGATTTGTTCTTCAATTAAAAAAAAGCTAGGAAATTATATATGAAAGTTATAATTTCAAATATTTTTTGCAATGTGTTGCAATACATTTTAGCAACCAAACATTTTAGCTCCAAGAAAATGTTTTTTTAATGATGTCTGTGAAGCTGGTCCATGCCTTTTGCTAAGCATTCAGACTCCTACCAAAGGAGCAGCAAGACACTTTGAGGGGAGGAAGGAGAATGTTAACAGAAATCTTAATTTGAGCCTCAATTCTGACTTTAAAGCATGAGAAACAGCTATATCCAGTTCATTAGATAGAGTAAATAATTGCATTCTATCAAAGTACAAGTGTTCTTAGGGTAGCTTCACTCCTCATCTTCTCTCCAAAGAGAGGAGAGACGTCTTGCATGCTAACTGCATTGAGAACAAATCAAAAAGAGATTAAAATTCAGAAGTATCCTTTGGATTACTATTTTTGGCATATGTAATTCGTATTGTAACTGCTTTAGCAAAGAGAATTTCAGAAGGTCAAGATCTATTCAGGAAGCATCAGAGCTACAATCCTCATGGGACAAAACACAGCAGTTCTTCCAAAAATAAACGTAGTTACAAGAAATATTTTTTTTATATAGGGCTTTTGAAAGCCCATCTATTAAATAAAAATCTGGCACGTTCTCTAGCTTCCAAAAGCTCTACAAATTCTCATGGAATGCATATTCTCTCTAACTGGTTATTTAAATTCCTTTGCTTTTGTGAGGTCTGTGAAGTACAATGATTTCCCATTAACTTTAGAATGTGGATATACAATTTAAATCAAAATCCCAGCATTGTGTGAGCCAGTCTTCCAAAATCTCACTAAGAAGAATTGTAGGCACAAAACAAATCCCAGGCGGAAATCCAGGTAGTTAATCCTTCATATATAAAGACATTAGGCATTATTTGTTATGAATATTCCCCAGGTATGCAGCTTTAGATGTTGCTGAGAGATTTTTGGGGTGGTTTTTTAATGCATTTTTAGAGACAGATATGCACAGTCTGTTCTAATCCAAATTAAGGCAGATAGCTGTAGTTTAAATATTTTAATTTCTTGGATAACAAACTTTTTATGGCTTCAGTCTGTCATTGGGAAGAAGATGGTGATCTTCTTCCTGCTAATCTAATTCCTTTATTCTGATGGGATTGCAAAAGCTAGATTATAGGCCATTGTTGGAAGTTGGAAATACTTGTCTTTACCTAATGTAAATGTTTGAGGCAAGCAATTCCATTTATTTTACTCTCACCTTAAACTGGCTAAGATGTTGCTGCCTTTTGGAGGAGCCTGAGGGAATGGTTATGTTGCATTCAAAGTGAACCACAGATACAGATGAGCCCCAGAGTGATTTACAGCAAACTGCCTGGAGAGGTCGAATTCTGTGCCCGTCAGGGGAGGAAGGACACACCTAATTTAGTCAGGACTTTCTTTCAAAGGTCTTCAAAGATATTTAACTCTCTCATTGACTGCATATATAACATTTAGGCATATCAGAGAGGTCTGTTTACTTGATCTCAGGAGGAACTTTTGCATTTTTTCTCCCTGAAATGTTCAGCTCCAGGATTGCTGGGGCTGCTGAGCGCTGTGAAAGTGGCACCCATTTGCTTTTGGGAATGTAGCAAATGTGGAATGTTATTTAGTATAATACAAGTTTAGAAGCCAGTTGAGAAGTGTTGATTCTGTTTGTGGCAAAAGCTGCCTCACAGACAAAAGAGCACTATACAGTTAAGCTTATGTAATAGTGTCTAAAAGATATAAATGTATTATTATTTAAATCTAGTACTAAAATGCTTGACATGTCATCAGTTAAACTTTAGTACCTGTAGTCAGTGTTGCTAAACTGAATTTTATTGGCTTAAGATTTGTCAAATAATATGGAAAAAAAAAAAAAGGTCATTTAGATTCAACTCATTTTTGCATTCTGTATTAGTAGTAATGTGATGAAAGGAAAAATATTTCAAATAATAATATTTTTTTTAAATTGGCAATCAGTATACTTTTGATGCAGAAGGTTATTGATAGCTGCACACAGGAAGCAGTTTTTAAAACCTTCTTATTTCTTGAACCTTGCTTTCTCTTGAAAAAAATTACACTATAATAATTCATAGAAAGTCGTTTTTTTCCCCCCCAGTAGTTCACAGGTGGATAATTCGTCAACCAGTTCTCAAAACAGGGTGAAAGATTTTCTTCCTTTTAATTATAATGTACCTCTCACAGTAGCTCTTATTTAGGACCAATTTAAAACCTGAAAAAGAACAAAACTTCCTTTCTTCTGTCCTTTTTCACTTGTAATCACAGTGACAATGTTTTCTGGAGGAGCTTCTGGAAACTATTCCAAGATAAGCAATTGCCGCAAGAATGTTAAATGTTTGAAGGAGTTTTAAAAAAAAGATGTGGATGAGAACTCTAAACTTTGCTTTGGGGACAAATCTGACTGTATCAGAGTCTCTTTATGTAATTTAGCACATGAGCTTATCATATAAAGCAATTACTCATCAGTCACAAAAAAAAAAAAAGGAAGGTTAAGACTAGTGTCTTAGAAATCTGTGCTGTGTTAGCTACATTTCATCTAGTGCTTTTCCAGGCAAAACAGTTGTAGTGGATCACTATTTTGTGATTTAAAGCAGAAACATTTCACGATCATAGTGGGTCTTAATGTTAAAATATTAATGTCTTCTTCTTTTCACCTTTTCTTCTCTCGTGGTGCTTTTTGAGTTGTATCATATATTCGACACAACAGGCTTTCAGGTTTAGGAATGGCAAAAGCTCCAGTAACACACCTGGTTAAAAAAAGACAATATGAATATATTTTGGGGGGGTTTGCTCCCACCCATGTGAGTTAATTCATTCGTGTTTTGTCTTAGTTGATCTGTCCTCGTTCCACTCTTGACCTAGTCGTGCTGACAACCAACTTTGTATTCAAGCACAAGCATTGAGCTAACTTCGTAACCCTACTGAAAGTACAATAGCCAAATGTGCCTACATCAAATAAGAAATTGATGGAGTCTTGTAATGACTCGTGAACAAAACCAACTAAGCCAGGTGAGAAACTGTCCAGTACTTTTCCCTAGATTTTGAGGGGGAAAAGGGAGGAAGAAAAGAGCAGAGCCATGTGAAACTGGCTCAGCTGCCAAGGTCTGCAGCTGTGTCAACACCACATCATAACTGCCAAATGTCTCTGTGACTGCAGAGAGAAGCTCTTATTCCATCTGGGAATAAGGAGCTATTTTTCACAAAACATTGCCTTCCTTTTAATAAATGAGATATGTTAGGATCTGTTTTAATGGTCTAATAGACTTAAAATTACTCTTTACAGCCAAATTATGGTCCTGTTTTGAAGTCTGCTAGGGCCAATGCAGACACATTGCACACGTAAATGAAATGACACTTCAGAGCAATGAAGCATCTGGAGAAAACACCACTGTCACTGCACTCACACCAGATTTGATTTGTCTTACCCATTTGTTGTTTCATGCCTTCTCCACATATCTTATGGGTATACGTAGTTAACTAAAGTTAAATAACATGCAGGAAAGAAACTTCTATTAAACCTTTTACCAGATCACTTGCTTACAGAATTAATCATAGAATCAGAGAACAGCTCAGATAGAAAGAGACCTTGAAAGATCATCTGGTCCAACCTTTCATAGGAAAGGGACTCTAAATTAGATTATCTAGTACCCTGTCCCATTGCATCTTGAAAAACTCCAGTGATAGGAACCCTACCACCTCCCTGGCCATGTTGGTCTAGTGATTGATTGGTCTCACTGTAAAAAATCTCTTTCTTGTATCAAGATGAATTAGGTAGACTTCTTCAGCCAAATTCATGTAACTGCTGTAACAGATGAATCAGAAGAGAATTAGGCTAAATGCTCACTATTATTCTTGAGTCAGTAGAATCAAGAATCACCTAATCATCTAGATGTCTGTCTCTGTAACTTTGACTCCACAATCTTTAGCAATGGTTGTCATATAATTAGGGATAGCAGGCAGTAAGTGAATTCAGGCATAATTTTAGACAAGTCTTTATTGTGATCCCTTTATTAATGCCTCAGAGAGGCCACAAACTTCCTCTAAATCAACTTTTCCTATCAGACAGACCCCTAGTATCATGTAAATCTTTCTTGAGCTGTCAATGACTTGTATTTGGGAGAATTTGCATTCCCTGAGTAAAAGATCAGTCTGTTCTGTTGTCGATTCAATGTTTAGACAAGTGTCTCAGACAATTGCAAATAGAAAACTTCAACTAAAGGTTATTTTACTGAATAGTTCAGTTATACTATTCCTAATAGTTTATTGTTTGTTAATAATCTTTAAGGGTAGCAGAATATGTGATACGGAGTCTTGGATTCAACTTTTTTTTGAATGATACTTTTCTGACTACACATGTAAAAGAATCTAAATGAGGCTGCTATTTAAGGTAAGGCAATGGAAATTTTGTACCTTAATATTATGAGATATCTGTAATATAGTCTATACTTCTGCACAGACTTCTGTGGCATTTTCTGGATTCTGTATAGCCTTACTCATTGTCAGGTCAAACTAGTGCATATGTTTGTGTGTTTTCCCACAAAAATTACCAGACAACAATTGAAAGAACTTTTGCTGGCCTTAGTGAGAACCTAGCTTGGATTTTTGTTTGAGTTTGTTCAGTTGTCAGCTTCTTGAAGAATATATTGTGTAATGCTGCTATCAGATCAATACGAGCAAATTTCTATCCTTTCATCTACCACATCCATGCAAGGAAGGAAGTGCGCTCCAACCGTATGTCCTTTTTTTCATTTAGATGAAGTGTCAACTGAAAAGGAGTCCATTTGTTGCTTCCTTTTCTTTAGAAAAAAGGTGGTAGCCCAGATAGCACTACTTTGACTTAGCTTTCATACCACTACTGGTATCCAGTGTTGAAAAGCCCCAATATAGACCATATTTCCAGGCTTTTTAGTGAGCTTTGCAGGCAGCAATGAAAGGAGTCGTATGACAAGCTGCATGTGGAGCACTGGACCTCAGAGTAAGAGGAGAGAGTTTGAGCATTGTTTTGTACTACAAGGGCAGCTCACTTCTTAGTGCCTTGGAAGTCATCTGTGTTCAAAGAATTACACTTTGAGAACCACTAATGTAGACCATGGAACTGGTTGTATATCTTTCTGTGGAACTGTTTGTATTTCATAGAATCATGGAATGGTTTGGGTTGGAAGGGATCTTAAAGATCATCTAGTTCCAACCCCCCTGCCATGGGCAGGGACATCTTCCACCAGATCAGGTTGCTCAAAGCCTCATCCAACCTGGTCTTGAACACCTCCAGGGATGGGGCATCCACAGCTTCTCTGGGCAACCTGTTCCTGTGCCTCACCAGCCTCACAGTGAAGAATTTCTTCTTTATATCTAATCTACTCTCTTAGTTTGCCCCTTGCCCTATCAATACATGCTCTTGACATAAGTCCCCCTCCATCTTTCTTGTAGGTCCCCTTTAAGTACTGGAAGGTACTTAAAGGCTAGAAGTAAGGCTCTCCCTGAGCCTTCTCTTCTCCAGGCTGAACAACCCCAACTCTCTCAGCCTGTCTTCATAGCAGAGGTGCTGTGGCCCTCAAATCATCTTCATGATCCTCCTCTGGACTCGCTCCAACAGATTTGTGTCCTTCATGTGTTAAGGGCCCCAGAGCCAAACACTGTACTACAAGTGGGGTCTCACAAGAGCAGAGTAGAAGGGCAGAATCACCTCCTTGACCTGCTGGCCGCGCTTCTTTGGAAGCAGCCCAGGATACGGTTGGCTTTTTGGGCTGCCAGTGCACATGGCTGGCTCATGGTGAGTTTCCCATCAACCAACACCCCCAAGTCCTTCTCCTCCGTATCTTTCTATGTAAAAGCTTTTTAAAATAATCTTTTATAAAAGAAATACCTTGAAGTTTGTTTTGTTTTGTTTTTCATGGGCATTTGATATCAGTTTAGAATGGATAGAGTATGTAGATAAATAGAATAAATATTTTTCGTTTGATGAAAACTTGTTCTTTAGATGAAAGTAAATGGTTTTGGAGGAATGTTTAAAATAGTTCCGTTCCTGATGACTGAAATGGAATAATTTTAATAAGTTGATATAATATTAACAAGTGATATAATTTTTTCAAGGGTAGAAAAACTAGATAAATTTAACTGAACTTCAGGATTTTTCTGTCTTTAAACCTCAAAAAAGCAGCCTCTCTTTCCTATGTTTCTTATTGACAGTATACAGATAGTGATACTAAATTTAAAGAAAAAGAAACAAAGAAAAAGAAAAAAAAACCCAACAAAACCCCAAATATACCCCAAACCCACATATTTTAATTTCAAAACATGCTTTCTTTAATTTAGAAAGCATGCAACTATATTGACTCAAATACCTAATAACAAGGAATTGGCTTTGCACAATAATGACTTCAGAAAAACTCTTGGAATAAATGTTATTCATTTGATCTTCACTTGTAATATTCTGAAGTCAGTTTATAGTAATACATTGCTAAATATTAAAATGCCTAAATCAGCAAGCCAGAAATTTAGCTTTAACAACAGACTAAATTTCCTCTGTTACATCCAGCAAAGAATTTGTAATGAAGCACCAGAATGTTTCACAATACATACATGCTTCATAGGATTGTGTGTCAGTGCATGTGGAGAGATAAAGTATTCTGGAGGAAGTTCAAAGGAAATATCCTAGTAACTATGGAAACAAAAGCCCTTCTGCCCTATATTGAGAAGAAAAAAGATTACCTTAGACAAAATTAACATCTTCCTTCAGTACCAGTTTGGTCAAGACAGATTTGTCCTCCAGAGATATGAGGCTTTGAAGAGATAATGATATCTCCATAAAACTACAAATACTTTTCTTGTGACCTGGGAACAGACTTGAAACGAGCACCTTACAGCATCATTCACTCACATATGATTGAAATCAAGCTCGTTTCAGAAAAGCTCTCCTTACGTTTGGCTAGAGTTCCAGTTTTTGTGCCAATATGAGAATCAAGCCATTTCAATTTAGTATGGCTCAGACTCTGGACTTTTTAATAATAAATAAATACACCTCATAAGTTCAGTATTACAGAAATTTCAACTTTGAGTCAATAAATGAGAAAACATGAACTTCCATATTCCAGTCCTTACATTAACCTTTGGATAACATTTTATTATATTAAACATAACCCAATCATAGGTACATAAAGATGACTATATAGAAATGTTACAAAAGGAGTGGAGGCATACAGGGTGAAATTATACAAAAATTGTGGTCCATCTAACATTCTTCAACAATTTCACCCAGTGTGTTAGGGATGGGCAGCAAAAGCATAGGTGTAAAAGTTTATATAGTAAACCATATGTATCCTGTACTACTTCTGAAAACATTTTTTTTTTTGTCTATGTTAAATACAAAATACAGGGTTCTTTATACGTTTGTCGCACTTACCTCTTCTAGGTTCATTTCTATTCTTCTATTATCTATTTTTGTTTTATTCTGAAAAGGGGGGTGTGAGGCAGGGAGCTTTGTCCACTTTGGTTCAGCTACACCAGTGTCAGAGGTTTGGCAACTGGGAAATATTACTTGTCCAAGATGTTCTGGAAAACTGGAGGTGTATTTTTGAATTTGGTTGTTAATTCTCTGAAGATAGTTTTTGAAATGCATCTGTCCTGTACAGCTTCTGTCATTTCCTGGAAGTCTCATTTGCCTGTTGGTGAATTTTTTTCCTCCAACTTAACCTTTCATTTCTTTGCGTTTTCACTGGGTACCAACTGAGGTTACATGTCATCTTAAAAGCTGGATTACTGGCTTTTGCATCTAGTGAATGTAAATGACTTGAAGTACTGAGTAGTATTTTTGCTCTGTATTAATAGTGTTGTGTAAAATGTATACTGAACTTACTGCGAATTGGAAGATAATTCTGTAGGCTCATTTATATTGCATTTTAAAATGACAAGAACTGTTTTTTCAACTTGAAGGATTTACTGCAAATTTTGAGCATTTTCTTCCCATGCTAATGAGCCACCAAGTGTTATCAATAAGTTCTCTACAGGTAATACTTTACTTGCAAGTTTTAGAAAGATTTTTGCCTTTCTGCTCTCTCTTCAAGATTCTTACAAAACCCATAAGGCATTAAAGCTCTGTGAGGATTGAAATGACTGCAGAAAACTGTTGTTACACATTCCAACAGCCTCATCTCTGAGGCAGTTTAGCAAGAGAAGTCTAAAGCTGCATTTTTGTTTTTTGATTCTGCATTATGAGTTTACAGCATACCAGCTGTAGTCTGCTCAGGATGAATGGAGTTTACTGTAGGAAACATATAACAGTAGGATTTACTATTCTTTATCAGAAAGGCTTTTAATTTAACTATCAACAATGCCTTGCCAGGGTAAGCACCTCAAAGCACTTTTCTGAGGTTTCAGGAAATAACTAATGAGACTTGGTTACCAACATCATCTTAGTACGTCAAGAATAGAACTTAGATATCAATGAAATGGTTAGACTGCTGCACTCAAAAGTGGAATCGAAGGCATTACCATATTCTGTTTTCTTCACACGTAGTTAATTATGTGAATGCTTAACCTGTGCCCACAAAAACTAAGCAAAGCAAAAACACCTCTACAACTACCTTTCTGGTCTTATTCTCTGTCCTGTCCTTACCTTTCCCTATGTAAATGAGAATTGCTACAATCGCCAGCCTTCTGCTGAAGACTAAGCAATTGATGACTCAGCAGACCTAACAAATAGCTTTTTTCCAGTTTGCGTCTGAGGCCCTAGGCAGAGATAAAGCTCTTAAGGATCATCCCATCTCTTTTTTTTACTACAGCACCACCTTGGAGCCATAACCAGGCCTGAGATTTCTTGATGCTACAGATCATACAATTACCGAATAAAAGAGGTCTCTGCCTCACCATCGCACTGACACACAGAGTAGTATAAAGAGAGACATAAGATGGGTACTGATGCAGGAACAGAATAAAAAGAGAAGTGATGTAGACAACTCATGACATCAGAGGGTCTCTCCGTGTACATAGTCAGGTTTTTGCACCACAAAGATTAAGTTCCGGGCTGGCTTGCAGATGAAGAAAGAAGTAATTTTTCAGACCTTTATGGAGAGCTTCTTTCCAGTGGCTGTGGGTGCCAAGGCTGTGGTGCACTTGCAGCTCTCTGGCGGAGCAAAGCCCTTGTAGCTGTTCCAAAATCTTCAGCCATGCTGCTTCGATGATTGGTTTCCTTAGCAAAGAGTGATTGAAAAGCAGAGGTATTTGTGATATTTTTCCTACATTGCAGGGCTTGAGAAAGAAATCTCTCAATTTACAATTTACTTTACATTTAACAAGTGAATTTACTACACTTTTGGACTGTCCTAAGCAGCTTAGTATCATAACACCAATAGGGTGCTGGCTCTGTTATATACAAGATGGTGTCTAAAACCACAAACAACGTATTTTAAATTCATTACAAACTAATTACCAATGTAATTGTGCTTTCTCATCTATACTTTTCTGTAAGTATATCTCTGCATTCATAAACTTTGAGAACTTTGAATATTATTCTGTTCAGAGTTATTCTTCCATGCCAACTCCTAATTACAGGAGGTGATTTTCTTAAAGATAATTCAATTTTTAATTGGCAAAAGAGGCTTACTGGCAAAAGAGCCGCACTGACAAAATTAAGGTTATCCTTGAGTATGTAACAGATCACAATACCTCTTGTGAAGTTTTAAAGGCAAATGGACTGAGGAGGATGAGAAGGATTTTTTGATATTGCTACTGTGCTTTCAGAGAACCCACAGGGTGTCCCCATCCATACTGTGCCATGAACCTCTACTTCAGTTTGAGTCATCTCAATTATCCAACAGCAATGCACTGGGGCAGGCAGCGAACTAGTCTTCAATATCAAACAGAGGATAAAAATATCTATTCTTTTTCCATAGTTATTTCTTGCCCTTTACTTCAGCTGATTGCTTCTATTTTCACTTGTAACTTTAGTGTCAGCTGTGTTATTTCTGTGTGAAGAAACAGCCACGGAAAACTAGACTTGATCTTCCCCACTTTTTTAAAAGAGATCTAATAGTCTTACTCTACTATTTTCTTTTAAGTTCTATTCTAAGCCACAGTACATAAAAGATGTACTATACAACCTGGTGACCTAGCTGTAACTTGGAGTACTTTTCTGCACATGTTCTCACGAGTATATTTTCTTCATGCTATTCTGGAATCTATTTTAATGATGATATTATCTGAGTGCTAAGTAGGATGTGCTTCTACCTCCTTCAAATCAGTATAAAGTTAGAAAAAGGTCTTATGCTTTTCAACTTCTTTGCCCACTAATGATACGCGCTATGCTGTTCCAAATTAAACTTATTTTCATATCCCAATGAGGGAGTTAATGCTGACAGGGAATTTAAACATACATGGCAAGATGTCATCATAACAAGTAAGTTATATCATGCTTGTTCTTCCTTACCCCTCTTTTGTCTAAGGGGTTTCCAAGTAAGTTAGGGAAACAGGTGCTCTAAGGTGGGTGCAAAGCTGAGGAGGTAACCGTATCAAGAGAGTAGGAATCAAGTGCTAGCTGTCCCACTGGAAGAATTTTTCATTGAAGGTTTTCACCGATCTTCTCTGATGCTGGTACTGTTCTGTATTTCTACAAGCACCAATAGAATAAATAGTATGTTCACTGAACTGTCCAACAGTTGCAAGTGAAGAGTAGCTACAACTCTTTTGGAAGGTGTACTTGTAATTTAAAGTATGTTAGCAAACTCAATGGTAATAATAATTATTATTATTGAAAATTCTGTTTTTTTTAAATATGTGCAAAGTTCTGTCCTTGGTAGAAATCATCAAATGTGAAAGACAGGTTGTGGATTTGCTGTTAAGTAGTACTAGTTTCTAAGAAAAGGATCTTGTTTACTGTGAATTACAAACTGAATGTGAAGCAACTATTTCAGACTGCTAGGATTTTAATATTTAGGAATTGGATAAAGGAATGTCATTTGTAATGCATTCAGTATAGCATCTCAATTTTTACTTAGTACTGCACTATTAGTAGGAGCTGGGTATCTTGTCCCCTTTTGGATATCAGGTTGAAGAAATGCCATTGAAAATTGTACAAAGGAGATCAAAGAAACTTATTACAAATTTTGAAAACTTGACCTATGAGAAAAGCTGAAAGAAGTGATTGTTCGGTTTAGAGAATAAAAACTACAGATGACAGAAGTCTTCCAACATCTCAGTGTTATCTACAAATAGGAAAGGAAGCACAATGCTTTCTCTCCATTGTGGTTATGATTTGGAATAAACTGTAGGCAGCACAATACTACAATAAGGCAGGTTTAAACAGTTTACCTAAGCATCAAATGCAACAGACAGGTGAAGAATGGGAACAAACCAATAGTTTGACTGATAGCTTAAACCAATTAGACAAACATACTGGAATGATTTAGAAATAATTAATTTTCCCATGGATCAAGAAGTCAGACTATGTAAGCTTACAGGGTGCCTTGCCTTTCGCCCTTATTTTTTTGTATTCCATTAAAAACTCTTGTGACTCTTTAGTATAATTTCTAAAGTTGCTTAGATAACATTAGTCGAAAGAGAGTAAAAGGTAAAGTTAGGAGAAAGTAACTTTTTTTTTTTTCTTCTTTTTAAACAGCAAGCGTAGTTTGAGGAAAACCTGTTTAATTGAATGATAATTAGGAAAACTGATATAATGAGAAATTTCAGTGTCACAGAAGGAGTAAATATATATCTGCAACTGTTGTAGTGCAGATAGCATGTGTTTGCACTGTGTGAAAAGGCTAATTGTAGTTTTTGCCTTGGCAAGACCACAAAGTGTTTTTTTGCAGTTTGATGTTTCTAATCACATTATAATTGCAACTAAATCCAACATATTGTATCACACATGCCAAAGTTTTATGTATGCTGTAATACACTTCATAGCAGTTCTGTTCCAGTCTATTTCAGCTCGAATTTGTAACTCCTAAAGTAAATGTATACATGGTAGGTATACAAGAAATAAAACTTAAGATTTTTAAGAAATGGAGTAAAATGACATGGGTTCTCTACAAAAATTTAGGAGATGTGAAATTTACAGTAGCAATAGAGGAAACTCATACAGAATAGCTGTTGCATATTAAATGTAGGACCCCTTTCTCCACTTCTAAAATGCGTTGAGAGTGTCATTGTGCTATATAGATATAATGCAAGGCTTGGTCTATACACATTGCTGCTCAATCCTTTAAGGATAAGATTAGAAAAAATGCTTAAATTGGGAACTAACTAGCAGAAGGGAGAAGAACATAGAATCACATCAAATATGCCAGTGAAAAATCGCAGAAAATGTGGTGAAAAGAATTATATTGCAAAGTCTATCTGTCTTAAAAATATATGATATGAAGGCGCTGAAAAAAACAGCCTGTGTGTACTTACCAACCAGAAATAAAATCTGTTCTCAAACACATGGCTTGCTCATACATTGCCATGTTTCATCCTTTCTTCCTTTACTGATAATATATAGGTGTGTCAGTGAAAATAATGATGTTTACTTAAAAGAGAGAGAGGTTTTCTCTTGTAATGAAATATACGAATGAAATAAATTCAATTGCAAAAAATATACCAACCTGAAAATTATTGCGAAATCAAATAGAGGCCATGAAAAAATTATCTTTAGTTATCCTTTTGACTGCATATTAAAATATTTGTAGAAAGTAAGCAATTATCCTCTGAAAACCAGATGGAAGTAGGCAAGGCTGTACACACATGGGTAGAATTCATCCTTGTAAATCCCCCAGCTAAGGTTTGTGAATGTCCAGGAGGAAAGCATACATCACTTCAGCAATACTGAAGAAAAAGGGTAAAACAGACTAGCTTTTAAACCAATTTTTACAAAATAACTCTTTACTTTCTCTGCAAGGCCTTTTTCAGTTTGTTTATTGTCAGTAGGACTCTTCAGTAGCTTTCCACCAACCCAATCTCAGGTTGTTCCTTCTACAGCAGCTTCACACAGGTGTCTACCCCAGATGGTGGCTTTGGAAAGGGGGTGGTAAGAAGGGAAGAAAAATAAATTCTTGAGGAATAGTGGGCTGCTGTCCAATTTTGTTTCTAAATAGGGTCTTACTGGGCTTTTTTATGCCTTTCCAGCTCCTTTATTGTAGGAATAGATAAAATCACTTGACATAGGTTTACTGATGCTTAACTAAATAAAATTAGAAGTCTTGTTGGTTTTGTTGGGATTTTTAAATTTAGCATGCTACTTTTTATTTCCTAGAGAGTTGCAGGTAGAAACTAGCAGTTTCACTGGTTATCTCAAGGGAGAGGGGAAGAAAAAACAAATCTCTGTGGTAAGACCAGTGAGTCAGAAAATGTACTCTAATGGAACAAATTGTATTCAAGTAAGGCATACCTATACTCTTAGAGAATGTGATGTGTTTTGTGTTTCAAAGCGCTGAGTAAAATGTATGCAGACAACACACAGGTAAGGGAAAAAGTTGAAAGCGAAAGAGATATTGATTTTTATTTCCATTACAGCCTGCCTAGCTTCAGATTTTCTTGGACAAGTGGTGTTTTGCTCTCAGAATAACGTGAGCAATCCTAGAGGGTGAAAAAATTCCACTCAAGGATTTTCTGCTCCATAGAGTGATTTGGTACCAATCCCATCTCTTATTCAGGAAATCAGGTCCACATGGTTTTAGCTGAATCTGCTCCCTTTAAGTAGGAAGTTCGCCAAAGCAATGTCCGTCCTGAATATTACATCTTCACATGCATCACTAAAGGAATTTCAAGGCATAATCATTGGTTATGTCGATGTTTCAGGGATGGTAACAGCACTTTATTAGAGATATCAGAATGAAATCAAAGAACAAGGCGATTATAGCATGCTAGATAATAATTTATTTTTGTTCTTGTTGATAATCCAAAAAAAGAAATTGCATATCTTGGGATTTAGATTTTAAAATTTGTTTGTGTTTAGAAGAGCACTTATTACAATTATCTCTAAAAATTGTTAAGAAATCCAATGAGGGAAAATACAGAAATGTTTTAAAGACAGCATTATGCTTACATGATCTGTTCTTCATTATGAAACACAAGAAAAAATGAAACGGAACAAAAAAACAACCCTATATTTTTAACTAGTAATTTTTGACACATGCCCAGAACTTCTGCCTAAGTGGCAAGATGATTTTTTAAAAACTCAATCTTTAATTAAAGATTTCAAATTATCACCTTGAGTAAACTATTGAAAACTTCATTGCTGCTTCTAAGATTGATATCTCTGTTTCTAATACAACATCAAGTTTCAGCCTTTGTTTTTTTACCTTATTCTGTTTTTTAAAGACCCTTTTGTTGTCAATAATCCACTCAGAAACATATTGATAGGCAGTTTCTTTCTCAACATAAGAAATCTAATATAGCTTGATTGTTTGAAATACCGTTTGTGTGAAAGCACTTTTATATGCTTAATTTCAATGTCTCCTCAATATTCAGTAGTAGATCTGCTGGGTATCCTTCCCTTTACTTCTGCTTGAGAACCTATTTACATGACTATTCCTAAGCTTTTGGAGTATTATTCAACTATCTAAAGCTAACCATGAATGCAAGTGAGTTGACTTTATGATAGCTAGACTCTGTGTGGAACACAAAGATTTTTCACAGAGCATTTTGGTGGCAGTTGAACACTTACTCATGAATGGTCTGTTTTGCACACTTCAAAAGTTATTTAATTATAAGAATTAAAAATGATGCCATGAAGTATTCTTTTCAGATATAGTACAGCTGAATGTTCTCAGGCAAAATTAAAAAGCAATTATCTCTAAATTTTTTCTGCTCTGCTTATTCCTGCTTCACATTTCAACTAATTAAAACATAACCAGTAGTTAAAAAACAGTATGGCAATAAAGCACTAGGGAAATTACTCATAAAAAAATAAGGTAAATTAAACAATGGAAACCACTATGATGGTTTTTGGCCCAGAGAAGGAACCATAATACAATGGAATTGCTTTAATCAGTATATTTACCTGTGTATAATAAGTGAAATAAGTACATTACAAGTAATACCACCAAGGTAGTAAGGTATGTGTTGTAAGTCTCTTACTTGCTAGAAACAAGGGACTTTTCCTTTTCTGCTGTGCAGGTATTTGTAGTTGTATTAAACTAGAACGATAGCACAAAGTAGAGACAGAAATTCCAGAGTTGTGTAAAACGATACCAGGAAGTGCAATAATAACCCCTGGAAACAGTGCTTTCCCAGTCAGAGCTGTGTGTACCAGGCACAGCGGTGCACAAAGTTGCTAGGAAAGATTTCCTGCCTATGGACAGTCAAACTTATGGTAGGTGTAAGGCTGCTGCTCAGGGCTCTATGGCAATAGGATAGAGTGGAGTTGGCAGCATGAGAAAAGACTGCTGGCATAGTGAGGCAATTCTGCCACCCTCTGTAACTGCTTTACACCAGGAGCCCATCTGGTTTTTCAGAGGAATATGAAGGAAGGAACAGACTAAAGAACACCTGCTTCTCTCCATCATCTTAGAGACCATACCTTGGTCAGCTCTCTGGACCGCAGGTGATGTTCTCTATGAGGCAATGAATCCTACGATTCACGGAGATGTACGCATCTTCCTGATTATTGCCCTGACCCAGAAAGCCACCAAATTACACCCTTACTGCAGTTGTGATCTAGTGCATAAATACGATTAAGACATGGTTCAAAGGAAATACTGTAATTATTCTGCATGAAATAAATGTACATTAGAGATAAATAAGAAATCCTGATAATTAACTACAGTTTCCTTAAGTGTTACTAATGCATATGTGAACAAGTAGAAAAACTATGAAGAGGAACGATGAATGAAATCGTGGGTTTGGCATAGTGGTAATGGAATTTCTTTCTTTCCTGTTTAATAAGTATGCGCTGTAAGTTCAAAGGAGCTACTGTCCTTCACTGATAAACACAAAGCTGAGTTATAAATCATCAGGAGTGGAAGATAGCCTCAGTATTTATTCAAGAGATGTCTCAAGAAATCTAGTCTAGTTCTAGCTAAACATATATGAGGATGACTGGGGAGGAAGTTAAGAAGTGAATATAGTGCTGTAACAGTATTAAAATGTGGGTTTTTTCAGTTTTATTTCCAAAAGAGTTTCATGTTTCAAACCATGTAACAGCAATATTATAGGAGCAGGAACTTTCGAGAAAATAGTGACTTGTTTTCAGTATTTATTATAATAGAGATTTGCACCTATGCTTGTAGAATCAATAGTCAATTTACAAGTAAATCTTTTACCAGCAAGGTGAGCAGTTTAAATGTTTCAAGCCCTGCCTGCTCTAGAAATACAAATCAATGATGGAGAACACAGTAATTCAGAACCCTATTCCATTTAAAGGCACACAAGAACAAGGAAGCCCTAAGGTACTATGCAATAATTAGTATTTTGAATAGCAGTCCAAAGATGAACTCTATATTTTTTGAAATTAAATGGACCAAATTTAATGTTTTCTGAAATAGAAGACCGATCCTTTAAGGATGCTCTCTGGTTGCTTTATTGAACAGCAGAAAACATCTGGACTTTACTTGTCTGGAATATTAGAAGAAAAAATTCTGGATGAAAGAGAAAATCAGAGACCAGAAGTTCCAGGCATGTAGCCAATTCTGTATTATAGTCAAAGATTGTGTAGCTGATTCAAAGATTGATGTGCCTCCAGGATATTTTTCCAAACAGAGACACTGGGGAAATTAGGAGGAATTAGCTGAAGGTGTGAAGTTAGTCTGCATTGCATTACATCTGCATGGACATTCTCTTTCAGAAGAGTGGCCTAGCAAAGTCAACCTTCGATATGAAATAAACAGCAGCACAAGAGTTGGATGATGCTGTTCAGTTCACACCTTCAGTTAATTCGTTTTAACTTCCCTAAGTGTCCTTTTGTAGACAGGTCCAAATTCTTGCTCAGTGATATCATAATGTCATGCAGGAGGGCAAAGAAAAGGCAACAGATCCTGCTGAAGTGTTCAAGGTTTAGTAGGGAACAACCTGAAGTTTCTAAAGGTGTTGAAGATTTGACAGCAGAAGTGGGTTTCCCCACTCATTGGAAAAAAAAAATCCCACATAATTACTAAGTGTATAAGAATTTATTTCTTCTCAGGGCTTAAGTGTCCATTGCTAAAGAAACTAAAACACAGTTTTGCAAAACACATAAACCACATCCTAAGTCATTGACTGAGGTGTGGCATATCCCTATTATTTCTCCTGTGGTGCTGGACTTGCATCCTCAATGTCTCTTAACAACCGTTCCAGTTTTGTGTATTTGCAAGTGTCAGATTATCTCATCTGTAGCAGTCAGTTCACAGAGCTCGGTTAACTTAATTCAAAGAACTGACTACAATCACTCTTTCATTACACATCAAAATATCATATATGATATAAGGATATTTTTTGTTTTAAGGAAATATATGTTTTCTACAGCCTGATTTCCTTCAGCTCTTTTCAAAGTCAGCACCAAATTGTTGGGGGTTTTTTTTTTGATAGTTAGTATAATGCCAGTTATTCTAAACTATCGTTTTTAACCAGAAAAGAGAAAGCATTTGCAACAATAGACTTGTAACAGTGTTTGAGTTTTGCTTCTTCAAGTACATGCTAAACCATACTGAAAAAGTTACGAGCCTGTTAAGCAATATCCATCAGGTTTGTTTTCTTCATTTGTTTTCTGTTGATTTGTGAGTTGTTAGTTGAGCTTAACAACTGGGTTAAGATGAGCTTAAACATCCAGGATTTGTAATGATTTCACATGTTAAAAGTAGTTACAGAATGCAAGGATGCTATAAGACGGGTGTGCAGGAAATGTCTTAAAATGAGAGAGAATGGGTTTGGAGTAGCTTTATAAATATTTTTTCTGTAACCCATTTTTAAGGGAATTTAAAGCTGCTAAAGAGAGTACTGAAATCAGTACAATTAGGAAAAAAAAAAAAAAAAAAGCTGAAATCATTCTTGTCTCCAGCAAAAATATACTCAAGACATCTAAAAGTCATCAACTAGCAAAACTCTATTTAATATTTTAAAATACTTATAAATAATCTGGTATCGTGGTCTCAAGAAGCTTTCATACTAAGTTTAGGAGGATCTATTTTAATTTTGTGGATTTTTTTTTTTTAATGATGGAGAATAAAATTGTATTTAAAAAAATGAACAGGAAAGAAGGCAAAGTTTCTAAGTAAACTTACATGACCCATGTTTGTAAAAGTTTATTAATTACTTTTATTTCTCTGAATTTGCACTTTACGATGGAACACACAGTGTTTCTCAAACATCTAACCAGTGCGTTCATGTGGACAGGGGCTGAGTCAGTGGTCAGTAGCCCAAAGTTAGACACCTGATTGTACACGTGCCTCTTCACCAGATTTGTTCTTCAGGCCGGTGATTAGCACGACCTTTACAAATCCTGCCCCAGTTTCTTGAAGATATTGTTGCTGAGAAATGTTATATTTCAGTTTCAACTTTTGGAGATGGTTCATCCTTTTTCAGGTTTCCTGCTTCTTGTCAGGGGCAGAACACAAGCGAGGTGGCCACAATGGAGCCTGCAGAGACCAGGAAAAAGAACTGAAATTGTTTAAGTCTTCATTTTGAACCTATTTTATTCCATCTGTCTTTTCCTTTATTTTTTGTTATTCTTTTCTTAAGGAGCTTAAGATCATATTGTGTATGTATTAATACTTTTTTTTTTTTCCTATAAACTTCACCTTATCTTATTTTCTCCTGGAAGTGGTGAACCACTCATTTTGTTTAGTGAGTCACTTGTTATACAGGTAAATAATAGTTAATAGAATTAATTCAACATTAAAAAAAAATTAACTTCTTTCAAAATACTTAAATAGACAATAATTTTCTAAACCGCACTAAGCTGTCAGTGCAGTCATCGCCATGGAAAATTTATTGCTTGGGTCCCTTAGAGACATTTAACACTGCTTTTCTGAAATCCCTTCCTGTCTCTCCCCTATATTCTGCCTTTCTATTTCTAAGTTTCCCTAAATGTATGAGTATGTTAGGACTCTTATACAGTCACATATAGAGGTGTTTCAGCAGCTTTTGGGTTTTCACCTGGATATCAGACAATGACAGAGCACCCTTGGTTCTTAATAGCTATACTTCTAAAAATTCTGCATATTGCTCTGTTTTTACTTTTTTAAAATTCTTCAGTCATATCTAAAAGGCATTGTGCCTTTCACATTACAAAATCAATTTCCTGCACTTTTTAAGTATAAGAAGAGAAAGAATGAAAGAGTGTGAGTCAGTCTCACCTCTGTGCCTGGCAAGATCATGGAACAGATCCTCCTGGAAACTATGCTAAGGCACCTGGCAAAAAAGGAGGTAATTGGTGACAGCCAACATGACTTCGCTAAGGGAAAATCGTGCCTGGCAGATTTGGTGGCCTTCTACGATGGAGTTACAGGGTTGGTGGATAAGGGAAGAGCAACTGACATCATCTACCTGGACTTGTCCAAAGCATTTGACACTGTCCTGCATGACATCCTTGTCTCTAAATTGGAGAGACATGGATTTGACAGATGGACCACACTGTGGATAAGGAATTGGCTGGATGTTGACACTCCAAGAGTTGTGGTCAATAGCTGGATGTCCAAGTGGAGTCCATTGACGAGTTGTATTCCTCAGGGGTCAGTACTGGGGCCAGAGCTGTTTAACATCTTTGTCAGTGACATGGACAGTGGGATTGAGTGCACCTTCAGCAAGTTTGCTGATGACACCCAGCTGTGTGGTGTGGTTGGCACACTGGAGGGAAGGGATGTCATCCAGAGGGACCTTGACAGGCTGGAGAAGTGGCCTTGTGAGAACCTCATGAAGTTCAACAAGGCCGAGTGCAAGGTCCTGCACATGGGTCGGGGCAATCCTAAGCACAAGTACAGGCTGGGTGGAGAATGGATTGAGAGCAGCCCTGAGGAGAAGGACTTCAGGGTGCTGGTTGATGAGAAAGCAATGTGCACTTGTGGCCCAAAAAGCCAACCGTATCCTGGGCTGCATCAAAAGAAGTATGGCTAGCAGGTCAAGGGAGATGATTTTGCCTATCTACTCAACTCTCCTGACATCCCACCTGCAGTACTGCATTTGGCTCTGGGGCCCTTAACATTAGAAGGACATGGAGCTGTTGGAGTGAGTCCAGAAGAGGGCCATGAAGATGTTCCCTGAGGTGTACTCTGCTATGAAGACAGACTGAGAGAGTTGGGATTGTTCAGCCTGGAGAAGAGAAGGCTCTGGGGACACCTTCTAGCAGCCTTCCAGTATCTAAAGGGGGCCTACAGGAAAGCTGGAGAGGGCCTTTTTACAAGGACATGTAGTGATAAGACAAGGGGTAATGGCTTTAAACTTAAAGAGGGTAGATTTAGATAAGATATAAGGAAGAAATTCTTCATTGTGTGGATGATGAGGCACAGGAACAGGTTACCCAGAGGAGTTGTGGATGCCCCATCCCTAGCGGTGTTCAAGGCCAGATTGGATGAGACTTTGTGCAATCTGATCTAGTGAAAGGTGTCCCTGCCCATGGCAGGTGGATTGGAACTCGATGATCTTGAAGGTGCCTTCCAACTCCCACCATTCCGTAGTTCTATGATTCTGTAAGTATAACAAAGTGAACCTATCTCTGTCTTCATTTGTGCTGTTCTAAACAGTTCAGAAAAACATCCAAATATTTTTTTGGAACAGGTGGAAAACTCCTTGTTTGGTATATGGCCGTATCCCACCAGTCCCTGCCTTGGTTTTTCAGTTTAGTTTATATAGTTGAGGCATGATCATTCCATTTCCAGGAAGAGAATAGTCCCTAGAGAAATTGAAAGGAAGATCTATACCAATAGGAGATGTTTTATTTAAGTGGCTGAGCCAGAAACATTGCAAGGTGAAGAAAGAAAATATTGCAGTTATATTTGAGGTTCTCCTTCAGCTTGAGTGGGAACATTTCCTTTTATTTGGGGAATGTTCTAATATCCTAATACTTCAGGAGTTAAAAGCAGTGTAGAAACAAAAACATGCTTAAGTTAAAATATTTCCTTTTTTTAATGTTGAAGTAAAAAAATTGATTGTTCTGACCACTCACCTACTTGACATTTTTCCCCTTTTTTTTTTTTTTTCAGCTATGAGTTTGCTGAAACTATAACCAAATTCAAGAAGTTATCTCCTTAACTTTACACTTCTTGGAAAATTTATTAATTCTAACTGTCTTTGCTCAGTTCTATCTAAAATATTTTCTAGAGTTAAACGTTAGTTGGGTGAGTCATCCACAGACTAAAAGATCCAAGTGACTGTATTTCCCTCCATTATGCTGTCAAAGACATCATAGCTGAATTCGGTGACATAGCACATAATGTCACATATTACTGAAATGGGTGTATAGAGATGTGTTCCTAAATATTTCTGACATTATCCCATTTTGCAACATGTACTTTTTTTTCCTACATTTGCACTGCAATTCTCTGTAGTCTAGAACAATAAGTCAAACTATTTTTCCCAAGTTCCCACTGTGATTTTTATCATCTACTGTCTCTTACAGCTATGAAATGCATATGAGTAAGTGCTAAATGTTCAGCATTTCAGGAGGAAAATATTTTCATTCAAGCAGATGCTTCTCAGATTCTTCAGGAGCCTAAAACATTGCCTGAAAGTGTTGCTGCTCCCTGTAGTGTAAATAAAAGCTTCACAAACCAACCATTTATTTTAAATGAATATGACCACCACTATTATTTTCTCTGCAACATAGGAAAATAAAATTACCTTTTATATTAAATGAGTAGTCAGTGTTCAGAGGAGATTTATTGTTTCAAATTAAATGTTCTGTTTCAAATTATGTTGCAATCATAAAAAAATGGCTCCAATATTCATGAGCTTGTTTATACGAATGCTTGAGTAATTGCTTCCAAAACATCAAACTTCCTACTATGGCTTTGATATTTATTTAAGAAGTTGAGGTTTTTTAAATTTCATAGGTGTCTGAGGAAGTACTAGAATATGAGACCCTATTAGTAATATTTAGAAAATTTCAGTGAAATAAAACCTATGAACTAATCATTCACTGCAATGACATTAATTATATGTCACATTCTTGTGACATGTAACTGTGATTCATCTTTGCTATGAGTACTAGCTGCTTATGAGTTATAATCCATTAAAACAATGTATCTCTTACACAAACATACAGTACTTAATTAACTGAAAAATGAATCTGCATTTTTTTACAGAATTTAGCTTAAGTGACACAAAATATAACAAAAAAATTAAATGGAAGCTCAAGTTATGAAGTAGAGAGCCAAAACACATTACTATTTAGAAAGAAAAAGACAGGATATAAAGGCAATAAGGAATTAGGATAATAAGTTTTGTCACTGCTTACTTTGGTAGTTCTGCTGAAGCTGGTTACTGCAATATTAGCTAGTGGTCCTCTGTCAGACACACTACACTAGTAATCTTTTTCAACCTCTCAGAACATACTTGTAGTAAACATATTAAAACATCAGAAATGTCTCTTTTTTATAAATTGAAATGTTTATTTCGGTGTCATCACTGTAATTCAATGTTTACATTCAGATCCCTCCTTTCTTTGTAGCCACCTTACTTAGTTTAAATGAGAAAGCTTTCATACCCCTGAAGGCGACACTCTTGAACTGTGAAGGAAAATTACTTTTATATCTACTCACGTTGCATTCCTGGATGTTATGATTCTGTTGTTATATTACAGATCAGCAAAGAACAGCTTATACAGAGGTTTGAGCATAAGGTTCTGTTTTACCCTGGAAAACCTATAGGTGTCTTCCTCTTTTTTTTCCCCTCTTCTTTTCTCTTTTTATTTCGTATTTTCTCAAAGTTACCTATAAAAGATGCTAAAACCAATTGTAAAAGCAAAAGAGGAATTTCCTGACTGGACCGTTGTAGGGTCAGTGTAGAAGCACATTAATTTTAAGTTAACAGTCCTAGTCTTTAGCTGTCTGGGGCTTGATCCAAAGCTCACTGACGTCAATGGGAACCTTTCCACTGCCTCCATTTTGGCTCAGGTCCTAAATTTCTGTGGCAAAATATAATACTGTGAACTAAGCTGTCACAAAAAAATGTACTCTTCAAATCTCAAAATAGCAGTGTGTACAGAATTCACAGTAAAGATTGTATTGCTGTTGTTCTGAGGTGCTCAAGCAGAAAGAATACTACTGCTTTTACCTCCAAATTAGTGGCTTTCCTCTATAGAATAAAATAACCTATCTTGATCACGTATATTCTGTATAGGGAGAACAAATTCACTTTAAAACTGTGCCATGGCGCTGCTTCTTAGGCAATTCTAATGAGATTAAGAACATTGAAAGGCTGGTGAAATAACTCTTGTGCTTCTCAATGGCAAATTCAGTAGAAGAATTAAAGCCAAATGCTTCTCTTTTCAGTTGCCATAGAGTCGCTTCACAAAAGTAAAGTGAAATTTTTCCCTTGCTGTTTCTGAGTAAAATGTTTCACGCAGTCAGAGAATTTAAGGATAGCAGGGATTATTAGGAGCTTAACTTTCTGAATACAGTACAGGTTTATATGGAAATTCCTGCTTCTTGCCTTTTTGTTCATTGGAACTTTTTAATGACTCATCTGGATCTGTGTGCAAAGTAACGAGGCTCAGTGCATTAGCTTGATACATGCAATCTAACATGTCTTTGCTGGCGCATTAGCAAGCATTAATTAGTAGGAATTGTTCTGTATTAAAAGATAAAACAGGAATACACTGAAAAGGTCATCAAAGATAATTACACCTCAGATAACATATGTAATGATAACTTGTTAATGTTTTAACGTGGAGCTTACAAAAAAATGTAACCTGCTCAGCTGGCTCCATGACTACACTTCCATATTGCACATATCTGGCTTTCAGGAAAGACAAAACAGATACTAAAACTTTGAAATGAAGCGTTGTAGGATGAAAAAATTTTAGGTGAGGCATTCTTATCTAACATAATGGTAATTTTGACAGACCTGTACTAAAACTGGACCTGTCAACAGGTACGGGTTTTGTCACGTTTCTTTCCACTTTGGAACTTCTACCTTTTGGAGTCAGTGCGTAATTAAAATATGATACCTACCATAGCTAAGAAACTTGCTGTCCTCTGGACTGGTAAAGAACAAGTTCAAGAACTTTCAGCATTGTTTTATCCACAGGAATATTATTTAATATAATTTAGCAAATTGAGAAGGGTAGCACTGAAAATGAGCAATATTACACAGTGGATTTGGGGAAACAAAAGGCTGTATTTACTTTCTTAAAAAAAAAAAGCTGATGTCTCAGAGATTTCTGCATGATTTTAGGAATCTGACATAAAGCTCACTTTTTCTACAAATAGAGACAAGTGGAGTGCAAGGGCAAAACACTGCACATTATAACCTGACATCGTTCTATACACAGGCTGTGAATCATGAGGTACTATATGAACCAGTTTTAATTAAAGTTTTAATTGAAGTTCATTATGCTTCACTCACCCTACGGTGTAAGAAACCTTACTGTTTCAGAGCATGATTCACTTGCTTTTTGTATGAAGATAAACCAAAAATGCAAGGTTTGGTAAAAAGATTAATAATAGCAAATAAGGAGGCACAGTGCTCCTGGGAAGATAAAATAATGTCTCATATATTTCCTGTGCGTATTCTGTTGTTTTTTTTTTTATTATTTTATTCTGGTTTAGGGAGTTGGGGTTTTTGCAAGACTGTTCATTCACAAGCTGTGCAAGCTATATATAGCAGTGTTTACTGCTACGACAACACCTCAGCAAGCACTTTTTTATTTGCACATCTAAGCCTGTCTAGCCCATTTTTCACTAGAAATAGCTCTGCTGCAACTGTTGAACGTGACCAGTTCATCTCCCACACACTCTCTGCTCAGAAGTGCAAACTCTTCTTTTTCTGGAGAATTTCCCTGAGTTTGCAGGCATCAATGTATTTAAAACAGGGACACCATCTCAGAGAGGCATGCCATGGATAAAGTGGAAAAGGGATTATGGATGTGAAGCTGCTTCTGTCAAATACCACGAAACAGTGACTTGTGTATCTAGTTGCTAACGGGAACAGTGTAAACACAGCATTATGGCTTTCAGACAAGGTCCAGAAACACTTCAGCATCTGTGGTTTTGGAGTAGATCCACAGAGGTTTATTTTCAGAAATAATATCTTTCAGTGATTGTTTTCATTATGTCAGTAAGAATTTCTAGGGGTCCAGTGTGTTGCAGAAAGAAGCAAAATGCCAAATCCCCTACAGCAGTGCTTCTTTGTATAAACAAATGAAATAATAAAATAAGAAATATTAATTTCAGTGAATATTGATCCTCTTGTAAAGCAAACAAAAAGTCCTGAGAAAAACCTTAGAAAAGTAATCACAGTTTTCAGGGCAGGTATTTGATTGAGTTGATTTAATCAAAAGGCTATATGATTAACTGATTTTTTTTCTCACTTGTTATCAATTTATATGAGTTAACTAAGCTCTAAAACTGAGCTTTAAAGCTAAGTTTTTCAAATTGAAATGAAAAAGTGCATTTTAAATGATGGCTTAATGTTACTACAAACCCATAGGCATTAAGGATCCCCTTTTCCTATGTGAGAAGATAAACTCAACCTCATGCTGAGTTCACTCTGTTTCTAACCAGTACAAATGCATTGGCTTCTGTTTGTTTAATCCTGATTTAGGTGGATATCCACAAGATTATGGTTATGTCCCTTATAAATAGAACTGCAGGTAAATCTGAAGCTTTAATTTTGAAAAGTAAACACTAACAATTCAAAGTACAGATAGAACAGTTATAGATTCTGTAGATGTGGACTAATGGTCTGTGACCCTATAGATAATAAAATATGACAATTCTCAACTTTTAAAGTAAAATATGGAGCATTGAAGATACAGTATATTGATATGCATTCCCAGGGCTCTGTAACTCAAACTAGAGGAAAATCACAGCTGATTGTTTGAGGGTTTTTTGTTTTCAAGCTAGCTGCTAGCATACAAAATCAGCTCTTGATTGCTCAGCTTGATGTTCCACTTGTTTTTAATCTTTCAATGAACAGCAGTATACATGCAAAGTAATGTGGGGAAAGTACTGCAGTGCTTTATTCTGTGTTCTGAAATGTGAGATTAAAAAAGAATTACAGAAAACATTTGCCTATTTTGTGGGATGACAGAGTGATATTAAAATAAAAAGTCTTTTGGAGAAGATGGTAATATTTTATATTTCAGTGTTGTTTTCATTTCCAGAGAACTAAAGATAAGAATATTATTTTCCCTGTAATGATTTTTATTGTTACGAACTCAATTTATAAACACTAATATAAATTTTTGCTGGACATTCTTGATGGGTGAGATTGACAGCATCTTAAACATTTCTCTTGTATGATGTGGGATGAACTGATGCAATAAACTCAGGTAGCTTCATTTTATAATGGGAGATTCTAAATTGTCAGCTTTGCTATTTTTTATTTGCAGACTGTCTAATAGCCTGACTGAATATCAGAGTCAATGCATTGGAGAGGAACTTTTGCATTTCCATCCAAAACCAATAGTCCAGATATGATGATAGTTTGGATATATGACTGAAATTTCTTGATGGCATTACACACTAAATTCTTCTGTCCATACATTTTAAACAAATTTCATCCATGTCCTTATCTTTAAAATATATTCTCAAACCTTGTTTCACAATTGAGTTACTGATCAAGGTCTGAAACGATGGTGTTTTAAGAAACCTTTTTTATCTAATTGAAAACTGTTAGGATAGTTCAGGTTTCTGTAAAGCAAAGTATTTCTCAAACAGGAACATTCTCTTTGCTTCCCAGTGTGAATTTTCCTTATGAACTCTGAGAGGCTCATCAGGGGATATAAGCTTAATATGAGCTGAAGGTAACTAGATAGATTTTTAAAAGAACTTCAAGAGTTAACATGAGAAGGGAAAATAGTAATAAAATACTGAATCTTTAAGAGCAGAAGGTAAACTTGAAACTAGCATAAATTTAAAATACTTCTGTGGTGCAAATGAAATGTTTCACACAACATTTCAAACGTTGGGAGATAGACCATGATAGAAGTGAAAGACTCGATATGTCCTGAGTCATCCAGTCTTCTATCAAGAGCTTGAAGTGATGAAACGTGGTGGCATCTGAATCCTGGCGCGCAGCAGCGCCGTGTTTCCGAGGCGGGTTCGTTACTGTCCATGGTGCTGTTTGACAGCTTCTGAAAATATTAACAGGAGGCCTGTAATTGTCGGCGTTAGAAACAGTCACTCTCATTCTCATTAATACATTATGACATTGGACTTCAAATATATCATATATTCCCATCACAATATTTTATTCCCTTACTCTTAATTCTTTTCCTGTCAAGTATACTTCCAGACACATTTTAGGAAATATACTTCCTTCCACATTTGTTTCTGCGTGTTCAAAACACTAATTCTTTATGAAAATGTCCACAATATTATTCAAGGCAACATTTTCAACTTGAATGCTTTTAAGTGGAACTAGTAAAACCAAATGTATGACACTAAGTAAATGTTCTGATTGTTAGAAAACATAGTACAGCACTCCTGAACAAGAATCAGATGCCTTTGAAGGAGGAGGCAAGAAGAGAGGGAACATGGGTGGTTGGAACAGAGTTAAATAAATGGAAACCAAAGATTAAGAGGGAAAGATGCACAGGAGAAAGCATAAAGAAGGGAGGAAAAGACATTAGAAAAGAAAATCTAGAATTGACAACAGTAATAAAATACTAGTATAGTAAAAGGAAGAAAACAAGAGAAGCCACTCCTGTGCCTAAGAAGTACCAGATTCCGATAGTTTTACTTTTTTTTTCTGTAGCATCAATCTCATTATCTCTTCACCCATGTCACTTGCCAACACTAACTCTCAGCACCATTTTTTACTTGATACTTCTGTGTCTTTTAATTGTCTTCCTAGTCCTTTCTGCCAGCTATTTCTCTCTGACCAGTTAGCTCTTCATTAGGACTTCTTGCCATGTGACAAACATGGAGAAAAATAGACTTATGTAAACATTAGTCTTTAACTGCATTTGGGCATGTTGGTTGTATACATCAGTCACCATTGTCATGTTTATGAAGCAGATGAGAGCTCATGTTCATAAACCCTGGAGTGAAATAGAATCATAGAATGGTTAGGGCTGGAAGGGACCTTCAGAGGTCATCTAGTCCAACCCCCCTGCAAGGAACAGGGATATCTCCAACTAGATCAGGTTGCTCAGGGCCTCGTCCAACCTGGCCTTGAACGTCTCCAGGGATGGAGCATCCAGCACCTCTCTGGGCAATCTGTTCCAGTGTTCTACAACTCTCATGGTAAAAAATTTTTTCCTAATATCCAATCTGAATCACCTCCCTCTATTTTAAAACCATTACCCCTTGTCCTATCACAACAGGCCCTCCTGAACAGCCTCTCCCCATACAATAGGTATGTTGTCTGGGGGGCTGGTATGCAGTGCTCTTGGGAATGCTTTCTTGCTGCCCATCTGCTTTGTTACCAATATGGCAATTACAACAATTTTCTTCTCAATGTCCACATTCCTTCAAATACTGTGAAGAAGAGACCAAACCTTACTCCTGATGGACTTTCCCAGTCGCAGTCAGATAATGAGACTTCAGTACAAGCTTGTGCTGATTTGTCCAGCCTACAGACAAGTGTGGTTGTGTACACAACTGTTGGGGATTGCTTATGTATACATTTTTCTTTCTAAAATCTGTCATTATTTCACTCTGAATTAGAAGTCTTTGAATTGGCTTCCTAAAAAGAATCATATTGGTTTGATGGTTGAAAGTCAGTTTTATACCCTTTGTGATCCTTGCTGTCTGCCTTATAACACTGAGCACTATCAGGAACAGCTTATTTCTTTTCACACTAGCCTGATTTTATGGTTTATGTTTTGTGGATGCAAATCTTGCTGGCATTATGTTCTCTTTTAGTTTCTCAGGAGCAAGCAATTCAGAATGTGAATCATTTAGAGGCTTAAGGTTAGCTACATGACACATTTGTAAGATCTACTTTTCCTTTGAAATAGCTCAATTTTTATTAGATTTCATGAAGCACTTAAAGCCATTTGTGCCCTACACAACACAGCTGTATAGTACCTATAAAATCAGAAGATAAATGGAACTGGTTCTCAATATTGCAAATTACATTCTGATATAAAATCAATCTCTCTAAAATTCAATTATTAAAATCTTGTAACCTTTCAAACGTCTACAAGGACATGTAGAACAAAAGGCTGTTTGAAAGCATTAGATTGGTTTAAAATATATTTCTACCATTCCTTACTGGAAACCAGGACTAAAGTCATCCCTGAAAATCCCACTAGTGATAAATTCAGAGTCCTTTTTAAATATTGCTGTATATTACTGATTTGAACACTTGTAAAATACAAGAAACTTTGGTATTTTGTATCTTGTGGGAGCAAAATATTTCAGAATTTGTGGATACTTTATGCTGCATTGGACTGCATTGCATTGTACATTGTGTAATTGTGACATGAATCAAGCAATGAACTGTGGCATTAGTAAAAATATGTTACGTTGTCCATTTCGTATTGCAGTGTTCAGTCTCAGAGATACTCGTTACAGAAACTTTGCAAAGGCTCTCTTTTGCCTGCCATTTAGTCTTCCAAAGCTCTTTATTTGCAAAAAGCTGCTAAACAAAAGTGAGAGTCCTAACACTTTTTTTTGAGGCTAGGTAGCCCAGGTGGAGAGTTCTGAGTTATAGCAGTTTCCTCAGCATCAAGGTCAAGGCCTGAAGCACAGAAAGCAAGCTGTTTGCTGAGCATTTTAGGTTTGTGTGAGACATTCAAAAGACAGACACATCTGACAATTAGACAGCATCAGGGGAAGTAGCAAATGTGATGAAAAAATGCATCTGAAAAAGCAAAGAGCCTTGACGTAATTTACCTCCATCTCTTTTGTGTGCGTTTGGTATGTTAATCATGTTGAAGAAATGCCTAATTTTGCATTACCATTTTCTTCTCAGAGCAGTTACTTACCTACAAGAACACAAAACTTGAGATAACTCAGCAAAGTGGCCATATTATTAAGGTCCAAATTCTGAGACCTTTTTCTTTCCTGTGGTTATTTGTGGATTCAGCACAAGTAGTATGGTTTTTCACTATCCAGACAGCAACTTGTGAGGTTATCTATAACTCATTTACCAAACTTTTGCCAGAAGAAGAGGCAGTGCAGTACTGTGTGGTGATTCTCTCTCTGACAGTGAGAAGGATGCGTTAAGAGATGGCAAATAAAACCATATAGGACAACAGAAATTGTAAAAGAATACAGATAAATCCTGTTTGAATCTGGACAAAATAGCCTGCAGTGAGATTGAAATAATCAGATTCTTAGTTATCTTGCCTGATGAAGCTGTCCTTGCCAATGTGTATGAAATTCCTTGAAGACTAAGCTTGCAGACTGGCCTGGCATTTCAGTATAGAGAGGAATATCACAAGAAAAGAGAATTTGACCACTCCAGATAAGGCTGGGTTCCATCACATAAAATAAGAAAAGAAGAAAAAATGTGAAAAGAAAAGGGAGAGGGGAAATTGTTGAAAGAAGTAATAACAGGGACTAGAAATTTGGCTGGGCCATAATTTATGGCTATTCTAAGGGAACATTAGTTTTTAATAATGACTGTTAGAAACCTTTAGTATACCAATGTAGTTCAAATCTTAAATTATAACTGAAACTGAAGAAAAATGGAATGTGGCTTGAGTATATGTTTCAAGTGGAAAGTTTTCTCCAGTTATTATAACAGTTAAGATATTATCCGATTTGCACCAAGTTACCTCTAGCTCCTTCACATGAAATACGTGCATTATTTTTACTCTCAGCCACTTGGCACCACTTCTGTGAGGCAGGAAAAAAGAAGAAAACACATTTTCAAGGGAAATTCCTTCGCACCGAAGTTAGCAGTGGTTTTGCATTCAATTCAGTGGGGCTAGTTGTGAATTGCTCCTTTTTCTTAATTTATGCAAAAGAAAGAGAAGCAAAACTAAGTTTTCTGTGTGAAAAATAAAAGTCACTGGTACATGGAACTTACACGACAAATTCCAGGTGCTTTTGTGGTGACTAGGAGATTGAACATCACAGGTCTTTAATGTGAAAATTAATAGTGTCATTGCGCCAGAGCCTCTTTGAGTGTGAAATGGTGGTTGCTGACCATCAAAAACTGTTGTGACTTTACACGATCTGATCTTCTAACTGCAGATGTTTTATTTTCTTTCCAGTGTATTTGCCTGTTTAACATTTTATCCAGATGGAAGTCGTGCTTTGCAGTGATTTAGCGTTGCCTCCTGTAACAGTGTATGTGCAGATACATCATCTCCAATAGTCTTACCTTGCATTTCAATCATCATTTAGCATAATTAATAAAGTTTATTAAATTTATGCTTTAAATGTGGATTGATCCATGTTCAGATAGAAGGATCAGAAAATGTTATCATTCCTCAAGTATCTAGTGTTATAAAAGAATTACAAAGATATTTAATGCGGAATGCCTCTGTTTAAGAGAAGAATGACCAATGTCCTTTATGATTTATTGATGCTTTTGTGTTGGTTTGAGCATTTCTGGGAAGCAAGGAGAGTTTCACAAGTATTTTAAGGTCAAAGAGGCATTGTAACATCTCATCTGAATTCTAGAGAGAATGTATGCTAACTATTTATTTTATTCACCATATTCATAGTACAGGTTCATATATCTGTGTTTGACAAGAAAAATGAATCCCTGCTCAACAGTAAAACACAATATACTAATTTGGATACTTTATGGTATAATTTTTAACCTTACAAAAACCATGCAGTCTGTTTTCTAGCTGAGCAGATATCCTGTGCATGTAGTATGAAACAAACAAAACAAATATATTTCGTCTTGTTTAACTTAGTCATTGTTTCTGTTGTGGAGCTTAGGTTTGATTCATGCACAAAACCAAAGGTGACATAACCATCCTTGACGTATTTTCTTTAATACACTAGAAAATCGTTAAATCTTCAGTTTCTAGTAAAACAAAGTTTCAAAAATATCATTAAAAATAAGTGAACGTCTAAAGACCTGCAAATATATTTCTGTGGAGAGTTAATTTCAACCTTCTGCTAAAAATGTGCCGGGGGGGGCGGAAATTACTTAGGAAATAACAATAACTTGATATTAAAATAATATTTTTTATTATCTCTCCTCAGAGTGTTATCAAACTGAAGATGCCTCATTAGACAAACAGAATAGTAGCAAAAGCTTTAAACACTATCTTCACCTTATCTCCCTGCTGTGAAAGGGCTCAGAAGTTGGCTAATTTCCAAGAGACACTTAAGCAAAATATACATGAATAAGCAATTAGTGAGCAAGTAACTACTCCTGAACTGTGCTATTTTGTGTGGCAGAAATGCCCTTGTTACAGCAGGAGAGAGAAAAGGGCTGTAATGCAGAATTTCTATAAAATCTCTCTGTAGCATCATACTCATGTCAAACTTTGCCATGCGTGGGTAAATGATCAGCCTAATTATATTTCTTATATCCATCATTGAAGTCTTATTATTTCCTTCTGTTCCCCCATCTGTCTCTGCCCATCTGTTTTCTCTTATGGTCAGCCTGTAAGATCTTTGGGGCAGGGATTGTTTTTTATTTCTATGTACAGCATCTAATTAAGGGGATCCTAGTTTACAACTAGGAATTGGAAGCAGAAGAATAAAACAAATATTTCATAATAGAACTTGCATATGTAAGAAACTGAGCTATCACTTAAAGACCTCAATACTTCAGATTTCAAGCGAAATTAAGGCATTCTCTTGAACGTATACATAACATCTGATGTCTGGTTAACTTGTGTGTTAATTCTGTGTATATTTTTCCTTGTATCAAAAGTGCACAATTCAGCATATATTTGTTCTATCTACAAGTCTGTCAGTGAGTCAGGTTGTCACAGAATTGTATGATTATTGGCATTAAAACATTGTTCCAGAAAACATGAACTGCAAATGGTTCTTTGAGATCTCTCTACCTAGTCTCCAGGTCTTATCTAGTTGCAAGATTCTGGGCAGGATACATTTCCATTTGGTTGCTGCTTTTTTTTGGGGGGGCAGATGTATAAATTCTACTCCTTGCTTCAGTAGGATGGAATTCTGCCTTGAGTCTGGAAGAATTTCTCTTTCTCCTACTTTGACATTATTAAGGTTTCACTGTCCTCCAAAAATGTTAAATCAGTCTGAGGAACAATCTCCTATTCCTCCCTAAAAGAGTCTCATTTAAAGAAATAGTGATGTGGAATTCTTAGAGTGGTTAAGATCTTATGAATAAAATGCCTGTGGAATAAAAACATGAAAATTGATTAAAATATCAAGTTACAACTGTGTTGATGAAAACAATAGAAGGCAAGGGTATTTTTTACATATATACCTATTCTTCATAAAATCAAATTCTTGCTATAATATGTGTATACTGGGTATTTTGGATTTAACTATGCTCTCTACTACCTCATCCTTTGTTGATTTTTGTGTACATGTAATTGCATGAGGTAAAAAAAATATATAGATGATACACAAAATTATTAGGTTTAGGTTTTGCATCATCTGTGACACCTAATTCTTTGTATGTTTGTTAATTTGTAAGCCCTATAGCAACACTCCTAACTTGTCTAATTAGAAACTCACATTTCCCTGTGCATGAATTTCACATACATTTTCTTTTAAATTTCAATGATCATAAAAATGGCAGAGGAAAATTTTAAGGCTAAAAGGGATCATAATGGAAGCAAAAACAGTTGACATTTTGAGTGTATGACAGAGGCATGATTTGTAATCTACATTTTCAAAGTCTGATTAATAGAAAACCAGGTTGTGGAACAGTAAACAAGAAAGCTTAGTCCACTGCAAAGTAATTTTGCTTAGTTTGCCCTTTAGTGAAAGATATAACAAGTCAAATTGCCTTACTTTGGTTTTAGACTGGGCACATCTGTAGGAACACTTACCATGGCTGCTTCAATAATCAAAATATACTGCATGCCTAAGCCCCTGCTATCTAGTGCTGTTGATGTTTAGTAACTATTAATGATGATCCTCTGTTTGTAGTAACCTTGCAAGCATAACCTAGCACCTCTCCTGTGAAGACAGGCTGAGAGAGTTGGGATTGTTCAGCCTGGAGAAGAGGAGGCTCTGGGGTTATCTTATAGCAGCCTTCCAGTATCCAAAGGCGGCCTACAGGAAAGCTGGGGAGGAACTTTTTGGAAGGGTATGTAGTGATAAGACAAGGGGTAATAGATTTAAACTGAAAGAGGGTAGATTTAGATTAGATAAAAGGAAAAAAATTTTTTACAGTGTGGGTGGTGAAACACTGGAACAGGTTGCCCAGAGAAGTTTTGGGTGCCCCATCCCTAGCGGTGTTCAAGGCCAGGCTGGATGAGGCTTTGAGCAACCTGATCTAAGGGAAAGTGTCCCTGCCCATGACAGAGGGGTTGGAACTAGATCTTTAAGGTCCCTTCCAACCCAAACCATTCTATGATTCTATGATTTATATAGCCTTGTCAATTATGTAAGAGCGACTATATATATTATTTCTGTATTACATAGTAATTTTTACATAGGCTTTTACTTTCAATTTTATGAAAACTCCATGAAGATATTTTGGGTTATAGAAGATATTTTATCCAGTCCCAGTTCAGCATTCATTAATAGGGTAAATAAGTGAAAATCAAAAGGCCATGTGTGGAATTGACATATCGTTGTATTGAAGATAACATTGTTAGTAATGGAAAATAGGTGAAATAGATTCACAATTTATGATATATGTCTTTCACCACTGTTCACAAAATCTTATCAGAAAATATATTTATTTTATATTTAAAACAAAGAAAGTGACATAACCTGAGGTATTCCTTTTTTTCCTCAGGTCACGCTGTTTCATGTGGGTACTTACAGGATTCTATTTTCTTTTTTAATCTACCTACTTTTCCATAAATATGTACGAAGTAAATTAAGACTGACAGGTTTTGGGAAAAAAACAACCGAGAAACCCCAAACAATAGAATATCTGCGTTTTAATGTAAGCAGAAAAAAATCTTTGTATTACATGTAAACACAAGACATTCCCTGGTGAGCTATATTTTCCAGAAAGAAAAATATAGATATTTTTAGGCATCTGTATTTTTTACTTAGAAGTTTGGAAAAACAAACAAACAAACAAAAAACAAAAAACAAAAACCCACATCATTTTAATCCTCCTTTAAGAAAGAGAGAAAGACAGAAGTAAGACCAGTAATTGCCTGTGATATTTTTTTTTTTATTATTTATTTCAATTTAACAAAGGAAAATGGTTCATACCATTCTCTTATAGGTGAATTTTGAGTTTATACCTAGTGAAATGTAATTGATTAGAGATAAAATAAACAACTGAAAATTATTCTTTCTTCTTCTCGCTTTCTGAAGCTCTGTATCTAGCAGTGCATTCTAGCCATGTTAATCATGATGGATGCTATACAGAGTGACTCAAAGGAATCAAACCTGTAATAATTAATTCAAGATGCTGAAGTCGTAAACTAACTGCGAATAATTTATTTCACTTCAATGTATGATTTGTTGATGAATAATCATGAACTATCTGGAATTCATTAGCTTATAAATATTTATGAACAACTATTGTCTCTGTATGTTTCATGATTCCATGTCTATTTAAACTCCTCCAGAGGAAGTAGAAAGACATGTACTTGCAAAGAGGGAAGCTGAAGAAAGATGAATCACAAAGATTTCTAGTTACTTCGAGAATGTTATTTCAGAAGTGACAAAATTTAGCAGTGTATCAGTTCATTTCTCTGAGGTGATTATGTGAACAGAAATACAAATATTAGGCCATAATAAAGCAACAGACTTACAGAAAAAAACTACCTTAATACTCTGATTTTTCATATATTTGTACATTGACAAATTGTAATGGGATAATTTGACTTCAAAACTTGATGTATTGATGGCAGCAACCTGAAAATTGAGAATGAAAGTTTCAAGGATGTGAAACTGAATTTCTAGGAGCCAATTTGTTTCTGATGTAAGGTATGTCCATGTGTCACTTCATTGCCTAGTGCGTTGTCACTCCCAACCAGGGTGAGATTGTTGTTTGTTTAAAGTTGTACTACAGAACTCACATCTTTTCATGTCATGTCCTTGCCAATTATTTTAAATGTCTCATTAAAAAATTCTTCAGTTTTTCCCATCAGATAAATGTCCTCTTTGACTACATACAAATACCTAAATCCCTTTAGCAGCATTTAAGAGTGTAAAATCTGTTTACATTTCATATGTTATCTGGCTGCACTCCTCTAAAAAAATGAAAACAAAGTTTAATCCTTAAGCAATTGCAAGAATTATTTTGGTGGCTCGCAAAGTGTTTATCCGGGGGGAAAAAAAATCAGTACTATTTACTTTCACTGTGGTGAAACATTAAATCACTTCAGTGAAATGTCAAATTAACTTTTTTTTTCTTATTCTTAATAGCACATATGAACACATGAGAAATCAAGTTTGATATTGCAAGTTTTGCAAAAAGTTGTATATTTTACTTCTAAGCCCTAACCCCTCTTTCTTTAAGAAGGAGGGTAGGGTAGCAGCATCCTGACTAGGGTTAATGAGGAGCTTAACGATCTCTCGCTCTGACAAAGAGTCCCCTGGCAGCAGCTGCTGTAAAAGGAGAGGTTCTGGTATCAGGTGAGGAGCATTTGTGGAAGAATCATGAAAGGAGGATTTTTGTGGAGAGGGAAGTTAACTTAAGAAGGTCATAGGGAAGAGTGAGGAATGGTTGCCAGATGTCTCGTTCAGATTTTGGTCTGCCGTTCAAGAGAGAGGAGGTGTCTGGACTGATTCTGTTTATTTCTGAAGGGCAAGTGGTGGCAAAGGTGCCAGCAGCGAAGGCATGCTATACTAAAGTGTTGAGTAACCTAAGGAGCGTGTTATTTGTAATTTCCTGCCTCTCTGGGAGAGGAAAGATAATAAATGCAGTATGCCAGCTATGACCTATGGGCCCTTCTGCCTGCTTCAGGTACTGGTATTCCCGAGTGCTCCTCAATCCGGGGTACAGCTTCTCCTGATGATGAAATTATGGACATCTACCTGTTACTGTGCATATCTGCTGGTTCTGGATATGATCACCAGCTGCAGGTGTGAAGAAGATATATGCTGTGTTTTTTGGAAAGATGAGGTACTGTTGCTACAGTTTAACCATGATAAATGCAAAGATCTGCTGAGATGACACAGGTAGTGCAGAAGTGCTGTGGGTGTTGACTGTCCTCTTCTGCCAGTGTGCCTGAGCTGGAAGAGCTTCTCCACAGCTCTTCAGGATATGGTGCAGGGAGCCTTGAACAGCTGTTGGTGAGTGATGAAGTGTCCTCTGAGTTAGCAAAGTTAGCAATGTCTGTCCAAGAGGGCTTTTAGCAATTTCTATATTGTTTCCTACTACTGTGAGCAAACGGTATTTGTTTCCTGTGTTTCTATAAGGACTCTTAATTTGTCCTTTCTTCAGTCTTTTCTTGTCCCAGATAACTGTATGTAAAAGCTGTTTCTGGTCTTTTTAATGTTGATCTTCAGCACTTTCCCTGTCTTAGTAGACTGTCTTTTATGCTCTATTATCTGGTATCTCTGCTAGGTGCCTTCAGTACTTAACAAGGTAAACTCTGAATAGATGGATTTTTTTTTTTCTATATATATATTAATTTTTCTTTTTGGTATTAGTTGCCATTTACGCCAGTAGTGGAAATAGAACTTCAAAGACATATTTAGAACTTCTAGAATAAAGATGATTTCCCTTAAAACTTTTCCAGCTGAACTTTTTTTTCCTGAAGAAAGACAATGCAATTATTTCTAGTTAATCATCGCTTCCTGAATGTTTATAACAATTCTGTTAAGACCAGTATCTGTGCCAAAGAACGTCACTGTCAATGTGTGATTAAAATTTTATGTTACTGCTAAAGGAGTCTTCACAGATGGATGGTTATGAAATTCATGGGAAGTACCTGTAAACAGAAATGAAAACATTTGTTTTGGTTAGCAAACGCTATTTTTTTTAGATTTTTATGAGTTTCTAAAATACTTTTAAAATACTCTGAGTGAGGAAACTACTATGCCTAAATTTTAGGATTGTTTGAGCCACATATACTTTTCCTGAAACTTTTGCCTGCTGGGCCATGCAGGGATACTTAAAAAGTTAGTGTACATCTGTGGATGTACCTTTTATTAAGGGTTTGTATAATGTGATTGTGACAAGAGCTGAAGTCTAGCTACCCTACTACTTCCTTACTACTTTTAGAGACTGAAAAGAAAAGGAGTAAGTTTGGGGGTCGTGGAGGGAGTAAAGGATGTTATGAGGATACTTAGATATATTTATTTAGAAATATTTAGGAGTTTTTTAGGAAAAAAAAAAACACAAAAAGAAACAATGAATGAGACTCGTGATGAAAAGCAAAAGGAAAGAAAATTCACTTTTGAATCTAAGATTTTTGTACCGGTTTTGGCTGGGCTAGGGTTAACTTTCTTCATAGTAGCTTGTATGGGGCTATGTTTTAGTTTGTGACCAAAACAGTGTTGATGACACAAGGATGTTTAGATGTTACTTAACAGTGCTTACACTGTGGCAAGGCCTTTTCTGTTTCTCACACTCCCCTGCCAGCAAGTAGGATGGAGGCTCACAAGAAAGTGGGAGGAGACACAGCTGACCCCAACTGACCAAAGCGATATCCCATACCATATAATGTCATGCTCAGCTATAAAAGCTGGGGGAACAGGGATGTTGAGAGTTATGGCATTTGTCTTCCCAAGTAACTGTTGTGCATAATGGAGCCCCCGCTTTCCTGGGAATGGCTAAACACCTGCCTGAAGATGGGAAGTAATGAGTGAGTCTCTTGTTTTGTTTTGCTTTTTGCACAGCTTTTGTTTTACCTTTTAAACTATCTTTATCTCAACCTATGAGTTTTCTCGCTTTTATCTGTCTGATTCTCTCCCCCATCCCACCAGGGCAGAGGGAATGAGCAAGCGGCTGTGTGGGGCTGAGCTGTCTACTGAGGTTAAACCACAACTGCAAAAATGGCTAAACTAACCTGAAAACAGAAAGATATCCAAGATTGTAGACTGATTTGCTTTCACAGTGGCTGGTTGAATTCGTTGCTTAGAAGAACACAAAGCAGCATAGAAGTGGCTTGGCATTTTCAGTCTGTGGGCAGGAAAACTACGTATTGGGGGGTAAGGGAGGAGGAGACAAACAGATTTATTTTTTTTTAAGCATCAAGAGTCTGAAATAAAAAAATAATTAGTCTCAGCTGCAGAAAGTGATTTCAGACTTGCCTTCTCCTCTGCCAGTCTTTACTCTGTCAGGACACTTTTCTATGATTCTTCTTACTGCTTTCTAAATTGGTAAATTTCAGGATTTGTTTTTTGGTTGAAGTGGTGGTTTCTCATCTTTTTAAAACATGGCTGCAAAAGATAAATTTTAATTATAACTCATTTACCTGAAGCTTTCATGTTTATCAATCTATAATGCCTCACTACAAATCATTTAAACTCCTATTTGTATCGCTTTAATAAATACTTCAGTAGTGTATCCTGAGTACTTATTAACTTAATTTTTGATGATGTCATAAGTTAGTCTCAAAGCTGTCTTCAAGACAGCTGGAGGTTAACAATATTGTTATGTATGGCTCATAAGTATATTGCTTTAGGGTTAAGTTTTTTACAGGTGAAAATAATTCTCATTTTCTAGATAGATTTCATAGAGCTAATGAAGAGTTGAGACAAATTTAAAGCTAAGAAAATGAGGACAGTAGAATCTGTGGGTGATTATTGCTGTTGAAAAGCCATCCAGTCATTTGACATGCTGAATATCACTTTAAGTAACTTAGTCCATCTCAAGTTTAAGAGTTTCTGATCCTGGGCCAGAGTTTACAGGACTTGGACACTTGAGGTTTTCACTAGAGGCTTAGAAGCTCTTCAGAATCCCACTAGGCTCTTATTTGCACTTACCTGAAATCTGTAAAAACTCCAGCAGTTAGAATAAACTGCACCAAAGCGTTTGCATTGTTTAGCCAAACCTCTTGAGGAAAACCCATTTGAAGAGAAAGGAAGGCTGCAGGAGGACTAAAAGAAGGCTTAGGAGGAGAGCTTCAAAAGAGTCTTTTCTTTTCCACTTTAAAAGTACCTTTAAAGTAATTATGTTATGTACCAGCAAAAAAGCAGGCATATGCTGTGAAAATTGCTTATTTCCCTGATTGTACCTGTCTTTTTTCTGTCCTTGACCTCCTTCTTCTACCTTAGCTTTGCTGAATATGTTCACTCCTCTTATCCTGAGGTTGCAAACTCTGTGTCACAGAACCATATCTATATAGCTTGCTCCAAATTTTACATGATTTTGAGTCATACTCTAGAGGTCAGTTCAAACGCCTTTTAGAGAAAAGCTGTCACCTTGGGGACACAAAGTTGTTTTGTTCACTTCCTAAAACTCAACTTTCTGGAAAATTATTGTAATTTCAATGTACTTGATCTTGAATACAATTTGAGGCAGAAGAACTTGCTTTTTTTTCTTGATTGATACCTTCTTGGAATTGGGGCATGTATAAGTGATCAGTCATCTATCATGACTTTCCACTATGGTTTTGGTTTTTGCTGGTGTTGTGTTTTTTTTTGTCAGGCAAGAACTGGAAGTTGAGACCCAATGGGTGAAGGACCCAGGTGAGACTGGGACAATTGAGGCCCTGTTGGTGCCAGGGCCTTGGCACCACGTTCTGATAAATCTTCATGATAATGATAGCAGGAACACTGAGGTGTTCCAAGTAGCCCTCCATGGCCATTGCCCTTGCCCTCTGGACAGTTTTCACAGTTACCAGCTTTACTGGGTAAGGTTTCCGTGCTATCTCTTGTCTGTACTGTAGGACATAGCTCATCCATCAGTCAGATGCTACAAACTCTGTTATAGAGGGGAAGTGTGCTAAGTCATGTGCTAAGCAAAGTCTTTACTGAGATAGTGTCAGAACAGCATGTTGAGCGCACGAGTGCTGTATGATTGGCTGATTAAGTATTTCAGCCCAGGAGTCTGGGATCTGTGGATGACACACATACACACCACCACCACCACACCCACTCCACCTGTCCTGCCAAAGGAAAAAAAAAAAAAAAGAGGGCAGGAAAATATGATGTAACTTTGGATTATAAAAACTTTCAAGTAGGACTTCAACAGAAGGCTTTTTAATGAGATAAGGATAAAAAATGCAGGACAATACATACGAGGAGTATACGTAGGAGTATAGCAGAAAATTGCTCTTATATGTCATAAATATAGTTCTCACAAACAGAATATCACAAAATTCTGTCTGGATATTTGCCTATTTAAACTCTTTAGGACTATCGAGAGGCACAAGTCTCTGTCTCCAGTGCAAAAATAGCATGCTACTCATTTCCTTCTGACTTGACACCACAAAGCCCATGTCCTCAAGGATCAATAACACTGTGTCCAGCAGAGTGGAAATATCAATGAATATTAGTTGGCTGGGGCTCACACTTGTCTTTATCTCCTTTAGATAAATTAAGAGCATGTCTCCTTTCTTTCTGTAACTGAGGACTGCAATTGCAACTCAACACAAACTTACTGTCAAGATGCTGCTTGGTTGCTACAGGCTGCTCACATTTCCAGCCTGTAGTCAGAAAGGGTTTGCAGTGAGGGGAAAGACATGGGAAAGACACTATATTACTCAAATTAAGACCTTACCTCTGTCACCTTGGCTATCAGCAGTTGAAGTTTCTCATGAACAAGGGAAATGTATCCTTCTGTTGGTTTAAACTGGTACGTGTGTCTGCCTGCTTGTTAAAAGAAATTTCATGTTGTCAGTCCATGATGCAAATGCTTATAAAATTCACTGGCTTACTGGGTAGGGTGAATTTTAACCCATCTGAAATCTTCAATACTTTGACACTGTAAAATCCTAGACAGTAGAAATAGTGTAACCTCAAGTACTGTTAGTATAACTAATGTTTTATGTTGTTTAACTTCATTATACATCTGTATAACTTCAACTTCACAATACTTCTCATGAAAATCATGGATAGTTCCTTGGGACAAGACCTACAGAATGTTTTTAAGCTATCAGTTATTTCAACATTGTGCACACAACTGGTTAGAAAGACATAATGCTGATTGAAAATATCTATTTATTTTTTCTTCAGTGTCTCTGCCTCTGAGGAAATGTCTTATTTTTTGTAGTGCTTAGCAGCCTGATTCGTGACTATCACGGTGGGAAGCAGGCTTTGATGCAAGACTAATGAAATCAAATTTATCCTGTTGAAACATATTAGAAGTCGGTAAATTTATAATCTAACAATTTGAGACTCTGTTAAAGGCTTACCAACGCACTCACTCATCCTCTAGACTTCTAAGTGGGTGAATATCTATTTAAATTCTATAGAGTTTTTAAAAAGCAAAGTCTTAAATGTAGAGGTCGCTATTTTCTGCAGGGATTTCTCAAAGGAGAGAAATGATCAAATCTGTTCTGCTCCTTGTTTTACAAAATAATTGATCACCTGCTGGTAACTGAAGCTTCACTTATTTTGTAAGTAGGGCTTTGTAAAGCCCTAGAGAAATCCTGTAACTGTGGTCTTGGTTTGGTTTTTGTTTGGTTCAGTTTTTGATTGTTTTTACATTGTTGTCAACATTTTCCCCTTAAGTGCCCCAGAAAAATGGCTAAAGGGGGGGGGGGGGGGGGGGGGGGGGGGGGGGGGGGGGGCGGGGAAGAAGGGATAATGAACTGCAGGGCAAAGCACTGAGTGTTTTCGCACACTCAAGGACCGTACATTATGAAATATGCTTTTTTTAATGCACCAAATACTACAAACACTGGGGTTTTAAGTGTATAAGTAGCCATGCTACTTATATAATTAACATAAAACATTTGTTTTGCTAGATATATATGATAAGATAAAAAAAAGAGATACATAAATGAAGCTTAGCAGGGAGGCAGGGAGCAGAAAAGTTAAGGAAGCATGAAAGTGAAATTTCACACAAACAGTGACTTACCTACTGTTTTTGTCACAGATCGTCATTATTGACATATCAGCAATTATGCATTGCTTACAGCCATAGAGTTAGTAAACATGAAAGATATCATACCAGAGAGGCTTCGCTGCTGCTATAGGGTTAGTTTCAAGGGTTGCACTTGCACAATCCAAAGAGAATTTTCAATTTTTTTTTCATTTCAATGAATATTTGGATAAAGAGGATGTTTGTTGTTTGTTTTTTTTCCCCCTAATACTCATCTGTCAGAAAACAGGTGATCCCAACAAAAGCAGGATCAGTACTGAACTTAACTGGAAAGGAGTGAGACACGTGGCAATAAAATGTTAACAGAATTTTGAAGATTCTTTTAATACTATATTTAAAATAGCAGTAGCCCCTTAAGAAGAAGATATTTACTAGGGGCCTTGATATGCAGATGTACTATCTGGACCCTAGAAATCATCTTTTCCAGCTAGTTGTTGCACCTGTAAAAAGCTGCAATTAGGCTGCTAACAAGAATTTATTTATGATCCTTTGATCTTTTATCCGTGAAATCCCTGTAAACATGGATTCATCAAATGTAATCCTCTATACATCCAGTTAAAGCAAAATACCTATAGCAGAAGTTCTAATAAAGAATTTGTGTGCCTCTTCCGACCACTTATTAAGATATGCTTGTTCCTAAAAGGAATAAAATTGAAAGTTTTTGTTGTCTTCTGCTATGGAAAAGTAATGATATCTTTCCCCTGTGCCTATATTTTAAGGTTACTATAAAGTCAGATTTGAGTTGGAAAAATGAGGTCAACTTCTTGTCAAAAGCAAACCTGGTTTCTTAATCTTTACTGCCAAAATCTTTCACTAGAAATGTTTCATTTTGTTTTCTAAAGTTATAATTGTGCCACCTCCACAAACTCCTACACCCTAGCCCTCACTCCTGGGGTTTAATGACATTAATCACTGTTAAAATGGAAAGTACAGCCAAATGACACCAGTCTTGATGAAGAAAAATCATATGGTGTAGACAGACAGTATTTAGCTTGATGGAAAATTGCACAGTAATCCCTTTGGCCTCTAGTTTTAAAATTGCTGTTTTGATGTTGGTGTAGTGTCTGCTTTCTGGAAAGCATAAAGTGAAGGTTTTTTTATTGATGTTTGACTTTGCTGATGTTGCTATTAGGGGCTATCATTCTGCAGAACATAAATTGTATGTGTGGCTGCAGACTAATACAATTACTTTCATTCATTAGATTACAAATCTCTTAGAAGAAATAGCACTGATATTTTCCAGCAACTACAATTCAAATAAAGCTCGGTTTTTATTGGTCCAATAGTACAACTTTAGCTTGAGGCTTGATTTCTGCTGGGAGTGGTGCTCTCAGGTCATTGCACAAAATAAGTAATGATTTGTTATCCTTTAATATGCATGACCAAGAACTCTCCTAAGAGGAAACGTACTGGGAAGGGAGAATTCTATTTAGCAGAAATTAGTGGGACAGAAAGGTAAGAAACATAAATACTGCTTATGTTAAATTTGATTTACTGAAGTATTTGGTGTACAAAACTGTGTGAAACATTCAAAGCAATTTGAGCATCAGGGAGTCCGTGAAGATGAACCTTAAAACTCTGCTTAAGTAGACTGCAGGCAAGAACAGTATCAACTCTATCAGTTTCATAAAATCATAGAATGGTTAGGGTTGGAAGGAACCTTAAAGATCATCTAGTTCCAATCCACCTGCCATGGGCAGGGACATTCTCCACTACACCAGGTTGCTCAAAGCCTCATCCAACCTGGCCTTGAACAACTTCCAGGGATGCGGCATCCACAACTTCTCTGGGCAACCTGTTCCAGTGCCTCACCACCAAAAAATTTCTTCCATATCTCTGATCTAAATCTACCTTCTTTCAGTTTAAAGCTGTTACCCTTTCTCCTATCACTACATGCCCTTGCAAAAAATCCGTCGCCAGCTTTCTTGTAGGCCTCCTTTAGCTACTGGAAGACGGCTAGGTCTCCCCAGAGCCTTCTGTTCTTCAGGCTGAAGAATTCCAACTCTCTCAGCCTGTCTTCGTAGGGGAGGAGCTCCAGCCCTCGGATCATCTTCGTGGCCCTCCTCTGGGCTCACTCCAGAATCTCCATGTCCTTGTGTTGGCGGCCCCAAAGCTGAGCTCAGTATTCCGGGTGGGGTCTCAGGAGAGCAGAGTAGAGGGGCAGAATCACCTCCCTCAACCTGCTGGCCACACTTCTTTGAATGCAGCACAGGATATGGAATTCTGGGTTGCAGTATGCAGCAGCTAGCTTGGCTTTTGCTCAAACCAAAATACATGCTTATGGCTTTAACCATGGTGTGTGCACGTGTGGGAATGGCAGCTGCTTTGTACTGCCAAAACATGGGGATGAGCCTTTATGAACAAGCTCCTACCTTCTGTGAAAATATGCGTGGGAGAATCTGAGTAACAATAAAACATGGAACTGGCATGACAAAGCTACATAGGTTCTCCTACTTGGCTAGTAGTTTATCCGAGGTTTGCTGATCCTGCTTGCCAAGTATGTGAAGGCATCATCGAGAGGAGACACAGTTGAATCCCATGGATGTCTACCATCTGATAAACCTTCCCAGCGCTGAGAGCATGACCATTTTTCGTGTTATGTTGCTACTGATACATCAAACGCACACTGCTTGTATTTGTGTGCTGAAGTTTGGGGGTTTAATGCAGAAATATGCAATTTTACCATCCACAGTAATTGGTTGTATAAGCTAAGTGTAGTTGCCATGGAATCCTAATGAAAAGAAACATTGCTGACACTTCTTACTCCCCTTACTTGCCTGTTCCTTTGTTTAATTTTTTCCATGTTCTGAGACTGAGGTGAATAGATGACCATTAAAAAATAATCTTCCTTGTGATATTATTATCCAGTTTAGTATGCAGATGATTAGATAAAGTTCTGACCTGAAATAGGGAAAAGAACATATAAAATAAGACTAATTTTTTGCTAAATGTCTTTTTTCCACCATTGGCGTAATTATGGATAAAAGAAACAAAAAGCAACTGGCATCCATTTTTGTGAAGAAGGAATGGTATTTACTGGGGAAAAAATAATACTTAAATGTACCTATTTATTTCTTCATCTTTGGATTTACCAATACTTCTATTTATACAGTGTGGAGAATCCTATTATTTGGGCCCTGTGAGATACATAATTTGATAAGTAGCTTACACTGACTGTTGTAGGAACTCTTTTTTTTTTTGACTGCTGTAATACTGTTTGTCTTAGCCAACAGTGATGGGCGCTACTACATATATTAAATGTTATATTAGGTCACAAGATTTTGTGAAGTATAACCTTCAAAGGAAACATTTATTCATATGTGCACATAGTCATTTGTTCTTTAAAATCCTTTATAATTTTGAAATAATGGTATCTCATACACTTAAGCAATAAAGAATAAAATGGTAAGGACTTTTTTTTTTTGTGATATATCTGTAAGGGCAAATCCTTACTAAAAATTCTCTATCATTAAAATGAAATTCTGTCACTTGACTGGAGACTAGTATGTCAAGCTCAAACCAAAGAGCAGCCAGATAAATACCTTCACTTTTTGGTCTTTGGTAGGTTTTAAGTCCAACTTACCGTCTTGCTTGTGATGCAACTAAAATAGAAAGCTTTCAATGTACTAAGTTAAAGTTGCTGGAACAACTGATAAATATTTCTGCACTCACAAGGAAGGAGACAAAGATTATACTTTTAGTCTTTAGTCATAGGAGAATGGAATTATGTTGGTTTTAATTGTTGGTTTTGTGGTTTTCTGTTTTGTGGTTTTTATTTTCTTTTAAACTGACTTGCTTTGTTGGCAATAAAGCTCATTTTTCTTTTAAAGTGGTTACAAGACTGCTCTTCCAAAGGCTTTCATCTCTTAATTCAATTTCCAAATTTTCTCAATAGGCTCTAAACCACCAACCAAACCAAATTGTTGCTGCCTGATGTAGTCAGTCCACCTTGACTGTCATTCAATTATAAATTTTTCAACAGTATTACTGTCTAAATATTTATCTAATTCTGTTCCCTCAAGGAAAGGCTCACTTTAATGACTACGCTGCAGGGGATTTGGTCTCATGCACTTACTATTTATTGGGGTTTTTTTAGTATAAAGGTGATGCTCTTTCCAGATATAATAGAACTTTCTCTGTCATAAAACTTGAATCAAATTCAACTATTTAGTTTTTAGAAGTGAAAAGTAAGAGTTTATGTATTAAAAACCCTGACACATATTGATTTGTTTTTCCAGTTTATCAACAGTTTGGCCTATCTGTTGCCTAATGTTAATTGTTTAATGTGTTAACAATTAATTAACCACTTTCTGAAATATTTTTAGATGTTTCTGGCTATATATTTTGTTCTTCATTGGAACTGTCATTTTCAGGATCTACCTAAATATTTATCAACATGAATGCTTCTCCTGACCAAATAATTTTTCCTTCCCTGTTCCTAAACTTCATGTTCTGTTTTCCCCAGATTTCTTCATCTATGTTACTCAGTTCAGTTACAGCACAGAACACTCTTTTCGGTGAAGACTCAGAGAAGCACACCTTTAAATAGCTTTTTCTTCAGAGGACCAAATAGACTTATTTTTAAGTAATTTATTTCTTAGAAATCTTTTCAAATGATCACTTAAAAATAATACTAAAAAAATATTAGATTTTTCTTATGAGTTCCACCTCTCTGACATGCTTCCTCTGGTCAATGGATTAGAGAATGAAATTCCTACTCATATTCAGTGTTTTCTCTCAGAGACCTTGGCCATGTATTTTCTGATGAACATATCTCTCTCTGTTCTTCTCCCGAACAATGGTAAAGCTTCAGCAGGAAGAAGAGAGGGGATATCTCCTGCTGTTTGTGAACAGAGAAGGTCTTGTGGGAGATGTGAAGGTTGGAGGATGCCTGGGGCTTAGTGACCACGAGATAATAGAATTCTCAATTCTAGGGGAAGTTAGGAGGGGGAACACTAAAACGGCCAAGCTGGACTTTGGGAGAGCTGACTTTGGGCTGTTTAGAAGTCTGGTTAACAAAGTCCAATGGGAGACAGCTCTCAAGGGTAAGGGGGCGCAGGAGGGATGGTTACTATTCAAAAAGGAAATTCTGGAGGCACAGGAGCGAGCTGTCCCTGTGTGCCGGAAGTTGAGCCGCCGGGGTAGAAAACCAGCTTGGATAACAAAGGAGATTTGGGAACAACTCAAAAGAAAAAGGGATGTCTACAAGTCTTGGAAGAATGGGCAGGCATCCAGGAATCAATACAGGGAGGAAGTTAGGGCATGTAGGGAGATAATCAGGGAGGCAAAAGACCAATTGGAACTTAGACTAGCCAGCTCCGTAAGGGACAACAAAAAGTCTTTCTATAAATATATTAATAACAAAAGGAGGGCTAAAGATCACCTCCAGCCCCTACTGGACTCAGGGGGTATGTTAGTCACTAGGGATGAAGACAAGGCTGAGGTCCTTAATGCCTTCTTTGCCTCAGTCTTTAATAATAAGGTCAGCAGTTCCCAGGTGAGCTGGCCTTCGGTGTCTGAGTGCGGGGAGGGAGAGCAGATCGAAGCTCCTGTGATCCCAGAGGAACGGGTCAAGGATCTGCTCCTTCGGCTGGATGCCCACAAGTCTATGGGGCCTGATGGTATCCACCCGAGAGTCCTGAGAGAGCTGGCGGATGTCATTGCCAAACCCCTGTCCATTATCTTTGGGCAGTCTTGGCTCACTGGGGAAGTTCCGCTGGACTGGAGGCTGGCGGATGTTACCCCCATTTACAAAAAAGGGCGGAAGGAGGATCCGGGGAACTACAGGCCTGTCAGTCTGACCTCGGTGACGGGCAAAGTCATGGAACAGGTTATCTTGAGTGCTATTAATGAGCACATACAGGTTAACCGGGTGATCAGGCCCAGTCAACATGGGTTTATGAAAGGCAGGTCTTGCCAATCAAACCTGATCAACTTCTATGACAGGGTGACCCGCCTGGTTGACGAGGGAAGGGCTGTGGATGTAGTTTTCCTGGACCTCAGTAAAGCCATTGATACAGTTTCTCATAGTGTTCTGGTGGAGAAACTGGTAACTGCTGGCCTGGATAGGCACACCCTCCTTTGGGTTAAAAACAGGCTGGATGGCCGGACCCAAAGAGTGGTGGTAAATGGGGCTAAATCCGGCTGGAGGCCGGTCACCAGTGGGGTTCCCCAGGGCTCAGTGCTGGGTCCAGTTCTGTTTAACATCTTTATCAATGACCTGGATGAGGGGATTGAATGTACCCTCAGTAAATTTGCGGACGACACCAAGCTGGGAGGCTGTGTCGATCTGCTCGAGGGTAGGGAGGCTCTTCAGAGGGATTTGAACAGACTGGATCGTTGGGCTGAGGCCAATGGCATGAGCTTTAATAAGGCCAAGTGCAGAGTCCTTCACTTGGGGTATAAAAACCCCAAGCATCGCTATAGGCTCGGGGAGGAGTGGCTGGAGAGCTGCCTGGCGGAAAAGGACCTGGGGGTGTTGGTTGACTACCGGCTTGATATGAGCCAGCAGTGTGCCCAGGTGGCCAAAAAGGCCAATGGGATACTGGCGTGTATCAAGAATAGTGTGACCAGCAGGAGCAGGGAAGTGATCCTGCCCCTGTACTCGGCACTGGTGAGGCCGCACCTGGAATATTGTGTCCAGTTTTGGGCCCCTCGCTTTAAGAGAGATATTGAGCTCCTGGAGCGAGTCCAAAGAAGGGCAACTAAACTGGTCAAGGGGCTGGAAAATAAAACTTATGAGGAGCGGCTGAGGGAGTTGGGGCTGTTTAGCCTGGAGAAGAGGAGGCTGAGGGGAGACCTGATTACGACCTATAAATACTTGAGAAAAGATGGTGGGGAGGTAGGGGAAGGGCTCTTTACATTAGTGATGGGTGATAGAACAAGAGGAAATGGGCATAAGCTTAGTCAGGGGAGATTCAGGTTGGATGTTAGGAAGTATTTCTTCTCTGAAAGGGTTGTCAGCCACTGGAATAAGCTGCCCAGGGAGGTGGTTGAGTCCCCATCCCTGGATGTGTTTAAGAATAGGGTGGATGATCTACTTGAGGATATGGTTTAATGGGGATTAGGGATGGTTGGACTCGATGATCTCTAAGGTCTTTTCCAACCTAGAAATCTATGAATCTATGAATCTCTTCTCATGTACTAAAAAACTCACCTACAACAGATGGGCACCATTCTCCTTGCCTTGAGAAGGGCTTGAATTTGTGTCACCTCCTTCCTAAAGGAAGTTATGTAGACTGGTTGAGATCACTGATTTCTCTGGTTGGGGTTTCAAGAGAAGAAACCAGCTAATTTCTCTTTCAGAGACCTAGATGCTCCTTCTGAAGAGTATGGATCCTAGAAGACCAGGATATCTTTTTGCACTTGAACAGAGCACACATGACCCTAAGACAATGTAGGTTTTCGTGCGTAATTTTCTTCAGTATTTCTTACTGATTATCTTTAAATCCCAGTTGGAGATCACTTACTCACAGAGTCTCCCTGTCCATGATAGAGGTTTAGGGTTCCAATTTAGCAACCAGTGCACTAAAACTATAAGCTCTTAAATGCTGAAGTGCTATAATAACATGTTCTTAATACATTTATTGCTGCTTACCTCGATTTTTATGAAGGAAGAACCTTCTCCCTCTATGCTTTTTTGCTTTCCCGCATGAGTAACATATAGACCATGCTTTTTAATACACAATCTCCAATCTACTTATACATTAATATTGGCAGAAGTACCACTGTAAAGGGCGTGTGGCAGGCCTTTGTCTCTCTAGGGCTTTAGGAAGGTGACCCAAATGAGAACAGGTACAGACCTTTATTCCTGTTGTAAACTCACACTTTCTTACATTTACCAATGTCATCTCTCACACTGCCTGTATGACTTTCTGCAATTCTCATTTCTTTCATCTACTGGAACATCTATTAACTGCAGTACTAGATGCTTCTGGAAAATTCAGCAAAGACAAAGATGTTAGTCAAGATTGCCAGCAGCTTCTCAGTTTTCCTAAGCTTATTAGATGGTTGAAGAATCATAGAATCATACAATGGTTATTGTTGGAATGGACCTCAAAGATCATCTAGTTCCAGCCATGGGCAGGGACGCTTTCCCATAGATTCATAGATTCATAGATTTCTAGGTTGGAAAAGACCTTAGAGATCATTGAGTCCAACCATCCCTAATCCTCATTAAACCATATCCTCAAGTAGATCATCCACCCTATTCTTAAACACATCCAGGGATGGGGACTCAACCACCTCCCTGGGCAGCCTATACCAGTGGCTGACAACCCTTTCAGAGAAGAAATACTTCCTAACATCCAACCTGAATCTCCCCTGACTAAGCTTATGCCCATTTCCTCTTGTTCTGTCACCCATCACTAATGTAAAGAGTCCTTGGCCTACCTCCCCACCATCTTTTCTCAAGTATTTATAGGCCGTAATCAGGTCTCCCCTCAGCCTCCTCTTCTCCAGGCTAAACAGCCCCAACTCCCTCAGCCTCTCTTCATAAGTTTTATTTTCCAGCCCCTTGACCAGTTTAGTTGCCCTTCTTTGGACTCGCTCCAGGAGCTCAATATCTCTCTTAAAGCGAGGGGCCCAAAACTGGACACAATATTCCAGGTGCGGCCTCACCAGTGCCGAGTACAGGGGCAGGATCACTTCCCTGCTCCTGCTGGTCACACTATTCTTGATACACGCCAGTATCCCATTGGCCTTTTTGGCCACCTGGGCACACTGCTGGCTCATATCAAGCCAGTAGTCAACCAACACCCCCAGGTCCTTCTCCGCCAGGCAGCTCTCCAGCCACTCCTCCCCGAGCCTATAGCGATGCTTGGGGTTTTTATACCCCAAGTGAAGGACTCTGCACTTGGCCTTATTAAAGCTCATGCCATTGGCCTCAGCCCAACGATCCAGTCTGTTCAAATCCCTCTGAAGGGCCTCCCTACCCTCGAGCAGATCGACACAGCCTCCCAGCTTGGTGTCGTCCGCAAATTTACTGAGGGTACATTCAATCCCCTCATCCAGGTCATTGATAAAGATGTTAAACAGAACTGGACCCAGCACTGAGCCCTGGGGAACCCCACTGGTGACCGGCCTCCAGCCGGATTTAGCCCCATTTACCACCACTCTTTGGGCCCGGCCATCCAGCCAGTTTTTAACCCAAAGGAGGGTGTGCCTATCCAGGCCAGCAGTTACCAGTTTCTCCACCAGAACACTATGAGAAACTGTATCAAAGGCTTTACTGAGGTCTAGGAAAACTACATCCACAGCCCTTCCCTCGTCAACTAGGCGGGTCACCCTGTCATAGAAGGTGATCAGGTTTGATTGGCAAGACCTGCCTTTCATAAACCCATGTTGACTGGGCCTGATCACCCGGTTAACCTGTATGTGCTCATTAATAGCACTCAAGATAACCTGTTCCATGACTTTGCCCGTCACCGAGGTCAAACTGACAGGCCTGTAGTTCCCCGGATCCTCCTTCTGCCCTTTTTTGTAAATGGGGGTAACATCCGCCAGCCTCCAGTCCAGCGGAACTTCCCCAGTGAGCCAAGACTGCCCAAAGATAATGGACAGGGGTTTGGCAATGACATCCGCCAGCTCTCTCAGGACTCTCGGGTGGATACCATCAGGCCCCATAGACTTGTGGGCATCCAGCCGGAGGAGCAGATCCTTGACCCGTTCCTCTGGGATCACAGGAGCATCGATTTGCTCTCCCTCCCTGCTCTCAGACACCGAAGGCCAGCTCACCTGCGAACTACTAACCTTATTATTAAAGACTGAGGCAAAGAAGGCATTAAGGACCTCAGCCTTGTCCTCATCCCTAGTGACTAACGCACCCCCTGAGTCCAGTAGGGGCTGGAGGTGATCTTTAGCCCTCCTTTTGTTATTAATATATTTATAGAAAGACTTTTTGTTGTCCCTTACGGAGCAGGCTAGTCTAAGTTCCAATTGGGCTTTTGCCCCCCTGATTATCTCCCTACATGTCCTAACTTCCTCCCTGTATTGATTCCTGGATGCCTGCCCATTCTTCCAAGACTTATAGACATCCCTTTTTCTTTTGAGATGTTCCCAAATCTCCTTTGTCATCCAAGCTGGTTTTCCAGCCCGGCGGCTCGACTTCCGGCACACAGGGACAGCTCGCTCCTGTGCCTCCAGAATTTCCTTTTTGAATAGTAACCATCCCTCCTGCGCCCCCTTACCCTTGAGAGCTGTCTCCCATTGGACTTTGTTAACCAGACTTCTAAACAGCCCAAAGTCAGCTCTCCCAAAGTCCAGCTTGGCCGTTTTAGTGTTCCCCCTCCTAACTTCCCCTAGAATTGAGAATTCTATTATCTCGTGGTCACTATGCCCCAGGCGTCCTCCAACCTTCACATCTCCCACAAGACCTTCTCTGTTCACAAACAGCAGGTCTAGGGGAGCACCTTCTCTAGTCGGTTCACTGGCCAGTTGCGATAGGAAGTTGTCCTCCACACTCTGCAGAAACCGCCTAGACTGTTTCCTGACTGCCATGTTATACTTCCAACAGACATCAGGTAGGTTAAAGTCACCCATAAGGACAAGGGATAGTGAGCGCGAGACTTCCCCCAGTTGTTTAAAGAATAGCTCATCAGTTTCACTGTCCTGACAGGGTGGCCTGTAGCAGATTCCCACTACAATATCCGCCTTCATAGGCCCCCCTTTGATTTTCACCCATAGACATTCTACTAGGTCATCCCCAACATTTAACTCTAAACAGTTTAGACCTTCCCTTACATACAGGGCAACCCCACCATCCCTTCTACCTCTCCTATCCCTCCTGAAGAGTTTGTAGCCATCCATGGTAGCACTCCAGTTATACGAGTCATCCCACCATGTTTCAGTGATGGCAACTATATCATAGTTTCCCCGGATAACAAGAGCTTCCAGTTCCTCTTGTTTATTGCCCATACTGCGTGCGTTCGTATAGAAGCACGTAAGTTGGGCTTTTGACCCCACTGCACCCCTAGGGGGGGAAGTTTTATTACCTGAGCTGTTATTTTTGGGATTCTCTTTAACCTCTGGGCAACTTGTGTGTTGCTCCTGACTACACATATCACCCCCTACTATCACTGAGGTAGCAGGCTGAAGGCACCTGCCTACACTCCCTTCATCAGACAATGGAGGGCCGTCCTTGGTTGTTAATCCTCTAAGTCTGACAATACCCCCCACCCCCTTCACATCTAGTTTAAAGCCCTGTTGATGATCCCAGCTAGTTCTGTAGCGAGCAGCCTTTTCCCCCGTGGAGACAAACCCGCCCCATCCCTAGATAGAAGATCTGGCATTAAGGTCAGCCCGTGGTTAAAGAAGCCTAGGTTGTTTTCCTCAGACCACTTTTGTAGCCAATTATTTAAGTTCTCAATCTTTTTTTTCCATCCCGTGTCATGTCCCAGAGTCGGTATGATAGAAGAGGATATTACTTGGGCCCCCGATCCCTTCAACATTCTTCCCAAAACCCTGAGATCTTTCTTAATAGTCCGGATGTTTCTTTTCCTAATGTCATCCATACCAACTTGGAAAATAAGAAGAGGGTAGTAATCGGTGGGCCTGACTATAGATGGGAGTTTTTTTATCACGTCCCTAATTGTTGCCCCAGGAAGGGAGCAGACCTCCCTATGTAAAGGGTCAGGTCTACAAATCTGGCCCTCCACACCTCTCAAAAGGGAGTCTCCTAAAACAATCACCTGCCTTTTCTTCATAACTGAGGATGTCTTGATGATATGTGTGGTCCTAGGGAAGGATACTAGCGTGTGTGTATTGATCAGGTTGCTCAAAGTCTCCTCTAACTTGGCCTTGAACGTTTCCAGGGATGAGGCATCTACAACTTCTCTGGACAACCTGTTCCAGTGGTTCACCACCCTCAATGTAAAAAATTTCTTATTTGCTTTGAAAATACTGAATATCGTGAAAATGTTCAGACAGCTGCAGGTTGACTACTTTTAAAAAGATATACACAAATAATACTACTTTCATCAGGATAGATTTACACTATATTCTTTCCCATCGAATCTGATTTTTCTGTTGTTGTTTATGTAGTTGTTCTTTTTATTAATAGGAAATGAATTGTGTTATAGTCCCATATAGGGCCATTTTCAGTGCACTAGCAAAATGTAAATATTGTCAATTTTTGTTTGGATTTTTAAGTCTAGCCTCTGCACTGCAGTGTTACGGTTTTCAGATTTGCAGCTAAGACTGTACAAAAAATACCTGCCCCAGATAATGCTGTTTCAATGTTTAAAATAAACATATTCAGGATTTATTCCATAACCTTCATAGAAATGTCATTTTTTTCAAAGCAAAAATATTTTTTGCCCGGTAAACTGTAGTCTTTAACATTTTTTTTTCTATTTAATATTAAATTTAAAGGCCAGAGCACCACATTCTGAGAAGTGCTAGATGCTCTGTTTTCATTTTCTTCAGAGAGAGCAATGATGAAGGATGACATGGTGTGGATTAATCTCAGCTTGTTGAGAGCTATGAATATTCAGCGTAAGCCTAATGATAAGGAGAAAATAAAGTATGTGGCTCAGTACCTCTAATATGTTTTGGCACTGAAGCCTCAAATTAAAATGCATGAACTGAGAGAAAACTATTCTTTGGCAAATTCTCCCCATTTTTTGTTACTGTATCTTCAATAATTGTTTTAGCTATTAAATTTTTAATCTCAACTGACTACTGATGCAATTAAGATCATAAACCAGCCAGGACTGACAAACATCTATGTTGTATATTTTTAACAAAGGTGAGCAAGCATGCATATTAAAACACCTCAGTCAGTTGCCTTACTCTGGGATTCAGTTAAGGATAGTGATATTGAACACACAGTTGCATGTGGGAAGGTAATTTTGTGGAGGGTTAAGGGGTTTGGAACATAAAATTCACAGGGTTTGATTTCTTCAAGAAAGGGCATTAGATGAACATCTCTTTCAAATATGGAAGAAAGTAAAGTATAGAATAACATGGAAACTAAAATATGTAAATAAACAATTTATTAACTTTAGAAATCAAAAATACCATTCACACAACTACATGATTAATGTGAATTAACAGTAAGAAAGTTTAGGGAGCAAACTTCAAGAGAAAGAAAAAACAAACAAATAAATATAATTTAGAAACTTATGGATGCATATTGCCTTTCAGCCAAAGCTAGGTGTGTTTATTTGGACAAAAGAAATGTTGCAAATTTAACAGTCATTCTTACAGCTGAAGATTAAGCTGATACAGTTGCCCACTAGACCGTGAACTAAATTAGAAAAATAAATTCATCATGAGGTAATGGAGAGAGGCTTTCAGATGACAGAAATTGGTTGCCATCTCTTTCTGTTACTTAAAGAACAAACAAACAAACAAAAACCAATGCCCTAAAACCCCAAAATAAACAAAAAACACTTGGAGCATCCAGATGGGAAGCAGGCTAAAGCCATGTAGTAGAGAACAGCAGTTATAAAAGGGTTCCTCAGTAGGCATCTCTCAGGGTTTCCCTTTCCAAGTTTCTTCCTTGTTTGGGTCTAAATATGGAGTTATCTTCTGAGAATGCGACAGAGGAAATACTTGATGCTATTTATGCAATAACCTTTGATTGGGACATTCATGAAGCCCAGGCTCATGTTCTAAATGTCCCTAAAGTCATAGGACTTGAACCTAGAGATCCTATAGCCCAAGAGCTGCCCTAACCACGAGGCAAGATTAGGGGAAGTTTTTCCTTTACTCCAGTTGAAGCTAGGGCGCAATTCAGCAAGGCATAACAATTTATTTGGCTTAGTGGAAAAGCAAGCCATCTTCCCTAATCCAGTCCTCCTCACTGAACTACTGTTTCAGGCCAAGAGTTCTTGTGTTTTTTTATATTTGTGGGGAGTTTATTAATTGTTTTTTGTTCCTTCCCCATCCTAACTCTAAATTAAAATGCAAAAATGTTTTGCATTGCAGCATGACCAGAAATCAAAACTGTATTAGAAACAAACTTGCTTTGCTTTTTGCATTCTTAGAGTACAGAGGCTCAGCTTCCACTGGGAAGAAAAAAAAAAAAAATAAAGGTTGCTTTCATTCAGAATATTTCAAAGACTGGGTAATAAGAAAGTCTGGGATGTGACAAATGTGAGTTTAAGACCGGCAAGTACAACTTAGAATTCAAGAGTATGTTTTGTGAAAGTCTTTAACCTCTAGCTCTGTATATACAAAACATGTATTGAAACTCTATTTGGTGTAGTTTTAATGATACAGGTCAGGATTTGTTCTCTTACAAATGCCAGGGGAAGGAAAAAGGATGTACGTTGCTGTTATCAAATATTTACCACAAAAGTATTCTATGTCTCAGAGGTGTGAGTGAGTCATATTTGAGTCATCTGAATGAAACTTTAAGTGAATAAGACTGGTTCTCCATTGGCCTCAGCTAGCGATGATGTACAAGGGAATTCCTTATTTAAACTTCCTTCATGATTTTTCTCTTCCTAACATGACACCAGGATTACTTTTTTTTTTTTTAGTGAGTGGACTTGATGGTTGAAGAAAAAAGTTTGTCATTTATGAAATTGACAAGAGGGTTTTTTAAAGATATTTAGTTGTTAAGTAACTCTTCTTCTGTTGTTTCTAATTACACTTAATTTTATTTCTGCCCTTCTAATTGTTTGCACATGCAAATGTTGCACGCCAAATCAGCTGGGAAATTTAACATCAAGATGAAGTCAGGAAAGTGGCTTCGCACATTTGTGCTTATTTTGTCCAAGCTGTATGTGAATGACGTGGGAGAATTAGGTTTCACACTTTTTTTATAGTTACCTATTTCACTAATTAAGTACTTAATACAGTACCTATTCCTGTGCATATTAGTTCACTTCCCCTTTTGGAGTCAGTGCCTATACTGCTTGCTCCAATGGAGCTTACTGATGCTGGTACACTGACAGAAATGATAAGGAGAGTATATTTTTAATTACCTTTTGCAAATTGAGATGCCAGTGGCTGTTCTCTGTTTGACAGGCAATGTAAATCATTAGAAGTGATGTGCTTAGCTTTCATAGCTTCCACTTCACCCTTACTTCCTCCACAAATAACTTGGCAGTGGCATCAGCAAAGAGCTAGTATACGTAAAATGCTCATGGCTTATAATGGCGATAATGGTATTTATGCTCATCCATTAAGCAGTCTTACTATCTGTATGTGCTTTAGAAGAAAAGTAAACATTGTTTGATTGGTACAATGTGTAGTTCATGAAAAAAAAACACAATAAAATCCAGATTAGCAAGAATTTTTTCCTATGGGATGATGTTGCTGAGTTTTTTATGTAGCAGATGCTCTTACACCTTCATTTTCACAGGTACTACATTCAGTCCTTCATAAACATTAAAACAAACAAACACAAAAGGCTCAAAAACAAAACCGAGACTTCTTTCTTTAATTAAGAAGCACATCACTATCTGGTGCCAACAATGGACTGCTTTTAATGCTGCCAACAAGTATCTTCTCAAACAAATAACACTTCAACGTGTTCTTACTAATGGGAAGTTTCTTGGATGGGTGTCAACTGTGTTGAAAGGTCTGCAAGGCTTAAGATTGCTATAGAAGACAAACACAATTCCCTCTAAAACTTATGCTGTTACTAAAGCATATCACTTGTTTTCCTTTGACGTGTGCCTTTTTAAAAAAAATCTGAGTCTATCACAGACAGTTTTCACAAAAAGAAATTTTACATTTCATAGAGCGTTAGCTATGCATTGAAAGGAGTACATGGAGTGATCAAGGACATAATCTAGGTAGAAGATGCCTGTTAGAAAGCTTTTTAACCCTAGTGAGTAAAGTATTAAAAAAGGCAATTGAGCCAAGATGAACTCTTAGTAGTAAGGATAGTCTATTTTCTAATCTTTAATCAATATAAATATATATTTAAAATAATTTGCCAGTGATATAATAGGCTCTTTATTACATAAGGCCTTTAAATCATGACTAAACATGACTAATGATATTGCAGCTCACAAGTTTTTCTTGTAATACAGGGCAGGCTGAAGAAGAGAAAGAGTGGAGTCTGCTATATAAATTGTAAAGAAACCCAAGACATTACTGTGTCAGAATTTAGGGCTGGAAAGCAAAGAGGCAGCACATTAAAGTGCATCTAATCTAAAGAGTTTTGAAAATCAAGCAATTTACCCTCCTTGATTAAGATTTAAGGTTTTGCATGGCTCTCTATCTTTGTAGGATTTGTTTCATCTAGTTTATATTCCTGTAAAAAATGAGAATGCTGGCGCCACATTCAATGTTTTCAATAGAGAAAATCCCTTTGATGCAAGTAAGGAGATAGGAATTGGATTCTCTAAAGGTAGACAGAGAAAGCTGTGTATGGAATTTGGAAGAACTGGGGACCTGTTGTACATTGGACATGATATTGGGTAATCCCATAATCACTAAATATGTGATATTAGCTTTTCTTTCTGTGATCCTAGTACTTTTGTTTCTACTGATCATTTCTCTTTTTCCTCAGTTTACCCTTTAGTTATCTAGACTTTATATCCAGTGACTTTTTGTTAATCATTGTTGTTTTCTCTCATAGATTTCCTGTATCATCATAAAAGATTTATTTTGCTATGTTATAGGCTTTTCTCTTACTCTTCCCCTTTCTCTATAAAGGATCCTCTAGAAGGAAGCTCAGGGCACACTCTGCTGTAAGCATTTTCCAAAGTATATGGTCAAAATCTCTGACAAGTCCTGTACCTGCTTTTTGTGGTACTACTGTGCTTGAAGTTGTGTGCAGCATGCCAGGTAGCTTTGACTTTCCCAGGGTCACTTCAGTCTCTCACTGTGATCTCTAGCTCCAACCTGGCATGATTTTTTTTCTCTTTTTTTTTGATCTGCCAACTCATTGTGAGATAACATAATGTATTCCACCCATTTCTTCAAATCCTACCTGGACATACAAAGTAGAACTGTTAATATCTTTAGTACGTTCTTTCTAGAGATGCATGCTTGTAGGTACTCTCCTATGGTTGTTCCTCCATTGATACTGGATAAACTGTGATATAGTTCACAAAGGACAGATGGTATAGAGATCTGTCTATTTTGGGTAAAATAAGAGCAATAGCATCCACACGCACATCAGAAACTGAAGCTGAACTTAACATGCCAAGCATCAGCCTGACATTAGTGGTCAGTTATATCTCAGCCAACAAATACGCATTTCAAATGAATGATGTATTGAGAGGGTCAGCCTCTGCACCCATTGAAAATCGTTGGACCAAAATGCACTCAAATGAACTTGTGAATTTCTGAAGTCTTATTTCAAATGCCAGATATTTTAGGGGTTTGCTAATACATTTGTGGATGGATGGATGGATGTGTATAAAATGTTATACAAAGTTCTATTTCCCCTGCAACACTTTTTTCCCTTTTCTGTCCCTTTTTCCACTTTCCTTCTCTCTCATTGCTATAGCTCATTTAACTTTCTTCCCCTTTTCCTTCCTTCTTTACATTGCTTTTCCTCCTCTTCCATTACCTGAATCAGTATGAATATACAGTTATATTCAGTGTAAGTAACACGGATTACGTGCTATTAAACTCATAGCCACAGTTTTCTTTTGTATTTCAGCACTGAGTATAAGTAATTTATATCAGTTACATAATATCCTAAACAGAAAACTATTCATTTAAAAATTATTCTCTGAAGAACCTAGTACCATATTGTTAAAAATCTGAAACTCATATTGGGTTTGTACAGCAATATGTTCAGACATCTGCACAGGCAAATGCTTCGTAAACTCTAAAGTACAGAAAAAAAACCCCAAGAATACCATGAGTCACATCTAATCAGATAAATAAGAGGCTGATCACAAAAACATGAGAAAAACAAGACACACACAGAATTTCAGAGTTAAAGTTATAGTATGCACTTGAATCACTTATATGGCAAATTTAATGAGATTAAAATGTAATCCATATTCTACTTGGAAGTGGAGCGTATTGATACACATGAAGACTAAGTCAGTTAAAAAAGATGTTTTGAAAAAAGCGTCAAACAAAATTGGTGTTAGTGAATTAGGAATTGGCCTAAATGAAACGACATGGAGATATTTTCTAGTCCACTTTTAAATTCCTCTTGAAACAACACTTTTAGGAATGTAGAAGTTGACCAAACTTTAGTAAAGATATATTGAAAGTGTTTAGAATTAATTAGGCAGAGGCAACACTTTGTTTACAGTCCAGACACATTTTTTTAAGTAATTTGAAGTACATTCAAATCTTCGAATGAGAATTGTTACAAAAGTAGAATGTTGCTTTATTTATGAAATACAATGGCTTAACTGAATTTCTGCACTTTCCTGGGAGGTCATTTGTCCTACATAGTTTAGATTATAAGGTTATATCCAATAAATGTACAAGAAAGAAGAATGTCTCTGCAAGAAATAGCAACATTGAGTCTTTAACTGGAGTGCTCCATTGGTTGTAAGTAAACCAAAAAGGTTTCCTTCATTGTATTTCCTATTTCATAGCCTCAAAGGAATATCAAACATTTTTCTTCCCCTTAAGTTTTCTAAACTGAAAAAAAACCCAATAATTCTGAATTTCAGTTTTCTGCCTACTGGTTTTCTTTGCTTAACTCTTCTTTTTATCTTCCTGTTTCCATTCACCAAAGATCTTGCATTCAGCTTTCCCTTTCCTCTGGAGAGATTCTCACTCTGAAATTTGATTTCAAAGAGCTGAATAAGAAAGGATGAAGTATTTGCATTGTGAAAAAAGTATTTGTTAAAAAGCCCGAAACACACTAGACCTCCCCTTCACTGTGACAGAAGCGTTTTTCAGTGCTGGGTGACGCAGCAGAGACATGAACAGGAGTTCTGCTGGCAGCGAAACTATTTAAGCACGGTTTCATAAAAACTTGTCTCCTGATTGAATTCTCTCACACTTAATGTAGTGAAAACTATCATTAAAGGATGTCTGTCTCTGTTCCTTCCCCCATCCCATGGTTGAAGTTTTCATACTCTGTCTTTCTGTTTTCTAATAAGAATTGATCTCAGTGGGAGGCATTAGTGAGTTTTTCCTCTAACCAGCCATGTATTTCACAAACCTTTTAACAATGTAATACTATTAGGGTTTGTAATTCTTTGAAAAATTGCTAGAAATCAAACAGTATATTCAGTTGGGAGTAAGGAAAAATCTATGTATATTTATGCATTGCAGTACTAACCTCTCTTTCTCAGGAAACCAAGCTAAAAACTGTTTCTGTTAGCATGTTAAGATGCTAAATATCATGCATTATAGAGGTCAGGCAACAGTACACTACTAACAGCAAGCTGTGGACTGAGCTGTAGGCAAAAAGAATGTAGTGAATAGGGGAAACAACTTGAATAAAAGACTGTTCGGTACATTCTTCTGTCTGCAGGCAGCTATAACCATTCTTCCTCTATTGACAAATTGTCTGACACTTCTAGGATATAGACTGATTCTGCTTTGACATTAGTGTCATACTCCTCAGGTCTGATGCAGAGTCCAGCTGAGGGGTGTTCCCAGTTCTGTAATACCCCTCTCTATTTTATCAGTGCTTTTATGGAATTAACTCTCTGAAAATAAAGATACTGCACTGCTATTGACCGCATTTGCGGGGCAGGGAGGGAAATAAAGCATTCAGCATGCAAGTGGCATTGCACTGATAGAGCACAAAGGAAGGCTTCAGTCCCCCCAGCTCTGTCTCTATAGCTGCTCGCAAGCCTTTAACACTTCAGCCAGATTAACGACGCGCAGCCTTGCTGAGCGTATGCATAGAGCAGCTCCTTGGCTAAGCTCACTGGGGGCAGAAAGACGGCAGGAGCTCTGTGCCCTAATTTCTCTTAAGGTTTTGGAGTTTGAGTAACCACAGTTAAGGAATGGCTTCATGTCCTTTTCAAATAAAAGAAGAATCACCTTTGACTTGTTATGACCAGAAAGAGGATATCAATAATTTTGGATAGGAAGCTGAGAAAGTGCCTGGCAAATCTTCAGTGGGTAAGCTGGGCTTCAAACCAGTACGCTGTCAGTGCTTCAGGAGTGCAGGCGAACAAACATAATAAGTATTTTGGACACGTCTTTAATAAGATATTGGAGCTGGATAAATCTAGTTACTACAGTCAGAGAAGGGCAGAGGGACTGATGAAAACAAAGTGCATGACGACAGTGGAGAACAGGCATGAAGGGAAAAAGCTGACAGAAAACATTTGTAATTGTGCTGATGTTGAGAAAAAGAGGATAGGAAGGGAGCATAAAGCAGGCCTGTTTTGTTTCCTGTGCCATTTTAATAAGCTCTCAGATCCTAGAATTTGTGAATAAAAGGGTTGAAAATGAGGTTTGCTGTATGACGGTTTTCAGAAGTATAACTGGCTTGAATACTATTTTTATTTGTGTAGATGAACAATATATTTGAAGTGAAAGCAGTAATTTTCATAGTGTGAGTTTAATACCTCTGTGCTCCATTGCTAATGAAAAAACAAAGCATTCTGATGGTAGGACTCGGTATGGGCAGTAAGAAGCAAAGGCTTTGTGTTTATTCTCTGCAGAGCTGTGGGTACATCATTAACAAGTCCACAAAGCTAAGTAGGTGTTTAGAGCCTACAGGCATAATAACTAATTTGACTCCAAGAGATACTACTGAATTGATTGTTCTAATTACAATTTATAACACACATGTATATATGCATCACAATTGAAGCAAACAAAAATCAGTAGTCGTTAACAGCTGCAGGTTTTTGTGTATTCAAAATAGAAGCCATTTAAGTTCACACTCTGAATTTAAAGCCTTGTTTATCTAGGTAATTTTATTGTCTTCCTGTCAATTTCTTTGAGGGTATTCATATTCTACAAAATAGTTTTTTAGATATTTGGGTACTTAGCTAGACCTTAGTATTTCACTAGGTAGCCTAGAAAACATTCACTATGTTTAGGTTTTATACATTGTTTCTTGCTGTGACTTCTGAGTGATGTATAAAATATTATGACTTATGTTAAGTCTTCTGAGCTTTTGTTTTCCCATTAATCTCTATTTTTCTACCTTCTATGCTTCTAAGAGATGTCTTCTATTGTTAACACAATTTTATTGCTTTGAATATAACATTTGTCCAACAGAACATACAGAAGGTATTATTTTTGAAAAAAATCTGGTGTATATTTTTGAAGAATGTCAGAATCATGCTAACTTCTGTTAACTTTAGCTTAATATTTCAATATACCACCAAAAATAACCAAGCACTCATACCTGTTTTCAGCCTCTAGGTGATTCAGATCCCATAATGGAAATATTGAGCTGGTATTGCTCTTCTTTTTCTTACCTGGGAATTCCAACATAAGGAAATTTAACAGGAATTCAGCTGCACCAAGTGCCTCATTTTGTCAGCCTATCTGGGCTAAGAGTACGGTTAGTAAAACTGGTTACCTACAGTGGTGATTTTAAAATAAATAAATACATATTTGAAGACCTCACTGTATGCTTACAACCTAGGAAGTAATATAAAAAGGGCAGCAATTTTTTTGTATTGTGCTTAAGGTAGCAAACTCCCCATCATGTTAGCCAGATCAGGTAGTAGCTCTTTCTATTTTCATGCTAGAATGCTAAAGGTACTTGTTCAATAGTTCAGAATACCACTGAGCTGTGGATATGCTGAGGCAAGCCTAACTGCTACAAGGGGAAAGCGGGGGCAAGTACTTCCTTTTGGGAGTTCACCAGTTCACCTATAGTTTTTTTTTTCCTGAACAAGAGCTGTTGATGATTTCAATTAATATATATATTAGAATAAATTCTTTTTCCAATTCAGTTTCCCTCAAAGGCTGGAACAGAATACAGCTATTACTAAAACTCTAAAAATGTTTTCTACTCTTATTCCTAAGAAGAATTCTTCTAATATTAGTAGTTTTGTATTTTCCTTTAAATACAATTATGAGTTTATTGCTGTAACTTAAGCTTGTAAGAAGGGATTTCTTTTAACCGAATGTGGCCGCACAATTCCGGCATGGGAAAATGGCTTTGCCTAGGGGTTTTTATCAGAAAGGGGAAAAAAACTAACAGTAGCTGAACAAGCCTAGAAAGAACTTCTGAAATAAAAGACAAACAGGATTCAGCCTGTACTGGACATCCCTTAGAGACTCATGGCAGACAGAGAGAAGACACTCAAAAGAGTATTTTGCATTTCTAGGGAAGGTGATGGACACAGTCTTTCGTAGACAATGCTGAGAGAGGTGCCATTTGTGTGTAATTTATGCCTTGAATAAGTCAGCAGTAGCCTTATGTCAAAGGGATTGTAATTTACATATTTCCCAAGTAGCTTCAAGTGTAAGCTTATAGATCTGCATGAGAGGATAGTTCAAGAGTTTTGCAAGAAAGTAGATAATTATGTCCATGCAATACTAATGTGTCCCAGCTCGGCCATAAATGAATTCATCAGCCTAAACTTGCTTACTCCATGAGATTTGACAAGACCGCAGCCTACTGTGGTTTGGTTACAGGCTGTGACTTGGCATTACAAGACACACACAGAAACGTGGGAAGTCGCAACAGGTTCGGGTAACACTGATGTTTTACCACTCTTTCAGCACACAAGATATAGCAGAGACATAACCTTTCCAACTAGAGTTGTGCAAAGCAATTCACAAATTCAGAGCAAATTCTGTGGGACCTAAATTAGGAAAGCCTCAAGAAAATAAATTCCTTCCCTATCTCTAATGGAATTGATATTCTGTAGCAGACAAGTCAAATATAGTTATACAAGCTACTTCATTACAAAGAGTTTTGGTTTAACTGCTCTCTCATTTACAATTAGAGGTCTTAATTCAATGGCTAAAGGTCAGGAATTACTCATTGCTAGCACTGTGCCTCAGAAGCACATCCAGAAAATGGTCATCAGCTCAAATCAGAGGTGTTAATATGCAATTAAAGGTCACAATAGCTTTTGCTGAATGACATTAGCTGTGCCCCAGATAAACTTCTTCTGAAAGGGTGGTTGCTTAGTTGATCTTAATATGCCTTCACAGGAACATCTCAGTTAAGCCTCTGCTTTTCAGAGGAGCTAAATGCTGTGGTGAGACACAATTTTTGTATCAACTTGGGATGGTTTAAAGTGTTGCCTGATAGAGACAAATTAAAAAGGAAAAAAGTGAGCAAATTCACAGTCGTGGTGTTTAATGATGAGCAGCTGAAAGAAGGAAAACTTTACATAGATCAGAATTAGAAGTAAATAAAGGTAAGTATGTTTACCTTAAGCTGCGGCGTGTAGGTCTACTTCAAGAGCATTTCATATTGATGTTCCGTAAATTACTTTCCTGTTAGTTAAAATCCTTTGTTTTACCCAGTCAATACTACAACCTGTTGAAAATATGCAGAATTACCTTATCAGTTGTTCCTTATACTGTATCTGAGTGGAAGTATATGGATTAGGAGGTGTCTGAAGCCAATTATGTTCTTTTAGACAGCTTCTTCAAATTGTTTGTAACTTTTTTTTTTAAGTCTTAAAATTATTCTGCAGCAAGTCTTAATTCTCTCTTGTCATGGTGTTGTCTTCAAATTCAAGAAAAGAGATTTTTCTATTCTGTTAACAGAGCCATTGGGTGATGCTGAAATTCTTGTCACTATTGTACATTGTCTGTAAAAATATTAAGCACAGTGAAAGCCAGGATATCTCTGTAAGAAATTTGATTCCACAAAGCTTCCCAGCTTAAAAATGAACCTGATAACTACCAAGATTAGTTTCCCAACCAGTTTTGAAGTATTATCGATTAAATTAATCCAGACTAGACTAGACTGCCATCCTCACAACAGAGATTGCAACCAATTCAAATACAGCAGTGGGAGGAGAGCTCTCGGGAATCTCAATGACTAAGCAAGGTTTAGTAAATAGCCCACTAATTGAGCTGCAATCATCTGCGATGTGTATAGGCTATGAGTCTGTCATCTTTTTCTATAAATAGTCATTTTACTTTGGATTTTGCTAAGGCGGGGTAGCACATGTCAGAAATGGCATTTCTGAACCTTCTATGATCTACTGATTTTTTGAATACTGCTAGGTTCAGCCCTATTTAACTTTGCTTTTATCTTCTAGTTATCAAACATGGTTGAAAACCACCTGTAAGTTTCACTCACTTTAAAGGGCACCTGCACGACTGAAATGTTTGTGTTGCTGTCATAGCTGCTCACAAGCCATGTGTTTGACTTACATGCATATAGTGAAACCACTATTTTTTACTCCTCAGTACTTGGGTGTGCTGGTTTCAGCTGGGACAGAGTTAGTTCCTCTTTTTAGCAGCTAGAAGAGCTCCGTGTTTTGGTTTTAGTCTGAGAATTGCTCTGAGAAGAATGTTGACAGCGCACTGTTTATAGTTGGCACTGAGGTTTCAAGGACTTTTCAGCTGCCATGTTCTGGCCACTGTGCAGGAGCACAACAGGATAGGGGGGAGCATGGCCAGGACAGAGGGTCCATGACTCTCCTTATGATTTGTACTTAGATTTAAGATTGAGGGACCAATTGGACAATTAGTATTCCGTATCATGCGGCGTCGTGCCCAGTATAAAATGAGGGTCAGCCAGAAAGAAGGGCTTTTGCTCATCTGGGACTCTCACTCTTGGTGTGTTCTCTCCATCTCGCTCTCTCTTTCTGGGCCTCTCGCTCATCCGGGATTGCGGTATCGGGACTTATCTGTTTCGGGTTCGTTAGTTCGGGACGAGATGGGCCTCGGTCAAGGGGTGGTGACCAATTACACCGTACATCACTTGTTTGTATCTGTTTATCATTATACATATACGTATATATTAGTAGTAGTATTAAATTGTGCTTATCTCAACCCACAAGTCTCTTTCCCTTTTCTCCTTTAATTCCCTTCCTCATTCCCAGGGGGTGGGGGAGGGTGAGTGAACGGCTGTGTGGAGTTTAGTTACCAGAGCCGCCTAAACCACGACATTAGGTCTGCTAGCATCACAATCTCTGCATGAAAAAGCATGCTCTCATCTGAAATGTTACTTTGATACCAAGAAAACCTTCAGGGCAGAACTCAATTGCATTTTTCCTCCTCAAAATACTTTTCCTGCATATTGTACTTCTGCATCTAAAAATGTCATAAATTATTGTATGTTGTTCCATACTTAACAAAGCACAAAAAGGTGTTAATGGTTACCGACTTTTATTAAACTTTCCAAGATCTGAGGATAGTTATCTCCCAGCAGAACAGAGTTAGATTGTTCTGGCCATCTGCTCCTTTCCACCAGCATCCTTCAGCACTCACTAGATGGCTGTGTATCCTTATGTATGCTTACTTATAAAGTCTAAGAGAGTAGTAGTAATCCTTTTGCCATTTGAGGATTTTTTTTATTTTATTTTTTTTTAATAGTGTGCATTCCAGTATATGGTTTGTTTATTTCCTCATCTAGGTCATCTTACTTTAACTTTGGCTGAAGTGACCCTTGATTTAACTTAGTTTCTTCTGTTGTGAAAACATGTCAAACTCTCTGTGCCAAGTTTTCTGATGCTTCCTCTATCAACCTCAAATATAGTCCATCGAACAGAATTTAGTATGCTGGTTTCTCAGCAAGAGTATTCTCTTTGCATATCCATTGTTTGGCAGAGAAAAATAGCTAATTATAGCTCTTTGTACTCTAATATCTCTACTGTGGTGGTTTTATCAGCACAGTTGTGAGGAGAAACAGAAAATGAGGCAGTTTTCAAACAAACACAGAACGTCTCAAAAGCAAAGTGAGATCACAAGCTGTGTATTAGGTGAATGCATAAGTCTGGATTGTGCTCTCATTGAGTTAAACAGTGCAATCTAATGCAGTTTGAAACCATGCTTGTTAACTCAGCAGCTATAGTAGCTGAAGACTTGTCATACTTGATCAGACCAAAGATAAATGCATTTGATTATTGACAGTACTGGCTACTTAAACTGCAAGATACTCCAAAACAGAAAATTGCTTCAAGTAATTAACAGTAGAAACAAGACACTTTAGTTTCCTTCTGAATTTTTATTTTAGCTAGTGAAATATGCTTGTTCTCATTGTATACATTAATTATTTTTTTTTCCTTTTCTTTCTTTTTTCTCTCATAAAATCTTCCCTGAAGTCATATATATATTCCACTTGTGGATTTTGGTGGAGGAGGAATGAGAATTTTTCCTTTTTGTTTCTTCAAAGCATCAACTCCTGTTTTACACAACAGTGAAAGACAGCTTTCGATCTTCTCTGTATAATTTTATTTTATTTTAGCTATCTTCTATCCTGCTGTGCATCACCTTTCTAAAATAAACAGTCCAAATGTATTTAGTCCTCTCCTGATGTGAAATGCTTTTTTTTCTGCTTTATTAAATAATTGTATTCTAGATGGAATAATTTTTTAGTATGATATTTGTTGAAAGTTCAGTCATACAAACATATTATACAGGGCGACTGAGCATTATAGCATTGACTAACATGATATTAATCTCAGTTTTATTTTTATTTCTCATTCTACACTTTAATATCTAGCTTGTTTTCATCCTTACAGTAGGGTGTTGAGTTTTGGATTAAGATATCTAATTTTAGATTGAGATATCTAAATATCTCCATCACTCACAGTTGTGTAGTCATTGAAGATATTCAGCCTCACTTCAGCACACTTGACTTTGAATATACTGCCCCAAATGCTGTTTGTCATCATTCTGTCCAATTACCTAGGTAGACTGAGGTTCTCTATAGATCCTTGATTGTTGGGGTTTTTTTTTGTTTTAATTGCCTCTTTGATTTTCTGTTGACTTGATAAAGTAATTGTATAGTGATTAGATAAATTTCCGAATGTTCATATTTTTCTGCAGAAACACAGGGTTCATTTTAAAATAAAATAGATTTTTGGGTTAGCAGATGAAAACAAATCTTGAAAATACTTTATTTCCTCTTATACCTCAAAAACATAGAATATGTCAATTAATTTTAACAATAAAAACAATTAAATCCAAATGTAATGTTTGAGATTATTAAAATAAATAAATAAAATTCTACAGAAGTAGTAAAGAAAACATCTCCTGAGATAGCTGCAGTCACAGAAGATCATCATAACATAAAAAAGAGGCAGACTTTAAATTTACTTCCACTTGTGTTAGTGCGTATGCTACAATGAGTACGATTAAGGCCGGAGTTGGATGTGAAGCTGGTATGTGTGACACGTAGAGGGTAGTTGAAAGGGTGAAATTATAGGTGAGAATCACTCCTTACAGGGGGAAAAGCAATTATCAATATGATTTGTAAATGTATTAATACTTCAAGCTTTAACAAATCAGTAGGGAAACACCACAGACTTTCCTGAGTACGCTGCATAGAAGTTTTCAGTAGGAAATATATGCTTGGCTCTCTACCTGAAAAAAAAAGGATCCTGGCTTTCCGTCCTCTGTGTAGAAGATGGTGTGTCAGGATGATATCTTGTCTTAAGCTGCCTGTCAGTCATGTCTCTGCAGTTTCTCAAGCTCCCTCCACACAGCATGTTTTGTCAGCATGAGCTGTTGTCAGGATGATCTTTACAGTCTGAGATATCTGTCCTGACCTCTCATGTTGCCTTACACGCAGAGTTCTTGGCAGTGTATCCATCGATCTGTGAAAGGAGGCAACCAAGCTGAGAGTGCCTTCATGGCTAAAGAACTGGTGCTAGACTCTGAGGTAGTCTGTCTTCATGTACTTGAGTATTAGTAACTCAGATCTTCATTTGATCTAGAAATGGTACAGATAGTGAGCGCTAAAGGCAGTATGGCACAAAAACCAATCCAAAAGTACTAAGACTGCAAGAAATCAGAGTGTTTGAGTATTTCTCAGTGATATTTTATTGCATCCTAGCAACAAAAAGCTGACGAGGTTAGTCGTGTAATATCCAGATTATCATTTAAACTTTAAAAAGATGTTGGTTTAGAATAAATTGCTTCAGATATGGACACTGAATAAACCAAAACACTGGAAAGAGTCTGGTAACCCTCTTAGTAAGCAGCAACATCAGTAATGGAAATACTTAATGGATACATAAGAGCGTTAGTAATTCTAAGAGACCTGGAAGAGTCTTCTTTAAAACTATAGTTACTAGAAGCACCTGAGGATATCTTGATACGAGTCCCATGGACTCATCTCCTTCCCTGCAAGTTTTTCTCTCTACTATATACGTTCCATGTTGTTATAACTCCAGTTTAGCATCTGACTGGAGAATTCTTACTACCATGTACAAAACCAAATACACAGGAGCATTCAAGTACGAGTTAGCTGGTTGGTGTCAGAGACTTCTGGAAGATAATTTAGGGATTTGAAGACACCTGTGTATCTTCTCTGCTTATCTTCACTGCTTCTTTCACTGAACTTGAGGAAGAGATAATGTTTTTAGGGGTGGGGAAACAATTAAAGTAAATTAAAAACTACATATAAGTCAGGTATGTTTATTATACAATGTTGTGGTTAGAAAGTCATTGCAATGAATAATCTGAAACAGGTTATGCACCTAACATATAAAAATAGTAGTGCATTAGTGGTGAAGTTTTAAGAAGCTATATTCACCGTGTAAGTATTGTTTGTTATAGCATGGCATCTGGAGCAAACTGCTGAGAGACACTGTTAGAACCCTTATCAGCAAAATCCATACAGCTTTCCATATATGTACTATTTTGCCATGGGTTAGTAAGGTATTTTTCTAAATAAGTTCATTCTGGCTGTTACATATATGCCCTGACTGTTGAATTAAACCATGGTACAGTAAGCAATTTCTTTCTTTATGGAAATGTTTTGCAGTGAGCAAAAAGACGAGGAATTTCACCTTTTAAAATTAAAATACTGGCCTTTGATAGCTATTATAAACCCCAAGCAGATAGCTTCTCTTCTTCCGTACTCTACCCACTATATAACACAGCAGGTTTATAATTGCAGTGCAAATTCAGTTTTTGAAAATGTTGTTTAAATTCAAGTTCTAAGGATTCAGATTGATGCACACTATCAGCTTCCAAAATTAGATGACTATAAACTCAGAGGTGTTCTTAGGGATATCTGGAGTTCATTGATACCTTATCAGATAGATGGGAAAATTCTGATGAAGCAGAATTGACTTCTACTGTGATTTATTAATTTGTTTTCCTCTGCAATTTTTTTCTGCATGTCATGGTTTGATGTGGAGGGGGAGTGGTTCTGGTGGCAGGAGAGGGTTTTGCTCCCTGCGACCTCCCCGGTTTTGGAACCGGGTTAGGCTTAGTTCTGGCCACCAGATCAGACTGCCATCCCCCTCGGGGTTGAGCCAATAGGGCGCCTCTGCGATTGCCCTATTTAAGTCAGGACAAAGGAACCGGAAAAGGTGCTTCGCCCAGGATCGAGCAGAGAAGGGAGGAGGGCACTGCCCCCGCTCCCTGGCTCCCGGCCGGGCAGCTGCCTGCGTCGGGCCGGCGCTGCCACGGAGGATGGCGGCGGCGGAGCCAGCTGGGGAACTCGGGGTCACCCCACTCCCAGGGTGCCCACTGGGCTGAGTTCACCTGGAGAGGACTGAGATCTGAGAGAAACAGCCGCATCGACAGCAGGTCAGTGAGGATGGAGCGGGAGGAGGTGTGCCGGAGCCGAGTTTTCCCCTGCGGCTGATGGTGAGATAGCAGGCGGCCCCCCTGCAACCAGGACGGCCTCGGTGGAGCAGAGACCCACTCGCAGCCCGTGGGGAGAAGATGCCTGAGCCTGAGGATGGTCGTGTTGGGGTGCACGCAAGGCAGAGAGGCATCTGGAATCTGCGTGACGACCCACGCCGGAGCGAGTGGCTACAGCTCCCTAAGTACCCGAGACTGTGGTATAGCCCACACCGGAGCAATCTGTGGGGAAGGATTGTTTCCAGTGGGCTGGACTCACGCTGGAGAAGTTTGTGGATTTTTCCTCGTGGGTAGGGGATCCATTGGAGCAGGGGAAAAGGGTGTAAGGACTCCTTCTCCTTTAAGAAAGAAGCAGCAGTAACAGCACGGAATGAACTGACCTGCACTCCCCCAGTCCCTGCCCCCTGTGCTGCTGGGGGGAGGAGGTAGAGCCGGGAGGAAAAGGAAGGGGGGGGGAAGGTGTCGGTTTTAAGATCTGGTTTTGTTTCTTTCTGTCCTCTCGAGTAATCGGTTTTTGTTTCCCTTTGTCCTTCTAAGTAATCATTAATAAACTGTTTTGCTTTGAGAAAAGCTCTGCCTGTTTTGCCCGGGACCATGGTTGGTGGGTGCTCCCTCTGTTCTTGTCTCAACCCTCAGTCCCTTTGTGTTTTTTGGTTTTTTTTTTCTCTCCTCTCTACTTTACTGGAGAAGGAGAGACTGTGTGAGTTTTAGTTGCTGGATCAGCCTAAAACCACGACACTGCCCTATGAGATTTCTTGACTAGAAATGGCTTAGTTAATTCATTTCATTTCAGACCTAACATTTGCAATAATATGTCAGAAGTTTTTATATGGAGTTTATTATTATATTTCATAAAACTTAGAGTGATGAATTGAAAGATTATTGACACAATAGAAGGCTGTGATCAAAAAGCTCTATGTTCTCTGACAATTCTTTAATTGTAAAGACTAAGGGTATCTAGGAGGCCAGGTACATCCTCTAGCGTGATCTAGTAATCCATATTACAGAAATCTGCTCTTTAAGTTCATATATATATATCTCACTGAACAAACTTACCAACTTTGTTATTTGCAAATACAGTCACTTTTTTATAATTAAAATATATACTCATTTAGAAATCTCAGCTTACAAAACTGTGAATTTAAACCCAAGTTGAATGAACAGCACAAAACCAAGCCTGGATGTACTTTTTAATGTGAAGATCAATTATTTATTTATTTATTTATTTTAACTTAAGTAAACTAAAATTATGTGTATTGTCATCACACATTTATTTATTGCAAAACTACACCAAGTTAGTGATCCTTAAGGGGATTTTTTTTTTTCAGAGATTAACATTTTAGTGATTTAGAATTAAAGGTCATAAACCTGAGATAATATTTTTTCTTTAACTTTAAGATAATTAACATTATCCTAAAATGAGACTAGCAAGTGGACTGCTTCATGATTTAATTGAGAATAGGAGCTCTGTTCCATCACACTTGCTTTATTTTAAAACTGGAACATTGTCTTCATTTACAATAGTGATACACAAACCAACCATAGTGTCAGAAACAACTAAAACAACTCCAGTGATGAAACTTGGACGTTTGTGGTTGTAGTGCAACAAAAGATGCCACATATATTTCTTGGTTGTAGTGCAACAAAAGATGCCACATATATTTCTAAGCTGATGGATTTTGTTGCTTTAATGCCTTAGTTAACTAACCTGGATGCTAGGCTAAATAAAGTGGGGTTTTGGTCTGCATTGGTCTAGCTAGAAGGCTCGCTGTCTGCTGTTTCTGCGTGACTCTTTAAATCAAATTTTCCTGTGTGTTCACTAATAAGATTTGTTCTGAACAAATCCAGTTATATGTGCTTGTTGCATAGGAAGTATGTGGTTTCAGTGAGGAAGAAATGATAAAGATTTAAATATTAGGGTATCAGTGACAATTCAGGGAGCTTATGGTTTCTGTTTTCTTATATTTTAAACTTTCTTTTATTTTCATAATTATTCATATTATTTTGGAGAAAAATTATTTCAAATATCACCATGGTGTTTAAAATAATCTCATTTAACATTTAAAGCTGTCAGACACAGAGTGATTTCAGGTCAGTACTGAACTTCTGTCTTGTATTGCTCTGTGAGGGAACAATGTCTTATATAGGGATATCAATGAAGAATTCAGTGTCAGATGATTAAGAGGAGCAGCTTATAGATGTTTGTTTCTCTGGCCTTTTGGATTAGTAATCCACTAATGTAGATATCAGTTATGAAAGACAACACTAATAATAACTTCCAATATATTCTAATATTTATAAAGCTGTTAACAATATTTTGCAACTTAGGCATTTAAAACCTGTTAAATAATAATAGTTTCCTTTACGTTTACTATATAAAGATATCAAATTTGCTTTCCTTGTTTTGAGTGTTAATGTACCATAGACTAGATTGCTTACTCCCAATTTGCGTGGTTAAATTGGTAAGGCTGGTTTTTTACTTAAGTATATGCACAGTATGATGGAAATGCACCTGACTTTGTGCCAAGTACCAGCTCACAGGACAAAGGACTCTCTCATCTATTGCTCATCCTTTATAATATAGTCCTGGTCAAACTTTTTGAAGCCTATAAAATAATCATTTAGGGATAGTTATAAAATGCCTGAGGCAGTCAGGCCTCTCATTAACTTCTGCTGATAGTGAACAGCCTAAGTCTTGTTTATTACGTAGCGCAGTAATTGCATTTCAAAAGAAAAGATAGCCTTTCTGCTGAGTATAATCTTAAAATAAAATGTGGCTACCTAAGCACTGCAACTCTTATCCTTCTGTGTACCTTTATGTAGGGACTTCCTGAGAAAGAAGCTGTGGTTTGACCATTTGAGAATAGTTATTGATGAACCTCATTCCTTTGTGAACCTGTTTATATTCTAAGTTTCATAACTTTTTTTTTATTATGAAGTCTTTAGTTATAGATATTTGGCTAATTGTGGATAGTAACAAACTTTTTTCCTTGTTTTTCCTGAACCTACTACCTGATGATTAGACTGGATGTAACATATCTGAATCCAAATTTATGTATGACAGGATTCATTAATCTTTTAAGCGACCCAGGCTATGTGTCTAGTTTGAAATAACTGTAGATTATGATAGATAGAAGTAATGTAGACAGTAGTTAATGAGGAGAGAGAGGCACCTTTGGAGGATCAGTGAACCAAGTTAACCGTGATGATGCAAATGTGGAGTGAATTACTTTGGCAGGTTGTGTGCAGCATAGATGACTAACTTCAACTGCAGACCTAATGTGGCTAACATTAAAGCGATAGGAAACAGCTTATTTCTAAAAGTTACCCTACTTCTCTGTATTTCTTCTTATTCAACTATGCCTTTTATTTCAAATATTTGGGATTACAGATACATGCAATGTTCAGGATACGGAAACATACTGGATTTATGTACTGGTACAATTATATTTCCTCTTTATTTAGAAATTGGAGAGGTTATTGAGTTAATTCCCACTTAATGTGTTGAATAAACAGCAAAGAAGAGGTTATCTGGTTCAGCATTCAAGTTATTGCTGGGTAGTTTGTGAGTGTTAACATCAGACAATGTTTTTTTTAAGTCATATCATTTGAATGACACATTTGAAATCAACACCAAAGTTTATCCCCTGTAGTCTGAAAATTATTTCTCTTATCAATAAAGAACACCATGATTAGCACTAATTTGTTGCCTTGGCAGATTTCATACAGCACAAAGATTAGATGGGTAAGAGGTGAACTGCAGCCTTCACCTACTTTTAGGAACAGACTTCTCAGACAAAAACCAGGGAACATACACTTTCTGTTTCAGCAACTTCATTGGATTGTATGTTATGCAGCAGTTACTGGGAGGAAAATGTTTCTTTCCTAAAACCGTTCCTAAGTTGTAGGTTGAAGACAGGTGCTACAATGATATGAAGAATGACCATGAAACTGAGGGGTTTTAGTGGACACACAGTATTTCCCAGCAAAATATGCTTGAGACTGAGAACGTATCACCTCTTTCTAGCGGATCATTTTCTGTTCCTTTTACTGTATGTCTGTGTATACTACTTTATACTGTAAGCAGTTTCGTATCTTATTTAAAAAAAAAGGAATTAGAAGTGCAGAGTCACAGAATCAGACCTAGGAGCTCTCTCTGTTATGCTAGAAAATAACTGAGATATTAATTTGTATAAAGAAATTTACAGTCAAACTTTTTTGTTTCATATTATTCCAGGTGTTGATTTTTGTTTGATTTGGTTTGGTTTGTTTTACAAAGCTGCTGACAACCAGAAGAATTAGTACTGTCACATTTGAATTAAGGAATAGTGCAAAAAATAAATAATCTGATGAGACTTGAAAAGGAAATCAATACAAAATACACTCAGGAATCAACGCTGATGTTTTCTCCATATAAATTGCTGTACTGATTGTCATGAAGTATATTGATGTCACTGTCACTATGACAACATTGTGACAAGAACTAGTCACTCTAGGCTACCTTGTAAAAGGATCTGTCATCTGTATTTTTCTTGTATAAAAAGTAATAGAAGTGAGAGCCTTTCCCGTAGCACAAGGTTTCATTTAAGGTTAGATGATTTGATACAGACATCCGATCAAGGTGTTCTTGAGCAAGTGACAAGCTAGTTTTTCAAGACAGGTAAGAACAATATATTATTCAAATACAATATGCTTTTACTTTTTAACTAGTAAAAATGAGAAGAAAAAAAATGTGTTCTTTGAAACACAATATTTGTATGCAGAAAACAAATGTTTTGATATAAATTCCTGCCGTACTTTTGAGATATATATCTGAGGGAGTAGGAAACATTTGGAAGAGGAATGTGTGTAATGTAACTTATAAGAGGATGAGGGAGGTGTGTATCTGTATGCAGTTGTTTCTGCCTTTTTAATTTAAAACAATCTCTCCACCTTTGTGTATTTCTGGTTCTATGCTTTTCAGCTAAGCCACAGAATCTGTGATGTACCGCACTTTTTTTTTTTTAGCCATATTTCACCATCCGTAGAGATAGTTTGTTTTATCCTTGTGCATCTACCTGATTTCTACTGTCTCATAGATTTTACATCTGTATTTTGCCATGTCAGAAATACTACACCGATATAGGCAAAATAGCTTGTGAAAATCTTAATCTCTAGAAATATCTCAATATTAACAAAAGCTATTATTTCCGTGTTTGTTAATCTACATATTACATTTTTGCATATCTGTTCACCACCATAGTGCTCAGTTTTTATATAGGCTGTTAGAAGCACAGAGCATCAACATGATATCAGCATGGAAATATACCTAGATAAAATTTCTCCAGAAGTATTTGTATTCCTAGTAAATCTTAACCAGACCTAAAACTCCTATGAGGAATCCTTTGTGTGTTTGCTTTGCTGTCTTTTAACTGTGCAAGCTTAAATGAGTTGATTTCTTAAGCTCTGGCTCTCTTGATCTTGATTTCAGTTAAAATAAATTTAACTGGTGTTGATTTCTAAACATGTCCAAAAATATTAATCTTAAAGTGATCACTACTTCAAAAGAGAATTCTAGTCACTTGCCAAATACAGCATTAAAACTATAATAAGAACAAAGATGACTTTATAAGTTTTCTTTGTAATGAATACATTGTTCTGTTCTTCAAAAATTCGCCAAATGAGACTAATTCAATGGGAAAACTGGATGATTCAAAAAGTTATCGTTTAGTTAATATTTTTTTGTTGAGATATAATTAAAAATACAATGTTGAGGCAGAATTTCTGCATATAGAATTTGAGGACAGGCATAAGTATTCAGGAGTTAAAAAGAAATCTCATCTGAGACGGAAAACTATCAGGGTAACAGCACTGCTCATTGCACCATCAGTGCTCAATACGCAGAGATCAAAAAATCAGAGCAAGTTCTTTCTCCTCTAAATACAGGCTTGAGAACTTCCTGTCGTGCTGTGGAGCCCAATGTGCATTACCTTTAAAAATAAATAAATAAATAACACCAAACAAAAACTTCCTTCCTCCATACGCATCAAAAAGGGAATAGGATATCTGCTTTTAAGTAAATGTCCTGAGTGGGTTAGTTGCTTTCCTCTAACTGCATTTAAGTTTTCTCCATCACAATGTGTTGGATTACTTACTTTAAAAGCATTTCAAGCCTGATTTAAACTCTTGTACACTTCTACTGAATAACTTTAGATGGTCATACTGGAATTCCAATTAACAGACTGAAATGAAGTCACCTGAACATACAACCTTTGCATAAAGGGAAGTAGTAGCACCAATCAAGGAAGATGGTATGGTTCTTTGGCTTTCTTTCACTCTGTATCATGCGAGATTATTCTAAGGATGCCTTGTATCTGTCTGGAAGTGAGTTATAAGAAGCTATTTCTTCTTCTCTTCCCAAATGCACTCAATGCTCATCTTTAGCTGAAAGATCTTACTCTGGTGCACTAAAAGCACAAGACAGGCAGTTGCTTTGTGAAGGAATCCTCGGCACAGGCGAGGTAGGAGCTTTAGACTGCAGGAGGTGGCTTTTCCCACAAGGGAACCCGGGGAAACCTCACTATGGCTGACAGAGGCTGGGAGGTACATCTGCAAGGGCAGAGAGGCTACTCACTCAGGTAGCACAAGTTGCCTTTTCCTCTGTGCTTCATTGCTGGCTTCAGAAAGGTGCAAGTCCATCACACCTGGGCTTCGTCCTAGCTCCAGTCTTTTCTTTTCTACCTCTGTTCAGGTCCCAGCTTTGCGTCCTCTGGAAAATTTAGTTTTGACTGCATTGCTGAGAAACCCAGAGCTGGTTCTACCACTCCATAGTTTTACTTCTATTAGAAGTTAGTTTAGCCCTGACCTTACTTTATGGTAAAAGGTCTGAAAAATCACATCTGGTTACTGCTGGCAGACAGTGATGCCTTATTAAAATTTAAATGCTGTTTTTAAAATTGCTTAGTTAGTTGACCATTATAAAGACAAATCATTAGCGTTGTCACGATCAATGAAAATGAGTAAATAATGTATTCCCACATGCAACTGAAAATTCTGATTTTGAAATATTTTAGAGAAATAGTAACAGTGAAATTACTGTGTGTTATACAAATATGCCATCTTGGATTCTCTGCATGTTTTGTCTTCTAATAGGGTAACTGCAGAACACAAAGCTTGTAACATTTTCATGGGTTTGACACTAGAATTTTCAATTTCTTAGGGAAGAATAATTGCAAAAGAATAGATAGTTTTCCACTTTGCCTATCATTTTCAGATCCAGGTTTACCTAAGTAACCTACCAATTTCAAGTGGCATAAGCAGTAACCTGTTTCAGAAAATGTAAAAACAAGCTGCAGTCAGTGCTCACACTGGTATGTTTTATGGTTCCATAGTATGTTCTATTAATGAAATATACTTCCTAAATAAGAGAAAAAGGATTCATAATCAGACGGATTAACATGAGCTGTTGTGTGCATTTACTGTGTAGCACAAATATGTGAAGCTAAATCTCTCATTAGTGTTTCAAATTAAGATGATTTTGCATTGTTTAGAATAAAGTCTTTCTCCATTTCCTCAGTTCTTCCAGGGGTGTCACTCTGTAGTGTTCTCAAAAGCAAAACTATAATTTTATTTTTTTTTAACTTTAAGATATAAACTGAGAGCTGAGGGTTTTCGTTTGCTCTGGAAAAAAATTTTAGAAAGCTTTAGAAATATTGCTATTTCAATTTCAGTGAAATTTTGTAGTCTTCGTAAAGTTTTGAAAATTTGCTGTGATGGTAATATTAGTTGGAAGAAAATGTCTATGACCAATACACTCTCTTCAGAAAGATCGAGACAAATTAAAATCCATAGCAGAACAAGAAGAATGATATGTTTGAAAAAATTGACCAATCACAAAAATTTGAAAAAAATGTTTAACACCCTTCTGTGAAAGAAAGATTACTATTTAAAGAAGAGAGTGATCAAATGCTTCCTTCATTATGAGACAAAAGAGTATATTTTGCAACAACTAAAGGTATTATGGAAAATTTGTTAGCTCTTAAGAAAAAAACCTGGAAATGCAGAACCTCTCGTTGGAAAGTTTTTCTCAACAAGCAGCTGTTAGGGAAGTCAGTTTTTAAAAGATTTAGAACAAACATGAGTTTATATTGCCTGTTTTCTAAATCATGTTAAGAGGTGTAAATCTATAAGACAGTATAATTCTGAAACAGTAGTTTAACAGCAGTGCCTTTTTAACAAGCATTTCTACCTGCTGAGTATATTCTAAGTTGTAGTTTGTGTTCCTCTCAGAAAAGATGATTTACAGCTTTTAATCATGTAAGTAAACACACATGAGAGAATGAAGTTGCTTCTGTTCTTTCTTTCACTGCTCTGGAGACCTACTGACTTTGGTCGTCAGACTTTGGGAGAGCTGACTTTGGGCTGTTTACAAGTCTGGTTAATAAAGTCCAATGGGAGACAGCTCTCAAGGGTAAGGGGGCGCAGGAGGGATGGTTACTATTCAAAAAGGAAATTCTGGAGGCACAGGAGCGAGCTGTCCCTGTGTGCCGGAAATCGAGCCGCCGGGGTAGAAAACCAGCTTGGATGACAAGGAGATTTGGGAACATCTCAAGAAAAAAAGGGAAGTCTATAAGTCTTGGAAGAATGGGCAGGCATCCAGGAATCAATACAGGGAGGAAGTTAGGGTATGTAGCGAGATAATCAGGGGGGCAAAAGCCCAACTGGAACTTAGACTAGCCTGCTCCGTAAAGGACGACAAAAATCCTTCTATAAATACATCAATAACAAAAGAAGGGCTAAATATTACCTCCAGCCCCTACTGGACACAGGGGGTACGTTAGTCACTAGTGGTGAGGACAAGGCTGAGGTCCTTAATGCCTTCTTTGCCTCAGTCTTTAATAATAACGTTAGTAGCTCCCAGGTGAGCTGGCCTATGGTGTCTGAGAGCAGGGAGGGAGAGCAAATCGAAGCTCCTGTGATCCAAGAGGAACGGGTCAAGGATTTGCTTCGCCAGCTGGATGCCCACAAGTCTATGGGGCCTGATGGTATCCACCCGAGAGTCCTGAGAGAGCTGGCGAATGTCATTGCCAAACCCCTGTCCATTATCTTTGGGCAGTCTTGGCTCACTGGAGAAGTTCCGCTGGACTGGAGGCTGGCGGATGTTACCCCCATTTACAAAAAAGGCGGAAGGAGGATCCGGGGAACTACAGGCCTGTCAGTCTGACCTCGGTGACGGGCAAAGTCATGGAACAGGTTATCTTGAGTGCTATTAATGAGCACATACAGGTTAACCGGGTGATCAGGCCCAGTCAAGGGGAGGTGGGGGAAGGGCTCTTTACATTAGTGATGGGTGACAGAACAAGAGGAAATGGGCATAAGCTTAGTCAGGGGAGATTCAGGTTGGATGTTAGGAAGTATTTCTTCTCTGAAAGGGTTGTCAGCCACTGGAATAGGCTGCCCAGGGAGGTGGTTGAGTCCCCATCCCTGGATGTGTTTAAGAAAAGGGTGGATGAACTACTTAGGGATATGGTTTAATGGGGATTAGGGACGGTTGAACTGGATGGTCTCTAAGGTCTTTTCCAACCTAGAAATCTATGAAATCTATGAATCCCTGTATACATGCAAACCAATAAACAGCAAAATTTAAGCAAGAGCATCGTACAGATTCTGTAGCTACTATTGCAAATGGTGATACACAGGTTATAAAGAGATCAGTCTGAGCTACAGTTTCCTATAGATGTACATTGTGCAACATAATAATAAATAAAAGAGGAAAAATATCAATATAAACAAAATAAAAACATTGGTTTCAAAACCATGAAGATGTAATGGAGATGTATTTACTTGAGTAATTTTCCTGCATTTTAAATTGTGCTTCTATACAGCCAGCCACATTATTTACATGAATGGGAACCAATTCTGTGTGCTTTCTCTTTCTATGGTTAGTAAATAACTGTCTTTTTGTTGTTTGGTAGTTTTGGGTTTTTTTTGTCACACAGAAATAATCGTTTCTCTTATTAAAAAAAGTAAAAGGGAAGGGATTTGGAATATGTAAATTTTCACGTCATGTGTCTTGCTGATTATCGTTAAAATTGTCCACAAATATGTCAAATATTTGTATATGTATTTTTCCTTAAGTAGCTATTTTTATACTTTTTTGATGCCTAGGGATTATTTAGAATAACAGTTTTACTTGGAGTTTAATTTTTTACTGTGACAACTTCAGATTTAAATTAATCACATCTTGGCATTAGCTCAAGTCAATCCTCACATAAGAATAATCCACAAAGGGAAAATTGCAAGCTCCCTTTCAGATTGCTTTCAATACTCTTCCATGACTATCTCTTCAAAAATAAATGGTAAAATGATCCTCTATTTAATTTCCCGCTCAACTCTGGAGTAGATTTTTTTTAACATGCTAGATACATCATACAAATCTGCACTTACTTTTTCAGAGGAATAGTTGAGAAAGAAATCTGGTCATGTTTCTTTTATAGACAGCGGATTTGCTTCCAGTGCTCTTATCCTCCAAAAAAACTGAGTAACCAAAAAGGAAAAGATTTTTTTATTATTATTTTTCGTGATTTAGTATATTCTTTGATTTTATATCTTTCGCATGATGAGATGGAGGAAATTAAAAATGAGAATTTTTACTATGAATACCAATTTTCAATGAAATGTGCAATGGTTAATGGAAAAACTGCAAATTACAAATAACTGATAAATCATCTGTTGTTCTGGTTACCAACAAAGGCCTTTGTGACACAAAGGTCTTATGCTCTGTGTGTTGCAGGAATATTGAGTCTGCTGCTGAATGCTGGCAAGTACATACAGTTGGGATCAAACAAAAGATTGCAATGAACTTTGCACTCAATCAGATGTGGGTACTTATTGGTAAACAATTTTTCCTCATAAGGGAATAGTTATGCCAGGTGTTGATTCATTAGTAATTATTGGAAAGTCTGAGAACAAATGGGCATTAGTACATTGGTGAACTGCTTCTTCTCTGCTTTGTACAGTCGTGCCTTCTTGTATTGCTTCTGTCTCAAAGCCTGTGAAGCATTTTCACTGCAAGAATTATTTAAGTTTTGACATAATGTTGAACACTTTGATTTTTGTAGCTGTTCATCAGCCCTTTGGTTTGGTAATGGCTGCCTGTGTACAGCCCCATCCAGAAAGCAGGTCTCTTAATGAGTTGCCTTGCCAGCCCTGCTAGTAAAGGGTGTGAAAAATTTTCTCGTTCAGATTTAAATAATTTTTTCTACAACACATTTATGAGTATACATCACATGATGCACTCTCCTTTTCTCCAGGGAAAGATATAGGCAATATCAGTGACACTGACAATGGATATAAAGATATTTGTAAAATGAATGAAGAAGATGAATAAGCCCTTTTATCACTTGAGTAGTCTCGTTTCTCTTGTCTCAGTGCATACAGGCCCAAATATTCTTTTGCCCCTCCTCCAAATCTGGAAAATAATGATTGATGTAACACTATATTGCTATATACGATTCAGTGCAAAACATGCCACATGTACTGTTACGTATGACAGAGGTCAGAATATCTGATAAAGAGCTTTTCTTTAACTCAGTCCTGCCAATACTGTCCTCTTGATACTCTTGTCTTAATGTAAATGTGTACTTAAAAGGGTTATTTCTCTCAAATCCAGTACATGTCCCAGGCTAAAGAGAAAGTTATGGACCAATACAATTTTTAAACAATATCAATGAAAAATATATTTTAAAGTAGATTGTCTTTTGTAAATCTCTGATAACTTAAAATTTATATGATACCTTGCATGTTTAAAGCATTGTGTAAGCACTAATTAGTTTTTACCTCTAGTTTGCACCTAAACTTTACCCCCAATTTTATGACCCGGAAAAGTGGGAGAGCAAAAATTAACAATGTAGTGAAAGACCAAAAGCAGATATTCCAGATAAGGTATTAGGAAATGTGTTCCCAAACCTACCACCAGCCATATAGGATGCACTGACTCTTAATTAGTTAAATTACAGTTTTGACTTTAGTCTTGCTGTAAAGGAACTAAAGTAGAAACAGGTATATAATGTTCAGCATTCATACTAGAAAATGTTATTCATAATTGAACATTTATAATGTATTCTATATTGTCAGTGATTTTTTTGTTTGTTTGTTTGAATGTTTTTGGGTGGGTTTTTTTTTCTTGATTGGTGATATTACAGTAATTCGATAGTTTCATCAATGGTATCTTTTGATATTATATAAATAATAAGAGATACTACGTTTGAGTGTACTATCAAGATTGCTTCCCAAGTGTATACAATGACCTTTGGATATCATAATTGTTGTGAATGTGAGTTAATTTTTTAATTAATTTTATGAATAAACTTTGAAGGATTCCTATTTGAAGATGAGCTTGCTAGGCAGGTAGACTGCTAGAACTTGTCCCATGTTCAGTCAACTCAATATTTATCAATTTTTGTGAATTGCTAAGAAGAACGTTTATAACTTAAAACTACATGTAATTTTTTCTTCTGTGAAAACATTCTTGCGGAGTTGTTGCAGAAATGAGCATAATTTAACTGATCTTTTTTATTTATTTTTTTTTAACGAAAAGCCTCTTTCAGCTATAATTTCCATGATTGATTTTTGTTTATTTTCCTCCAGAGAATACGTTTCTCTTACACTATATTTCAGCATGGTTATCTAAAAACAAGTATCTGGAAACCACTGAACAGTAAATATCAGGTAAATTTATTCAATTGCCTCATTGCTAACAGCAGACTCATTATGATACTTTTTATTCACCTTCTGTATTAAACAAACTATATCAGGAACCAGGAGTTTTGAAACTGATCAATGGTAGATACCCCGATTAGTGATCCATCAGGTTGCAACAGGCCCTGCCTTTGTCCTCTTCTTTCCCTCTCACAGGAGTACATTGCCACAGTATTTACCACCCTGTGTTAAAGCTACATGGTGGGAACTGTTGTCAGTCTCTTAAATATGTAACTAGATAAGTATTTTCTATACTTTATTTACACACGTACATATAAATATCATAATGTTGTAATACATTCAGTCATCTTACATATATTAATGTAATATTAGCATATTGTAAGCACCATGCTAAATAAACACCTGAAATCTTAATGAAAGTGTCTAGGAATTACACGCTCAATGTTTCCAGTTTTTCCTACATTTCATTACAGGTGATAAGAGGCTTTGAGCAACCTGATCTAGGGGAAAGTATCCTATGACAGGAGGGTTGTAATTAGATGATCTTTAAGGTCCCTTCCAACCCAAACCATTCTGTGATTCTATTTATGAAATTACCAAGACCAGTTAATCTTTGCCATTTTCCCATAAGACTTACATTATGTCGTGGTCCAATCTCTGTTCATCATGATAAGTAGTTCATCTCAGCAACTCCTGTGATAAAATGGTGTAATTTTATCCTATATGTAATCTGTGGGCAAAGAAATTACAAAATGTAGGGAAATTATTATAAAGTCTGTATTTGAAACATGTAAATACTGGAAATTTCTGATCTGGTTCTGCATCTCTCCTGCTTGCTGCGGGGATCACTGCTAGAAGGTTTCCTGGTCTTTTAGGCTGATACCACACAGAGTAGAGTCTCCCTGGAGAACTGTACTGTGTTAAGGAAACATCCAGTTACTGCAGATGTTAGCTGTGTTGACCTGGTATGCTGTCTGGTTGGAAAATGGGCTGTGGTAGCTCCAATAGCATGCTGCGTTAGAGTGGCTTTATTGCACTTAACGGGTGCACATACAGAGCTTGTCTCAAGCAGACCTTTGCAAAAGCAAGGATCTAAGAAAGATTATGGGATTGCAATGCTCTCTGTATCTTGCTGTCTTTTGACAACATTATTTCACGAAATTTCAGTGAAATACAAAAATAAATTTGTAGGAAAACCCATTTTGAGGTCGGAGTTTTGATTGGAGTTTGACTATGTGAACTGGCAGGTGTCTTTCAGAGGGGAACTCGGCTTCTTTCTTTCTCTAGAAAGTGCAGAGAATATTAGTGGATTGTGTGTACTAATGTGACATGTAATAGATTCTTTGTGACAGAAGAATGTAAATGTTTAGAGATGAAAGTAAAATATAAAAAATTGAGTGAAGGGATGCAGCTGGATTAAGTAAACTTATTAGGAAACGAGCTCTTGTAGGTAAATAAAATATTTTTCACCTCTGAAAAAGAAAGAATGCACTGCTAAAACACTGGATAAATAATATTGACTTCAAAGTCAAATGTTTTTAAAGTATCTCAAAATATGAAGTAGTCATTAAAAACTTGATGGAGGGTTTAAAGTAGAAATTATTCTTGTATATGCATGAGTAAATATCCTTTCAGTTAGAAAATGGAAAAGCAAACGTCATAAAGATTTGGGCTACCCCATGACATGGTCAATATATCTTCTCTAAAACAATTATGAGAGCTCTGCACTGGTAGACAGAAATCCCAGCAACAAAGTGCAAATACAAGTGGAAGATTTCAAGTACAGCTCACACAGAAGTAAAACCAAATTTGCCATTCCAGATTATAAGAGCCCATAGACATAAGGTACAGAATGAGATATGGCATGCATGATCACTTTGATAACACTTTCATTTTTTTTCTTTATAAAAGGAAGAACTAGGACTTACCTGATGCTTTGAGACACAGAAGATAAAAAAGGCTCTGATAATAAATAAATATTTTATGGCATTTAATTTTGAAGGCTCAAAAATCAAAGTTAAAGGAAATTGAGACATTAATTTCTGCAAAATTGTTGTGCACAAATTTCTTATGCACAAGAAATTTTAAAACTTCAAAATGCATTTGTGAGAAGAAAAAAAAATGGTAAAAGTAGCATCAGACTGAAGAACATAAAGGAAAAAGGATAAAAACCTTATTCAGAAATATACTTTAGATATTTGAGGATGAGGCTGATGAGCTTTCATCAACCCTGATATAAACAAGAATTTTGAGGGGCCAACACTCAAATAACACAAATTCCAAATGTCACTATAACAATGGCAAATTTTAACTATATAAGAACCCTGTCTAGATAGTATTGTATATTTTTCTTTCTACCTTTGGCCTGAGAATTGCTAAAATTTTAAGAATATTAATATAACTTTATATATCTAGTAATTTCCTTTAGGACAATGACTACTGACGGAATATTCCAGTTCTGTGATAATTTTTAGAAGTAACAAAAAGCTTAATCACTTTAAAAGCTTGTTGATATTTATTAGACTTAAAGAAATGTGGTGAAAGAATGTTGAAGGAATCTCTGAAGTTGAAGTAATTACAAAGATATAATTAAATATAGACTATAAAATTCATGAAAACATAAACCCTTTGATTTGATGAATTCTGGTTTTAAAGTATATGAACAAAAATTACAATACCTTGATATAATATATGGGCTCTTCAATAAACATAGGATCTTAAGGACAATGATAAAATTACTACATTGTCAAAATGTCAACCATTTCCAAGGAAAAATAAAATAAATCTGACTGATTATATGAGACTATATTTTAGTGATGACAAAAGTTTTGAGGGGTTTCTGTTAATAAAATTAATAAAAGGAAGAGCACGCTTTATTTTATTTTATTATATTCTTATTTAGAAGCTTATGCTTGTCAATAACCACACAAGATGAACAATAGTAAAAATAAACCTCAAAAACCTCCTTTAATCCACAGAGAAAAAAAGTATGCCACATCCTCCTTCACAGTTGTTTTTGGAATATCTTCAGGTGTTGCTGTCTGCCAACAGGAATAGTTAACATCTTGACAGCTTAAATCATGAAGCATGAAATAATTAACGTAAGCAAAACTTGAGTGAACTTGAGAAAACAGTGTTTATCATCGGCACTGCTGTCAGATCCAGTCAGTATGTTTTGCATTGATGTTCATTTCGTTATGATAAAATATGTGGATTGATGTAAGCAGCCTAGATTCTGCAGGGCCTTCAGTTAGTAAATTTTGCTGATGCTCTTGGCCTCCTAAGTAGGAGTTCAACTAGTATGCAAAGTAAGGATAACATTAAATGTCCAGCAGTACAAAAGACAAAAAAGAAAAACACAGAAAAACAACCTCTAAGCAAGGACAGCTATATGTACAATGATGCTCAGTGCATCTTGCTCTTGGAAAGGAACTGAAAATGCTTTTTTTGTTCCCCTTCATGTCTCGTATTGCACGTTTGGTGGCACTGTGATCTGGTTCCAAATGAGGGGAAAACTGGGCTTTTGCATAGAATAGGGTAGTAGTAGTGGCACAGTGGGCTGGGACTGCCTTGAGCCAAGGTGGTTTTTAAAGTCCATGTTTCCTCTTTCTTAGGAAAGTTAATTCTTCTAGTGCTAGGCTGCTGTGAAAGATTGAAGAGTTAAACTCTTCTTCTATATTTTCTCAGCTAAGCATTGTAAAGTTTCAAGTAACTTCATCAAGGCCAGACCATGCTTAGTGCCTCTCTAAGGAGCTTAATTACATAGTGTTTAGATCCCAAACAGCTTTTAGGCTGATGGTAATGGAGATAATAAGCTCAGAAAAGGCAGTAACATGACTTGAAGTGCTTAAGGACATAACCCTCCTAACTTCTAAGTGAAGGTGCAACACACACAACTGAAACACCAGAAATTCTGTTTAAACATAAGAAACATCTTTACTGTGAGGGTGGTCAATACTGGAACAGCTTGCCCAGGGAGTTTGTGGGTCTTCATCTTTGCAGATAGTCAAAACATGACTGGACACAGCCCTAAGCAACCTGCTGTAGCTTACCCAGATTTGAGCAGGATGTTGGACTAGACGATGTCCAGAGGTGCCTTCCTATCTCAGCCACCCTGTGATTCTGTGTTTTGGCTTGTCTTATGCTCCTAGAGTACACTAAAGTTGCAAATTCAACTGTTTATAGAGAAAAGAATAAGAAACACTTCTAGTAAGAACATTAAATCTGCCACAGTGTTTGTGAAAAATAGTATTAAAGGTGAATCGATCACATACTTGAGAAATTTTAATCAATGTAGTTGTTCAAGAGAAATTCAGTACATCAGAAAAAGAAAAAAAAAAGAAAATGTACAGGAAGAAGGAATGTAGAACCTTAGTCATATTTAGAGATAACTTTAAATATTTTATTAGTCTTCAAAGGCAAAGAGATAATTATATCTTATAATAGGTAATCCAAAATAAAATCTATGAAATTTCTTAAAGCATTTCAATTAAAAAACTCTAGAAATGTAGACTGAAAAATTATCTTCAAAAACTAAAACTAGAGGGAATGCAGGAATTAGAAGAGTATTATATTAGAATATTAGAAGATAAATTAGAATTAATTTCTAGAAATCGTATTGTTGAAGAAATAGAACATGTTCAAAGTTTTTATAGCATAGAGGGACTCATAGCTAAAGTAGGTAAATGATACAAGACCTCATTCACAAATATTCCCTTAAGTTTTTTTTTTTCTTCCCTTCTGGGGAAGAAAAAAAAAAAAAGATTTGCAATAGCATTGGTCCACCGCTAGCTTCAACAAGTGCATTAAACACAAAGAGCTATGAAAGACAGTCTGAAACGAGATTCAGTATTCATTATTATATAGCACTGTGTTCCACTTTTCTCCAAATATTGATGAGAGAAAATGAAAGGGCTCTAAATCTAAATACTGTGTGTCTGCACACGGTAGTGTGCAGCCCTTGTCCTGCACTCAGACTGCAGCTGAGGGATAAACTGGTATAATAAATGAACATGTTTTTCTGTCCTAAGTTCTGCAAATATGGTTTTAAGTTACTGCCAGTCAGTAATTAATAGTTTTCTTTGAATGTGCCTATGACTTTCTAAACTTATACATTTATGTGTATGTCTACATAAACAAACAAACAAATAAACAAAGATGACTTCTTTAGTTCTGTCATACAGTGAAGCCTGGATATACCCAGCAGTAAACAGGCATTATAAAGGAAAAAGTGTTGCTGTTATTTTAGCTTTAACTATGCTGTTGAATAGGAAAATGTACTTGAATACATTTGTACAAATATATGGAATTTAAAATGTCTGACTTCAGTGTAGTAAAAATTGCTATTCTTCTAGTTTTAAATTTTGGTATTGTGCACAATCCTCTGAAGGAAAGGAAATACTCCCTGGAAAAAAAAATGTGAAGTTTTTAAAAAAAAAACACCCATTGGAAATGAAGAAAAAAGAATCTAAGCAAATCTTGCAATAGAGCAAATTTTTATGTGAATTTTTTTTGTTGTTGAAACTAAGCTACATGCCCCTGTAACCATGAGCAGAGCCAAAGAAAGGGATTTCCTCAAAAGTTCTGAAGTAAAAAAAAAAATGTATATATTTACTGTTTGGCTCGCTTTTTGTGCCACACAAACATTTCAGATGTAGGGGAGAGGGCTGCTACTCCCCAAGACATGGCTGCTTGTTGGGCAAGTTTATTGTGTCTCCCCACAAAAGAGAACCTCTGCAAACAGAGGACCATTTCAAAAGGAGAACACGTATCAGCCAGCATCTGGCATTTAGAGGGCAGGAAGGAGGACAGACTTGCCTCTTTCCAGATCTTTGGCAGCAGAGCAGAGATGAGCAGAGATGAGCACAGTGAGAGCTGGCTGGTTGTGCTCTGTGGTGTCGGTGCTGCTGGCAGTGGAGGATTAGACTCCTAAGGGTTCATTGCTAGGCGGAAGCAAGGGGAACAGAGGGATAACGGTCTTCCATCAGAGATAAGTTAGGAAAAATTGTAACTCTTTACTGGTTTTATGAAGAGAAAAAGTATTCAAAACAAGCGTAGCATTATCTTTTCTTCAATTTACCTAGTTTCTTTAGCTGGCTCTTGCCTCTGGGTCTCAGAACATATAGAAACGATAGCTCCCTGTAACATCTTCCATTATCTTCCATCTTCAGATATTTAATCTTATTGCTGGTGTTTAGTATTTTATACTTGATGCTAGCTTCAGTGCATGAGAAATACTGAAGGTTAAAATATGAAGTGCAAAAGAGATTAGAAAGCTGGAGAGACAACAAAGCAATGGAGAACAGCTCAAAGGCCATGAGCAGAACATCTTCGCACCTTGGGTTTAAAGTCGGCAGGTGCTCTGTCTTAGGTTATGTTCTCCCAGCAAGAAATGTATATTGTTATTTGAGAGGTACACCTTGCAAAAGAAAAAGTTGAATCTTATGTTCTAAATAGCACAAAAAGCAAGTTATATAGTGAGCTCTGTTTAAAATTACCCAGGTATAAAACCACTTTAGTCAAAGTGTGAAAATAAGGCCTTCATACAATAGAAAAGTCAATTTATGATGATTCCTGTCACTAGAGTTGTTTTTCAGGGTTGACAGATCTGAGAGATATAATATTCTGTCTGAAACCTTGTCAGACAAAACCACTGAAATGAAGGAAAACACTATCAATGGAATACTAATGTTCTTTTAGGCCAACTTTATGCTCCCTTAAAATTTCTGACATTGCATGGCAGTTAGTTGTTCAGTTTCCAGAAGCATTCACACCTTCAACTAAATAGTTCTCTCTTCTTTAGCAAACTGATGTACTCTTTTAAGAAGGTAGTTAGACTTTTTTTATTATTTTTTTAAAAGAGATTTAACTTTGTGCTTGATACCAACCACATTAACGTTATGGTTGATAGCATCAAAAACATCTCCACAAATGCTTTAGAAAACTTCTAAGGCTGCTTCTGCTCTTGTGTCTCAAAGTTATTCTGAAGAGGTTATCTTGGGAGAAGTATTTTTCTTTTTTTTTTTTTTTCTCCTTTTATTAACATTAATTAATTTACTCTGCTGATAATGTTAACAAAAATTCTTTTGGTATTTCAGAGGGAGTAGCATCTCCTAGTTAAAAACTGTTTTGACATTCTCAACTGTCTTTTGTAGACAAAAAAATGGTTGAATATTAGCTAACTGGTTATAAACTAAAACAATGATTGGTAGGCAAAAGAAACAAAATGTTTTCAATCCTGAAGAACTTTTATTGTGGTACTTAATTGCTTTGCCTTTCAAAAGCTGAAATTTTGAGAACTATAAATTCTTGATACATTTATTTATAGAACCTCATTTTGAGAATTTATTATTATTTTTATTCCCTGTGCTTTTCAATATCCTGTAAACTATTTTTCTCTCCACTCTAACTACAGTGTATGTAGAGAAACACATTAGGGAGGGAAGGAAGGAAGGAAAACAAATTATGTGCCAATACTATGCTAACTTTGGCTCCAATTATTTTGGAAACTTCTGAGCTTCCATGTTATGACATATAGTTATACAGCGATGTTTATTATTTGTTAAGCACCAGGGAAAGCTAGGAACTCTACAACACGAAAAATGAAAGCCAATTTTGCCCTAAATATCTGACAAACACAGTAGAATCTTCTTGGCTGTTCAGTGTAATTATAGATATCTCATTCTTTCTACCCAGCTATCTTAATCAGGTTTCTTTCTGTCAAAGTTATAGAGGTTTTTAACAGAAGTTTGAATGAGGGGATGGTGAAAAATATGGATGAACTGTGTCAAATGAAGATAAGTAAAAGGAAATCTCATTTCCATTTCTGAGTTAAAATTTCTGAGCTAACAAAGAATTGTCAGGTTATGTCATTACAAGGTATAGATCTAATATGAAAATTCTATTTCAAGAGAGAACAGTGGAGAAGACTCCAGTGAGTTGTCTTTCATGTAGAAATTTTGTATTAATTGATTTTCTAATGTTTATTTTGACAGTTAGTCCTACCCAGCACCATAGCAGTGCTTGCAGAAAAACTTACCGTGGGTTTTATACTTACTGGAATGTATGTATAAGCATTCTTTCTTACTGAGTATATTTTTAGATTAAACAAAAGGGCATATTCATATTCTAATTTGGTTATATTTTTAATTAATGATAATGAGATATAAAAAGGAATTTTGGCATGTTTATCCCCTATGATATCCCTTACATTTACAGAAACAGACATAAGTGCTTTTAAAATAATTGCATAGTATCTGAGTCATCAGATTAATCCTGACATATAAGTATTTTCCACTACTGTAAAGAAATTGCTTGATTACAGGTAGTCAGCTGGAATTTAGAAGAAAAAAAAAAAGCTGATATCCTTGTTTCTCATGTTATGTTAATAATTACTCAAGCTTCCAAGGCACAGACAGACCTAAATACTTGAAGTTCTATAATAATGTATGTCTTGTATTCAAGCTAAAACTGCTTACAAATACAATAAAAAGATTATTTTAATTATTGCTTAAAACCAGAGTAAAGTTATGTGAACTGATTTTGAATATTTTTTTTCTGAAAAAATGAACTATTTTCCTATAAATTTACTTATCCTTTTCTTGTAATGTTACTTAATTGCAGCATCAAACTTATAAAATAAGCATCAGACTTAAACTTTTAAGTTCCTGACTTCTGTGATCATTTGCAAGATATAATGTTGTTGCAAGATATAATGTTGTTACAAGATCATACCTCCAGACGAAATCTTGTAATGAAGGTTTGTGGAGGGATCTTTTGTGACCATTTGAGACCATGCCATACTTTTTTTTTTTTTCTTTTTGCTCAGGCTGTAGCCATATTTCCATGGTTTAATTAGTATTTTAAAAAGTTAAGTGTTTCAGTATACGCTACCATGGCCTCCCTTGTACTCAAGCAAGACAAAAATGCAACCCATGAGGACAGCTCATACCATCCTGAGAAGGTCAGATGAGTCACCCTCTGTCATTGTCTACATCTCACCAATAACTGAAAGAAGTTTAGCGGAAAGGTCTTAACAATGGCTATCAACTATATAAACTTACATATGGTGGTGTAGTTTATTTGTGAAGCATTGAATGCTCTCCCAATGTGACGAGATCTAAATGACTGAACAAGCAGGTTAAATAAGCAGTTTGGACTGCGAGGAAAATTACAAGCGAATGGGCTTCAGGTCAAGCAGCTGGGTGATGAAAACAATTTCTAATAGTCAGATTGATATAATACTTTTTAATATAAACTGACTTTTTAAACAATGCTTAAAAATGTGACAACCTTGTTGCGAGGTTCTCTTGCCAAAATCAGAGCCTTTTTTTAGTTGGTTTATAATAACAGCTTGAAGGGTTATGAAATTACCAAGGGCTACATTGCTCAAAACTTATTTACACTGATGAGAATTTTCTCACGTGAGCTGCTGGACTGATGTCGGTGGAACTCCTCATACGTTTCATCATGTGAAAAAATGTATAGTCCAGTCTTTGAGTTCAAATATAGATTGACTCAGTGAAATGAACTGATTGCATAAGTCCTTGACACATTGATGATGCCAATATACATTCTTCTAGATGGTGATTTAGCTTCTTGTAATTATCTGATAGCTAGAATATTGTGGAGACCAGAACTAATATGTTTTCCCTTTTGCACAAAGTGCCAAATCTGTAAATAATTCACACAAGGAATTTCCAAGGTAATTTTGAAATGAGACCACATCAGGACTGTATTGATAGCCTAATTGTTCTTTTCCTAATGCTTGGAGATTACAAGTTTCTTGAAAAATATTTTGCATTTGTAATATTGCTGTTTTTCTTAAGAAAACCGGCTTAGAAGCTTTGTCAAGTTTCTCATGGCATAATGTCTACAGCACATCACATGTTATCATTCCTGCCAAGCAGGCCAGTATTGGAAATCATAATGCTGTCCTCATATCAGATGGGATGATCTCTCTTCAGAAAACCAATAAATATCCTCTTTATTTGGAGCTGACATCACTGAATTAAAAGAAATGGAGAGTAAATTGTTAAAATAGAAAGTAATCTATATAAACATTCAGTTCTGAACTGAGAACAGATGCATGTTTTCCTTGTCACATCACAGTTATAGCTTAGTGAGTCTACTGAAAAGAAATTTATGCCATGAGTTGATAATTTCAAATAGCTAAACCCTTTCCACCTAAAGTTTAGGGATGAATAGCACTATCGTCATGCAGCAATTCCATTCAATATATGGGCTTAGTCTTGGGCAGTCATTTAAGGACATATATATTTGCTGTAAAAAGGTTATAGCTGTTAGCCCATTGACGATGGTGATTGTTTCAAATAACATGGTGGAATGTAGGAGTGACTGAATTTCAAAACCAATTCTCAGTGTTTGAAAGAGCGGTGAGATATCTGCAATAGCAGACGTGGCAATTTGCGCTTAGTTTGGGGGTGGGAGGAAGGTTTCAGATCTTCCCACTTTTTTTATTTTAGGACACATATAATGCTAATTTAAAGAACTATGATGAAGATTATGTTGAAGATTAAGAATATAATGGAGGTGAACTGTTAAATATTGTTTTTTCTCATAGAGGAGATTGTACCTCAGAACAACAGGGTCCCTCATTCCGTACTTTGCCAGAGCAATTAAAATAAGATTCTGTAGTGTGATTTTTTGAAGTTTTGGAAACAGTCCAGAACCAAAATCAGTTTACTTCTATCTCAACTCATGCTGAGACCCATCAATGCTAGGCCCAAGTATGCAAAGATTTTGCAGAGTTTCATCTGCCCATTTGCAGAGGTTACATACGTAATGTTGCAAAACCTCTTGCTTTCCAGAGTTCTTTGTTCTGCTGCACAACCTGGCCCCATTTTTGCATGTGCAATTGAGATTGACTGTGTTCCTGGACCTATAATTATTTATCTTGCACTTCATGTCTTGTCTGTGATTTTTTTACTAAATAAGATCTAAATTAGGGCATGAATTTGATATTATAATTGATTGACTTCAGAATTGCAAAATTTATCTATCTTTCCTCCTAGCTATTATCCAAAGTGTAGCTTGTTATTTAAACAGTTACTGGAAAAAATATGTTGTCAACATGCAGGCAGAAACATAAAAAGTGCATACAAGGCAAAGAGCCTTTCAGATCTTTCATTTTCCTTTTTTTAGGAATATTTAAGTGTAGTAGTTTTATTTACTCTGACAATGAATTGTTGCTCATACTAATGGTGACTCACGTACTGTTTTGCTGAGTCTCTGTGATTAACAAAATACAATAACAGTACAAAATTACTGTAATTTGGGGCTTGGATCTATGACACGACTCCACTTTTCTGTTTGCTTTTCTTTGGGGCTGAAAAGGTTAGATGTCTATAAATAGGACATGATCCAATAATCTGTAGAATTGTCTGTCCTTTGCTTTTGAGAGTCTGTGACATTTTCTTTTGATGATACCGGGTTCAATAGCTCTGGAGAAGTACAATTGTGCTGGAAGGAAATGGTACCAAGACTGATTTCAGCTCCATTCTCCTCTTTCTGTGAATACATGCAATTTTTTTGGTATTATCATTTCCAAGAGCCAGTTTCCAGATGGTATAGTTTTTGCTGGGGCATGGGGTTAAACATTAAGTCTAATGGCATGGTCATACTTGACTTTCATGGAATTTATTATAATACTACCCTAATAAGAACTGAAGAACTTTCCTATGCTTCTGAGAATGGGGTTCATATGTTTTCCAATTATCTCAAGAAGTTATTTTTTTGTTCTAAAAATTGTTTTCACCTGGCAACTTCCACTAAAATCAATACAAAATTTAAAATTAATATTGTTACATAGTGTTAATTTTCTTAGTGACCATCACTTTAACTACAGTAACTAATTTTCTACACAGTGTCTACAGAGGATCAGTTAGTTTTAGTGGGTTGTGTCTGTTTTTCAGATCAAAGGGTGGTATTTTGTATATCCAAATTAAATGATAATTTATATATAAAGACATTTCCATAGTTTACCCTTGATTTTATAGTGTTCAGTGTACAATATGGAAAAGTACATGTTTCATTGTTAAGCCTATCTGTATTGCAAGCCATAAGCAGTAAAGATGCCAATAAATGTCTGATGCTCTAAAATGTGTTTGCAGTTCCTATGTATACTAGCATATCAAATACCAATCCATTTCGACTGATACAGACAGTTTGGCAGACATCAAGATGCTCATACTTGGCTGTCTACAGACAAAGTTCTAAATCCATGTTTAGGCATAAAAGTTCTAGTGAAATAATTTTCATTGGTTTTGAGCCTTGGCAGCTGCTTTTGGCTTGGGAATAATTTTTAGTTACTCACTGTTTCTGGAATCATTAATGATTGTAAATGGCAGTGAGTGGGTTGTATCAATTGTATCTTTTTAAAAGAAAAAAAAGGAGGAAATTTGAGAATTTCATCGTGACTTGGAATCATTTCACTCTTATTTGTCTATTCTAAAAATAATTATTGTCATGAATAGATGATACTTTTTACCATGTTAACATCTGAGCAGAAAGTCAGGAGGTGCATTTACTTCAGTTTGTTTACATATGGAAGACTAACTTGCATTGTAGGCACTGTGATGATTAAGGCAAGTTTAAAGCATTGATACATAAAGGTCAGCTATCAAAGTATGCTAATCTTCCATATTAGAAAGATATTGTGTTCCAGGTACTCCACTGTCCTAAACCTTAGGAAAAAGGATCTATAAAAGATTTAAAGACTGGAATGGATTGAGGGCAAAAAATCATAAAAGAACAAGAAGGACGGAGTTAAGTTATTTTAAAAAGAGGAGGTTTTAGATAGAATCCCAATAAAATATCAGCATTTTACCCCCCCTCGAATTCACTTCATCCATCTTTTGTGTAGGAAGACCTCTATAATCAGCATCATTCAGAAAGTAACTGGAGCAAAGAATGTCTTTCGTCCTACATCCGAGTTCTTTTATAGGAGTTGTACTTGGGTTCATTTTTTTAAGTGTCCTATATATACTTTCAATAAGATAATCGAGAAGAATATACAATGAAAATGGAAAATGTTAAATCCTGAAAAAAGTCATTAATGTAATTTTTTTGCTTTAGAAAGCAAGTTCTTCCACTCTGATAGTGCATTACTCCTGTGAGGTACTTAATGCCTTTTTTGCCTCAGTCTTTAATAGCAGGACCAGTTGTTCTCTGGATGCTTAGCACCCTGAGCTGGAAGACAGGGGCAGGGAGGAGACTGAAGCCCCCCTAATCCAAGGGGAAATTGTTAGTGACCTGTTACACCACTTGGACACACACAAGTCTATGGGGCTGGATGGGACCTACCCAAGGGTACTGAGGGATCTGGTGGAAGTGCTCATAAAGCCACTTTCCATAATTTATCAGCAGTACTGGCTAACCAGCAAGGTCTCAGTTGACTGGAAGTTAGTAAATGTGATGCCCCTCTGTAAGAAGGTCCAGAAGTACAGGCCTGTCAGTCTGACCTTACTGCCAGGCAATGTTCTGGAGTAGATCATCCTGAGCATGATAACATGGCATGTACAGAACAACAAGGTGATCAGGCGCAGTCAGCATGAGTTTATGAAAGGCAGGTCCTGCTTGACTAACCTGATCTCCTTCTATGACAAGATGACCTGCTTAGTGGATGAGGAAAAGGCTGTGGATGTTGTCTCCCTAGGCTTTAGTAAAGCCTTTGACACCATTTCCCACAGCATTCTCCTGGAGAAAGTGGCTACTCATGGCTTAGACGGGCGGACACTACACTGTCTGGATGGCTGGGCACAAAGAGCAGTGGTGAATGGAGTTAAATTCAGTTGGTGGCCAGTCACAAGTGATGTTCCCCAGGGCTCAGTACTGGAGCCAGTTCTGTTTAATATCTTTATCAACCATCTGCATGAGGAGATCGAGTGCACCCTCAGTAAGTTTGCAGATGACACCAAGTTGGATGGGAGTGTTGATCTGCTTGAGGGTAGGAAGACTTTACAGAGGTATCTGGACAGGATGGATTGATGGGCCAAAGCCAATTGTATGAGGTTGAACATAGTTAAGTGTTGGGTCCTGCATTTGGGTCACTATGGCCTCATGCAACACTACAGGCTTGGGGAAGAGTGGCTGGAAAGCTGCCTGGTGGAAAAAGACCTGGAGGTATTTGTTGACAGCGGGCTGAATATGAGCTGGCAGTGTGTCCAGGTGGCCAAGAAGGCCAATAGCATCCTGGCTTGTATCAGAAATAGTGTGGCCAGCAGGACTAGGGAAGCGATTGTCCCTTTGTACTTGGCACTGGTGACATCACATCTTGAATAGTGTGTTCAGTTTTGGGCCCCTCACTGCAAGAAAGACATTGAGGTGCTGGAGGGTGTCCAAAGAAGGGCAACAAAGCTGGTGAAGGGTCTAGAGCACAAGTCTTATGAGGAGTGGCTGAGGGAACTGGGGTTGTTTAGCCTGGAGAAAATGAGGCTGAGGGGAGACCTTATTGCTCTCTAGAACTACCTGAAAGGAGGCTGTAGCAAGGTGTGTGTCAGTCTCTTTTTTTCAAGTAACAAGTGGTAGGACAAGAGGAAATGGTCTTAAGTTGTGCCAGGGGAAGTTTAGATGAGATATTAGGAAAACTTTCTTCACTGAAAAGGTTGTCAAGAATTGGATCAGGCTGCCCAGGGAAGTGGTGGAGTCATCATCCCTGGAGGTATTTAAAAGACCTTAAAATGTGGCACTTAGAGACATGGTTTAGTGGTGGACTTGGCAGTGCTAGGTTAACGGTTGGACTTGATGATCTTCAAGGTCTCTTCAGACCTAAATGGTTCTATGATTCTATGATATATGCTGACTTATGATGACTTCCTTGTATTTAACTATTTCTAAAACAAGTTGGCATAACTCTTATTTGCATCTTATTTATTAATAGCAATTTTAAAATATAGATGGCTGAAGTCTGGTATGAAGGCTGAAGAGAAATTTCTCACTACATATACAAGTAACTGTGTCAAAAACATCTGATTTTCCTGTATCTTCTCTGTTAAGCCTTTTCAGTCTGGATCTCAAGAGAATAGCAGACGCAAAACTGTTTCTCAGTAGTTGAGCAGTCTGGAGACCTTTTCTGGCTTTATTAGAATATACTGACCAAAGGGATATTCCATACCATTTGAAGTCATGCTCAGCATATAAAGCTGGGGGAACAAGAAGAAGACTGGGGAGGTTCAGAGAGATGGTGTTTGTCTTCCCAAGTAACTTTTATGCATGATGGAGCTCTGCTTTCCCGGAGATGGTTGAACACCTGCCTGCCGATGGGAAGTTGTAATGAATTCCTTGTTTGGCTTTGCTTGCGTGTGTGGCTTTTGCCTTACTTGCTAAACTGACTTCATCTCAACCCACGAGTTTTCTCACTTTTATTCTTCTGATTCTCTCCTCCCATCCCATTGCACTGGGGGAAAATGAGCAAGCAGCTGCGTGGGGCTTAGTTGCCGGCTGGGGTTACACCACGACAGCAGTACTTCATAGAATGTACAACTAATTTTCTTTAGTTCATTGGTTTAATGAGCATGAATAATAGAATTCGCAACAGCACCTCACTGTAGCAGGTGATATGTTTATTTTTATAAAAATGCAAATATACTGATCATAAAATATTTTAACCAGTGTGTTCAAATAAAGTCATTTAAGTAATGAAATTATATTTCCCTAATTAAGAAATGACAACAATTTAAGTGTTTTGGTATGATTTCTTTCTCTCACTGCCTTTTCTACTAGATAAGAAGCTCTTGTTTCTGAATTACTTTCTCTTCCTTTTTTGGGAAGCACCAGAAAGGCATAAGATTTTTCATTTATTATTACTGGTGAAATCAACAGAAGCTTTTTAGCACTTAAGTCACTTCCTTGGCTTCCTTTCTGATTAGTATGATTACCATTAACATTGAATTCAGATATTTCTATACTGAGTTGTGCTTTATTCCAAGACTTATTCTGTTAAAATCACCACATTTGCCTGAAAGGTAACTAGTACTATTTATCTAGTGCTATGTTTGTTTTGCTTGCTGTTTTCTGTTTTTAATAACAACGTAGTATTTGCTCATCACCTGTTTATGGTATTCTGACTTAGGTCCATGACTTCATGGGTAGCAAGAATTAAGTGAAAGGCTTCATACCCATGCAAGCATGGATGTTGTAATTAATTTGGAATGAAGCTATGTTATGCAAAGGATAATACTGAAGGAAGATTATTGTTGCTATGAATTCATAAATATTAACAGTGTATGGCGGTAGTGTGAATTATAATACGCATAACATTAAAAATACATGTTATGTATGTAGTTGCCTATCTGGGAGAACACAAAAAAATCCCACCTTCCTAAAAAAATTAGAAGGTAACTTCCATTATTCAAACACATCTTTCATTTATAGCTTTTTCCCGTACAGAATTCCCCACTGTAGTTCATGCTTAATCAAAAACTGTCATCTTTGTGGCCAACTGTTCTTTTCTATTGTTCAGCACCTGCAATTTAGTTTGTACCATACTTCTCCTACCTGAAAATACACAGTTCTAGAACTTTTAACTCAACTGCGACAGAAAATTGTTGTGGCAAAGGCGGCTGTGTTTTCAAATTCTGCATATTGTGAGGCAAATACTGGTTCTCATTTTTTAAGCAGCCCAAGAGGCAAGAAATATGTAGTCTTTTTTTTTCCCCCTCCCATTAAATATTTCTGACGTAGCTAAAGTTCATGCAGCACTCTATCTAAGCAGGCTCTTTGACCGTGGCAAGTGTTGAGACTGAACTGCACTAGTATCAAATAAAATTAGTTCACATTTCCTATATAAAATGATCTTGCATATGTAGTACGATGTTTTTGACTCTTAGCATCTCTGTGATTCATTACCCTCTGTACATCTGATGCATAGTCAGTTATTCCTCCTCGTGTATTTTTCCAGCTGGAGATTGTTCCTACGTGTGATACTTTGTACTTTTCTTTATTGAATTGCATCTTTTTTCTCGTTTTTTTGGATCACTTTTTCAATTTGTCAAAGTTACTTGCAGTTCAAATCCTATTCACTAAAGTGCTTGCAGACGCTTTCAGCTTGGTATTGTCTGCAAATTTAATAACTGTACTCTCTATTCCATCATCGAGGCCGTTAATGAAAATATTGAATAATACTGGATCCAGGACAGGCCCTATGAATCCCCACTCAGTATTTCCTTCCAGCTTGACAGCCGGTAACTGCTCTAAGTATAGCTTCACATTTGTTGTGCACGCAGTCACAACAGTGTCATCTGATTACTTAATTCTTAGTTTATTTATGAGAATGGTACGTAAGACTGGCAAACACTTCGAAGCAATGAACATGTGTCGTATCTACTACTTCCATCTATCAGTAAGGCCTATTACTAGTTACAGGGAGAAAGTAGATGGGATTGATGTTTTTCTCTTGACAAGCGGATGTTTGCTCTAGTTTGTCTGTAGTCTTTACTCAAAGACAGATATTCCAGCATTTTTGTGAGAACTGAAGGCAGACTAATTTATTACTCTCTGGATCCTCCTATTCTATTTTTTCCAAAGTTAAGCACAGCTGTTTACCTCTTTTGATCCTACTGTTCTCCATATTCTCTGGGGAAAGATAAAATGTTGAGATTGTTTCAGTTCATTCCTGTTTTGGTTCCAGGAGCCTGTAGTTTGCTAATTACTCAGTTTAGCCTTCCTTTTCAAATAGAAACCAAACCAAAAATCTCCAGTACCAAGTTGGTAGCTTCCCTTTTTTTCCAATCAGCTTTTTGACTCTTATTATATTTATATACTTTATACAAAGAAGTTCTTATTCACATACGTATCTTTATGCTTAACTGATTATATTAATTATATTATATTAATTGTAATTAAATATTAATTAAAAATAATATTTTTTTACTTGTTCATTAATTTTTTACAGGTATTTTTGCAATTTCTCATTATCAGTTTTTCACTTTACAGCCATGACTAATTTATTATCACCAGTAACTTTGTCATCTTACTGCCGAGCCTTTTATGAACATGCTCAACAGTATTTCTGTGAACTTCGTCTGGCAACATCTCCCTGCTTTTTTGTCTTAAATAGGGTCCCCACATACTTGGGGTATTCCTGTGTTCTCACTTTTAGTTGTATGAATTAGTTTTCACACTTTGTAAAATTCCTTCTTGAATTTTTTAACAAATGTTATTTACCCAATTATAGGGTTTTTTTAAAATGCTTCATATTGTTCTTTCATATTTTTAAGAAATTGCTAAGTCTTCCTCTTTTATTAAAATAAAAATTAGCGATGTGCCCATAAGTACTGAGTAGGCCTGTAGTTGAGGTACAAATAAAAGACTTCAGGTTGCTAAGATGCATTATTTGTTTATCTTTAGTTTTATCTGACAGTGCAGCATTTGAGACATTCCTGCCACAGCCTCAGTAGAGCCATGGAGTATGGCTCCATGGCACCCTTTAAAACATAGGGGGAGGTTTACAGTAAAAAATGAGTTAAATCTCTTCATGTTCAAGGAGATTGCAAGAACTGCATGAAGTTTAGTGGGAACAAAATTATTTAATTTTGAATGCCAAAGTATGTATTAACAAATACATTTGCAAATTATACTTTGTTTTCATCATCCAGAGAACAGCAAATACAATTTAATTTAAGAGCTCTTATCTTCAGCCACTAAATGACAGATCTTGATTAAAACAAGTTGCAGCGAATTATAAAACTTTAACGTCTCTAGACAATATAGCGAGGAGTGGGAAAAAGTAATATTTGAAATCTCAGACTGAGTCTAGAGCTTGGGAACATACACAGGAACTGCATTTTCTTAAGCTGTACTTCAGTCTTAAGAGCAAAACATTCCAAGAAAATGTCAAGAGACATATTCTTGATAAACATTCTCAAAAAAATGTGATACAGCAATTTTTGATGGAATGAAAAACTCATTTTGAAGAGTATATGATGTAATTATCAGTAGGCTAAGAAATGTTACTATTTTACAGCAGCTTACCCAATCAAGTTTAACCAGAAGAGGGGAGGACCTAAAGCTGTGTGTGGTGTTGTCTTAGCTAACTGAAGGCATCTTTTGATTTTTAAAGTTAGGATGAATGGAATGTTAGGTTGAATCTATGAAACAAGACTCTTGGTTGAATAAAAGAAGGAATTTTTGAACTTGTGTGATCACAAGTGTTAAATTACTTCTGAGTTACAAACTGTTTTCTCTTAGCTTTTGCGTCAAGAGGAGTAAACCGTTATACTTTGGGTGTTCCTGGAAGCCATGGTTTCTTCACAGATGGTCAGCTGCTGTTTTCTTTCTTTTGCTGTACTTTTCTTTTGATTTAAATTAAAGAAGTCTAGTTACAACCATCTAGAAGGCACAAAATAACTATGAAATAAAGGACTTCAGATAAACTCCTCTGCTTTCATCTCAGCTTTTTGATTTATAAAAGTGTTCATAAATGCATCTTAAATATTTATTCAAAAGATTTAAAATGTCTTAAATTTTTTGGCTCTGACAAATATAGTTTTTATGATGTTTGATATCATACAAAAACTATCATCCTAAGTCTTTTAGGAAGTCTGAAGAAGTTCAAGAATTGCTAAAATGAGTAGTTTCTTAACATCTGATTTAATCAGATATAATCAATCACAAAGTACAAAAGTACTTGTCAGAACAAATAATTTAAAAGATGCAGGAAAAAATCATCTTTGATATTCTCAGGTGAAATTTTGAAATTTGTTTGCTACCCAATCTGTTTGCAGCTAAATAATAAGTTAGCCATGAAAATGAAACTCCAATTCCTTTGGAAGATTCTCCATTTACAAATGCATTACAGTAATCCCCAAATCTGTTCCATGGCTCCCGGGTTCACTTTTAGCTATGGGAATGATGGGAAATGATACCTACCAAAATTATGTTAAGCAGAACATACGCTCTGAGTACTAATGCATACACACAATCTAATTATTTTGCAATAAATAATTTAAAGGTCCAAAAATTGTACTGCTGTGGATGAAGCTGCCTTTACTAAAGATAGTATTTTGCCATTAATTTCCATGGATTTAAGTTTTAAAAATATTCTTTTTTTGGAGGGCTCTCAAAATGAGCCCAAAAAAGTGCTGTGCAGAACATCATGTAGACTATCATAAGGGAAATGCAAATATGTCAGTCTTACCACTATTCCATGGTCGCAAAATTATTCAAGGAGTCTACAGGAAATTATTTTTCATTATTTTCCTTTCTTTATCTTTCTCTGGGGTCTAAAGATTGATCTTAAGGGGTTGTTTGAACTTTTCTTTGGCTACATATTTCCTGTTTACGTTTTAAAGGCTTTCTTTATTATAGTATAAATATATAATATTTATACTATATATAATATATAGTATAAATATATAATATTTTTCTTTATTATAGTATGAACTATATATCGAATATACAGTATTTGATTATATTAATGCAAAATATGCAAGTACATGGACTTTATGGTTATATAGAAGTAAAATTGTGTTTCTCAGCACATCTCTGAATTTACTTGTGATAATTTGTGCATCCCAGCTATTCACAAGTGAAGATGACTGGACTAGTGCAAAAACCACTTCTGTCTCTTCACTTGGGAATACACCAAATCTCTTCTCAGCTCTCTGAAGTTCATACCCCAAAAGAGCCATACAGAGACCGTCTTTTGACACCTCTGGAACAGTTTGTTTCGATTGCCATGAGTTCCACTTTTATAAGCTTTGAGCATGCAGCCTTAGCACATGTAGCTTTGTGTGTCTGCAGTGGGAAACTGAAAACCTTTGGATTTTCCTTTCGGGGAAAACTCAGTCTTTCATGGTTATTTTAGCACTGCGTAGTCATTTGAAATTAGCAATGATATTAAATCTACTGCAATACAACATTAATAAGTATGTTATTTTTATCAGATGTGATGAATTTTTGTTTGCTAAGTAGCAGCTGCCACAGTCATGTTAGTTCTGGGCCATAAAAAATGAAACATAGCTTCCGAATTCAATATTTATGTATGGAGAACTGGTATTGTTGCCAGTATTGTGGTGTTTCTCCTCCAAATAGGAATCAGATAGCACCATCAAAAAGCCTATTTACAGATGAGCATATGTTCTAAGTGTTCATTTCTTATGTTATACTGTCAATTTCATTTTGCTTTTGAAGCTGCAAGCTACAGTAGTCCCAGAAGACTTTTACCACCTAGAAGGTCTGTCCTTCAATGGGTTATTCTGAGCTTAAGTGGGTTACACTAAGGAGAGATTTCTACAGCAGCTACGAATCAAGACTGAAAAGACCAAGGAGCTAAACATAGCCCCTGCTGCTTTATGCGTGTGAAGTATCAGTAATTACATACACTTTTTACACTTAATCCAGAAATGAGGTAGTTGTCAACTACGTATTATGTGTGTGCAGGTTTCTTCATTTGTGGGTTTATTGTGTTATGCATGTATAGACATTCAAACAGACCCTGTGCTCAAGTTCGCCAGCGCTGTTCTTCCAGTTGAAACGCAGAGGAGTTGATTCCTAGGTGAAGGATATCAACAGGCAAGGTGAAAGGGAATGTGGGAGGAAGATAAGGAAAAATGAAAGGGTGAAAGGTAAACCTTGAACAGACACTGCTCTTTCCTTACCCAGAGGCCCATTTATTCTCTAAAGATCAGATCCTACAAATCTTGTTCAAACAGAATTTCCGTAGGAGCTTGTTTTGAGTAAGGAACGAAGGTAAAATCCTAAATTTGTTATTGTGTGTGTCTGAGTCTGCTTAGCAAAAGTGTGAAAAAATTATTATTTTTTATTTAGATTTGTCATCAACTTATTCAGTGTACTCATTTCATTTAAAAAAAGAAATAGTTCCTGTATATCTGTGAAAAAATAGATAGAATGAAATATATTCTGAAAGAACAAAGTAGCAGAAAGTGTTTTAAATCATTATGCAAAGCTTAAGTTAAAAATAAATCCCTTTCTCATCATGCATACTTCTGTTCAAGAAATTTATCCTGCCACCTACATCACCATATGGAATTTTAATAGAGTGCTAAGTCACCGTGGATGTGCCTGTATCTGTGACAGCGCCGAACACGTGCCTAAGTCAGTGAAGAGGCTGAACCTGTACATTCACAGCACGGCTCGTCTGAGTGCTACTTTCTTTTGTCATCTATTTGCTGAAGCAGGGCTTTGCACACCTTAGATGTCTCTGACATGGTGTCCTGATACAATTATTGTCATGAGGTTCAGACCATCCTTTCTGCAATCCAAGGTTTGATTTTTTGTCTTCTTCCAAAATATACTAACCTAACTTTGCTATTTTAAGTACCCTGGAAGAAAACGTTTCATGCACATGTTTGAGATGCTGTTATCTTTCGGCTGATCAAATCCTGTAAATTTACCGATAGGGATAAACACAGTTATAATGGTATAAAATGATACTATTTCACTATAGTAACACTATTCCTTTTTTCAATAAAATATTTTTTAAAAAAATAACCCTGCAACCAACAAAAAATACAGCAATAATTATTTGTAATTGCTGTAACTCACGTCATGGGACCTCTAATGGCTGACTGCATTCTCTTTTGCCCTGTAAGCACATATTCCTCTGTGCAAAGTACTGGGAGAAGAAGACAAAGAAAAAAAAATGCCATTCCATGCTACATCAAACATCAGTTTTAACTTTTTTATTAAATACAGTTTGATCTTTTTCCTGCAGAAAATAATGTTTATTATTGTCAATTCAATAGCCATTGTTAAAAGTTTATCTGCAGGGCCACAGTTTTACTCTGGAGTGCTTGGTGTAATTTGTTCTTTCTGCCATGAAAAACAAAATAGTTTGCTAATAAAAGGTTCTCACATGCATAAGACTGGATTTTCTTAATTCCAAAGAATACAACTAATTTTAGTCATGATGCAAGATTTTTGCTCTTGCTCTTCTCCGTTTTATTTTCAAGATATGCTTAAATACAGATGAATAATGTAATCCTAAAGCTGCTTCAGATTGTACTATTATAACATCAATGCTCCTACAATCAGTATATATTTTTTTATGTCAATATTTTTCCTGTCATGTATGGAAGTTCAGTAATTTCCCGTTCCACTGATATCCTTAAACATTTTAATAGAGTAAACAAATCTGTTAAATACATACTAGTAACAAGTAAAATGCTGCAGAGTTACAGATCATTCTTATAAAAGCAAATCATTATTAGCTTCTTCTTTAACAAAACTCTTTAATTTCTTCTTAGTCTTTGGTTCAGTTGGGTACATATGAAAATCTATTGATGTCCAAAGAAGTATACAGTGAGAAAGAATAAACTGCACGTGAATCATTACGAAATGTGTTTTGATAACATCAGTAGAATAGACTTGTCATTACAGAAATGTAACTTGCCTCTGATCTTTCTGTGCTTTTTCTGCTTCAGTTAGTAATTTGAACAAAGATTTGCACTCTTGCAGCAAGTTCACCTTCATAGAATGAACTTTCTTACCGAGTAGCAAAAATGTGTGCTTTAGTTAAAATGAATATTCCAGAAACATTTGAATGAATGAATGGGGAGATTCTGAGTCAGCTTCTAGCAAAAGGCTTATCTAATGCCCCATGTGAATGCTCAGTGTATTGTTTTGCTTAAAGCTTCAATGGAAAACTGCTGATCTGAGGTAGTACATGTTATCCAAGATGCAAACAAAGCCATTTTCAGCTGTGTAAACTGCAGAAGTGTTAGTGGTAGAATAACATAAATTGTGTGCCATTCAGTGCATGTACAATATGGGTTCAAATTGCTATTCTATGATGATTAGGCATAACACTAAGCATATATGAATAATGTTTCTACTAAATTTATTTGCAAATATGACTTATTTGCAAAGACTCAGTTTAGCAGGAATATCAAGGGACATGTGGGATTAGGAAAATTAGGATTAGAGAAACAGTCATCTCTGACTTTTCTGCTGTACACTGTTTTCACTTCTACACCCTTTCACCATATACTAACTGATTTAGTTTATTGTAACTTCACGGTGGTTCAGTTTCCTGTATTTTACATACTTTCATATGTTTTATAAGCAGCCTAGAGTACTAACTCCGCCAATTTTGGTTATTGCAATGCAAGGCTGATTTTTTTTTTTTTTTTCTGGCTTAGAACAGCCCCCCAAAATGCAGACTTAATAAAAGTCAAGGCAAAATGACTTGTTGAAGAAAACAAACTGATTCAGTGATGAAAACACCTTGATTTCAATGGAACTACATTATAGGTAAAAGTAACTGATTTCTTTAGCAAGGGCACAGTTGCTGTAGCTGTTATTTAGTGTTATACTTCATATGTAAATGCATTTCAAATGTTTTAACTTGCAGATTAAGGAAACTGAATCCAGAAAGAAGGACTGTTTTTGAAAGCATGCACTACCCAGCTCAAATTTGTCAGGTAATTCAATTGTTCTGTTCTCCTCCTGATGTTCCACACTTATACATGAATAGAAGATATGCAAAGCCACGGGTGATAAGCACATTTGGAATAAACAATAGTCCATAGTAATATTTTTCTTGCTGCCAAATGCTCTTGTCCAAATGGCCATATTAAATCAGAACCCGCTGGTAATTCAAGTGCTTGATAAAACAACCGAATTGATAATTCTCTGCATCATACAGTTTATTTTTGACAACCTGGTCTACATTTTGATAGTAATATGTTTTCTTTTTCTTTCCGTTTTTTCCATTACATTTCCAAGTGTGGTAAGTATTACATTTAATTAGTTAAGTTTTTTTAAAAAGTATTTTATAAAAGTATTTTTAAAAAGTAACACAAAAAACTCTTTCCTTAACTGATGCAGCTCCAAGAAGATGCATGCAGTTGTCTCTATAGTGCTGTGTAGGAGCAAGATCCTGACAAGGCTATAAAGATAAATTTTCTGCCTACCCAAAATATTCATCTTCTGGAAAACTCTTTGCAGCATCTCTGAGACATCAGAGTGGGTATTTCTCATGGTCTCATGAGACCCTCATTATTCAGACTGTGCCATAGAAAATTCAAACTCATCATATCTGACTGTGACACTCCATCTGTGCCTGCTGCTCTTGAAGTTCACCCAAGGGCAGAGGTGACCAGAGATGATCCTACAAGGGCCCTGTTGCCTATCCCAAAGGTGGGTGGCCTCAACACATGTTCTGAAGTCAGACCAAACTGCCTGCTTGTAAGAAAAATGTGAATAATACCAAGTCCATGAGAAACCTAAGCCTCAGGGCCCTACTGTGATCTTTCAGGTCAGAGAATTGCAGGTGTAACCATAGAATCATAGAATGGTTTGGGTTGGAAAGGACCATAAAGATCATTTACTTTCAGCCCCACTGCCATGAGCAGTGACACCTTCCACTAGATTAGGCAGTTCAAAGCCTCATCCAGCCTGGCCTTGAACACTTCCAGGGATGAGGCAGCCACAACGTCTCTGGGAAACCTGTTCATGTGCCTCTCCATCCTCACAGTGAAGAATTTCTTCCTTAGATCTAATTTCTAAGGAAGAAATTAGAAGTCTACCCTCTTTCAGTTTAAAGCCATTACCCCTTGTCCTATCAACACATGCCCTTGCAAAGCACGTCGTCTTAAACTGTGAGCTAAATCTCACTTGAAGAATTCTTGAGCTTTATATTATAGGCTTGTTATGGGTTTTTAAATCCACTTTTTATGATACTGTGGGGTGTGAACAAATCTTTCTTTCCATCTTCAGTGCCAGAATCAGAATTTACTATAAAAATACATGAATTTGAGATAAATCAATGTTAGAAAGAATGAGATCTTTTTCACTAAATTCTCGTCCATTGGGCTGATAATGCATGTTCACTCTTTAAATTATCTCTAAAGAAGAACGTATCTATCTGGAGGCAGGTTTCTTATCAAATTCATTAATAGTTTTAGTTCAGCTTTTGTTCTTGATTTTTTTTCCAATAATTGAGTCTTCTTGCATTAATTATATACCACTACAAATTATTTTGACTGAATAATATTATTGTATATTCATGAGCTTTCACTTCAACTTGGTGTGGAATGTCAATGTTTTGTATTTTTTTTCAATTTTTGGATGAACAGTATGCTTTAAAAGAGAGAAGAACATCTGCTCAGAGTTTTAGGGGTAAATGGGTATGTAATTCATAAAATTTTGAACTGAGGGCAGTTCCTGAACACTGTATAATTATCTTAATACCTCTAAGTAATGTAACTTCACAAACTACAGAAGTTTAATTGAGTGCCTTTGTATATACATAAAATACAAAATATTTATCATCAGTCGAGGTCTAGTGAAAACACACAGAAGTCAAACAAAACCCATAGAAAATAAACATACAAATACTAGAAAATTCTTCACTAAGAATATCCCTGTTTAGAAACAAATTGAAAATAAGAAAAGATATACTGACTGGTATCCAGAAGGATGTTAACTACTAGCGACACAGAAAGTGTTTCTTTAAGATTAGGACTTTACACATAGCGAGGGTGGAAAACTTCGTACCTGTCTGTCACAGGTGCTTCCATGTTTCTGTTCATACTGTGTGTAGCACTTTTGATGTATGGATCAAGTGGCATAGCAGATAATTTTGATATAGATATGCACATTTAAAATCAGTGTTTGAAATTACTTTTTAATTAAGGTGGACATTATTTCCCATAGTTACAACATTTTTTTATTGTTAATTCATGAATAATAAAACTAGACTTTCATTTGTTTTTCAAGGCTAAGGGTTCATTTTGCAAGACAAATTATTTTGGCATAGCTATCAAGAGATAATGAGGCAGCAGTGAAGCTGATTATGGAATGTCCTGTGGTGTAATCATCTAATATACAACACATGTTACTTTATGTTCACTTCCCCAAAGCAATTTTACTGCTTGAATTCTGAGTAGCCTAGAAGTTGCAAATTGCAAAATCTTGCATTAGAAGTCTCTAGCTAAACCTATGTACTGTCCTTAGTATTCTTCCATGTTGCTTACAGCTAGAACTTAATAACAACTAGAACAGCTAAAAAGAGCATTCTATATACTATCCAAGGAAGAAGGGGGCTCTTACTCTATTTAACTATGCTTCACTTTTTCTCTGTCTTCAGTTCTATGTGATGATTGGCCTAATGCAGAAAATCTACTAGTTACTTATAAGCTATACTGAAATATGATATGATTTCTAATTATAATTAGGGCAAAATGTAAATATTAAAGGCAGCTGATTATGAAGCAAAATGAAAAAACGTACACAGACAAAAATCTTCTTGCTGTATTTTTGAGTAGTTTGTTCAATCGACTGTTTGTAATGATTCTGTGGAAGGAAATTTCACTATAATCCAATGGAAATTTAGTTAATGGATTTAGATGGAAAGTTAGTTAAGTGTGTGGTTTCATACTCGCTGTTTTCAGTGTTTCTGCTTTTGTAAAGAGAAAGCCAGGAAGACCTTACAGACCACCTTCTCTGGCTTATGTGGAGGTACACACTTTCAAAAGGTCCCTTTTTAGTTATTTAAGTGCTGTTTCCAGGATGTTTTTCAGTTGTCTCACCAGAATTTCATAAGCCTATAGTGAATTGTATTACATGCATGCAAGGCTCTGTACAGAATGATGCAGTTCTACCTAATTCACATTTAGACAAAACAAACGAGTGGAAAAGCAGAACTCAAGTAACAGAAACAGGAGTCTCAGAGTTATTCTGCAAGTCAGCATTAGGACTAGGAATTGGAAAGAACTCTTGATTCTCACTGTAATATCCTGGGGTTTAGATCACAAAATGTTTGTGATTCTTAATAAAAATGAATAATTAATTTAACTAAAGAAGCATCTTTAAAGCTTCTGAGTTTTTTTGCAACCCACTTATTTTTTATTTTTAATGCAACAGTTGATTGTTTGACAGAAACAGTGTATCAACACCCCTTTGGTCAACTTGGAGTGCCTGGGAACAGAAAAAAATATTCCATGCCTGTGTAGTGTTTTTCAGTCTTAATGAGTGTCCAGTGTGCTTTTCCCAGGACACATTTTCTCAACAGAAATCACTTGATTATTTCCTGTGAAGCCCAACTCTGCTAGCTCCACAAAAAAAAAACCCAACCAACCAAATAAAATCTCAAAGAATTCAGTTGGCATTACACAGCATCAAATTCGCACATGGAAATAGACCTCTAAAATCTGCTATAAATTCAGGGAACTCTTTGCCCAGACATTATCTCTTTTAGAAACTAAATTTCAGGAAGGGCTTGCTATTCCGTGAATAAAAATCTCAAAATTTCAGTAAGACCATTAAAGTTGATTTCATCTGCTTTTCTCTTAGCTGGCTTAATAGAATACACTTGCCCTCAGGTATCTGATCTAGCTATTGCAAGGAAAAGCTGCTGCTGCTCTTTCTTTTCTTTTTTTTTTTTTTTCTTTTGAAAATGTATCAATTTAAGAGGAACCTAATTATAATTAAAAAATGAAATCATTTTCTTTCTGCATTACAATTATTAAATTCTTGGTTCTAATTTTCTGCAACATATTCAGTCCCATTCTTGCTTGTATATTATTTTGCCAAGACCATAGCTTTGGTTCTGATGTTATGGGCCCAGTCCAAATATTAATTGAAGTGAATAAGACTCTACATTTTCTCCAGTTGATACTGGATTATATTTTAATAGCCCAGTGGGGAATTAGAAAAGTAATTACTTTTATTAAGAAGCTTAGTTCAATTGAAAGACCCTTTCAAAAGAACTTAATCTCAATTGACAGCTCATTGTGCCATTAAAAAGCAATACAGGACTGGGGCATCAGCATGCCAATGTGTTGCTTCTTTGCAAGTGATTTTACATTTAGTGATAATAATAGAGTTCTTCTTTTGTGAATTATGCAACTTTTTTGAATTTCAGTTCAGCTGGGAAATTTTGAATTCTTTGCAGTGCAGCATCACTTACTACTACTGTTCCATAGCTTTGACAATTATTCTGAATGCCTTTTAGTAAGAAGGTGATTTTCAAAGTTATTTTTCTTAAAAATTAGTACTAAACACTTTTTATTCAGGTGCATAATTTGTATGCAGATGCAATACCTATGGTTTGGACCCATTACTATAGTTTACAGCTTCTCAGCACCATTTATCTCAAGATAAGTAACATCTTACTGCCTGCTTCCTGAAGACTGTGTATCATCACTTTTTCAGTTGTATTTCTGTGTTAGTATCTAATGTTAAATATTACTAAAATCATGTAACCTCCTTATTGGCCTTACAAATATTTAAAATTAAGTATATACCAAACCCACTGTTATAGTTTTTTTCTAGCTGAGATGTGATTATTAAGAAAATTGACTACAGGCTGACGAGCATGGGTAATTTCTTTGTGCTCTTATCTTCCTTTTTTTATATATGTTTAAAAATTCTCCTTAATTTACAGCTCATTAAACCAACTTTTCATTTCTCTGGTATTTTCAGGCTATTTTCCCATTTCCTCTTTGTCATTATTTAGTTTCTTTAAAATATGTAAAATTAACATGAGTCATTTCATCTGGTTGCACTCCTCAGCTTTTCCTCTGACCTCTTTGTTTAAGGTTGTCTTTCATTACTCTTTGCATATAGTTCATTTGATTAATATTTTTCCTAAAAATGAGATTAAAGTACATTTCTGTAATACTAACTAGCAAAGATCTCTCCATTTTTAAATATATAGGATCTCATCTGTAGCCTCCAATGATGAAAAAAAAAAAAAAACCCGCCAACCTTCTTCATAAGTATTCAGTAAAATGGATTAATTCCTCCCAATGTATCGTGAATGGCACAATTTAATAACTCCTAATTGGTTACATTTGTGACATCTAATTAAAAACTTTGAAATAGTGTGAAGGATTTTAAAACTATAACTGAGGTCTTTTTATTTGCTGTGGTTTTTAGTTAAATCAAAGCTCAACATTTCTTCTAAATAAGGGGCACTTTTTCTTTAAGAAGGGGAGAAGCAGCTCTTATGTACTTTCTCTTCTGATAAAATTTGCAAATTTGTCTATTGTGGGAATAGATTGGTCCCTCCGGCTGAGAAAGTACCTCAGTTATTTAAGAACTAGCTTTGAGAAATTAATGGTTGTCTTTGCATATTAAAATTGTTTTGCTACAACTTTTCTATTTAAAATGGAAATGTGTCATTGCACAGGCGGCTTTGCCACAAGTCCTTAGTGGTATCTTGAAAAACTTGCAAATATCTGTGAGGCTCTGGAAGGGCTACACCGTAACTCTACAGTACCTCTCTGAATCCTTACAAGGATAGAATGCTTGTTCAGCATCAGCCTCATAAATTCTTCTCTCCATTTCCAAATGCTTCACTCCAGGCATTACCTCTCTAGTATTTCCAGTCTCAAACTGACCTTGCTTTGGGTCTGTGTAAATTGGAATCCTTATTCTTATATGGAAATAAACAGAATTCTCCCTGCTTCACACTGTGTGCATATGGGTCAGCTGGCAGACAGAACAGAATGGATAACTGCTTCATTCATGATGAAACCTTTCTCCCAGTCAAGGTACTAAGATGAGTGTCTGCTACCCACTTGGTCACTGGCTTTCATAAAATTTGTAAGAATTTATCATCTTTGAGATTTCTGCTCTTCTATTCTTACCTGTCAGGTTTAGTTAAAATTGACCACTGTATTAAAATATTGTTGAAAGATAGGTCCAACAGGGAGCAGGAACACATAAACAAAACCTTCCCTAGGCATAATGTTATTAGATCATATGTTGACTTTTTAAGAGTTCTATACATGAAGACCACATTTTTCTAATTAGTATTTTATTTTAGAGGAGACTTCCAATTTCAGTTAGTCCATTAGTTCCTCTTGGCAACGTAAACTACACTGTGCTACTTAATGCTATACAAAAGTACTGTTCTTACAGAAGTGCCAGAGAGCAATACTGCTCTTGAATATTTTTTAAAATTATAATATATCAAGACAATCGTAGCCTACTTCCTGGTCTTTCCAGGTGTCCTACTTAATTTATTTCTCCCTCCTAACTATAGCACTTTCTTCATTATTCCTGTTTTCTGATTTCTATACTTGCTTCTTGTATCTCTGCTGAATTCTATGTTGTGTTTGAATGTTTAGACTGCAATATATTATAATTCTGATAACTTACAATAACTTAATAGCAAGCAGATATGAGTAATAGCTACATTCATTTTGCCCTGCTAATCCATTCCTGAGGACCACCCTACTAGGGATTCTCTCTATGGAGCTCCTCTGTTCACATGAACATTTAAATTCCTTAGATTCCAGATCCCCCTTGCTGTGTTCACCTTGCATCACTGACAGAAGCTAAGGGGTAAAACAGCAAGCCCCTACTGCACATCCACAAAATTGCCTTTTGCACTTGATCTTCCTCCTCTGCCTTTTCTTGCATTGTGCACTTCTCATAGGATGGCATTCCTGGTGAGGAACCCATCCGACTTTTCCTCTCTGCCAATGGCTTCTAGTATTACAGCCAATGTCATCTTTCTTGTAGATAAAATTCATACTACATTAAGTCTGAAATAAGTGAGTTCTGAAGAGGCACCATAACAGAAAGACATACATAATAGAAATTAACAACTGCTGCAGTGTCATCAAGGAAAATGGTACCCAGGAACACAGATGCATCTGTAGCAATAAGTTCAGTTATTTTAAGTTCAGCATTTCCACTAAATTAAACAGGGATTAGTTAATGAGGTGCTGTTATGTGTCTCAGTCTTTCTAACACTAGAAACAGCTTTGTAAATAATGAATTTTTTGTGAAATATTCTGTCACCTTTGTTGAAAGCAAACTAAAAGCTCTTTTTAAAAGCACAGAGCCATTTGAATGAGACATGAGTTCACACTCATCTCTAAAAAAAAAAAAAAGTGTTATACCTTTAAGATGACCACTATGGAATTGAAAAAAAAACCCAGATGCAAGGAAGTTGGACTTCTGTGATTTCAAGCCACATGTACATTTTCTGAAGGTAATTCAGGTGAGGAGCTGGAAAAGGCTCTATATGGTTGCAGCACTATTTGGAAATGTCGAGCAGGATGATACCTCTCTTTCTTCTGTACCAGGCCTACTTTCCTCAATATCTATGTCAGGTAAAGACTCCTACAGAAGCATCAGGGACCAATCAATAAAAAGTAAAAGTGGTAGATAAGGTCTGAAATTCCTTCTCACGAGTGCTAAAACACTGCACCAAGAATAACTGTATGCAGGTGGATGACTGTTCATACATATGCAAATGTGCAATACCAAGGAGTGAGTTTCCACATAATATGCTTGAACATATAACTCATGGAAATGAGCAAAATTTTCAGCATCTGGACTGTTTTTTTTTTTGTTGTTCTGAGATGGTTTGTGCATGTTTATTCGTATTAGCAGACAGGCAGCAGTAATTCCATACAAGACAGACCAGCCTTGAAAATAAGGGCTCATCAAAGTGTTATACATTGAAATAGACTCAGCATTGCAAAGTTATCAAAACTCAAATATAATAAAAGCTGCTAAAGTAATTACAGATTCGCATTTGGGCAGCAGCAAATGCATGTATTTTATTTATTGTTTGGTTACCTGATTTTTGGTTTCATTTAGCTTTTAGAAGCAAAACTTTCCTTTGCCACAGAGCTATATAAGTTAGATGAGTACACACAGTCCCATGGACTGCATTCATGTGAGACCAAACCAGATTTGATACTCCATTGTGCTGACCACTATAAAAGTATTCACATCAGAGAAACTCATTGCTCCAGATAATTTCAGTCTAGATAAGAAAACCATATATAAAGAGATAAAAGGTTTGCCCTAAAGATTCTATAAATTATTGATTAGATGATCTGGGCAAACATTTAGAATCTAATTCCAAGCATGTCGTTCTTGCATGTTGCTGCTTAATGCTAAATCCAATGTCTCTTGTTCTTTAAAACTTCTTAAAAAGTTGCACATATTCACATATCCAAAATGGCATTAGTCTTCATAGTTGAGACATCATGGCAGGTCACGCAAAAGTTGAACTAGAGCCAAAAGTAGATTTATACTATGATGCTTTAAGCAGCTTTATCTGATAGAACTTTCAGAGCATATCCAACACGTATTCACATCATCTTCAAAAGTGTCACCGTTTCTTTTTAAAACTTGTCAGGAGAATGTAAAAGTGACAATACAAAAATTAGAAGAACTTGTTTCAAACCTTTTCTGAAGGGGTTCAAAGCCTCCGCCTCCCCCTACATCAGAGTTTTAACATTCGGTCTGGTCTTGATAGGATCTATCGCTGTCACTTCTTTTGAGTTCAAGAACAGAAGTAATATTGTATCAAAATTCAGTTCAAAACATGCCTTTATAGACCCCCCTCGGTGGAAAAGCATCCTGGATCCCAGAAGAAACAGAAAATAGAATGAAGTTCTTGGACCTTCTGAAGGAGTATTGGGACAGTACCATTCCTGGGGTTTTAGTCCAATTCATCTTTTCTGTGTTGATTGGCGTTCACAGGCAGTGCAAGTCATTAATTACCTTCCTATGAGGTAAGGTTTTGCAAGTTTGTGTCCCTTTAGGAAGAAAAGTCTGAACTGGAGCACTCATATCATGTATTTCAACTGCTGGGCAACCCTAGGCAATCGGCTCTTGGCGATGCTGTTTGAGCCAGGAGGGTTGGATCAGATGACCTCCAGAGGTCCCTTCCAATCTCAACCATTCTGAAATTCTGCTAAGTTTTTGGAACATCACCTCTTTGGCCTCTGGCTGTATTTCTGAGTGAATGCAATCCGTCCTCCTGTGGTTTGTACAGACCTCGATTGTGTGTTTACAGTGGGAATGATTGAAACATTGCTTCTATATTTAGTCTCCCAAAGGATGTATGAAAGAAAATGTCCCACTGGAGGCCTGGGCATTGATCTGTTAAGTACTAGCAAAAATAAGGAAGTTGTGGACATCTTTGAAAGCAGAACTTTAGTTACCCAGGGAAAATTTTTTCCTGACTGAATACTTGAGGTTTATTGTGTTAAGGGAGGATTTAAAAAATTGTAGTCTTAAATCATAGTGCTGTTTGTATGTGCGTAGATTCTAGATGTCAAAGTCACGTAATGGACCAACAGCAGAACTGAAGTATACAACACAACTATCTAAGCATGGCATTGAGTGCTTTACTCACAGGATCCTGCTGCTCTCAAAAACCACTTCCTTTATTTTTATCCTATTTATTTGGTATAAATCTAGCATAAACAATGTTGGTAGCTGTGGTAGTGCAAGCAGAATGGAACTTAACTTTTAAATAGCATGTCCTGTAAAATAAAATGCAAGGGTAAAAGATATATTGATAAACTGCCACACTTTTCAAGGAATCTGTATGTGAATCTGTTCCCAGAGAAGTGAGAAGAATATGTTTTTTGTTACATGCTTTCAAGTGCATGTTGAAAACATATTAAAAAATGTGAGAAGTTTAATGATAGTAGGAAGTATTAAAAAATAAAAAGCTTACTCTTAAAATGTATTTTAAAAATTAGTTACTCGAAGTATCCATAATGTAACACTGATGTGTGTATTACATATAAATACTTCAAAGAAAGGTATCAGTGGGCAAAGACAGCAGTACAAGGTACATCAAAGAAAAATGTATGCTTCTTTAGGGATTTACTCTATTTTAGATGTAGAAAAATATCCTTTATTACATTATTGAAAATATGTTGTTCAACTGATTTAAATAGATCCCTGATCTGTCAGAAAAACACAAATTCAGAAGGAGAAAAAAATAGCCACAAATTCCATCAAAGACTATTTGGAATCTGAGATTTAAGGGATATAAATAGAGCAGGTGCTAGCTAGCCACTATTTGCCACTATTGATTTCTCTTTTTTCTCTAATTGCCTTGAATCCACTAAAAGTTTATTTTTGAAGACTGCTGATGGCTTCCTTGTTACTAACTTAAAGAAAAAATTATCTTCTCGACTTTTTTCCATTGTTGAGCCCACCTTTTCTGCTTTTCATACTTAATTTTCACTGATACAAACTATCTTTAGAGACATATTCTTTTGTCTTCATTCCATCAGCCCTCTGGAAAACCTTTCTTTTAAAGTAATTAAATGTAAGTAGTTATTTCTTCTTCTCTACTATTTATTTTCTTTCAATTTCCTTTTACAGATAAGTCTTCGTAACTGTTTCTAATTTATTTCAGCTTTCCAAATTTGAACCTCTATCTTGCTTTTAAGTTCCGATCATTTTCAGTTATAATCATATACATACCTCGTGAATATGTAGTGTAGGACTACCCAAACCCTTCAGTCTTGATGCTGATTGTGGTGGTGTTAATTGTTCTCTGCAATCAGGTATAATGAAGTATAGTTTGATATACATCTCTGGCTCACTAACATAGTATATCTCCTTCTCTGTATGGTTTAAAAAAAAAAATTTCTCTCCTGAACACATTGAATCAAAATGCAAATGAAGTAGGTCTAATTAGTTACTTAGATCTAATTAGATCTGAGAAATGCAAGTTTTGAATTCTTTTAGTTCACTTGATTGTTTTATGACAAGTTATACTCAAACATACTGAGTGACAGGCGTATGTGTAGTTTTCAATTTCAACTGTACTTTAAAATAATTTCTTAAAATTCTTGTTCTTTTTCTGATGCTCACTATTTATATGGTGTTTTTTCAAGGTAAGGAAAATTGTGATACCATTAGCTCCCTATATATTTATTTTCCTCTCTGCTCTTTATCTTGTGCTGCACCAACCAGGAAATGTTACCATTTTCTTTTATGGTTTACGCTGAGTGTATTTTCATGGAAATTCCTAGATTTAAATTCACTTCATGAATCCTTCCTCTGTTTCTCTCTGTTATTGATTCCTTAGTTATTTAGTCAACTATTGTCCTTCTCCCTCATCTTTGTAAACTCTGCACCTTTCTTCTCTGTCATAAACTACTTTGTAATAATACATGTTTAATAATAGTCCATTAAAGTTCTATACTGTCTCTGTAGTAGGTGTACGTTCTGTTCCATGCTACCTCTGTCAACTCATAATTCAAAGAAAAAGTAGCTGTTCTCAGTTCTGTTCTGTTTTGCTCCTCTCATCAGAAATAGTGTAGGGAAACGATTCTTACAAATTTCTTTGTGTATTTTTTGAGACATGACATCCTGCTATTTCCCTTTCATTGATCTACCTGCAGGAAGCACATATGCAGGCATGATGTTAAACATAAGCAACACGAGCAATGCCAAATTTTGAAGACGTTTGGAAAACAGAGGAAGACAGACAGCAAAACCAAGAATACCTCAATATGCCATTCATTTTGTATTTCAGTAACAGGAAATGATTTCTGTGCAAGATAGATATAGCAAACTAAAAGCAACTAAAGTTAATAATTTTGTCCACCATTTTTTTTTGATGATTATTATCGACCAGATAATATATTACACTTTGATTGCTGTTGAGTGAAGTGTAAAATAAAATGAAAACCTTTCCTATAACAAATTACATGGGTTGTCGAATGTTAAATAGTGAATCTGCAATATGTGTTAAGATTCAACAAATGTTTAAGGACATGTCATATCTCTTCACACAGTTAAGACAGTTCAGTAAACATACAGATGGTAATTAATGTGTTAAAACCATCTTTTAAAATACAAAGCCATATTTGAGATATTTCATATAAATATATATCTTTTTTTAATGTCTGCTAGCCATATGCTTCTTTTTAAAATCCTGCATATATATATATATAGTGAAATGTAATGAAAAAATTTTGCATGTTTCTGTTATAATGCTACATCATGAAATATACAGTAAATGCATTTTTCTCCTTACCTCCTGCCCCAGTTGAGTACTAAAGAATTCGTGTAGAGCTTAGTAGTCTTTATATTACAGCATTTCAGAATGAGTGAGCTATCAGACATCTGCTTCTCAGGTAAGCTTTAACTAAATAGTGTCTTTTCAGACTGAACAAACATTTCTCACTTTGTATGACTAAGGGCTCATTCCTGCATCCAGTTGAAACCAATGTACCTTTCATGCAGATTTTATTAGCTTGTCAACTCATTGCCTACTGATATCTCTGAAAGTCTTCCCACTGAGTTAAGATGATTTGTCTGAGGTTTGTCGTTGAAACAGGAACAATAGAGGGGAAAAAACTGCATAGGTAGATGGAATGTAAAGATGAGAGTAAGTTGTAAAGAAAAAAATAGTTTTAAATTCACTGAAAGGTACTCTACTGCATTTGTCTTTGCTTCTTTTACACTTGTCATTCTTTCCCTTAAAGTATTGGAGATAATATTATAAAACCAGAGTACAGACAAATCTATTAGTAATTCAAGCATTTTTACACTCATGAGGCAATCTATATCACTGTTGGCTCATCTAGGCTTGTCCAGCCTGGCAAAGGGGATGCTTTGGGGACACCTAACAGTAGCCTGCCAACACCTGAGGAGTCTATCAAGAAGGCGGAGACATGCTTTTCATAGTTATGCATGGTGGGAAGACAAGAGGTTATGGGCATCAGTTGAAATGAGACATTCAGGCTGGATATAAGGAAAAACTCCTTCACCATGAGGACAGTCAAGAACTGATTCGGGCTGTCCACAGAAGTTATGCTCTCTCTGTCTTTGAGGGTTTCAAGATTCAACTGAATAAAGTCCCTTGGTCTGGTTTCATATTTGATCCTTACTAGAGATGTCCTGAGAGCCTTTCCAGCTAGAATTATCCTATGATCCAGTATTCAAGGTGTGGCCTACAAAATACTGATTAGAGGGGGATAATGATGCCCCTTGAGCTATTGGCTGTGTTCCTGTTCATGCAGCCCAGGATGGTGTTGTCTTGCTGATAGAGATGTAAGGACAGATCCATTATCCTTAAAGATGTAAGGAGAGATCCCTGGGTAATGCTACTTGCTATCAGCATCTAATTGAGTACAGCCCATTAACCACTGAGCCCAACTGTCCATCCAGTTACTCATCTATTTAGTTTTCACTCGTTCCGTCTATAATGTTCCAACTTGGATGGAAGAATGTTGTGGGAGAAAGTTTATAAAGCCTTGTAAAAGCCAAGATAAGTACCATCCACTCTTCTCCTTTCATCCATATGTTCAGTCAGTTCATCACAGAAGACAGTCAGATTGATCAGGCCAGATTTACCCTTAGTAAATTCATGTTGATTGTTCCCACGCACCGTGTTCTCCTTCATGTCCCTCAAAATGCGTTCCAAAAGGACTCACCTCAGGATTCTCCCAGGGGCAGAAGTGAGACGGACTGATCTGTTGCAGGTAGGTAATCAACCAAACATATCTGCATGTCAGTGTTAAGCCAACAGATGGGAATTTAAATGCTTTCAGTATTGTATCTTGATTGCATTAATGAAAGAATAGCTAAAGACTTCGTTAGAATATCTGGTATGTTGGATAACAAGCTCACAAACAATAGTTCGTCTGATTAATGTGATTTCCTCTGGTTTGCCAACAGTCCTTGATTTTTCTCAAGTAAAAATATTTGTTCTAGTACATATTTTCCTTTAGCTACCATAGATTTTTTAATATACATATTGTGTACCTATATGTGAGCGGTAGCAGACCTGCAAATGTCTTTGGGTTATTTCACAAGATTTTTTTTCCCTTTTGAACAGTGCAAATAACTGTGCTACTCTATGTGTCAAGTGTATTGTACATACTATTCTATGCTATATCTTTATCACTACAATAATTAACATGAAGTGATGTAAGCATGATCTATGAAAGATCTTATTTCTGACAAAAATGGTTTGATTCCTCTTTGGATCCCTATTACTGATTTCCTGTGATTTTGGTATTTCTGGGAGGGAGCAGTACAGTCCTACTGTATATTGACATTTCCTGATGAAAATATACAAAGTATAGTATTACTGTGTGAAATATATTTTTTCACTATATTCCATTTCCTTCACAAAACCCTTTAAAAACTATAAGAATGTCCTAAGTTAGATGAATTAAGTTTTGAGAAGATTCTTTTTTTTTTCTTTAACAAATTGGGTGAACTGTATTTGCTTCTGATAGCCATATATTCTGAAACAGATTTTCTTTATATATAGATGCTGTTATGCCAGCTGAATTCACATGGAGTTAGACTAGTTTTCGATAGTTTGCACCTGTGACTTTCTAGATGCGGCCCATCATGTGGCCACTGAAGTCAGATTTGGAAGACCGAACCATGTTTCTCCCAAAAGTACTAATATATAATAACTGCAGATGACTTATCTTGTTGCAACATTTCAATAGCAAATAAAAGATATTGGAGACTGAAAATTGTTTTTGTTGCTAAAGTTCTTGAGTTTGGTCTTTTTTCTTTCATGAATGATAGCAAAACTTAGGGCCCTGAGTTCATAATAAAGGCTCATTAAACGAGCAACCTGAAGTTGTGCTTAGCAACACAATTTATTTAACGATCAAAAACAGATCTAAGGATATAGTATAATAAATTTAATATTTAAAATTCTGGCTGTGGATTCTAGGCATCTGTTTTTTTCTTTGCTGTGAGGGAGTGAACTCTTTATAGACAAACATTCTACATATTTTAATCTGCCTATGGTAGAAGCTAGTGTCAAAGAGGATAGGAGCACATACAGTTTGGGCAGCATCCTGCTTCTAGAACAGGACACGGCTTTGCATTGAAATTAGAACAAAGCTGCTTACGTGAATGTGCTGCTCCCAGACTCTGCCACCGAGCTCTACGCTGAGGAAGCAGCTCTCAGCCATCAGCCATAATTCATCTATCCCCCATCCCTGACCTATGCTCAAAACTGCACGTACTAGAACTATGTTTCTAAGGCTAGACATGTGGACAGCAACCTGCCTAAGCATTTTCCAGTGCAAAAAAAAAATCGTCGTGTTAGTGTCCCTTTAGTTTGACATCTTCTACACTGATCTTTCACAGCTCAGTGGTAGTGAGTTGGCTTTGGCCTGTGTAAGGGTTGCTGCTTTTCTAAGGCAAATCAAATGTTTAATGAAGGGGTTAATTTTCCTACTTGTGTCACAAGACCTCAAAGTTAACTTCGGAGTTTTAAAGCTACAAATGTCAATGGAATTTTGTTCCACACTGCGAATGAACTTGCTGGATCTTTTCCATTTCTAATAGGAACTGAAGTTGAGATGCTCTTCCAATACTTAGCAGAAGAGAACAGTAAAGGCCCAACTTATGTGATTATACAAAAGTTATGTACAATATTAAAAAATGGTTGTAATCGGGAACATAATTTTACCTAGCAATTTACGCTTTAATATGGCCTTATAAAACTGAAAGTGCTTGAAACAAATTTTTAAGGCAATATGGTCATTCGAAACCAGATGCCCCTCCTCCAAATCACTAGATCAAACATTTTATTGCAAAGCCTATAAATTTTTTTGTTGTACTGGAATGATTTATCACAATTAAGTAACTACTTACTGTACTTCAGTGTTTTGATCCATATTTAGTAACTTGAGGCTTAAATACACTGGGACTGAATTCCTTCCCTTGGAGAAAAAGAATCTCTTGAAATCAGTGTTTTAAAGGGAAAGCAATATATTAAATATGGGAGACTAAAGATAAATACTTGTTATGTGCTACTATGAAGCTGCTATTTGGAGAGATATTTATAAGGTTGACTACTGGATCTGAATTTAAAGGCTAATGTGTGTGATACTACACCTCCTAGAACACATTTTTCCAGAGTTACAGAAAAATTTTTGTTTCTTTTGGTTTTGTGTGCACATGAAGAGAGATGAATGGATTTTTTTAATAGATTGTGAGCTTATTAAGGATCATCAAAATTATATCACACTGAAATTTTAGTTGTGAATGCCTTTATATCACGTAGCATATGGTATAAATATGTATTTATTGCATTATATAAGATAAAAATACATTTTACTTGTACACTTGAAGCTTGACTGAATATTCAAACTCTTGTTAAACAAAATCTGGAGTGTTAGTAAGTTTTGGAAATGTGTTAATTCAAAACAGTTGAATGTTTTTTGTTGTGTTGTGTATAAGCTAAATTACAGACAGCAGATACCATATAGTCTGAGGAAACCACTTATAGTACAGCAGTTCTCCTTTAAGAAGCCAAAAATCTTTATAAACAAAATTGAGCTGGCAAGGTTTTACATGGCTACTAAAATAAAGAGAATTCCAAAAATTTGCAGCACTTGTGCATTATGTGAAAATTAAATCCTCTAAATGCAGGTTTCAGAAAGGAAGAAAGGATGCAGTTACAAAATAAATAAAAAATCTTGGTAAAATTTTTGTATTTTCATACTTCTGTGGTCTTATTGTAATATAAAATTATTAGCAATATACTAAATTTCATCTAGGTTGCCCAAAATGCTCTTCAAAGCTGAAGTCTTCCGAGTGCCATACACCAACAAAGTGAATTTAGACAGGAATTCACGGTCATTCTAGATAACCAAACCACTAGGATCCCAGCCGATGCTCTGAGGCTAATATGAGAATGGCTCCTGACACTTGGTGAAGGTGGAAGTTTGGCAGTGTTTGTACCGCTTAGAAATCTGCCAGTGTTGCAGGGGAATTTCTTTTGGTCAATTGCCATCGGGAACCTGTCAGGGAAAGTTTGATCTGCTCCCTTGTTCTATGTCTTGGCATAAAGACATTAATTTTCATGCCATTGCTGTTTCCTCTTTTTTTTTGATTTTCCGAGTAAATCTGCAAATTCTTACGGGCCCTAGGTCTGTTGTTGCTCCCTACAGAGAGATTCCCAACCACGTGCTGGAGGAAAGCGTTGCGGGGGGGGGGGGGGGTGGTGGCGGGGAGTGGCGGACAGGGCAGCATTTCGAGCAGGGAGATTCGTGAAGGTCCCTCAGCAGGGACAGCCAAATGGAGGCCCTCGAGCCGGGCACGGCTGGCAGCTGCTGAAGCAGCTGCTGAAGCGGCTCCTGGGCGCGGAGCCGGTCACCGGGCCGGCCTTGCGGGGGGACAGCGGCTGTCGCGGACCGGCCGGAGCCGCGGCAGGGAGGGAGCAGCTTCCCCCGACCCCCCTGAGCCGCGGAGCCCGGCGGCGCAGTGCCCGCACACCTGCGTGGGAGCCGCTCCGCGACCGCCTCCCTCTCCGGCGGCAGGTAGGCGAGGGCGGTGCGCCGCGCAGGTGCGCAGGGCGGGCCGCGCACAGCCCCTCCGCGCCCCCGCGGCTGCGCGGGCGCGGTCGCTCTCTCAGCCCCGCTGCCTCGTAGCGAGCGAAAGGGCAACTAGCAGCCTAGCGCGGCTACTGCCGGCGGGGAGACCGGGTAAACTTTGAGTAAGTGTTGCGCAGGTGCGGGGGCAGCGTCTCTCGGCGCCGGGGGGCGGGTGGGAAAGGGGGAGCGGAGCCGGTGCGGAGCGGTGCGCGGGTCTTTGCCGCACCGCCGCCCGAGCGCGGAGCGGGCACGGGGCCGCGGAGTCGGCGGGCGGCGCCCGGAGGATGCAGGCGCCGGACAACAGGTACCGCAGCTGCGCGGGGGGCGGGAGGGGCTGCGTACAGCGGTGTGTATGTGTGTATGTGTGTATGTATGCGTGTGTGTGCGAGTGTGTGTCGCCTGTCCCCTCCCCCCTGCCGCCCGGACAGAAAGGGGGTGGGAGATGTGTTGGCGCACAGCCCCTTAAAACCGCGCGGCCCGGCGGTGGCCGCCTGTTCCCGGGAGGAGGGCGGCTGCCGGGATCCGCGCTGCGCCGCGGACGGCGGCGGGGAGCGGGGCGGAGGGCGGCGGTGGTCCCGCGGGGTCGGGCGCGCTGGGCTGCGGCAGCCGGCAGCGGGGCGGGGGGGTTGGCGGCGGGGGCGCCTTCGCTGGCGGTCGCCCGGCTGGATGGCCGGTTCCCGCGGCTGCCCAGGGCGCCAGGCTCTCTCGCATCCCAGGGCCGTGCGGTTCCTCCTTCTGCATCGCACTGCAGTAAGTTCGCGAGTCGCTGGGCGGCTGAACTGGTTGCAATCGCGGAACTGGGGGGGTTGGGGGGAGGAGTGTGTGTGGGGGGGTGGATGTACGGGAGTGTGTGTGGGCGTAGCGGAGGGGCTAGGCGGAAAGTTGTAGCTGACCGTGCTGTAGGGAATTTGCCACGACTCGTGGCTTTGGTTTCTAGTTGACGGCAGTTTGCCTCGTTGACCTACATCACTTCTCTCAACCTCAGTCGATGTCCCGGTGCTGCCCGGGCTTTCGTCGACAGCCGGGTTCAAACCGGGGAATTGCTGAAGCACGCAGCGGGTGAGAGCTCAGTGCGGGAAACAAAAGATGCAACTGCAAACTTAGGCTTTAAAGGCTGGTCTGCTGAAAGTTTGCGTGTCGATGTGTCAGGCTGTCTGTCTAAGGGTCTTTTCAAGGAAGAATTAAAAATCCTGTACTAATGGGCAAAACTTTTAGATGTCTGAAGTCAATTTAGATACAGCTTATTCTTGTTTTGTGTGGTCCAGTGTTGTTCCGATTCATTTTCTTGAAAAGAGTTTTATTTGTCGGGAGTGCATGTAATTACATTTTTCATTGTGAGTATCCTGGATTTGGAATGGATGAAAGATTTTCTCAGCAGATTACTGTATCATAAATTGTGTTTCTTTTGTGTTTTTTTTTTCCCCCCTAGCTGAACAAGCAGATTATAGAATCTTCAGTTAATTCTTTCTGTTTGACTGCTTTTCTACAAATTTAGTGAGAACTTTATTATAATTTTCAAAAGCAATTTTACCTGGTTGATGTAACTTTAGAAAGCAGATGGAATCAGCATATAAAATCCATAAATAGCATAAAAAAGGCAATGCAATAGGATGGGGAAAACCAGCAATTCTTGCAGGAGAAATAGTCTTTTTAAGTTGTGGGTTTTTTTTTTTTTAAAGTCACTAAACGTTTCTTTTACTGCCATTTAGGCCAAATGACCTAATGTAGCAAGGTAATAGTTTTTGTTCTTTGCACTTGAGCAGTATAATGCTTCCACGTATATTAAAAGTCATTATAGGTCCAAAAAAAAAATCCATACCAAGAACCTAATATGCATTCCCAAATGACTGGACTTGTGCGATGCTTTATGGATAAAACAACAGGAAATAAGTTCTTCATTTCTCCCCAAAGCGATAATCCAGTATTACTCAGAGCCTGAAATGCCTGTCTGGTGCAGAATGAAAACAAGCATCAGGAAACATGGGACATCACAAAGCAGTGCTTTCCTCCTGGGGCTTATGTTGTCCCTTGTTTGTTTGTCAAGGTGGAAGGACTCTGTTGTTTATCATGGGAGGCAAGTTATTATTCAGCAGACTGAAACGTGTGTGGAGTGAGATATTTTATGCTATGGATTTGAAATATTTGGAGCCTGAGTCTGTTAATCTAATTTAGGTGCTGGTAAACAATTGAAGTTGCTGCTCTTAAGCAGGTTTAGGAAAAAATACACTTTCTTATGTTTGTTTAGGAAGAAGTATACATGAAATGTTACTTACAAACTGTAATCATCTTTTGTAAACACCTATAGGTGTCTCAGACATTCAAAGAATGTTGTTCAGTAGCAATGCATAAATAAACAGATAAGTTATTTTTGAAGAGTTTATGCAGTTTGAGGTTAATAAAGTAAATATCTGTTTTGAAGAGCACTAGACATCAGGTTTTTTGTTTATAAGGAGATTCTGCACCATTTCTGCTCTGGACCTAAGTGTCATTCAGGTGACACTTTATGGAACAGGTCTAGGTACCTCTTGCCAATGGAATGAGATCACTGGAACAGGAATTAAGAGAATGATAAGAGAGTTGTAGGAAACCTGCTAGAGCAGCGTTTTGATAAAGCAGAGTGTAAATAGAGCACATTTGAGAGCAAAGGTAGTAATAGGTCAACATTGGAAAACTTCACAGTCAGTCGGCTGGATAGCTAGACTGGACTTATTTTGCTTTGTGCTTGTATGACAGTAGCACTGACTTCTTCTGAATGGCACCTAGAGAATGAAAGATAATGGGTTGAAGTTATACTTTATGCTATTAATATTTGTTACATTAATTGTATATCATAGAATATCTCAAGCTGGAAAGGACCCATAAGGATCGAGTCCAACTCCCTGCTCCTTGCAGGACTACCTAAAACTGAACCATCTGTCTAAGAGCAACTTCTAGATGGTTTTTGAACGCTTCTTGAATATAGATGATATATGAGGTTTCATTCTCTTTGAGTTGTTATGACATTTAGTAGATCATTGATAAGTTAAGCGTTCTACATGCAATTTTAACAAGTCTTTTTAAAATGTTGATTATTTCTGATGTTTTCTTGGTTAAAGTCAATTTCATTGCAAAGAGCACTTTACATGATGGTATCTGTATTATAGTGTATCTTCTCATCTTTTGTCACAGCGAGAGTCCTAGACCATTGTGAAAAGCTAGTGGTGAAACATTCTCATCTGTATCTAGAATTATGAAGGAGTGACAACAATCAGAATGGAAAGGGATACAGAAAGAACAAGTCTTGATTTGAGGTTTGGTGTGCAGGATCAGAAGAATTTCAGCCAAACTTTTACTTGTGGAAAGGAGAAGGTACTTGGGAAAGACATCTATGTTTATTTTAAAGTTACTATGGGAAATACAAGAGACATCAACAGAGAGCAATGCTATTGAAGAACAGGATGCTGGTCTCCTGAAAGCGTTACTTTTGGATTCCAGCTCCCTGCTTGCTATCAAGTGAAGTTTGCCACCTACTTCAGGAGTTGCCAGTTGAACTTTGCACTCCTGGCTCAAGCGAAAAATAAATCAATAAAATGTACCGAGGCTTGCTCTGGATCATAGAATCATAGAATGGTTAGGGCTGGAAGGGACCTTCAAAGGTCATCTAGTCCAACCCCCCTGCAAGGAACAGGGATATCTCCAACTAGATCAGGTTGCTCAGGGCCTCGTCCAACCTGGCCTTGATGTCATTCACAATTTTTTTATACCTGTGCAGAATGAGTTCTAAGTCTTATTCTGTAGGAATTGTAGCATTTCACAGCCTGTTTAATCAATAGGAGGTGGTATAAAAGGTTAAGAAACTCTTTCTGTGACAAGGATTCCACATAAAGGATCTGTTGACCTTCAGTTGTGAGTTTCTTCAGTCGGAGAGCTCTTGTCCATTGTTTCCTGTGGCACTTACAAAATAATTAGTAACAGTAATAGTAGACTTAGGACAATTACTTGTCCATAATTGTAGTTTTCCATAACAGTATTTTGTTAATTTTCTCTTTAGGGACTAGCTTTATAGCTGAACCAGCAAATTCACAGTACTGGAGGAAAGCTTAAGAAGCGACATGCTGGGTCTCACTGAAAAGACTTAGATATTTGTAGTTATTTTCAATACCTTGTCTACAAGAGTGGAAAAAGTTACAAATTTGGGCTTTGAAATTGTTATCATCAGTTTGTCAGCCTGACCTAGTTTTCATTACACTAATGATGCTCTTACTACGGTTAGAAATTATTTGATGCAAGTAAGGTATTTAGGCCAATTTAGGAATTCGAAGTAAATTTTTATTTATTTATTCGAAATCAAGATGAGTAATTGTCCTCAAATACCCAGTAAAACAGCTCTATGCAATGTAGAACACATTTTCCATTTTTAATTGTTTCTGAAGAAAACAGCAGATTTCTCTGAATAATGTTTGCAGCAGTTTAGCCCTGAGGGGATATAGTCTTGTTTGGTTAGTTTGCCACAAGTTTAAAAGCTTAACAAATGTAAGTATTTGGAGACTGTTTAATTATTTCTTTCCAACCTCTTAATGCCAGTTTGTAATGTAAATGTACAACTCTGACACTATTGTGCTGCCCTAAACTAATTTTAAAAAAATAATAAAATGAGGAAAAGCAAACTTGGGAGCACATTCATCAGTTCAGTGTTACTAATTGGACTTCTAATTGCTGGGACAGATTAACTTTTAATTTTTAGATTATGTTTGTTATTTACTATAATAAACCATGAAGAAAATGACCTCCAGATACTTCTTGCTTGACTGTTAAGGATTTTAATTTCCAGGAATGGACCTTTTATATATACTGATAGAAATATTTAGTTAATGCAAATGCTGTGAATTATTTATTTTTATTAGTTTGATTTTCAGCCACATTTTGATTACTTGGTTTGAAATTGTCGTGTGATTTTTATTTTTTTTTTTTCCATTATATGTTCAATGGGATGTTTACTGTTCTGTAGTAGTAATTAGTAGTTGACTCTCTAGTCCTTACAGTAGGAGAAATCCCAACAGGTTTCACCTGCAGTTTTCACCAAAATCTATTTGTGCTGTGTGCATCAAATTCTCTGGGTCTTCTGCTGTGAAACGGTGCTTCGCCTCCGTTTTGGCTTGTCTCATGGGACATGATGAAGGATTCCAATGTAGTAGTGGTTTATTCAGGGAACATGGAGAACTCACAAGGATAATAGAAACTTGATCTTTTTTTCCTTTGTCTTCTAAAACATGTTGCGTAAAGGAAAAGCAACTAGTCAAATTTGTTCTGTTTAATCTAAATATGTCTCCAGGTGGACACTTCTGATGCTTACCTTGGTTCAAGCTTGGAAATTATCGGAAATCACTCTTTAACACTGTTGAAGTACATGTGGCTTTTTCATGCCATTACGTATTTGTATGTGGTCCTAGATGGTAGACAAAATAAATGTAAGCAAAGGATAGAAATGATAAATAGTAAGGCTGCTCTATCAGCCCAGGAAAGAATAATGGATGATGTGAAATCAGTAGGCTTTCCTGTCTTGTCTTCTGAAAGGAATAGTGGTAGTGTCTTGTAAATCTGGTATATAGAGGCTATGGCCTAGACATAAGTGGTACGAACCACTGCATCCTACGAATCAAGAGTCTGCTGCTTTTTTCCTCAGAAATCTTTTGCGAGTGTTTAATTGGGGCTTTTCTCATGTTTCCTTCATGAATGGCTGCATTCATCACCTGAATGGGAGGTAATATTAAGATAAGACCAGAAAGATGTTTTTAAGAAGGGAAGAAGGAAGGAAAAAAAAAAAAAAAAAAGGGAGATAACAGAATTAGAAGCCAAAAAAAATGATACTAAAGTAGATGAAAACAGCCAAATTTGTGATTATGGACGGGAATAAATTGAGCATGCAAAAGGGAATTTAATGGTTACTCATATTATTTTCTCTTTTTTTTATTTCCCCAAGGTTTGTCATCAAAGAAAATATTTTTCTAAAATTTAAGATAATTTAAGTTGGTGAATTCTATGAAAAGGTTTTAGGATTAGAAATGTAAAACTGGGATGAAGCTCTATTATATAGCCAAGATGCTGCTTTCTTGTAGTTCTAGAATTTTTTTACTAAGAATTTTTACTTTGGTTATTTCTTCATATTTTGATAATTTAGTCATTATTTAGAGTTAAAAATTTTGTTAATCTTCAAAATATACATAGATGGGACTAATGTGTCCTATATTCAGTATCTAAATACCATCTGGTTACCTTCTGTCTCTCTTATTATTGCTAATGGAAACACAAAAGCACCTGCTGAGGGAAATTTTAATTTTAAGATGAGCATGATATACAGGTCAGTTGCAGTACTTTTCAGATATCTCTAGGTCTCTCAGTTCATTATAAAGGGTGCCTGGCTGGGATGACTTCTTTCACAGTTTGAGGTCTAATTTTAAGGCATCTGGCTTTGGGTGAGATAAATTGTACCCTTGGGTATTTTCTCAACTAAAAGGAAAAGTTTAAGGGAGAATTGAACTCCTAAGAATGTATCAAATCTTCTCCGTCTATTACTGAAAATAAACAAGAAGTAAAATAGCCTTAAAAAAAGTAGTTACTTAGAATGGGCAACATACCAGAAGTTAAATATCAAAAGACCTATTTTTAAATATATCTAAATAAACAAGTACTTTGGAGCATTTCCATTTTTCTTCATGTCCTAAAAAAATGCCTATGATATGCTTTTATCAAAAAAGCCTCTGTCTTAATTCCTTATTGATAGAAAATATTCCAATAACACTTTTTAATGAAAAAAAAATTATAGAATTTTCTGAAACTCTGGATTTAATTTGAAACTGCAAAGGCTTGCTGAGGAATTTACTTTTATTTTGTTCTACATGTCACACAAATGGAAAAACTACTATGACTGTGCCTGGGTTTATCTTCATATGCTGTGTAAAGTTAAAATTGTATAGTACTACAGTGACTTCTGCTTAGGAGGGGCAGTGTCATTTTGTCTGTTTTTACTTTAAACACAAACCTTTTCATGAGTGTTTTTTAAACAGCCTTACAACTTCTATGTCGAAGAATTTAAATTTTCTAATCAATGTAATCTTTTGTATAACAGAGAAATAAAACTTTGTACTACCTTTTGTTGGGCTTAGCACTGTTGATGCAATTGTTTCTTCATAAAAATAAAATGGCTGGAGGAATCCAGCTTTGAAGATTAGGTGTTAATCACAGTAGATTACTCTGATGAGAATATTAATTTACTTCCTCTAAATTTAAAATGCCAAGTGGTTATTTGGTGTTGCTTACATAGTAAAATACCATATTCAGTTAGGATTTTTTTTTCCTTTGTGAATTCAAAATAATGGCTCACAGAAAAGCTTTATATTCTGTCAAAGAGTGTTTCCTATAAATAACGTAGGCATCCAGAAAATATAAAACCAGCTTGTGAGGTTACTTGTATGAATGATCAAGATATTTTTCTACCTTGTATTGCACAGCGCACCAGTATGATGATTTTTACGTGTCTCTGCTGGCGTTGAGAAAAATAATCTTGATGGATGATCCAGTACTTACATCTAGTTGCATCTCTAATGAACAAGAAGAAATTCAAGTCTCCAGTAAGGATTTCTGAGCATTCTTATTCAGGTCTGATGAGCCTTAGGTCAGGGTAGATCATCTGTCAATGACAGAACAATTTGTAGCATCATACAAATACACTTTTTGAAGTAATGGTAACGTATTCAATCATATTTCAGTGTAGTTTAACGAGCAGATGGCAGTAGAGGAAACTAATAAGAATATGTGAGCCATATAAAAGATCTTACACTTTTGAAGAGCACTCCTTCAGGGTTTGGACTATATTCCCTCTGACCTTATTTCGGTTCAGGGCGCATTCCTGATCAACTCTGGTCACACAGTGAAGCTTTTTCATTTTGAATCCTACTTCAGTGACTCTGAAAGTGCTGTCCAGCTAAAGGAAGAAATGACCAGTTACTCTTTCAGTATCCTAACATAGAATCATAGAATGGCTGGGATTGGAAGGAACCTCAAAGATCATTTAGTTCCAACCCCCCTGCTGTGGGCAGGGACACCTTCCACTAGATCAGGTTGCTCAAAGCCTCATCCAACCTGGCCCTGAACACTTCCAGGGATGGGGCATCTACAGCTCCTCTGGGCAACCTATTCATGTGCCTCACCACCCTCAGAGTGAAAAATTTCTTCCTTATATCTAATCGAAATCTGCCCTCTTTCAGTTTAAATCCATTGCCCCTTGTCTTATCACTATATACCCTTGTAAAGTCCCTCTCCAGCTTTCCTGTAGGCCCCCTTTAAGTATTGGAAGGCTGCTATAAGATCACCCCGGAGCCTTGTCTTCTCCAGGCTGAACAGCCCCAACTCTCTCAGCCTGTCTTCATAGGAGAGGTGCTTCAGCCCTTGGATCATCTTTGTGGCCCTCCTAACATGATGTATTAAGACAGTGAATTCTGCGTGATTAGTCCAGGACTCTTAACTAAAAGGATAACCACTACTATGGGGATAGAGTAATGCTTTCATCATCTAGAAACCTTGAAAACTTCTGTAATTCATCCTTAATTCATCTACCATCTTAAGATAAAATAAATAAAAGCATTAGTTGCAAAATCCAAAATAAACTACTGTGAAACGTGGATTTATAATGACAGCAATTATAGAACTGAAAGGTATTACGGCTTTGTTTACTTGTAGTAAAATCAGATCTAAATCTTTTACGTATCCTGACAAGGTACAACTCCTTAGATTTGCTGTGAGGTCAAGGTCTGCTTCGTCTTGCATTATTTACATTCTTGGCCAGCTTTCACTGGAGAGCATCACAAGCAGAAAAAGTTTGCCAATTCTTGTACGTATTTCTTGGCATGTTCTGCAGTTTTCATTCAGATTCAAATGCTTCATCCCTTTCCCTTAGAGATTATTAATCTTTAATTTATTCAGGAAAATACTCCTGAATTTCCTCCCCTTGTCTTGTTTACTGCACTCATTCTTTGGAAATGCAAATATGCATTTGGCAGAGCAGGTGCCGTCTCTTTTAAACTATGTGCAAATTATTAACCCATGGAGGAATAAAATGCTGTTCCTCTCCAGGGAAGTTGATACATGTATCCCAATATGGAGATCATCTGTGGTTGCTGAACCTTGTGTTTTCATATCAATATGTACATTGAGAACCATGCTTGATACTAACGTATAAATATGAATCGCATGTGTAGCTTGTTATTACATGTTGATTTCAAAATTGATTTTCTTCCTGTTTTGAGTGATTGAGTCCCAATTCTATGTTTGAGGGATGTATTGACACAGAGTGGTATAGAACTTCTATAAATAGAACCTGTCTGTCTGCTTTCTTTATAGAAACTAGATGCCTTGAACACTTAAAACCAGTTATCTACTACGTCTATTTAAATGTTTTTAGGGACATGCATGAAATGTTAAAGCAGTTTACAGAGCAATTCCATGTGAAAAGCACAAAGTTTGGAGAGATTTCAAACTGTTCAAAAATCTAGCACCTGAAGGCAGAACAGCTGTGGTGATGATCTTCAACCTGTGGGTGTTGTAGAAGGGAAGATAATACTTAGTCTTACCTTGTCTTCAACAATGTTGTCATTGTTTCTGCAGATTTAACACAAATTTCACTGAATATTTCTTTTTTTTTTTTTTTGATAATCTAATGGAATTGAAGAAGGGAAGGGAAAGAAAGACAGTTCATGTCAGCATATCCTTTCTGTCTTAGTACTTTAAATGTCCTATTATGCCTTTAGATACCTTAAAATAGATGTAAACAGCATAATGTGAAGACTTTTAAAATATTGTTAAGTTTTTCATGGAGAAGAATCAGATATCTAGTAGATGGATTCTTCTGAAGAGTTGATAATGCAGATTCCTTTCGTCAATATAGTTGTAGTGGGATTCTGTAAATGATCACAAGCACAACTAGAACTTAAAGGGATGTTTTCCCTTAGTTATTATCTAGCTATTTTAGAAGACTATACATATTGCCATTAAAAGTTGTTGTTTGTGTGCCTGTGTTCAACAGTTGTTGTTTGTGTTCAGCCTGTATGTGCTGTATGTGTGGCAAGTGAACAGAATGGGGTAGACATTGTAGCATTGACTTTTTTTCAGTACAAAGTAATTACTATTAACCAGTCTTGACTTTTTATTTTTGTGGAGTCATATTCTGCACATTGTCCTTAAACTTCACTGTGGCTTATTCATAGCCATATCAAGACAAGGCACTATTAGCAGGACAGGATCGTTCTTCATCCCTCTTCCTAGAAGCATAAGGATAGTTTTACTGGATCAGACTAGAAGTCTGTCTGGACTAGTATGCTGTCTCCTAACAGTGATTACCAAGGGAAGAATGTAAGAGTAGGCTGAGTGTCCCCAAAGCATTCCTCCAGGCTCCAACACTCTATACACGTTTATTATTTTACAGATCTCTGCCATATCCCATTGCTTGTTTTTGAAGCCAGATGAATTCTAGTGTAATTTTTTGTTCCTTATTAGCAGGTTGCTTCATCTTTTTATCTTTCTCTTTTTCCAGTTCTACTCTAATAAATTTGAAAATCCATAAAGTCTATATGTTATTCAAAATGTAAACGTACCAAGGATCTATACAATGGAATAAATTGTTTTATTCTCTGTTCCCGTCTGAATACTTTTTTCAAATGCTGCTGAGCACTGATCTGATGTTTTATGATTATAATTCCAAAATTTCATTTCTGAGTGATAACTCATCACTGATGAGCTCACTGCTTATCACTTTAAGTGTACAGCTAGGTTACTTCTTTTTCCTGTGTGCATTACTTTATATTCATCAATGCTGAGGCATATGAGACTATTCCAGTGGGAAGTGGAGGGCAGCATTAGCAAGCAAGAGAAAGGGAAGTCAGACTATTAGAGGATTTAGTGCCTCTGTCATACCTAAATTCTGTTTCAACTCTCTAAATCTTTTTCTGTATCTATCCTTAAAAACATTATGGTGTCTGTGTTAAGTGTTTCACTGATATAACAACAAGTAGAAGAATGACTTGATCATTCAATGGAAATGGGTTGTTTTTCTTTATGAATAAAAAGAACATAGGGAACTTAAAATTATTTAAAAGATAAACTTCGTAACAGTCTGATGAATCACATCTCTTGGGTAAACTTACTAATATAAAGATTTATTAGAAATAAAAATATGTTTAAAAATTTTTTTTGAAATGTCTAGGTGTTTTGTTTGTTTGTTTTTCTGTGTTTGCTAGTTTTCTAATCATAACCTAATACAAATAAGATAAAATAGTTAACTTTCTGCTGCGGAATACATAAATACCTTGACTTTGTCCATTTAGAACATTGTTGTGTGTATATAAGTATGCATACATTCTATATAATTTTATTTTGACTATGTGCTGAGTATGCCAGCAAACATTCATTGTGTGTTGTGAACATGATTAAATTTATAGCTGTCAGAAGGTATCTAATACAGTTTAATTACTTACGGGAATTGAAGTTTTGAGGTGGTAGGTACAGAAACAGTTTCTAAGCAAGCGACTAACCCTAACTGGGATCACATTAGTTCTGGATGAAGTCCAAAACGTGACAGAAATGATATTTTTACCCAGATCAGATGCTCAACAGAAGCAGAGTTTGTAGGTAACTGGTACTCTGTGTGTGTATGTATTATTACTAAATAAATGACTGTATATTACAATGTTATTATTTAAAAAAAAATCATCATCACCATATTAATTCTCTTTTAATGGACTAATATAGCAGTGGAAACATGGACCTGGAACGGATCACATGGACGGTTGCGTATAGTCATTTACAGCCTCAGGAAACCATGTCATAGATGCTCCCTTCAGATGGGGTTCACCAAGCATCAATTTTGCACACCCTTACACAAGCCACAGAATGTCTCCCGGCAGTCTGAAAAATAGCTTAAGATTTATAGTACAAGACCAAGACATTAAACCAATAATGCTATAAGAAGAAAGAGGACAAAATACTGAGATAATTTTAGTTTAGAAGAAAACATAATACTTTGTTTGTTTGTATGTCTTCTGTGCTCATCTTTGAAGATATTTGAACAAAGCAGTTACTGTCACAATTTTTTAAGGTCTGCTATTTTAAATTTAAGAATTGGAGAAGATGGGAACAATATTACCTCTTATTCGAAAGTGTAACTATTCTCACTAGGAATCTGTTTCCAAGAATTATACTTCTGTGAGGTTGGTGATCATGCTTAATTGAAAAAAATGCGTTTCCCATAAATTATTCTGTATGCACTACTCATCACTATAAATAAATCTTATAAATAATAGTACTTATAAATAATACAGTATATAGCCTTGCATTACATCATTTCTTTAATCCTTTTAGTAGAAGTTAAAGTTCTGTGACATGTTATATGAATCTAAGTGAAATATTGTCCAGTATTTCTGAACTAATCAGATAAACTGGTGCCACCCTGTTCAGTGTACAGTACAAAAATTTACTTTACAAAGGAATCCAAGCAATTTGAGCTCAGTAAGATAGATATTTAATAATAACCACTGAAATGTTCTGGGCTAGTAAAATTAAGGAATCCTGAACACTATCAAATAGCAGTGTGTTATTCTGGGGATCTGAACTTGCAGAAGTGAATATGATAAAGCAAGGAAGTAGAAAATGAGGAAGACTGATGCTGTCGGGCTCAAATTACTACTTTTTTTAAAGTTCATTTATTCTGAAAATACTCAGGTAGACTAAGCAGTGTTTCCTGTATTTTGAAGTTTTGAAGGAAAAATGATGTACAGTATAAAAGCAGTATGTCATAAAGCTGACTGTTGTGATGTGACCTTTGGCATTGTGACTATCTTGGCAAAGTTTATCAAGTTTGTTTTCTTTGTATTTTCCCGAGGCTATGTTTGTGTTACGGCCCTCATAGCAGATGCATAGAAAGCATATGCAGGTAGCTTCTAACCTACTGATACCCTGAAGGAGTTACGTTAGGATTTAGACCAAGACAAATTCATGCCTCTGGAACTGTCAATGACCTTTCTTCTGCGTGCAGAGCTGCTGCTGATGTACAGGGGAATTTCACTCCTGTGCAGATTGTGGTACGTAATCCCTGAGAGAGGCTTCGGTTAAGTGATTTGTGGTCAGTAACGTGGGAATTAGTAGTGAGCTGTATTTGAAATGCCCTGCTGCAGCCGTAACTTCATTCATTTTAGAGAAAAAACAGAAGATGTATGGATCTGATATTTAATTAATTTTATAACCTCCAGATATTTAGGTGCTTTTCCTCATAATGGACTTGCACATAAAAGAAGATGTATGTGCAGATGTTAATATAATGTAAATTTTTTGAGTTTTAGTGCAAGAAAAATACACTTGAACTTTTTAATATTTTTCTATTCATTAGGATCCTGCTATATTGGAACAGTGCTTACAACTCTGCTTTCTAGGAATATGCAAAATACATACATTAATTCTTAGAAAATGAATAGTTCATTCATCAATCTCCAGATATGGCCCCTTTATTCTTGATGACTGTTGTTCCTCTGCTCTGCTGTATGTTACTAATCAACTATGCGTTATACAATAACTTTTTCTGTTGCATTGGTGCCATGGTAAGAATCTTAGAGGTATGGAAGCATACTAGTATAATCTAGGGAATGCTTTAGTATATATATTTTTTAATGCTACATGGAAATATATGTTCAGTGATATATAGAAGAGTTTTATAAAATAAAAGCGTTAATCTATGTGTGTAAGCTTCTTCCTAGACCATTCTCTTAGAATCAGTGAAATGTGTGACAGAAGGTGAGCTCAGTGCAGTTACTCACCTTGTTGTCCACCCTTTCTTTTAATACCATTTTGGAAAAAGTTCTGTTGCATTTCGTGAAACAGACCATCCAAACGTTTTTTTTTGAAAGAGGTTTTTCTGAGCCTCAGGTTTTTCTCAGCCTCATGGCTGAGGAAATTTCCAGCCATGCCTTTCTTATACCCCCTGTCTTGCATCCTCTGACTGCTGCAGCAGCCCTATTTTTTAAATCTCTGCTGCTGCCTCCTCCCTTTCCATGTCCTTGAGCTGCTCCTGCTTTTTCTTTTCCACTGCATGCTGATAGTGCACTCTGGGGGTTAGGAACCCCAAGAGTGGGATCTGCTTGGGCTGATCTCAAAGACTGATAGAGCACTGCCTGTGCTGACTCCAGGGGAAGCGACTGCAGCAGAAACTGGATTTCTACTCAGCCAGTTAGCTATTTTTGGGTATTTTGTGTTCTTAGGGTTTTGGGGGTTTGTTAGATTTTTTTGTCTACCTAAAACGTAGGGAGAATTATAAAAAAACAGGGAGAAATTATATTAAAAAAGAGGGAGAATTATAAAATCTGTATTTTTCTTTTCAAATACTTATTGCCATGAACAAATGGTGAGGGCTTCCCCCCACCGTCTCCTTCTGAAATGGAATTCCAGTAAAAATGCAGGATGACCCCATGTGACCTAAGCTCCATGTTTGACTTAACTGTGCATCTTTTCTTTCAATTTCTTTGAATGTCAGGTTTGGTTTGTATAGACACGATATAGGGGAAAGTGATTTGTTAGAATCCGATTACTGGTGGGTGGGCAGGCACTAACAGGATTGTCATATGCACAGTCACGCTTTATTTGCATTTTATTTCAGACTGTTTTGGGTGTATTCTCATTTCAAAATGTTTACTTTTCTACTTGGGATGATTACAGCAGTTAATGATATGCAAAAAGTCAACCTGCGCTCCTGTTTACCAAGAGCTGGGGCTAAAATCTAGCATTGTGTTAAAATGAGTGGGTCCTAGGCAAAGATGCTCAGGGTTGAGTAAGTCTTTGCTCTTTAAATGAAAAAATGGACTGTATTATTCTGTGGAAATTGCACTCCGTGAGGGTTGCTTCTTCAGGGAGCCAAAGTGCTACTGTTAAAGATGGTTTGCGAGAGCAGACAACAGATTGACTGCCAGAGCAAAGCGGCAGGAAAAGTTGGTAGAAACAACTACACGCGATCAAATAAAATCTGTCACTGGCTGCCTTTTTTTTTTTTTTTCCTTTTTTTTTTGTGTGTGTGTGTATGTGAGAGATGCTTAGAATCATTTTCCTGACAGGTAAAAGCACAACGGGAAATGGTTGTGTGGATTTGAGAAATGCTCTGGAAATGCTGCCCTGTTTTTTTGGGAGAACCTGTTGACCCAAATGGAAACCTCGTGACCGCATCCTGCACAGGCGGAGCGGGAAGGCTGCGGCTGCTGCCGCCAGGTCCGCTTGTGCTGCGGAGGGAGGCACAGGAATGCGAGAACAGGAGGCGAGAGATTCAAGATGGGCACATCCCTTCTCAAGGGTGAGAGGAGCCAGGGCAGTTCTCAGTGTGTGAGCGAGGCCATGTGCTTTGGCTTTGGAACAGGTAGAGCAGTTTTTTTGTTCGAGGGCATAAACTGAGCCCTTGGTGAATTCCAGAGCACAAGAGGAACAAACAAAACGCTGTGGTGAGTGTTAGACAGATCCAGTTAGACAGATGCGAAATGGTGCTTGGAAGAAAGAAGCACACCAAGATCAAGGATAAGTTGGGGACTGTGATGTCCAGGAGGTGTGAAGGGGGAAAGGTCATTTGATAAGGGAAGGAAGGATGTGGCTTTGTGTTGATATTGCAATTGCTGTGATTTCATTTGTTAGAAATTTTTTTATGATGTTTTGCTTGTCACTTTTTTTTTATTACTAGTGTTCTAGTTTGGACCTGTTTTGACAGGGACATATCATCTGAATGACTAAAGCAATACTAAATATGAACAAAAAGCCCTGCTCCCTGCCTCATTGATAATTTAAAAAAAAAGCAAACCAAACCCAGAACTCCCATGTGAAGCACGTCTTGCAAAACCAGTAATATCTATGTGCAATGTGTGGAGAGTGAGAGTTAGATTCAATATGCTTTTTACGTGTTTTAAAATTATTACCTATTTATCTGTAAAATTGAAGCAATTTATGGAACTGGTGAAATGAATATTGAAGTTCTGTGATAATGCTCTTACTGTCATCTGGCTACATTACTACTGTCTGCCTGGATGACTGCGTAAAACAATACAGTACCTTTGAACTAGACCATTTGAGCAAAAAATATTAATAATCTAAGAGCATTGGTTATGCTATGAAAACACTAGAATTCTTAGATAATAGCTGTTTAATGAAGTTAATGGAAGCTTTTGTCCTAATTGTAAATCAGACATGAGATAATATGAAGCTGTACTGATGCAGAAGGTTATTGTTCTTTTGAAAGGGGTTTCAGATGATTTCACCAGGGGATTTCTGGGGATGTTCCTCTGTGTATCTGTTGTAAAATAACAGCTCTGGTGCAGTGTAAATAAGGATAGTATGCCTCTTATTATAAAGCAATTGTTTTGGACTTACACTGGAACTTTGTGATTACTTTGGTATTTTACAGAGATCTTATTTTCTAAAGTAAGTAAGCAAGGAAAGTCATGGTGTTTTCATGGCATTAAAATTTATAGTTGCCTTTTGTGTTGGAGAAGTATTCTCAAAAGAGAGCAGATGATAACAAGACCTGAAAACATTCTTCCTCTCTTGATGTTCCATAGAGCAGGTGAAGTCCATCTAAGGTATTTGCATGATGAACTTTGTTCAGTGTTGACGCAGACTAAAAGAAAGGTCCCCCTCCCTCCCCGCCGTGGTCCTTTCTGTGGCTGTGGCATCTGCACTGTTTGCAGCGTGTCCCATGGAAGGACTGAGATGGCACTGGTCAGACATGACGGTAATGTTAGACTGTCAGATCTCAAACTTTTTCGCTCATGGCCATCCAGTCTCTCTAGGTCCATTGCCCCCACGTCTGAATAGTTTTACCAGTATGGATAATGCCGTTGACTCTTCTGCTGCTGCCAGGTTGTTTGTGGGTACCTGTGGCCTGGATGCTGCTGACAGGAGTGTGAGTGGAAGGGAAGGGTACAGCAAATGCACCCACCCTGACAGAGACCTGACAAAAGCCCTTGAAAACTTCCCGCCCCAGCTCTTGTTACGCCCACAGTGTGGTGGTCAGCACGGACACGTTCCGGTCAAAAGGTTAAGATGTTGGGTTGCTCAGCTGATGGAGGGGGCACGTGACCATGTTTGACCACAGATCAGGTTTGACTGGAGTCTAAACAGAGCCTCACTGGGGAGACATTTTGAGTTGGTCTTCCTCCAAGCAGCGAGTCTGCAGTTGGATGCTCTCCCGTTGAGTCGGGACACTGCCCAAGGAAACTCCTTAAGGTTGAGAGCTATCCCTTTTTTAGGTGAGTGTGCATTTTGGATCATTCACCATAAAACTTAAGAATTCTTAAGTCAGTTGCGTAGTATTAACTCCTAAATGACATTCTGAACCTGTGGATTGTTAATGTTTGTTGGAGCCTTCAAGTGGTTTCAGTTAGGGTAAAACTTAGTTTGATTTTGTTACCATCTTATAAAAATAAATCCCACTTCTGATTTGTAAGTCGATCTGGCTTGGTTTTGTGAGGTTGTATGACAAAGGGAGCCAGCAGGATTTACCTCCCGGGGAAACTGGGACTCCTCATGCAACCCCTGTGTCATGGGGATCCTCACCTGCCTCTGTAGCCATGGAGCTGTCCCACACGTGGCCATCTGTTCATTTACCTTCTCATCTGTTTGGGAATAGATGAAGATCAAAGGGATGACTTAGTACTAATGCTACAGCTTGCTAAATTTTTTGAAATCTTTGTAATCAAAAGTATTTAAGCTAGGTAGAAAAAGTACTTTGGGACATGTTGTTCCATTTATTTTTTCAGACTATTCTCCATAGAAATCACTGGAGAGTTCTTCTTAAAACAGATGGCACAATGTGGGCCATTGTAATGCAATTTTCTTTGTAAATGTTGTGTCCTAGGGCAAATTTACCACAAATGGAGCAATCATGATGTCCCATAAAAGAGATGATGTGTTTTTGCAACTTTTGATATATCTAAAAAATGTGCATAACTCTGCCAAACACGCAAAGCTTGCTATTTTCAGTCAAATATTTTTGTGTGTTTGACGTATTTTGAAACTGCTAGTACAGTAACTGCTGTGACTATTCAGGAAAACTTTGTACATCCAAAATTTTAATCAGTTTAAATACAGTATTATCTGGAATTATGACTAGCAAGAAGACATGTTACATCTCTCATCCTTTGAAGTTTTTGGCAGAAAAATAATATACGTTTTGTGTTAATATGATTTACTGGAACCCTTTAGTTAATATGTATAGATTTTAAAGCCATGAAATAAAGGAATACTGTATAGATATCAAAATAGAAAATACTTAAGAATCATCTGTCTGGTTCACAAGTAATCAGTCTAAGTATCTGTCTCATCTATTATCTGTGCCAACTTGGACTTAGTAATTAATTAAGCAACACTGTTGTAAGAGTTCTGCTACCATTATTGTTGACACCTGTTATTAAAAGAGCTAGATAAATTTCATTAGTAGTTAAAATAGGGGAGAAATATGCAAAACAATATGAAAGGTTATTTATTTTCATCAGAATATTCTTACGTATCTATACAGAAATAAATATGTTCATAATTCCACCTTTATCATAGGTAGGTTTCTAAAATACTAGCAAGATATAATAGTGGTAATGTTTGGTATACTTACGCTGAAGAAAAATGAGAATAGGAAACATGAGTATGTTGTACATGCAGCAGGATATTTTTACACTGAAATTTCTAGGTATACTAAATCTATGTTTTTAATTCTTTTAAGGTGCCAGAAGAAATAACTTGCTTATTTTAGTTGTGCCTATTTAAGAAATGCAAGCTAAATCTAGTGATGCAATTGGTGCCTGGGAACCCTGAGGACTGGAAACTACTAGTACATGTTAGATATCTGTTATAATCTCTTGCATAATCTTTTGTTTTGCGTATCTGAGAAGGCCAGACTCTGAAAATAGCCTAAATGCACTGAATTATCACTCGCTTCTGAAAACAGAGTATTTTTGCATTCCAAGTAGCATCAGCTTTTTCTTAATTTCTCTTTACTCTGTTTAAGGCTGTATCCCTTTTCCCCTTTAAGGGCACAGACAGTGCAACAGTTGCTATGGGTCACCTAGTCTCCAATCTTATTTGGTTTGTACCCTAGGGCACAGTGCTCAGAATCTCCATCTTCCTTTTATTTCGAGTGTTTTTGCTGGGACAAAGCAGTGACTACCTAGAAGTGTTTCTGGCCTTTGGGGTGTAGGCTCGGGTCCTGGATGCCTCCTCCCAGCACTGTTTTGGACACTCACCTCTGGAAAAGGAATGGAGCTGCTGGAACTGGATGGGAGCTGTCATGTTTTCCCACCAGGTCCTCAGCACGGGTGACTGGAAAACCAGGACCTTGGGGGAAACCACAGTACGCACACTCAAGTAATTTAAAAATGACCACAGCATTCCAGAATGGTGGCATTGTTGGATGTACGTAGTTAAATCTGTAAGTGAACGTGTCTACTCACTAGTATCTACTTCCTTTGAAGTACTTCTTGTTTTAATTAGTACTGCATTAACTAAAGCTAGCTGTACATGAGAGACAGGGAATTTTAATTAAAATTCTATGGTTTGGGTAATTAGATATTAATGATTATTTTTATAATCTACAGTTTATTCTAAGTTATTAAATACTTTTTTGAGGGGCATTTAGACTTAAATTTACCAATTCAAACTTGATAGGATAGACAAAAATAAAACTGTGAAGTAGGACTGTTTTATTGACTTACATAAATTAGCACTGTTCATGTGTTTAAATATATTCAATTACAGATCTCAGTTCAGTTCCTGACTTTTTCACATGCTTCCTGTGTGATAGCGAGCAAATTATTTGAGAACAAATGTTTCAGTGTGTCTAGTGAATTTGAAATGCAATAATTAATGCCAGCTGAGATCTAGCCACTTTTTAAAATTCAGCACTAGGTCTACATTCATTTTTAGGAATTTCAGATCTTCACTTACTTTCTGTAAAATGGGATGTTGATGTTTGTCTTATTTTCTAATCCTTGTACTTAAAAGTCAACAGGTCTGTCTCTTGCGTATGTGGTACTGTCGGTGATGTAGTTAGTCTTATCTCAGTTTCTGCTTTTATAATACAAGCACATAATAATAACAACATAATTAGTAGTTTCTTGACATTTTTAATCTGTTCCATTGGTCAAGCCAGGTTGTAAAAAATGAACAGAACAATGAAGTGTATTTAAGCACTGTTGGACATCAGAGTGCAGACACTCCAGTTTGAGTCAGAAAAGCAACATAGTGCCCAGGCTCTATGGTCCCAGTTGCCCATTTCAGCTCAGCTCTGGGATTTCTGCCTGCGCAGCCTAAGCAGCTAAGTCTAAATAACAGTATCTCAAATTTTGAATCACAGATCTCCATGTATGCACATGACCTGATATGCATGACCTTTCTCTGTGATTTTTTTTTTTATTTGTTCGCTGTTTTCTTCTTGTGGCTATTAGTCATCCTTTTTTTCTTGGGTAAAACAGCACCAGTTACTTGGCATGCTTCAGATGATAGAAAAGAGGGGCTAACTGTCTTTTGATTTAGTGCAAGTATAAGAAAAAATAAATGAATTAATTATAAAAGTTACTGAGGTACAGCAAAACACCTGTGAATATCCACTGGAACTCATAAACAAGTTAGTTTTAAATGCATTTTATCTTTCTAAGGATGGAGGGTTTATGAGGCTTTAACTGGTCTTTGGTGAATGTTCTCAGAACATAAACTTCTGTTTCATTAGTAAGTATAACTTTATAATTTAATATATAATATTCGGAAAAAGAGCTCTTCATGGAACAGTTCTGAATAACAAATAGAATATTTTTTTTTTAATGTCATGAGCTATACCAAAATAGGATGACCTTAGTAAACTGAGTGACTTACAGATGACATAGCTAGGATACTCTTGTGATACAGGCAAGATGCAAGTGGAACAAACTTTTTTAGGCTTATTTAATAAGTAGAATTTAGTCATGTATGTTTTAATACAGAACAGGTGAAAGGAATGACTCATAAATAATAAGTCATTTAGTAAAATTAACCACCATTATTTCTGTTTACATAACTGTTTTTAAAACTCTCATGTCCTCTAATCGTGAAAGTGAGTTTTACATCGCTGGCTTCTGGGAAGAGTGTTATACACATGTATATCCTGTGCCTGTTGATAAGATTAGGCCACACAAAGGACTTTGGAAAATCTCTTAATTTGAAAACTTTTATGGATCATTTCTGGATGGAACAATAGAGAATAATTCTTGATCCCTAAAAATCTGCTTGTTGTTGGGGTTTTTTGGGGGGTTTTTTTGGTGTGTTTTTTTTTTTTAATTGCATTTATATTATCTCTTGCAAGATTTCAAAGGAATCCAAGCTCTATAATATACATATTTCATATACAGTCTTCTCTTAAAACATCCAGACCTTTAGTGCTGACTTTGTACAGGTAGACTGGAAGAAGTACTACTATGGTGTTTACTGACTGAGTACAGACTGAGCTATATAAAGCAATTATATACTTAAAATGTTGAAAAACAATGAAAGATGAAATGTGACTTAACAAGTTTGTGCCTATTCATAAGTAATAAAGTTTTTCTTCATAGTTTCTCTCTAGTAATAGAAAGCTGAGCATAAACCTTGTGGGTAATTTTGCAATTTGCAGGATCATGTGGAAGTTCTATGGGGTCAATTTTTCAACTTTTTTAGTTACCAGTGTAAATGAAATTTTAAACATTTCTGTTAGAGACACTTTTGTTTCAGTGAGTAGACCTTCACTTGGCTTAAGATAGTTATACACACAAGTTCTAAATGTTAAGTTGTAGGTTCATAAAGCTTGAAGGAAACTGTTTAAAAGGATTTGAACTTCTGACTTGCAGTGCATCAAATACAGTGTGCGTCCTGGTGCTTCATCTGAGAAACTAACAAAAAAAGTGAAACAGATTGCAAGTTGAAAGCGGAAAGGCTTTTATAGATGCAAAGTAGTGTAATAGATACAGCCTTGCAGTTGTTTGTCATTAACGCTGCTGCTATAAAAGATAAGAACACACATTCATGGAGGCAGCATATCTGTAACTAGTATTGCCAGGAGTGGTAGTGCTCTTGTCCAACACCTCTGTTCTGTGTGGAAGTGGAGTCCTGAAGATTGAATTATGTAATTATTCCACTTATGGAAGAAGAAATATAGTGTTATGAAGCTACTATCCATTTCATTGTGGGTTTTTTTTTTGTCACTGAAGAGGAATTCTTTAACAGTTTAAGCACAGAAACAAAACAGAATTGTTTAGTTTCTTTTTGTGTTTGCGTGTTTATTCTGCGTTCCTTACTTTATCTCCCCCTGTGATTTCGGGCTCTTCATTAGTTACCATCTTCTAATATGTAAGTCTTTTTCATATAAGGCTTAAAAATGTTGTCAGAATGGACAGGGTTTTTTTCCCCACTGGATTGATTGATTGATTGACTTATTTATTTTTAAAAGGAAGCAAAAGGAAATATATCAGATATTGTGTATCTTTTGCTTTTTAAAGGTATGTCAAAAATGAATTGCACAGAAAGTGATTGTTTAAGTGTCAATGTTTATGAATCAGAAGTATACGTCTAGATAATTTCTGCTTTATGAAAAATATAGTAATAGCAAAAGAAGGACAACCTACACTAGAGGATGTCTAGTGCTGTAAAAGGTCTTCCAATGTGGAGATGGAGATTATTTAATACTTGTTTGACTCTTGACTACAATTTGTGGATAACACTAAAACTCCCTTGGGCAAAACCCTGCAGGTCCCCAGTGGAATTGCAGATGATGAAGAAAGACAAGCATCAGCGTTTGGCAAAGTCAGGGGAAATTGTTTCAAATGCAAACTACAGTCTTGGATACAAAACTGAACTCACTTCACTTTACAGCAACTGCATGTATAAGGCAAATTGCTCACTGGATTGTCATAAGAACTTCACATGTGTTTATCTTGTGTCTGTTTTCAGGTAATCTTGAACATGTTTTATTACTATATTCTGAGCAGGCTGTTCCCAAATTTATCAGTAGTACAGGCAAAAAGAACTGGAAGGTGGCAAAATAAGACATTTGTCTTCACAGGCTTGTGAGGATGGGCGATACTGTTGCCTTCAGGGTGTCAGGAGGGGCAAAGTTCCACCAGTGACCCACCTACCACTATATTCAGATGTCTATAGACAAAGCAAGCAAAATCAAAAGCAAATCCTGAAGGATATGTGCATGCGGTCCAGATCTGCAATAGGATACTCACTACACTTTTCTCTCAAACTATGTAAAAAAAGTAGTGTAAGTTAAACTCAAAATTGATCTTAATCTATACTTAGCTTGAAATTTCCTGCATCTTTTCTCAGACTTGAGGAGAGGCTTGTGTGTTTGAAAGCTTCATGTGTTAGAAAATATTTCACTTCTTTCTGCCAGTCCCACATTTCTCCTGTTTTTACATAATCATACTTACAATAGCAGTAACATTAGTGCCAAGGATTACTGTGTAAAAACATAAGCTAAATCTGAGGAGAATTAATCGCAGCATTTAACGAGAGAAAATAATTAGGTAGAACTCCAGAGAAAAACATACTAGAAAAGATGACAGAAATGCAAAGCCCTTCTCCAGAGATAAAATATTTTAAAAATGCAAGCATAATATAAGCTAGCTCAGCCAAAAAATTTCCAAGGGAAAGAAGAGACAGGATCCACTTTTTTTTCTTCTTCCCTTTAAGATGGGAAAAACACAGGGAAACACAAATTAACAAAAGCAAGATTTCATATTGAAAACTGAAAACCATGGAAAAAGTACACAAGTTTAAGTTGCATAAAAGCACAATTATGTACCTTTGTCAATAGTGCAATTAAATACCAATTTTTAGTTGTTTGATAAATCCATGGGAATATTGGCATTTTTTAGCTGCAAAACATTCGAGAGACAGCTTAACATGTTTAAAATGGTGGGGTTTAGGATGGAGTCTTTGGATGAAAGGTGAACATTTACGATAATAACAACTTAATATCCTGAAATCTGTAGGTGGAGGACAGAAATTTCATTGTCATCTTCTCGTATTCTTCTGAAAAAAACAGCACAGTTAACCCTGTGCAGGTGGTGATGTCCCATCTGAAAGATGGGTTAGCGTGTTAAAGTTGTGTCTTTACAACTGTAAGTCTGTCTGGGTGGGACGGACACACAGACAAACAAATGAAGGACCCTGAATCAGAAAATGCACTTCCATCCCTGACCACATCTCTTGTGTGTAGTTCCACAAATGCCAGTTCTCTGTCTCAGTTTAGTCAATGGCACTATATAACCTGTAGGAAAATTGATAAGGATGAGATAAGAGACTCGAAGTATGTTTATGCTGTTGAAAGAGATGAGGCCAAGCTGCCTTTAAGTAGTAGTTCCAGGTGTTGGAGCTGTGACAGTGTGACAGCCCGGACTCCAGCATTGCTTGTGCATGCGCACAGGTGGTGCTGGGCTGACTTGGCCGTTCCCTGGGGTGGCAGTGTGGATGTGCCATCAGAGCAAGCGCTGGGAACATGCATGTGACGATGTTCACAGAGGCCTCGCAAACCTGGAAATTATTGTCTCCTTGGAGCTGAATTCGAACAGGTCAGGAATTGCATGGGTGAACAGGGAATAGTAGTCTGAGATGCTGCTGCAACCACATAGTTTTCTTTGGCTGCAGATATGCATTCCTGTAGGCAAGGGCCCATCCTACTTTATGATGTCCCTTTTGGTAGCTCGCTACCACTGAACTCTTTTATAGTAATGCTAATGAATAAATATGAAACCATTTGTATTTGTCTAGAAGGCTCCACACTATCCCAGTGGACAGTGACATAGCGCCAGCTATTCATATCCCAGGACTGCAATAATTTAGTCAACTTCTGCATGTGGTGCTCTCCCTAGGGAAAAAAGGACCACTTAGTAGAAAACAACATAGCATGAACTTCAGCTATGAAATTCATTAACCTGACTGCTAACCTGATCTCTATTCTCTGTACAGATTTCCTGTTGAAGATTAAATTGGGTTCATATTTTCACAAGTCATTTAAAAGGAACTCCAATGCCCTGTTCCCAGATTATTTTAAAAGTGCATAAAGCTTTGGAATGAAGACAGCAGTTAACAAATCTTTTCCTCGAGCACAGTGGAACATTTTTGTCACAAGACTAAAGCACATCTCTTCAAAGGCTTATATCCGAGCATGAAGTAGGGGTTTTTCTGCCCCAGGAAATTAAGGATCATCAGAAATCTTCCCCAGTTGTAAATTACATTTTTCAGCTTTGCTTTCCTCTAATGTAATCACCCCTAGAGCACCTAAATATGGAGAGATTAATTAAACCTAACAATTAAACAAAACAAACCCTGTAGCTTATTACCAACAGAAGTTGTTATGCAGAATTTACAGTTCATCCCATGAGAGGGAATGGAAAGAAAAGAGGAAGAACATGTGGCAGATAATAGTTGAGCTTAACACTGCTGATAATGGGTTCACATATGTGTGGTGCCAGTTGTGGGGAGATCTATGTGGAGTTCACACTGAGGGGTGAACTTCTGGAGCTGGCTTTCTCAGGGAAGGTGGCAGATGCACGCTGTGGAAGGCAGAGGTTGCCCCTAAGATGTTTATTCCGTGATGTTTTGCATTTTGGAGTTTTCGTTAGATATATAGAAATAGTAGTGGGCAACATCGAAAGTATTGTGATTAATGCTGTCTACAGAGTGATTTATCCACTGGACAGCCACATGTGCTTTGTTACAGAGGACTTCCACACATTGCATAGTTATACCTACCAAATCCCCTGCTTTCTGTTCTAGATTGCTTTGTTCCATTTATTAAATAATACCAGTCATAAGCCTTAGTGATTCAGCTTCTTTTAAGGCTTTTAATATTAAAATACTACATTTTTTAAATTCAACAATTTCAAAATGCTAACAGCTGTCTAGAAATTTTTCTAAGCAGTTTATTGTCTGCTTTTCGGTGGGGTCAATTTACAGTTTTTGTTTATTTTTCTCTCCTAGTTCCAATATGTTTATAATCAATCACTTATACAATCAAAATATTATACAGTGTGATCATTTAGTCATAAAATAAATGGTACCAAATAATGGCCCTGTGGACAAATTTGCTTGGTTAGTCATTGATGTAAAATGATAAGAAGGATGACTAACTCCTCAAATTTCCTTGTTAAATTTTCACTTGTAAAAATCTGTTTTCCTAAAAATGTTACTGAGAAGTTTTTAATATTGGGAAAAGCTCCATGACTCTTAGGGAAGATTTTTGAATTGTGCACTGTTTCTCTCATAAGCATAAAATAAATTCTAGTCTGCAAAGTTGTCAGTTTATTCTTAGTTTTTTTCAGTTATAGTATTTAGAGCAAGAAGAAGGCCTGTATAAGCTTATGATGTATCAGCATATATACATTCTGGTATTTCCTTGTCCCATATTTTCCTTAGGTTTCATTTATTTCAATATTTCTTTCAGTGAAGAAGACACAGAGAAATTTGAATGTAGTTGTTCTGACTTGGTAGGTAATTAGCATAGCAACTTGAAAATAGCAAACGTAGGAGTTAGTTGGAAAAATTTAAGATTTAACTGAAGTTACTTTTAAAGTAGCCATGTGGTGAAGTTAAGGTACATGAAGAGCAAAGTAAACAACATAATTAAAAATCTTGCATTCTGATCAGTTTTTATTAGTGCTCAGTTTTTCTTTCTAATATTTCTCACTGTCACAGACTGTAGTATTGGTATATTTTCTCAAAGATTTAAGTATTGTGCTTATCATATCACAATGGGTTTTGTTCTGCATGTATTCTCAAAGTTTACTGATACATTTCATATAAATAATTTGAGGAAGTGAATTAGAATAATTGCTTCTCTGAGGAATACAGTCCATATCTTTGTATTAAAATTTAAATGGATTTTTCTTAGATGCCCCAGACTAGTACACTTGGGGATAAAGTAGTCAGGAAAACATGCATGCTTTTGAGTTGTGTTGAAGTCGCTCCTTTAAAAGGGAGAGATTTTCAACTTGGCAAGCAAATTTTCACTGCTTTCAGTGTATCAATATTTAGAGTTTATATTTCAGAATTATGTTAATTTACATCAGTAAGCATCCTTTGCTAAATTGAAAAAGAATGTTTACTGCTAAAATGACTGTATGCTAAATACTGTTAAAAACAAGAGGATGTTGTTATGTGAAATATACAATTTATGTAGGAAAAATCTGCTGTGTTTTGTTATGGAGGCTCTTTTTTTTCATCCACGCTGTTAATCTGGCAGCAATTACAAATAATCATAATACTTCTCTATTTGATAGTAAAGAAATGGGAATGATTTCTGAAAAAGCAGATACATTTTGGATTTTTTTTCCTCTCAAACTCTTCAGACTAAACTTTCAACTATGCAAATCTGGAGTATTTCTAACATTAGAGACATTGTTTTCTACAAAGTGTAAAATGAATGGCAGGAACACCTACACAATTTTTCTTGTGTATCTGTACATAATGCCTGCATTTCCAAGAAATTAGAGATTCTTAGCATGTTTATGTTGTTGGGTATTTTTGGTTCAGCTGTTTTGACGATAGCAACTTGAGTAGAGAGAATATCCTGGGAGTTCAATAGCAAGTGTGGTCCTTAGTGCCTGAGAAATACTATGTACTTTGATTCTAACAGCCTATTTAATAGAGAACAAAATAAAATAGTGAACAGTGCGTCATAATCCCTTATGCGAGTCTTAAAATATGATCACTAGAGAATGTATTTTATACATGAAGGCTGAGTTGTTTTTCTATAAGTGTTGATGAAATGTTTACTTTTCCATTATTTGCCAAACCCACAAATGATACTGAGTTTTCAGAGGAAAGATGCTTTGGTCTTGTCAGTAAAAAGAATATGCTTGCTTTCTGAACCGGTTGCAGGAGTTAACAGAGAAAGCTGTTTCAGGTGTATGTGTCAGCATGTGGTATATGACATATGAAAATTCCCCTTTGGAAAATCCATGGTATCACCCACACTGAAATTGCGGCTAACCATGGTGAAGGTGTAGGACTCAACCGAAGAAAATACCAGGTACATGCTGTACAGAAAAGGTCTTGAAAAGCATAATTGCTTCAGCCTCCATAGCAATTAAGGCATAAAATATTCTGTGTTATTTATTCCTATTGTTCAGGCAAAAATCACTAATCAGTCATGTTGTGGAGAGCTGTAGTTTCCCTGGAAGGAAACTTGTTTCTGTAGCGTTCATGTTCCTTCTTTCTCCTTTTTTTTTTTTTTTTTTTTTTCCCCCCCCCCTCCCTTAAATATACTAAAACAGAGGCAAATGGGAGAAAGGACTTGAAGTTCTTGGCTCAGTCTTGTATTCCATGGAACATGCTTACTTAAGATCTGTGATTTTGTCACTGGCACTCATTTTTACTATGAGCCTTACCCCGTGCCCGCTTTAAGGAGTAACTGGCAATTAATGATGAAATAGTATCTGAGATGTACATTATGGAAGGGCTAGTAGAAAGCAAAAAGTGGCTGGGTAATTCCAAAAGCCAGTTTCTAGGCTGTTTTAGATTTTTCTGTTATGGTGAACAGAAAAGTCCCTTAAGGCATGCATTAAGAGTGTCCTGTTTTCAGTCACGGCAGTGATGATGGACCCCAGAAGCAGCCCTTTTGCCCTTCAGGAGTGGAGGGAGTTGAGTTGGTTGAGGAGCTGAACATGTTTCTACAGGCCATGGTCCTCCTGGAATCGAAGTTTGGAACTGAGCACAGTATTGTTGACCCGGTTTTGTAGAACTGGAAGTCATTTTTTTTCCCCATACCATCTGAAAGCTCCTCTTTCCTTGCAGTGAGGACTTGACGAGGCATAATGAGGTGGTTTGAGTGTTAAGGTCAGTGTATAGGGGATGCACCTTCATATTTGTTTTTTTCCTCCATTGTATATTCCTTTCTCTTCTCTACTCTTTTTGCAGAGCAACTGAGGATTTCAGTGGCATGGGGGATTCCTGGAAATCTAAGTTTGTTAGCATTGTTGGCTGAATGCTAAGTAATTTGATTTGCAGAGTTTTTGACAAAGCTTTGCTTCCTAGTTTGGGTATGTGGCCTGGTAGGAATCCTGACAGAAAACTTAATAAACTCTGAAATCCAGAGAGAAAAACACTTTAAAAAAGGGAGACTGGAATTCTAAGACTTATTATAGTCAGTGGATAGAGGAGAAATAAGTGGGGTTTTTTTTTCTAATTCTTTTTGTGATAAAACCAATGGTTTATTAATGTAGTGTTTCTAGTTTCTCTTAATTGTAAGACCTGCTTTGTGTCTGATTGAGAGGACTGTGAATCTTGCCTGAGCACATACCAGCAAAAGGTGTGCACAGATGTGAGTTTCCTGGAATAGGTTGAACTCTTAGAGGATTGGTGGAAGAGTTCTCTACCTGACATCCTGTGTATTTTAACTGTATGCTGTAGTGTGTTCTTAAAGTAATTTATTTCTATATAGAGAGGTCAAATCACTGTTTGTATCTGTTTAGTAGTGCTGATCTTTATTTTGATTGCCAGCATGTACATTTGAGTAATGTTCTACTTCAAGATTCTTTTTTTTTTTCCTACATGGTAGTGTTATCCCTGTTACTGCTTTCTTCCTCATGTTCTTATATATAGGTTTCTCACTGCCTGACCTTCCTGGAGTACTCAAAGAGCACTAAAAGTGCAAAGAAATGCATTTAAATTAAACACTACTGAAAAAGATAACATAAATTAGTAGTTTCTTCTACAGAAATTAAGATATCTGTATAAGATACAGGGGATCTCAAAATATTTACCTTAACAAATGGCACACATCATGTAACACAAATATGCATTGATGGCTTTTGTCTTCAGCATCTATATAATGTTCTTGATTTCTTATAGCTACATTATTATCTATATAAAACAGGAAAACGCAGCTATAAAAGGTTTAACTGTGAAAGCTAAAGGATGCAGGGAGCAGGGACCTTTCCTTATTTAGGACTCCTCTGCAGCAGAACTTAATAGGAAACTAAAAAAAGGGAGCCTCTGTAAGGTTCCTTTTGCCAAGATTTTCCCTGTAATGTTTCTGCATAATCCTGCATCACATAATCCTGAGGCTAGCCATCCTCAGACCCCTGCCTACCTCCCCATTACTGTTCCCAGATTAAACTTGGCAAATTAGTTCAACTAGATCTCCCCAGTCTTCCCTTTCCAAACTTGCATTTGGAGACTTTTCCAATATAATGATGTAGCTTTAAACTCTGTTGTATCTTCCCTGATAACTCTGCTGGCTTACACACACCCTACATCTTCTTTCCTGTGAACTGCCATGCCCATAGTAAATTTTTGCATTGCTGTCATCTCATTCAGGTCATGTACCTTTTCTTGCAACCCTGTTCTTAGGCAGTAGAGCCTGGGTGTCTGGTAAAGGGGAAGGGATATCAGAGGTAGGGTATCAGATCTATCATTTAGATCTGAAGTTGAAGAAGGGAAAGTCTGTGGGAAAACATCCATTTTCACTGCTTGTGTACTACGTACACAGCAAACCCTATGGACAGTGGTCAGCTAAAGGTATTGCACATGAATAGATTGATCAGTTTAGAGTGTGCAGCAGTTCCTACCTCGCTAGTGATAGCGATTCTAATGGTAAGCTGCTTATCACAATTATTCATATTAAATAATTGAGATAATCTGTAGCTGTACAGCATTCAACAATGTTCGCTTTTGCACGTAATGAAGCTAATGTAATTAAGAATACAGAAAGTAATACTTTATGAAATCGTAGTAGAAAATTTTGATTCTGTTAAATCAATTATGCAAATATAAAAACATTTTCTTTAAAAGCTAATCAGTTGTCAAGAATATGAGAAAAATATACCTATCTGAAGAAATAAAACTGTCTTCAGTACAATCTAATCAACTGCCAGAAATGAAACATCTCTAATTTGATTAAAATGTCTCTGGTGACCATAGTTATTTTCTCTTGTTGTAAATCAGAGGACTGAGGTTCTCAATAGCTTTTCTTACTGAATATTGCTTTTAGCTTTTGTAGTTACTGCCCTTGTTCTGGATCTGATGCTGATTCACTGATGTTTGAGGGCTGATGTGCCTTGTGCTTGGCCAACATTATCCGCATTAATGTTGCTTTTTCCATCCCAGTCTCCATGCTCCTATTAGTTTTTGTTATTTGTTCAGTCAGTGTTTCTAGATCTTACTCTTCCAACTTACCATTATGTTTTATTCTGACTTGCGGAGATAAAGAAGCATAGAAATCTCTTCTGGTTCAAATTTTTAAAAGACAAGGCAGCTACCAAGTAGTCTGTTACTGTATCGATAGCCTTACTTGCTCATAATATAGGCACATATGCTCAAATCAATCACCAAGAAGAGCCTGAAAGCAATGAAAGCATGCACTGGGACTAAGATGTCTTTCTTCCTGAATTTCTATATCCAGGAATGATACTCATATATGTAAGATAGAAGAAAAAAAAAAAAAAGGTGTTATCTATCACTGGGTTAGTGTATCTTTTTTCATATGCTTCTGTTCCTAGCTACTCTATTTCGTTTTTTTTTCTTCCCCACTCATGACATCTTACTCCTTTTTTCTCTCCTCTCCTCTCCCAGTTGCCAGTATCTTCCTCCTTAGCACTCGTTCCATTACTGTGTCAGTCTCTTCTATTCTGAATTTTTCCTTTGGTCTTTTTGTAATTTGACCCTTGTAAATGACTCATTGCTAGGCATATAAAGAGACTCTGCTTATATGGTCTAAGATTAGCTTTTTAGACTAAACTTGTCATCTAGGCAACCTCTGTAATCAATAGCGAAAGATAAATACCACAAGAAGGCAATTCATCACATTTTAAGATTATGTTGAAACTGGAGGGATTAATTGCTGTCTGGGCCACCTGTCTCTTTCTGCTGATTAAAGAGAGAGAGCCCTAGGTGACAGTCTTGGATGAGGTACCTGACTTTGAGATGGCTAAAATTAGATGAAAAGTATTCTAGCTGTTGTGCAAGAAGTGGCGTTGATAATGCATTGCCTTTGTATGGTCTGTCCTACAGAGGTAGAAACTGCATGAAATTGGAATGAGATGGCACCCACAGTTAGATGTTTTTTTTTTTCCTTAAGTGATTTGCAGTGGTGCCAACAGTTATATTTGATTTTCAGTAGTGACTTCAGAAATGTTGTGACATTCTAGAAATCAAACTCCTACTGTTAGAATAGTTAATATTTATATAGCTCTCCTGTGAATTTCTCACCAAACTGCAGAATCCATTTTATCTTTGACATGGAGAGTTAGAAGCTTCAGAACATTTCTGACAAGGCCGTGTAGCACCGTACAACACCATAATTGGATACGAACCCAGTTATCTGAATCTGATTTTAAAATCATAGGGAACTAATTTTACTGATAGATGGTATTTACTATTGCAGTGGTGGTTACTAAAACAGGAACATCCTCACACAAGGTGTCCAGATAAAATTTAATCATAAAAAATTGATAATTTTTGATTATCAGTGCTGCATATAAGCATTTTGAATTACAAAAATAAAATTTGGAAAGACATATAAAACTGTTTATGAACAAATACTGTATGGAAAGATTTTGAGCAAAACTGCCTATACGGAAAATATTTATCAGTTACAATTATTCCCATAGGAAAACTGGTATTTATGCTTCTAATGTTTGATCTTCTTTTAACAGTGCATTGAATCAACACATTGGGAAGAGTTCATAGCATCAAAAACTTAATCTGCATAGAGTTGATGTCATCTCTCCAGTCTCCAAGCACTGTGAACTGAAGCTACAAATCTTTATGGAGTTTATATCACCTGGAACAAAGGGAATGTTTTTCTGATATTTAACGAGGACCCTTACTGCCAATATGACGAGCCAGGAGAAGTGGGTTAACCTTAGTCCTGGAGAGTTCTCTCAGCTTCAGAAATATGCAGAATGTAAGTAATTTTAAAAATTTTATTTAATGGCTAATTAAAAATTAAGAATATTTTGAATGCAGAATATAATATAATAACATTATTGATATTTTTCACTGTCAAGTACTAGATTAAATTATGGTTTTTAATCTGAAACATGTTCTTTGGACTAAAAAAAAAATCCATTGGGGTTGTAAATTTTTTTTTTTAACTGAACAATTATCCAGTATGATGCCATGTAGACTAGCTATAGGTTATGTGACTATGGGTATTTGGAGAGCCTATTTTTATGGCTTTCCTGCGTTAATTTCATCGTAACAATTTGTAGGCCACTAGAGTGGGGTTTGTAGTTAAAAGGGTGACTTGCCTAGTCATGGAGGAAACATAGAGATTCCAGGAGAAACACATCTAAGTGTTCAATATGAAGATGTTTCTAATACTATAAACAGTGTGGAGGTGAAGTTGTCCTGTGAAAGAGGAGGAAACAAAAATCTCTCTAGGCTGAAGATGCAGTTCTTTAGTTATTGCTCAGGCAAAACTTCCTTTAAGTTTCCTGAACAACTTTAATGGCTCAGAATTGTGTGCTTAGAGGATAGATACTGAACATAAAAAGTTAGATTTAGGAAGCAGTTTATGAAGCCTGGTGGGAACTGAACTGGAAAAGGTCAAGAACATTTAGGAAGTTTTCCTGTATGATAAGTAGTCTAAATTTGTGTTTTTAAAAACGGAGCAAATATGGTATGATTTATGAATGTTGTTGATTTATTGCTAAAGGAAACATTTGCATATAAGGTAAAATGAAGACTGGTGATTGGTGGTTTTTTTTATGTTTATGACATCACAACATGTACTTAATTATATTTCAGTGTAGTCATCTAACAGAATAATGATAAAGTGATTATTAGAATTAACTTTTATTGTACATTCCACTGGAATGTGATAGAGATTCATAATATTTTCATGGTATCGAGCTAAGCCATGAGTGGTTACTTTACATAATGCAATGTAATTGAACCCAAAAAAAGAAAAAAATTGGGTAGAAATATTTACATGATGCTTTCTGGAACAGGTATATTTGAGTGTCACAGTTTTCTACAACAATTGCTATGTAGTTCGAAGTATTCTGTTTATTAAAAAAGTATGTTTCCGCTGCATGCCACCTTCTTGTCTCAAAGTATAAGCTATAGAGAGATGATAGAAGCTTCTTACATATACTGCTTGAAATTCTTAATGATGTTACCAAGCAAGGCATTTCTCATTTCATAGTGAAATATAAGACATTGACACCTGTCTGGTATTTAATCAGTTAGGACCTCCTCCTTAAAAGAAGGCCTTAAAAATCTGGTATGAGTCTGAAAAATGAAAATATCCATGCTTTTTAGTAGTTCTTTTGTATGTAAGTAACACACAGAAACATTAAGTTATGGGAAACGATGCAGTTAGATGGAGCTTAAAAAGAACACATCCAAATTTTATGTTGGTTTGCAAAGAAAATTTTGTATTTCACATGCTTGATATGAATACGCTTATTTCTTTTAAATTATATGACCAAATAGTAAATATAGTATAGTGATTTTTTTTAAAAAAATTACTTCTTCCTGGGAAAATATTTTAAAAATAATTCTTGATGAATTTTTTCAATACCAGAAATTGAAAACTTCTAATACAGACAGGTGGAGCCGTTAGGTTTCTTTCTATGCATTCTTATAATTTAAACCTTCAGTGTACCATCTGCCAAAATATTTGTTGTCTGCCATATGGAAGAAATGACACTTAGTATATTCCTATTCTTTCTGCTTCCCTTTGCTTCTCCAGCACTTCTCAAACACACCATAGTTCAGAGCCATTGCTTTGACAAATCTATTGGTATCAGGATAAAGTATTTGGTGAAATTGGTTATATTTGTTTGTGTTCAGGTTTCTGTGTGTACATATAAGACAGATATGATGTCTTTCAAGCTTTCTCTGCTTTTCTGGAATAGAAGGACGTTAGTTGTTCAAAAATGTGAAATGTGATGCATCTTTGTAGAAATAGTTCAATTTCTGAGGCAATTAGAAAAAAAAATGTTAGTGGTATATGGACTTGATATATAATGCCTAGAGAATATAACTCAGGCATGGGCCTTATTTTGAATTTCTGAGCTGTCCAATTTAAATTTGCTATATGACTGAACAGCAGTATCTTTAAACATGTGATTTAAGACTTCAAAATGCAATTAAAAATATTTAATTGGATAAAACATTTTTGAATTTCATATGTTTTTCTAATATGCAGAGAAAAGAAATGTGAAAGTAGATGCCTTTACTCATTACTATATAATAATTATATGGAATTTTTTTAAAGTTTGAGTATCCAATTGCTTTGATATTTCATTTTCTTTGTTTTTGTGGAACATGGCAAGACAGTGAACTGAAAATCACCAAGTTTCTTGTAGAGTTTGGCTGACTTCTCCAGCATGTGACTTGAGGTGCCAGTGGGTTTCCTTCTGGAAGGAGAGATGATTTGAGTATCAGAAGGCAACACGGTAGGGAGGTTTTACTTTGTGGCAGTTGCCTGCCAAGCTGAAAGTGGTGGTGATGAGCCCCCAGCCTTGCATCGTGCTAAAGAGTAGGTTTCACTTAAGGACTCCGGAATACAATAGGGAATTTATAGCGAAGTGATTTGTTTTCCACTCACCTGCTGATATATTGGGGTGTCATTTGCTCTGCCTTGCATTCAGCTTGGTGTAGAGACTTTACTTAATAAATCTTACCTAAATATACGTGATTTTAACTATGGAAATTCTTAACAAGTACACTTTCTTAAATTTACAAAGTACAATATTTATAATCCTTATTTTAGTTTCAATCAGGCCTAAAGTGAGTACTGGAACAAACAGTATAGTCTCCCAAATATCTGTCTACCTTGGATGTCAGTGACTTTGGATCATACTCTTAGTGGCTGATAGTCACGTCTACTTAATGAAGTAACTGGAATCAGAATTACTTTAGTACAACTCTGGTGGGTTGACCTTGGCTGGACACCAGTTGCCCACCAAGCTGCTCTATGACTCCTCACTCTCTTCCCCTGCTTCAGTGTGGAGTCCCACCTATGAGAGACAGTCCTCCATGAACTTCTCCAACATAGTGTTCTCTACTACACATAGTGGGCTGCAGTTCTTCATGAACTCCTCCAGCGTGGGTCCCTTCCACGGGGTGCAGTCACACCGTGGTTCAGGAACAGGGTGGTCCAGCGTGGGTCCCCCATGAGGTCAGAAGTCCTGCAAGCAAACCTGCTGCAGCGTGGGATTCTCCTTCCACAGGGCCAGGATCCTGCCAGGAGCCTGCTCCAGCATGGACTTCCTACAGGGTCACAATCTCCTTCAGACATCCGCCTTACTCCAGCATGGGGTCCTGCATGGGCTGCAGGTGGATCTCTGCTCCATCGCTAACCTCCATGGGGTGCAGGGGGACAGCCTGCCTCACTATGGTCTTCACCATGGGCTGCAAGGCAATGTCTGCTCTGGCACCTGAAGCACCTTCTCCCCCTCCTTCATTGATCTTAGTGTCTGCAGAGTTAGTTCTCTTGCACGTTCTCATTCCTCTCTCTTGGCTGCTGTTACACAGCAGGCTTTCCCCGCCCCCTTCTTAAATATGTTATCCTAGAGGTGCTACTACCGTTGCTGATGGGCTCAGCTTTGGCCAGTGGCAAGTCAGCTGATGCTGACTCTATCAGACATGGGGGGGAGCTTCAAGCACCTTCTCAAAGAAGCCACCTCTGTAGCACCTCTGTTACCAAAACCTTGCCGTGCAAACCCAGTACAACAACAGGCTGAAATATGAAAAGAACAATTCTTTTAAGTTCATTATGCAACCATATGTTGGATTATTTTCTAATCTGAGTCAATTTATGCAGGTATTTGATAGTTCAGATGTGCATAAGACTGAAAAAAGTAGTACAGCAGTTCAAAGAACAAGACCTACAGAAAGAGTTTTTTCTGATATATTAGCATACACACATTTTGATGTGCAAATGAAAAATGATAATACTGAATGGTGAAGACTTAATTAAAAGAAAACGTGAAATCTTTAAGCAAACTGTTAGAGAGGAGTGTACTAGACTGACCTGAGCTCAGTGGGTAGAATTCAGGGTTCACAGTTACACCTCTATGTCATATTGCCATGCTCAAATACTAAGTGTTGATGATTTGCACCACCTACTATCGTTGATGCAAAACAGGTACCTTTAGCAGGTGAGCGCAAAGAGGGGGGTGTGCTGAGGTGCCTTGTGCTAACCAGTAGGGAGCTTTAAGCACAGGGTGTGTTTCAATTTTTGCTTCTCTTTGGAGCCTAAGTAAATTTGGTTAGGAAAGTCATTTGTTTTCAGGAGAGGAGTCAGTGTTCTGCATTGCATGTGCCAGAAAATATTCTCTTTAAAATGCATTTGCTGGTGTTTTGCGTATTTGCTTGGCAGTCAGAAAAAGCCCACAGAGTTCCCTTCTCAAGCCTAGTCCCCTCAACCTAAGCTGGCTATGGAGTGAGATAGTGTTTTGCTTGTGTGACACCCTCAGACGCTGCCCTCCATACAAGCATACATCACCTTTCAGGTCTGATAACCTCAGTTTTGATCCAGTATTGGGAAGGGGTGGTAAGCCAGACTATTCTACTGTATAGCAGACAAGGCACACTTAGAGGAATGGGAGATTTGGGGTTGAGTTTTTTGAGGCTGGAGCTCAGTTCGAACCCATATCCTCAGACTTCCCCCTAACCAGAAGGCAAGCCTGTCTCACTTGCACCTGTTTTATGAAGATGACTGTTGTTGCCAGACTTTGTTGAAATCCATCACGTCTGCAAATATTATGGTTTCTGAGGACAGCAGAAGAGTGGGTCCACCCAGGTTCTAAGAGACAAATTAAGTGTCGTCTTATCGTTAGACTGCAGAAGAACTCAGAAGTCATCTAGATGAGCTGCTTCTCTTCTGCATTAATTGACTTTAGTCATGTAAAGGAATTTTCAAACCATATTGAGACATAGGCTGCACAGATAATAAAGTACTTCCAGAGTTAGGTTATATGTGCAGAACTGTAGCTGGTCGAGTGCGGACATTATAAATTTAACTGTCCTGGATGTAGAGATCTGAATTTAGCCTAAAGCCTCTTTTTAGTCATGGAAGTCACTATATAAAGCCCATTAAACTCCTCACATGAATTCTAGTGCTCTGACAGGGACATGTTCTTTCCACTTTCTGACTGAAAGACACTTTGCAGTGCAGTGTAGTTCCACTTTTAATTAACATTCTGTCAGCTTGATGCCTATCTACTCTTGCACGTACAATTAAACAAACAAGGCCTGCTCCTATCTCTGGTTGTGGGTACTGTCCTCAGTATCACATTGAGAAGTTCTTACTACATCTTGTCTGCCTGTTGTCTTCATCACATATTTATAGTATGATTCTCAGCTTTATCCAAGTGTATTGTCTGGTGAACACAAACCCTGAATGTAAAATTTCTTTCCTGAATACATACCAGCTTTTCCTAATTTCCATAAATGTAACTGAACAGCAAAGAAGAATAAGTTCTCCAGCACTTGTTCCTAATCACAAAACATTTCCCTCTAAGCAACACTCAGAACTTAATGGTAAGTAAATGTCTTCCAGTGAATAAATCCAGGGAATATCCATAATTTTGTTTTACTGAATTATTTTTGAGCTCAGTTCAACTTTATATTTCCAATTTAAGACCTTTCTTCATCTGCTCACCACACTTAAATAATTTGAGGCTTCAAATGAATTTTTTGAAACACTTTAAATATTTCTTTAAAAAGAAGAGAAGTGTATTTCTAGAATTCAAAGAGCGTATTACCTAATAGTTGGCCTTTTGCAGTTAAGATGCATATGCGTGGGTTTTGAAAGTATAATTATTTCCAAAGGCAGTTCCTCTGTGTCCTCCTTGATGATCAAATTAAAAATCTACTCTCCCTTCTTGTTCTGAAGAGAAAACAGTAGAAAATATTTTGCATTAGATCTTTGCCTGGTGTTAAAATGCCTCAGAAGAATACATGAAAAGAAAGAGAGCCGAGATAACCGGTGTGCTCCTTGTCTAATAGTAATAATAACACTACCAACAATAATGTAGCCCACACTAAATCCTGAAGATTCTAGGGAAATACATACACTCAAGAGAAGAAAGTTGTGTGAGTTTTTGTTTCTCCTTTAGATTCCCTCATCACATTTAATGAAATACAACAAAGGCAAGTGTATAGTCTTGCATTTGGGTAAGAACAACCCCATGTACCAGTACAAATTGGGGACTGAACTGTTGGAGAGCAGCACAGAGGAAAGGGACCTGGGGGTCCTGGTGGACAGCAGGATGACCATGAGCCAGCAATGTGCCCTTGTGGCCAAGAAGGCCAATGGCATCCTGGGGTGTATTAGAAGGGGAGTGGTTAGTAGGTCGAGAGAGGTTCTCCTCCTCCTCTACTCTGCCCTGGTGAGGCCGCATCTGGAATATTGTGTCCAGTTCTGGGCCCCTCAGTTCAAGAAGGACAGGGAACTGCTTGAGAGAGTGCAGCGCAGGGCCGCAAAGATCATTAAGGGAGTGGAGCATCTCCCTTATGAGGAAAGGCTGAGGCAGCTGGGTCTCTTTAGCTTGGAGAAGAGGACACTCAGGGGGGACCTCATTGGTGTTTATAAATATGTAAAGAGTGACTGTCATGAGGACGGAGCCAGGCTCTTCTCACTGGCATCCAATGATAGGACAAGGAGAAATGGATATAAGCTGGAACATAGGAGGTTCCGCTTAAACATGAGGAAGAACTTCTTCCCAGTAAGGGTAACAGAACACTGGAACAGGCTGCCCAGAGAGGTTGTGGAGTCTCCTTCTCTGGAGATGTTCGAAACCCGCCTGGACGCGTTCTTGTGTGATCTAATCTAGGTGGTCCTGCTCAGGCAGGGGGATTGGACTAGATTCTTTGAGGTCCCTTCCAATCCCTAACATTCTGTGATTCTGTGATCAGTGCTGGCTGTGGGAAAGAAAGGTGAAAAGGTGCTGGGTTTTTTCTGCATAAGTGTCACTGCATAGAGTAAGGTACATACAGGACTTCTCAAGCAGAAACTGTTTCTTCTCAACTGTGTAGTACCAGGTGTATGCATAGTTCTGTACTACTCCTAACAGCAGCCTGAATTGTAAGGACGTTGAGAGAGAAACTATATACATAGCTTTATTGTGATTATTACCTGTATGGTAAGTTTGATTAGCTTGGACAAGGTATTTGTATCCTTTTTATTAAATGAATTTAGTATCTCCTTTTTATTAAATAAAGTTTTATGGCTATTGTAGTCTGAATTATAGGTTGAGGGGAATTTAGAGGATCCTTCTTGAAAAAGCAAATGAGAAAATATTGAAGGGATTGGAAGCAGTTAAAGCAAGAGTTTTTCATGATTCAGCTAGGCTTTAAAAGAAACGAGGTGTGCCCTTCCCTTACTAGGCGGAGAGAGGTGGAGCAAAAGGCCTCTGAGCTCTGGCAGCATGTGCACTCTGGGGAAATAGCTTGGTTTTGTGTTGTCCTTTTGAGTTTGTCAACAAAATGTGCCCTGAGGAAAAAGCCTGAAAAAGACTTTGCAAAACTTTTGGCAGTGATTTTTTTCCCAGGCTGGTGGAGGAGAACTTGGGCAGACTGTCACAGCCTGAAGATAGAAATAGATGTTGGAGTGCTACTGAAATGGCTGTGAGAACAGGAACAGCATCAGCAGCTGCAGCATCTTTTGATGTAACATCAATAGCTACTGCAAGAACTAGACAGTGTAAGAATTTTATAGGGGAACAAGAAGGAGCAACTTCTGAGAAAGATCTCTGAAGAGAAACAGGAAGGTCGGCAGAAGTTTTGGTCCAGAATTAAGTTGCCAGAGACTCTTGGGTGGGTTTGATTCTGTGGCCCTCACAGATGGAAAAGATTTTCTTTTACAATGGGTATAAATGATAACCTGCAGGGGAATTTCATACATGTGGCAGCTGGTCACCAGCAGCTGTGGGCATTACGCAATCCCTCAGAGGGTCCCAGGCTTCTAGTGGCACATGAAATTGTTCTGATTCTAATGAGGGAGTGGGCCTCCTCAAAAAAATAGTTTGCTAAAACCAGCTATTTTTGGCTGTTAGGAAAGCGGAGAGAAAAAATTGCGGGTGATTACTGAGAATAGTTTTACTTCAAGTATTGGATTTTAGAGTATTGTGCTACTCTTAATAAAGATTGAGGAAATTAAATTCTCATGAAGATTTGTCAGAGCCTGTCAGACTGGCTGAAAGATGGAGTCTGCCAGCACTGTCTGTATGATATCCCATGCACTTGGAGAACTTCATGGAGAAGGGTAATGGGTTTAGTGAGAGATCCTCTCTTTGCATGCAAGGCCTGTTGGGAATGGAGTGGCCAGAAAAATGGGCCAGTTAGTGATTTGTGGAGTCTGAATCCTAATTCTGAGTCTGTGACTGGACACAAAACTTAAGAGAAACTGGAGTCCCACTCAAGGGTGTTTAGTGAGGTACTTGCTTTAGTTCTTTTGAGAGGTGAACTGTGAGCTCTGCTTATTGATGCAACACTTTTTTTTTTTCTTAAGATCTGTGAATTTAAATCGTTGGTGTGCATTCATCTGTTGTACCGATTTAGAGAAAATGGGATAGAAATATTATATCTAATAGTTTTAGGCTCTAGTCGGATTTATTCTTTAAAAAAAGCTGAACTCTCTCCAAAGGAAGACTGTTATATATGGTCTGCACTAATGAGGATATTAGATCCAACCTTATGACTTGTGTTAGACTGAAATCCAGAATAGAAAAGATACAAAGCTGTGAATTTATTTTTCATTTAGCCAGTCACAGTTGGGACTTAGTCTCTGAAGGTTGTTTCATAGATGAAGTTGTGGGGATGGAAAGCTGGACACCAATGTCAGCTCCAGAAGTATTAGTGGATTTCTTTCTTTTCTCTCATCAGGAATTCTGTGTTAGGTCTTGAAGAGAATGTGAGTTAAGCTTGATAAGCCAAGCATTTCTGAAGGAATAAAGCTGATAAACATACAGTAATGGATCTCTGAGGTGGGCTTTCTAATGACTTAAAAAGCTTAGTGTTTCTGCCATGATATATGCCTATCTATGACTGGCAGATGTATTTTTACTAAACAGGAGCCAGTCAATTCTCCAGTTAATCTATCTAGGGTAAGCAGTGCCATATTGATTCTGTCCACAACTGTAAGGAGGAACCTTCTCGTGGCAGTCAGATGGGATACTCAGCTGTATGCAGAACTGGTTTCGTAGGTTTCTAGGTTGGAAAAGACCTTAGAGATCATCCAGTCCAACCGTTCCTAATCCCCATTAAACCATATCCCTAAGCAGTTCATGCACCCTTGTCTTAAACACATCCAAGGATGGGGACTCAACCACCTCCCTGGGCAGCTTATTCCAGTGGCTGACAACCCTTTCAGAGAAGAAATACCTTCTAACATCCAAACTGAATCTCCCCTGACTAAGCTTATACCCATTTCCTCTTGTTCTGTCACCCATCACTAATGTAAAGAGCCATTCCCCTACCTCCCCACCATCCCTTCTCAAGTATTTGTAGGCTGTAATCAGGTCTCCCCTCAGCCTCCTCTTCTCCAGGCTAAACAGCCCCAACTCCCTCAGCCGCTCCTCATAAGTTTTATTTTCCAGCCCCTTGACCAGTTTAGTTGCCCTTCTCTGGACTCGCTCCAGGAGCTCAATATCTCTCTTAAAGCGAGGGGCCCAAAACTGGACACAATATTCCAGGTTCGGCCTCACCAGTGCCGAGTACAGGGGCAGGATCACTTCCCTATTCCTGCTGGTCACACTATTCTTGATACACGCCAGTATCCCATTGGCCTTTTTGGCCACTTGGGCACACTGCTGGCTCATATCAAGCTGATAGTCAACCAACACCCCCAGGTCCTTCTCCGCCAGGCAGCTCTCCAGCCACTCTTCCCCGAGCCTATAGCAATGCTTGGGGGTTTTTGTACCCCAAGTGAAGGACTCTGCGCTTGGCCTTATTAAAGCTCATGCCATTGGCCTCAGCCCAACGATCCAGTCTGTTCGAATCCCTCTGAAGGGCCTCCCTACCCTCGAGCAGATTGACACAGCCTCCCAGCTTGGTGTCGTCTGCAACCTTACTGAGGGTACATTCAATCCCCTCATCCAGGTCATTGATAAAGATGTTAAACAGAACCAGACCCAGTACTGAGCCCTGGGGAACCCCACTGGTGACCGGCCTCCAGCCGGATTTAGCCCCATTTACCACCACTCTTTGGGCCCGGCCATCCAGCCAGTTTTTAACCCAAAGGAGGGTGTGCCTATCCAGGCCAGCAGTTATCAGTTTCTCAACCAGAACACTATGAGAAACTGTATCAAAGGCTTTACTGAGGTCAAGAAAAACTACATCCACAGCCCTTCCTTCGTCAACCAGGCGGGTCACCCTGTCATAGAAGGTGATCAGGTTTGATTGGCCAGATCTGCCTTTCATAAACCCATGTTGACTGGGCCTGATCACCTGGTTAACCTGTATGTGCTCATTAATAGCACTCAAGATAACCTGTTCCATGACTTTCCTGCTTCCTAACCCATACTGAAGAAGGGTATCCAACTTGTTTAAGGTACAATAGGCTACTTAGGTAAAGGGACAATGCAGAAGAGAGTGCTGCCCTCCTTACTTTGACTAAAGGGTCTATCAAATTATTAAGGAGTTACTTTATTTCATGACAAAGGCAAATGCATTTGAGTCCTTTCAGTCCCCCTCAGGCTACTATATGTTCTAATTTAAAACAATATTTTAGGAACTAATGGCTTTTCTAGAGCTTTATTTGAATTGTGAAGCAGTAATGGCATAAAGTCAAGTCACATTGAGTGACTTTTTGAGTATCTTATTACAGTATTATGTTCATGTCTTAGCTCATTTCAGAGATCCTCCCGTCTTCTGACTGGAAGAAACTTTGTATGCCAGCTGCAGGGAGACATGTTTTAAGAGAGGGAAAGTAATGAATTTATATGCATTTGTGGCTTCAGATGGCAAAATTGGAACATACTCTGCTGTTTATAAGATCCTCTATTTCTCTGCAGAACAGAGGATGCTGCCAGAAATATCTGACTTGTTCAGGAGTTCTGATATGAAGGGATTATAGCCAGTAAAATGTAAGACTGCTGTTTAGTTAGTCAGAGCTCTAACACTATCGATAGTATCAGGGTTAGTGTTAACTCATAGGCCTGCAGGTGGATCCATGATTCTTAATACAGTCAGGCTCCCAAAGGAAGGGAAATAGAAGGAAATTATGAGTAAGTCTTTAGTGGAAAAGTCAATGACTATGCATTTCCATTTTCAAGGATATTGTTCAAGAAGCAAATCTAAAGAGTTCCTACAAAATCCAAAATAGAAACCCTAGTTCTCAAGTTTCTGTGGCTGTGGGATCCATGGTGTGCCGTGGCTGGCAGCAATACCTCCTGTCTTGGAATCCTGAAAGGCAAATGGTGTCATCTCACCTTGGTTTCTGTTTCCTCTGTCAAAAATAATGATTTCTTTATAGAATTGAAGCTGCACAGATACACATTGCTGGTCATTAACACCAGTACTGCAGCATCAGCTGTTACTGGCATTGAACACGTATTGTGGTTATTACAAATCTGACATGCGGTCATAAAATTACTGAGTGCGTATTTATAAACCGTAAAATTAGTAAGCGTTGATTATGCCTTTGTTACATTCCCTGTGTTTCTATGTATCTTCCATATTTCTTTTCCTTTATAGTTTGGTTGTTTCTATGGACATTTGCATGTAAACAGTGAGAAGCTTTTGTTTCTTAAGAGTTCATCTGTTCCTATTGCTTATTCCCTATTGTAAAGATTTGGGGGATACTTCAATTGGTTGCTGTGGAAATGGGCCTGATGTCACAAACAGAGAATTACAGTTCACCAAGCCTTGAAGAAACAAAATGAATGGAGAATGGACTAATTGAGGAGCCATGTGACTGTGGCAGAATCTCAGCTCTTATTAAAAACATGTATTTTTAGCCCTTGTGTTTCTATAGAAGAGCTTGAAAGTGTAATTCAAATGATGACAATCCATGACTCATCAGACAAACTGAAAAAAATATCTTTGAGAGAAAGGATGATCTTTCTTTGCTTTTATGGAATTTGACCTGAAAGAACCATTAGCTTGTGGCTGGTCCCCTCAGTCCAGCCAAGCTTCGGGTGCCTGAAGAGAGAAGGGGAAAGCTGCTCGTGCAACTCATCCTCTGAAAAAATGTACTCTGCTATTAGCATCACTGCCTACACTGTTCTGCCTTTCCTGGATTTCTGAAGAAAGGAGAGCCAAAGCTGCCTTCCTTGTTGCACTTGAGAACAGAAGATAGGTTGCTTTTGATGGTTCAAATTGAGACTTGGAGGCCTCTCTTTTAGAAAGAGTGGGCTTAGGGTGGCCTGATGGTGTCAGAAGTCCTCTCTCCCTGTGCCATTTGTTGAGGTTGAAGGACTCTGGATTGCATTCCTCTCCGTTGTTTTCTGCCAATTAAAAGAAGCAAAAAATTTAAATGTGCTTATAATTATGTATCTTTTCATTGTTTTTTCAAGCACTAAAAATATATTGGTTTTTGTGTGGCTTTGGACGATTTTTAGTGGGTGTTATGGAGTGTCAGTGCATGGTTTTGTTGGCTGCATTGCAAAATGTAATGGCTTTTTGAGGACATTACTGATTGCTAAATTTGTTTTTAGAACTGTCAGATTTTGTGTTGTTTATAATTTTATTAAAACCAGTATGGAATGCTGAGAAAAGAACTTGTGATTAAATTCCAGTATAATATTTTTTTGCATAGTTTCTGAAAACATAAATTGTTGGTTTTATTTTCAACATGAAAGGTTGTAAATAATTTACGTTATTGAGACACTCAAATTAATTGTAGCAGTAATGATAGTTATTGATAATGAATTTATTTTGAGGAATGTATTTCCCAGAATTAACTGGCCTAATAATAGATGTTTTCATTCATGAAGTCATGCTGAATAGCTTTAAAATGCTTTGTTAACTGTTGTTTGTGTTTTTTTTTTAAGTAGAGGACCATTTCTACTTTTAACGTGTCATTCATTATGTCTTAAATTCATTACAGAGATGGGACAGAATCTGGCATCCTTACCTGTATCAGAATAGATTCATTAAAGATTTTGGCAGTCATTACTGATGTCACTGCTTTGCAAGAAAGCTTAGGCTGTATATTGTATAAGAGCCTGTATATTGTAGAGGTTGAAATAAATGGAAGGAAGCACAGAAAATGTTCATTATGAGAGGAGGATGGGAAGACAGTTTATATACTATGTATGTGTCCGAGTGCTTTATTGAACAGAGGCACTTCAGTACTGGATAGGCTCTAAGAGTTTGAGAAATTATTGAAATGGTACTAGAGATGATGAAAGTGGATTGAAGAGATGCAAAGAAAAAGAGTGAGTGGCAAGATAAGTACATTACTCTAGTTTTGAACTTAGGTTACAAATAGATGGTAACTGTACTGTTTTAGCAGCATGAATATAAGAGATTCAGAGTTCCTGGGATGAAGAGGATGAAAGTCCTGAAGGGGACAAAAATATAAAAATAATTGAAAAATAAGCCATGGGAAACCAAAACAAATGGCTTCAAATACAGTCAGAGTCCACAAATTTTTGGTAGACCAACATTCGTGAATCTGTGCTGTTTTTACAACTCAGGTGATGCATTGAGTGTTTTAAGGAAACAGAGAAGAACAGAACTCAGAGATGATTAGGCTTTTAAAGAGTCAGAACAGCAGACAGGAGCCAAAACAGAGGTTGATTTTTGGAAATTCTTATTTGACATTTGGATCTCTGGTCATAAAAAATACTTTTTTAAAAAAAAATATGAAAAACAAATGATGAGACTGAGGGGAATGACCTGAAGCAGAAGAAAAGAGTTAAAGTGGAACCTTAGTGGCTAGCGAGATTTTATCTTGTAACAATGATTTAATTTACTGTAAGATAACTGTTCTGTCTTCTGTAGAGAGTCCTGTAGAAGTTTTTCTATAAATTCTTTATTATTAAAATCTGTGAAAATATGCACAAGTGCTATTATTTTTGATTCTAAAGCTTGACTACATATTTTGCTAATTTTGACTGAGGATGAATCCAAATAAGTACTCAGACTGGAATTTGAAATAAGTCACTTGCATTCCCTTTGGAGGTGCTCTTATTGTAGAATAAATCAGAAATTATTATTCATTCAGAATTATTTTAGTAGATAAGATGTTAGTTAATTAGGAGTTAGCTAATTGTTAAAGGAATTTTATATTCCATATTATATTCCTGTGTTTTAAGTATAGAACCATATTTTTAATATTTTGCTTCAGACACAATGAATCTTTTCCAGTTGTTTGTCAAGTCCAAGCTCATTATTTCATCTCTGGTCTACCATGTGATACCTCCAAAGAGGACCATGATATCTCCAAACAGTATAGGACACTGTTACAATTTTAAATTGTCAGTGCTTTAAGAGGATTCTGGGAGTTTAAGGGATCCACAGAAAGAATGACAAAACTCTATTGTTTTTTGCAATGGTAGAAAAGCACTTTCAGAAGTATTTCCCAGTGTAACTATGTGTTTAATTTAAGGCATGCACTGAAGATTTTCTGGATTAGATTTCAAGTGAATGCGGGAGAACTTCCTTCTAATAGTGTTCTAGAGATGTAATGACTGACTATGTAGGAAGACTATTAAGCTGCTCTTCAAATTGCAAATTCTCCAAGAGACTCTGCTCTTAAGATAAATACCTTGCAGCTCTGTGTGCACATTGGAGTTTAAAGATATCTAATCTCATATTATTAAAAATAACCTGAATAAGTTTACTTTAAATTTTGTGGTTTTCCTACCATTAATAGCTTTCATAAGAACGTAAGTTTCTTCTTCCCCACTCTTTTTTTTCTCCCTCCTCATTTTGTTATCTAGCCACAGAACCTGTGTAGCATCTTTGGCTAATAACACCCCCTTTCCCTGCCACCATCCAGAACAAAATAAAACAAAACCCTCAAACAAATCCAGTCATCTCTACAGTTTAGCATCCTGTCCCTGGGAGGCATGCATCTGAAAAGTTTTGTAAGGGTTCCAGGCACAAATATGTTTATCTGTATTCAGGGTCTGTCTTGACATAAAAAGCAATACCAAATTTTGCATAATTAGGCACAATGGCTTATAATCACATCTCTCTTTAATTATTTTAGTGGGAACTAACAGTATGGTCTCTGTACTACAGAAAGTCTTCAGCTTGAAGCTGAGTCAGACTTCCTTGAGTGTTGTGTTGCTTCTAGTGAATAAAGCTGCGTAAATTGCTCTAAATAACAGGTTAATGAATAAGGAATGTGTAATCTTGCTGCATTTTTGTATGTTAAACTTGCCAGTTGATAAATACTTCAACTTTTATCCTGAAAGATGTTATTGAAGAAATTACATAGGTTTTTTTGGATAGAAATGCCCACCTGAGATGTTTTATGTACAGGAAGTTGTTCTGTCCCATGCAGAAAGAATTTGTCCTGTCCTGTTTTTCTCCTTCAGGAGTCATGTAGTAGCAATGAGGGATACACAAGACCTCTGTTCATACAGGTTCATGCTGCCAGTGACAGAGAAGTTGTGTTCACTTGCTGCTGACTGCTACACAAATTATAATACCAAAGAGTAGTATATGTAGTGTTCTGAGGTGGTGATTAAGGCAAACTGTTAGGGTTTTTAATTGTGATTAGTCCTCTGTGTAACAGAAGGTGAGTTTTTATAAGCGCTCCTCTTATTCTCACTGCTAATATATCACTATGAACTTGTCTCTAATAGCTTTCTAGTGTTTTTAGGTCAAGCTTCTTACAGACCACATAGCCATACCTCTGTCTTTCAAAAATAGAGTGATAATAAGAAAAAATGTAGACCCACAGTTTTCAGCTAGTTTTAGCTTAGAAGAGATTATCATCTGCTTTGTTTTGCAGCTTGTGAAGCATCTCTGGGGATTTGATTTCTGTATTGTTTCACGAAATGCTTGTGTTTGTCTTCTCAGGCTTTTCCATAAGTGCTGTCTCAATGTCCTATTTTGTTTTGAGTGGGTTCTACCTCATTTTCTTGCTCCTTTTGTGAGAGATGAAAGTACTTCCAATTCCTCCCACCTGTTTAGTTATTACAAACCAATAATTGTTGTGTAAAAACAAAACAAATGAAAGAAATGGGAAACATTTTAATTCCTTTCACAAAAGGAGAACAACAGATTTTTATTATTGTCATTATGCATTTTATCTTAATCAGTTTTTAGTGTTAATAGTTATGCGGAATATCAGTCTTGTCCTAATCTTTCATGAAACAACACTTCACCTGGAGATATTCCCACTTTTACTGATACTTGCTTTCAATTTAGTGTAATAGTCTCACATATAGTTTGGAAAAAACTATTTTCCTTGCATACATTTTTTATAGTTGTTTTTTGTCTCCCACGATATATATTTAGTCTTACATAAAAGTCTAGTAGCTTATGCTGCATGACTTCAGTGATTGGTGGAGCTTTATAAAAGCGAGTACTCCCAGCCCTTGCCAAATGGCCGGCAGTAGATAGCCGTGGAGATTGCTATCAGAGCTGAGATTTTTCAGACTCCTTTTTCAGTTGGCATCCAGTTGCATATTGAAAATTTATGCAGTAATGCAGTTGAACTAATAATTCTAATAATCATTTTAGGGCAATATAGAATGTTCCGCTCCATTTCAATTTGAAGGTCTGGAAATTCAAATAGCGTCTTAAAACTAGAAGCATTTTTTAGCAGTCTGCTTTTGGAGTTTTGAAAAAACTGAGAAAATTAATTTTAAACCTTCCTGATTCATAAAAATTAAATTTTATTTTAACAGTGTTAATTTGTACAGGGCATATGCACATCACTGTTCTTGATGAAATTAATGCATTATTGTATTTCTGCTGAAAAGACCATCCCATTTCATTTTATCACTCTTTCTCTATTTTTAATCGTAGTCAGAACGTCATAGATTTTTAAAATTATATGAATCCTTTGCCTTAAAAAACAGTGCAGATCAAGTACAAATACAAACATGGAGAGGGTGAACAAAAGGGCAGATAGGTTTGATTTTCATTAGCTACTTATTTTGATTAAAATATTGCAAGTATGTAGCTATCGGGAATAAAAGATAAGTAGTTAGGAGGCATAGATGAAAAAAGCAGTAGCAATTAAGAAGACTGGAGAAATTTTTGATAAAATAAAAATAAAGACAAAGAGGAAAGAAAGCTTAATGGGAAGCAAGTTAGTGTGCATGAAAAGATGAAAGGTTTTTGTGAAGGCTGGAATAAAGAAAGAAGCTGCAGAACCGGGAAGAAGAGAAAGTGAGAATAAAAAAGTATACCAAATTCTTCTGGTGGAGAAATTCATTCATTATGTTCTCAGAAAGGTAAAAAGTAATACTTGATAAAAAATGCAATTGTTTTTCTATATTCAGATTGTCTCCTGAATCACATGCAAGCTTTTAAACTTGAATTATAGTTGTCTCTTTAAAATTGAACAGAAGTCAATTCTTCATCTTTGTAAAGCGCTCGATGCCTTCACAAGACACGCAGCAGACCGAATAGGAAGCCTTTGCTCTGATTTTCCCACTTTTATGTGGTTACAATTAACTCCGTATGATGCACGTTGTTGTATTTGTGATTAAAGTTTCCAGAGAATGACTTGAATTCTGAAAGCAAGAAAATGGTGTGTTTTCTGTATGCGGCAGGAGTCCAGCACCGGCAACCATGTTGCTTTACTGAGCTTTTGAGAAGCTCTGGTTGCCTGCAGGCTGTCCTCCTTATTGTGCTCTCAGCAGCAGTTAGCAACTGTTTCCACTATCCAATTCAGATGGATGTCCCCATTTCCACCCCTTCCCTGCCAGAATTCACGTTCTCCCTCCTTCATCTCTCTGCCACCCTCTAGCAGCAGTGCCATGTCCAGTCCTCACACAAAGCTCTCCACTTCTGCTTAAGGCCATCGTTATGACCCTGTCTGGCAAAGAGAGGCTCATGGGTGAAACTGAGAACCTGTGCAGAGCCAAAAAGGACTGTGTGTGTACCCGTGTCATGGATGCTGACTTGGATCTTCTTACAAGAATAAAAGGCTGTCTCCCAGAGAAGCAACATGCTTGTGCTGTACTTTGCACTGTAGTGTAAAGATTCCTAAGCTAGAAATGAGCAGTGAAATGGTGCAGCAGCACAGCTGGAGTCTATTTTCAGTTTATTTCAGGAGCTCTAGAATTCCTCTTGTGCCTGATTCAAGCTAATCAGAGTATCTTTACACAATGGGCACACAGAACAACAAATTCTTTTGATGAAACAAAACATGGCGGTATTCCTTTTGAAAAATTTGGATGATTACAAAATTAAATATTTCATTCTTTTACTTGTCTGGGGAAAAAAAATAAGGTGAAATCTGATTGTCAAAGAATATGAAAATCAGATTTACTGGAATATGTTATCTACTGAAGCATTTGGTTTTCTTTTTAACAAAGGAAACTTCTACTGGAAATTTATCAGGTTGTTTTGATGGGACAAAAGCAAATAGTTTGCACAGTCTTATATTAAATGTAACATTTAAATACAAGTGAAATCATTAAAGAGAGATTTCTATATTGCCTTAGGATTTTGATATGGGTGATCTGATTTCAGAAGGCAGCTTAAAAAATTTCAACCTTTACTTTGATGTCTGAAAAAAGTTATCCTCCTGTCTAGCCATTTTATTTATATTCCTATTTGTGTCTTCTGTTGTGTGATTGGGGATTTTTTTTCTGATTTAGAGTTTGTTAGAAGACACGGAAAAATGGTGTAAATCATAGATTCCTTATTTTAGCGTGATTTACATGAATATAGTCTCTGGCTTGCTATCTGTGAATGACACTAAGCTTGAGATACTCTGACAAGGGTCTGGCATATTTCTTAATGGCGCAAAGGATTGTGTGTCACGACTTTCAGGAGATTGGGTCTTTATTATATGACTTATCTTGAAACCATGATCTCATACATATTGAAAGCTAGTAAGTCATTTATTCTGTCATTATTTAATGCACAGTCTGGGATAAGCTGCAATGTTCGAAAAGTGTTAGGACAATACCAAGTCATTGCTCCGTGAGAAACTTGAGCATGAACATCACTACGGTTTTCTTATATCTCTAATCTGAGACTCGGTGCAAGCTTCAAAATTCACCTTTTAAGATCATTTACCTTGTAAGAGAATGAACAGGAACATATGGGACTGGAGCTGCAGGAAGAGTGGAACAGCCCAGATTGGATAATCCTAAATGACAAGTAAAAATGACATATTGTATATTTGCTGTTAATTGTAGTTTTTTAGGGAAGCATGTTACCTGCCAAATAGTGTTCAGTAACTTCTGGGTTTACAATTTCTTTATGTTTGTCTGTACAGTGATATTTAAAACATACGATGGGCTCTAATAAAGTATGGTACGATTGCTTACACAAAACTATACTGCTCAGCTTATGCCCATAGATGTTAGAGTTTATCTTTCCTTGAGATGAAATGTCTTACGTGTTTTCCTAAGATGTTATCTACGGTGTATTGCACTTACTGCATGTCTGGCAGGCTCCAGAACTTCTAATGTCTTTTTTCAAGAACAGATTCCTAGGGTTAAAATGTTTGAGAGCAGCGTTTTTACAACAGAGATATTTAAATGTTTTGCTTTTTGTAATTCTGAAACAGGATATAACACAGGAATAGAAGAGCTCAGCTTGAAAAGCAGGAGAAAAGTCTGAAATGTTTCCTTTACCATCCTTTGACAAATCTCTGAAGTCTAGTTTTGTTTTTCTTTTTTTTGTGCTCTCTGATGTCTTACACTGAATAAACCAACTTTCCTTTTCCTCGACTTTTCGCAGACCAAGGCAAGCTACGCCTAATAAGCTTAATCTCCACAAGCAGTTGAGTCAAGATGTTCACAGATGGTTTGCTCTTCCATTTACTTGGAATTGGAATGTAACTCCCTCTCAGCTAGTCTACTCCCCAGGTTTTTAAGGGAATTTATTTCCAATCATCGTCTTGCTTCTTTTTCTTTGCTTAAATCAAACTATTTTATTAATATATTACTACATTTAAATACTTTTAATAATCAAACTTATGGAACGTTCAGAATGTTCAGCTGCAAGTTAGTGATGAATACAAAAATTTGGGAAAAGTTAAGATTCTGCTGGTGACTACAATTTCCCGTTTCTGAATGCTCAAATATTAACTTGTAATGGTGTTTTTTTTCCTCATATGGAGACCATTTGATGGAATATCTTTATTCTGAAAAGGAAATCATCCTTTTAGATCATCAGAAAGTTAAGGTCTCTGGAAACTTGGAAAACGATGAGATCATACTTTTAAATTCTTTAAGGTCTTTGTAAGTGATATAGCATTTCTGAGAGCTTTTTCTCTTAAAGATACATCAGTTACATCTTGAAAAAAAGGTATGAAGGAGCAAAAGAAGAGGAAGGTAAAAGAAAGGAAGAAGATCGGAAGAATCAACTTTTCTTTCTTTTTCTGTTTTGTCTTACTATTTTTGAAATCTCATCTGCCTCCTCCTATCTTTCCTTCTCCCCATGTTTTCTTTGTCTTCTCTTGTTCCTTTTATCCTTTTGGTGATTAAGACTTCATCCTTCTTTCCCTTCTTGTCTTTCTGTTTGCTTTTGCTCTGCCAGATCGTCTTAGCTGAAATTGTCTTCGCTGAAATTGTCTTCATCTTAGATGCTCTGGACAGTATCATTGTTAATCTTCCTAACTGAACAATATAAAATTAAATAAATGTGTGAGCATACAGAGGTAGAAGTGGATGCATTTGGAAGGGATATAAATTTGAATCCTGGGACCTAGGAGTGTTGTTAGTTCGTTACTGTTACGTTGCCTTTTGTCCATGGCAACATTAAGTTGATGAATGCCAGTGTCATGGTACTGGTGTTTTGCTACTAGGTTAGATAACTTAAAGTTGTTATAACACCTGTATTTTAGGGCTCCACATGTTCATGAAACATTTCAATAAACTTATGTTAAGTTTATATCAAGCTTACCATAAATAGACATATATCTTTTTCTTCTAAATATACATTAAGTTTAGCTTAGAGGCATATCTTTGTAATTTGAAGCATAGGTGACAGAAAAGATATTTTAGTAAATTGATTTGTTTATCTCTTTCTCTTTGTGTATTGGCAAGGTAAATGATTCTTGCTCCAAAGGTTATTGATAGTTGGCAGGATTTGTGGCAGTGGTGATTTAAAGGAGGATCTCATCAAAGATGGGGAACTCCTTTGTGATTTGGAAACAGATTTTGGTGAGGAAATTCTTGGCGAACTTGCCAGAAATTGCTAAAAGATGTTCTGACCATAATGACAGGTAAATGATAAAATTATTTTATAAAAATCAGTGATTTAATCAGTACTGTACTTAGAGTAACTGTCCATAGTGAGTGCTGACCTCTAATGGTCCTTTGCATGGAATAAATCAGTATAATTATATGCTCTTTAAGATCTTTCTATATGTATTGTGCCATTTTATAATAGGCCTGTCGTAGGACTGCATGTTTCTACAGAGGAGAAAGGTACTAAAAGTGTGATGATATCAGTAAGAGGAATTAAGAGTGTACTCACATTACAGTCAAATTGTGGTTATGTCTCACGCAGCTTTAAAGGACCTGGCTAAATTTATCTGCTTTTGATACCTGAAGAGTAAAGTTTTGATGCAGAGAGAGTCAGTATACTTTTCAAATCTGTGAAACTGAGGTCTAAGCTAATATAGCTGTACTTTTATCTCTATGCCCAATCATTTGGATATGAATAAAGGAGCCACAGTTGCAACTTTTGACTTGAAAGTAGGCAAAACCTTCCCTTGGTAGAGACCTGTAGGATGAAATTAAAAAAAAAGAAAAAAAGCTTTCCAGTTCATTTAGAAAGATCTGTGTAGACTTCGCTGAGGTGAGAAAGCCAAATGATTAATAGGTGTGGAAATTAGGCAGCAAGAATGTATTCTTATGAAAGATCCTGTTTGTTGTTGTCGACAGAGTTTTTCAGTCATTGTATTTAAGATCTTTGAAAAATTCAAAGGTGAAAAAAGACTTGATTTGACTTACGCTGTCATTTGAACTGTGAAACGATTATATCCTACTGACCTTAATATAGAGGTTTTTTGAGAAGTGGAAAGGGTAACTAAAGAAGATGCTGGTACTGGTGGGTTGGGTGTGCCTCTATTAAAGTCTCTAAGGTAACTGGTTCAAGGATGTTTACAGCAACAGTTAGTGCTGTAAATGGAATCTGCTGTGCTGTGTTGTTAAAGGAAAGACAACATACTGTTGTGTTTTATTTTAAAGATTGCCATCCTACTAGACCATGGGAGTCCTGAAATCTTATGTTTGTCATTATATCAGTCTCCATAGCTTTGTATTTTCAGTGAATTTTTATAGATGTGAGCATGTTATGCAATAGTATTCAAAACAAAGACAATAGAAATATTTTGAATAAAATAGTTTTTGTAGTAATAAAATTCTCTTGACTTGAGTCGGGGACTGCTTCCTCTCTTGGTCCAAGCTGTTGGTTAAATATCCAAATAAATTGCATAGATTATGAATCGATGGCGAAAAAACTCCCTTGTGAATGTTAGAAATGCATTTAAGGTGAATTACTGTCTTGGAAATGTCAGGACTAAACCCTGAGATAATACAACTTAACTCTGAAAGTTTTGTACCTATTTAACAAGTTCTCTGTCTTATTTGGCATAGTTCTAGGTATTCTTGTACGTAAGAAGCACTCTTACTAGGTACGTATTCAGGATTCATAGAATTTTGTTTTACTCTTCACTCGGTTATGTTATATGCATTTTTAGTATAAGCTGCATTTTTTCCAGTTTATTTGATCATGTTTTTGGTTTGCTGGGTGGTGGGTTTATTTCATGACATCTATCGTTTATATCTTTTTTTTTTCTGTATGCTAAGTGACTAAACTTGTTTAGTAAGTAGGAGTCACTTGGCTTCCATCCTTTTCACATGATGCCTTCATAATTACATCTTTGTTCATTCTAGTATATTTGTCCAACAGTCCATCAGGAGTGTTTTAAAGCTAAAATCAGTCTAGATCTGTAGTAGTTCTCATTCCTTTCTGAAGAGAATTCCCTTTGAATAAAGGTCTGTCTTCCCTATGACTCAGATACTTAGATTTGCTGAAAGCAATCAATTTTACATTTCTCTGGAGTAAAACATGGTGATTCTTTCAAAGACAAGGAGATAAGCTTATAGTACTGAATAGACAAGTTTTAAAACACAGATACCTGTGTACTACTGTATCCATCACACAAAAACTATGAAGTGGTGGTAGCTCCCAAAAGAACAAACATCTATGCCAAGGAATAAGATTGGAGAAAAATGAAGTAGAAGGAATATATAAATGAAGAACAGATTGATAGGATAAAACCATGGAAAATTGATTATAGGATACTTTTAGGATTAGATATATTTCTGAGAGACTTGAACAAAGATGGTTGAGAATTGGTATGTTCTTTGGGGTTTTTTTTTGTTTTATTAATTCCAGAAAGTGATATTGAAGAAAGAAATAAAGCTTAAGAGAGCAAATGGCCTTTGAGTTCTAAGCCTGTAAGAGGCAACTAACCAAATTGTATTAAACTGCTTAGATTATATAGTTAAACAGATATTGGTTAGGATTATTAGAGAGCTCTGTAGACTTGCTTGAGGGAGCTACTTATCTGAATAATATTATTAACTTGCCAGGTAAGTTTCTACAAAAATGCAGTCTTCCTTGGGGTGTCTTTCCGAGGACTGTGTTTTTTAACATGAAAAAACATGACCTTTTTTTTTAACATGTTTTTTTTTAACTTTATCCATGTCATTGGATAAAGTCACAAATAGTTCTGGTAGTAGGGTTTAATGCTTTTTTTATCAATGAACTGTATAATAAAGTTTATTCTTGCTTGTTGTCTCCTTAAGAGTCCTGGAATGTGCAAAGAATTGTCCCATTCCAGCTTTGATATTAAATTGGAAAGGTGGAAGATTAAATCCCTTTGAACCAAGGTGGATATAGACTTCAGGTTTAATGTACTTGTAGTGAAAGAGAAAGGATCTGAGATGCATCAAGCAAGGATTACTAGAATACAGCTCTCCAGGAGCATGAACTGATCTTAAGAGTTTTCCTTTCCTTGATGTCCATGCATAGTATCTCTCTCCTGTACTCTCTGTTTATCAAGTATTGTCTGTTATGGACAGTATTATCCATAAAGTTTCTTAAGAAATTAATGAGATAAAGCAGTTATTTAATAGGAGAAAGTATTTAATAAAAATAGAGACTTGATATAGCAATGCTGTAAAAGACCTGTTTAAATGTACTGAACTTGGACACAGAGATGGCTTTGATGGAAACAGATTTTTTAAAATTTTGAACTCCACAGCTAGAAGATTTATGGAAGTAGTACTTGAAACATAGTTGTTTCTCAGAGCAATGAACATAAAGCAGACTTCCCAGAATAGGTTTGCAATGGCAATTGTTAAGATAAATGAGCATAACTTATCTTTAGTTAATATGTGAAGGTATAACATAAATACTGAGTTGCTTTGGGAGTTTTCCTATTTCCATTACTACAGCAATCTTCCTAATATACAGTTAAGACAAACTTGTAGCCTCTTATCAGTCCTTTATGTCATTAAACTTCAAGTTAATGAGTTAATTAAATCTCTCAATTAGGAGAACAATATTATCCCGAAAGTTAGATCTTGAACTGGAATTGAGACTTTTACTGCTCAGTCTGTAGCCTTTTTTTCTTTGAGTTTTATTTTTTTAATTCTATCTGTTTAGCAGTATGCTTTTTCAGTAGCCTTATAAGGTAACTGAATGTGTAAATACCACAGTGGAAACAATCTCTGCGTCAGACAGTGCCTTTGTAATTAAGCAGTGGTTGGGAGGCTGTGACTCCTAGGCAGATGTCTATTTAGTAGCTCATTCCTATGGACAACACTGCTATTATTTTTTCACTGACTTGCTTTAAACTTTCTATAATATTAATGTTTTCACAGGCTCAGCACCTGGTAAGTACTCAACGATTGTATCCAAAATGGAATTATTGCAAGATTTTCGTCAGAAACAGTGGAAAGTTAGAAGTGCTGTTGCAATATCAACACTTTCAATGCACATGAACTTAGAAACCCTCTACAAAGGATATACAAATTAGAGAGGCTTTATATAAGCAATAATGATTTTATTATTTTTTTTTTAATCAGGCATATTGAGCCATGAACCTTCAGGCAATTTCTTATTATTTAAACTGAGGCACAATTTTAACAAATATGAAACAATTACAAATCATGTAATGCCACGAGCAGCCAGTTCTGCTTTTGCTGTCCAAAGATGCATAGAATGTAGAGGAGACTTTTTTTTTCCTTTCCCCAGATGGTGTATAGCTACCTTAAGCTAATTTTTATGGAGATTTGTTAGGTTAGATCAAGTAATATCTTAATGATTTCAAAAGTTGATCTGAATTCAACAAATAGAACATACGTGTATATGTGCACGTACATATAAACTAAAATGCAAGGGCTTGGCAACGTTCTTGACAACATTGTGTGTATGTACGTATGTGTACGGTGTATATGTAACTACATAATGTGGAGTCTCCACATCCAAATCTAGTCAGTCAACAGAGAATTTGGGGTATGCCAAAGTAACAGTATACAATAAGAGTACTACAGTGCTTGATAGAGTTTTTGATAGTTTTGATTGCCACTAAATGTTGAAAAACTTTTGATAGAGTTGTTAAGGCTTGTTTCTCTGAGTCCTGGGGAGAACAGGCTCTAGTGAACACTTTTTTGGCTGCTCTTCACTCCTACAGCAAGCATGTGATTACAAAGAACAGAAGTTTAGGAATTATATTTAGAACAGAAAAAGGGCACAACAGCCTATGACTAGTAGATATCCTCAGCAAATGCAGAAACCTTCATCATTTGTAGCTCAAGATTTAGAGCAATGCATACTTGTTTTATGGTCTAGGTAAGTATTTGACTTTAAAGCCATTGCTCCCAAGATAAACTATAATAGAGAATCATGATTGCAAGAAGTGCAGATTTTGGTTTGAAATAACATTTCTTTGCAGTAGTAAATACATCTTGAAGTGTAAGATAGATGTGTCTTAATGGATCAGAAACCCATAAGATAAATAAGACTAAATTGAGTTGAATTTTTAGTTTTCAAAATAATCCCTTGATTCAACATTTATATTCTCTTATTCATGAGATAATTATTGTCTGTTAAGAAAATTGTCTTAGGTAAAAGTCAGAAATGTTGATTCAAATGTTAAGAGAGCTAAAATTTCATCTCTGAAATACAGTTATAGTACATAGGATGTCAAGAACTGTCACTGTATAAACCTTTAAAACTTTGTAAGCAGAAGAGTGAAATGAATGTGATACTTTGGAAGTGAGAAACATGATAAAGCAAAATGGAGGGAATAAAGAAAAAGTAATGATTAAATTTCCTTCTTCAAGAAGAATACAAAACCATTTCAAGAATTGTCTGTGCTGCATGGAAGAATGGAAGAACCAGACGTAGCTTTGAAATTGTCTTGCAATGAAACAGGAGCTTTAAGGCAGCCTGCTCGTAAAGAAACGGGGGAGAGGGGAAGACAAACAAACAAACACCCAACTGCACAGACAGCTTATACCACCTGAGAAGTGTCCCTCAAGCTCTTTAAAATAAAAGCAGGCACTCAAAAGAAGCCATGGTACCTTGGCAAAATATGTTGCCAATGTTGACTCACCCTCATGGTGAACAGGTGAAATGTGTTGACTTAAACTACTTCACAGTTTCCCTTTGCAGTTACTGTATTTCATATGATGTGTGATAATTTAAGTGGCAATGTAAATTCAAACCCACAAGTTTTTAACATCTTTATATGACTTGGTATTGCATAACCCCTTTGGCAATTTTGTGTTGGGGTATGTGTGGGAACAAGAGAAACTTGTGCACCACTTCTTAGTAAGTGTATGTTGAAGAATAGACAAGGGAGCTAAAGTTTGCCGACAGAAAAAAGATCGGGCATAAGAACGATGTATTAGGTAAAAATAAAGTATCTTAGGCCTGTCTATAGAGACTTGGAAAGGTTACATGGTAATACTGTCTTAATTTTAGTTTTAACATTTTTTTGTTAATTTTGTGTGCTTCTGTAAAACACTAACAGATATCTACTTCCATGGAATGTTTCAAAATATTTCTAATTTCTGTCACAGATTATGCAAAATATTGAATTTTAGACGTGAGCAATTCTGCACCATTTTTACTTCACCTCTTTGAGCTACTTGTTGTTATAACAACTGCAAAAATTATTTATTTTATAGACCTATGTTTAAGTACGTAGATATGTAAGAATATACCATATGTTCTTTTAATCCGTTCAATGATTTTTGAAGCCATAGTTAAAGTTTAGGTTAAATAGGTTATGAGTTCAAAGGATTAAACATTATAAAGAATAATTTTGGGAAAAATAGAATCAAGCTGACTACTGTACAATTTTCTCAAAATTTGTATTTTGAGAATACAAATATTCTCAAACATAAAGCCATTTCCCTGTTTCTGCTTAAAATCAGAAAAAGTACATGCTAAATTTCAAGCCAAACTCATCTCATTCTTTGCTGTTAGGAAGTTAGTGCTTAGAGCTAGTGTTTGGGGTGAAATAAGTTGTCAATAGCAGTAGTTCTTTAATTTAATAGAGAATGGTTTAGTTGTTATCATTCTAACTGGGAAGGTTATGAGCTGGCAGCCTCTATCAAATATTGTGAACAGCTATAAGTACGCAGGAAATGAGAAAAGGGAAAGAAGGAGCCACAAAATTACTTGCTGGAGGTTTGTACTGGTTGTTAGGCTCAAGCCGAGTGACGGGATCAGAGGGCTGGTGAGGTCTCTGGAGGCATCTCCTCCCTGCCTCACGGCGAGCTGTTTCTCCAGCGTGGCACATTAACGACGTGCGCAAATACTGCTTTTGGAAGCTGAGTGTTAGAATGACTTGCAATACCACGGATTTTTCACCTCATGATCTTTAATGAGGGAAAGCTGCCTCTGGGTCCTGCGGGTACTGCCAGGCCTGACTGTCCCTGCCTGGCTTCCCGCAGGGCTCCCAGACCTGCCTATGGCCTGGGGGCGCCCTGCCGGCCCCCCGGGCCGGCCAGCCCTGTGCTGACTGCTCTCCAGCTCCCCAAGTCGGTCCCACCCATGGGCTGACAGCCTCAGGCTTGCCCCATCCCCAGGGAGGTGCCCGATGTGCGGGGCCGGGGCCACCCCCCACCCTTGCAGCACCCCGACCCCTGCGCCTTGCTCCGAGATGTGCTCTGAGCATCTCTCACACTGCTTCATCCTTAATTTCCTGAATGTCAGGAGACAAAGGAGCACAAAAGGAGATGAGTAAGTTAGCTTACTTATTGTAAAATATGAAAGCTGACTAGTTATTTTTCTTCTCTAAATGTGTTTAAGTACACATAGGAATTACCTGCAGTTCCTCTCAAGTCCTGTGGTAGGTTTTTGTCCTTTAGTCATTTCTTCCCTTCAAAACCTGTCCCACTAGCAGAAAAAAATTAAGCATCCTCCTTCTCCCCCCAAATCCCTGTTGTTTTCCCTATACTTTGAACATCTGCTGTAGAGAAGTGGAATTTGGTGGACATTTTTTATTAATATGGACTAAAGATGTGCTGGCCCATGCAGTCAGTGTTGCTTTTTTCACAAAGTCATCCTTGATTGTCTGCATAAGTATCATTTAGTACGTGACAATGGATAAAATGGATCAGTCGTCTTCCTTGAGATCCTGCACCCCAGCAGGTAAAATGTACGGAAGAGGCAGCTCCTGCATCGGCATCAGGAGGAAGAAGTTGTCCTCCTCTGTCCTCACCTCCTTCACCTGTCTCTTCTTCCACCTCCTCCATTTCCTGTTGCAAAAGTCACTTGCCACTGTATTTATTTAGGCAGCAAGATCCACTTCTGCCTGGATTTCTAAGAAGCTTTTTCCTAATTGTTTGTCACAGAATTCAATGGGAATGAGAATTACTGGAGGATATAGTAACTCATGTTCTCCAGTTTAAGGAGTGTTACCCAAACCCTTGTTAGCAACTAGTAAGGAGAGGTCTGCCTTAGACCACTAGACAGCGATTGCCTTCCCAGTCTGACCACTCTTTTCAAGGCCACAATCAATTTTAAATTCCAATTACAAGAAAACCAAAGTTGAGTGTTTGTCTCACGTAAGGTTTTAAATGTTTATTTCTTTTGTGAAATTTATAAATTTTGAAGCAAGTCACAAACCAAAACCAAGACGTGACCTATATGGAAAGAGCTTTGCCAGTGAGCCTGTAGCCATACATATGGGAAGCATAGAACATGTAAGTTGCTCCTTTCTGCTGGTTCAGTGTAAGCCATCAGGCATTTCTTTTCAACACAGACATGCTGCAAGACTGAATCATACTAGGTAAACTGTGCTTTTACTTGAACAGCCTTTTTTGTTGGAAGGTGAACAGTTTTTACCTTTTGGTGCTACTTTCAGGTTTGTTGGCAGGCTTGGCCTTTTTAACATACTGGTATTTTTAGACCAGTAAAGCTTTAGACTAAGCATAGCTATAGCTTCAGCAAAAGCAATATCCAGTTCTCTGAATAAAATAAGCTATGCAAAGGAACAAAAGCTGTGTATAAATTTGTATATATGCACACACGTTTTTGTATGGTTGCATCTACAAAAGAAAGAAAAGTCCGTAGAAGAATAGGAACCCGTATAAAAATTGCAATGTTGACTGAGTGCTGGGGTTTCCCCCATGCTTCTCATTGGCTTACCTATCAAGCAAGGCTTTCGAGTGCAGAAAACTGTGTATTGCAGATTGCACCTTTTTTTTTTTTCTCCTCAGTAATAAGATATATAGAAAAATATCTCTGGAGCTTCTATATGTAAATTCTGAACTTGACCATGGTAGGACTTCAGATGCCTGTGATATTTTTCCTGTTGTATAAAATTTACAAAAGAGGAATAGAGATAGAAAGTGGTTATTACTCTACTTTTTATCGTAGGTGTTAAAATTAGTTACAGTCCAATAAATGTGCAGGTTATTGTGAATTTTTGTCAAGATTGATAAACATATCTGGATTTATAAGGGAATTACACATAATCTAGTCATTGTTTTCTAGTACTTATTTCCTTTTGAGTTGTAAAACAGTTTTGTGTCCATAGCATGTGATTTATACTGTTTTATATTAATTTTCTTAGAAGTCTGTCTTTTGTCTTTTTTTTTTTAAGAAAAAGTCCTTTTCACAAATTTTTCTGGGAGAATGGGGAGAAAATGTAGACCAAGTGTGTGATCTAGAGTGTGTGATCTAGGCAAGCTTTACTTCTGTTTTGTGTTTTCCGATTATAGGAGAAACGGTACACTGAATTCCAGTCTCAACTGAGTGCTCAATTTTCCTCCTCTGAAGTTGAGTCATTTTAGAAAATGAATCATAATTTTTAATGTGGGCTAAATCTTAAATGATTTTGAACTTATTATGTAAATTTGTGTTCAGTTATAAAAATTATCTTTGTTAGGACTGAAAGATAGTTAAGGAAAAATCAGACACTTTGACACTTTTACTGTTACATATGCAGGTTTCTTATTTCTAGTGTCATGATTTAAATTATTCTGCTGTTATTCTGAAACAGCACAACATTAGCCCAAGTCTCATACATATATCTTGTGTTTGGAGCCTTTATTTTAAAATAGAATTTCTACAGCACTGGGTGGAATCAAACTACTTTTCTCCCGTGTACTAGTAATAGCTTCTCAGTAGCAGTCTTCCACACCATGCCTAGCATGTTTGTTCTGCCCCAAACTCACTGGACCATGTGGTGAGAAACCATGTCCCACCTCATCCATGGAAAGCTCTGATTCTTGAGCCTGTTTCCCTTTTTCTCCTTCCTTGGCTAAATGAACACTGCTGTGTTCTATCCAAATTGCAGAAGACTGGTTGGAAGATAGGAGTTTAAATCCATTCAGAGAGAGGAGAGTATTGAAGATCTTCCATACTTTGAGTGAACGGCCAAAGCACTGGGCTAGTGGGTAATAAAAATTATAAAATTGTGAGAACAAAAAGGAGAGCTGTTTCATGGAACAAACTTTATATTTAAAGCTGCGTGAAATTCATGCTGTACTAGCTATAGCTTTGCAGATAAGATAGGATATAAGCACTGCAGTGACAGGCTATGTGCTATATCTACACATATTTAGAAACTGTCTCTCTTGAGGAGAGCTTGGAATAAAGAAACTTAGAGGAAGAAGGAATTTGTCCTTGATTTTTAAAAAAAAGATAAGAGTAATCCAATGGAGTTTAAGACCATAGTTGTGTTTCAATGAGTGGTGCTTATGAAGTTGCTGAGACTGCTTGCTGGTTTTGGTGTTGTTTTTTTTTTAATGTAACCCCCACGTAAGAAGTGAAACTTGGAAATTATCCTATTCTTTATGTCCCTTTAAGTCAAGTTATTAAAGATGGTTTGCCTACTAGAGGCTGAGGAAGGAGAACTAATTTTTCTGAGAAATGTCAGCACTGTTGAAGAGTATCCATTAACATTTGACTTAAAATATCGATATGTCATTTTTAACGTTTTAAAAGATCTCTATTCATGTAGGTTTAGATACTGTCACATGAACTGAAAAAATGATTGAATGTCTATGAACAAAAGATGGTGAAAAATGGTTCTGCCTTGGCTCCGAAATGTACATCATGGTGCTCGTAATAAATACAGCTCCTGTCCAGAATGTGGAAGTCTCTTGAAGAGTTTTGCTGGGACAACCAAAGCAGAATTTACATTCACAGACCCTTTTTTCTTGACAGTTCTTTCAAGCATGGAATTGGCTGTGCTTTTTGAATGTGACTGCTTTAAGCTTGTGCATGAAAAACGTGAATAGTTGTGTTGCTGGAATAGAGAATATTGTCTATCTTAATGATACTTCACTAAGAAAAGCCTGAATAAAAATAAAATTAGTTTAGTTTTAATAGGTAACATAACACAGGTTTTGGTTTTAATTACAATTGCACAGGCGTAATGCTTATTTAAAGCTGAATGTCTGGCAAAATAAGAAATGAAAGAAGCATGGTCATTGCTAGGAGAAAACTTCAAGACACTTTTAAAACTGCTAGAAAGTGGGCCATTTCTATTTTATTTATTTAGTTAGTTATTATTTTCTTTCGCTAATAAAAGGCATGTAAGGAGACCTTGCCATCTTTCTATTTGACGTGTGTTTAACCTCTTTCCTTCAAAGTTCAGAAAAATCCTTTTTTAGGTTGAGGTTCAATCACCTCTGTAATTCATTTGTTCATTTCACACTGCTGCTTTCATAGTTACTGACTTCATTATAATGTATTGATTTTTATATGCAAGTGTGTACAGGACTACTGAAAAACATTGAAATAATGGAGACAAAGTAAAAAAGAAATTTTTGTCAGTCGTCATTTTGCGTACCTTGTCCTAGTCAATAAATATTTAACCCATCAGCTTTTAACTACAGTTCTTAATAAAATTTCTTAATATATTGATTTATTCTTTTTTTTCACATAAAGTTGTAATTATTTGCTGTATTTAAAATAACAAAGCAATAAGACTATAGATGACTTTATCGAGTAAATATTTACTGTGACTGCCCATGAGGCCAGCTAAACTCCATTACTTAGAGTTGACAGTAACATTGAAATACATCCGATTAGGGAAAATAAACTGTTTTACTGAGACCACACATAGTCTCAGGTATTTTCATTTAAGAAAATTTCATAAAATGGCAAACATCCTTATTATAATCTAAACTGTGTATGAGGGTTGGGGGAAAACAACTCCTCCAGCATCTCTTAAAATTGAGTTTTACTAGTGTGTCCTGTTATAGGTGTTATGAACTGTTGCAAAGCTACTTTTCAAATCCTTTGCTACATCTTCTCCTTCCAGGTCACATAATTTACTAAATGTACTTTTTAGAGTCAGGTTTAAGATACTGAATTTCTTTAAGAACTATTACAACGCTATATTTTGTTGATATAATTAAAAAATCAGGAAGACTAGGTCCTAATGTTTGCTGTTTTAAATGTCTAATTGCTCATGCGATAGTCCTGTTCTTGGTGCACTTCTTGCTTCTCTCCTTTCCTTCCAGGTTTTGTCGTAAAAATAAATGTGCTGCCATTAAGTTTACCTATTTTCTTGTGTAGTGCATCTGCTACTCATTACTAGTTCATGGTTTACTTCAGTGTTGTGGCCATTATACAAATTTGACCATTATGCCCTCAACTACTGCATTTTAAAGAAAAAATTGAGTTACAGTTATTTTGTTGTATTGCTGAGATATTTAAGGTGAAAAAGATGGTCATGTGCATGATGTATTCTAAGAGAATCTGAGTTTAAGGGGTTTATGTAGTGGCTACTTATTTCAATAACTTCTGTTATTCTGCACGTAGGCAATTAAAAACAATTTTGAAAGATTAGACTTATGTGCTTCTGAGCTGCAGGGATTTTGCACAATTCTGTTAGAAAAAAGTTGTCCTAAAGTTACAGTAGCTGACTGTTTAGAATATCTTAGACGTCTGCAAAAATTGAGGTTTCGATAGCAACATTTGTTTTCTGTAACGTGACTGCAGAATTTTTTTTTTTGTTCCTTCAAGTTTCCCCTTTATCTTGATACTGCTGGCTCCTCTGACAGTTCCTCTACTCAATGGCAGCTGTGCCAGAGAAGATTTAGTAGCGCTGTTGGGAATGACCGTGTTCTATAGATGACTCAGGCTTCAAGGACAAGAAAAGTGACTTGAAATAGTCCTTGAAAACAACTCCTTCAGAAATATGCTGCTTAACAGTAGTTAAGGATTGGGTCAAAGAGTGTTTATTTCTGAGTGTTTTGTGTTTACTTGCCGATTTTTAGAGTATTTGGTGAGAGGGTACAGTACATTCTCATTTTCTTAGTGCCCACAGCGCTCATACAGCTAGAGAAAATTACTAATATGCACTGAGGAAAGCTATTAGCAGTTTGATTGTTTTTCTTTAATTACAGTTCATATTACGTAAATCATTTTTCTGTATTTTCATTTTCTCTCTCTTTATTCTTCATCCAGATTCCACCAAGAAAATTAAAGATGTCTTAGAAGAGTTCCATGGCAGTGGTGTGTTAGCAAAATATAATCCTGACGGGGTAATTCTTCTTCCTTCTTCAATGGTCAGAAATGGTGGGGAAAATATTTACAAATGTTGTAGGAAATCTAAGCATTTGAAGTAGAAGATTATTCCTAAATCATCTGTTTGGGGTATTTGAAACTGTTTGGAAAACGAAAATATGAATATTTTGAAGAACTAAAAGTTTATGAACATCACATTAGACAGACCTGCTTAATAATTTATACAAAGCCCCATTTTCTTAGAATTCTAAGATTTAAACAGACTCAAAAACCCCCAAACTTATGGTAAGGTTAACATACTTCCCAATTCTTTTTAGATTGGCAAGTTAAGCATAATTTCAAAAGATAGAAAAGTAAAATCTGTTCAGTTAAGTTTTCTTTTTAAGTTCTGTTTCTCTTATGTTGTTTCTGATAGCGGAATCCCCTGTACTAAGGGGAGATTTTTTTTTTTTTTTTAATGATGTTATGAAACTTAGAATTCAGCTGAAAAATGTGTGTGTGTTGTCACTACAGATTCGCTATTAGACAAAATATTCTGTTTTGGCTGGTAGAAAAAGACAGATTGTTTTCTTTTGTTATACTCATTTGCAATTTGTATCTGCTTAGCATATTCTAATCGTGTGATTCAAAATGTAGCTAAATAAAAACTGTTTCAGTTGTGTTTCTAATAGTAATGTTTCTAACTATGCTTGCATTATGTGGAATTCAGGACAGAGCACTGTGCTAACCATTAGGAAAATTATTTGATCTTAAAAGACAATAATTATTGTCAAGTAAGACAGTTATAACTCATTAAGTATTGAAAAATTCCTTGACGTTTTAAACTTTGCAAAGCTTAATGTTGGTCATTTTTAGTCAGTTTCAGAGGAAAATATTTCATAATTCAGTAAAATAGTGTGAGTTGACCTTGTAAATGATCATCTTAAGTCTCCGTTATTTTAGTTAAATAGAATTATAGCTTATAAAATAATAGGAATGCTGTGATCATCTAATTTATTCTCCAGTATAACATAGGCGTTAATTGATTTTTTTTTTTAAAAATAGACACTTGTGTTTTGGTTTTGGTGTGTGTTTGGGTTTTTTTTAGAAAAATATGAACTATTAATTTACAAATTCAGTGCTTGCTCTTGGTTTTTTAGCTTTTTACTTCTGCAGTTTTCTTTGTGCTCTTAGTATATGAGATAAAATGGTCTTAATTTATTATTCACATTTCTTCTTGAATTTCTTCACTTTTCAGTCATCATACAACAGTTTCAGTTTTGTAAAGTGTAACCTTTTAAAGTACTAATTAACTGTGTGTTTTATGCATATTTAAAAAGCATGTTGCCATGTAGGTTACAGGTTATCAAATTATCAATGTTTATATATAAACAAATCAGTATTTAAAGTTGTGAGATTACTCTCTTTTAACAGTCATTCGTCTAATTTGGGGTATGTGGAGGATGAGTCATGGCAAAAAGTGATCAGTATGGCCACTTGAGACAACTCCTCTGGCTGAGTCCAGGTGCATTGGCAGAATTTGTGCTAAATTGGAATTAATAAACACGGTCGGTCCTGAGCCGAGTCTGTGACTTTGTATTGCAATTCCCAGAGTCCTTCCTTTCACAGTGATTTGTTTGCAGAATCCTACCAATGTACTGGAACATCCAGGGATTGTAGAGCAGCACAGCACATAAGCCAGTGCGCAGGATGGGAGGATGGAATGGGAGGAGGGAATGCCAGACAGACACCCTGTGGTGGCTTCAGTGTCTTCAGCAGGGATCAAGCTGTTCACTACTACTGGGTCCATGCTGGACCCCGGGTAACCCTGACAGCTTTTGCACTTTGCTGCTTAGCGCTTAGACTTCAGGGAGTGCAACGTAAGGAAAACCGTAGCTAGCAGTGATGCTACTTTGGAGCTAGTAGGATTTATTAGCTCAGGTTTCATGCCAGGAGCTGCTGAACTGGAAGCAGAGTAGCTGAAATTTCCTCTGCAGTTGAATGAATATTCCAAGTCAGACAGAACTGCCTTTGCACAGGTGTGTCTATATTTTGGCATGCGTTCAGCCTGCTACGTGGATACACTCTTCACAGAATGATCTACAAGTTGATTGTATCTCGTCAGATGAGGACTCCAGGATTTGAATGTACTATTTAAGTAATTAATTGTTATCTATAGATGAGATGACAAAAATTGACTGGTCTAGCTGAAATCATAGTGCAGCTTTTTGCTTCCGCGTATTATAGACAGCACTTCCGTTTTGTTGTGTTTTCTAGAGGATACCATCCTGTTTCTATTTTAGCTCTTTGTTTCCTAGATCATTCTCTCATAAGCACTCCAAGTATTTTTCATGTCTTGTCAATATTCTTGTCAAAAGCGGTGCCAGTTTTTTACCAATAAACATGGGACATAGAATCATAGAATGGTTAGGGCTGGAAGGGACCTTCAAAGGTCATCTAGTCCAACCCCCCTGCAAGGAACAGGGATATCTCCAACTAGATCGGGTTGCTCAGAGCCTCGTCCAACCTGGCCTTGAACGTCTCCAGGGATGCAGCATCCACCACCTCTCTGGGCAACCTGTTCCAGTGTTCTACAACTCTCATGGTAAAAAATTTTTTCCTAATATCCAACCTGAATCTACCTCCCTCTATTTTAAAACCATTACCCCTTGTCCTATCACAACAGGCCCTCCTGAACGGCCTCTCCCCATCTTTCCTGTAGGCCCCCTTGAGGTACTGGAAGACCGCTATAAGGTCACCCCGGAGCCTCCTCTTTTCCAGGCTGAACAGCCCCAACTCTTTCAGCCTGTCCTCATAGGAAAGGTGCTCCAGCCCTCTTATCATCTTCGTGGCCCTCCTCTGGACCCTCTCCAACTGGTCCATGTCCTTCTTATGTTGGGGGCTCCAGAACTGGACGCAGTACTCCAGGTGAGGTCTCACGAGGGCAGAGTAGAGGGGAAGAATCACCTCTCTCGACCTGCTGGCCACGCTCCTCTTGATGCAGCCCAGGACGCGGTTGGCCTTCTGGGCCGCAAGAGCACATTGCCGGCTCATATTGAGCTTCTCGTCCACCAGTACTCCCAAGTCCTTCTCCTCAGGGCTGCTCTTGATCCATTCACCACCCAGTCTGTATTTGTGCCTGGGATTGCCACGACCCAGATGTAGGACCTTGCATTTGGCCTGGTTGAACTTCATGAGGTTGGCACGGGCCCACCTCTCCAGCCTGTCGAGGTCCCTCTGGATGGCATCCCTCCCCTCCAGCGTGTCGACAGCACCACACAGCTTGGTGTCGTCGGCGAACTTGCTGAGGGTGCACTCCATGCCACTGTCCACGTCACCGACAAAGATGTTGAAGAGGGCCGGGCCCAACACGGACCCCTGAGGGACGCCACTCGTGACCGGTCTCCACTTGGACATCGAGCTGTTGACCACTGCTCTCTGAGTGCGGCCATAGAGCTGTGGCGGATTTAGCAGTGTGATGTATTTATATACTTAAGAAGAAAAAACCTTCAGAATTACCTGTTTCAAGCTTCTCCCTGCTTAAAGGATTCAGGAATTTATTCTACAAGCTCTTTTAATAGGACACAAATAGCAAAAGAAAAGCTATTGGTATTCGAAGCTTGTTACCTGAAGTCATCTGGTTTGTTTTTCCATTATCTTGTGTCGGTGAGTGAGTGGTTTTTGGGCTTAGTGGAAATGATGTATCTGATTGTCAGAAGGTCATCCAGTATAGGGAGTTTATTTATGGAGCTTTTACTCTCTGCTTTCAGTGTGAGGGAGATGACTAAAACTTCTACTAATGCTACTGAACCTCTGCCCTTCCACCTTCTTCTTTAAGTCAATGTCAAATATGTAGTTAAGACTAGATTTTATACCTGATGTAAGACACATAGGTGGGTTAAGATCAGCCTCATGGAAAGCTGTGATTATAAGCAGTCTTTCCATCATGTGAGATTTATTTAAATTAATTCAATTCAGCCATTTTGCTTTGAGGGGAGCACTGAACAGGCTAGCAAGAATTAAGAAAGCAGATGGAGCTAAAGACTATATCTAAATGGGCAGTAAGTTCACGTCATTGTGCGCTTGTAGTCCTAGCGTCATCAACTTTTTGAGGGGTCTGTTGGAGTGCCTCGTAATTTCTTGATTACCTGCTTACCTACTTATCATCTAGAGCTCTTAGGATTAATCAGTGCATGAAGAGTAAGGGTGGAAGGTGCATAGAGGGGCCTCATCCAGACAAGCAGTCAGGGTGCAGCTTGAGTCTTCACATGGCACAGGGCAGTGCTCCGGAGTCCTACAGTTCAGATGAGGATAAAAAGAATAAATGTGCGTATGCACTAAAAATAGGAAAACAAAAATTTCCAGGAAGGTTATGACAATGAGTGCATGACGCAAGGCACGTTGCATGATCTGACCTACCCAAAGAGGTGAAGCCCCAAGTTTGGCAGAATGTTTGCAGTCAGTTTGCAGTCATCTGCCCGCTCCAAAGCATTTCTACGTTTCTGGAAATAGTGCAGATATTTCCAAGCAGCTTTCTCCAGGGTTCTTCTGATTTCCAGAGTTTTTAGGGGTTGTCTAACTTAATTCTGTGAACTATCAGATATACCTCTGGTAATTCTAGTTTAGCAGAAGTCTTGCACAATCAGTGTAATCTATGCAGAAGATGCAACTCTGTTTATAATTTTAAGGTAGAACCTCTTACTGGGAAGTAGTGATAGCGGTTTGTGATTAAGGTGGAAAATTAATATGGCACCTTTAAAAGATGAAAAATTTTAAGAAACTAAAGCAGCATATAATGATGACTTCTGCAAGTGCTTGCTAGTGTTTATAGAGTCATAGAGTGATGTCATTGAATCCAACAGTAAACCCAACACTACCAAGTCCACCACTAAACTATGTCCCTGAGCGCTTTGTTTATATGTCTTTTAAGTATCTCCAGGGATTGTGACTCAACCACTTCCCTGGTCAGTCTGTTCCAATGCTTGACAACCCTTTCAGTGAAGAACATTTTCCTAATATTTAATCTAAACCTCCATTGCCACAACTTGAGACCATTTCCTCTCATCTTATCACTTGTTACTTGAGAAAAGAGACTGACACCCACCTCACTACAATCTCCTTTCGGGAGTTACAGAGAGCAGTAAAGTCTCCCCTCAGCCTCCTTTTCTCTAGGCTGAACAGCCCTAGTTCTCTCAGCTGCTCCTCATAAGACTTGTGCTCTACACCCTTCACCAGCTTCACTGCCCTTCTTTGGACACGCTCCAGCACCGCAATGTCTGTCTTGTAGTGAGGGCCCCAAAACTGAACACAGTATTTGAGGTGTGACCTCATCAGTGCCAAGTACAAAGGGATGATTGCTTCCCTAGTCCTGCTGGCCACACTATTTCTGATACAAGCCAGGATGCTGTTGGCCTTCTTGGCCACCTGGGCACACTGCCGGCTCATATTCAGCCCGCTGTCGACCAGCACCCCCAGGTCTTTCTTTCCAGCCACTCTCCCACAAACCTGTTGTGTTGCATGGGGTTGTAATGACCCAAGTCCAGGACCTGGCACTTAACCATGTAGAGCCTCATAAAATTGGCCTCGGCTCATTGATCCATCCTGTTCCGATGCCTCTGTAGAGTCTTCGTACCCTTAAGCAGATCAACACTCCCACCCAACATGGTGTTGTCTGCAAACTTACTGAGGGTGCACTCAATCTCCTCATGCAGATGGTTGATAAAGACACTAAACAGAACTGGCCCCAATACTGAGCCCTGGGGAACACCACTTGTGACCTGCTGCCAACTGGATTTACCTCCACTTGCTACAACTCTTTGAGCCCAACCATTCAGCCAGCTTTTCTACCCACTGAAGAGTAGGCTGTCCAAGCTGTGAGCAGTCAGTTTTTCCAGGAAAATACTGTGTCAAAGGCTTTTTACTAAAGTCCAGATAGACAACATCCAGAGCCCTTTCCTCATCCACTAAGCAAGTCATCTTGTCATAGAAGGAGATCAGGTTAGTCAAGCAGGACTTGCCTTTCATAAAGTCATGCTGACTGGGTCTGATCACCTTGTCCTGTACATGCCGCATGATGGCACTCAAGATAGTTTGCTCCATAAACTTCCCTGGCACCAAGGCCGAGGTCAGATTGACAGGCCTATAGTTCCCTGGATCCTCCTTCTGGCCTTTCTTGTAGATGGGCATCACATTTACTAACCTACAGTTAACTTGGGACCTCCCTGGTAAGCCAGGACTGCTGATAAAATATGGAAAGTGTCTTAGTGAGTGTTTCTGCCACCTCCCTCAGTAAGTACCCTTGGGTGGATCCCATCCAGCCCCATAGACTTACATGTGTCTAAGTGATGTAGCAGGTCGCTAACCATTTTCCCTTGGATTATGGGGGCTTCATTCTGCTCCCCTTCCATATCTTTCAGCTCAGGGGGCTGGATACCCCATGAACAGCTGGTCTTACTATTAAAGTAAGGCCTTAAGTACCTCAACCTTTCCTCATCCTTTGTGATTATGTTCCCCCTACATCCAATAAAAGATGGAGAGTCTCCTTAGGCCTCCCTTTGTTGTTAATGTGTTTATGGAATTTATAATTTCCTTCTGATTAAGTTGTTTTGTTAACAACTATTCTTGGCAACAAGTAATTTTTTATGATTTTTTTTAAAGTACACAGGGATGAAGCACATTTTATTTACTTTTCTTTTTCTCAGTTATCTGTCATTGCATGGTTAAAAATAAATTGCTTGCACTCTGTAATCAAGACTAGAATGCTGGCTTAGATTATCCCATTTTCTTGCATTAGCACATATGTCAAGAGAATGGTTCTGTCTAACATCTTAAACTTGTTCATCTACATCACTAACCTTTCAACAAAAATAGTTCTATTATAAAAACAGCCTGAGTGTTATGATACTACACTAATTTATGCGTATTCTTTCTTTCCTTGCATGCATTACAGAAACAAGATATACTTAATCAAGTAAGTAATCTTAATTTGTTGGGGTTTTTTTCTTTTTTTTTATGCATAGGAGCAGTATCTCTTATTTTGTAGGCTTCCATTGAATGTCACTTGTCAATTAATACTGCATGTGGCTATTCTGTTAGATAATAGAGAAATATTTAAAGCTCAGAGCAAAGTGCACTCTTTTTCTTCTGGTAGACTTTCACTAGACAAATTTCATTTTGTCATTCACAGTACATAATTTTGCTAACATTAATTAAGAGGAATATGAAAAATAAGAGCAAGTAATTAACTTGTTCTATACTTTTCACAAAAATTTCTGCTTACTGGTGTGATCTTATAATGGTTTGTATTATTCTGAAATAACAATAACCCATGTCATAAAAAAAATTAAATACTGTTTCTATAATCATATAATACCATTTATATGTAGCAGGCTTAAAATTGCAGACTTCATCATCTGAATAAGACTTATAGTGTGCTTTAAGTAATTGTGACTTTGCAGCAATTGCAAGAGAAATGGTTAAAGATCTGATCATCAGCCCAGGATTCTACTCATGAGAACTTCCAGTAGCCTAAAACCAGGTATAGAAATACAATGAAATAAAAAAGCTAAGGAAGAAGGACTAATCAAATGAACTAGTTTTTTGAATGACCTAGTTACTCTTCCTTTGTAGCACAGAGGTGTTAAAAAGCCCCTGCCCTGCTATTCTGGGAAGAGGCAGCCGGAACATGAGAACAATGAAAAAGTCAAGAAACTGAAAGGATTAGTTTCTGGGGTCAAAGGCCAGTTGAGCTTTTGGATGTGTGTTACTGAGAGCAGTACTCCCTGTTCACAAAAGGGCTCAGTTTTCTTCAGATGACCAGCATTATGTTTTTAGAAAGCCAATGGATCCTGAAGGATAAGGTATTCAGGTTAAAGCAGTGTGTCTAGGATCAGTCTTGAGACTAATTTTATTACTATTTTTGCTAGTAACTTAGAAGTAGTCAAAAGAAGTAAATGAATACTGATAGAATCAACTTACTAAACCAAATTTGGGAATGGTTGCTAAAATGGACAAAAAGCTGAATATTATAGAAGAAAAACTTGATGATTATATGGACTGTAGTAAATGGAATGAAATGCAGTAGTGCAGAGTACAGCGTGGTGTACCCTGGGACTAGTGGCAATTGTTAGACTAGGAGCTGAGTGTGTGGTAGTCATCACAAGATGATTGCAGAACATCATTGTGGTTTGGTCGTGAAGAAGAGAATTATGTTACTGGGACATTGTAATGGTATTCCTGTGGCCATGGTGGTCTGCAAACAAGGCATGACTTGTAAGAAAAGGTAGTCTTAGGCCAAATGATGTAAGTGAAAAACGTTAAAACTTGAAACACAGAAATACGAATTGAAAGAAGGATTTTTTGTGATGTTTCCCTCAGCTACATTCTTTGATCTGATAGAAAATACTAGTTTACTGTAAAGATCTAGCCTTATTATAATATATAAAATGTAATATTTCTACTACAGATAAGGAAGACTTAATTTTCTATAAAAAAGTATTGCAGAAACCATGTCTTTCTGCTTTCAACCAAATAATGGGACAAAGCGAACTGAGATTTGCACTAATTTACTGAAGAGTTAGTAGGATGTGGAAAATTATAGGATATCTATTATGAAGGCAAACCCTGTCCCTCACGAGTGAGAAGCTGAGAACTGAAAAAGGATGTTGTATCTTTTTAGCTACAAAAGAGAAAAAGTTAGAAGCTTGTGAGTATCACCAGCAGAAAGCTCTACCCTTTAGACACTGGGCACTCAGTGCTTTTCTGGCTCTCTAGGCAGAATTTCTAGGGAAACAGCATCCTGGATACCTAGAGAGTTGGGAACCCTGCCAGGCAGAGATGCTGGCAGCCTGGCTGTGAGCCTGCTTTCTGTGGAAAGTGTTGAGGGCACCGATGTGTAAAATGTTTCAGATAGTCAATTTCTGCTGCAAAACTGTTCAGTTTTGAACATTTTTTATGATCTTTAGTAGTCCCTCTGTCTCCTTTCCTCAGTCTCTGCTAACATCTCTTCCTCCTTGATATCTTCCTTCCTTTTTGATAATTCCCCTTTTTGTATTAAGATCCTGTTTTTTCCCTATTTTCCCCTACTTTTTTGCATTGCACAATATCTTCTGTTTAAGCTTTGAGCCTCATACTGCTTTCATTTCCATGTTACCTGTTTAATTCTCATAGTTCGTTAAATGGCTACCTTAAGGGTTGTTTTCCAGTTCTGATGTGCACTAGATACTCTTTCAAACTATTTTATAAGAAGAAGAGTTTATTTTTTTTGGTTTATAAAGGTCCCACCAGCGGTATTTAGGTAGAAGTTGATACAGAATTTTAAGCTTTCTTGATATTGAGGCCAGAGGGACCATTCTATTTCAAAGAATATGCTGCTTAAAACTATACTATTTTTAAAGGAAAACAAACAACAAAAAAAACCTTTGGAGGGTCACACTGGTGTCTGTTTTATTTTTAACATATTTTATCTGAAGAGTAACATGCTACTCTGACAACATTTCAACTCCTTTAACAGCGTGAAACCAGAGAAATAAATACCAATTGTGGCACTGAGTTATAAAGTACGAAAAATGCTATCCTCTTATTTTCATATGAATATGAAATATCAGCTAAGTTGTTCTTTTCTTAAAGCGAAATAAACACAGAAATAAATTCCTTCAGAAAGTATAAACTTAGTGTATTTCTTGATTTTTATATTGCCATTCATGAGTATTTAGAATTGATGCATTTCGGCTCAAATATGCATGTAATGGTGCAATGTTTATACATAAGTAGGAGTTACAACTATTTATTCTGCTAGTCATCAGTGATAGATTTCATAATATTTAACTACTAAGATATATTTAACATCAATGGAAAATTATTTTTCTGTGTTTTTAAATTATGGTGATCTTAATTGTATCACCCTCTGCATTCATTTGATCGCTACGTGTCTGAATTAATGTTGCAAAAGAAAGCATGGGCAAAGTATTTGGCTAATGGGGATTTGGACCCTACAAAAGAAAACCAGACAGAGGCATTTTGTTAAGAGAATAGCATTTAATGTTGAAATTCTGTTTAATTTGTAACAATGAGAATTCTGAAGCCATCAAATGAGTGCTGTGTTGGTGCTATAGTATTTTTTTGGTATACATCCAATTTGTAGCAGTTGAATAATAAAGGACTATATGGTGCTTGTAAACAGTTCTACAGGTGTTTATGCTACTTCATCAGACACAGGGATTTTTTCAAGGATTCATTAATTTTGCTATTTTATTTGGTTTTAGTCTGAAGCATGCCACCTACCCCATTTTTCTGAATTTCTGTAGTAATTGTAATTTTCAGATGACCAACTCTGCTGGGACAGAATGCAAGCTATCTATTCTTCACTCTGTTTAGCATGTAATAATTTATGTATATTTCTTCTAATGTTCTTTATTGGTAATGCATGTAAAAAAGACCCTGGGTGATAATCTGCTACAAGATCATTCCAAAGTATGTGGTGGTTTAGCCCAGCCAGCATCTAAACACCACACAGCCGCTTACTTGCCCTCCCCCACCCTCAGAGAATAGGGGAGAGAATTAAGGGGAAAAAGGGAAGGAGACTCGTGGTTGAGATAAGAACAATTTAATAATATAATAATAAATTAAAAGTAATGATGATGATAATAATGTATACAAACAAGTGATGCACAGTGTAAATGGTCACCACCTGATGACCAACGCCTGTCCCGTCCCGGTAAATGATCCCGAAGGAGGTAAGTCTCGACACCACAGTCCTGGACGAGTGAGGGCCTGAAAAGAAAGAAAGAGAGAGATAGGAGTCCAAGTGAGAGCCCTTGGAAGAGCAGAAGCCCTTCTTTCCCGTCAACTCTTGTCTGTATACTAGGCATGACATTGCATGATATGGAATACTTCCTTGGCCAATTTAGCTTTCAATCCTAAGTCTTCAGTTCAAATCATAAGGGGAGTTGTGGGCCGTTTGTCCCAGCTGTGTTCCCTGCCAGCCTGTTGTGCTCCTGCACACTGGCAAGAAAGCGGCAAGCTGGAAAGATCTTGAGGTCTTGGTGCCAACTATAAACATCAGTATGCTATCAACATTCTTCTCATAGTGAATCCCAGACTAAAAGAAAAAAAACAGAGCTCTTCTAGCTGCTAAAAAGAAGAACCAACTCTGTCTCAGCCGAAACCATAACAAAATATGTGCCTTAGCACTCTTTCTTCTTAAAACCCCCACCTTTGTATAGTAAATATAGCATATTTAGTAAATTTATGTATTAAATATATGTATTGTTTTACGTAGTACGTATGGATATACATACTTAAACACATATATAATCATGTACTAAAGAAAATATGCTGGTAGTGAAGTTGTTTTCTTTCCCTTACCTGCATATAAGACTGGGATGAGACTGCAGTGGTTGGTGAATGCGTTCCAGATTTATTTTAGTAATTAGCATCAATTTATTTTAATAACGTGAGAATGTAGTACAAGATTATGCTAAAAAATGTAGTTATTGCATAAAAATTGAGCCTTCCCATTTCCTTTGCAGATGTTTTGTTGAGTTTACTTCTTTGAAAGAGACGTACTAGTTGCTGTCAAATATTGCAAAGTAATTGATTCTGATAGGAGGCATAAAGGGAGAATTTTGGCAATGATATATGTCTGTGGTATTGATAATATCCAAATATTATTTGACCATATGGACTATTTGGTAGGAGCAGCCTGTGAAAGCATGTGATTTTCTTACATTATGTTTTTCTGTGAGCTTTCATCTCAAGAGATGAGAATTTGGATGCCACTTTATCTAAGAAGTAATTTTATTTGGTTACCAGAACTTTCAAAATGAATTATGTAAAAAATGTATTAAATCAAATACTTAGATCAGAAAATGCTAAGGACTTGCAATATAAACCAAACTTTACTGTGATGCACAAAAAGGGAATCTCCATGAGGAATTTCAAATTTAATTTTAATTTCTGCCATATAAACATCAGAAATAGATTTTAAACACCAAAAACATATGCATTCTCATGTAATTAATGTTTTCTAGCTTATTAACTCTTGGTATAAGGTCTCTGCTTTTCTTCCACGTATTTCGGGAAATTGTATGTGAATCAAGGCCCTGTAACATCTACTCCTTTTTCAACAGCTCATTTTTCAGATATTGGGTCAATATAAATTGGTTAAAAATAAATAATCAATTAAGAGGACCTACCCACAAACAAAAATAACCCAAAGCTATTACTGTCAGTAGATTAAAGCTGGTTATACTCTACATTTTTGGCACGATTTGGAAATCAGACAACATAATTTTCAAAGTAATTAATTGAAAATTACATTTCAACATAATTCTCTTTCCATTATCTCTGAAATGTTCTCTTTAATAAGTGAAAACCATATTTCATGGAAGTCTGCTGGAATGAACGATTTGTCTTCCCCTCTCTTCCTTCTTACATTCTGTTTTTCAGGATGATGAAAACAGTGGCTTATGTTGAAATATTTTGTACATATTTAAAAGAAGAGGACGACCAGAGAATGCCACATTTTAGAAGAATTTATGGGTGGAGATTAATTCCAAACACTAGATCATGCCTTGTTGCCATTTATGTGACCAGTATGGTGGGAAGGAATAAAAGGAGTTGTTATTCTGCCCCTCCCTACCCTGACCCATCCGGAATGGCAACTCTTTTGTCAAAAGACTATTAATAAGTTCTTTTTTTGCATCTTGCAAGGAGAAAGAAAGTGGAGTGTTACAGCTTCTCTTCATTCCTTCTACATGTCATCCAGCAGAACTGGTTCTCGCATTTACACCAGCTAGGAGAACATAGGAGGCAGTTAGACCTCTTCTTTTGCAGTTTGGTGTTAGGGAAGATCTTGAGTCAAAAGCCATCAGTTTTTTCTGACTAAGTTATTAATTCTTGTCATATGTCTTATTACAGTAGGAGTTAAAATACTACATAGTAGTAGCAGTTAAAACCTCTGAGTAGTTTTCTTTATAATACAATAAGGGATGCAAAATTTTCTTTATTTATATATATTCTATTTTTCACTGAGAAAGCATGTTCTGTGTGTTCTCACTATCAGGATATGCTGAGTCTGTACTGTGTGGAGTTCTGTGTATGTTGGCACTGAACATACACATAAATGCATAAATCTTCACAATATGCATACTTGGGTTTTTCTTGACCTTGCATTTCTGTGTACCATTGGTAAAGCAGAAGAGCAAATTATAAAATTGCACAGCTTCACTGTAGTAAGAGAAAGGAAGAAATCAAATACTCACAGTATAGTATTTCCTTTTATTCACTAGTTCCCCACTTCTCTCCCCCTTGAACCTCCCCTACTCCATGTGTGAGTTCTGCTCTGTGACATGGAGGAACAAGGGATGCGTTCCCACAGCTGGCTTGCTTTTCCTATAATCACATTCATAGTTAGGGACACCCCAGCCTGAAATGCATGATTTAAGGGATATTAACTTCTGCTTACCACAGGGAGGGAGAAAAGCTTAATTGGTGTGGAGGATCCAATAGCCGTATGAACACTTCCTGTCTTGTAAGATGTGAGAGGCTAGTGAAATTGTTAACAGTGTGTCAAATTGTTGGCTTATCGTTTCCTGTGTGTTCTTATTTATGATTCCTATGACTCTCATGTACGTATTTCCTCACTTTCCATCAATGCAAATTTTTAATACAAAACAGATAAATTGTGGGAAATTTTGTGACATCATCAATTTTAAGAAAGTAGAAAGCAACATTGTTGTATGCAGCCAGTCGCCTGAGATCAGTCCTATTCAGTATGTAGCAGAGGATAAGCAGAACATTATACATTTGCTCTGGATTGTGGAAGGACAGGTTTCTGTTCTCTGCGGAGTCTGGAATTCATAGAGGTGATCCTATGCTTTCAGTTAGCCAGGATAGGTCTTTTAAGGCAGATTTTACAACCTACTAACCAGACAGTGCAGAAGGAGTTCAGCCTCCTTCTGTCTGGAACACAAGATCTTAGAAGCCTTTCTGCTGTCTGGACAGAATCAAGTATTTAAGGCACCTCCATAGCCTGTCGAGGTCAGAAGATCAGAGTGCTGAGCAGGCCCTGTATTTTCATTTGAGTATTGGTCTATATGTGTCTGATACAAAATTAGAAAACACCTGAAACTGTCTGTTATTTTTCCAAGCATGGTCATACCTGCTACTTGGAAACCACACCTTCAATTCCTGTTTTTCCTGATATTTAGAGACTCACTTTCTAGAAACTAGTACCAAATTAGCGTAATGTATTTATCAGTGAGTGCTTGAGAAGAAAGAGAACTCTTATCATAGTAACTGGAGATTTTTTTTTTTTTTAAACATATTAAGCATAGACTGACCTCCATTTCTTTTTCCTTGGAGTACCACATATTCTGGGAATCTGGAATTAGAAGAAACTGAAGAGTGGGAAGAAAGAGTTCTGCTTTATGTCATTAGTGATGAGTAGAAAGAGGAATAAGAGATATATATATACATGCTTTAGTGGTGTTAGTAAGGCAAAAACCTTCTCATCACGTATCTATGTGATACATGGGGTAACTGCAAAAAAAAACGTGCATATGGTCGTGATAACACTATGGAAAATAATGGTCACTGTATTGGCAGTTTTGTAGTATTCTGTGCGGTAACAGAGGCTACGTTGTTAACTGGGATTAAAGAGAAATTTTTAATGCCTATAAAAATCCAGCACTAATTTTAATATTTTTAAGTTTGTTTCTTCAGAATTGCATATTCTTTTGTGATCAGTGTCATCCTGGAAAGTCTCTTGAAAAATGTAGTTTATCCTGAAAAATTTAATTCTTTTATCTTATAGGTTGCCAAGACTTTAATCTCTGGGGTGACTTTAAGCTCTACAGTCAATATTCCTTAGTAACTTTTTTTCCTAGTTCAATGATTGTAATTTGTTAGCAAATCTCTTTTTATGTGTGCTTATTGTTCTCTCGTAGGATTTCCTGTGGTATGTTGAAAAGGATGCACTAGTGATCGGATTCCTGAGGCGGAGAAGGAGAATAAAAGCCCAGGTTAAAGAATTCTCTACAGAATTGGGTTTTTTAAACATTATGATTGAAAAATTGTAAAACATCTCAGAACGCTTGGTCAAACCCATTAAAGAGCTTTCCAGGAGCTCTTAGTATCTGGGAAGGAGGGAAATATAATGCTTTCTATGGAGGGACGTTCTTTTAGATCTCATCTCTGTTCTTCCACAGGGTACAGATTATTCCTTATAACTCAAAAAAATTCTCCTTGTCTGCCTCATCACCATTTTCCTTAGTAGTGTCTGGCAGCTGCTGCAAGTTGGGTTACCTTTAGATGTGGTTGAAATCTCTCAAGAGTCCAAATCTGGGCTTATTTCCAGCCTTCCTTCCCACCCCATACACACTTACCTAGTGGTGCCTCCTTGACTGCTGCCAGAATGGAGGAGAAGAATTAAGCAGAGATGCAGTGGGGACAGAGGTGCTAACAAGTTTAGAAGAAGGATTAATAGTCACTGTGGTTTTCCCCTATGCCTGCCTGGCTGAGATGTTACCTCCCCACATACTCCACCCTGTCTGTAAGTGGCATTGTCTCTCTCTCTCCGGATTTTTAGTTTAGACAAAATAGGTGCCATATGATATTGCCTTTTGCAGCTACTACTTTGTATATCCACATAGCTAGTGTTGGTTTAGTTTTATATACTCATATTCTACCATATCTATGACACTGTAATTGAGTTCCTTGAGTAACTGGTTTTTATTATCTTATTCCAATAATATTACTATGAGGCTAATTCTTGGCCTAATTATTTCTCTTTCATCCTTGTTCTTAAAGGGCCATTTGAGGGAAGGAATTTTCTTCAAAGTAATGAGAATTGGCAAAGCAAATCCTAATTGTTTCTGTTTGTAGCTTACTTATAAAGTGAAGGATGCCATAAGCTTCAGAAGAATATTTCCACCACAACACATTGGTTGGGTATGAGTTCTTTAACAAGATGAATTCATCTGAAACTGAAGATCTGGGCAAATCTGTCTGTATTTGATTAGTCAGACATCACAACAGGAATGTTCTCATGGTAGTTGGAAATACGATTAATCTGTCTTGTTTCGCTGTTATAAAAACTACTGCTATTCTTAAAGTAATAGTGAGTTATTTGCACTGATAGAGCTTTTTGTATATAATCTGTTCATGGCATTAACATTAAAAAAAAAACTGTTAAGTGTTTTGAACTAATGCATATTTGCCCAAATTTAGCTGTGAAATACATGCAGCATGTGAGATGGCATGTTGCAGTCCCAGAGACACTAAATGATCTCTCTGAAAAATCTATAATTGCTGTTTGCTGCTTTGTTTAATAAACAGTACTGTATATAATGGTATGTATACATGAATATTTCTTCATATGTATGCAATACATAAATTTCTTCTGTTTTTTTTTTTTAGCATAAGCTTAGATCCGAGATGTGTTACTTCCACACCTTAGCGATGTCTTTCTCTGTAAATCTGTTGTGTTATGTAGTTGGATGCAGTGGGGCAAATCTAGAACCTTCTTTCTGTGGTCAATCATTTAGAACTCATTATAAACTTTGGTCTATGTCTTCTTTTTCAGTTTGTTCTATGATATGTTTGGGAGGACCTTACAGAAAAAGAATACTTATGGATTAAATTCTTATCAGCAGTTTAGTGCTGAGATTAATTTTGAAATTTTCTGTATGGTTAATTAAATGTTATAGATTGTCTCTGACAATTTATTGTGTAAAAAAATGCATATTTTAAATTTAGCTTTCAGAAAAGCTAAAAAATATTTAACGTTTGACACATTTTATTTGCTAAAAAGAATTTGAAAATTCAAATTGTGCAGTTTTGCTTCTGCCTTCTGTCTTGTCTTTCCTTTTCTCCAAGGTGGATGTATACCTTGTGTTTTAATTTCAGGTAATTGGAAACATTGATAAAATCTATACATGGGAAATGGTAGTAATAAGAACTACTTCTAAAAATAGTAGTAAAATTAATTTTATATGAATGTTACGTTTTAAATTAGCTGAAACTTGATGGTGTTTTTGAATGTGTACTTCTCTGGGCTTACATCAAAATGTTTCAGTACCAAATGAACTTTTATTACCCAATAATATAGAAGATTATAAAGATTTTTAAAGTCTTATTTTGTAAATTTTATTTTTTTAAGACATAAGAAAAGAAGCTCCAGTAGACTTGGTGAATCAGTTGTTTAACATATAAAAAGAGGAATCCAGTTATATATGGTTAATATAAAACCACCTACCTTTCTGTGACCTACAGGCAAGGCATTTGGTACCTTTTTTATTTGAATCAAAGCTAAAACAGCACAGATTTTTATTCTTTTTTCCTCCTCTTCTCTCGTCAGAAGATTTAGGCCAAATGATTTGAAAGTTCTTTCATGTTCCTCTGAGTAACTATTGGTTGCTTTAACCATGTCCTTATATATCTCCCCATTGTTTTGAATGTTTTCCTGAGATCTCTAAACTTATGATCATAATCTCCCTATGCCCTGATAGTTTCCTGTGAAATGGAATGAATGAATTCATGTGCCAGATTAATTATAGTCAGTTTGGTACATCCTTTCACTCTCTCATCCCCTCACTTGGGAAACGTAGTGGAAAATGCTTTCTGAAATGCTAAATCCTTCTTTCTCAGGTTCATTTGAATTCAACTGGAGCTCCTGGAATCTAAGCAACTGTTGAAAATTAAGCAATTAGCCTGCATGCTTAAGAAAACAACATCCACCATTATGGCTATGTATTATTCTGATATTATTGGTCTGAACTGTTTAATTAATGTTTGTGAATTTATTAACAGAAAAAAACATTTTCAAATTGTGCCAAAATTTGTTGAACTTTTCGTCTGAGAAATTCTGATACGACAGTGAGATTTAAAAGGAACAGATTGTGTTTTATATAGCAGAATGACCATGATCCATGTTAGCGTGGAAGATTAATGTCCTCTGCTTTCTTTTTTTTGTCTTTTGGTTTCTAAAACATTGTGTGGCTCCTTTGAAAAGTAACTGGGTTTGGGGAGAAATGCTAGTGATTAGAAGATGCTTACTGAAGCAGCTTCATATTTTAGAAGGGTAAAACTCCATAAGGAAAGAAAAAAAACTATATAATTACAGAATAGAGAAATGCTCATAATATTGTGGGTTGTTCTCTCTTCTGTGAAAGTTATTTTAAGTTAAGCTGAGCAAATGTTTTGCATCTTTAAGTGTTCTGTTCTAAATGAACCATACTCAATACTAAAACGATCTACTTGGTGATAATACTCTAACACCTATAAGTCTTCTACAGTTGTCCTCACAGGATTTCTTTTAAGAAATTATTCCATTTTTCTGCAGTTATGTAATAGCTTATGTATATTGTAGTGAGAGAGAGATGATAGAGAAAGCACTGGAAGCAATTTGAAGTGAACCTTTTTTTGGAAGCTCACCCCTTTTTCATTGAAAAGCTAGATGGATAATCTAAACTAGTCCTAGATCTGCTGTAGTCTAGCTCAGTTCTGTTGTTTACTGTATATACGTTTACAAAAACAAATTTCCAGAAATGACTGCATTACTTTAGAGATCAGTTCTAATATGATAATCTGCACCAAGTAAGTTAGGTCCTCTTCACAGAATCACAGAATGTTAGGGATTGGAAGGGACCTCAAAGGATCATCTAGTCCAATCCCCCTGCCTGAGCAGGACCACCTAGATCAGATCACACAAGAACGCGTCCAGGCGGGTTTTGAACATCTCCAGAGAAGGAGACTCCACAACCTCTCTGGGCAGCCTGTTCCAGTGTTCTGTTACCCTTACTGGGAAGAAGTTCTTCCTCATGTTTAAGCGGAACCTCCTATGTTCCAGCTTATATCCATTTCCCCTTGTCCTATCATTGGATGCCAGTGAGAAGAGCCTGTCTCCATCCTCATGACAGTCACCCTTTACATATTTATAAACGTTAATGAGGTCCCCCCTGAGTGTCCTCTTCTCCAAGCTAAAGAGACCCAGTTCCCTCAGCCTTTCTTCAGAAGGGAGATGCTCCACTCCCTGAATCATCTTTGTGGCTCTTGAAAATGTTTTTCAGCTATGGAGTGTTAGAATCACAGATTTTGTGTGTTTTTTCATATAGGCAAGAACCGAATCATAGGGCTCTATGTATAAATCTCCTTTAGACAGGAATGTTCTTGCACATTCTCTTGATACAGCATTTGGTTTTACATCTGCATTTTGGGCTATTATAAACATTTCTGATGTGTATTAAAGTCACTTACCAGCTCTTAACTAACTTTCAGTATCATTAGAAAGCTTTTGGATATGCAACATCAGAACTCTGGCTGCATGAATGTTGCTGCTTCCCTGGGGCAATGCAGTTCACAGAGCATGCGAGAAGAGAGGATCAAGCCCTTCCAGCTGAAGAAGTCTGACTACAGAACAACCAACCACTTTCTTTTTTCATTTGCAGAGCACTTTCATCAGTGGCATTCAGGGTGTCAAATATAATAAATGGACATGGCAGCCAAGTTATGTATTACTTTGGTATCTGTTGTCTTTCCTGACCAGAAAATATAAGGCAGTTTGGAACTGGTCAAAACCAGGACAACTTACTTTGGAGGACACTGGAGTAAATGATAATCTGACTGTCTTTAGAAAAGACTTAAAAGTTTGAACGTCTTTGGGAAAAAGAGTCTTCAGGAAGAAAGCAACACATTATTTTAAACCTTATTTATCAATCCATGTCTCTACCCAGCCCTGATTCTGAGCCTATAAATGGCAAAAAATGTAGCATTAGGGATTAAGTTATTGCTGGTTGCTTGGTGGAGCAATATCACTCAGGCAGCAGTTTAAAAATCTAAGAGAGCTGTAAACTCAACGAATATTTTCAGCAGTATATGCATAAAATCCACAGACAAAGTAAATATAAAAGAGCTTTATGTAGTACAGAGATATTTTATATGTTGCTCCATAAACCTTAACTTAAACAGGACTGTAATTTGTTTTTCTGTTTTCCTTTTTCATTTGGTTATTCCTCTTTGTATGTAATTTAGTGAAATAGCTAACACGCATTTAATTTGTGAACAATCTAACAACACAATTTCACATTGTTAAGGTTAGTTGATTTAGTGATTAATGTATTTGTTGTGCTTGCAGATAAAAAATACATTTATATAGTGTAAACTAGTGACTGTTTTACTTGGATGCTGATACAAATCCTTTTGCCATTGTGGTTTCATAGTCTATAAACTATGAATTAAATGTCAGTGACTTTACTATTGAGGAAAAATATGAAGTTTGTAGCATGAGTGAAATGGTGTATGATTTTCTAAACTAGAAGAGAGTGGCTGAAACTATATGATGAGACAAAGATAGTTAGTCCATGTCCAAGTTGATTATTTGCATTTTATGCCCAGCTTGAGCCTTGTGGAGGCAATTTTATTTCAGTGTCTGCTCTTTCTGTGTTCAATAGGTAAGAGTTTTATTGGTTTCTCTGAACTTCTTTCTCAAATGAGGTGTTCTGGATTAGAAGCTCAGCACAGACACCCTCTTGCCAAGTTTGCATTCCTAATAATAATGACTTGCACAAGATCAGTGAAATTTTGCAATCTGTGTTGTTGGTCTCTTGTAAGGACAGTGATACACATTTAAAACATTTCCCTGGGGCAGTTAGGTCTTGGCATTAATGGAAAACACCTTATTTCATGTGAACATAAAATTTCTACATCTCATAAATATATTTAAAAAAAAATAGACGGCATGGGGAGAGAAATCAATGCTGCAAAGTGTTGAAATGATATTAAAGTCCTTGTAAAAATTATTTATACTGTGACTCAGATTCCAGAGTCAGTGAGGCACCTTGAAAATTTAGTTTCAATATTCCTTTTCTGGCATAGTTTCAAGCTGATTTCTTGCTAGTCTTTTCCTTCTTAATGCTGCATTCACTGTGCTGAACTAAAGGAGTTGCACTAGAGTTTTCTATGGAGAAATGGAGTATTCCTGAAGCATGAGGAAATTTCTCCAAGTCGATTTTTGTGGTATAATGTGGCTTTATCCCTTAATTATTTAGTGGTGAAAAGTTGCTGTCCCATTTGATCTAGAAACAAAGACAGCAACACTATGTTTTACATATTAATGGTTGATAAGCTGTTTTAAAATCACATGTAACTGAGTAGCATCATTGATAAGTATGTAGTTATGTCACGGTTACTGAGATAAAACTGAAATTGTTTAAAGTTCTCTCAGTATGTTTTGCGATGCCTTTATCTTTAGTGGTTCTATATTAGCAGGATAAAATGGGACCGCAATGCTTTACATTGCTGTGACCTCATTGCAGTGTACACCTTCCTCGAGGGGAGCAGTGAAGGAGGAGATGCTCATCTCCTCTTTTCTTGTGACCAGTATACAGGACATGAGGAAATAGAATGAAGCTGTGTCAGGGGAAGTTCAGATTGGGCATTAGGAAAACTTTCTTCACTGAGAAGGTGGTTGGTCATTGGAACAGGCTCCCCAGGGAAATGACCACAGCACAAAGCCTGTCCACAGTTCAAGGAGCATCTGGACAATGTTCTTAGTCGTATGGTTTAGCTTTAGGTAGCCCTTCAAGGAGCAGGGAGTTGGACTCAATGATTCTTATGAGTCCTTTCCAACTTGAGATATTCTATGATTCATTTTATTGCTTAAAACAGACAATGCAGTCTTCAGGAGAAATCATCAATGAAGTTTCATTAATCAGCTCTTACCTTACTGGAAAAAGCAAAACCAAATTAAACTAAGTGACAAATGTTTCAAACAACAACTTTTTTTCCCCTGTAAGTAATGGTGCATGTCTCAGCACTCTCATTTGACTTAAGACAGGGAGATTAGTTTCTCTGACAACTACCAGCAAAATGTGTTGCCACCTAGGAAATGACCGAAGGCCTTCAATTCCCTGAGTTGAACATCCAGAAATCTCCTGCTTGTTGTCTACCTGATTATGAGAAAAGCTGAAACTTGCTAGGTACATCCCTGTGAGTTCCATAAGTGCCTTTGGTTGCAGTTTTGTATGTGCTGCTAGGCCATATTTTAATCAAGAAACTAGAGAGCATGGAACTTAGTTTTGGGGTCCTGATACAAGTGCTCTGAATTTACTCCGGCCTGTCTTACACTGTAGTCTGGGCTATTATAGCAATACTGAGAGTCTGCAAAGTAGTACTTAATTCAATAATCAGTCACTTTCAAGAATAGGTATGCCAGACTATATCTTCAGAAGTCAGTATTTTCAAAGACAGTCTAAAGTTTTTGGTAACAGAATATTATTTGATGGATTAGTATAAAAGTTTTTGCAAAACGAAGAATTCAAAATACTTTTTTTTTTTCCCCCCCCTCCCACTCTAGACAATTGATTTAGAGGGTTTCAAGCTGTTCATGAAGACTTTTCTGGAGGCAGAGTTACCAGATGATTTCATTGAGCATCTTTTTACATCATTTAGCAACAAAATCTCTCACTGCAGCCCGTTAATAAAAAACAAACCCCAGCATCTTTCTGGAGGTAAGTAATAAAATCACAGTAATATAAGAGCTGGAGGTTCCCTCCCTCTGCTATTTTACTTCTAATGGCTATAAATATATGGAATTCTAAACTATATACCTTTTTTTTTTTCTGATATTTGTCAAATTGGAGGAACTAACTCAATCATGAACAAAGAAATACTGTGAAAAGAAATTGAAATTAAATGGTTTGGTCTTTTTAATTCACAATAATGATGCAGCTGAGACACCAAGTGGACAGTCTTTGTCACGTTAATCCTGATCAGATTGCTATGGTTACGTGATCTTTCTGCCTACTCTACTGTATAAACACTTTGAAACCTTCAGAGCTTCATGCAGGAGGCTTCTGCTGTTGCTCTACAGTTTCTGTGTCCAGTTACTACTGCTTCTCTTAATTGTCTAGATGTGATACTGCTATTAGTAATCCTACATACTTATCAACTGCTGATACTTTAAATGTCCTGTAAGTGTTAGCAGTATTTATTTTCCCAATGTAAGGATCTTCTTTAATGCAGTTTGAAATTTTCATGCTAAACGGACATTTTTATTAAAGTGATTTTAAGTTCAGAGGACATGAGACGTTAAAGTACTTCTATGCAAAATAGAGTTAAAAACTGACAACTTAATGAAATTTTTTATAAAACTTTTAAAGAAAATTTGCAGAAGAAATCTAAGGTTACCATCCTAACTTGAAACATTTGGTTTAGCACTTTAGCAATTTGGGAACTCTATCCAGTAGCTAGAAGCAGAAGCTAGACTAATTTAATGAAATAAATTGCATGTTTTGAACAGTTGGGATAATCAAGCTCTGAGAGCAAGTAACCAAATGGTTTGATGAGTGCTTAATTGCTTGAACTCTTTATATGAACATTTGCAACTGTGTCTTCCATTTGCAACTCATCCAGAAGTTGTAAATTTGGTACAAGTGCTACTAGCTGAAATGTTGGCTTTTCTTGCAGATCTCAAGTACTAGATTTCCATAGGTGCCTCAGTGTACAATACTAATTATAGGATTCAGATATCACCCATTGAGTCTGACCTGCTTTTTCTTTTAGTCCATGCCATTCTCAAGTACGTTAAATAGATGGATTTTGGTTATTTTTCTTTATTTAAGTTTGCAGTACCTGTTATTTCCACTTCTTATGTTTCCTGGCAAAAAGCACTAAACAAACAAACAAAACCCTATTACAATATTATCTTCTATTATATTATAATGATATATATAATGATCATTAACTGTAATTAGACTTAACAAAAAACCACTTTTTTCTACTAGCAATACTTGCTTACCACATCAAGGGTATGATTCTTCATATAAGTTCTTTTTTCATTTGAATTGAATTCTTCAGATATCTTTTTTTTTATTCTTTCTAATCAGATCTACGATGGACACGTTTCATTCCACAGATATCTGAAGCGTAGACAGTATATTTCCATCTTCTTGGGCTTTTGTTGTTAGACTGGTTCCATGTACAGAGCAGTAGGCTTAGTAGACTATGGTGTAATCAGTTGCGTGGAGTATTCAAAACCTTTGGTTGCTAATTACAGCTCTGATAATGAGTTACTCATTGGTTTGGGTGAGTCATTTAGATGCCCTTAAAGATGCTTTGCAATAGAATCTTTAAGGGCATGTCTAAATATATTCTTTACTGTATGCTGCAGGGTATATTTTGGTTGTAATAAATTTTCAGCTTTGCACTTTTTTCAACTATGAATATAGATTCTGTTGGCTATAAAGTCTCAGCAGCACAATTTCATTTCCACTTTCATTACTTTTACTTTTTCATTGAAGTTTTCATCACGTTTTCATCAATGAGTAGCAGCAGCATAAACATGTACTGTACCAGCCACCAAAAATAGTAATCTTTTACACTTAACACTTTTTGCCTGATAACTCCAATAGCAGCTGTAATTTAGTGGTGCATATTTCTTTAATATGCTGTGGTTTTACATATATTGTCTGACTACTGTTTTTTCAAAAAAATCATATTTTATCATTCTGGTGTTATATTTCTATGGTTTTGACACTTCATATCTAGAAATGATAACAGCTGGTTTTAGATCATTGCCAGATTTACAGCTAAATTCTGCCTAGTATAGGCCATACTCAGCTTTCTTCATTTTCACTATAATTCTCTCTGATAGATTTTATTCTTATGTGTGGCAAAAAAAAAAAGTAGTAATAGTAATATTATTCATCATTAATCATGGTTGTTATTATTGTGGTTTAAACTGTATGCTGTTTCTTACTCTGAATTACCTCCTAAAATTTTTTCTCCTTCATTCACTTATTCTAGTTTGGAATTAGTTTTTATCTTTTTCTGTTAGTAAAGACTTTAGAAATAAGATTATGTGAGACCAGACTAGTAGTCTTCTGTATGTATTTAGTGTAATGCTAGAAGGACTGTTTGATAAATTGTTATATCCAAGCATATTCAGAGAGACAATTCAGTTCATCTCATGCAAGAGTTATTTGTGCTTGCAAATATACTGTTCATATTGTGATTCAATTGCATGAGATTTAAACTAGATATTAAATCTTCATAATTTGTAGCATTTAAGAGGCAAAAGTGTGCATTAATACATTTTGATGTGCAAATGAAAATTACAGAAACCTTTGGTTTAGGCTATACAGTAATTTTTAAATGTTACCAATAGCAAAAAATCCTGCCCATACTGGGAAATAAATTTGTCAGAAACATTTGACATTCTTCTGGAAAATGGAGAGGTACATGAGAGCTAGAGAAGATCACAAGGAAAGTAGCAGGGTTCATAAATCACTCTGGTATGTGTCTGTTTCTTACTTAATGCCTCTTGATCCACTCATGTCTGTTTATAAATTGTATTTTCAGTTAAGATGTCTGAAGAGAGATGGAAACAGATGCCAGGTAAGCAGCAGCACTGAAAGTCATCTGTAAGTCCGCACATTGCAGCCACCCCTCTCCCACCTCTGCTTGAGGAATAATACTTTAACCTGTACCTTGCAGCTGGTGATAAGCTAAAAGATACCTTAAGATTTGTATGTCTTTTCATTTATGTTTCAAGACTATACATTTTTGAGATGAGTTAGTGGAAGGTTTATAATACTTTTTATTCTCTAAGATTCTTGTAAGACTGGAATGTGAACTATTTGCATAAATTGTGTGATTAAAGCTAGCATCTTAATTCATTAACATTTTATAATGTCTTTGTTTTAAGGGCACTTAACTGACACACAAACTCATTTAGTAGAACATCGCCCTGTTAAATCTTTTTATTCATTTAAATATTCACTTTCAGTGTTTATTGTCTGCCTGAAACCATGAACATGAACTTAATTCAAAGCTACATTTTCTGCATTCCAACTTGCTTTTATTTACTGAATTATTTTTTTTAACGTGTACCTCAATAGACCTGTGAAAACATCTTCAGATTGTAATAAAAGTTTTTCAAGATAAAAATAGGGGGGAAAAGTCCCCACCAGAATTCTGTTTCCATTTGCTACAGTAATTAAGTTGTCCAAGAAAAAGGGATGAGGAAATTATGTATGCAGGTTATGTTTGCAATGACGAATCTGTTCTGAATTAATTATAGAAAATATTTAAGAACAGTAAATCCTTTTGAAAGTTTCATCTTTAGCATCACTAAAGTCAGTGAGAAATGAAACAAACTTGTAAAGAAAGTTTTATTACTGCTTTCTCTGTGTTCTCCTGTCCTTCCCCCTTTTTTTCTCTATATTTGTTGGTCCTGCAGATTCCAGTAATATCATCAGGACTAGTCATAGTAGTATTCTCTTGAAACAAAAAGGTTGGCAATGTTGAAACTTGTATTCCAAGTAATACACTGGAACTGCTCTTAATACAAAGTTTGAGCAATTATTATGACTATTATTTAAATTCTGTGTTTATTTTCCTAGTATTCTGTGGCCAAGACTTCCGTGTTCTAAGTATGTGTTGCTCTGATACACATCTGGCTGTGGTTTTGGAAGGACTACACACTTAGGTATTATCAGAGTTTTCTTTGACTCTAAAACATCTTCAATTAGTGTAGTCATTCAGTTTCGTTGTAGTCAAATGTCTTCAGATCAACACAAATGAAAAAAGAGTTATGCCATTCCCATAATTGATTTTTTTTCAATAATTTGCTTTATCCATATAATATTTTAAAACCTCACTATCATTTTAGTTCTTCCTTTGCTGGATAAACTATGAACATGAATTGTTTAAAACTTCACATTTATATTTAAATTAAGAAGTCATCTGAGATTCACATAAAATGAAGATGCACATATGGAAGAGTTATGTTTTCATTTTCTGCTTATACAATATGTTAAGAGTAACAAAGGCTATGTGTTATTTCCAGGTCTGAGACTTAACAAAGGCACCTCTACAGCCCGACCTCCTACTCCTGCTAACTTAGATTTACCAGACATGATCCAGCTGAAAGATATTGTTTGCTATTTGTCACTGCTAGAAAGAGGAAGACCTGAAGACAAGTTAGAGTGTATGTCCTTTTTTTTTTAAAAAAATAGTTAATTTGATATATTTATTTCAATAAGTAATCAAAAATTCTGTTTCTAAATGTTTAGAGTTAAAAACTCAGTTTTGAGTAGAACCATTTATAAAAATATGGTTCGAGATGACCATTATTTCAGAGATGATTTTGTGTTCTTGCTAATAGTATTAATTTGATGAAATTTTAACTAAATACTTTCTATCTAGCACATGCTAAGATGGAGGGTAAGGATCAAACATTCTGCAGTTAAAATAATCCTTTCTGTACTATCATCTCTAGATTAGTATCAGATCTAAGAATAGCAAATGAAATATACTGATGATACTTAGAGGTATACAGAAGTGGTGAATAATGTGTAGAAAACAATCTAATTCAAATGAAGAATAGTTGTTAATATAGGCTGTGGGCTCTGCAGTATTAGTGAATACAGAAGAGCCAAGAATGATCTAAATCTGCAGCGCTGTTTGAATGAGTGTTTGACAATGGAAGTTAGAAATTACTTGATTTTTTTACTTAGGGGCTTTATTCATTAAAGCCCAACACCCTTACCTGTTCAAAAACTGAGAGTTTGATCTGTGAATCGGAGAAATAAAAGAGAAAGACATGAGGAGAAATAAAGAAACTGTGTGTTTCCCCATTATGCAATTTTAGAAGCCAGTTTTCCAGATAGATACATTCAGTCTAATGATATAGTCCTTACTGAGACCAAATATACTTTGGTATACATAGCTTGTCTGTCTATAAAAGAACTGTGGGATCAGTCTCTAATATTATATGGAAAGTAAATACTCAGTATGATAGGAAGTGCAAAGTGTAGGCTGCTTTCGCCAGAACGAGGATTTCATTACAAAGTTACATGACCACGTGGTGTTGAAGTATCTTGATGTTTCATTACTTGTAGTTAGCTTACAATGACAGCTTTGTACTGTAAGATCACTGATACCTTTGCCTCAGCAAAGATTATAAGGAGCTGTCCCTGAATTTGTTAATACCAGTTTGGTATCATGTGATTAGAACGTGAGGATATATATGTGAATGTGTGTTCAGAACAAAAGCAGAGGACAACTAAGATCCTAGGGTTGAATTCAACTTACAATATAAAATCTGTTTCATGGCAGCAAGTTATGCAAGCCTGAAGAGCTCTAGGTACAAATCATACCATAAAACAGAGGTCAATTGCCTCCCCTGGTGTCAGGAATTAGTACAATGAATGGGGGAAGAGAGAGGAGCAGATGATGATTTTAGTGTAGGAGATGTTCCATGAACTGCAGCAGGAACTGCATAGTCAAAAGACCTATGATCCATATGATTTAGGAGTGAGAGAGCCTGATCTAATAAATATATGGTACTTTTTTGTGTGTATTCAAGAACATTTGCCTTTACTACATATAATTAAGAATGTCATTATTATATAGGTGTATTTTCTACTTTATCATACAGAGTTGAGATATACCAGTACTGTCACTTTTAGTGTCTAAATTTTGGCTTGTACTGTATCATTATTGTGCAGTATTCCCTGTTGATTTTAGTTGAATTGTCCTTATAAATTAATGGTATAATTTAACTCTTCATCTGAAATAATTTCATAGCAATAGGTCCTGTGACTGTAAGGTAAATTATAAATCAGTAGCAGTGAATTGAAAAAAGAAAGGATGACTTTTTCCAGAGTTGCCAACATTAATACTAATCTCAAATCATGATTTTTTTTCTGTTGACAAAAAATGGAAATACTTTGAATCATGGAAGTACTCTGAATCATGGCTGAGAGTTTGGAAGCTTGATTTGTGATAAGCAGAACATTCAAGCGGTGCTTTCAAATAAAATCTGATATAAGCTGGAGGATTTTTTAAGATAAAATACTAAGATAAAAAGAGGAAATAGTGTTTACATTTTGGATCTATATGATCTATGGGTTTTCATAAATCTACAAATATTCCAGTAAATAAATGGATTCTCTAACCTATTAACAGTATATTTCTAGAGGTTTTAACCAAACCACCTGCTCAGCATATCTATTATTCATAAAGCCTGAATATAAAGAATATCTCAAACTTTCCTAGCAGAGATACATCGGAAGAATTTGTATGTGTTTTTTATCAGCATAACCATGGATGCCAGACATGTCTCTCTTGTGAAATGGTTGAGAGAAATGCCAGGAGGAAGCACAAAGGACATTAGACATAAATGATGTGGAGGAAGCATACAACCTCCACAGGTTCCATAGCTTTACAAACATAATATACTTACAAGTTGTGATGGTTTGATGTGGGGGGGTTCTGGTGGCAAGAGAGGAGATTTGCTCCCTGTGACCTCCCTGGTTTTGGAACCGGGTCAGACCTGGTTCTGGCCACCAGATTGGACTCCCATCCTCCTTGGGGTTGAGCCAATCGGCGCCTCTGCGAATTGCCCTATTTAAGTTGGGACAAAGGAACCAGAAAAGGTGCTTTTTCCAGGAGTGAGGAGAGAGGGAGGAGAGTGCGGCCCCCGCTCCCTGGCTCCCACGCCGGGCCAGTGCCATCTGCTGAGGATGGCGGCGGCAGAGCTGCCGGGGGAATTCAGGGAGCGCCCTGCTCCCAGGGTGCCCGGTGGGCCAAGTTCACCCGGAGAGGACTGAGATCTGAGAGAAACAGCCACACAGATACCGAGTCAGTGAAGGTGGAATGGGATGAGGTGTGCTGGAGCTGAGTTTCCCCTGCAATCGGTGACGAGATGGCAGGCGGCCCCCCTGCAGCCAGAACAGACTTGGTGGAGCAGAGACCCACTCGCAGCCTGTGGAGAAGCTGACGTCAGAGAAGAGATGCCTGGGCCTGGTCATGAAGCATGGGACGCACAACAAGATAGAGAGGCATCTAGAGTCCGTGGGACGACCCACACCGGAGTGAGTGGCTACAGCTCCCTAAGAATCCGAGACTGTGGTAAAGCCTGCACTGGAGCAATCCAATGGGGAAGGATTGCATCCTGTGGGTAGGACTCACGCTGGAGAAGTCTGTGGATTTTTCCTTGTGAGTAGAGGATCCACTGGAGCAAGGGAAAAGGGTGTCAGGACTCCTCCTCCTTTAAGAAAAGGAATGACAGTTACAACATGGGATGAACTGACCTGCACTCCCCCATTCCCTGTCCCCCCCGTGCTCCTGGGGGGGAGGTAGAGCCGGGAAGAAAAGGGAGGGACGGAGGGAAGGTGTTGTTTTTCAGATCTGGCCTTGTTTTCTCTTTATCCTCTCAAGTAACTGGTTTTTTTTCCCTTTGTCCTTTTAAGTAATCGTTAATGAATTGCTTTGCCTTGAGAAACCCGAGTCTGTTTTGCCTGGGACCATGGTTGGTGGGTGCTCTTTCTCTGTTCTTGTCTCGACCCTCAGTCCTTTTATTATTTTTTTTTTTTTCTCCTCTCCACTTCACTGCGGAAGGAATGAGAGAGCGGCTGTGTGGAGTTTAGTTGCCAGATCGGCCTAAACCACAGCACAAGTGCTCAAACTTCTCTCCACTATTATAAACAGAAGCTCTAAGAATTAGGAGCTGTGGGTTTTTTTGCCAGTTTCTCTTATCAAGACTCTCTTCAGGTTATTCTGTTTCTGTTCTTTCCGTACCAACAGAAGCTTCAAGAACGCCACACTGTTCTTTTGTATTTTTGCAGTAGCATGATTAGTTATAGTCTGTCTTTTTGCTATGCTATGCAGTTCTTGGACACTCAGGCTTCTGTGGAGAGTGACAAGCCTTACAGTTTCCAAAGTACAAGCACTGGTGAAAATAGAGAGTGCATTCAGCACTTGTTTGTGCATGTGGTTTTGAGAATGAAATCCCCAATTTCTTCTCAAAAGAAGGTAATTTTGAACTTTTGGAACTTCTGGGATGCCGTCTTTTGTCACATGCAAGATTAAAAGTCCAGAGGTTGCAGATGAAAGTAGAGCAGTGCAGCAGCTGATCTCATCTTGGTTATTTGATTTTAATACATTTTTAAGTATTTACAAATGGTATGCAGTCTAACAATAGAAATCAAGTGGTCAATCAGTGCTAGGAGGTAAGGGGATGGGAAAAGAAGTGTAAGAGGTTGATTTGGATTCTGTAGTTTGGATAAGAATTTTTGTTCAGTTGCTTTTAGAATTTTTTGTTGTTTTGTCTCCTAGAGTGTGTAAATCAGCAAGAATATGAATATTTAGCAGGGTATGAAGAGAAAAGAGATTGCGTGTCACACCAGTAGCATAGTATTTCAGAGTCTAGCCAAGAACACAGATTGAGCCTTTTCACTACCAATACATATGTAATGGGAGAGACTGTTTGCTACAAAGGTGAAAAAAATATAATTACGTTAATGTCTGTTTTTAAACGTCTGATTAGAACTATTGATTTATGTTAAAGGAAAAAAAAAGTTGTAAGCACTATTTCTCTGGAGTGGATAAAGATCAAGATGTTGCTAAAACTTGCTTACATGATAACTGTAGAACATTCTTTTCACCAGTGCATTACAATCATAGAGGAGGAGGAAGGAGAACCAAGTGATTTGAACTTCATCACTCAGTGATTCAGTAATTCACCCCTATGGAAACTGTCAATGTTTAATGGTACCTTTGCCAGATAATATTAGCTGTCATGCTCCAAGCAGCTTTGGTAGAAGGCATACTAGCAGAGATGGTACCAATCTGTGGTGGCTTTTAGCAGTAACTGTTGCTTTACTCTGAAACTTTTCTGCTATGTAATTCACAGGCAAAGAAGGATATTTTTATACGTTTTCTTAGCGTATAACTAATGATTAATGGACCTCTGTAGCTTGAAACAATGTAATACAGTAAATATCTTCAATCTTATGTTACAGCTCAGAGTAGTGTGATGTCGTGACAAAAATTGCTGAAGAGGTATAGTGCTTAGCTTTTTTCCAACAGTTAGGTGAACAACTTGGGAATAAGATGGGGGATATGTAAGGGAAGCAAATCAATCCATATAACAGTTAAATATATTTTGCTGTAAGTCAAAAATAATCAAATTATTTCTGAACTTTACTTTCGAATTGCGAAGAATTTCCTCTCACTTCTCATTATATTGTTTCCTGAAAACTTCAGTAGGCTTTAATTGCATAATTTATTGGACTGTAACAGCATTTGCTGTGGATCCAATGTGACGGGATTGTTCACTGTTGAATAGGTCATATGTTACGTTTCCAAAAGACATCTGATAAGACAGTTTGTAAGCAGGTTGCTTGGGTTTTGCTATCAGTCAAGGCATTACAGGCCTGGAACCACCTGTACATGGTCTTTCTTCTTACTCCTTAGAAAATAGATCTAGGTGGAAAAAAAAGAGCACTTTTGAATGGGATGGTGTTTAGATTTCAGAGCTGTGACAAACTGTCCCAGAAAGTAGGAACTAAGAGTGAGGTATTCATAGGCTTCTGGTTTTCATCTTCAGCATTTTGACAGTATTCAGACCAAAGCTTCAGACTTGTTTCTGCTCTGCAATCTGATGCAGTATATGATCAGCTGAGTAAGCTGCTTTCAAATATCTTGGTAATGGTGGACATACCTGCTCTTGTCACTGGAATCAAGTAATGACACAAACTTGAAAGTATATATTCTTTCTGGATATTGTCAAAATGCAGCTATTGTTGCCTGGGTAGCTCCCTGAAGTGTTGGGAATACGTTTTCAAATTGTTGAAGTAAGTCTGGTCCTGGAAGGAGGCATGCTGGCAATCCGTGACGAATGTTTGGTTTTGAATTTGGCTGATTAGATACTTCAAATAATAATGCTCTGTTTCATTTAGTTGGTCAGAAAACATTTCTAAAGTAATATTTCTATTGAATAGTGATAGCTGCAACCAAGAGAGTAGGATAGAATTGTAACTTAAGTAGGTTTATCAACACTTGCCTCGCCAATTGTGTGTTATCCCGTGTTTGGTGAGATGACAGAGAAGGACCTTTTGGTGGTACTCGCCATGAATACAGATCATCTCTAGGAGGAACTAGAATTAAGTTCACAGACCGAATTAGGTGTTGGAGTGATTATGTGGAAAAGGTGCTGGGGCACTGTCCTGCTAATATGTCTGATTGGAGACACTGTGGCAGAGTAGTTGCTGAGTGAACCACTTGCGTAGAATGAAGTGTTTGGTGGGTCTACAGTTAGAGTGATCATTGAAGGAAAAGGTTAATGTTTGTCCTTTCTTTGAAACACAGTTCTGGTTTGTTTGGGTTTTTTAGTGAAATAATGTTGTTACTATCTTTTCTAACTGAGTTTCCTTCTCTTTTTGTTTCCTTTTTAGTTATGTTTCGCTTATATGATACAGATGGAAATGGATACCTGGATAGTTCGGTAATGTTCTTTATGTATTTTAATGCATTGTAAGAGTATGTCATAATGACATACCTATGCAAAACTACATTAATGCAAATTAAGTTTATATTTATCCTGAATTAATAGAAACAGTATAAAATATAGTCAATAAAAAGTCACCCATTTTGAAAGTAACTCTTCAGTTTTCTTTTCCATTAAGCTCCTACTTCTACAACTGTATAGATCTTGAAATGCTAACACTGCTATTGTGGAGTCCTATTCTATAGTCTTCTGATTTTTAATCATATTAATGTAGGGGACACATTAATATGATTCCCAAAATTCTAGTATGCTGCTGGGTCGTGCGTATGAAAGCACCATTTGTAAAGATTTCATTACAAGGGGAAAGTGTGAGAGTCACACAGTGGATGTATGTGGAGAGATGTCACAACTTCCATATTGTTATTAAGAATGGAGGAAAAACATTGAAGACAGTTTTGAGGAGTAGCCCAACCAAATGGTTAAAGACAAATGAGAGATTTAGCAATCATTTAAAAATGTAACTATTTTCTTTCTCTTAGTTAAGCAGTATTTTCTTGGCAGCTTTTTTTTTTTTCCCTTTCTTTTTTATCTCCCTGAAGTAAGACAGCATAGAGTGTATTGGTAAAGAAGAGGACATGATTCACTGAAGTGACAAGGGAATAGGGAAGCTTAGTTATATAGAAGTATAAAGTAAATACTGTATCATAGTTCCAGGCAATACAAAATATGAATTAGGTAACTAGTGCATGAGAATTCAGAGTGGTTCTAGATAAGCATTTAGGCATGTTCACAAACCAAACTCTATATATGAATATGGAAGAGCACTAGTGATAGGTGATCGAAGGAAATTACAACACTGTAGTGGTAAGAAAATATCTCTGTATTAGTTTATACCGTCCACTTTATGCCTTATTTTTGTTAGAAAGTTGTGAATTATACAAGAATTAACAAAAATAGTTTGTCAAAGTGCTAGAATTCAAAGAACATTGTTATATCATGGGGTAGACTTCAGATCATGAAACCGATGGTCGAATGGTCAACTAGGAAGGAAGAATCTATTACTTCTTTCCACCCAGAGGTTGTCCTTTGGTTGTGGGGCTATGTTTCACCTCCCTGCATGCTTTGCAGTCCATGCCAGATGTTTTGCTAGTGAAGTGGATAGCTTTCAGTATAAAGGATATTTCATTAGGAACATTGGTGAAACAGTGTCACTGAATGCTTTGTGTTTGAATTAAAAGTTACTTGCAGTAGAACTTGTCTTTATAATATTTCATTAAGTGTTATCATTCTTTTTCGTTCGTCTGTAGGAGCTGGAAAATATCATTGCTCAAATGATGCACGTTGCAGAATACCTTGAATGGGATGTTACTGAACTGAGTCCAGTAAGTATCCATTTTATAACAAGTTTTTAATGTTACTAGAGATGGCGTTTAATCATTTTGTAATATGTCATGTCAGCATGTGATTCTATGTATTTTTAAGATAGAAATAATAATAGTCTGTGTTTCACAATGACACTGTCAATTGGAACTTTTATGAGTCTTTTTCTGATTAAATCTGATCTGTGAAAGATTCTTCCTACAGTTTGAGGCTTTTCTTCAGTGCATGTAGTAATTAACATTTATAACACAACTGATTTATCTCTGAAAATTTCTGAAAAGTAACTACCTCTTATTTGTATTGCACATAGTAAGTAGACAAGGGAATACAACTCGGTTGAGGTGCTAACAAAATTTTAATAAGAATATGATACTTCATTTTCTCAACTGTCAGTAGTCGTTTTACTACAGATGCCATATAAATAATGTTTTCCTTACTTTTTGCGTGTGGATGAGGGAATTGGAGATCTGCACAAGTTCTAACAAGAAGTTGCTGTATTAGAATATGGAATTTATGAGATTTTTCATTAAACTGTGTAGATTCTTCATGAAATGATGGAAGAAATTGACTATGATCATGATGGCACTGTTTCTCTAGAAGAGTGGATCCAAGGAGGAATGACAACAATCCCGCTCTTGGTCCTCCTTGGCTTAGAGAATGTAAGTATTAATATAAGAGTGTCAAGTTTCTGCTTGCAAGTCATCTGTGGCCCTGAGGTCACTTTCTCTGTCGCCTGAATAAAGAATGACTTTTCTTTGCTTTTCTTCACTATGGCTGAACGACATGCAAAGAACAGAAGTGTGTCTTCTAAGTCAGAGGTACATTAGAATGTTTGAAGCAACACCAAATGACCCAGCTCTGGAGTTGGAAGCTGTAAAAAGCTGATTAATTTGTCCTTTTAACAACATATTGTTAACTCCTAGCTGTAGTAGTATCTGTTAAGAATGTTGTACTGCCCCTGTATATGTTACAGCTGGCTTGAAGCAGTGTCTCGGCTTCTCAATGGTGCTGTGTAGTGTGGCCTAATCAGACTGAGTCACTGAACAATCTAGGTTGAAAGGAACTTCTGGAGATCATCTGATCCAGCCTCTTACTAAAGGCAGGACCACAGATTGAGTTATCCAGGGCCCTGTCAAGTCCAGTCCTGAATAATTCCAGCTAGGTGGATTCCACCAGTTCTGAGAACAACCTCTCCCAGTGTTAATTTTTCTCAAGGGAAAGAGTTTTTTTCTTATGTGCAGATGGAATTTCTTCTGCAGGAATTATTGCTTGTTGGCCCTTGTCCTGTCATGATACATCCCTGTGAAGGCAGTTCTTCTGTCTCTGTAACTACCTTAATAAACTATACTAAATAGCAGTATCAGAGAGAACACTCACACCAAAGGGTACAGTGTTAGGAAAGAAGAGCTTACGTTCTGTACGTTTACAGCTTCACATTAAAGTTAAGATAGATGAAATACGATCAATTTTACACCAGTTCAGCATAGCTGTGTTAACACTGGCATGTTGCCAGTGCCACCTACTGTCCCGTATTTGAGCTAATTTTGAGAACATATAATATCGGCATGTGTTTCAAATGCTTTTCTGTTATGTGAGAGAAAATATTTTTATTTAATTTTTTTCTGAAGTCTTTTTAAGATTTTGGGGTTAAATAATAAACAATATTTACTTTTCCCATATGGTGCTACAGCCTGAATTAAACCTAGATTCCTGTAGTTGCTCTATTGTATTTTATTTGCTCAAGGAATGGTCAGATTGAGACTTCACTTAAGGAACTATACAGTGAAACAGTGCATTTAGCAGAAGATCTAAAATTCTTGCAAAATCTTATTAATTCAGATATTTAGCTGGTAATTTGATTGGAGATAACTTTCAGTACATTTGGATCACTGTAAGTGATTCCCTAATTCTATATTTGTGACTGAGTAACAAAAATGTTAATTCCCTGTCATCAAACAGCAGATCTTTGTCAGGCTGAATTTCATCATTTGCCCAGAATTACTCTAAACAAAGGGCAGCAAATGCTCTCAAGCAATCAGTATAGCAGATAACTGGTAGTCATTTTCGGTACAGATTTTTCTTTTGTGACAGGTAGTGTAGATGTTCTGGGAATATTTTTCAGTGTCTGTACTTCTTTCTAAACTTAAAACTCCTTAAATTCAGTGATAGATTAATGCAGATCCTTCTGTAGAGTTTTATTTTTGTATAAAAGCAAAAGCTATTAGAAAGAAGCTATGTAAATGTATGTTATCAGACATTTTATCCTTTTGAGCATTTTTACTAGTTATTACATAATTTATCTTGCTGTGCATAGCTTTACTATGGAAAACAATAAAACTAGGTAAAGTGTGATCAAAATTCTGTAGCCCGTTATCAGTATGGGTCAGTGTTTCTGTCATCAAGAGAATTCCCAGTACTTTGTGTTGAAGAGACAAAAATATGCAGTTGTGAAAAAGTACTATGCAAATATCTTTTTGATCAATAAACATAATTTTATTATTTGAAAGTTGGAGTAAAATAGATGGGGTGAAATAGATGGAGTAAAAGCATTAAAATAGATTTCAATGCTTTTTTTAATATTTTACTTTAGTGTGAATGAAGTCTATTACCTACAGAACTGTACAAGCTGAATTGCTAGTCATTTGCTAATGATTTACTAGGAGTTTATGCCATCCTCTAAAAGGGCTCCCGTTTTTCTTTTCATGTTTAAAAGTGCTCTTGATGTCTTAAACCATTTGCATAATATGTAGAGAAAAGCCAGATTTTTAATTTTTCCATCAAACCACTGAGAAGTTACTACTTCTGTTTGTACACAGTTCTAAATGATGAAATCTAAGTGTATTTTAGGACATTAAAAAGTTAAATCAAGAAAGTTAAAAGTCTAGTGCCTGTCCATTGTTATTTTGTGTAAACTAATAGCATGATTTTGGTTTCACAGCATGTAATGTATCACTCTTGCTGTCATTCCAGTGCATCATTCCTATTAGTGGAATGTTGTTATTTATTTTTACATGCTGTTGTTAGATTTTGCAAACTCAGCATCCCAGGACTCTGCTTCTCAGCTGTCTTTCTCTCTCTCTCCTTTTAGTTGTGATAATGATAAGTAAGATAAGAGTCTTTTGGACTCAGTAATCAAATAAGAGTTCTGATATCTTCAAGTTTTCCACAGGCTGATTAGAATGTGAAAATAAAGGGTATAACCTGCTGGCTTATGCTGCTTAGACATGTCCAATGTTGAGATTACTAAATTAGTTTAAAAGGTGCTGGAGCAGTTTAGAGTCATGGAGATACACAGGTAAAGAGCATAAATAAGTCTCATTTCTCTAGGAAATCAACCTAAATATCTAGTTTATTTTATCTTTCTGGGTTCCATGCTTTCTATTTCCTCCTACAACTTGAGTTTTAGAGTTGCTGTGAAGGTAGAACTTAGAAATACAGACAATTTTATCTCTGGGAATGTTCCAGGATAGAAACAATATATTCTTATGTTGATGTTTTTCAAGGCCATTGGCATGCTAAACTAACAATTTCAGTATAAGGAATTTAAATAAGAACTTAATTGGTTCTTATTCTATAGGGGTGCTGTGATATACATGATGTTCGGAAATTTGTTTTGTAAGAAAAGACCTTGGAATTGTATATGTTTATAATCCGTTTGTACTTATATGACTACCATTTTTCACTTAGCAGTGGCTAAATGTGTTCTGTACTGCACTTGCTGAAACCTTTGTCTCTAAGACTCATAATTCTTACTCTGAAGCCAGTTTCATGGAAGTTGTTCCAAGAAATTCTCTCCTGAAAAGTGAGAATTTCATGAAGAAAAAAAAAATATAATTAGGTAGCTATAGAGGAAATTGTTATTTATGTGGTGCAATTTAAAATAATAAATGTATGAAGTAAGAGTTTTTTCCGATTGTCACACTTCAATTGTCATGGTCTTCAATTTTTACATTCCTCATCAGCTTTCCAAATTTATTTTTGCTTCTTAAGGCAATAGTTTGTTTGTTTCCCATCCAAACACAGATTGGACAGAGATGTCCCTGCATTAGTCCTTCCGCTTGGTAATTACACTTTTGAGTAGTGGCCTATTGCATGCTAGTGACTACTAGGCTATTTATTCTAGTCCTTCACAGTAGAAACCTTCAAAGTTTCTGACCTTTTTATTTCCTTCTGTGTTAATTTAAGTAGATCAACATTGTCAGTGAAGTTTGAATGTTACCTCATTGACTCTCTTAGCATTGCTTAAAATGTCCTTTGTAATCTGGGCACAAAAAGCTGCCTAATGACAGTTTACTCCTAAGGGGTTTTGTCAACCAGGAGCATTGTACTCTGCTCTTTGCTAAGAGTTCCTCACTTGTACGATATTATTCCACCCTGTTCTGATAAAAGCGCCAGATATTTTGGTCTCGATTCTCTTGTAACGGGTCATTATTACTACCTCTGACAGTGATTGTGCAAAATGTAGGTACAAACTGCAAGTTCACAAGTGCTAGTGTTTAAAAAAAAGTCTCATGTTTTAGGAGTGGAAAGTGTTTTGTTCCCTGTGGCCACTAGATGTCACGGCTGCACTGTCTCTGTTGCTGTACAGCTTGCTGAAAAGCTGCCCTAAGGTGAGAGATAAATTGAACACCACTAAGTGCGTTGTAAAGTCATCAATAATCGGAAACCAGGCCACTATGCCTTTCTTTTAAGTCACCGATTGTAATTTTCAACCCATTTCACCTTTTAAATCAAGGTAAATCTCAATGGGACAAGCACATTTGTGTTGAAGTGTGACTATGCATCAGTTAAATCAGAAGGAAATACTGTTAACAATTTTATTTTGGATCCTCAAGCAGCAAATATGCTATTATACTCAAAGAATTTAAAAGGTAACTCTTTTTTTGACCTTTTTGATTAAATATGGGATGGAATATTTGAGTGTGAAACCACACTTAGGAAATGCTGCTTCTTATCTTGTATATTACATTATTGTTGGCTTACTTTTTGAGCTCGGAGTATGTGAAAGTGGTACCGAACTGGGGACTTGCAAACATTTGCAAGCTTGGTGTGGGATATGTTGCACCATGAGGAGACCCTCTCGGGCTGAAGTCTGAAATGACTGGTTGTTTCGCAGAGTTGTATTTCTTTCAGCCAGCAAGGAATGAGGGTGATCTGGCCTTTTACTGTCCCCAGTGATGTTTCTGTAAGTCCTGTCTGAAGTCTGGCAGGTGAGTTTTCTAAAAGGCTCAAGTGCTGATGAGCCATATGCTGTTTCCATGTGTACGGAGGGCAAAGGCAAGCTCCTGCTAGAAGCAGCTGTGTCTTACCCTCTTTGCACTAGCTCCTTGCCATCTGGGAAGCAGATTCACCCTCGGTGATAACGGGAGCTATTTTACCAGTATCGTTTCGCAGCATTGCCAGCAGAGGGGGAAACGTGAATGCCTTGTGAGACTTGATAGCTGGAGCTGCTAAAAAAGTGCACATCTCTCTTCTTGACAGTGCTGGCTACTTTTATGCTGTGCTAGCTCCCACTGCTTTGCAGGACGTTAGCAAAAGCCTTTCCTTGCTACAGCCCTGCTTTTTCTTTTGCCTATAGGTTGTTAAAAGCCCAGGAGAAGTCAGGAGTAACTCTAACCTGTTCTGTGTGAGAGGTGTGAAATAAATGATTTTTTTTCATGCAGGTATACAAATTTACCATTATCTAAAATGTAATTTCTGCAACATCTCAGTCTCTCCAGATGACAAGTGACTACCAATTTAGGGACAGGGAAACTTTGTAGCTGATTATGGACCCTGTTTAAAGACATTAATTTCCCCTCCTGTTTTCCCTTTTCTGTGCTGTCATTTTCACATATGCATATTAATGCTTAAGCATTTCTGGATGATCAGGATAGTATGCTGCTGAGTGCATGGATTAAGGCTGGGGAAGTGATTTTTAAATTTTATTTTATTTTATTTTCCCCTTTCTCCAGCACACATGCAGAGACACACACAAAAAATATCTTGGAAGTTAGAAGTGAGGAGCCCTCCCGAGTAGCATGTCTCTTGAATGAGGTTATTCCCTCTCCAGTTGAACCAGAACAGACTTAGAACCTACTCCTCCCAAACCAAATTGAATAAAACAAAATATGGCATGAATTCTTTGCTGAGAACCACCAAAGGAATATCGAACTTAACTGCATTTATATGAAAAGGAGGTGCTGTGTCGTTTAATGGACATTCTTCTCACTTTCCCAGTGACTGAACAATACTCTGAGATCGCTCATAGAAATGTCTTCAAGTCATGTAAATGTTTTTTAAATAAATGAAAACAAAATAACAGTAGGCAGTGAAAGAATTAGCAGACTCACTAACATCCTTCTCTCTTGGTTGCTTGTTACTGACTCTTCTCACAGAAAACACTGAGCATGCTGGTGTTTCAGACACTGTAGCTATTTTAAGAGGGGATACTTGCTAGAATAAAAATTTATCAGTGATCTCATTACCTTTTTTAAGTCTCACAATCTTGAGTTGTGTGCTTGAAACTTGAAGATCTCTTTGGCTACTATTATTTACAAATATCTAAAAAGCTGAAGTAAGTTAATATTAAACCAGATTGGGGACATGTAGCTAAATTCTGTGACTGCATAAAATTTTCCACTAATTCTAAGGGTGACTCTTTCATGGTTGACTTGTATTTTAAGGTCAGGTCCTTTTGGCAATCAAATCCATGGTAGAAGGGTCAGGACTGTAAGTTAAGAGAACCATTGTTAACAAAATAAATGTTACTATTGTCATTATGTGCTGAAGTCTGCGTATGGCATATGGAGGCTTCATTTTCAGTGATGTATAATGAAGTGAGGAAGAGATTTTTACTGTACCTGCCCTGCTTTGAGATCTTAATGACTATTCATTTTTAAACTCTTTCTCAGGATATGGAAGCAAAATGAGTGAATGTCAGTAAATGCACTGATGTGTCAGAATTTTGGATTTTATTCATACTTAAAGACTTACATTGAGGGGGCTTTGTTTCACATTATGTGTTTTTTGTTTCCTTGGCAATGTTTTAAAAAGTTATGTGCATGCATAATCATATGCAGCACTTTATTGCTTCTTTTTGGCAATGCACAAGAGCAAAAATTTAATTTGCTATTTTCCAAAAGTGCATTGTGTTTATGTAATGGATTTGCATCAGTTGCAGTCTGTAATACAGTTAAGTGTTTTAATTGGCAGAACACCCACATCAAGACTTGTTTGTTTTTCTGTTAAGGAAAATGCCAGCTAAGTTAGTCCATATGTTCTGTTCAAATAAGAAGCGACATATTCACATGTAATGGCCATTCTTTAAAAATAAAATTAAAAAGTAACACAAAAGTAATATGGAAGAGGGGCAAGTTTATGCATAATTATGAATTTTTGTTAATTTTCAGAGATAGCATATATTTTGCTAAGGAAAGCTGGTCAGCTTGCATTCTGAGTGCTTGTGGTTTATGACTATATCTGTTGATGACCTGAGTAATGTTAAAATGAAGGTGTACGTTGTTTACTATTTTTTTCTCAGAAGGATTTACATCGTCTTTATTGTCTAGTGAATAATTGTCAACTTTCAGAAGACTTGAAACTCACATACTATATTGTAGTTCAACAATACTTTAAAAATGTGTGGAATGTGGTAGTAAGATGGAAAGAAAAATAGAAGTTACAGAGCTCCATGTAATGAAATATATCCCTCTCAGCTGCCAGTCATGAAGGAGCTTGACAGGCTTCTAGTGCTCCACAGCTGCAGAATCTATTTCTGCTTCTTCAGGGGAAACTGTAAAACTTCCACACTCTTTGCCAGCCAGAGAATCCCACATTAGGCATCTACTCTGCTCTTTCTGCAGAAAGGGGACCTTGACATTGCCCAGCTGTCAGAGATGGCATTTGAACTCTTGCTGATAGTTTCGGGGCAGCTCTGCTTAGGCTCTGATCCTCTTATCTCATTTGAGAAAAAAATATTCCAGCTCTCTTGAGTTCCTTTTGTTTCTAAGTAATTTGTAGGAATTATTCAAAGTAGTGTTCTGGCTAGGACCTGGCTTTGAACCAAACATTCTTAATTTCTTGGAGTGCTGATTTTCCTTCAGGATTATTTTTTTTTTTCCCCACAAGGATGAAGTCTTTATCATCTTTGACTTGTCCTTAACAGCTAAGTCTTAGAATAGAGCAACACTGATTTTTAAAAACTTAACTCATGCAGTATACGCTAATATAGGACAAAACTGAATTTTTATTAAAATTTATGTCCACTGACTTACTTTCACAGTACTTATCAGTGAAAACCATCACATTATTGAAGATCTAGTCAGGAATATTGTATATACATGATGACAAGTAATAGGAACAGTTTCATGTGAGAAACCAGAAACTAGATGAGAATCAGCTGTTGATGTGGCTTCTGAGAACCTGAGGTTGATGTGTCTTTCTTTAGGTATGTGGCAACTTCTTTTTAGTAATGAAATGATGAAGAAGACTATAGCATAATACACAATGAAGAAGCAAACTACTGCAGCCCATTTTCAGCTGATAGCCATTAACTATCTTTGTTCCGTTGGCTATTATATTTGGTAAAAAAAATAAATAAACCCAAATTAATTATTTTTTTTTAATCAAAACCTCTCATGATTGCAAAAATGAAAAATCTGGTGGCCACACTTGCCAAGAAACTTAGAATTTACAGAATTAATTTAGCATCTGTACCAAGCGCACATAATTTTATAACACTTCTAATAACAATGAGGTCTCAGAGTGATTCCATTAGGAAGAGGAGAATCGTGCAACTGGAAGCTTGATTTTGTAAACATAAATGATTTGATAATATTTCAATAAGTTACAGTAGGCCTCTGAGTTGTAAGTGCCAATCGGTTATCAGTCTAATCATGCAAGATTTGAATATACTGCTACAGTTAACTGAAAAATGTGGACTTAAATATAAGGAATTCAGTTTTTGGAGGAGAAATCCAGGATGTAAATCTCATCCTCAAATACTTGCTTTTTAGTAGACTGTCTGTAATAGATTAATATAAATTAAAGCTAGCAATAGATGTTATTGTGGTGTGGTTAGATTTCCCACTTCACATATATTGATACGCATCCCTGATTCTAAGGGTCATGAAGAATATCTCTGTAGTTTGAAAAAATCCTTTCTATCATTCTTTTTGGGAAGTTTTACCTTCTAACCTACAGCACATCTATTCAAATTTTAGGTAGTTTTAATACTAGTTGTAGTTCAATATCAGCCTAGATTTATTGCTAACATTGTGTTGCAGTGGTGACAGCAGCCTGGTGTTATTTCTGAGTCGTTTTTGAAACACATGGATGTCCGTGAGCTTCTGAGGAATTTTTTATTATATCATTGCCTGTGTATTTAGAATGATTGTACTGTGATCTGGTGCAGAGTATTAAACGAAGTAACAGCTTGTCTTTTACATTCTTGAGTCAATTTTCAATTTTTATTGGCACTTATATATTACATTGTTTATTTTATTAAGTGAAATCTGTTTCTTTTATGTCCTATGCAGAATGTGAAAGATGATGGGCAGCATGTATGGAGACTGAAACACTTTAACAAGCCTGCCTACTGTAATCTTTGTTTGAACATGCTGATCGGAGTAGGCAAGCAAGGTCTCTGCTGTTCTTGTGAGTATAAGCATTTCAGTGTGCATTTGCATACATGCCTATTCGTAGAAATGTTACACTTTCTGCATAGCAAAGAACTAGTAGCATCCCAGTATGAAACCATTGCCATCACAATGGTGTCTCCCCCTTTGTCTTCAATGCTTGAATACTCGTGTCTCATTTTTAATTTTTCAGGATATTAGGCTTTCAAAGCTGTTGTTTGAGGGAGTTTTCTGTATTATAAAGCTCTCCGAGTTAGTTCTCCTTGGAGCCTGCCTCTTTCTTTTTCTTTTTTTTTCTTTTCTCTTAGCAAGTATTATGCTTTAGTTTCAACCTTCTATTTTTGTTATTTCTCTTTTGTATTGTTTAATAATTACTCATATTCTTTAGTAGGTATCAACTTGACTAGCATCTAAGTCCCATATTTGTTTATTCAAATTTTGCGTAGAATTCTTTTGTTAATTGTGAATGTCAAAAATCCCAGTTTTCCAGAAATCAAGTTTCTGTGACACTTCTAAAGTTCTCTATGTTTACTTGGTTTGTAATCATGAATCTCAGTCTTGCCATTCTTTCTCATGTTGACTGATTACAGATTTTAAAGTAAAAAAAACCTACTGCATCTGGTTGACCTTCATGAGGCAATTAGATACAGTTCCTACAGTTTAATTCCTTGAGTTATATCTATGTATCTCCTAATAGTCTGTGTTTGACCAGCTCATAACCTGTATCTTGAGAAACCAAATCTTGCCGAAAGATACCTCGTCTCTGAATGTTTCAAGAGATGGATGATGCATATCTTTCTTTTGTGGTGTGTTCCAGTGATGAATCATCTTTTTTTAACAAAGACCTATTTTCTGATTTGAATATGTCTGGTAGACGGTTCCAGTGACTGGTTCATGTTATGCCCTGCTCCATTAGATTAATGAGATCTTTAGTACCTACGGTATTCTTCTTATGCTGGTATCAAGTCACCTTTCATTGTTCTTTTTGATAAATTAATCAGTTTCTTAGTGTAACTTACTTTTTCGATTTTTGGTATGAAAGATGACCCATCAGAGCTGACCAAGACTTTTCTGCCTGTACAGTTCTATTGATTTAATTTGAGATTAGTCTGAATGAATGAGGATTTTGGAATTGGCCATTTCTCTCCTTTGTGGGCCACAGATCTCTTTAAAATGTAATTCAGATGTAAATGCTCCATGTATGGATTTTCATATCGTTCACTTCATGTATAATTTCATTCACAATACTATGGAATGCAGGAGATAAATTCACTAAAATTCAAACAAATAGAAGTTACTTAACTTAAGATTAATCAATACTGATGACTAACTGAATTATATATATATAAAGTGCTGAATTGACTAATAGATCTTCAAATGTTACATTTTTTTAATGTTCTTTTATGTCAGATGGAAGTAAACTTAATCCTTGTGAGGAAATGTAAGACTCATATATGTTTGAAAGAGAAAATTCTATTGAGCAAATAATGTAGATCATCTTCTTCAGTAGTTACCAGAAATGCATAGATGAGTTATATAAAGTAAACTGCCCCCAAAAGACCAGCCTTACAAGAGCAGTAATTTTCTCTGCTACGATGTACCTCTTTAAAATTTGTTTGTTATTGTGCTTGGCATTTATTTGGTCAGAACAATGGTCCCAGAGTGTCTGAAGAACATCCACGTGCTCCTTTCGGTTACTTCATGCAGCAAGGGGCATGAGTCTATTTACAAAACTATTACACTGTTTCTTTATCTTGCTAAGCTGCTTCTCAGATATATTTTCAAAGCATTGCTATAGATTTCATTATTTGCATTTTAGATTGTGTGGGAGGAAAAAAAAAAAAAGGAAACTGCAGGGGTCCTCACCATCCCTCCATGGTCCAATCAACAATGTTACTCCCTGCAGTTTGTCTGATTAATGGCTGCGCCTCCCACTGGGTTTGTGTAATAGGTGCAAGCAAGGTGTTTAGAAGTACTTTGTGCTTAATTGCTCTCGAGGTCAAAAGCGTGAGACATATACCATGCAGGGAGAAATTCATTCTCAGTTTTTAATAGTTTACTCTATTGAATACAGGTATAAGCCATAGCATTATTTCCTCATCTAGGCACAGTTGTATAGATGAAGTCAGGAGACCTTTGCGTTGTACCCTGACATTTGTATATTTTCTGAATGTAGCTGGTGTGATCTTTACAGACCTGGTCAACAATAGTAGTTTCCTAACACTGGTGTGGAGAGATTAGGGGGGAAAAAAAAAGTCTTCTCAGGAGGTGATATTTGGGAAAGTAAGAGTTAAAGTTGGTGATTATATGGAATGCATGAAAACAATTGCTATCTGAAAATGGACTAATCAGCCATTTAAGATGTATAAATCAATAGAAGGAACAACATAAACTCATTGGCTTTTATTTTTGTGCTTGCCAGATGCTCTCATGCCTACAGTTTGTAAAATATAGATTTCTTTTTACTAGCAAATGACACCGAACCATTTGGCAGTCATCAATTTGTCTTTAATATTTTTGTCATTTGGGAATTTTTGTGAAAAAATTTAGTGAGCTCTGATTTAATTAAGCATTTCCTGTTATGCAATGATAGTGCATTCTTGGATTTCTCACTTGCATAATATTTCCTGTTCTAATTGGCCTTTTGTATTCCATGGAAAAAGCAGTCTAGTTTGAGTTTTCGTTGACTGATTGGATTGATTATATAGAGATGACATGCTGGTAATGTTATTTGTTTCATTAAAATGTAGTCAGAAACTCCGTTGTCTCAACATCTATTAATATGTTTCTTTTTTCAGTTTGCAAGTATACAGTCCATGAACGTTGTGTCTCAAGAGCTCCCGCATCTTGCATCAAAACATATGTGAAGTCCAAAAAGAATACTGATGTAAGTTTGGGATTGCATTAAGTTTGGCATGTACCTGTTAATTTAGTAACCTTATGTATATCCACGCTTTTCTTTTGTAGGTAATGCACCATTTCTGGGTGGAAGGAAATTGTCCAACAAAATGTGATAAGTGTCACAAAACTATAAAATGTTACCAAGGCTTGACAGGACTTCACTGTGTTTGGTGTCAGATCACAGTGAGTATACTATATACTCGAGACAATGTAAAAATTGAAAAAATACATGCCATTCTAAAGAGCAGAATTCCCGATCTGCATTACAGAAAGATTATGAGAGTTTTCAGTACCAGGAAAAATCAAGGTCACTGTGACACTAGGGCAAAATCCTAATTTGTGATGTACTGACAGGCAAATGAAATTGAGGACATCTGGTAGGATACAGTGATTTCAAGTGTCTGGGAATAATAGCAGAGACATCTTGGTAATATACTAATCTGTGCACTGAGTCTAATACGTACAACTTTTGTGCACTCCTTATTCAGCAGGAACCAGTAACTGGAACTAATGACATTCAAGGAACACTGCCCTTATAAGTGAGATCTTCATGCTAGAAGGAGCAATACCAGTATTTCTGTTCCTAGCCAGGGCAGGATTTAAATCTGAATGCAGAGAGATTCAACCTTCTTCTAGGGTTTTTCCTTTTTTGCTGATATCATTATTATTATTGTTATTGTTATGGAACAGCAGTTGTTTGTTCAGTGTTTTAAGTAATAACATGAGACTGAGGCATTAGCGAATGTTTGTTTTCATCATGCAAGTTTGGATGTTTTATGACATATTTTCTTAACACAAGAATACAAAATATGAAACATTATCAAAGAAAATAGATCCAGGACACTTTCAGTGATAAGCTGTTATGATTACTTAAAAACCAATATTTTAGAAGAAAGCAAATATGTAGTCCAGATTGCTGTCAAAATTTGGATAATTTATGTAGAGAATAAAACACCCAATCCAAAATTTTTGCATGCAGATAATTAAATTTAGGCAATAGCTATCTGTGTTTAGGTAGATAAATAAGAGTGTTTCTGCTCTAGATATACATGTGTTTACGTTCAGATAATATGTCTGTATCGTTCAAAAAATGTGTATTATATAAGGCTCCTTCCTGAACTCAAAGGAAGTTGCAAATTCTGTAGCTCCTCTGAAAAATTGTTTTCCCATTTTTTCATTTCAATTGGGACCACATTTGTAAAGGCCTTTTACTTCTTGAAGATACGCATAAAGGTTTAGGAGAGTTCCAAAAGAACTGAAATTCATTGAGAAAATACCGAGAAATGATTTATCATTGAAATCACTGGCAAGGAAGAGTCTAAATTCTTTTGAAAATATCTTAAGTGCTTGTGTCGATATTTAAAAGCTTAAATATCTATCAAAATTCCAATTAAAAATGGGCCTATGTTCTTTTGAAAATGTTGACACTGAGGTTTTCAATTTTGTGATTGTATTTCCATCAGTAATTTAAAGATTTTTATAATCTGTAGAAGTGATGTTGTGTTTTCTAAATAACATTATTAATCCTTTTATTTAATTTTTATGATTCGGGTATAAATTAGACATATAAGTGAAAAATGAGTATTTTTAGTTTTAAAAGTAGTACAAATAATTTGGTTTTCAGTATTCTATTCACTTGTCTTACAATTCTATGTATTCTCTATATTCTATTGAAATAATTTTCTTTGCTAATAGTAATGGCTTTATTACTGAAAAAAGTGTTTTAAATTTCTGACAGATGCATGATTTTTGAATGAATATTCTGAAGTTATATAATTATCATCACATCCTTCATACATTTTCAACTCTTTGTACAACACCACATTTAGAGCTTGTTGCTGACATATTTTCATAATGTAAGAGGATGCTAGTTATTACGCAACTAATTCTGAATCTCTTTCATGCATTTTAAATCTCTCTCCTTCTTACAGCTTAATAGGGTCACTTGTAATGCCAAATCACAGAATCAAATCTGGAAAATTAGAGGTGTTTTTCACAAAGGAGGCTTGTTATACTGAATTCTTAGCCAGGCCCATGATTTCTTCTTCCATGTACTCTCTAGTTCTCTACCATGGTCTTGTAAATGTGTGTTTCCTTGTTTTCTCTCCAGCAAATATGATTTTTCAGGCATCTAGTTGTGAGGGAGGTAGCACTCTAAAGGAGCTAGGTTTGGGGTAATAGAATTTTGAGGAAACGTATTTAAAATCTGCTAAAATATTTTTTTGAGGAGAGATGCATGTTATTTTATTTAATGTGTGTCAAAGTGTTATTTTTGTTATAGCTACATACCTTCTACCATTTCTGTTGTCTGCTATGCACCAATTCTGTTGTCAAAGATCAGCAGAGACTAATAAGATTAAGCTATTTTTTTCATAGATAAGTTTGCATGCCACTGAGTAGCAAAGCTGCTAATTACCACTGAATGTGTGAAGATACTTTTATTTGATCTAACACGGCCTGGTGTGCATTAATTATGGTACAAGTAGCCTTACTACTGAGGCAGAGAATTAGCATGACAAATGATTTAGATTACAGGGCTAGCAAAATACCCTCACAATAAGGCTTTAATACTCAGAGTAAATCGAAACTCATTAGACTTTATTTTCTGTTGCTAAGTAACTGCCTGAAAAGGTAACTTTGCAGTATAAATGAATATGGACAAGGCTAATATTAGGTGCCATTCAGTTCAAAATTCAGAAATGTTATGTCAACATTAACTCTACCAGATAACTTTATGAAGACCATGTTACCGATAAAGCTCATCTACATCAGCAACTGATACAATTTTATTGTAATTTTAATAGTGTTCATACTGACATAGTTAATTCGTCTAAAGGGAAAATTAATCAGTCCCTGGAAAAATGTCATTTATAGGTGCAGACATTGAACTACAGATTTTATAACAGCTATTGAACCTGTTGAACTAATGCTGTAAGCTACCTATTAAACTAGTTAAATCACTTGTTAAAAAAGATTTTTACTTCAAAATTTCTAATATTTATTATCCTGATTATTTTTCTTTAATGCAAATGCAGGTATCTTCTCAAAAAATAAAATATTAATCTCTATGGGAAATGCAGGTGTTACCTGAAGAACTTAATGCAGAGTTTACTGAATTGTTTCGGAAATAATAAGCTTTCACCAAATATCACTATATGAAGCTGTGTTTTATTGTGGATACCTCTTATAATATTGTAAAGTATACCAATTAAATGTGAATGCTTTGTATGATCCAGGTACACAACTGTGCCTTCATACTCTGTGTTTGGATATACATGTTGAAGTATTCTATTGAGAGACATTTGAATTGAGTTAAATCCTAAAATAGCAACAAGAACTCTTGATTGTTAATGCAAAATATTTCAATAAATATGTCATTATTTGTTGGCATTTTATGTCGATGTTATATACACATTTTTCTCTTCCACCTTTTTACCAACATGGAAGTAAACCAATGCTATTTCAGTCAGCAGAGCTGAGGATATTCTTTCCTTGTTTTCAGAGTAGAACTCTTCTCATTGCTTTCAGGAAAACTGGATGAATGCTAAGAATGAAGTAGAAAAAGGAGAGTAATTCAGGTTCCTCAGCAGTCAATGGAAGCCTGAACAGTGATTTAGTCAAGACCAAAATTTCCCCAATATAGCCTAAAACTCTTAGATACTCTTATATTATTCTTTTATATTTCATATATGTTTTCATAGGTATTGCAGCATCACAATTGAATTGGTAGTGACTTTATCAGCTTCAAGCAGCAAGCAGAGATATAACAGTAATGCCAAAGGATGCCCTGAATTACCCTAGATTGCTCACTATTAGTAGAACAGAAATTCCTGGTTCAGTGCAAGAAACTGTCTTCTGAAATGAAGGTTTTGATCACCGATAACACTATGCTGATGTTACTGTACTGCCATGAATGTTCTCATTTTGTGTGCTGGACCACAGGTGCAATTTCCAAGCTGAAAAATATTTTGATCCACTGCTTCAATATAAATTCATTGATTTTGTCAGTCCTAAGAGACCTTCCACTGCAATGTGTTTCATTTTCCTTGTGGTACTCTAGTAATAGTTAGATTAATTTAGCGTATCTAAACTCACTACATTCTAGGATGCCCATTTGCTTAGACTGTAGTAGTAAAATGTCTAAGTTGGATCTTCATTTTCTGTCTTCCCATAGTTGCATAACAAATGTGCTTCACATCTAAAACCTGAATGTGACTGTGGACCTTTGAAGGACCATATTTTACCACCCACATCAATCTGCCCAGTAGTATTGGTGAGTTGTCTGTATGTTTATTTCAGATGTGATCCTCTGTTGTAGGAAATGGCTAAAATGATGTTGGTACTGACTGCCAGAGTATTTGTTAAATTCACAGAACTCTATGAACCTTAAATACAGTGGGTAATCCTGGCTGATGAGTTTATAGGCATAAGCACGCTTTGTCCTCTGCATATCGCGTTTTCCTTCATGTGAGAATGAACTTTCTGTAGGGCATATTATAACTGAAGCTGACTCAGGTTTTATCACTTACTCAGACTGTACTTACCAGAAACTGTATAGGCAGAACACTTCTACATTTTACATCTTTTATAGATCCAACTTCCCAGAATAATGAAGTTATTCTTATGGACAGTTTTTGCTTGGGATGCATATTGTATATCTGCAATGCTGAGGTCTCTGATCTAAGCCGGAGGTTACCTAGAATGATGACACTGGTCTTGCAGTAAGCTATGCATCAACATTATGGTATATTTTATTCTGCAGTTGTGGACAGTAAATTTCTCTGTCCACAAAAACAATAACTCAATTCAATGAAAATAAAAATGCATGCTATATGTAGGTTGTATAGAAAAGAGCTGACCAGTTTATCATGAAAAAAGAGCTTTGGAATTAACTTATGTGCTCATATATTAAATTGGATGCTTTATGCTGATGAAAGTCATAGCATCATCATATTCATAGCAGAACAGACGTATGGTCCTCTTAAACTATACTTAATAATAATAGTAAGAAATGCTTGAACTTAAGAACGATTGATTGCAGGGAGGAAAACCAAGAAAGTATACCTTTTAATCTTAAACCTATTTCTGATCATTAAGAATAGTATTCATGCCTATTGTAAATTACTTGTTTTCTGATTAATCCTTTTGGCTGTTTGTTTATAAATCTGCTAAGGGATGGATGCTAGACTTTGGCCCTCTACTTGAGTAAACTGGGACTATTCCATTGCTGTCAATGAAGGTAAAGCAATGGAAAGCTGACTTTTAATGTTTATGAAATATTTTTTAATATTTTTGAAAGTCATAAGACTAGTTTTGTAGTTTGCCTTAATAGTATTTTGATATTGCCTGGACAAGTTCTGAATAATATATGTGAAGTATTAGTTTAAGTTTGTTGGATGATTATGTTCTGCATTAGATTATTTAATTTTCAGAATTTTAGATCATACTTTAGAAGATAACATGTAGAAATTATGATTTTTTTATTAGTCTGTTTTTGGTTTACTGTTATTTATTGTTTGCCATTCTTATAAACTGAATAAAGCCTCAGCATGAAATTTCATCTTCAATTATATTTGCGTAACTCCATTTTCTTTTCAGGAGAGGAAGAGGGCTAGAGGAATTAAGATGTTTCATTCCGCAATTGGAGTTTAGTAAAGTTGTTTAGAGGATATATAAAACCACTCTAGAGTCAAATCACCCTTGAATAGGTTTGTTTTATCTGCAAATTCTGAAGGTATAAGCAGAAGTAAATATGTTTTCCTGTATCAGAATCGTGTTTCAGTATTACATACTAATAATGTAACATAAAACAAGTATTTCAGCACAATGTATATTGTTAGGAATGGAAAATATATTTTACTGTAATTTAATGGGAACTTTATAATTTTGTAGTATATTTGTTCATCTAGTAGTTTCTTCCAAAAATGCATTAAAATCCTGAGTATACTTTCGTTACAAATAATACATCAGTGATGTAGCTATTAGGAATTTCTTCTAGAAACAATTGATTACGGTGTACATATTATTTATCTTAGTACTTTTTAAATTAGTTTCTCCTGTTTCCTGTTACGGGGATTCCTTTTAAGAAACATAATACTTCAGTGTATGTGAAACCAGCACCCTCAATAATGACAGCAAAAACAGTGAACGTATCCATGTCAAAATTATCTAAAGATCCAATAGTAAGTGTGTCTGTTAATAGGAACGATCTGTTCAGACATACCAAATCTGATGTACTTGACAGTGGAAGGATCTTTCTCCTAGGACACACTTTTAGCTTCAATGATCAGCTAAGCAATAATATTCTTGCAGTGCTACATATATGTGGAAGATAAAGAAAAGCAGATAACCGCAATGTTTTCTGTACCAGGTTTATCCTTGAGTATTTTGAGGTATCAGAGAAGAAAGTATCTCCTCCTCTCATGGAATAAGTTATAGGAGTTGTGGGAAAATAGCAAGTTGAAAAATCTTGTGTCTTTGATCTCCCAAAAATTTTCACCCTCCCTTCCATCTGTAACTTTGAAAGTCCGGACTTCTTCCTGAAAACTATCAGAATTCATCTCTGACCGAGATGCCTTCTCATAGGTTTTCCTTCAAGAGTACAGGCCCTTCAAGAGTACAAATCCCTTCTCATCTTTTCTCTTTTGTGGAACTAAGGACATTTACATTTTTACCTTTTTCATCCAGCATGTCTCATTTCTTCAGTTCTTGTGAAGCCAGCCTCAACTCTTTCTGCAGAGATAAAGAGAACTTTTTCATAAACTGTATTTCGCAGCACCATGTATTATACCAGAGATATCAAACTGGTCTCTCAGCTGCAGTTTGTTGTTCAGGTCCATATCCTCTCAGTTTTTCCATTTCCTAGGTAGCCATTGATGTCCAAAATCACTGCCACAACTGTGAAGAATGAATAACCTACCCTTCCTGATTGTAATATCACTAAAGATGACATTTCTCTCCCCTGCTAAACATAGCCATCTCAGCTCAGGTGGCTGTTCTAAAATACTCATTCAAAGTCTCTTTAGACACCAGAAAGATTCCTCTAAAATAGTCACTGACATGATCCTCTCAAACTGTCCCTTCTCTTTATGACTGGAGATAGGACCTAAATGTCTGGTCATCTGAAAGTTAGATGACTGGTCTAAGTTCAATAAGAAGGCTGCCATCTTCAAAACTGCACAAAATGGAACTTGTCGAATGTTATTCCTAAATATGATAAGGTACATTCTCAGCTGAAAAAGAAACCATGGGGAAACTCACGCAGTTGATACTGTGAGTATCATGAAAGAATCACATATCTGTCTAGATCAATGCCATGTAAAGATTTTTTCAGATCTCACTGCAGTGCTTTTAAATGTTTAATAAAATGTAGTCTGTCAACTTTAAAACTAGTCCTTTTTACTTTTCTGTTTACCATATATATGGCTTGTTGTATGGTGAAGTTTTTTGTTCAAGTTAAATGAGTTTTGTTATAAACTGTGTGTGCAGATCTCAAGTGATAGTCTTTTAATAGATGTCAGATACACTTTAATGTTACTCTTTTTTATTTCGGTAACGTTTTAATTAATTCATACTGATTGAATAAATGTACATTGAGACTTGTTTCCTAATGAGGGCACATTTAGAGGAAAGGTTTTGCATCATTCTGATATCCTGTGGGTAATTATATTCTAATTATATGGTGGGGGGAAAAAGTCTATAACTCAGTGCTGATATTGTTCATTGGACCCAATTAATTACATGCACATAATGAAAGTTCATGATAAGGTTGACTGGCAGTGAGTTTAAAAATCTTTAACTCAATTGAATCTTAGCCTAGCAAGAGTACAGAATTAGATCATAACCAGGTTAAAAACTGCCTATTGGAATGAGATGAGTGAGTAGTGAAGAAAAGAGATTGGTCTCTCCTTATGATATAGCTTCTCTCCCCCCACCCCTTCCTAAGGTAGAAAGGGAAAAATGCTAGCATAACATTTCGGCTTCTTCGTTTCACGCCATCCTTTACTTTGCTCCATAGGATGGTCTAATTTGTATTTAAGTTTGTAGAAAAGTAATTAGACTTTTCTCTTTCCCGCCAAAATCAATATAACCTTGGGTAATGGCAAATTAACCAATAAAAGCCTACTATTTAATAAATATATGTTTATTTCGTAATATATTATTTTTGAGTCTCTATTGTTTATGTGAGTTTTACAATGAATATTTTTTTTACTTAATTTCTAACATTGGAATTGAAAACTATAATTAAAACTGTTAATCATGGAACAAAAAAAAATTATGGAATAAATTATAAAACATAAGGTACCCTGATTATAGTGTGAGTGTTACTATATGGCAGTTATCGCTGTCTCCATAGTAACCAGTTTATTTCAAAGAAGGAGGGTCTGGTGTAATAATGAAGACAAGAAATGACAGAAATAAAATTTAAAATTGGATACATTTCCTTGTATTCGATTCAACTTCATTGTTCAGCATTCTTGGACAAATTGGTCGTCGTGATAAAAAGTTTGGAACAATTCCTTTTGTTTCTTTTCTCTTATGAATGAATTCGACTTTTCTTTTGTCTAATGAAGATGCTTATAACTTTTTAGGGCAAAATCATTTAAGCAAAAATTCTATTTATATAAATATAGAATATATAGAGAGAATTCAGTATATTTAAAATATATATAGAATTTGTATACATTGTAAATTTGTATACATCTAATATAAAATAATATCATAAATTCACTTGTCCTTTTTTTAAAATATGAATGGCTATTTATTTTGGTGTATCTGATTTCAGTTGGGTTTGGGTTGCTTTGGAATTTTATTGTACAAGAACATAAATGTTTGAAAATCTTTTGTTTATAACTCGTTCTATTTACTCACATAAAACAATATACACAGCAGATTACAAATGTTTTAGCTAAGCTGTGTGCCTTGGGCAACTAAACAATACACATTATGATCGGTAGTTTCAAATTTTTGTGTAAATATAGCAAATGTATTGAGATGCTGACAAAAAGTAATACAGAATTAAAGTTGAAAAAATTGTGCAATAATTTTCTTTGACTCAATTGGTCAATATTTAGAGAGACTAGATGCAATAGCTAATGGCTGTGTTATAAATGCAGCATAGGTCAATAGATATTTTTTCCATGTCTGATAATAAGTTTTACTAAAACTATTTTCCTGTGAAGTCGGTAAATGTTACTCACATAGGAAAGCAGAGATGTAGAGAGAGGAAAAGGGAATTAGCAGTTGCTGGTTGAAGAATGAGCTTTCTTAATCTCTCTTCTAGTTTTTAATGCTAAAATGATTCTTCTGTTTTTATTATAGTAGGGATCAATTTTAACTCAGTTGAATCCAAGCTCAACATGGAGTGCAGAAAGTCAGTGCACTGTGTAAGCATCTTTATGAGCAACTCAATCCTTTGAAGTTGAGTACTAGCCTTATTCTGAGTTTCTGAACAAAGATACTACAAAAAAACAGTTATTTGAATATTTATGCTTCTGGGTGGGAGGAATTTAAATCTGGTTGTTGAATATTAGGTAATGATATAGCAATTGAAATATTTATAAAAGAAAACAAACACTTCTTTTCCTTTTCAGTTACATATCATATTGCAGATTCAGTTCTCTGAGAATCTAAAACAGACTTGAAATATAATGGTGTGCTTATCTACACTAAGAGCTTTTTCATTTCTTTGAAGTCAGAAGGAAATTAATAATTGCCCTGGAGAAAAATGTATCTTCCTAACTAATTATCTGTTCGGCAAACACAGTTCAATGTTAAAATAATAAGATGCTGATAAACTGAAATGGCAGCCATTCAGTCATTTTAAGTTATATCTAGTTGCCTGCCCACAACTCATGACTACTGTCTGTCTCTAAGTTTATTACTTACATCCTCTCCCACTGGAGTTTAACATGTTTTTATTTTCAAAATTCTTTTCCAACTCTTTTCTCTTTCTTGGAAGATGTATATAATTGCCTGCTATAGCCCGAGTTCGTTGCAGGTTGCAAATTAAATTAGAAATCTCAGGCCCTACTGTTGATGCATACATTGAATGGGGTGCAATATGCCAACTAACTGAACTAAGACTGACATGCTAAATAAGAAATACTTGATTGTGATTTTGATGTGTAATTCTTTACATCTTTATTAAGACATATTAAACAAGCAACACAAAATATGCATATATAAAGTTATCATGTAACAATTCCTTGTTCAGAACAATCTTGCATTCAGCTATTTTGGCGAGTATTCTCAGATGATATTGTCTCCATTCTAGCCTTGTCTTTTTCCATGTATTTTGGCTACTAGTATTTTATTTTTTTTTTAACTACAAATATTTCTGTCAAGAAAGCTCTCAGATAAATTAGAAGCCTTACCTTTCTTTTTTAGTATAGACATGTGCAGCTCACTGGACAGGTTTTTTACTGGTGAATTGATCACTGATCTTCTCCATAGGGTTACTCTTAGCTTCAGCCCATGGATGTAGAGCTTGGTATTGTTCTATAGGTCTATGAGCTTTCAAGGCAGTGTGATGTGGCGTTCTCATATTGGCCCTTCTGATTAGTATGTAAACACAGTTAGAGCTGGAAATGTAGAGCAAATTTTATAAAGTAAGTTTTCAAAATATTTTTGCACATCTAAATCATAGTGAATTGGATGTGATATATAATAGATGTTACAAATGGATTGCTTCCCAGCATTTTGGGGTAGTGGTGGTGGGTTTTTTGCAGTTTTCAGGGTGTCTAAATATTTGATTCTCTTTGGTTATTGATTAACTATGGACAGCAATTGCATGGAATGGAATTTTTTTAAGCAGGGTCTTGAATACCACATAGGTTTAGAAAGTGATAGCCTAGGAGTACCTATTCTGATATTTCACTGCATATTAAAATACAGGTTTTGCATCCTTTGGAGATTCCCATGTTATTAAACAAAATAGCTCTAAGAAATCATGGAGCAACCTTCCTCCAAGTTCCTTAAAAAAACCCAAACCATAAGTTGGGTATTCAAGTCATGTATTTTAAACTTCCATGGCCTCCATCCTGCAAACATTGGAGAATACCTTGACATGGTATTCCATGCATTCCATCTGATCTTCCATGACCAGATTCCTGTGATCAAAAATCTTTCAAGTTCAAGCTTCAGAGTTCTAAAAAAAGATTTTTTTTTTAATATCTGTTTCAGTTTATGCATATTAATGTAGAATTTAGTTCTCTTCTTATGCACCCCTATTCTAAGTTGGGTTTTAGGGTATATGCCTCATCCGAAAGCATATAGTATAAAAGAAGTAATTATCATACAGAAGGAATCTCAAGATTTCAGTAGAACTTGACAAACTGTGTAATGGTGTTAACCATTCACTGATGACTTTACAGTCCTATTCAATGTATAAATAAATTGTTTAATGTATAATATAAATTATTTAAAATAATCTCAGCTGCATATAAGATTACTTGCTTTGGATGAGGATTCAAAGACGCTAGATACCAAGTGTCTCTCTTTACTATTTGAAAGAATATACTCCCTAGGTTTTCTAATATTTTTAGCTGGTGATAAAATGATCCTATGCATACTTCTGGAATACGAATTATATAATGTGTCTGCCGAAACACTGGGCGAGTATGTTGTGCAACTGCGTAAAAAAATGCCGTGTACATTTGTTGTTAAGTACAACTGCTGCAAGGTAACGTTCCTTATGAGCACTCTCTCCATGCCCCTTGCTGTCCCAGCTGTTCGGTGTTGCAGCCTAACATTCTCTTTTTCCAACAGACGCTACCCACTTTAGGAGGTTTGCTCCCTGAGGTGCGTAACGGGAGGCATCCATGTACACACGAGTACTAACAGATCATAATATTGTACATTCTTCTAGCTATAAAGTGCATTTTGGGGCTGAACTAAAATCTAGACATGGTGTTCTGTGTTGTCATTTGAAAGACCCTGTCTGATTTATGAATTCTTTTTTCTTATTTGGATGAATAAGGGATGGATACAATTGAATAGGTCTGATCTGACAGTGATCTCTCTGGAGCAATACTGAATTGTAGAAGCTCCATTTAATGGATATTGACTTCAAAGTGGGAGTTCAAGGGGAGAAAAAAAGTCATATGAGAGGTGCAAAAATCAGTGGAAAAAATTTTTATTGTAGTAAGTACTATTTTGAAAGGTATGTGCTCTGACACATACCAGAAGAACAGAAAAGCTGGATTCTTTCAGCCATCAAAATGTACGATAGCTTTTAAAATGCTGTATTCAGTATCTCTAGCAACCTTATGCATGTCCACTAAACAAAATGGTTCACAGATACATTTATCATTTTGTATGCTTTAATTAACAAGATATTAAATACAGCACAACTGTTGTAGCAACATTTCTTACCTTGAAAAATAATTTTTTTCATTTTGAAAACCATTTATTCAATGCATGTCAAATTTGTCTTAACATTGCTAGAATTTGTAGGCTATTATCCAGAAGTGATTTTATTAAACTGTTATTGTCTCATAAAATAAGTTGCACTGTTTAGTATCTGACACTCTTGCATAGCTTAGTAGTGTTTTTGAAAGTAAGTTATTCAAACAGTCATGTACGCATGTGCGACTTGATTAGAAAGCCAGCTTTCTGTATCTGTGCAGGAATATTTAAAAGAGGGTGTTTATTTTAATAAAAGGGTAAATCTTTTTGTGTTCCATTAATAGATTTATTGAGTAGAATTAAGATACACATATTATTTAATACAAACTGTAGTTCAGATCCTCTCTAGTATGACACATCTCTAAAAATTAGATGATACCTAACACTCGGAAATCTAAAATCTGTGATCAGCTTCAGAAATGTTTCAGAGAGCACTATTGGTACATGTGGTGACATGTATTGTGGTATCGTATGCATGTAAGATGGGTGATACGAAATACTGTATTTGTACTTTCTTCGGAAATCATCATTGAAGGAAGCAGACCTTCAGTGATAATGAAGTCAAGTATCCATATGTGATTTTACTAATAACACTCTAGACAATTCTGAATCATGAATGCATTTTTTTCTTTATATTCTGTGAGGTGTATCACCTAATCTTGTGTAGTCACTGCTTAGGAGAAGCTGTCTTTGTCTGCGAGTCAGCCAGTTGTTTTGCTTATGGGACAGGTAATGTAAATTGGAGAAGAAATGCTGCCGATGCAGCAGTCATAGGGCCAGGGCCAGCTGAGGGTGTTTGCTGCTATCTGTATTGTGCTGGAACAAAACCAATATCCAAAACTTTACTTGAGCTAATTGTTACTGAATTTTGCTTGTGAGTGATTGATAACAGCAGGTTTGGGACTGTGGTAAGCATCCTTTGTGTAAAGACCATTCTCAGCAGTGTATAAATACTTTTCCTCTAAGTAATAGCATGATGTATGCAAGAAGATCTTTAGTGCCATGCTTTATAAGTAGGCCTCTTTTGAAAAATGTTGGTTTTAACCTCTCTAAATGCACATACTCAGTTTGCTGGATCTGTTCCTTTCTGTTACTTTTTCTTTGAACTATCACAAATATGTTGTTTAGCTTAACATTTTTCTAGACTTTTTAAAATTTGCTCTCTGGCTCTGATCTTTGTTAGAAATCAGGGTTTTTTACTAGCTGTGTTTGCTGCATTACCAACACTGATTTGGTTTTTTGAAGATGTTGCAATATCCAAGAGCCAGATTTGGCTGTAATATAAAATCTTGTTTAACATAGTATGCTTACTTTTTATAAAATGTAATCACTTTTAAGGACAGTTATTCACAAAGTTGTTTAAAACCCCAAAGCTGCTTCTTACATACGTAACAAAGCATGAAGCTTCCTTCATACTGAAGTTGCTGTCCTTGGCACTAATCAATACCATCGTGCATTAATGTTTTGTGTTAGTTCACAAATGTTAATCTGTTTGAATGCCTCTTTAAGTGCAGAGTTGGTGATTTCTCAGGCAGTGGTACAGACAGTTCTTGCCTGTGTTTTGACGGTTAGGGCTGAGATGAATAGCTCTAATTGCTTTTACTGTTTTCTGTTTAAGGCAATGATATTGTAGTCTAGAATCTTGGACCTTCTCTTGAACTGATCAAGTTACTCAAAGCATCCAAGAGCTTAACTGACCTCTTAGGAATCTCACTGCATATGGAAAATAGTGTAGTCTCCCCTGGTTGTTTTGTGTGGGTTTGTTTTTTTTTTTTTCTGTGGCATAGTTTTTTTCAGTCCTTTTATTAAAAAATTGATCGAATGGCCACAGTTCCTCAAAGCACTTGGCTACCCAAAGCAACCTGCAATGACTTGGACCACTATTTGCATCAGGACTAGCTTGAGGCTGTGTCTGTCTCCAAAATGTAAGGAAACCAAAGATGGTATAAAACCAGTGATGGTCCACATGTGTGTTACAGTAATAATAGGAAGGCACTGTATTAAGCTGGGAGTTATTCCCTTCCTGCCAGATAATCTGTGTCAATGTTTCTTAGCAGTTTAAACTGCTCCAGAAAGAGTGGCATGGATTAATTGCTAGTGCAATCCCTAAGGCTTTATCAGAAGTACCACAGAGATGGGTTTGGCCTGGTACAGAACGTAAATGGTAACATTTAATGAACTGCTTACTGAGTGCAGTTGCAGGGGCTGCAACAGTGTCCTTCATGCTCCTTTCTAGTGCAGCAGCTTTGTGCCAGCCCATTCCCCTGACGAGTTTGAAGCCTCCTTGCACTGGTGAAGTGAGGAAAGTGACTGGGGTGCAGTTGGGATTGGGGACACTGATTCTATTTGATAAACATCTGCTGTCTTAATTTATGGTGCATTTTTGGACTACCTAAAAGGACATGCTGGGTACAGTTTATAAATAGGATAAAGGAGATAGAAAGGGCAAGGACATTTTTTTGTTTTCATTCAGAGTTTGCCGAAATGACCTGACAGCAGTTTAAACTATGATTACTGCAACATACGTCTGAGCTTTCCTCTTTCAAATAACCATTTGATTGTGCTGCGTGTCAGCATCAAAAGTTGCCAACGGCTTAGCATCTGATGTAGATTCTGGTTTCATTCTGATACAAAATATATATTTTATAAAAAGCCACTCAGCCAATTGATTATGGTACATTTAGTACAGGTGTATTTTGCCAAAGGGGTAAAGTGCTCTTGAAGCATCCAACCTTTGGTAGCAGTTAGGATGAAATTTTGATAAATTACTGATCTCTTATCAATGTGCTTATTAAATGATCAGGTATTTTGTATGATTTGGTTTCAGGTTTCAGAATGCCATCCTGGCAATGTCAGATTATCTTTTCACATCATTGCATTAATGTGTGTTGTGACTGCAGACTTTTCATCCATCTATTGCCTAGTCATTATGGAATGTCCAAGGCACATAGATAGATGTTATGTGAAGTGGCCAGACATTGTGTAATAACTTGACTGAGATCTCATTTTCATTAAAGCAGAATCTGACATTACTCTCTAGTCAAAAAACAACTTTGCAGAGGCACAGTCTCAGTTACAGTTGTATAGCATTGTATAATGTGTTAAAATGTTCCATTTTCTCCTTTTCTTTTCTTTTTTCAAGGAAAGACAGGCAACAGTGAAAAAAGAAAAGAGTTGCCCTCAGCAAATGAACAAACTGGGAGAACGGAACAAAATGCAAAGAGCAAATTCTGTCACCGTAGATGGACAAGGTCTTCAGGTGTGATTATTGTTATTTTAATTTAAGATGATGCTTGTAGGTATGAAGACAAAGATAGAGTGAGCAACCTTTAAAGTGAAATATTTCCTGTACGTTCACTCTTCTAATATTTTACTTTTGCATATTTAAAAATACGATAGGTAAATTCTTCCATCTCTACCAGAATCCTGCACTGCAAATCTGCTTCTCACGTCATTGGTAGGATTTCCTAAGACATTAAGGGGGAGGGAAAACTAGCTCTAAAACACTTGCATTGTGGGGTGAACTCAATTGTCTTAGTATCTGTCATGCAGCATTGTGTTAATTTACATTATAAATCTGAGTCTATGTCTTGGTAACTGTTTGCTATTCTCATCTGGACCTGTTAATTAATAGATGGATGGAGTAAACTTCAAGGATGTTATTTGTCCAGGTATTTCTAAGGAGAGTGTTTGGCACATTAAAATTAAGAGTGTAGAGAAGCAAGATGGTTTCAGTAATAGTAATATCTAGAATAAAAATTGAAGTTTTTTCTACTTGAAAGAAAAACTTGTGTGTGTGATGAGCTAATGTTATTTTAGAGGGGTTACTTAGAGGCATGCCAGAAGTTCTTCCTGAACTGCTTACTTCTTTCCCTTGAGATATGAGTAGTTTTGAGTAAAGTTAATGTTCACATATATGATGCTGCTTCTTTATTTCCGCAGGAGTTAAATGATCATCATACTAACGATGTGATAATTATGTAATATACATAGTTGACTGTTTTCTGTATCTTTTGATGTGTTGCAACTGAGGTTCAGTAAAACGTAAAAGATTCCATTACCATACATCAAATGCTGTATACCTCATAATTATTTCATTATATACCTTATTATGTCAGGATAGAAAGGCTTATTTTATTGTTTTGTCTCTTTAGGTTAGTGAAACGTTCTTGTGATGACAACCCAAAGAAAAGAAAAGAAAAAAAAAAAACACCCAAAAACCAAACTGTAAAAGCTATGCAGTTACATGACTGCCCCATTGATGGCCTAGTAGGATATTACAGTGATCATTATCCATGACATTCAAGGCTTTCTTCCTGTACTTACCATCCTCACAGACTGCATTGCTATCCAGATTGTCTGTGACAGAGCATGAAGCAAAAAGGCTAGAGTGTTCATTGATAGAAAGCTCAAGTTCTGTCTAAACAGTCTCAGTGTGACTACTAAACTGGTGCTAAAGGAAGCATACTGAGTTTTCCAACTTTGGGGTGATATCTGTGCAATTCCAGTGAACCCAACTGCTCTAGATAGAGGAGCATCTATGGCATCTCCTTTAAGTAACAGTGCCATGTATCATTATGAATTCTGGCTCTACCCCAAGTGTTAGATTGCTTATGCTCGTAGTATATTTTCAGGTATTTTTTCAAGTCTCTATTTCCCACTCATGCGAATACAGTGCCTTGTTTGTTCAAAATAGCAGACTCATAGCACCACTGACTCTTGCACACACAACCTTAAATTAGAAAATTTCTGCTTTCAGGTAATTATGGCATAAGACTTTTATACGTTTGTTAGTATGATCTAAAACCTATGTTCTATCTTGTCTTCCCATGATGAATCCTAAGCCTATGATTCATCATTGCTTTTATTTATTATCGCTTGAGAAGGAGACAATGAAAGAATGAGAAATAAGATGGTAGAATAATTATTGAATGGATTTGAGGTGTTTTCTTGGTTTTCAACACCAAGGTGTTTCTTGGGGTTGTTCTGTAATGCCACAGCTATAAAGGAGTACACTACGTAATACTGACAGTCATAGTGATAACATTAGAAATAATTCTGCAGTGATGACCCTGATTTGCTGATTATACTGTGATTGTTTTTCTCTGTTGGATAAAATTGTGTTCAAGTAACAGGAATCCGTCTTAGCACCACTTATTAAATTTTTAATTGGTATTAATAATAATAACCTGACCATTGTGAAGGCTGAGTGGGTCTCAAAGGATACCGTAGTGAAAGGCTGGAATCAGCAAGACAGTAGGTTTTTTTTGCTCACAGATGGTATAATTTTGGAACTATTTCCACAAATATGTAAGATTCCCTAAATATAACTGGTAATTAATGTTAGTATTTTGCTTAAAGATGATCTGGAGCAAAAAATTTCTGTAGCTGATCAAAGTATACTACTCTTAATTCTCCCATATCTGGCCAAAGCATGTTACTCTGATTCTAATACTTTTGCTGGCGTAGTCTCATTTTAACATGATCTTCAGTGAATAAGAAAAGGATTTTCGTGACTTTTTTTTAACCTTTTTTAGTCAGAAAACTTGATTGTTACGTTAATTGCATTTGTTTCTGATTTAAGTTCCCAAGATAACATATCAGAGATACCCAGCAAATCTATGTACTACTCTTGTTAGACCTCTGTTTTCAATATGGGAGAAGGTATATATGATTGGTCCACTACATTTTTGTTTGTGTTTTTTTTTGTTTTGTTGTTTTGTTTTTTTTTTTCTTTACGTCACTTATCCAATAACTTCATGGAGATTGCCTTTAAATCATGTTAGATTAAGACTTGAAAATGTTCACCAATTTAGTTCTAAATCTTTAGTTGCATTGTTTATAACATGGAAAGATCTACATTATCAAGAAAAGTAATTTGGAAAAGCTGTATTAATTAAGTAATTGACACCTTATTTTGGAATTGAGTGGAATACAAACTCGTTATTAGATTTTTTTGATGATCCTAAATATTCTACTTATAATAATATGGTTAAGTTTTGAAATAAAAAATTTAAAATAGAAATAAGTTCATCAGTTAGCTTTTATTGAGAAAAGTATCAAGACCAAACCTTCTTTCCATCAAACAGCAGTGAGCAGGTAACTTAGTGGCAGTGGAGATCTGCACGGCTTAAAGACAATTAATCATAGTTAAGCACATTCATCTTATTTCTTTCTAGCTAACCAGCATAATGATCAGGATTATTATTTCTAATTAGAGGAAGTAATAGATCATGTATAACCTTAGGATGAGTCTCATTAATTAACCTGCGTCCTAAGGGATTTCTGTAGGTAGTCCATCTCTGTCACAATGAGCACCATTGGTTTACACTTAGTTCACAGGAACAAACATCATGGGAATTAGCTAAATAACTAAAATTGATTAGAACAGTAGATAAAAATTAAATATATGGCAAACTTCACTATATCCTGCAATTTGATATATGTTTCAACATACAGCACTTTACTGTAACAACAAACCGTTCCAGAATGTGATTCTGTGTTGGGTTTATGCTGGGTTTAATTCCACCAAGTTTGCTGGAGTTTTTAATTATTTGTTGTACATATTGAAACAGATTTGGATCCATTGTTTGTGAAGGTATGGATGGAGTTGACACACTAGTCAACACTTCCTACTAGAAGAAAAGTGCTTTTAGATGCCTGTAAGATTATACACCTATGTCTGTAGGATGCTAGTAATACTCCTTATCTATCATGTTTCTCAGGTTCTGCTCTAAATTACTTTTTCTGAAATCTTCAACTGAAAAGACTTTGTTATTTCAGGAATTATGAATAAGGATTTGGAGCAAGAGCTTTCAATGTATCATTTTGAAACAGACACAGTCTAAGCTTCATCTCTGAAGTTGTTAGTGCATGACTTTGGAGATGTTGACTTTGAACTCTTAATATGCTTTTAAACATTCTAGAATTGGTGTATGTCTAAAAGTGATAATTTTAAATATGAATGGTCTAGCTTTATAGTTTAAAAACATATTAGAAATCATCTGATGTAATTTTTTTATGTTCTTCAAGTCTATGGAGAAAAGACAGTCCACACACACATCTACAGTATCTGAAAATGCAGACTAACACTATTACTTAGAAGAAATGTGCTAGTTTGTAAAGCTAAACAGTAATGTGAACATGTAAGACTTTACACAAAAGTATTCAAAAACACAGTGGAAGTCATTGTTTCTTTCAGTATATCCTCCTCTCTGTTCTTTTCGTCAGGCTTGCCTTTCTTCCACATGTTTTCTCAGCTTTTTTAAGTTTTCCAGCTTTCTAAGGTGTTTAACTCAACATTGTTATGGTTGTTACATTTTAAAAAATAACAATCGTAAAGTTATAAAAATAAGTGTGATTTTATATCATACCAAATATTGCAGGTTTCTGTAATTTTAAAAAATATTAAACAATTACTCCTTCAAGTTTAAAATTTCATATAGCTGTATTTGACCTTTGTAGGGTAGTACCATTTCTCACTCTACGTAGCTTCTTCATAGGGAAATTACCCTATTGTCAGAATCAGTCTTGCATTTCTTGCATTTAAAGTTTTTTTTTCTCTATTGATGGATGTAACCTATATATATCAATATTTCAATGGAATTATAGGTTAAAATGGCATCATGGCTGTAAGACAGACAACTAGCATTAAAAAAAAATTCACTTGCAATTTGTGGCAAATTAATGCAGTGAGGATTATTGCAAATTATGGAATTGCTTCCAGCTGGATTACATAGCATAACATAGAGTTTGCATTAAGCTTTTTGTTTTCTGTCTACTATAGGAAAAAAATGAATGCAACACACAGCATTAATGAGTGGCTGTGTTATTCCCTTCTTTTAGATCACTCCAGTTCCAGGCACTCATCCACTTTTAGTTTTTGTCAATCCTAAAAGTGGTGGGAAACAAGGAGAAAGGTAAGGTTTGTTTTATTTTTTTTTTCCTCTCTTTCTCTATTCCGATTGTATATGAAAAGAAATCCAGCATTTTATACTTATATGCCTGATATTTGAACATCCCATTGCCCTGTTTAGAAGAGGTACACACTAGCATATAGTTAAAACTTCTGCAGTTAAAAACTAGAATGAGTTCTATACAGCTGTGTCATTTCACATCAGAAAAAGTAGCTAGATTCAGTTTATGGTTTTGTGTGATTTGCATGAAGATATGAGTTGCTATGTTGTGTATTATAACTTTGAAGTTATAACAGTTTTCTTTTAATCTCTGTAATGATGATGCAGACAGGCCAATAACTTAAAATGGAAACAGTATTCCATTTTCTTATGTATGACTTGCCTTTCAAAGGTTTAGTGAGTAGGCTCTCCAACCTCTCCGTAAGTTTCCCTACAGTGAAGAAGCTTTTTGTTTTCTGTAGATAGGAAGCATTCTAACAATTCAGTTAGAATATTAACGTCTAATCACACAAACTTTAAAGACATGCTTAATTTTATGTATGTTAGTAATTACATTGATTTAAATTCAGAATGTTTGTGTTTAAATGTTAGTGTGTCAGAGACATGATAAAACAGAGGTAAAGAGCATCCTCCTATTACTCTGTCCATCAAACTCAGGCAGACATGGTGCATTAGTTACCCCCTCAGCAGATTTTTCAGAGTGTACTTTAGAATCACAAGTGCTAACAATATGGCTGGTTTTGATCATCATGTAAATCCCCAAATTTTTATAGCCTAGTTTACCATGTCAGTGCTGTAATTTATCCTTCAAGTCTCGAAAAAGGTTACAGTCTTTTGGCCAAGATCAGACTGAAAATGACACCTGTGGATACTAGGGGTTGTGGGTACCCAAAAGCACAAAAGGAGGAATCCAGTGTGATTCCATAGCTTTGAACCAAGCAAGTAAATAGCAAGTGGGTCATCTTTCCCTACCTCTTTCCCCCGGCTTCTGTTAGATCACTTCTTTTAAACAGTGTCCCTTAAAGTAAGGTGACAAAAGGGACTGCATCCTGCAGAGTACATGTTAGGGGAATTCTCAGAGCTGAAGAACATTTAACTAAAACCACATTGCAAGACCTCTGAGAGAACGGGTTATCATGTGGAAGCTGATTATGTAAGACCTGGACTCATATACCTATGTATCAGCAATGCCAACAATGCTAGTTGTGTCCAAGGCAGTTAATGATCTAAAAGGTTCATTCTAAACAGTTTCCAAAATGTGCCAGTGCAATCATAATAAAACAATGTGAGCCGTCCTGAGCATTCGTGTTTCAGACACAGTAGCAGCGTGAGGGAGTCCTGGGCTTCTGTGCAGTCAGGGGCATTGTGGAAGGTAACACACTAGCACTCAGCTTGGCTTTTTTATAGTACTGATATGAAGTAAGTAGATCAGGGATCCAATCTGGAATCATGTAGGTGAGAGGCAGGTTAGAGAGCTGCACTTACGTAGTTAGTTATAACCTAGAAACAATTTAATGAAATGCTGGTTTACAGCTTTTAGTTCCCAGCTCTTAACTGGTCTCAAGTGTTGCTATTTGAATTGGCTTAATGCCTGAGGAATGTCATTTAATGTTAGATATTCTCCAGAGTAAAAGCAAGTGTAAAACTTGATCCTCTTCCCAAGCTCCTATTCCCATTCACATATTGTACTCTGACATTTCTCAGTTTGTGTTAATGCAACTGTTACTGAGGCTGAGCCTATGACAGGAATGATTTGAATTTTAAAAATGAATGACTTATACATGCTTCATTCACTAACACTATCACCTGCAAGTGTCATTACACAATGAAGGGAATAGAATGAGGGCAGCCACCAGCAGCTGAGTATAGTAGCATATGAGAACCTCTTAAATTGGCTTTGATGCCACAGAAACCAAAATGTTAAATTGCATACTAATGTGTCAAGGTTGCACTCAATGTTTCTGTGTTAGGAGGAGCACATCAAAAGGTCAACTGTATAGTCGTGTAGACATATCTCAAGTCATTCACCAGCAGGAAATAATATTTCATGGTTAGATCTAAAACTAGATTCAAAAAGGTTAAAAAAAGTCCACATATGGACTATTTGATGAGGAGGAGTTTTCCCTCTACCTTTTAGGTGACAATGATTCATATCAATACTGGTAACATAATAAAAATATTAAGAGTGCATATTATCTTGAAGATTTAATTGAAAGGATGAAAACGTTTTCAGGGAACAATGATATTTAACTTTTTTACTTTTCCTGGTTTTTATGTGGCTGCTCTACAGTCAGTAACTAGAAAGAGAAGAATCCCATATTTCCCAAACCCTCCAATTTTGTGGCAGTTACATGTTGTGAAAAGTAAAATCACAGGACATTTGAAGAGATAAACAGCTTTTCAAAATGCACAATTATGGTGATTCCAGTCAGACTTTTAGTTATAGTGGTTTTGTAATCTGGTGAGGTATTGAGAGGCTAGGAGTATGATAGCTGTAGCAAAAACAGCAGTGAGAGGGGGGGGAAAAATCTGATTTTTGTAGATGAGAGTTTAATTATCTTGACTTATTCAGATTAAGATGCTCTTTTACTGAAAGCTATTCTTCAGTCTTTACTTAGGGTTTTCTGTATTTGAGAGATCACAATGTATGAAGTTATGATTTGTGATTGACTTTCATTGAACGCAGAAAGGTTATTGCAGATACTGTCAAGACTCCAGTGTTCCCACAGTTCCCTGTATGAGATTTTATGCCTTGCCATATGGTAACCCAGCCCATTTCATTGCCCTTAGACTTGGAGAGAGTGTATGCATCTATCTGACAACCAGTTGAATAAATGCACTCCCCCAATAATACTCTATCATTTCCTTTTGTATTTCACATTTTTTTCCAAATCTCTTAAATGCAAAGGAAAAAAACAGAGAATCACTTTAAGGTAAAAAAAGGTTAGGTGCTTCAGTTTTCCCTTTTGAATGTTGAAACAGAAGGATGGTGGGAAACATATGGGCATGCAGAAAAAGTGTATTCAGAACACACAAATACTTTTTCTGCAACCAGATCTAATTACCTTTTCAATATGTTTTAAAACTTCAATTCTATTACAAAGCTGGTGTTTTGCAAAATGTATAGTGATAAATATAATGTTCTTCTTGAATGAATGCTATGACTTGCAGATATAATTGCAAAATAAAGAACTTTGAAAATAACCCAGTTGTACTTTCTTCTCAATGGAGAGATTAATACTTGTTGTCCATCATCTGGAACACAAATGCATTTATAGTTATTTGGACTGAAATTATTTTGTCCAATGGATAATATATATATTTATAATAAAATACAGCAAAAATATAATTCAATGTTTATTAAGAAGAAAGTAACAAATCAGAATTAAATTTGATGAGTTTAACCCTTTCACACACCAAAAATAGATTTTAATTAAGCATGAGATTGGAAGGAGTTCAGCAAACTCAGTCAGGTGTCTTCCTCAGGCTGTATCACACTGTAACATGTTTTCAGTGATTGTTCATAAAATGGACAGGTGTGAGTTAATTTCATCAGAAGAAAAATGCAGTATGTCCATTTCATCCTAGGGCTAACAGTTCTCTATGTCTGCATTTAAGATTTGACTAATCAAGACAACAGTTTTCAATTATCTGTGAATAGAATGTATATATTTAGTACATCATTGACAAAATAGTTTCTTTCAACAGAGAGAATATACAACAAGCATGTAGTGCTTCTAAAGACTATTGTTAAGGGTAATGCTTCTCACATAAGTGTCCTTCTAAATCATGCTGTTGTTTTGCCATACTCATTACTTTGTTTTCCACTTCCCCATTTTCCAATTTATTTGCCTGACCAGCAGGTGAGTTTAAACAATTGTTTCCTTGACAAATGTGCGGTTGGATGCACTGGAGATCAGCTTCCTTACGCTGACGTTTCCTGCTGACTCCACGTTCAATGTCTGTGCAGTACAAGTTGATGATATCTTTGACCTTTGTTGTTTTCAAATAACTTTGGTTCGTAGTAGCTCTTCCCTCCTACTCTCTGATTAATCTAGCTGTCTAAGCTTTTATTTAGCGTGGAGACAAACTGTATAAGCAGTTTCAAATGATCTTTTTCAAATGTTGTGTGTCTAAGAATATCACTAGCATTCTTTTAATTTTGAGGAGTGCTGATCATCTTTCTTCTCTGCCATTGGGGTTAAACTATGGAGTTTATAATGAGCCTATAATGACCACATCTTGAATAGTCTCCCCCTCAATGACTGAAGATGCATCCCCTAGTCGGCACAAGGCACTGCTATGACTGGCTTTTTCCCCAGTACAGTCAACTTTGCTATCAGTTTTGAACTGCCAAAGGGTTTCTGTCTTTATTTTCTTTCTGTAAGGGAATGATCTTATGACTTCAGAAGATAGCTCAGTCTGTGCACTCCGGAGTATTTTCTTCAGCAGCAGAGCTGTTTAAAGATGATTCCAGCCCTCTTGGCTGCTCTCGCTATAATTTTCTACCTCCTCAGTTATGCTAGTGCAGCTATTTGAGGTTCATATGAGATCACGTACACAATTGAAGTGAAGGGAAAAATTGACAACAGAGAAACTTTTCTAAGGATTTGTATTTTAAATTGAATCTGTTTAGTTTTCCAGATCATAGAATAACACCACAAATAGTTATGGAGGCACAACTGTGTGTTGATAAGCTGTGTCATGGGTAAGAAACAGCTGGAGGTGGTGCGGACAAGAGGTAATTTCATGAACTTGCTTCGTACATGAAATTGCTGTCTGTCTCAAAAAGCTGTCTTTTGGGGCATTACCCACTACTACACTGCCCTGTGACTTTGCGCAAATGTCCAGTCACAAGGAGGCCATGTCCAGTTCTTTCCTTAAATGTGGAAGCAAGACGGTCAGAGATATGTCAGTATCAGTACTGTAGGTATAAAATTGGAAGGCTAAATTACTGTCCATTTCCTTGGCTTGCATGCGTCACGCTGTTATGTCCAGTTACAGTTTAGTGAGAAGACAAGCATTTATAGACAGTTTCTTCCTCTTTTTTGGAGAATGTGTGAATGGAAATGAACCATCAAGTTATACATTTTACACAGACTAGAACACATAAATACATTGTAACAACTTAAAGCATGATGTGTCATTTACAGTGAGGAATTAGGGAGTGATTATCTGGTATTGATGTTCAACTAGTACCTATGAATGGCGTGTACTGAATCAAGTATGATTTAGTGTAATCGCTTTGTTATTGCAGGTGGACTTCTGGGTTTTAGCTAGAAAGACTTAGCACCCTCTGTTAAGAAGGCTTTTATAGCATTTCACTGATACCTAAAAACAGTATTGTGAGTGTAGGTAATGGCTAGTGTGTTTTGTAGTACCAAACTTTTACGCAAATAACTCTTAAGCCTTTAGGACTCCATAACAATATTGTTCGTGAGCCTCAAATTGTCTACACAAATTAAATTAGCTGCACCTTTGACCAGGTTAAATCCGATATCTCAATGAAAAGCAACTTACACATACTAAGTAGAAAATTAAAGTTAGGATCCTTTTCTGTTAGTAAGATGCTGCAAATGAAATGGAGATAAACTGTGTTGTGAATCCACTTTCAAATATCTGATCGAGTTGTCATCACAACCATTGACAATGATGTGTGCATGCTTGCAAAGTGAGACCAGTCATTTCACATTGACTTTTTCTGTCAGGAATGGCATCAGGAATAGATTGTGTGAGTGTGTTTGAATACCAAGCTTTATGAAGAAGCTGATATTGCTAAATAATTGAGAAGTTAAGAAAATGTTCCAATTTGGCAATTTTAGAGATAATTATGAATTTGTCTTTGTTCAGTATTCTTACACTCTTCTCTTCCACCTAGCCTGATAAATTATGCATTGCTATTTAGAAAAAAAAATTAAAAATCCCTCAATGTGCACATAGATTATGTCTAGACAGTTTTATTTTGCTGAATTTGAAAACGTGGACATTTTAACTTAAAATTCAGCTCTTATTATGCTTCTGTTTTATTTAAGGCAGTAAAAAGAAAGGAAGAGATATTTCAGTGGAAAAAAATGCTTTTTTAAAAGCATTAAAATATTAATTAGCTTGAGGATATAAACATTAAAATCAAGAAACAAGGGTTTATTATTCAAACTATTGCCATAAATGCCAGGTATATAATTATTCATTCTGAGCTCCAACTCTTTCATGTACTTACTTGTTTCTATGTAAGAAATGAAGCAGCTACCACATTGTAGGTCAGTGTAGGAAGTTACATTTCTAATATTTTAATAAAAAAAACGTTTGTCACATGTTTAGGACAAGTAACCTCAAATTGACAGAGTTACAGTTTTTGAAATACTCTACCAATTAAAGAACTATTTCCTGGGGTTGGAACAGCAAATAGGATCCCTTATAGGATCGGACAACATTTTTCATGCTCTATCAATAAATTGCTTCCTATGCAGCTAATTTTAAAATAGGTTTAATTTAAGTTAAAGAATGAGTTTGGATCTTTTTCATTTTCTTCTCATTCAAAAATAATCCAAAGGAGATCCAAAAGAGACAGTAGATTTACTTTCTCAGAATGTTGTGTGACCTATGGGGACATTTTTGGTGGATGACAAAGCCCATTTGCTTTTGCAATTAATTATGCTTGTGATTTTGTGATAGCAATAAATTTCAAGAATAAGTCTGTCCTTTACCATGGAGTTAATTTAATAGGAACCAATGTGCTCTTCCGAATGCTTTTTTGACTCACCTTTTCCTGTGTCGTTATACCTCTTTGCCCTACTTTATTTTTCTGTCTATGTACAGGATTTGAATTGTAGATAGCTTGTAGCACTTCTTTCTCAATTTTATGCCCACAGTACACTGTATGTATGAATTATAATTGCTGTGTTCAAATATTTGAATTTTTATATAAATGAGATCTTGCAGTTCAAGTAGTTACAGTATGTATTATTTTTTTTCTTTCATTGGTAACTTAAAAAAAAATTCCGAACATGTAAGTAAATATTTTTTCCTTGTCTCTTTTAACTCATCAGAATTTATAGAAAATTTCAGTACCTTCTAAATCCTCGTCAAGTTTATAGCCTTTCTGGAAATGGACCAATGCCAGGGTAAGTCTACAGTTAATATTATTACCAGGAACTAATTAAATAAAATGCTACATAATCAGATGAACAGACTGGAGCACATATAGCATGTTTTGAATGTATCAATACTACAGACCTCAGAATGGCTGCAGAAATTTACAGGTATTATTTGTTTACGTGTAGAAATAAAGCTATGTATCTTATGTTTTACTGATAACCATGCAGTAATCTCAAGGAACTGTGGGATAAATTTCATTCTGTTTGCAGCTTTTACTGCTATATCAGCAACCCACGTTCATGTGGGGGTTACTTTTATGTTACAAATATCAAGCAGCCTCAGAGATTGACCTGCAGGACATACGCTTCTTTTACATAAACATATACGTGCATATATGTATGTGTCTGTGTAATATAAATATATATATGTATAGTGTACATACATATGTATTATGCATGTCTGATATAGAATGTTGTTTCAAATTACAATGGCTGCGCACTTCTTAACAATTCCATAATCTTGGGGATGTAATGGGCATAAAATAACTGGACAGGCTAGATTATGCTATCGGTGACTTTTTCTGAGGACTGAAGTGTTATCCAAACCAGGTAGTGTTGCAGTCACTCACCTGACATGCTTCTTCCTTATTCTTCCTATTGTTGTGAAGACAGGAGAATTGCAGCATATCAAGTACCAGCTTTGGCCGCCTGAAATTGTCTCCTTTTTATGTAGTAGGTACTTTGTAGGATAAAACAGACAGACCAGCACTGAACGTCTGATCTGTGCTTTCATTTTGTGTGTGTTGGATGTTATTTAGTTCTGCCAGTGATACATGAAATTTTACATCAGTGAGAAGAGTTGTAGAAGGATATTAGGAGATACGTGTTCACCGACATGAAGTTTAGGCTGTTGTTTGAATACTTTTCTTTTTAATCTTGGGAGTTTTTATTTGTTTAGACTTTTGTCTTTTAAGTTGGAGGGAAATAAGACGAAGGTGGAAATGTAGTAGTTTATGCCTTGCGAAGTTTTATTTCAGTTGTCACAGATACATTACTGGAAAAAGTGTGCTCTGACAGTTTCTGCCCGTACTTCTGGTTTTAAGGCCAAATAGACAGGAAGCTATTCTCTCTTAAAACCATTCTACAGCAGCTGTCCGTTCATTTATTGTGTTAGACTTGGGATGTGTAAAGCATTGATGAAAGTGAAAAGCAGATTGGGCCCAATCTTTTTTGAAGTTAAGATTCTCAGAATATCTTGCAATATAGTGTGGCTAATGTGCAACCTGCAGAACGGTGCAAAACCTGCTCAAAAAATGGAAATAATGACACGCATGGTTTCTTTCATGTTTGTGGTTTTATCCTGTACCTGAATGCTAGTGCTGTTTTATTACTAAAATGTTATTTGTTGTTTGTATTTTATTATGCTACTCTTGACACGTTTGGAAAACTTAAGTAATCCTAGTCCAAAGAGTAAGTTGACTAGAAAAACTGCAGAAATTTATTTGAGGAATTTATAAGATATTCTGAGACAAAAATAGTAGCCAATACTGTTTTACATATGGTATAATAGAAATGCCATGCTAGAGACTGAGATGACGACTTTCAAAACAACTGATTTTTTTTTTTCCAGAATCATCTTGTTTCATTGAACCTTTTTTAAAAAACAAAACAAAACCCCCACAAAATCAAACCCCACTTACTGACTGCGTTTTTTTCTGTTACTGACTTCTGGTTTTCTCCAGATGTATGAAAATGTATTTTAAGGCAGAAGCACAAGAGGGCAGTGTTAAGTTCAAACTGAAACCCTACACTGAAGCAATTTAAACTTTAGTCTTTTGAACCAGGACAGTGTTTTTTAGAAAATATTTTCAATTTCTCTTCCTATTAGGAATCGAAATAGTTTTACTTCAGAGTCACTTTGAAGAAATTTCTGATTAATTTTCAAACAGACACTGCATTTTATTAAGCTTGTTTTGGTATATTTTTTTATTCATTCCACAGAAATTAATAATCCTAAATTTCCAGTTTATCTCCTGCCATCACTTCATGCCCTTGGCAATACTGTCTAGACTGCATATAATTTGTCCCTTAAGTGAGCAGTTGAATAAACTCTGTATTTCACTTACCAGTCCTTGTTTCCCTCTCTGCAAGGTCTGGATTGCCTAGTAAAACCTGCCTATCCATCCATCCACTCACTTACCGCTCTCTATAATGCCAGTTATACTGAATTGTCAAGCAAAATTTTACATTTCTTTAGTATTGTCATATGTGTCATTTAGATTGAAATGGAACAGAGTGAGGGATTGTATAGCACAGAGAAAAACAAAAGTGTGTTCTTTGTGCCAATTACTGTTATTTAGTGGAAAGGGATAAACATAATGTATATTTATTTTAAAGCATTTATGATTATTGTAATACATTTTAATTGAGTCAATTTTGAGGTTTTTTTTTTCTTTTGAATGCTAATTTCAGACATGTTTACTCAACCTATAGAATATTTATAGTATGAGGGTAGAATTTGCATGGTTTTGGTAGAGCCGTGCTGTCTGATTTAACCCACAGGTTAATGTTTTTTATTTATGATGGTATTTTTCACATGGGCTGCTGTCATCAACCAAGAAGATAACATTCACAGGTGTTCTAACTTGAGTTCCAAACATCTGTGGCTAACATGAATTAATGTTTCCAGTTAATTTCTATCAAAAAATCTAAGTATCTGCTGTTTAGATAACAGGGAGGATAAGAGAACTAGAAGACCAGTAAAATCCTAATAGAGGAACTGTGAAACTCGTGTTTTGTTTTTTTTTTAAAAAAAGTCAACAGCTCAGTCACTAGGTCTTTCATTCTTCCTTGTCAGTGGAATAACCATATTTCACAGAAATGTGTTGGAATGAAGGGCTCTTTAGCAGACCTGAGCTGGAACAGGGTTAAAATAATCTTTGTTCAGAGGAAGAAGGGCCACTAGTGAAGTCCCATATTTGAATTTCTTTGGAATCTGGAAATAATACATTTCATTTTTCCTTTCAGTCCTCTCCCTTTGAAAAACAAAGAAACAAACAAACAAAAAATAAAACCTTATACAAAAAAAACCCTCCATCTTTCATAATACCAGTTGTTGTGCATTTCTTTTTCATAAATATGCTGACATGTAGCAGGTCAAACAAAAAATATTTTGAACAAGTGGACAGTGAATTTTAGTATTGCTATCTGTGCAATTATTCAAGCGGATGTGTCACCTACTTTCATAATAAATGGGATGGTACTTGGAGAACTGCAGGGGACAGTAACAAAGATGGTTCTTGTAGCTCCTTAACATGCTTTAGCTAAGGTTTCCAGAGCTGTTTATGTCAAGACTCATATACATAATCTATATAAAAATATGTACGTGATGCAAATAAATCACACGGCAGCCGACTCTCTGGCACTGATTCCTTTCTGACAACGGGAACTGACCTGCTGCGAGGCCTGAAAATCAAGGAGCTCTCAGCCAAGGGGCAACAGTACAATTTAAACACTGGTATAATAATTAATGGTTTAGACATTCTTTATTTGGGAGCAGAGAGAGATGGGTGAGCAGGAGAAACCCTGTAAGCTCTGCAGCTGAACACAGGCATAAAAGGTACTACGCAGTTAAAGAGTGCCACAGTTAACAAAGTGACGTGAAAATTGCCAGGCTGATGCATTGTGTAATTTGTGCCTAGCACCTGGGTTTTTAGCCTTGAAAAGAGTTTCCCTGTTTGGTTGTTATATCTCTATGGGAGTCTTCTACTTCTGGCAACAACTGTTATTGTGGATTTAATGATCTTGAAGAATCTGAAATTCAGTTATTGTTCACCTCACAGAGAGGTAAATAATAGCCGGATGAATAGCAGTCCAGCCACAGACCCACATGACTCTGTAGAGAGGTCACCATCTCACCAAGGCTTTGTCCCTCTGAAAGGCTCCCGTTTCCTTAAGTCTATTATTTAAAATGTCTAATTTATGTCATTTTTATACTCTATAATAGAAATTATATCCACAAAAGTTGTATTTCTTTGTAACTCCCTTAAGCATTTAATTTGGAGAGCATGTATTTTTTAAATTCTGTCCACAAGTTTACCTCTACAGGCCTTTTTAAATCTTAAATTCTGTCCACTTAAAAGATGCCCAAGACAGCCAAACTGAATCCCTGCAGCTTACTCTGTAATTCAGCTGGGAATCTACAGCACCTGGGCTTTTATAACTTCACAAAGCAATAGGCCTATTTTGAAAATTACACTGCTTTTCCTGATTATTGGAATTGATTGCTAAAGCATTTCCTTGCTGTTGGACATTTGGAATATACACCAGGAATATTTTTAGAAGATAACTGCATAGTTGTTTTCTCCTGAACAAAACCTTGAACCTTGTCTATATTTCTTTGGAAGAATTGGTGTTTTTTTGCCAAAGAAGGACAAAGCAAGCCATGATGGGTTGATTGAACTCTAATGATTAAAGTTACAGTTGTGCACCGTAAATCACTAGAACTTAGAACTCAGTAAGTCTTAACATGTGAAACTTAAACCTTGGTTTTAGAGATAAATTTTAAACAGCTGTTTAACAATATTATTGTATGACGACTGTGATGCTTGCTGTATAGATAACACAATTGTTTAATATTGTAAATATCACTAGTTTCCATTCCTGTCTCAGTCTAGACTGCCAGAGCTGTGATCCAAATTCATTCGCCTCTCTCTTAACTGTTTTAATTTTTCAGTAGTGAGTTTGCCACACCCTTACAGTCTTTGCCTGAAATCTGTTTGAAAAGTATCTGCCACATCCTTTAGCTTGCATATTAGTTTGCTCTTCTCACTTTCTTGAACTGGTTATCTTTTCTCAGTCACCCCAAAATAAGCTTTTTGACTATCACAGTTACTTCTGAACGTATGACTTCAAGCTCTTTACTCTACCCACTACCCAGCACATACTGATTCACTTTTCCCACAAATGCTTCTGTATTTCTTCTTCTACCTGGCATGTATCTCCCAAATCTGCAAGGCTGCTATCCATCTTGTGGGTATTGTGCAGCTAAAGCAAACTTCATTCTTGCAGGGATCGTAGGTTTGACACTATCATTATTGTTCAATATCTGTATCAGAATGATTTGGAGCCATCTACTGACAATAATTCTATACTGTAAAAAAAGGTTGGTATACATCTTAAGCAATAGTTAAGGAAAACCTACGTTTTAGTTGGACAGGGCTTTGAGCAAGCTGATATAGTGAAAAATGTCCCTCCCCATGGCAGGGGGGTTGGACTAGATCATCTTTAAAGGTCCCTTCCAACCCAAACCATTCTATGATGTTAATGGTATTTTTGAGTGTGAGATACATCATATGGACCAATGTTTTCAGTGTTGGGTACCTGACAGTAATATGTCCTCTATATTTATGGAGTCCCTCAATATCCTATGTGATCACACACTGAAGGACTGAAATCTTGGTTTTCTAGATATGTTGTCATGGTTTTTAGCAAGTCTGTAATTTGAAGTTGGCAGCCACCTTTCATCTTAGAAAGTATGAACTGAAAACAATATTTTCAGCTGCAATATATGCGTCTACCGGTTAACTTTTGCACATTAAAATGCCATTCCAGGAGAAGGATATATTGCCCCATACAATGCTAAACTGGATTTATTGAAACTGGTTTTATTAGACTGATATACTGGAATTATTGTCTCATGAATAGTGTCATTACAGTACACAGAAAACCATAACTGAGAGTTGTCCAGTTACACGGCCAGCTCAGCTTGGCAGTCTAGAAGAGGAAAAACTGTGTTTAGTTTTCATTCATATAGTCAAATAAATAACCATTTGTCAGGGATTGTATTTGCTTTGTTTAGTAAAATGACAGCAATATGGTCATTACAATAAAGGAATAAACATTGCAACAATGCAGTTGCTTTGTCTTTCAACTCGATACTGTCCTCTGGACAGTTTAAGAAGAGTCAGTGGCGAGTTGAACATCTAAATTAGTGAAATTCCTAGATTAAACCCGGCATTGTGAATTCACAAGTGGACAAAGTTTCTAAGTTACAGGGGTCACTTGGAAGTCTGAGATATCTATCAGATCAGTCCTTAGTCAACAGCGATCTGTTAATGAAGGTTTAGTGGGCTCTAATTTGCTTTGAGCTGATGATATTTAAGGCGAACGTTTTTCTATTCTGATATGCAAATGTCATACTAGTTCACTTGTAATTATCAAACTGATAATTTACTGATACCATTCAAGAAAGTTTTTATGATATTACTCTATTTGATTTATGCCACACTTAATGAAAAAGAAAGATTTATTGAATTTATTGATTTCCAATATTTATTAGTTCGATGTTATTGTCTCAATACTTTTAAGGCCAGCTTACTTTATTACTTAGATGAAAGAAGTTTTGAAACAGAAGTCATAACAAGTAACTTTTAATACAGTTTCTTTATAAATTGTAATGCAGAGCTTCTGAAGTCCTGTATCTTGCAGATGATGGCAATTAGATGCAAGTATTGTAATTGGCAAAGTTCATGTGCTGTGTGTAGTAATACTGGCTGAGAAGCTATGAGGCAAAAGTATTTAAAAATTTTACTGATCATCTATTTCAAAATTATTATCCTTTTTCAAAAATTGAATCCATATTACTTCTGTAATTGTAAAAGCAGCTCAGTAAAAACATGGGTTTAAGACACGAGCTGAAGTAGCTCTAACACCATTTAGAGTACGTAAGAGAAAATTTCTGTAATGTAGACAGACACTAAGTTCTTTTCCCCTTTTTTGCACTTTCATCTTCTCTGCAGTGGAGAAATTTACCAAGTTAAATAGTATTTTTATATTCACTGATAATTTGCAATCTGCCTTACATTTAACTGATACCTATCCTGATATACCCGTATCAGTGGATTGTTCTGTGCTTGGGCACTTGGCAGTTTTAATTTCTGCTTCCACTGTGAGTGAAGATGACTGGCCAAATCATTTCACACAGTGCTGTTTGTTATGCCACCTTGTGTGACTGAGCACTTGAAATCTCTGCATAGTGCTGGGCATGCGAGAAAGTCATGTGCAGGTACCTAAATGGAAAGCATTGCAACTTTTTTTTTAAAGCAGTTTATTGTGAGTGGGACAGGATTTCCTAAAACTATTCTATAAGAATAAAGGGTGGGATGTGTGTTATCAAGAAATCATAATAACAGTCAATAACAATAAATTGTAATAACATAAATCAAATAAATACATGATTCAACAGCAAATAGTTATGTCCTCTAGCATTGGTGGTTTATTCGTAAATAGTTTCTCTGCATTAATATGGATTTGATGAGATGATTACAAGAAACTGAATTAGAGTAGTATAGGTAGTTGAAGCGGTTGCCATGTTTCAGATGGAAATTCCTAATTTGTCAGCAGAAACTCAATAATTGCCAGTATGTGTGATCCTTGTGTCTGGGAAAATAAAAAAAAAAAACAGGCTGATATCAAACATCTTCAGTGGTTTAGATTTGTTTTACTTGCAGCAGATAGGAAACTGGATTAGGAAAGACTAAAACAGGTTAATTTACAAGGGAGCTATTGAGAAGAAGATACCTATTGATAAGTTTTCCAGCTCCGTCTTATGACTGACCCCACCTACTATGTTAATTATTGATCATGGACTAAGAACTATGTGTATGCTTAATGAAATTTGTTGAATGTGAAAAGTTGGGAGATATTTTTAAAAAAGAGAAGCTGCAGTTTAATGATACAAGAATTTGATCATCAGTCAAGAATTAGATGATCTTGTCAATTTTGATTATAAAAATACTATAAAATATAGTAATCTCTTGTAATCCAAATTTAGGGATTGGTTGTATTGGCCTTTCTCGGTAGAAAGAAAATGTATGCAGCCGTACATTTTTGTTGTCTTCCTGTGGATTATTATAGTTGTGGCTTTTCATCTTTTATTCCCAAATGTATCAGGAGCTTTGTTTGTCCTGTGGTAGGAGATGTTAGTAGAAGTTCTACTGATCTTTCTTACTGAACTTTCCAAGTGATTGAAGAATAGGTGTAACTTGGGTTACAGACTATATCAGCCTAATGTCCTCATGTATCATTCCAGCTCTACTGATTTAGGTTAAGTGACATAGGAAAGCTTTTCATTGTAATGTCTATAAAAAACAAATCTATATAAAAGAATATCTACCTATTCTGATATCCATAAATAAAAGGGGAATTTTTTTTAGTGGCAGCGTTTTTGTTAATTAAAAAAAAAAATCAAAAATAATGTGGTGGTGTGTTAAATGATTGTGTGAATTATAGTACAAATTTGACACAAATAAAATACATGTTTTGAACATATCTGATTTACCTGTTTCTCATGTTCTATTTAATTTATGTCAAGATTATTAACATAATTTCTATAAAGTTTATCGATACAATGGACATTTGTTCTTTGTACTTAGTCATACTTGTCATAAGATCTTTATATTGTGCTATGTAAAGCGTAATAGTCTAAATTGTTTTTAAAAAATAATCAGTTTTTTTAAAAGTAGAGATAAAAATTTTGAGGAAGAGACCCATCATAAATACCGTTTCCTCTTTTTATATTACAGTTTGTTTTTCTATATATTTAGAATTCTTGTACAATTTTATAATTCAGTTCAAGAAAATAAGACGGAATTTTCTATTCTGGTCCTTTAGCTCAGCCTGACAGTGCACAAGGCCTTTAGGATGGCTTCCATTTCTTTTATTTCCACTTCAAACCACTTTTACTAAGTTCTTCTCCATCAATTGTTTTTGTTTTTTTTTTCCAAAAGATATAAAAATGTTCTGTGGATAAGAGGTAACAGGTGCTATTAAAACACTAATTAACTAAAGCAATCCTGATAGACAATATTTACTCTTTACCTTAAGTTCTATTAAGAAATCTGTCAAATTCTTACTTTACAATTATAACATTTACTGAGTTCGTAAAGAGAAAACCATACTCCCTTACCAACTCTTGATGTAGGCTCCACATTCTAATTCAATGAATGAGATTTATTTACATATATAATTATATAACTGTATTTAATTTTATAAATTAATTGGATTTTATAAATATTTATACTTGTTATAGTGTGTTTATATAAACTATATTTATATATGCAAATATACAATGTAAGGTATATTATAATTTATGTATTTTATATGTCATATATTTATAGAATGTGTGTGTCACTTTTCTTTTTAAATTTATAAAAAGAAAAAGTCATGTGAACTTAATGCTCTACTATGAAATTGGAAAATTCACTCTGTATGAATATAAAATGCTCCAGGGGGAATATGAATGAAGCTTATTGATAATTTTTTGGACTATGTAGTTTTGTCAAATTCTTCAATCCTCCTCTTTCTTGGAAAGTTATACTTTTTTGACGAAGATTAAATATAAAATCAAGAAGAATGCTTGATAGCCATATGGTGAGGATGCTTGTTCACAAAAAGGGAGACAGAGATTTAGGTCTCTATTCTGTCTATCTGGATTAAGGCTAGCATCAACCCTGTATTTCTGGTGTTGGTTTTGTTTGTTTTTCTTCTAGACTTTCTTTTTGACGTCTGTTACATGTGGTGGAAATGCTTACAAATTTATAGAAGTTAGTACCCTCTGTCACCTCTGGGCCATAATTTGATTTTAAATTAATCTGAAATACCCTGAGTACTGGAAGCATTATGATCAGATCTACTAACTGTCTACAGACCTGACACATTGGGTCGAAGTGGGAGTGCTGGTAATGGGAGGCATTTGTCTCTTTCCCATATCTCGAGAAGTGACAGAGATGCACACCTGTGGGCCAGTGCATGCCTCAGTGCCCACTCCTGCAGTGGTAGGACGTGACTTCCAGCAGAGGATGTTTCAGCACGTGTCCTTATTAGAAGATGTGGTCCTTGTGTGTACCCAGTCAGATATGGCACATTATGTTTCAGACCAGAAGAGATTCTATGGCACTTGTCCTGCAGATATGTGAAGTAGAATGTAAGAGGTGAGAAGGACAAAGCAGGGTTTAATACAGAACAAGTAAGCATCCTTCAGACATTGAACTTGACACTAGAAATTGTCTAAGAGCTCTTCTGAGCTGAGAAAATTAGAGGGAGAGAAACAACGATGGTATGGGCTTAATTCTACGTAGCTTTGCTAACCCTGAAATTCTGGTCTAAAACCAGTAGAAGAAAAAGTTGTCATCTTCTACATCTTAAATAACGTTTTTTTGACCATTGTGCTTTTCATTTTGTTCTTCCATGCTCTTTCTTTTGCTCTGTAGATTTTTCCATTTTATAGAGAGGCCTGGAGAGATTTTTGTAAATTTTTTCTAGGAACAGTAACACCATTCTCTGTGCAGCATTAAAGTTTCATATAGAAAATAGGTTGAATTAAGCACTTGCAAGTTATTGTGTATATTTATTTGTATTTAAGAATTTGAGTGCAATATGCTAATTGTGCATTTGTTAGGAGATTGCTAACTGGAAATCAAATCTGGTCACTAGCATATAGACTATGCATTAAGTTGTCTGTGACACTAATGAATACAATGTATGTGAATGTACATACACACATATATATGTTTTTGTTTAGTCATCATTTTTGAGTAAGGACTAATTTCAGTATTTGTCAAAAGCTATCCTGAAAAGGTGCTTTTAAATTTAAAATATTGCAACCTAGAACTGCTTTAATTTTCAGCATTATGGAATATTGGTATTGAATGAAATGTCTGATAAGGTAGTGATACTGTCCAGCACTCAATGGATATGGAAGCAGAAATAGCCAGGCAAATATTGCCAAAGGTCTTTCATTTCTAAAATATCGTTTGTAGTATGATGGAATGGCTGCATTCAATCGGATGCTTACTCATTTTTAATTAAACCATAGTGCAAACCACAAAATGCTCAACTTATTCAGTATTAGTGTACCATCAGAAATATGCTATTTTCATGTGCTTTCATAGCCAGCACTTCACAAAGAAATGTTGTGGCTAATACATTTAGCCACCCTAGACTTTTCTGTCTTGAGAGACTATATATCCATTTACAACTAGGTAAACAGAGAATGTTTTCTGACAATAGTTTCAAACAAGGTTTGAACTGAGGCAAAGATTTGGATTAACCATCAGGTCCAAACTATTTCTATGATTAGTCTACCATAATAACCTTTGATTGAACTGTTTCATATTAAATTTTTCAGATAATACAATGTTGGATTGTAATTGTCTAAAAAATGAATGTATGAACAGAGGTGATTATTATTTCAAATGTTCACTTGTCATTTGCTATTAAATGAAATGTCTTAAGCCATAAAATGTTTGCATAATGCACAATGCATTTATGATAATAAAATAGGTATCTTCCTTTACTGTTTTTAGGTTAAATTTTTTCCGAGATGTTCCTGATTTCAGAGTACTAGCATGTGGTGGAGATGGGACAGTAGGCTGGATTTTGGATTGCATAGGTAATCAATAGCATTTACATAGTTTTGATTGACTTTTTTTTTATTTTACTGCTCTTCTCTATATACAAAAGTACGGATATGGCTGTTTCAAACAAGATCTTGTTCATTTAAATTTTTGAAACTTATTAGTTTGGGACGTGATTATTTTTAAGGGTATTCAAATCACAAATAATATTGAAAATCCTTAGGCAAGTCCAGTGTTTGTAATCCTCTGTATTTCTAGAAAGTGAGAAATTTCAATCAATCTTATTTAATTTCAGTTCAAATTCTATTCCTCAAATTGAATCAAATCTAAGTTGTTTCTTTTAAGACCATTTATCTTAGCTTGTTTGTTTTTCCAGTTACCAAATTTTTGTTTGTGCTCCATTTTCCCATAATGGAGATAATGAGCTAACAGCCATTTCAGTTTTGGCATTCTTTCAGTCAGCTGACTGTAAAGTCCTCTGTACAAATCATTAGGAAGGCCCAGAAGTTAAGATGTTACAAACTTAAACTTCCCAAGGCTTATTAAGTAGAATATCTTCCGCACTGTGTGATCATTTATTTGGCGTTAGAGGGGCTGCAGAGAAAAAAAATAAAATGGCAATGTGTGATGAGGGGAATTAGGAAGGACATGAAGAGAGGTCAAAAGAATCAACTGAAGGTTTGGATGAAGAATGTTTAGAAGTGTGTGCTTTGTGGGAGGTGTGAACTAGAATACCTTTTAAAGTTTATTGAAAAGGAAAAATGGAGGAATGGATGACAGCAAATGCATGTTTCTAATCTTGGTTTGAAAAAAACCCGCTTTTTGCAAATATAAGCCATTGATTGTAACTCTCAAATAGTGTTCAAAATCATAAGTCAATGTACATAAATAACAAATGTATTGCCTAAACTTGGAAAGGGTGAAGTTTTGCAGCTGTTTATTGTGTAATCACTTTTTTCCATGAGGTCTAAAATGCTATGCAGCTTCTTTCTCTTTCAGTGGCATTATTTGAACAAAAGACTGCATTTTGTCTTACTAAAATACTATCTTCTGCAGCAATTTCTGTGGTACAAGACTAAGGAATGATTTGGAGGATCCAGGATCCATTTGATTCGTAGGTGGAGGAAAGTGATTTTAAATGCTGTCTTTTAGCGAACAAAGCCCTTTGGCACAAGTTGTGCACATAAAGTTTAATTTACCTGTTTTGAGAGACAGACACTTTCCAGTTGGATCTTTTCTTTCCTCGTCTCCTAATATACAAGGAGTCTTAGCCAAGAGCAAAGCAAGAAGGAAAAAAAAAAAAAAAGAAACAAACCACGTAAAAAAAAAACCACCTAACCAAACTTTTTTCTCCTCAATTTGAGACTTTTAAACCTGATTTATTTACTATTCTATTAAATTTTAAATTCTCTTAAAGATTAGTAGTGAACTGATATTGTGATATTGGAAATGCTAAGCCTTCCTGAAGAATTGAAGGGAGAAATTGATAAACAACAAGGTATACCTGCCACATCCATTGGAAAACTCCTACTGAGAGTTGCTGATAATTGTACATAATTCTATGAACAAAATAGCTGATTGTTTAACTAGTCAAGTATAACTTTTAAACTAGGCATGCTACTCATTCCAATTAAATGGGGGATTTGATAGATTATATATTTGAAATGTTATAGCTGAGGGATATCTATCTCGCTTGCAAATTTCAGAAAGGCTGTATTCCTTAACAAAGTTTTTCCCATTGGATTCTGAACAGAGATCCTTTGGCTTTAAATGCTAGAATAGTACCAGTAAAGAGTCAAAAGACATACTTAATTATTAAATACAAAATATTGACTTGGAGACTTGATCAAATATATCAATGCTCATTTTGAATAACAGGTTTAATTCCTGATGGGCAAACCTTTGTTGTTAGTTCCAGGGAGTTCTTGGTAATGGTGGTCATGTGTAGACATGAATCCAAGTGAAAACACAATTAAACACAAATTTCATCACCCAGATGAAAAAGTACAAGATTCGTCTTGTTATTCATGCCCTTAACTATTACTCTTTTGTATTCATAGCTGAGAAAGGCAGAGTTGACAGCAATGGAGAGCACAGCATGTTCAGTCTTGGAAAGGCCTTCAGTATCATTCATGAATGTTTATGACATCTATGGGTTACAAAAGTCCTTGTGATAACGATTGGGTAAACTAGGATTAAGGATTGAATATTGACTGTGGAAGGAGTTGCATAATGGAGTGGCTTGGTGAAATGCTTGTTGCTGGGCAGACAGCGTAACTCATACACAAAACGTATATCACTGTCTTTCACTGAAACAAAACTTTACATGGTTACTGTATCAGTACCATACAATTAGAATTTTTTGTTCCTTAGTTATGTTTTTCCTTCTTTATTCACAGAGAAAGCGAACTTGATTAAGCATCCTCCAGTTGCAATCCTGCCTCTTGGAACTGGCAATGATTTAGCAAGGTGTCTGAGATGGGGAGGAGGTAAACACAAATTAAAATACAAGTCATTATGTAATTAAAAGGAAAAAATAACTTTTACATCAAAGTCTACTCTCAACATTTGGATTTCTTTTTTATGATTTATGTAAAGAACCGTTCTCACTTTTCCTTGTTTTGGAATTAGCTGTCTGTAAATGTTATATGAATGATTTTATAGATATTAAAGTTTTTAATCACCCTTCATACCTTATTTGTAGCTTCTGCTGACACCAAAAAGGCTCCAAGATGTGATCAGAGTAGTATATAGGTATTTGGTTGACTTTTTACTATCTGTACTGCAGTTTCTTCTTTGATCAATACCTTATGAAGGGAGTATTCTTAAATGGATTTTAATTGGGGCTGTTCTGAAAGAGTTACTGAAAACAACTAATAATGGGTTTGGAGTGGTTTAATCTTTTTTAATATTCATAAACATTAAATGAAAAATGTGTCTCAGCCTCAGACTAGTTCTTTTCATCCACTCCTCTTCTCCAGAGAATTCCAGACAGTAAGTGCTGTGGTGCTATTTATCAGGAAATGAGAAGGCAAAGAATGCAGAAAGGAGAATATATGAAAAGTCAAACCTTTAATACTCTTTGCATCCTTTCCTGGATGTATGAAGCCTTACTCTCTGCTCCTCCAATAACTTATTTCCATTCAAGATTTGCATTATAGGATAACTTGAAGGAGACACAAAGAAGAAAGTCTAAGGGAAGACTCACTCTCTGGTGAAAGCATGTCAGTTTATGGGCTTACAGCCAGTTCTGTTTCAGATCTCAGTTGGTCGTTTCAGTTGAGATGTTGCGTATTTAGAACTTGGCTGTTTATTTGGAACTTCACAGCTTTTGTAAATGTCTCTTTCTTCTTCTATCTCATCACAGCATGTTTCCTTTCCAAATGTGTGCCTTTTTACCAGATAGTCTTTAGCAAATTCTCAGTTAGAACTTCTTTTTTAACCATAATGTTCTGTCAAATCATTTGAGGACCTCCTTTATTTTCTCTGTCATGACTGGTGTTCATTTATTCACATAGTTTTAGGAAAGAAAAGAAGAAAAAGACAACCCAAAACCCAATAAAATCAGCCTTGCTTAACTTTCTCAACAGTTCATAGAGTAGAGTCATGGAATAATTCAGGTTGGAAGGGGTCACAAGAAGTTGCTAGTCAGATCTCCTGTTCTAAGCAGGGTCAGCTATGAGACCATTTGATTACATTAGTCAGGACCTGTCCTTCCATTCACTTTTATTTATTTACCTTCTGTTTTGAGGGATTCCACCTGGACTGAAGTAGAAAAAGACAGTATGAATATATTCTGACTTTCATCATTCTTTGCCCAGTTGATTTGAGGCAGAAAATGCCGTAACACAGATTTTTCTGAAAATTCCATAGATAGGAGAGGAGACAGGGCTTCCAGAAACTAAATTGCTGTGAGTGATCTCAGGGATGCGGACAAATGGAATTGTGCGTGCTGCTGTTATGTGGTCATTGGCAGTAACTAACAAAAGCATACTATGCAACCATAAAGAAATAACGTCAGCAGTGGGTTTTGAGTAGGGAGGCTTTGAATGGCTTTGCTTGCTAAAACTGTTGATGACCCAGGAAGTAGATATTGCTTGAATATGGAAGTTTATTTCTGTTTTGAAGAAGGAACGAGTCCGTAGATCTTAGTTATCTATTATGAAGTCATTTAGTATGAATAGCATTCAGAGTTGAAAATGTCACTTAGTAAAAAGTGACTAAAACAACAAAAAAAAATTATGCACGCACACATATACTGTATGTTGTTCACACATTCCCAAGTGGACACAACTTTTCTACAGTTTAGTATAAAGTGTAGTGAACTACTACTACCACCTAAAGACATGTGAGTGTTTCTTAGCAAGGAAGAGTAAGATCTCTCTATAGAGCAGGATGAGATTCATGAAGGAGTTGTTGAAAGATGGAAAAACGTTAGTTCTGCTGATAAGTCATCAGTTATGGATTTCAAATTTTATATTTGTTGTGCTAAACCACATTGTAACAGTCAACAAAAAATAGTAGACAGCTTTTAACCTTTCAGTCTCATGTCAGACTTCAATCAGACAAATCTACTGTGTGTCTTTTTCCATAAATTTTGAAATAAAAGGAATTTGCATAAGAGCGTTTTGCGAAGTATAACCTTAGCTTTTGGATAACTGCTATAATTATTTGGAAAATTCGAGGGATTGGCAAGTTTTGAAGATATAAATCCGATGCCCAGTGAAATCTGTAGAATTAATCTAAGTTTACATTAATGTAGCTGAGTGCAGAAGTCAGCTTTGTATTTGTACTCCTTTTAATGACAGATGCTGGAAAATTCTTAATACTTCAAATACAATCCTGATTTCCAGGTCTTAAATGCATAGTTTTCATTTTTCTAGTCATCTAGAAAGAGAAAGAAAATGGAATGAAACTTTATTCTGTTTGATTAAATAACCATTTTCATGTTTTGCTAGGTTATGAAGGGGAGAATTTGATGAAGATCTTAAAAGACATTGAGAACAGCTCAGAGATTTTGCTGGACAGGTGGAAATTCGAAGTGATACCCAATGATAAAGATGAGAAAGGAGACCCAGTGCCTTACAACATCATCAATAACTACTTTTCTATTGGTGTGGTAAGACTTATGCTTATCCTTAAGTGATTTTCTTTTTCTGTTTTGAATAAATATTTGCATTGCATGTCTTCAAGTGAAGAATTGTTGGCTACAGATAATTTATAATGTTATTTTGCTAGTGAAATGAATACATGGATGACTGACAGCAATTTACATAATTTACTTCCGCACATCCCAACCAGAATTATTTTTCAGGATCTTCTACCTTCCCATTTATAAAGAAAATATTTATGTTGTTCCTAATGGTTTATGAGAGGCCATAGCACTAAATTTAGACTGTCATTATGAAGGTCCTGTAAAGATATAAAGGAAAACTAATCACTTAGTAAGAACTCTAAGTAATCTTTTCTCTTAGTATTCACATAATCAGAACTGTTCGAAAGAACAGTGGCATTCTTTATTTCTTCAGGGCAGTTTTAAATAATAAAATAAGATAATAATATAAAAAAACTCTACAAGTATCTTCTCAGTTCTGTCTTATGGAGATATTCACAGTTAGAATGAATTATGAGGAAAAGGGATTTAAGAAGCTCTTCGTGTCCTGGGAACTGCATCTCCGGTTTGTGCTTCTCTATGGTTTCCCATTATATCTGCTATCTACCCTGCACGTATGAGGGAAATTAGGCATGTCCAGTCTGACTCTTCAGCCTTTTGCTTTGAGTATGCTTGAGGTCCAAATCCCACAGATTGAATAGTTCATAAATAGAATTTTTAACTTGGACGCAAATGAAGTGTAATTGACTTGGGAACATGCCTTCCAATAGCAGGCTGTTATGAAATCAACTTGTTCTACATACATTATATGAACCTGTGTATTATTTTTTTATAAAAATCAAAATTCTCTATTATAGGGTATCTAATTCTGCATTCCAGTATTTCAAAATGCTACAGAAAAGTGTTTTAATGGGAACTACAACATACAACATTGTAAATCCCATGAAATTAAGGATATGTGCTTAGTTTTTTTGATTGTTGTGCTTCAGCATTAACAAGGTTCTGCCCCAGCTTTAAACGGTTGATGAAATTTGTATGTTATTAATTGAAGTTCTGTAATTTTGATGTAGTGTCTATCGGCAACATGTAGAGACAGTCTATTCCTTAAAAATATTCCTTGGCTTCCTGTACTGTGTAGCCCTAAATGCTGAAAAAACAAGGTCTTCCCAAGGTTAAGATCTTTAAGGAATAAGAAATAGTTGTTGGAGGTTTTTTTTGCTTGTACAGTTTAGATTTCAGCCTCTGTTGTTCAAAATAAGTTCAGAGAACAACTAGATGCAACAGAAATAACAGAAATTGGTGTATAAAAGTACGTAAATGCAAACTATATGCACCAAAGCTAGTGCAAAATTAAGTTCATAAATAAGAAAGTGCAAAGGAAGATCTCTGGTTACAGGAAAAAATACCATAATAACAGAAAATGCCCAGCACATGGGGACATATTCAGTGACTTTGTCAAAAGGGAATATTGATGCTGAAGCTCACAGATGAAGAAAGAAAATAAATGTGTTATACTATGGAAGCAAGCAAGAAGTGTCAGGCAGGAGGGATGAGATTTTACACTATCTATTAATATAGTGCAATTTAAATGGTTTCTAAAATGTAGAGTACCACCACATGTAAAGCATGGAAACAGGAAATTGAATGCCAAATTGATACTGGGACATCTGTGAATGTACTAGGCTTCAAAGAATCCTTTAGCATTGTTCAAGGGAAGAAAACAGAATTGCATTCAAGAAATAAAGTTGAACTGAAATTAAACAGTGGCATGATCATAATACTGTTAAGGACAATGTAAATTACTTGTAGAATACTGCAAGAAAATAATAAGTTCTACTCTGTACACCAGGGTCTGTGGGCAAGCAGAAGGCTTAGTTTTCAGTTCAAACTTTAAATTCATGAATTTAATAACACTCAACTTATGATTCTTCACGTAATAGAAGTGTGAGCACCAGAACATTATACCAGGAATGGACAATACAATATGTTGCATTGAGAAAACCTTGTTAAAATTGCATTTATTAAAATTGCATGATAAAATTGCATTTTTGAAGGAATAAGATCTATGAAGTTTTTCACATGTGGAAATATGTAAGATGGCTTTTTCTCAATGTTTTTGATGTGAATAAGACAAAGCAAGTGGAGAATATCAGAAATTGGATTTGAGACCTACTAAAATCGTGTAATTCATATATTAGGTAGCATTTATAATAACTCTTGAAAATCCATGCAAAATGTTTGTCTGTGTAACTAAGCAAAGTACTCAAGCTTGGCTACAACTGAAGTAAACCTAATTTCATAAAACCAAAATTCTTTTCAGTACTTGATACCTAATACCAACTTGGGCAAGTACAAAACCCAATAATCTACCAGCATGTTACACACCAGTCCATAGCTACTGATGCCCATGAACATAACTGTAATCAAGCCTATAGCAAAAAAAAAAGAAAATATTAGTGCAACCTACAATTAAGAGAAACCCAAAGGATTGATATCATAGCTTATCTTATTCATAGAACCATAAGAAAATCATTGAGTTATCTATCCATTCCTCTCCCTAAGGTCGTGTTGGTGGCACTTGCCTAATTCCTGACAGATGTTTATCCAGTTTGTCCAATAAAGGAAATTTCTTTATTTGTCTGTGATGACCTACTGCATTACTTTCTTGTCCTTATTCTGAAATTTCTTTGTTGTATCTAACCTGAATAGTCTTGGTGTAGCCTGGGCCCAGGTTATTTTTTCCTGTACAGAGTAGAGAAGGAAAACAAATTATTCCATTCCTCTGTTAAACTACTTGTTGCCTACTAGAGGGCCTATCAGATCATCCCTTAATTTTGTGTTCTATAGCTCATCTAAGTCCAATTTCTTCACTCTTTTCTCACAGAAAATGTTTTCTAGACATTAGATCATATGTGTTGCTTTTATCTGTGTTCAGGTAAAACATGAGAATTCAATCCAGTTCCTACCTTTAGTCCATATCTCTCTGGAACCATAGTGCTCTCAGTTAGACACAATGCTGCGTTTGGCGTCTTATTGGCATTGAGTGGAAAAGAGGAATTAATTCATGTCTTGCAGAGGATACCTTTATTAAGAAAAATTAGACCTCTTAATATTAGCATGAATTTCTTTATTCATATTTGACTTGAGATTCGTTGTTAATTTCAGATACTATTCTGAAGAACCACTACTTCATCTCATTTGGATTTTTCATAGGTGATTCTTCCTGCCTGCGTGCAGAAACTTACACTTGATGGAATTACACTCTCTTTTAATTTTTACTGTTTCTCCAAGGCACTGTGAAAACTAATGGTAACCTACAACATATTGCATATTGTGTCATAGATTTCATGCCAAATAATAAGCACAGTCTCTAATCCAATTGGAATAGAACCTGCTGTATTAATTTTGTAACAATGTGGCAGAAATTGTATTGGACAACAAACAATCTCAATGTATACTTAGAAAGGCCAGGGGAGTAAAATTCAATGAGATTGTACTTGACATGGGGCTGTTATTGCCTTAGGACCATAATTCAAGTTGGAAGGGATCACAGGAAGTCATTAGTCCAATTTCTGGTTCTAAGGAGGGTCAGCTATAAGAGCAGATCACATTGCTCAGGGCTTTATCCAGTTGGGTCTTAAAATCCTCCAAGGATGGAGATTCATAGATTCATAGATTTCTAGGTTGGAAAAGACCTTAGAGATCATCGAGTCCAACCATCCCTAATCCCCATTAAACCATATCCTCAAGTAGATCATCCACCCTATTCTTAAACACATCCAGGGATGGGGACTCAACCACCTCCCTGGGCAGCCTATTCCAGTGGCTGACAACCCTTTCAGGGAAGAAATACTTCCTAACATCCAAACTGAATCTCCCCTGACTAAGCTTATACCCATTTCCTCTTGTCCTGTCACCCATCACTAATGTAAAGAGCCCTTCCCCCACCTCCCCACCATCTTTTCTCAAGTATTTATAGGCCGTAATCAGGTCTCCCCTCAGCCTCCTCTTCTCCAGGCTAAACAGCCCCAACTCCCTCAGCCGCTCCTCATAAGTTTTATTTTCCAGCCCCTTGACCAGTTTAGTCGCCCTTCTTTGGACTCGCTCCAGGAGCTCCATATCTCTCTTAAAGCGAGGGGCCCAAAACTGGACACAATATTCCAGGTGCGGCCTCACCAGTGCCGAGTACAGGGGCAGGATCACTTCCCTGCTCCTGCTGGTCACACTATTCTTGATACACGCCAGTATCCCATTGGCCTTCTTGGCCACCTGGGCACACTGCTGGCTCATATCAAGCCAGTAGTCAACCAACACCCCCAGGTCCTTCTCCGCCAGGCAGCTCTCCAGCCACTCTTCCCCGAGCCTATAGCGATGCTTGGGGTTTTTATACCCCAAGTGAAGGACTCTGCACTTGGCCTTACTAAAGCTCATGCCATTGGCCTCAGCCCAACGATCCAGTCTGTTCAAATCCCTCTGAAGGGCCTCCCTGCCCTCGAGCAGATCGACACAGCCTCCCAGCTTGGTGTCGTCTGCAAATTTACTGAGGGTACATTCAATCCCCTCATCCAGGTCGTTGATAAAGATGTTAAACAGAACTGGACCCAGCACTGAGCCCTGGGGAACCCCACTGGTGACCGGCCTCCAGCCGGATTTAGCCCCATTTGCCACCACTCTTTGGGCCCGGCCATCCAGCCAGTTTTTAACCCAAAGGAGGGTGTGCCTATCCAGGCCAGCAGTTATCAGTTTCTCAACCAGAACACTATGAGAAACTGTATCAAAGGCTTTACTGAGGTCTAGGAAAACTACATCCACAGCCCTTCCCTCGTCAACCAGGCGGGTCACCCCATCATAGAAGGTGATCAGGTTTGATTGGCAAGACCTGCCTTTCATAAACCCATGTTGACTGGGCCTGATCACCCGGTTAACCTGTATGTGCTCATTAATAGCACTCAAGATAACCTGTTCCATGACTTTGCCCGTCACCGAGGTCAGACTGACAGGCCTGTAGTTCCCCGGATCCTCCTTCCGCCCTTTTTTGTAAATGGGGGTAACATCCGCCAGCCTCCAGTCCAGCGGAACTTCCCCAGTGAGCCAAGACTGCCCAAAGATAATGGACAGGGGTTTGGCAATGACATCCGCCAGCTCTCTCAGGACTTTCGGGTGGATACCATCAGGCCCCATAGACTTGTGGGCATCCAGCCGAAGGAGCAGATCCTTGACCCGTTCCTCTTGGATCACAGGAGCTTCGATTTGCTCTCCCTCCCTGCACTCAGACACCGAAGGCCAGCTCACCTGGGAACTGCTGACCTTATTATTAAAGACTGAGGCAAAGAAGGCATTAAGGACCTCAGCCTTGTCCTCATCCCTAGTGACTAACGTACCCCCTGAGTCCAGTAGGGGCTGGAGGTGATCTTTAGCCCTCCTTTTGTTATTAATATTTTTATAGAAAGACTTTTTGTTGTCCCTTACGGAGCAGGCTAGTCTAAGTTCCAATTGGGCTTTTGCCCCCCTGATTATCTCCCTACATGTCCTAACTTCCTCCCTGTATTGATTCCTGGATGCCTGCCCATTCTTCCAAGACTTGTAGACATCCCTTTTTCTTTTGAGATGTTCCCAAATCTCCTTTGTCATCCAAGCTGGTTTTCTACCCCGGCGACTCGACTTCGGCACACAGGGACAGCTCGCTCCTGTGCCTCCAGAATTTCCTTTTTGAATAGTAACCATCCCTCCTGCGCCCCCTTACCCTTGAGAGCTGTCTCCCATTGGACTTTGTTAACCAGACTTCTAAACAGCCCAAAGTCAGCTCTCCCAAAGTCCAGCTTGGCCGTTTTAGTGCTTACCCTCCTAACTTCCCCTAGAATTGAGAATTCTATTATCTCGTGGTCACTATGCCCCAGGCGTCCTCCAACCGTCCTCCAACCATCCAAGATGACACAGCCTCTCTGGGCATCTATTCTGGTGCTTGATTGTCCTTATGATGAAGAAGTTTTTCCTTATATCCAGTCTGAATCTCTCTTGTTACAGCTTGCTTGTCTCCTGTCCTCCCATTATGTTCCGCTGTGAAGAGCCTAGCTTTGTCATCTTGATAACCTCCTCATAGGCACTTGCAGGCTGCTATTAGATCTGCCTGAAGCTTTCTCTTCTAGCCTGAGCCAGGTCATCCAGCCAATCTTTTTTTATACTTTTTTTTCCACCAATCAAGACCATAATATCCCAACTTGGATACAAGAATGCTGGGATAGACAGTGTTCAAAACCTCACTGAAGTTGAACATGACATCCACTGCTCTCTCCTTATCTATACATTTAGTTTGTTTTATAATAGGCAGCAATCGGAAGGCAATTTACTCATTGTAAGGAAAACGATGCACTAAGTTGAAAAAGAATGTTTTACAGTAGGGTCTGTGTGTGAAAAGTTTGATTAGTAGTTCAAGCCAAAAAAGGCATTTTTTTTTACAGCAGTCCAAGAGCTCTGATATGCAAATAACTATATGTACTATACTATGCATAAGTACAGGGAAAAAAAGTAAGAAACAAAGTGAGATGTAGTAGTTGAATGAGTATGTGCAATGTTCCACCTGATTAAAGCACGAAGCACGGAAGAACCATACAAAGCGTAAGCCAAGCTGTGTGTCAGTTTCAAAGCAGTAGCTAGAAAACATCTAAGAGCAATGTAGAATAAGATAAAGATTTTTCAAGTGCTCACATCCATCATTCTGTCAGGATGGCAAGATACCAGGAGAGAATATCCATCTGCTTCCTAATAATACAGGAGTCACTGAAACAAGCTAAATATCCAGGAAAAAAACGTGTATTAAAGCAGTCAAGTCATATTTGCTTTAAAAAAAACCCAAAAACAAATCCCCTGAAAACCCAAAACAAAACCAAAAAATCCCTCCTCAAGAATATAGTGGAACCATCTTAAAATGGAAGCTTGTGTTGGAAAGTCCCAGATTTGGTGAGCTGGACAAACAAAACTGATTATATTGGAGGACAGATAAGCAGGCATGATAGACACAGGAAACATCAGGCCAACTGTCAGTCAGTGGCAGATACAATTACTAACATATTTTGGAGAAAATAAAAAGTTCTTTCCCCATAATCTACACAACCTGATTTACTAGTCACACATTCATGCACTAGGTTGATATTATCACAGTGATCATCAAGACAGAGTTCAATAATGTTATTATTGCTGTGTTATCACAGACTATTCTAGACAGTGGGCTTGCCCATGCATTTCTGCAGTTGCTGCAGTAATGCAATTTTACTCATGTCACATCATTTAGCTAACTTGCTGAGGTTATAAACTATTAGAGGGAGTGTGTGTGTAGGCAGAGTATGTCAACTTGCACATAGTATTTGTCATGGTTAGCCTTTTCCCCGTGGATAAAACAATGTAACTTATACTACTTTCCTCAAGCACTCAGCTGCTTACCATTAATGATGGGTCAACATGTATACATGGACAGGTACTTCAGATAAGCTTGTGTACTGTAATACTTCTGCACATGTGGTTTATTTTATCCTAGTTATTTTCCATGTCTGTATCCCAGACCTGTATAAAAAAAAAAAAAAACTTCACTAATCAATTATATATCATACTAACTTATCATAGAGAAATATTTTCACAAAATTCAGTAATATCTCTGCAGTTCAATGCTTGAACTTAAAAACAAACAAACAAAAAATAACGAAAACCCACCCAACCAAAAAAAAACCCAAACTGGAATCCCTTATACTCATGACTGTGTGCCAGCATTACTCTAAGCAGCAAAAATAAGTAGAAAAAAGTGGATATAGATAGCTCTAAAACTAAACCATATTTTTGCAAACAATTGCTCAAGAGTCTAATCTCAGATCTTGCCAGGATCAAACCATTTTCACCAAACAGTCATGCAGTCACAACAAATTAATTTTGTTAATTACAAAATGTACCAGTGGACAGGCATATATTCCATGAAATTCACAATAAATGTACCCAATTCAAGTACACACAAAGCAGATAAGCATGGGAGATGGTGAAATACTCATTTGCTGAGTGAGACCTGAGCATGAAAGATGAATGACCAACAGATAGTAAGGCAAACTCTTGCATAAAACCAATACAAAAAAAAACCAAAAACAAACAACTTCAGAACAGTCTTTGTTGCCTTGAGAAGGACTTGCATCTGCACCATTGTCGAATCACTAACGGCATGGTCAAAAATTATACGTAACACTATGATGTGAAGAAACAATCCTTTTAAACTGAGGGAAAAATAGCTTAGTTGTCAGGCAATTTTAGTTAGATAATAATCAATTAAAATGGAGTAACTGTCAAGGCTATGCATCTTTTATGGGAAAGTTATTAAAGAATGTTAAGTATGTAGGGAAGTTACGATGCTTGTTTTTAGTGTTTCTCAAATGATTGTCTTAAAGTGAGACAAAATGGGAGATAAAAGCTTTCTCAAAGAATGCCTCATTAAATGTTTAATTGTGACTAAACATTAGAAACCTCAACTTTCACTAAATGCTTTGTTGAAAAGAGCATGTGGAAGGGGGGAGAAGCCACCTTAGATACGTAGGGATAGAAAAAAATCGGTGAGAGAGCAGGAAACCTCTGCTGCTTAGGCTTGCTGTGCTTTCTCTTCACGGTTGATACTCAGGAGAAATGACTCAGTGTTTCTCTCTACCAGGGCTTTTTTCTAATACTTAGGAGGGGCAGGAGAACCACAGGAGTTCTAGGAACAAGCCTAGAGTTTTAGACATGCAGGATGGAGGCAGAGTTGTGTAGGCAAAATCACTGTGGATGTTAAGGATTTGAATTAGTTGATTAAAAGCTCAGAAATATTATGAGCTAGGCAAAGATTATTCAATGATGTGATTATAAAGGATAGGAAATTCACTCATACTCTTTTTTTAATCATTTTTTGTAACTCACTTCCACTTGGATTAGTCAATAAAAGTTCCTGGAAAATTGACCAAAATTTCCTAATTTTCTAAGTCTGTGAGTACTAGCAGTGCTGTAACTGCCACACATGCATTGAACAGTAAAAAAAAAAAAAAAAACCAAAAACTGCACAGAAAGCAGACAAAAATTATAATGGAGTCCTTTAGAATAAATCTCATTGCTATTTGATATCTCACAATGAACAATTTTTATTCCTAAAGATAGGTGAGTACTTCAGAGGCTCATCCTTGACTGAAGCAAATACCTGTAGGCCAAACCAAAGGCACAAAGGCAGTTGAGTATCAAACATCATTCCACGGCAGCCAGCTTTGCTGGACCCTGATTTTTACACTTATTATGCAAACAACTTGAAAATATATTTAAAAAAAAAATATTAATTGTACTGAGAAAATGACTGACCTCAAAAAGGCTAAAAGCATTTAAACCAAACAATTCATCTTATCTCCCATTGACTTCCTTTATAGTTACTCATAGCACTTTGTATTGTTTTCCATTTTGTGGGTTATAATGCTGAAAGAAATTAGGAATAGATTTGCATTGCTGTTAAGATGAGAGTCCTAAAGTAGGTTTTCCAGAAGCAAGCGTAATTTTGAATTTACTGTTCTGCTACTGAATTAGAGTTTAGCCTTTATGGAGCCAAAATTAGGTCAACATGAATCAGTACTCAAAATCTTTTACCAGAAAGATTTTCTTCCTTTGTTTTCTTTAATTTTTTTTACCTTTTAAATAAATTATGAATTTATTTGATATTATAGGAGATAAAATATTAACAACATTGTTTAACTATCATTTGAATTTTTGTGACTGCATAGGGTATTACAGAGCATATGCTACTAAGCCCCTTGCAGCTCTGTAATTAGAAGGTTGGAGCATAATAAACTGAACTTGCAAACATCTGCATTACCTTTTAGTACAAGTTTGTGTAGAAAGAAATATTACCGAGATAGAGTTGAAGGCAAATTATACTAGCTAAACAGTGTGACACAGTGAAGCCTTCCCTAGGTTAAAGCAGTAAAGATGCGATTCTAAAATCAAAGCAGTTCTCATTGGTGTCAGTGCAGTATTCAAGGTGTTAAGAGTAAACCAAATGCTATAGTAATGATCTGTATTTACAGATAGCAGCTGTAAAGATTATATTAGCAATCGTTGTATATCCCTGTGTTTAACTAGAAATGTTCTATATGAATGACTTTGGGTAACTCTCTGATTTCCATCTCAATTTTATTTCTCTTGGGCCAGATTCCATTCAAATTTTAAACTAACCCATATTTTTGACCAAGTTATGTAGCTGTTATATAAGTAAAGAACATAAATATTCTTTCTGATCACACTTAGCTGGATTGCCTAATGGTCTGGCCAGAAGGCGTCTTACATTCTTTGTAGATCCAGAATTACTTCTCCCTTGTTTAGGCTGATCAGCTGAATGCATGCTTTAGGTTTGACCCTACTTGGGATCTTTGCTCTTGGTGCTCTTCTGCATACTTACCCCAAAGAGTCATTGTCAACAGAATCGAGCTCCTTAGGCAGCTTAAAACTATAGCTAATCTTACTCAGACTATTTCATTTGCACAAGATACTTAAGATGTGGAAAACATCTTATCTGTCTACTTACTGAGACAGGATTTAAATAAGAATCTTCCAACGTCCCTTCAGCTTAAACTTTGAATACATCTACAAACACATACACAGGAACATATTGTAGGGGAAAAAGGAGTGGAATGCTCTGGGACAATAATCAAGACAGTAACCTGGAAGAGAACTGTGATACCCAGATTCCTGTTCCATCTGTTGTTTTTGTCCATTTGATTAATTTGTACATGGCAATTCAGAAACTTCCACTATGAATATTCCACTTCTACTATGAATGACTTCTTTTCTAACATCAATAGATAAAGAATTTTAATGCCAAAACAGAACTGGTGCAAGTAGAGCACCGCAGTCTTTCATTCAGTCTTTACAACATGTGATAATTGATCTCATAGCAATGTGGTGATATTCTCACTTGAATGATCTACAATGACAATATTTTTTACAAATCTATTTAGTTAAGGCAATAAAGGTATCTGAATGTCCCTGGAAATGTTCTGTAAATTCTTTGAGAAACAAGTCAGTATTACATGCTGGTTTAAAAAAAAAAAAAAAAAAAAAAAAAAATCAGTTATCAGGTAGAGGGGAAACTTCTTTAATACTAGTAAGTAATGCTACAATCAGGATGCATTCTCCACAAAATTATCATCAGAAAGTAGTAAAGGTCTACGACAAAGACAAGTGTACTTTTATGACACCTAATATGTTACTATCCAAATGCACTATCAAATAGATATTTGCATGGTCATGATTTAATATCCTTCATCCTTAACCAGTCACTAAGAGCCTCTTATTCTGCCAGTGGGGAAAAATATGACTGCTTAATTCTCATAATCATAAATTTGAACTTGTTATGGATATGCTTCCCCATCACTATACTCTAAGTCATCAACCTCCACTTCCATTACATCTCCTTAATTCTTTTTTTTTTTAAACTGAAAAAAAAAAAAACCCTGTAAGAAAAATCTTGCATAGAAACCATATTTTTGTTTTTTCTGATGAAGAAACATTTCATTGATATCATTAGAAACTTTGGTTATCAGAATTTTTAGTCACAAATAACCGGAGTCTAGGTAGTGTTATTCCTCTGACTGACAATGTCATCTCATCATCTTTCATTTCATCTATGTTATTTTAAGGTATGTTTATTTCTACAAAAAAGGAGTTTATTATGGTATATATCATTTACAAAAGGGAATGAATTTTAATTTTCTGGTAGCCACATATTTTGAAATTATGAAGCCTCATAGCATTTTGCTGTTCATGGTGGTTAGAGGGAAATTAGGATTTTTTCCTACGGGGAAAAAAAATAAGGACATTTGGTATGAGGCCCTGATTCAATGCAGAATTTAAGCACATGCACAACTTAACACTAATTCAATGTGGCATTTCAGTATGTGTTTAAACTAGCAAAGCAGATAAATACTTGGTTAATTTTTTAACCATTGTCTGCGGTTTCATTTATATGACTGGACAAATGTACCTATTGAATTATGGGCATTTAGTGTAAGCTAGTTAATTATTCGAGTGAGATTTGTGGGTATACATAACTAAAAACCATATTTATTGGTTTGCTCCACTAATACGAATGTAAGCACGTGCTTAAGTGATTTTGTGAATCCTAATCACCACTTTGAATGTGCTAATGCAATGCTGTGTTGCATTGTATTAATTCTGTGCCAGTGAGGGAAAGAACATTTCATAAATAAACAGTATTTTAACTCTATAATCCAAATAACTTTTTCTGCAAAAGGGGTTGAGAGAATGAACAATTCATCCATGTATGAATGTAAATATAACTTTTAAAAATACGTATTGATGTTGGGTATATCATAACCTTAGTCTTGTAACCAAATCTGTAGAAATGATTACCTGTGGCGAGGGTTGTGCTCTCTTTCCAAAGGAGTGTGTTCAGAACAGCTTCAATCGCAGATTTGAAATACTGTCTTATTCAGAAGTTATTGGTAGTTCCATCTATAGTTATCTTGTTTAATCTCTAAACATTCGAAAGAATCATAGAATCATAGAATGGTTAGGGCTGGAAGGGACCTTCAAAGGTCATCTAGTCCAACCCCCCTGCAAGGAACAGGGATATCTCCAACTAGATCAGGTTGCTCAGGGCCTCATCCAACCGGGCCTTGAACGTCTCCAGGGACGGAGCATCCACCACCTCTCTGGGCAATCTGTTCCAGTGTTCTACAACTCTCATGGTAAAAAATTTTTTCCTAATATCCAACCTGAATCTACCTCTCTCTATTTTAAAACCATTACCCCTTGTCCTATCACAACTGGCCCTCCTGAACAGCCTCTCCCCATCTTTCTTGTAGGCCCCCTTGAGGTACTGGAAGACCGCTATAAGGTCACCCCGGAGCCTCCTCTTCTCCAGGCTGAACAGCCCCAACTCTTTCAGCCTGTCCTCATAGGAAAGGTGCTCCAGCCCTCTTATCATCTTCGTGGCCCTCCTCTGGACCCTCTCCAACTGGTCCATGTCCTTCTTATGTTGGGGACTCCAGAACTGGACGCAATACTCCAAGTGAGGTCTCACGAGGGCAGAGTAGAGGGGGAGAATCACCTCCCTTGACCTGCTGGCCACGCTCCTCTTGATGCAGCCCAGGACGCGGTTGGCCTTCTGGGCTGCAAGAGCACATTGCCGGCTCATATTGAGCTTCTCGTCCACCAGTACTCCCAAGTCCTTCTCCTCAGGGCTGCTCACGATCCATTCTCCGCCCAGTCTGTATTTGTGCCTGGGATTGCCACGACCCAGATGTAGGACCTTGCACTTGGCCTGGTTGAACTTCATGAGGTTGGTACGGGCCCACCTCTCCAGCCTGTCGAGGTCCCTCTGGATGGCATCCCTCCCTTCCAGCGTGTCGACGGCACCACACAGCTTGGTGTTATCGGCGAACTTGCTGAGGGTGCACTCCATGCCACTGTCCACGTCACCGACAAAGATGTTGAAGAGGGCCGGGCCCAACACGGACCCCTGAGGGACGCCACTCGTGACCGGTCTCCACTTGGACATCGAGCCGTTGACCACTACTCTCTGAGTGCGGCCATTGAGCCAATTCCTTATCCACCGAGTGGTCCATCCATCAAACCCATGCCTCTCTAGTTTAGAGAGAAGAATGTCGTGCGGGACAGTGTCAAAAGCTTTGCACAAGTCCAGGTAGATGACATCCGTTGGTCAACCCTTGTCCACCGATGTTGTCACCCCATCATAAAAGGCCACCAAGTTGGTCAGGCACGATCTGCCTTTGGTGAAGCCATGTTGGCTGTCACCCACCACCTCCTTGCTCTCCATGTGCCTTAGCATGGTTCCCAGGAGAATCTGCTCCATGACCTTGCCAGGCAATTGCCTTGCATTGCTAATCTTTTACAAATGAATTATTTTTGCAAGCTTTTGCTGTTTGCAGGTTTTAACCATCTTAACTCTTTTCAGCTTTTGTTGCTATTGAAATTCTGCATAAATTTTGGGCATAATGTATGGCAAATAGGGGTGATGCAGACTTTGCTGTTGCAGGTGGCTATTTTTTTCATATAGCAGAAAGCCACAAACAAACCACATGCCATGGAAAGCTGGATCTGTAGAATAATTCGTAGATAAGGAGTGATAAGATCTTTTCTGAATGTTTCCCGTCACTGCTGTGCAATGTTTTCCTGGACATGGAGAATGTGAATTCCATAGCTAGAAATGCTGGGCCTTAGAGTTCATAATATCTATATCGCAGCACTGCTGCTTATGTTTCCTGCTAGCTAGTTTACTTCTACCACTGTGGATTTAGTTTACCTTGTAAATCTCTCTTGTCATCGTAGCTTTCTACCATTCATAAGGTGTATGAGGGTACCCTAGCAAGAAAGCTGCGCTGTACTGCGTGCAGCATGTAAAGTGCATTCATGCAGAGAACCAAAGATTCATAGCTTAATCTACTACTTAATGGATCTTGCTACTACAAAAAATTATAATTTCCTAAAGTACTGTTTCTTGTGTTTTATATAAGTATAAAGAAATTCAAAGAATTTAGATTGTTCCTACTGTTTCTTTGTTTATTTATTTATTATAATCATAATGCTAAAATGTGAATATATGCCAGTCTGTGCTGGAACTTCCTGAAAAACATGTATGTATATCATACAGATAGATTGAGAATGGTGTGTGTATTTTCTCTTATAGTGCAGTGAGAATACTGAAGGCTGTGCTGAATTCACTGTGGGTTTTTGTCAGGTTCAGTGAAAATACAGTTCTGTGGGCTATATTTACATTAGCAAGTAATTTGGCTCAGTAGGAGTGTAGCAATTGATGCTGAGTCCCTTCTGTCTACAAAACATGCAGTTTGGGAGTCTTAATTCAAACTGGAGATAGTCTATTCCCCTGCGATGAACTCTCAGGGCACGTGCTTGTCCTAAAATGACCTAAAAGATTGGTTGTTGGTTTGGCCAGTGTATCTCCATATTATGTTAGGAGCACATCGGCCACACTGATTGTGTTTCCTTCCAAAGGTATCTGGCTGAAATGCACCAGACTTCAAACAGAATCACAAGAAGTGGGGATAATTAAGAGATTTGCTTTCACATTTCATTACTGCTTCAACTGTTTTGCAATAAACCTCAAAAAGTCATAGGGGAGTATAGGATGTCTTACTTTGACCTTACGTATTCCTCTCCTATTTTCCCATTTATTTTTTTTTCTTTTGGCATTTTACGTATTTGAGACTCTTTCATTTAACTTTTCATAGTGAGATTAGAACAATGCTGAATACCTTAAAAAGACTCCCTTGTTTTAGGTTTATGAGTAGCTTATGCGGTTGCTGTCACTTACTACCCATTCCTGTCATGTAAAATTATTCTTCTAGTGCGAAATCAAAGTGACTTGTTTCCCACAGTCAGTAAAAACTTTCAGAAGAATCATTGGGAGAGTCTTTGGCAGTTTCCTAAATCCTTCTTTTTAATTTATAAGATATTTGGAAAATAGAACAATGTATAGAATTGAGAAGATATATGTTAAATTGCATGATTGAGAAAGCTATTTGTATTAAATAAAATGCAACAAGGCATTATAACTTTACTAAGTAGATACTATAAAGGATATTTTGTGGACAGAAGTGTAGTAAAATGAAACCTACAGTTCTCTAGTGTTTTTGTCTAGGAAAAGCTTACCATAGCTAGTAGAGATTTTGAGTCTGGTATGTTCAGAGATTTTGCTGGAGGATTTTGTTTGTTTTGTTGTTTTAGGGGGGGATTGCATTTGTTCTTATAAAGGAAGAGTCTACAAAGCAGCCTAGCCAACAGCTACTGTCGCAACTGACAGTTATAAATGAGAGTATATGCCTAAAGACATAATTAATCTGCAATGAGCTCAGAACAGCTCCTTAGCTAACTGCAACTAAATCAGCTACAGAGTGTGTAATTAACTTACAACCGTATTAGTCCTAGTACAATATTATTCATTATATATGTAAGTTATTATTTTCTCCATATGAAATTTGTAATATACTGAGTAATGATTAAGAGTCCATTATAGTATTTCATTCATGTTATCATAATATAATTGTGATGTATGTTCATCTTGTTAATGCTGTTATTCTTACTTGTTCTTGACAGAAATGTCAAGGATATCAGAAAAATACAATGTGACTTTTTTACACACAGACTGAGAAGCATTTGTATTCAAATGAAATTTTAATTTTAGTCCTCGTCTTGATTTTGTAATTCTGCTTGTTAGCGATGACAGGAATGTATTGAGGAAAGGTAAAAGTCAACAATACTTTATATTGAAGTCAAAAGTAAAGTGAATAAGCTTCAAGGTTGTTCATAAGACTCATACTGAGCTTGAAGTAGAAAGAAGCTTAGAGGACTGAGAAAAATGACTTGAAGGAAAAAGGCAGAGATTTTTGAAGATGTGAAGCTATCAATGGAGGTAAATTGGATCTGAAAAAGGAGTTTAAGAAACGTGCAAGCTGTACAGAACATAAGGTGGGCTGTGTGTACACTGATACCTTAACCTGACTAAGGTACAAAACCTGCATCACTGTGTACACATGTAAAACTATGTGAAAAGTAGCTCAGATTTAAAATGTAATCATTCCACTCTCATGTGAGAGTTAATCCTGACATATGTAAACAAGCTTGTGTAAATGAGTTACCTTACCAACTTCTCCCTTACAATATAATTTACCTTTTTCCCATGCTATTAAAGATCCTGTCTCAGAACTTTACTTTCACAGGTCTACCAGAGCCCTACTGAGTCTTTTCAGACTGCCTGTCTGTAGCAGAGAGTGACCAAAGAAATCATGATCATGCTGACTCAAGTGCCCATTGAGGACATGAAGTACAGCTATTTCTGAGAACGCAGTATAAAAACCAATCTATTACAGGTAACAAAGAGGGAGATTCATTTTATATGCATTTTAGATCAAATTAGATTTGTATATATTTAATTATATACATTTAAGAAAAAAATTCTCTAAATTAATTAGAATTCCTTATTGGTTAGAAAATGAGCAGTGTGATAGCCATTGGAAATTTTTTCCTCTACCTTCTAATTCTTATCGGCTTATTTTAGAAGAACAGTCCACCTGTTGAGTATGTTCAAAATTGCTGTTAAAACTAGAAAATTCATCTGAGGTATTGATCCTTTGGGTCCATGATGAATACAGTATGGTGCTGGTTTAGCACATATTATGTAGTCATAGCTATTGTGTTCTTCATGTTAGGAGGGAGAAAGATAAATCAAAAAAAAAAAGAGTAAGAAAGGCATTCTGGCCACAACACAAGGATAAAGAGGAGAAGTAAACAAACAGAATTCTGAGATTTAGAGTGAGCAGCTCTACAGGTTTAAAAGATAAATCTGATGTGTGAATTAGATGTTAAATAGGCACAGGGAATTTTTGTTTTGGAATCCACCATACACTCATATGTACAATAGATGTCTGAGCTCAGTCTTGAGCCCAGATAGCAGGGAGATTATTCTTTAGAATATCCAGCAAACAATATCCTATGTTTAGGAAGAAGTTTTTAGTTCTGAAAGATTTGTATATATCTGAGAAGAGTTCATGTCACAAATTGTATGAAAATAACAATGGTATATCAGCCATTTAAATTATGTGCATTGATTTTATGGTGTATATTATATAGTGGGAGAATATTATGGGGGAAATATCTAAAAATCTCAGAGACGTAGATTTGTCTGCCGTTTAGCATTATTTACATATGTAGAGAGTTGATAGCTTAATTGAGATTCCAGTGGTACAAAAATATTCTTTGCCTCTCCAGATCTGCATGTTTTCTACATTTTTATGGCAAAGTCCCAAAAGGAACATGATTTAACTAAGCTGAAAGTGGGTGGATTTAGCCAAGAAACACTTAGTCTTATGTTACCATCTGAACCAGGTGGAACTAGAGGCAAATTACTGAACATAAGTTATTCCATGTCCTTACTGGAACAATTTGTACTAAAGACACATAGCCAAGGAACTCTATTCACTATTTGCGATTTTACAGTTTCTTAATTTAAACTGGAGTTCTGAGGGTAAAACAGCATATTCTTTGTTTCTGTGACAATCCCAAGAGTACTTAGGCTTATAACATGCCAAAGAATGGGTCAAAATTATTGCCCTTATGCTTTCATTTTAAATAACTACTAGTGGTGTCACCAAGGCCGAATGGGCTGACGTGACACACCAGAGTAAAAGTCGTAGGACCACGTGTTTTCATCAGTGCTTTCCAGTACATCCTGCGAGGCAGTCTCACCAGAGAGGATGCTCCCATCAAGAACCGTGCAAGCACATCTACATATATTACACAGCGTACTATGGTAGAGTATGTATCCACTTGCACCTGCACCTCAGTTTAGCACCACATAGCCGCGTACACACTTTTCAATAACCACGTAAAGTAGACAGAGCACCCTTTCCATGGCAGGCTGTGATGCCATCCTGGTAATGAGATTCCTGCCTAGAGGGCTGTCCTTAGCATTACATACAGTACCACAGTGGAAAGACTGCTCATGCAGCTATTCCAGTCTCTACAGGGATGAAGAAAGAGCTCCTCAGCTACTGGATTGTCTAGCTCATTCACATACACTCTCCTCACTTTTCTGCTCTGGCTTTTCATGTTTTCCTTTTTGCTATACTCTATAACTCATGGTGTTATACTCTATAACTCATTATACGAACAACTAAGCATCAGAATTGACACCAATCACTGTCGGGGAAGTTTCCTGGCTGCTACATGGGAAGCACCTGTGCCTTGTCAGGTGTGCGACAGGTGTGCGAGTCAAGTTGGCCAGCCGGAGACCACGTGACCTATGGGAGGCTTAAAGGCGGGGCACTCCCCTCAGGGAGTGGGGCAGTTTTCTCCTGGAGATTGGAGAGGTAGGAGCCCCCGGAGAGCAGTGAGTTGAAGCTCTCCATTGGAAGCCTTTGGTTGTGATAAGGACCTTTGGAGTGTGATAAAGAGCCTTCTGATATACGAGGGGAATCACAACGACCTTTTGGGTTGTGATTCCTGAAGATGAGATACCAGCAGTCCGCGACAAATCACTTCAGAGCTGATCATGGTATTAACAGTTGGTGTCTAGAGCTGTTACCCTAAAAAATCTTTGCCGCATTTGTCCCACATTTAAAAAGTAATTAATCCATTATGTTTTGCATGTTACTGCATTACTTCTTTCTTAGGTGTATCCTTGGCACTCAGACAAATCAGGTAATCCAGAATGCTAAAGGAAATAAATAGCAGAAGTTCTGGTGTTTTCTGGAGAAGCAGATGCAAATTGGCAATCTATGGACTTATAAACAACTAGTTCTTAGGAATAGCAAGATACAACATATTATGTAGATCCAGCCTTGCCAATCTTGGCCAAAGGGAAAAAAAAAAATCAGTAAAACACACACTCTGGGAAGTCAATTCTGACCCTTATAGGGCTTGTCTAGATTGCTACAGCATTTTGATCCCCTTAGAGAGTCGCAGGAAAAAAGTCTGTTGCTTTGCATCTGTAAAATCTCATAGTGGGTGACTAAGAGAACTCCTTTTGCCATTCTTCCATTTTAGGCAAACTCCATGTCAAGGGGATGATGTCAGATGTTCATTGACATGTTTTCCTGTTTGAAAAGGTGGTCTGTCACCGGACATATCCGACTGATATATCACCTACCTGAAATATCCAACCACATTCACTTCTGCTAGGGTTATAGGGAAGGAAGAATCCCTACTTCCCAAACAGCAGTGGTTGAAGATTCTTATCTTCAAGGAAGTGAATAAACTCAGCCATAAGCATCGATGCCTGAATAGAAGTTGGGTAATATTAAAAATAATTTGCCTTTGGACTCCGAGTTTCTATTTGCCTCTCTTGATTTCAGTGAGAGTTTTGCTATGGTGATCCTGTTTCTTTTATTCTGTCACTTTTTTACGGAGTATGTTTTGAGACTGAGTGGAGGAAAGGCCCTGCTAATGTCTAGAAAAAAATGTTGTGTTAAGCCAAAAAAACTCATGATGGCACGAGGGTTCTTTGATACTTCTTCGGTTCAGGAGAATAACTATCAGCTCAAATACTGACTATTTTCTGCTTTCATTGCAATATATTTCGGAAAAAAGTTCAGCATTTTTTGAGGAAAAAAACTAAACAATGGGAGTCTAATGAGAAAAAAGTCATTTTCTATGATCATTTTTGAAGTTAATAGATTAATAAGCCCAGCCTTAGTTAAATGACATTTCTTTTGTTAGGAGTGTTATTGACATTTTGATATGAGACAGAGAGACCTTTAGTGAGATCTCAATCAAAGGTAATCTTTATATAATGATACATGAATTCATAAATGCTAGTCGAATATAAATGCTTTAGTCCATTTTGGCCTTCACCCTATGGAAATCTGTACAGGTCATGAGATGAAAAAGCTCAGTGAATGACGACTGATACTCTCTCACTTGACTGTCTAATTATGTCTCGCTAATTGTATGAGTTAATGTTTGAAGCTGAATCTTGCAATATAACTTAATCCATCACCCAGACAAAACGCATGGAAAAAGATATTGAAATTTTCTCCTTTATTAGACATATGATCTCCTTAATGTTTGAGTTTATGGTGATTTCCCTTCTCATGAAAAAAAAAAAGGTGTTAGTTTAAAAAAAAAAAGCAAAATTTATGTAAGCTGTGTATTAGCTACCAAAGACATGTGCAAACAATCCTTAAAATTCTTGTTTTGGAAATGCTTTGTTTTACTAGTTGAAATTACAGCCTCTTACATTCTGTTGTGGCTTCAGGGGCAAAAATATACTAAAAAATCAGCATAGTGCATGAATTTCTTCACTACTTGAACGAGGAAAGATGTATGAACTGCTATGTCATCTCTGCTTTAATAGAGAATAAAGTTTGACTGGTACTGTTACTTCAGCTGTTCTTAGGGATAGAGCATAGACGCCAAATTAACATCCTGGATGATCTGACCCTGTGATGATATTGACACCTGAGTCCAGTTATAAGTGTTGTGACACCAGTGGCAGAGAGGGAAGATGAGGGGATCACTTTTAGTTTCTAGACACTACAGACAATAGCTCTTACCAGTAGTACTTTTCAGCACATTCCCAAACTCAGAGCACTTGAAAAAGAGGCAAATTTCATCATCTCTGTTTTATTCCTATCTAAAGAGACTTTTAAGAGGCCGTTCAGGAAGCCATGGGTAGAACTGGGAACAGAATCAGATTTGTTGAGTTTTAGAAAAGTTTTATCTAGAAGGGAACACTGCCTGCAGAGTAGTTTCATCTTGAGCTCTTAAGTCCGCTCCCCATGGGTGGAATAAAATTATTTTTCTGCCATAACTTTTGTTGCATGCTTTGACTTGATAGTATTAAGTACAGATAAAATAGTGATGTTACTCTTGTACTTTTGATCATCTGCAAGTAATCTGTGCTGTGGATTTTCCATTACATGGGTAAAAATACACATCATGCTGTCTGAGCATGAGCCCAGAATCAGAGCAGCCTTCTTCATGTAATACTGTTCTGGGTACGTGTACCAGATTAGGTCAGAGATAGCTTAGGGATGCAGTCACAGCATCACTCACTTCTTTTCTTCATTACATATTTTTTCTCTGTGTTTATAGCTTACCTGACAAATGGTTTAATTCAGTTCTTGCTTTAGTTTAGTTATCCTAAGTTCAGATATTTTAAAAAAATACTTAAAGTTATAAATTTTGACGTAAAAAATGTACTTTGTTACATGATATGTAGCTGTATAATCCTACTCTCGCAATGTCTTCAAAATCTAAAGAAAATAAATCCCTTAAAATATTTCTTGATGAAGCAAGAGGGAATATTGTATTTGGGATTTTTCAATTTCTGGGCTAGACAGCTTTTGAAGATAAAATTAAGAGATAGTAAATAGATTGTGGTTATATTTTTGAAACCTTATTTTCAGACTTGTTATTACTCAATCTAGCTTTATCTGTTTGAATGAGAGAGGCTACCAATGTTTCAAGAGGAAATTTTCCTTTTCAGGACTTCTGAAAAGCTCTGGGCCACTTCTGTCTGCTCAGATATATCTATCTAATTTTAACATTTAATTCTGAAAATTTCATGCTACCATTGCTAAATTCATTTCATAGTGTTGAGGTTTTTTTGGTTGATTGATTTTGTGTTTTTTTTATTTTCTTTTTTTTTCCCCCAGAATTTTAGGAGAGAAAAAATGTCCATACCAGAAAATTATATGAACAGCAAATAATCAGGAGGATCAATATTTCTGAATTGCCAGATGAGATTTTAAAATGAAGCTTACAAGCAAAGCAGCACTTAATCTTGTGTGCACAATATTAGATATCAGTTTTGCCTGTATGGCACCAATGTGTGTCTGCATAAACAAAACATAAAAAAAAAAACCACGGGGCTAATGGATTTGGGTTCTTGTAACTTTAGTTGCCACATTATACCTGCATTTCATAAGCAATTGTCAAAAATTTAAGGAACTACCTCACCTCATTTCATTTTGTAACCCCAGAAGTAAGTACTCTTGATGTCACTTGATACACAACTACATTCATGTTACTAGTTATCCCTTAAAAATAGCTCTCATGAATAATGAAAATAAATCCCCTTTCCACTCCCATAGCAAGAGGCTTTAAGTGCTACCACCTGGCATCTTAGCGAAAGATCATAATAAGCATGTTTTCTTACAATAGTTCATTGAGATGGTACATGGCAAGAATGAACAAATTTCCACTCTTAGAGCCAAATTAGAGGCTCAGTCTCTACTCGGGCAAAAATCAATAGCAGCTTTGCCAGACCAAGGCATAGATGGTTGTTCTTAGAAGTATGATTTGTAAAATCCTTATTTTGTGTTTTCTGCTTTTCCTCTTGTTTGTTCTGTGGGAAGTTTAAAACCAAACCACTCTTCTTTCCCCATTATGTTCTGCCTTCTTTTCTACTTTATCCATATATCTACCTATTCTATCTTCATTTCTATTCAGCCATTCACTCTTTTCCCCTCTTCATGGTTCATTCATTTATCCTATAATACCCATTTATTATTACCTCATCTTCACCACTCTCTCTTTTTAACTCTGTCACTTATCTGTCACTTTTGTGTGACAGGAATTGTTCCTGCTTAACAAAATCAGTTTCTAATGCCATTTAGCTAAGTAGGTTCAACTGCCTTGTGTGGACATTGAGGCAGTTTAAAAGTGGCTAAAACAGTTTTAGCTTAACCCAATTAAACTAAATCAATTTTGACCACTCTTTAACCACTTTAAAAGCAACCACACAAATGAGTGCATCAATTTTGTCTAAATTAATTTAGATAAATCAGCACATTTCACATCTGTAAACCCTTAGCATCCCTTTTCCCATTCTTTCTCATCAGAACACAGAGTCCCATACTTTTTCTTTTTGTTCCAGTACTCTAATCTCTGGACCAGGCTGATTCTGGAATACCTCTGAAAATTGTTTCAGATGAACAGGCTGCAAAATACAACATTTCAGAATACAAAAAAACAGTATCAGATGAACTCTTTCTCATTGCACAACACTGTGATTAACTCAGTACTAGGGCACAGAATGTATTCTTGGAGATTAAGCTGACTGTTATTAGTTAGTGTACACTTCAGCCTGTCAGAAAGGTTAACAGGACTTCTCTGAAACTAAATACTGGAAATTGCAAGGGCAAATCTCAAAGAATAAATTTATTACCAGGTACGTTATCTGAATCAACCTCAGTCTTTCCTCTCTTCTCATTTCTTGGGTGGTAATAGCTGTTCTTATCAGCCAATATTAAAGGTTTTCTGGTTTAACACTGTTAGATATCTAGAGATGAAGCATGAGAATTAGTCAGAAAACTGCACACCCCAAAGCAGCAACTCTGAAACACTAATGGGACGTGCTTAGTAATCACTCTAGTATAAGTTGTTGCTAGAAAGGCAAATATGATCCTCTAATATCTTCTGAGGGGAAAACAGAGTAAACATAGGATTCTCTGGATACAGTTTTGCTAAATTTGTCCAGCTGTGGCATCCATATTTCAAAAAGGATGTTGAAAGATTCAGGGAAGTTCAGAAAAGTGTGACAAGAATGATTCAGAAGGTTTAAGAGCTTTATTGCAAAAGACAGTAAAGAGAACTTGATCAGTCTAAATGTACCTTAACTGGAAGAAAATATGTGGATTTCCGCAGTTTGTAAAGATAGCAAAGATCCTCAAGATATAAGCTGAAACTAGACAAGTCAAGGTTGGACATGAATAACTGAAACCTAAAAATTAAACATATTAATAAAGGAGACAGTCTGCTTACTTTCATCACTTCAGCTTTGAATTCAAGACAGTACAGTTTCTGGAAAAAATATATGGTTCAGGAAGAAATGTTATTTATTTATTTAGGAACAGCAGTGTCGAATATTATTTCCTATTTAGGCAGGAAATCATTATGAACTCTGAGTTCGGTGAATCCTGAGTTAGTGGGACCTTTCCCACAAAGTGCAATTATACCAGGAATTCCCATTCGGTAGGGAAGAAGGAGAGGAGGCAGCAGCTCACAGGTGGGCTGTTGCTGGCGCAGCCGAGGCTAGTCCTTCCCATTCTGGCCTGCTGGAGCTCCTCTGGTTCTCCGTTCCTCTGCCTGCCAACAGTTATTTGCTGCTCCTGCACACGTACTACTATACTGCTGCACATATATAGTAAAAGACATTTCGAATGGCAAGGTAGATATGCAACTCAAAGGAGGCATAATCTTTCAAAAGCAACAGAGTTGAAAAATATTGCAGTAAGTATAATAGTAAGATTTAAGTGTATCATAGTATAAAATAAGATGCAATATTATGATGATAGATTCACAATGACTGCAGTACTTATTAATCAACCTTTTTTTTTATACGTAGTAGTATGAGTTTCTATTTTATATGCCAGTTATCATGAGAAGAAATTTCTTACGTAAAGGAAAACGTGGAAAATTAGTAGGCGAATTTCCCATTTCTTGCAAAGCTAAAATATATAGCAGTTTGATGTTTAATGGCCTACTTGGTTTGAACCTTATTTCATACTTCATGGGGTGTGTCGTGGTTTCAGCTAGGACAGAGTGAGTTTTTCTCTTTAGTAGCTAGAAGAGTTCTGTATTTTGGATTACTATGGGATTTGTTATGAGAAGAATGTTGATAGCGCACTGTCAATTGACTATTGATAGTTTATAGTTGGTGCTGAGACATCAAGGACCTTTCAGCTTTTCCTGCTTTGCCAGTGTGCAGGAGCACAACAGGCTGGGGGGAGCATGGGTGGGACAAAGGCCATGTAACTCCTCTTATGATTTCAACTTTAGTCTAAGGATTGAGGGCCAACCTGGCCAATGGAGTATTCCATATCATGCAATGTCATGCTCAGTGTATAGATGGGAGTTGACTGAGAAGTTGGAATCTCTCTTCTGATGCACTGTCTCGGTCTCTTCTCAGACTCTCAGTCTCATGGAGTGTTCTCTCTCTCTCTTCCTCGCTTTTTTTGGGCTGCTCACTCGTCCAGGATTGTGGTGTTGGGAGTTATCTGGTTTGATATTTCTTGCCTGGCTAGGTGTTGGTCACTGGGTGGTGAGCAATTACACTGTGCATCACATGTTTGTATATATTATTATCATTATATATTATCGGGTTTGTTATTATTATTGTATCATTATTACTTTTAATTTTATATTATTAATGATTTCTTCTTATCTTAACCCATGAGCGTCCTTCCCTTTTCCCCTTTAATTCTCTTCCCCATTCCCTGGGGGTGGGGGATGGTGAGCGAGCAGTGCTTAGTTGCAGGCTTGGTTAAACCACAACAGGATGGTTCATAATGTTCCCAAAGTATTGTTGAAGCAAATACTTTAATTAAAAAACATTCCATTCTTTAAATGTCCTCCTTGATGCACATCCTCTCAGCCAATCACTTCAGCCTTTACTCCCTTTTCTGTTTGAAATTTCCTCAAAAAGTGATTGGAGTTGATATGTGCCATGTGGGCCTTCACTGAAGCTATTTAAAGACTGCTGAATTTAGAAGGCCCAATTGATTCATATGACAATTTAGAAGCGGGCTTCATAGCAAGAATATTTTTTTTGTTCAGCAAAAAAGAATGATTAAAAATGCTACAGAAAAAGAGCATGTACATATGTGAAATATACTTGAAAAGCAGCATAGAAAAATTACAAGGTCTTCCTCACCCTTGGCTCACTGCTTAAACTGTGTGGAGCTGTGTCGTTTTGTGTACCGTTTCTCTTTAACTATATTTGAAGTTAAACAGCATGTATGGTGTCTTTTTCTGTCAAGAAGAGTGACAGCTTCTATAATTCCCTTGTTTCACAGAGTATAAATATTCCAATGACTGTTTTGATGGCTACAGTCATTCAGTTTTAACATGTATATTTATTGATTGCCTTGTTCTGATAATTTATGGTCAGCTGCCAAGAACAACTAAGCCTTGCAGTTAAAGATGTTTTTTCAAGTTAGACCGAAAAAATAAGGTTTCTAAATCTAAAACACGTGTAAAATAACACAGATTTCTTGTATTTGGGTGATAGAAGCAGACTGGGCAATTGATAGCCCCCCGAGAGGTGACTTTCTGGAAGCCCCTGCCTGCCATTAATTTGCATAAAATTTCAAACGTAGAACATAAACACGTATGAAAGGGCTGCTGAGGAATCTCTAGCTCCAGAACATATTACATAGCTTGACTGGTCAGGTCAAGCTAGAAGATTGCATACTGGGCCCTATATTTTTTCTTGAAAATGTGTAGACATTTATTCCTTGTGGGTGGAATATAAAATCCCCTGGATGCCTGCAAAAATCTGCATTTACTGCCAATGTGTATATATACACACACATATATGGAACAAATAACCAGTTAGAAATGCCAAGTGGATTTAGGATTCTTATCTCTGGGAAAGTTTTATTACATTTCCATTCCAGATTTAGCTCTCAGTAGCAGAAGCAAAAATTGACATTGTTAGTTGAAGTTCTGTAACAGCTACAAGACTCCAAGGTCAAACTGGTAGCGAGTATCTCAAATGGATGCTGCATGGTAATCACAATGAAAAAAAAAACCCACAACCTAGGCTATATAGTTTTACTTTCAGTGAGGCTTTTTGTAATTCAGTCAGTATATAAAGATGTCTTACAACAGTACAAATTTAGTGAAACGGTTAATAGGGCTATAGCCCTTTTATTCCCAGTGCTGTGCCCAGATCAATGCATATCTTAACCTTTCTGGTATTCAGCAAATTTAATATCACAAACATTTGACTATGAAGACGCAGTCTTCTTATGTGTAAAAGCTGATGATGAAATTGTACATTAGATTGTCCTTTTTTACAACAGGAGTGAAAGTTTTTCTTCTCCTAGATAAATACATAACATCATTATCACACTTGCCAAGGATAGCCTTATAACACAATATTATTTATATCATCTGTAGGCTAAGGGACTGGAATATCTTCAGTTTATGGCCTCATCAGATAGAGGAGAGAGTCAATATGTTCCTCTCCTGATTGCTTTTCTATCCAGTTGGTTGAAATCCTATATTCTGCTTTGTCCAGTCATTACCATCCTTGAAAGTGAGTGACTCAAAAGCTTGATAGAGAGGAGAACCAGAGCTTGTTTTCTCAAGTATGGGTCAAGCTTCAACCTCTCTGGAGATTGGCACTTTCATGCCAGAAAGGGTAGAGTCCCTTGTAATTTCATCATGAAACTTGCCTCTGGAGTTGCAGTGTTGTCTTGTGCTCTTTATAAGCAGTTGCAAACACGTTCCTTTGAGAATCATACCAAACTTGCTTGGGTTGCTTAAGGGTTTTCACTGCAATTCTTTGTTTGAATCACAGTGTGTGTTTTGTTTGTTAAAAAGGAAAACAAATCCAAAAAAGCGTATTAGCACAGTTCTGTTTTCTGTGGTGTACCTATATTTAGCTCTCACAAAGTCAGCTAGATGAAGTCAATGTTTCCTGGAAAAGCCAGGGGTACTTTTTTTTCCACTCAGACTTACAAGGCTTGTGCCTTTACCTGGCCAAAGAGCTTTTAACTGTGCTTTTAAATTTGCACTGACATAAGACATCTTTATATACTGAGTGAATTACAAAGAGCCTCACTGGAAGTAAAACTATAGCTTACTTTTTTTTTTTTTTCATTGCCATTACCGTTGGCAATTATCAGCCAATAGTAATTATAGCATTAACTAATTAGCAGCCACTACCAAACCGTAAGTAGTTAGCCCCCAGTGTTGGATACAATGATACTGGATGCAGGAGTACTGTATACAGGGATCTGACTGAGAAGTTTTTAAGCACATGATCAAGGTCGTACTGGATACAGGGATCTGACTGAGAAGTTTTTAAGCACATGATCAAGGTCTTACTGATTTCATAGATCTGATAAAAACACATGGCCCCATGGAATCCTTAAAAAATCATGTTTAAATTCCAGCTACTCTGATTATCAGACTAACCACTGATTAAACTACCGCAGGTAATTCTAGTCATTGTTGCTATTTAAATGTTAATTTATGAATTATCAAAAAAATCTGAGACTTACTATTCTCTTTTTGTACTTGATCAAGATTTAAATAATGCTTTGGCAAGCTTCTAAGTGCGATACAGCATTGAACCTGGATGGTGTACATCCAAGTATCAAAGGGTACCAAACAGCACTGTCAGTATGCCATCTAGACGTTAATTTCGCACATAAAGGGTTTACTAGCACTTTGCATGTAAGTTGTATAACTTGTGACCAGCTGCTTCCGTGTGCAGTGCATAACTGATGGGAACATATGGCTTTAATTAAGTAGCCTATTCTAGCTGATTTTTAGGCATCTATCCACATGGCATACAATATTTGTTGAATCCAAATCAAGTTTCACAGCTGTCTCTCGAGATAAACTGATTGACTGACATGAGCCGCTTTTAAACACTCTGTCAGGTTAGTTCCCATAACCTCGAGAGAGTCAAACACTGGGAAAAAATGATTCAGCCATATGCATTAAAGCTCATATGACTAGGCCATATATATAGATGTATATACGTTTAACATTTCAGGCTAACCTTAATGGGTTTCTGTAGCTACTGATGCTGGCAGGCAGCAATACAGAGCCAAAACGATCAACAAATCTCCATGTTTTTCTGATTTGCCTGTGTTATATACAGTGACTTGACACCCCAATCTGAACTTTAACAGTAAGGGCATGCAGAGCGATTGTGAAGTGGAAAAAAATAATTATCAAAGCACAGAATGGGTAACTCACTGGTTCACGTCAGTGTAGAACTGGCTGGTATTAGCTATTAAGAAAACCAGTAAAATAGACAGTTATCAAATACAATGCAATTGTTGTTTTACATAAGAGTTTGTTTATTTGTTAATAAGAACAACAGCTGAGTGAATCTGCATGTGATATATTCTGATTGTGGGATGTACTTGCTGACGTAAAGGAAATAATGTACAAATCAAGGTTATAAAATACGGAGAAGTATTTGTACAGCTTATAGAAATGCAAGTGTGTTTTCAGTAGTCTTTTGGAGCGATCCATGCTGAAAGCGAAGACAGATAATCACAGCTGATCTCACATAATACACTGACCATCAATTTTACTAAAAGTTTCAGGTGTAAAATTAGAAGGTATGTATTTTACTGGTAGGTTTGGGGAACACCTTATATGTCTGAGCTAAATCTCTAGGTTTGTGTCAAAAAAATTCTATTTTGTTACGCTATATGTAGAAAGTGAAATGTGGGCTAAAAAGGATTATGAAAATAATTTTAGAGACCATGAAATTCTTCTTGGATAAATTAAGCACTTGGAAAACTGATTGAATCTTATAATGAATACTGATTTACTGATTTTTCTATAGCATAGTGGTGATGGCAAGAACCCAAAGCTGACAAGTGCTGTGAGGGAAGGGTGAGAGCACTCTAAATGCCAAGTTTGGAGCTCTGTAATTAATAAGCTGTCTCTGGTCTCTATGAAGATACGAAGATAAGCTGAAGAGTGTGAATTTGAGAAGATGTATTAGTAGTGGTAACTTCTTCAAGGTTTATACATCTATGGTAGACCTGTGCTCTGTGACTTGTAGCACTCTGGAAAATATTGTGGTGATCTAGAATGTTATTTAAGACAGAAGAAATAGGCTTAGTCAAAGGATGAAAGTGGAAGATACCTTTCTTGACACATCTGCATTGAATAATAATATAAGCCAGACTGAGAGGAGAATGGGCAAGTGACCCTTAAACAAAGGAATAAATCAGGTAAATGTAACCAGTAAACCCCTCAAGGCTTAGTTGTTTGTGGGGGTTAGGAGTGAACTAGTTTCCTTATCTTTCCTAAGCCAGACAAGATGGCATAGTATTTAGGAAAGATCTTTAATACTAACACCAGTCTTGAAACGTGTTTTATTGTTATTTATTGCTATATTCCACTCTTGTAACGACTTTTAAATTTTAAAATCAAGATCTTGCTCCTTTTTTGCTAGAACGCAGTTACTTTTGCATTAAAGTTTATTTAGTGTGAACTGTGACATAAATAAATTTCAAATGCCAGACTTAACCAGAATTAATAAATCCAAAGGAAATGATGTTTCAGGTAAAGCTTTTCATGCCTCCAATTCAGGACAGTCATGAAAAGGTCAGTTCTTTTATTCTGTGTTTGTATAGCTCTTCTTTGCTCTGGGAATCATGACAACAATTCTTAAATGCTGTATTAATACAAAGAATAAATAAATAAATGTGTCCTGGCACAGGGCAATAGGAAAAACTTTCATAGAGGCAATCATATTTTCAGCTGCAGAAGCAGTATTTTTGTAGGGCAAGTAATACTGTGTTCTGTATTCACACCAACATTTCTATCCAAATAGAATTAATCTTTTAGAATTAATCTCTGTGAAATTAGGTTCAACAGCCTGGGGGCTCAGAGTGTCTGTGTCAAACTGCTTTTCTCTGGCTTTTTCTAACTATTTTAGAGATGTTGGGAATAACATATACCTGCAGACTTTATGGTTCTGTCATTAGCAGCTAAACCCTTGCCGTTTGGAAACCATGGCAGCAAGATATGATGGTATCAGTGAGAAAATGACTGTGTATCAGGGTGACACTAATAATGGTTAATAAACTGAAGACAGTTGTTTTTTAGAGAATTGTTTAACTAGTATTGAAACCTTGTATTAGAAGTACTTCTGATCTGTGATCAGGGATTCTGAACTGCTGAATTTGACTTGTATAATATTGTGTTAGTAACTGAGTACTACCTAGTTTTCAGGGGGAGAGTGTGATAGGATCTTTACACCAGATCAAATTTAAAAATTGGTATGATGATATAGAAAAGATTTGTATTTTTCTTTAAGAATTGTTAGTTTTAATCTAAAATTGACCTGTAAGTATTCTTTAAGCAATGAGTTTTAGTGCTGACTTCCCTCGCAGAGCAAAGAAAAAGCGGAATAGCAGCACAAAAGTGATTTTAAACTTGTGATTCTCTCCAAGTCCCTTATATACTGTGGTTTACTGAGAAATCCCTGTATGTTTTTACCTGTGATTATTTTGGCTGTGCTCTCTCTAAAGTTCTAGTTTTCCATAACTCAAGGACTAGAAATTTTGTTTGAGGGAGGAAAGCTGTAGATCACCTGCCAGTGTGAGATCAGAAGGTTTGGGTTTGGTTTTTTTTTTCACTTTATCCAGTTAGGATGTTTTATTGATTTCCTTTATGAAACTGTTTTCCATCCACAGAGAAGAAAAGAAAATAGTGTCCTGTAGTGTCTGCACTTGGCTGTGAGTCGAGTCCAAGGTACTTTTGCTTGTTGTGCTTTTGACTCAGTAGGTACATCTGTGTTGGCAGCCCTGCCAGCATGAGCGAGGGCTCTGCTCCCCTCCCAGCTGACCCGTGCTATCTGCTTCACATGTAGCTCGCTTCAGTTGCATCTGTACTGCTCGTTGAATTTGCTATGTCTGTGAGTCCCCCATTTCGTATATCCGTACCTTGCAGACCCCATTTCTGCAGTGGGATGACATCAGGTAGCTGAGAATAAACGTAGGCACGAGAGAATAAAATTGTGGCTGCAGCTGCCTGTTTACTGGGGATATTTTTGTAGGCTGGAACTGAAGCAGTTCAAGCCAGTTTTGTGTCAATGCTTCCGAAGGAGAGGTTCAAATTCAAGCCAGCCCCTAGTCTGCCTCCTGAAATTCAGTGCTGGCTTTCTTCACCTCATACCAGGAACACGCCAAAATACGAACAGGCAGGTTGTGTGAATGGAGACAAATCTGAGCTCAAGGTTGCAGACTGATGGCAGAAAAACACTGGGCAACTTTAAGTCACTGCTCAGTGTACCAGGTCCCCCTGTCAGACTAGGAGGATAATGCTTACTAAATGTTGTAATGCACTTTAGCCCTATTGAAGTCAAAGAGAGTGTTCCTGTAGGCTTTATTAAGAGTCTACACAGAGCCTTTGAGATTTTAGGTAAAAGTATTGGTCAAGGAATCCATTAGTGTTCCCATTACCACTGTTATTGTTTTATTAAAAAATAAAAAGAGGAGGCTGAGGGGAGACCTGATTACAGCCTACAAATACTTGAGAAGGGATGGTGGGGAGGTGGGGGAAGGGCTCTTTACATTAGTGATGGGTGACAGAACAAGAGGAAATGGGTATAAGCTTAGTCAGGGGAGATTCAGGTTGGATGTTAGGAAGTATTTCTTCTCTGAAAGGGTTGTCAGCCACTGGAATAGGCTGCCCAGGGAGGTGGTTGAGTCCCCATCCCTGGATGTGTTTAAGAATAGGGTGGATGATCCACTTAGGGATATGGTTTAATGGGGATTAGGGATGGTTGGACTGGATGATCTCTAAGGTCTTTTCCAACCTAGAAATCTATGAATCTATGAATAAAGTACGAATATATGATAAAAAGAAGTGTGTTGTATAACTAATTCATGACAAAAACAGTTTTTCAGTGGAATGAAGAATTATTTTCATTACAGTTGTAGGAATAAAAGTAGTATTCACTTAACCCTTAACAAAAGGGATTTTTTTATCATTAATTCTGCCAGCATTGAATGTTGTGTGTTTAAAAATCTAAATGTAGAGAGCAGAGTAGGCTTCAAATGAATCACTCACACTTTAAACACTTGTGTGGTCAAAAAGATACAGGAAAATCATTAGAAAATGCTTTTGAGAGATTTCTTGAACTTCACTGATTTTGTTGATAAGGTTTGAATGTGTAGGTTTTGGAGTAAAAGAATTGTTCTGGAAATACGTATCAGACACATGATATATATATAAATATGATTTTCACTACAGTAACTTTTACTTTATATTTGCTGATGTGTGCAGGTAGTTGTGCTTACAGTACTTTTACCACTATAAAAGCTTTTACATTCTACTGTTTTACTTCACAAGTAAAAGAATTTTCTCCTTAACGTTGTGATATAAGATAAACTAAGCTGCAAAGTGTTTATGTCTTTTCTTATAATTACAATCTAGTGTAATTGAAAACAGAAAACTCAGTGAGAGGAAGTCTCTCTGTAGATATCAGAAAAATTGATCGAGTCATCAATTGGATATGAATATTTTTAGTAACAGTCTGTGTTTGATTCTCAGGAGCACCTTCTGCCATATTACTGGTGATAATGAAGTAGGAAAGTGAGCAGCTCTTCTCCAGGCAGGGTGAGGACAGCATTGCAGTAAGTTAATTATTGAAAAGATCGCCACTCTGTATTTGTTACTCAGGTATTTTTAGGATGGTCTCCATTCTGAAAAGAATGCCAAAACCCCACAATTTTTATTTATTATAACAAGAAATTTTCCTTTAATTGGTAGCACTAAAGCTATTTGAATCTAAGTGACATAGGTTGAAGTTACAGCACTGAATGCTTCTTTTTAACTTCTACATAAGATAACCATCTCTTTGTTGATAGCATTGAGGACAAATCTGTAAAATGTAGAGCCAAAGTTAGTTATTCTTATCATCTCTTGCAGTATTTTTTCCATGCCACATAAGATACTTCTTTTATATGTTGTCACGTTTCTTCACTTTACAATTGCTTGAAAGCACTCTCTTAATCTAATCAAGAGTTTTTAACAGTTATTAATTTATTTTATAGTACATTATTTGGAAAACAAGCAAACTGCTAAAATGTTGTACCTATAGTTGTCCTAAGTTGAATGTTGCAAAGTCAATGTTGCCCAATGTTGGGGTTTTTTTTTATGTATAGCTGTGTTCTCTGATGTATTAATCAGAAGAGAAACTCCACTGATCAATTTGTAACATCTACTGATGTAGGCTTTCATAACCTCTACTAAAGAGGCTTTCAGGAAGATACATGAATTCTGCTCTCGTTAGCACTGTTGAACTTCGAGAACGTTGGTATATGTGTGCTCTGCCTCTCTAAGCATAGTTGCAAGTAGTGATGATTCGTCACTATTTACTTATTTTCGAATCATCCAATATGGAGTCTTCTCTTGTACAACTGGAGGGTCAGGTGGTCAGGGGAGTGAAGGAGGGAAATAAATGCAGAGAAACGCAGTTTCTTTGGAACTGAGGTAAATTTTGAAACCTCAGTCTACTATAATTCAGTGGCTAAATTACTAGAGGAGGAAGTCTAAATTAATGTTTCTCTCTTTGCCTTGCTGGCTGGGGATTTTTAGCAGGTTAATCATCCTTTTTCAATCTACATTTTCTATTTTACTTGTATTATTTATCCCAGTGCTTTTAAATATATATATATATATTTAAATTGATTAAGAGTCTAAATTGGCAATACTAATCTAGTAGGTTAGAGTGCAAACACATATGCTGAGTGTAGAAAAGCCTTTAGTAGCTTTTAAGATTGATTAGTTAAAATAAATAACTATTCTGTATTCTCCAGTAGCCAGAGAAGGTTTTACTACACAGCATTTTACTGTGGATATTTCATATGATTTAACATTTAATAAATTGAACTTTTAGTCATGTTGAAAAGAGAAGCAAGAGTAATTTGTATGCATTGGCTACTGATTGTAAATTATAAATCTGTGGGATTGAGTTCAAATTTCTAATTGGTGGAAAAAAAATCAGTAATTAACTGGGAGGACAGAAACGATTTTCTATCAAAGCTGTCTTCCACAGAGAATTCTACTAAAGCTGTTCACGATTACAAGGGTTATGATACATGGAAACACTATAATTTGTATATAAATGTCAGCATGGTATAATCTGATTATAAAATGCTTTTGGAAATTAGAATGTTCTGATTGGGTAAGATAGTTGAATGAATAACTGTCTGCTTAGAGCTGTGTAACTGTGTCAGGCTCCACAAGATAAGGATGCCTTGAGAAGCAGGGTAGGTATGAGCTATAGGCAGAAGGAACAAAGCAAATTAAAAAAAGATCTTTGCATTCACTATACTTGTAATCTGATGGATGCCTGCAGAAGCATAAACTCCATGGTGCTATGATGTCCAAGAGCCTGCAGTTTTGCATTTATTTTTGGACATCTATATTTATGACCACTAGATTTCCTCATTTTTCAGTTGAAATTTATGTTTAATGTCTGTATACTCATCTGTTCTAAATGTTCTCTGAAGCATTTAGCACTTATGAAATGTGGTGGGGTTTTTTTAAAAAATGAAATTCTTTATAATTCACCGTCTTTTTCAGCAGATGCTAGAGGAATTGAACCTTTACTTTTATGACGTCATCTACTGGACAGATTTTTAACAAATACAAGATCACAAACGTTTATCCACATCCACTTTCTTATTTCACTCATACCTTCATTTCCTATGATGGGCAAACAAAGTGACATCTAAATTAAAAGATCCACTATTGAAGTTTTAGATAAATCTGCCCTGCTAGTAGAGACTACTCAGACTGGTGAGAGGACAGTTCCTTGGTGCTTCTTTTTTTCCTTTTTCTTTTTTTTCCCCAAGGGAATCAGTAGGAGGTGGAGAGACAAATTGGTGAACTGATTCAGATAGAAAGTCTACATCAATGTTTGATTTTGCGGAGAAAGAAAAGTAATCTCTGCCCCTGGGGGCTGTCTGGGTATTCCTTTTTCTTTTTAAGTATTATTATTTTAATCTCATTGATCTGACTTTTTGTCATCTGCTTCAAATTTTAAGGTAGAAAGGAAATATTATGGTAAAACCAAACCTTTTCTTGTATTATCAAGTTGTTAAGAAAATGGAACTACCTCGTTTTCTTCTCCTCTTTAAAGTTTATATTTCTATCTTCAGTACTGTGAATTTTATAAAAATATCTATACAGATGCAGATACATATAATTACTGAGCATGTAGGAGTAATCGACATGATATGGTTTAGCTACATTTATATGCATGAGGTCAGAAGTCAGACTCTAATTGGTCTGTTGTGGGCAAATGAAGAAACAACATTAAACAGTAAGAAAAATGATAACTTTAACAACTGGTTTCTTTATGAAAACAGTTATGTAGGAGAATTTTGTTTCCTTATAGTCTTGTGCTGTATTAATACTTCAGCTGAGAATGAAATGCTAATGAATCGACAAAACAGTAATCCACATATCTAAATCTGCTGCAAAAAGGACTGTAAGAACTTCAACTCTTCGTCATTGTTTTTCCTTATGCCTGTAAAGTGTAAGATACAGTCTTGCTGAAACTCTATGAGCAAAAACTATTGGTTTCAGAGTAAATTTAGTTTTAGAGAAAAGGAAAAGACCTAAAAATTAGCAACTTAGTGAAGAAAAAAGTGCTGATAGGCAGAGCAAAGGTAGAAGGCAATTACACAGTATATAGAAACCCCCTTATTCTTCACTTGCCCCCTTCAGAAAATACTTTTGAGATGTAGGGATTTGGTCTGGTGTTAAAGGAAAATGCAAGCAGCGGTGGCTTTGAGCTGCCAGGCTTATTTAGACAGCAAATGAACTGAATGGTTGATATATGTCAGCAGCAATTTCTTTTAGTTTCAGTGGCAGTACTCAGCTAGGCAAGGTGACGTTCAACACAGGTTCGTAATCTGTGGTGGGACACGTGAAATTGGGCTCGGCGCTAGAAACAGACCTGCAAAAAGCAACACAGTCATGAATGGTGGAAGGCAAATGAACGTTTTCTTAGTTCTCTTGCTTTGTTGTTCATTCTCCGGGATTTTACACTGTTTCTGCATGGTGTTCCTAAAGGCAGAATTGACTGCCTTGTCCACCTCATCACTCTGAGGAATATGGGTGCAGGGGGAGAGCTTGAGGAGACAGCAGGAACAAGTGAGTGGATGGGAGCACAGAGTACCAGAGGAGCATAAGAAGGTTTATTTTTAAGAAAAGATATGAAAGCACAGATACAGGATGTTGCAATACCTAGGAAAGACATCTTGCTTAAGCATGAAAGGTGGCAGGAGGTAAATCCACAGATATGCATCAGATGAAAATTTTACACATACCTGGCAAGGATTCGTGGCTTGTTTTTTCCTTGCCTGGATCTACCCATGCTGTATCACCTTCAACTACATAGACCAGGGAGACTACAAAGCAGCTAAATCAGTCCTTGTTCCATTTTGAATGTCTTAAATGAATTTATTCCTCTCTGCACGTTCTTATACTGGAGATAAACATATGGGCTTTTATCCCTTAAGCTACCAAACATATTTTTTGAAGCAGAGTTGCAAGCTAGTGTGGGCAAGTATTCGCTGAATAAATGGGATTTACGGTGTTATTTATGGACTTTTATATGGCTCTCTTTGCAGTAGAAATGGTTGCAAATGAATATAGTTTCACAGTGTGTTTTGATATAAGAAAATAGTATTCACATTTTACAGAATCCAGGGCCTGAGAACAAGAAATTTAAAAGCACCTAAATCTTCTGGAAATCATGTTCTGTAGTGAATTTGTTTGAAGAAACACAGGTAAGATTAGATGATGGTCTAGAAAAACTTTCTTATTTTTAGTTATTATGTTGGCATTCTACAGAAGAACTTGCTATTTAAGGTTATGTATCCAATTATGCTCTCTTTAGAAACTGCAGTGCTACCAGGGAGTTAGGGAGATACAGAAGGCTGAGGTACTAGTCTGTGTCAGTCCTTCTAAGTCCAGAGAGTGAATTGAAGTCAAATTATTTTTTTCTCTCTGCTCCTATTTGGTATATTTAGCAAGACTACTGTTGTATGGACATGACAGGTTCATTTGAGGATGGGATTAGTGGGAGATACTGTAAATTGATCTAAAATGTATTAAGAAAGTCCCTTTTGCAGCTTTACTACTGTCAATTTTGTTGTGTATGAAATTCATGGACAAAATATTTACTTTCAGGAAGTTTTTGTTTGTATTTTTTTGTGTTTTAGGTTTTTATTAAAGGGATAAAATGCATCTGCTGAGATTTTTCAAAGAGGCTAAAAGCAAGGTTTACAGGACAGAAGATTTTAAAGTGATTTTAGAAGGCCCACATCCATTGGAAAATGTATGAGTGATATGCTCTTAAATCACTCAAGAATTTTTGCAAATCCAGTTCTTTGAGCAACTCTGTTGGGGGAACAAAACTGCTTTATTTATATTAAACAATGTTTAATTAATTAGTATAATATAAGAGTAATTTTCCTGAAACTTTTGTACATTTTTGTAGAAAAATCAAAGAACTCAAAATAAAATTGTATTAATTCTGACTGTAAGCAATCAATTAAACAAAGAAAGTCATTGTAGGAAATCTAGCGTAATCATAAGTAATAACTCTTATATCTCATATGAATGAGAAAAATTAACTTTTACTTTTAATTAAATATAATGCCAAAAGGTATTCAAGCCATTCTGACATATGTAGAAGATAGAATAATAAAGTGCAGACCCAGTCTTAATCACTCTGCATTATTAAACATTAATATACTGTCATTAACAGTACCTGTTATAATCCATGTCATTTTGTGCCTTGCAAGAGAAGTACTCATCTCCTTTCAAATACTAATCACAAAAGCAGATGCTTAAGATACTCGAATAACCCTTTGACTGCCATGTTTTGCACATGTGGTTCCAAAGGGAGTCTGAGAAGTATCAGAGGGGTATATTATAAAAAAATGTTATGCTTTCGCTGTGATGTGGAAGACTTCTCTAATTATATTGTATGTCAATTCAAATAGTAGATTTCAATTTGGGTCCATCTCACAAGCACATTTTGCCCGGTATTGGCCAAGATCCATAGAAATGTGATGTCCTGCAAGAGATCTCATATTTTTTTATTGTTTTTCCAGTCCCTTGAGAGTTGAGGTTGCAACGTACTGCCGCATTTTCCATCAGGGAACTGGACTTGACGCACTGCTTTCTTAGTGTGAGCAAAACTAGCAGATACTGTAAAATTGCCCAGTTGACACAAGTAAAATAAGTCTCTATGCAATAGAGCTGAAACGATGTCCTGCTCTTCAAACTATGTAAACCTTATTGTCCATATGTAGGGCTTGCAACAGAACGGTATTTTTTTTCCTGCCTTTGTGATGTTAATTCGTTTAACATTAAGCCTTATCATACTTCTGTGAGGTAAGTATGTAATTGTCCCCTTGTTATGAGTGGATAAAGTTAGATTCAGAATAGAAAAAGTGCCGTTAAATCCAAATCTGAGCAATTTGATGCACTGATGTTAATGTGGTCTCGATCATTATATCTCTAATTAAATCTCCTACTGTAGTTTTTAAGAGTTGTGGAAGATAAATGGTTTTCATGTTTTTTTAGATATTTATTCATTTTACTATCCTCCATTCCTGTCTTAACAAACTCATACCTAAGAACAGAAATTACACATGTAAATACTAAAATACAGGAAAAGACTTCTGAAGTTTGCTATATTAGCAAAATGTAAAATGAAGAACATTATTTTTCATATGTGTCTTAATGGTAGTAGATTTATGCATGCTAATACCAGATGAATCGTAATAACAGGAGCTAAGTCATTTTGAGGCAGAAGTGTATGAATTACATTTTTTAGTTGACAGTTTCCCTGCAAGTGACTTGAGCAAGGTCACGAAGACACACTAGTACTTTCTAACTCCCAGAAGGTGCTAAATGACCATAAAACACCCTGCCCTTCACTGTAAGCACATCTTGGACTTCAGCATAGAAATTTATGATCCAATTCTGGTAGAAGACTTGCTGCTTCAGTTTTAAGACTTGGTAGGAATGTGGCTTTGCCAAATGCCATACTGAAACGTGAATGTTACATAGGTTCCTCCTTATTATAGGAAGACACATAGTAGTTGGATTTTTTTCCTGGATTATCAATTCCAGTTCCTTACCATTTTTTCCACATTTAGATTCACCACTGGGAAAGGAATAGTGCCCAACATCATTCTCTACCCTTGGATAAGCTCAAGAGATACCCCTCTGGAATACAACTTCTTTGCTCCTTCCCTGTTTTCTGTCCTCAGCCATCTTTGCAGATTCATTGATTTTAAACGTGTTCTGTAATGAAATAAAGTGTACATGACCATATTGTATATCTGCATGAGCATCAGACTGATTCCAGCAAAGTTAGAGATGTGAAGATCTCAGTAATTTGTGAAAATCAGTAGCTGGTGTAGGAGAGAGGCTGCTTTTGAAAGAAAAGCAGACAGAATTCAGCTGTCAATCTGATTCATAGCAATAGTGCATTAACTGTCATACATTTAGCTTTGAAATAGCTACAAGAGGCACAGTTTCTTGGCCTGCAGGGTTGTCTTGGGAATTAGAGTTATATAAGCAGAACAGATAGGTATGTAAATGTAGTAGACATACACCAGTAAGAAATCAGGTTTCACTAGTTCGGCTGCTTGAAAAACAATTTCTTAAAGTTCGTTTATCTACACCATTTTTTAATTTGATTTGTTGAATACATCATTGGCATAATACTGTCATTTAAAGAATGATTTTAGTTTTTATCTTAATGTCTTCAAAATTCCAGGTCTTGCTAGCTTTAGTGCAGGAATGGCTATTTAAGTTCTTTCTTGACGTCTTCGTAGTTCGCCTTCTTCGACACTTGGTCTCCAAAATGTCTATTGTTTTTGAATAGTCCTAGCTTTTTGTCTTAAACTTATGGTCTTTTCTTCGGATATAGTTGTTGTCATTTGGGGGTTTCTTGTCGATCGTCATTCTGAATTTTTCTTTTTCCCATTTTAATCAGTGCTGTTGTTCGCAGGTCTTCCTTGATGAGCCTGAAAAGATAGGTGTCATTCATGAATCTGTTTTTTTACTCTCCTCCTACATAGGACAAACCTTCCATTTTAATATCATAATGTCAAATCCATCATGGCTTCCAGGACCGAATAGGGCAAATTTGCAAGAAATGTGCCTTCTTTTGGATTCCTGAACCCTATTAGACAATCTGTTGTTGTTACAGCTGCCCTATACAAACAGGAAATTTGAAAGGCTTTTACTTTCACAGCTATGATAAGTATTATAGTGGAGGGACGGATGCCATCACCAAATATTTATCCCTCTGCTCAACATGCAACATCCTTGCAATTTGTAATTTGTTCTTGTGATACGTAATTTGTTCTTGTGATACGTAATTTGTTCTCTTTCGTATGCCTGATCCGTTTAACAATCCAGGCAATAATCTGTGTTTGTGATGCCACTTACTAAGTCAAACTTCTTTTTCAAGGTATAGTGTGAAGAAAAGGTTTAACTGGCCGTACATACATGGTTTACTTGAAACTTTCAGCTCTGTGGGCAAAAAATATGTTTTGCTCATATAAACTTCGTCTCTGCTAGCCTATTTTACATGTAGTTGTACTGTTAAATCCTTTTAAGAATATAAGATTAAAATGTTCAATATATTCAAGACACTGCAAAAGCAAAGAACTAATTTAACAGGCTCTTGACAATTAAAAGCTTTGTTTGAGATTACACTGCACTTTTTTTTTCTAAATATTGTTCTCTCTTTCAAGCAAAGCTCTCTCTTTCAGTCAGTTCCATGGACAAGTCAAGCCCTAGACAACTCCTAAAGGTAACCAATAATCATAGCTTTTCCTCAACAAATCTTCACACCATTCTTTGTGATTCCTTATATATATTATTCTTGATAAGCTGGAATTTGTAATATATTTACAGGCCATTTCCTGATCCTGTTGAAATCAACGGCAGGCTTTTTGTTGTTTTTATTGTTTCAAGGGCACCAAATTTGTCTTCTTGTTTGCCAGATTGTTCGGCACATGCAAAAGGCATCCGTCAAGAAATGTCTTAAGAGGCTATAGTTGATGGTCTTTTGTGCATTGTATTGAACATTGTTAGGTACGCTATTGAATCAGCCCAAGTTATCTGCACAATGTCAGCTCATCTACACTGGTGAATTTGTAAGGATGGATCATTTAGTAAAACTAATTGAATTGCAGCTGGCAACATTTTCCTGAAAAAGTCATGCTATTACATGTTAGTGTAAGAAAAAAGATCTTGTACCATTGGATAGGTGCTGATAGAGAATCCAGTATTGTTGCTTAAAAACGAAGTTTAGTAAGCATCGGAAGATTGGTTTGAAAAAATAAGTGAGCATTTTTTGGTTTTGTTTTTTTTTTTCAGATAGTCAATTCCGTTTACAGAATGGTGTGTCTGTCTTTTATTTTGTGGGGTTTTTTTCCGAGTATTCAGAAAGATTAAAAATGATAAGTTGAATAGCAAAGTAATGTTTGTGTTGAATGGATGTATATTTACTAGCAGGGAGCATTTTTAAGAAAAAGATGTAATTATTTGCAAGTTCTTTTGGAACTTGAAATTACAAAATTTGGTATGAAAATCCTGATTGTAAAAATTTCTGTTCATCCAAACAGAGGACAAAAACATTGTCATTGTAACCTTTGTGTACAGTCAACAAACCCAACTGAGCCCTAACTGCTAAACATAAATAATAAAAATATGTGGAGATTTAAGGATAAGAACCAATCACTGAAATTACATGGAAAAGAATTTCAAGTTACTAACAAGCACAAAGATATCTAAATCTGTCTTGAGGCAGTTTGTATGCAGAAAAGGAGTTAATTCTGTTGAAAAAATAGCTGGTTAATAATTATTACTTGTGCTGGAGTATTGAAGAATTTAAATGAAACTTGCCTAGGCAAAATCGTTGGTTTGGATCTTCAGATGTAGCTGAGACACACTGTTTGTAAAGATGCCAGGCAAAGTTGAATTGAGCTGTTTTGTAGTTCCATGATTATGGGGATAGATAAGGTTTGTAAAGCGCCAGATACAGTTGATGGTACCCAGCTATGGGTGTGTTCATAATACTTTGAATAATTCCTGTGAATCTCCAGAGCAGAAGAACGTTTTGTTCTTTTATTTTGTGGGAATAGTTGTATAATCTGGGAATGAGAAGAAAGAGGATGATGTTGACAGAATCCATGTGCAGTTTTGCAGTGCAGGCATTCCCTTACCCAAAGACTAATTCTCTGCTCTTCAGATCAAGATCTTTGTTACCAGAGCAGCAAGCAACAAGTAGAATGGTTCTGGGAAGCTGGGGCCCGTTTTCAAAGCTGTATTTTTTTTTTAATTTTTTTTTAGTTGTTAAATGAAGTAATAAAGAAATTAACACAGGAGTTCTCTTGAAACTCAACTATCTGCCATTTTCAGCTCCAGGGGCATTTTTTATTTGAAAGATAATTTAGTACAAAGCTGGGTTATTGATGAGAATTCTCTATAAACATGAGCTTGTAAGATCAGGATGGACAACTGTTTAGACCTTCATGGCTGGGAATCGTGCCATTACTACCCACAGCCGATGCACATACATGGCTATTTGGCTGTGTACCTCATGCCATCTGTTCAGATGGCATTTTGCCTGCTCACAAATTGGTTAGACCTGTGCCAAGAGCAATTGCTCTAGATGGTTACAGTGCAAAACACTGCAAGCGGCTCCTATTTTGTACAAAGTCCCTCTCTTTTGGACACCACTTTAACGCTTTGTTATATCCTGTGGACATACCTGTATACTTCAGTGACTGGAAATAGAAAAAGACAAAGTGCTCATTCTAACTCTTTTTTGCTACTGAAGCTACCTTTTCTAAATCCAAAAAGGGGAAAACAAAGTGTGTCATTTGAGTTTAAACTATTTCTACGTGTTTTCCATCTGAAAAGTACTCATGCCTTTTAAGTTGATAAAAGCTAATCAAGAGCTCACAGAAGTTAATAGGTATATTTGCACTGATATGAGTGTGGTTTGAGTTGGAGTTGTAAATTATAGTAAATTGTGTGCTTGCTAGTGGACAAAATCAGGTCAACTGACAGTTGCTACATGTGGTTGTTTGATTGATTGGTTTCTGGGATAAGTTTCTGAAAGAAGTAATGGGTGACAGAACTTTCCCATTCTGGATCAGGTATTTAAATTCAGCTGTGGTATACAGTAACCAAAAGTTATTACCAAGTGACATTTATACAATCTATAGAATAATTCTGCTGAGTCTTCTCTGTTGAACAGATATCCATGTCATACAGTTGGCACATTTGTTGACAGCCTCAACTGTGAACCATGGAAGTGAACTTATTGCTTGCCAGCAGAAGTAGCTCCTGTAGGTAAAAGCCGAAGGATATTGGCAAAGAAACCAAAGCTCAATAGATAAATATAGGACTTTATGTAGAAAATGCTGTCATCCTGCCAGTTTCCGTAGCCACTAAAATCGTTTTAAAATCAAAACTAAAATAATATTTTTGTTACTTGCAAGAGCTACAATGTAGAATTCAGAGTATGTGCAAGTGTAAAGGAATTATTCTGCTGTTTCTCTTTGAGTGTAATTAACTGTAGGAGTATTGTTATTTTCCTTCTATGAACTTCTCCCTGTGCATGAATGTCATTGCTCAGTTTGAGCATGCTTATTTGAATCAGGATGATATCATTTACGTGGGTGAGTTTCCCTATATTGGTTAGTAGGAGGTATGATATTTTGCTGATTATGATCTGGAGGTGTTGCCAAAGCCTTTCGTCTGAATTTCACATAAGTAATACTGAGTAGCTTTTAATTCTTAGAGGAAACCCAATGGGAAAGAGCTGGATAAGCCTTCAAAAGGAAAGTAGAGGGATCAAAAGTCAGAACTGTTTCGGGGGCAGGATGTAGTTTGTTTGTAATTTGGGTGGATTATTTGTTGTTTGTATAAATCACTTTAAAAATAAGGTAAAGACCTTTAATAGAAGGACTATAAGGTCCTTTTAAGTCCATTATAAATTTTATGTTGTGCAGTTCCTGTGTTCTGAGCTGACTTATAAAGCTGATGACCAAAGTCCTGACCAACTGGATATCTGTTAAAAAATTACTCATTAATTTAAAAGAGGCTCAGTTGTTTAACCACTGTTACTTGTCTTTGAAATTACCACTGGTAGAGCAGTTGATACTTGTTCCCGTGATTGAAACCATTTGGTTCCATTACTCGTAATAGCTGAAATTTTGTCTAAGGACTGTATCAGTTGTGGAGAATGCTTTAGAGAGTCTGTCCCCGCATATTCACACTAGGCTGATAGATAACAACCTTTTATCCCATTTTAGTATCTCAAGCAGGCACCATTGCATGTTCCATGTTCTAAAAAGATTTAATAATTCAAATGTTTGGTAAAAACAGATGACAAAAACTATAGAGGTGAAAAAGATACCAGTAATGATTTGTAAAAATTGACACATTTTATACTTTTCCATTTATCTACAGGGAAGACAGTTAATACTGAAATCTATTGTGTTCACATCAAAGTTTGTGTAGTACTGTTAGGCTAGAAAGATTATTTTACATCTGCTGGTATTTTCATAACAGAAAATTTCCCTCTTGTGGAAATGGTGAAACTTTTTGTGGCATAAACATACTAGCAGTTTGATAAGCAAAGAAAAAAATGGTAAATTCTCACAGGTTTAGTGTGTAATGCATTCTAAACTGAAAATTGGATGTAGCTGAATACTTTGTGACCCTTTAGCTGAGGCATTCTGAAGTAATCTGAATAGCAGTATTCTTCAAAAATCCCTGAAACATTGGGAACTGATTTGCTTTACTTCCATGCAAATGAATAGGAATTTTCCTTTCACTTCACTGGGAGTAGGATTGGACATTTCTTGAGGTGACCAGCACAGAGTAACATTTATAGGCAGAAAAAAGGAGAGATCTTTTTCAGCTCCAACAAGTTCATTTTTAAAAGGCACTTTGCTGTAACCATGTAAACCTACGTAACCCTACATTTTGTTAACAGTGAACTTTAATGAGTCCTGATAAGAAGCCAGTCAGTGGATATCCATTGAGCTAGTGATGATCTGAACTCCAGCTGATTGTCCTAGCAGCTGTGTGACTTCATTACCATTAGAAAGGCATACAGCCAAGCCAGCTGGAATCCAAAGAGGCTACTCAATTCACATAGCATGTCAGGTTTTTGGTTTACGTATCAGAAGTACAAAGGACTCCTATTAAAAAAAAAAAACAACTACGAAAAAGATTCTTTATGAAGATATCGTTTAAAGGCTAAGTTTAAAATCGTTATTATACCAAATGGAGGCTACTTTGTCGTATGGATGTTTTATTTTTGTGTGCCATGTTGTAGCACTTTTGGTTGCAAACACAGCTCTAGCCTGTAATTCCTCATTTCTTACTTAAGGAAACAACATTTTATTGTGCTTTGTATTAATGTTTTGAGACCACATTATTAGTTTCTCTTATTCTTTGCAGGGAAAGGAACTGCTGCTCTTTGACAATACAGATTTGTGAAAAACAACTGATAACTGTTGTAATGAATAGTATGTAACTGCCAGAGGCAATATCCCTAAGGAACATTTCTACCTATAGCCATGGGTATTTTTAAAGTTTAGAGTGAGAATGGTGAATACACAGGCCTTAGGACTGGATTGTGCATATAGCACACAACAATCTTCTGCTTCAAAATAAAAGAAAACAAACCTCAAAAAAACAAGGGAAGCACATTTCAATTTACAAAAAGGGCATGAGGGAAGACCCACAAAACTACGGAGCTGTTTTTAGCATTGGTGCGGACTCACCTTGAGTACTGTGAGCAGTTCTGAGCGCCACAGTTTTGACAGGATGTTGAGGTACTTGAATGTGTCCAGAGAAGGGCAACGAAGCTGGTGAAAGGGCTCGAAGCATGTCCTGTGACGACTGGCTAAGGACACTGGGTTTGTCTAGTTTGGAGAGAAGGAGGCTGAGAGGCAACCTCCTTGCTCTCTACAACTTCTTGAGGAGGGGAGGTGGAGAGGGAGATGTTGATCTCTTCTCCCTGATATCCAGTGACAGGACACATGGATATGGTTCAAAGCTGCACCAAAGAAGGTTTAGACTGAATATTAGGAAGCATTTCTTTAATGAGGGAGTGGTCGAACACTGCAACAGGCTTCCTAGAGAGCTAGTCCATGCCCCATGCCTTCAGTGTTTAAGAAGCATTTGAACATGGCCCATAATAATATGGTTTAACTTTTGGTCAACCCTGAATTGGTCAGGCAGTTGGACTAGATGATTGTTGTAGGTCCCTTCCAACTGTTCTGTTCTATTCTATTCTATTCGTCCTGGGAACTGTCTTCATAAGCTTGTATCTAAAGTAAACTTTTACTGAATCTATTATATTCAAGCAAAATTAAGAGGATATAATTATAGGCTTGAAACTTAGGATAAATATCCCTGCTGAACCAGAATGAGTAAAGATTCATCTTGTTAGCCAAAAAATATTATTGCTACTTTTAGTAGTGTTTAGTAGTTTTTACAGGGAATTACCAAATTGAATCTTTTCACCTCCAAGAATGGAGATTCCATAACCTTTCTGGGCAGCATTTGACTCGTGTCTTGTTGCCTTTCATCCTATTACTGTGCACCTCTGACAAGAGTCTGGCTGTCTTTTCTCATTCTGTGATGAGGTAGTTGTACACAGCAATAAAGTCTCCTATTAGCAGCTTTCTTTGAGGCTGAAGAATCATAGAATCATAGAATGGTTTGGGTTGGAAGGGACCTCAAAGATCATCTAGTTCCAACCCCCCTGCCATGGGCAAGGACACCCTCCACTACACCAGGTTGCTCAACACCTCATCCAACCTGGCCTTGAACACTTCCAGGGATGGGGTATCCACAACTTTTCTGGGCAACTTGTTCCAGTGCCTCACCACCCTCAGTCCAGTTGCTTCATCCTCTACTCACAGGACCTGTGCTGCAGCCCCTGAGCAGTTTGATGGCCTTCTGCTGCACATGTTCTGGTATGTTCATGTCTTTCTAGTAATGGGAAGCCCAAGACTAGACAGTACTTGAAATGTGGTCTCACAAGCACTGAACAGAGGGTAAGGATCACCGCCCTGGGCACAGTGGATTCACTCTTGCTGATAGAACCCAGGGTACTGTTGTCTGCCTTTGCTGCAGGGACGCACTGGTGACTCATGTTAAACTTACTGTCCACAAGGACCCCTGGATCCTTTTCTGCAGATTGGTTTCCCAGACAGTCAGCATCAGCTTGTATTGTTACATTATTCCACCCCAGATGCTTTTGCTGAAATTCAGATCTCTGTCAGCCCATTTTCTAAGCCAAAAAATTTTTGGAGGCTGAGACAGTATGCTGAGGAAGTATCACTTCATACTTGTCTTTCTAAATTTTGCCTCAAGAATCCAGTTTTAACACCAAAAGGAAATGAGACTGGACTAGAAGGAGTTATTTAATAAGCTCTGCTAAGCTCTTTTAAAAAATAGATGTTAGTACTTCCTTGCGGGTCTCTGGGTACTGAGTGAGTGGAGGAACTTTGCTGAAGGCTCCAGTGAAGAGAAGGACATAGTGATATGGCCAGATATATTTGACTGTCGTGGTTTTAGGCTGATCCAGCAACTAAAACTCTCACAGTCTCTCCTTCTCCAGTAAAGTGGAGAGGAGAAAAATATTATAAAGGGACTGAGGGATGAGACAAGAACAGAGGGAGCACCCACCAACCATGGTCCTGGGCAAAACAGACTTGACTTTCTTAAAAGCAAAACAATTTATTGGTGGTTACTTAAAAGGACAAAGGGAAACAAAACCAGTTACGTGAGAGGATAACAAGAAACAAAGCCAGATCTTAAAAAAACGACACCTTCCTCCTCCTCACACCCCCCACCCCTCCAGCAGCGCAGGGAGCAGAGACTGGGGGAGTGCAGGTCAGTTCATTCCGTGCTGTTACTGCTGCTTCTCTCTTAAAGGAGGAGGAGTCCTTACACCCTTTTCCCCTGCTCCAGTGGATCCCCTACCCACGAGGAAAAATCCACAAACTTCTCCAACGTGAGTCCAGCCCACAGGAAGCAATCCTTCCCCACAGATTGCCCCAGTGTGGGCTTTACCACAGTCTTGGATACTTAGGGAGTTGTAGCCACTCGCTCCAGCGTGGGTTGTCACGCAGACTCCAGATGCCTCTCTGCCTTGCCGTGCACCCCAACACGACCATCCTCAGGCTCAGGAATCTTCTGACCCCCTCAGGCTGCGAGTGGGTCTCTACTCCACCGAGGCCGTCCTGGTTGCAGGGGGGCCGCCTGCTATCTCACCACCAGCCGCAGGGGAAACTCGGCTCCGGCACACCTCCTCCTGCTCCATTCTCACTGACCTGCTGTCGATGCAGCTGTTTCTCTCAGATCTCAGTCCTCTCCAGGTGAACTCAGCCCAGTGGGCACCCTGGGAGTGGGGTGCCCCCGAGTTCCCCAGCTGGCTCCGCCGCCGCCATTCTCCGTGGGTGGCGCCGGCCCGACGCAGGCAGCTGCCTGGCCGGGAGCCAGGGAGTGGGGGCAGTGCCCTCCTCCCTTCTCTGCTCGCTCCTGGGCAAAGCACCTTTTTCGGTTCCTTTGTCCTGACTTAAATAGGGCAATTCGCAGAGGCGCCCTATTGGCTCAACCCCGAGGGGGATGGCAGTCTGATCTGGTGGCCAGAACTAAGCCTAACCCGGTTCCAAAACCGGGGAGGTCACAGGGAGCAAAACCCCTCTCCTGCCACCAGAACCCCCACCCCCTCCACATCAAACCATGACATTGACTAATAAAACATACTGGATTTTGAGTCAAGTTTTGAAATACATGGTTATATATAGCTTTGGGTATAATTCTGGGGTTTGAGTTCTACTCTTGGGCTAAGCATCTGAAAGCTATGTATTGTGGATTCTTTATGTAATCTAAGTTCTTCAAAGAAAACAATATTTCAATAATCTTTAATGCAGAAATCTTAATGTGGAAAAAATTTGTCCTGCTTAGACATTTAAAAACTAGTATCAGCTTGTCAACAGCTTGACTTTCAGCTCTGAACTGTGACCTTAGCTTGTCTGTTTGTGCTTTTTAGATAAATTTATCATTTTCTTTTGAGTCAGACAAACTTGAATCTTTTCAAATTTGTTTCTTTGTTGTGTGTGTATATATATATTTGTGGGGTTTTTAATATACATTGCAGGAATAGTTACGAAGTAGAAGAAAAAGATTTCTAGTGCCTAGAAAACATTTCTTCTTCCTCCCCCTCTTCAAAAAAAATCAACCTATAAGGCATAGTATAAGCTATCCAATAGATTCTCTTAGCAAAATGTTTCTGTAATATTACAATGAAAAAATATAAAAGAAAAAAAAAACACAAACCACCAGCAAAACCTATTTTGCAGTAGTATATTGACCCTCACAGAAATGAAATTATCTGTGTCATTAAAAAGTTAACTTTTAGTTATATGACTGTGTCTACAATAGGAGGAAAATGGCACAGCCAGGAAAATCTGAAATCACACCTTTGCGCAATACTGAATGATTGCATAGTTGCCAAAATTTTGTAAAGTAGATATGCTTAAAGGCGCCTAGTATTTCATCCAGGCCAAGAGAGATTAATTAAAAAAAAAAGACTTTCATGTAAATAGTCTAAATAAACATCATTACTGTTATATTAGAAATTTGTTCCTGGTAAAAATCTGGTTTAGGTTGCAGTTGATAGTAGACTGTAGTTCTCAAAGGTGAAATTAGAAAAATACTGTTTCAAAACAAGAAAAAAAAAAGCAAAGCATTAGGTTAAATATTAATTTGAATGTCTACAATAATGGGTACACACACTATTTAAGGAAGTTATTATTCCACTGTGTAGTCAACAAGAGTATTGATTAGAATTAATTCACTACAAAAAGTCTCCAATCATTTTTAACATAAGTTTTTCCTCTTTAACGGTACCCTGAAGCTTGTCTTTTTCGTGGTCAATTTAGCAACAAATTTGCAATTAATCATTTGTTGATTGCAATGAATGGTCTGTCGATAATATGCAGCTTACATTGCTAAAAGGATTATACAGAGCTTTATTGTTTTCCTTTTGTCTTGGGAACACTTTGTCTAGCTGTGTTTCCTAGAATGGATTTTGAATAGATGTTTTGAAGTAACGCATGCCAGTTTTAAAGAGACACCATGGACTGCTCTGAGAGTATTAATCAAGATATGCCCTAACTTTCTTCTGGCATTACAGTATTTGGACATCTGTTCTGACTCCTTATATGTGAAGTAGGACACATTGGCATAAATGAAGGGTTTCATTATCTTAAATGTCATAACATTTGTTTGAATTACTTTGTGTAGATTTTAAATGCTGAAATTGTAATCTTGGTTCTTTATAGATTTCATTGTCCTTTCAAAAGACTATAAAAATGGAAGCCTTTTAAAAATTTCATCCATAATTCAGAAAGCATAATTTACAATTTGTGCAATAACAGTGAAATTGCTGTAGATGATACTTTAGTAATTTCAAACAGTGTAAGTATTTTTACTGAAAGAAAACTAAGGGCAAAAAAATGCTTCTTATTCCAGAAACAGTGTTTTTGTCACAGATAATGTATAAATGAAGACTATTATGAAATATCCCTTTGGGTAATGTTGACATGGATTCGTTTCTTTGGAAAGTCATGGCAGCTCGAACTGCAACTTTCATTTTGTCAGAAAGAAATGTCAGTTATGTTCCAAGTTGTCCTTAAAGGAGTGTCTCAATAGTATATTTCATCTGGATAAGAAATGGCTTTGAATACAATGTGCATAACTGAAACTAAAAGATTAAATTCTGGTTTCAGACTTTTCCAAAAGTTACCAAACATTTTGTTTGCACTGATCTTTAAATTGCGTGAGTTTTTGTAGATTTTGATTGTTCATTAGCAAAACTAAAACACTAGTAAAAGTATAATTCAACTGATTTACATTATCCTTATTAATGCTAGTATTATACAAAATAGTTATAACCGTTAAAACATACTTACTCCTAGATAACTTCTAATGTCTCATGGATGTGATATTTATGCTTAGGTATAAGTTAATATTAACTACATTTGTCTTAGCTATAATTACAAGGATTACTTATTACAAACATTGGCAAGACAAGCATCTGCTTACTGTGCAGCAAATTTGGGAATACTGGCTTGTCATTTAGTATTGATTACATTATTTAAGTAGCTGAGCAAAGCAGCACTTTACGAACAGGTGTTCTTTGATTTGCAAATTTATAAAAGTCTAGGAGCAGCTTTCAGCCTACTGAGTTGTTAGTTTATAAAGTAAAAAGTTGAAGAGTGATTTGACTATGCTTTCATTTAGACCAAAGATTTTTTTAAAACTTCTGTCTCGTGAAGCAAATTGAGTTGTTATTATTATCCAAAAACACTGTGGTTCTCCATCTGTAAAACGTGTTTAACACATAACTGTCTGGCCTGCAGTTCAGAGAAACTGTTGTTTGCAAAGAAATTTTATGGACTTTGACCACATACTTTAGTTGTCTCCTGAGTTGATCTGCAGGAGCTGAAATCACCATATCAGCAGATTTTCAAAACGACAAAGCTTTCTATTCATGTCTTAAAACTGTGGTATACATGCAGATAAAAGTGTAGTTTGCCATTTCTGTGTACCTGTAATACCTCTCTTGCATATATGTGGCTCCATATTCCATGGCTCATTTCAAACTAAGAGCATTATTTTAAGGTATACTGGCTCAGAGAAGAAAGAAACTAAAGAATTTATTTTCTCACTCTGCTTGTTCCTGCCTCTTCACTACAGCTTGCTGCACCCTTAGTTTGATTGTGTGGGGAGTAACTCTGTAAACTAGATAATTAATTTGGGGAATTGTATCCCAGTATTTAGTGTAAACAACTTACCCTTCTGGAAAACCTCATCTGTCTTGGAAATCCTGAGTAAATGAGACTTATGCAAGGAGTTTTTATGCAGATATAGAATCCTCCCAAACAATTTGAGACTGAGAATAGGATACTGGTATAATATATTCAAAGCTACCATGAAAGCCGTAAGTTGCTAAACAACCATGACGCACTGAGTGTCCAGATGGTTAGGCAAAAAGCATTATACAAGTCCACACTTGGGAGGTGGAAGATTTTTTGCTAGAAAATTTAAGGAGTTCTCATAAACTTCTCTAGACTTTTTTGCTAGTCTTCTGCATACTTGGATCTATGACATGTAAAAGGCAACAAAAACATTTATTTAGCCCTCTTTGAAGGATCAGTGCAGCACTTCGAAAGCAATTTGGACATTTTTATTTCTTGGGTTCAAAATTCTGTATGTGTGAAATCATAACAAAGAGCTTTAGTGCAGTTTACAGGGTTTCTGACCACATCAAGAATCATATTTTTTATTCTGCTGTAAGATTGCTCAATAGTGAAATAGTATTGCATAAACCAATAGTGAAATACAGAATTGGTGCTTTCTAAAGTTGCTGAATGTTTTTCCCTGTTCAGCTGAAACCAATTTTAACTGCATGTTAATTTTGTTAAAAAATGTTTACAGTTCTAAATTATTAGTGCCTTTAGTACAATAAAGAACAAATTTTTGTTGTCCATAAGTATCAACATTCTGATAATAACCTGTGACTTATTCCCTTTATACCACCTTTATACCACATAATAGAAACTCTCTGTGGAATAAATGAATACATTTAACCTCAAAGCTTTTTAATGTCCAGAGACTACAAAAATAGGTACTGCATAACTGTGTGCTGTACGCTGGGTAGGTCATCTCTGTAAAATGTTTTACATACCTAAATTATTTAAGCAGCTGTATCTGCTTGATACACAGCTTGATCTGTTTCGGAAGGATAATATATGTGAATCAATTTTGCAAAATTTGACTGCACCTACCATAAACACGTGTTCATATTTGGACATATTTTAACACTTTTCCATATATCCAAATACTAAGTTCAGAAAAGGGTTTTCATTTTACAAGCCATAGCATGTTTTATGTTTTTTTTTGAATACAGGATCATATTATTCATACAGAATACCTTTTTCAGCCCCTAAATGTGCAGTAAGATGACATCTAATTCCACTTTTTAGTCTAGTTTGTATTTCAGGTAGGCATTACTGCAGAGCCTATGCTTTATTTAACTTGAGAGCAATTGATATTAAACACTGTTTATATGAACTAATTATATTAAGGTTTTGTGATAGCAGGCATATTTCAGAGAATGTTAACCCCCTATTTTTTGATTGAAATATTGGTCATTGCCATGTGGTATGTGACTGAGTTTTGCACTCCAGGAAGGGATCTGACCACTTAACACTGTGTATGAAAACTAGTATGCATTCATCTTTAAAATTACAGATTTGAGTAACAGTATCAGTAAAACCAGTGTGTGATCAAGATGATTATAGAGTCTGATCTTTTCAGTCTAGTACCTTTATGAAAAAGATAAATTTCATTCTATTTCTGCAATACCCTTTTAGATACTCAGAGAAACCGCTCTGGTGGGGGTAGGCTTGGCATGAGTAACTTATTTGAATCTAGCTCATAATTCTTGCAGGCTTCTCAGTTGCCCAGTTATTTTCAAACTACCTATTAAATAGGCTTGTCTCAGTTTGATGCAAAACTCTTCTGCCATGTTCTCTACAACCTTGCTCTGCTGTAAGATAGTCTGGCTCTTTTGCATTAGCTGTGAGCACTAAGGAGATCCAGGCCATGTATAGATTCTTCCATTAGACTCTTGTGCTACTTCTTGGAAACTCTCAAAGACTGTACAAATGTTTAATATGCTTAAAGGCCTGAAAAGAGAGGATACTTCTCACTCCTCCCCCACCAAGGCAACATTACCTAGGGCCTACAAGCATGATACTCAGTTGCTGTTGTTGCCTTCCCACAACAGCAATTATACTTTGACAGACCCTTAGGGTCTGAACTGAATCCCAAATGCTTTCTAGTCCAAGGATGTGGCCTACATCGATAGAGGAAAAAGAAAGAAGAAAGCTTGAAGGAACCTCTGTAGAAGCCCGTGTGGGAATTAGAAAGCTTATAGACTTTATCAGTACTGCAAACCAAGATATATCACCAAATGATGGCAAGAACTGAAGGCCAAAGGACAAAAAAATCCTTGCAACTATCACCCACTCAAACTGTGGACAAAAGAGTTTGCCCTCAGGACATGGCACTTCCATAGACTTGCTATGTAGTCATTTAGAAGTTGCATCAGGCATTTGGCAGTGAGGACTTGTTTTTCTTTCCATATTGGAGTATTCTAGAGCTGCTCACTTAACAAGAAGCTTATGATGTAGGTAAGATTAAGACTTCATAAAGGATTTGCTATGTAAAATTGTGGAGAGCCATAACTCAAAAAAAAATAAAGACTGTGCTTGAGTTAACTGTGCTTCTGGACCAGCAGCATTTGAGCCTAAGCAATCCTAAATTCCGTAAGAGAAAACATCTTGTTCTGCCATTCCAGATATTTTGCAACAAGTGTTTAAATAGCAGGCTACAGAAATTAAATATACGAATAAAAAGCTAAGCAGCAAAAGTGAAGGGGAAAATTAATATAGTAATCATACACGCAGTATTGAATGAACAGTATTTTGGGGGGATAGGGGGAATTGAAATCCCAAATTAAAACAAAGACCTCTAGGCCAGTACATGGTTGATAGGTGAGTCTCACATCTGAATGTCTAGCTTTATAACCCAGGTAGATTTGGAGATAGGGGAAAGAGTAAATCTGAGGAAGGTGGTTTTTTAGCCGTAACACTCAGGCTGAATAAAATGAACAAATATCTTAATCATCCACAGACTCTCTGAACTTGTCACTTCGTCATCACTGGAGGTACTCGCTTGGAATATGCAGGCCAGTGGTATTGGGAGGGGCTCTCCTTCTCCTGCAAAGCAGACAAGTTGTGGTGAATTTATCAACTCAGGAAAAAAATTAGAGGAGTGGAATAGAAGAATAGGGCACTGACACTGGTCCTGAAAAATTCCCAGAGGGAAGTTCTGGGAGAAGATTCTGGGAAAAATTCCTGAAAGTGAGAGTTAGTGGTAAAGAACTGCTTATCAAATAATGTAGAACATACAAGTTAACTCTCCTTTTATTAGTACAGAAAAAGCCGGAAGTTTGGCTCATTTACTACAAGTCAAATGGAAAAGATGGTGAAGGTGAAGAATGTCAATGATAATGCAGTTAGAAAAGGTGAAAAGGGCAATCCTGAAATCTTTCCAAGGAAGAAGTTTAACACAAATGAAGAACACTTTAAAATGAAAGTCTGAGTTACGAAGAGATGAAGAGAACCTGTATCTGATAGCCATATGTCTGCTTAGTTAGAAATAACTCAGGTGAAAACAGAAACAAGAAAATAAAGTAGGATTCAGAAAATGTTTTGATTGGTTCAACACAAAAACAAATGCAGATATTAAGAAAAAGTCAAGAAAGTTGATTTTAGGCCTATAAAGAAAGAGGAAAGAGGCTGTATAAAAGATGTGAGGGAGAGGATCTTAAAAAGTTTGTCGTGAATCAATGGAGAAAGAGAGAACATCTGTAGCTAAATAATCTAACATCTAGCCCTAATTTATGGATATGTTGTTTTTTTTATAAATTAATATTTGTTTGTCCGATAGGGAAGATAATAAACAATATTCTAATGCAAAAATTTAAATTTCAAATTGGAAACATAATGAATGAGGAAAACAGTGACCTTTTTCAATTAAGAGAAAAATATTCTTTCAGAGTGTAAATCAATGAGAGATGTTTCAGTGGTTTGCATACTTTTTATAAAAATAAGTATCTGCTATGGAAACAAATGAATAACATAAATATGTATTAAAATTATAAAGCATTGTTGCCAAGGTTTTGACTAACAAGTTACGGGAAGTTGCTAAGGGAAAGTCAGGTGAACATTTATTATTTGATCCCTATCAAGCAAATGAGCATATAAAATGGGTGGTGATACAAGATTTGGCTTGAACGCCACTGAAGATTTCAGAGGACTGCTCAAACTGTTGCATTTCAGACAAAGCTTCTTAAAGTTAAGAAGCTAGATGCATTCAGGTTCTTGTATGATTAATAACAAAAGATTTCCAAATGATGATTCAGAACAGAAGCATGTCTACATGAGTTTTGGAAGAACCTTTCCAAAGAGCTTTGTTCTTACTGTTGAGCATACTGTGAGGATAGAGAGATTATCTTGCCGGTTTAGGTGCCTAAAGGGCCTAAATTATCCCCTGAGAATACTGCTCTAATGCCAACTTAATCAAAGTTCAAAATGAAAATACCCAAAAGGATTTGTTTTTTTGTTTGTTTAGGTGTTTTGAGTTCTTTATTAGGACAGTGATTGAAAACCATAAATAAGCTGAGTTTAATTATTCAAGGCGGTGCACAAGCAATTACTCCTTATCCCAAATATGCCTTTTTCTTTACATTAAGTTTTTAGTGTGATGGCAATAATTAGTATTTCACCAACAAATGCTTAGTAATTGATTTTTGGGGATGATTTACTCACTTTTCTCTCCTCAGAAGTGCAAAAGTGCTGGACTTGAATTTTGGCATTTGTTTCAAGCTAGGCAGGCTCTTATTGTAAACTTTTTTGCTGTGCATTTTACTGAAGGTATCTGTGAGCCATTGCTGTGTGTTTCTGAAGAACAGCTAAAGCAACAGCCAATTTCATTGCATTGTATTGCTTATATTGACTTTCAGTCTGAGCTGTGTCCTTGTGTTATGCTTAAACTCATTGCGCAGAATAATTTGGGACAATTTTGACATAGTTCTCTATCAGCAGTTATCAGAAATGGTACTAAAGGTTTACCACAGAGATCTTTTTAATATACAGATATTTAATATACTGTCTATATGGCTATGTTGGCTAATTGCCATGTGATCACTTTTCTTCTTCTCTTTTTAGTAACCACATAAGCACTCAGCGTGGATCTAGAAGAACCCTTCTCTAGTTACAGTAAATTTAGGATGACCAAATATAAAGAAGGGAAGATGTGCTCAGTAACACAGTGTGTCCTCAGCAGAGCTCATCTTACAGGGTACATGTCCTCTGCATTGTATTGAGTCATGGAGTGCACTTTGTTTTGGTCATGTAGTTTGATAATAACCTAACTACCTTATCTCCTAGTCTTCTTTGATAGTCCTTGAATTTGATTAGTGGCTTAAAGATATGGATACATAGAAATTTAGTGTCAGTTTCTAAAAACCAAAATAGCTCCTCAAAGAAAGTCCTTGAGATACTGGTAGAAAGGCTTGTCTTATAGGACTTGCAGTCCCTGGACTGGTTCCCTACACAGCTGGGACATGTGATCACCGTATATGAACCGATTGATAGTAAATTCTGATGAGTCAATTTGCGTGCATGTCCAAGTTATAAAGTTATACATACACAGAACATAGGAGTGGGTTGTTGTTTTTTCACAAACACATCTTTTCCTGGGAAATGGCTTCTACTTTGTGTCTGTGTGAAATATTTCTAGTACCAAATTATGTATATATAGTGTCAGAAATAATAAAGATCTGACTTCAAATGAAAAGTGAGAGGAAATATGCTTACATTTGAAGGCCTGTTCCAAATGTTTTGTTACAATTTCCAGATATACCATCCTCTGGTCTTTTGCCTATCATTTTTCAATACTGTGGTTTCATCCTGGGTTTAGAGATATTACCTATTTAAATGAGTATTTAAAATATGAACTGTCACTTGACTTAGTAATACATATAACGCTGAAATGTAATTAAACATGACCATCAGAGAGCTGGCTGTCAAGAATATCACTTACAAAATGGATAGCATTATCTTGACAGTTTCTGTGTTTTTCTTGGAAAACCAAGAACACAAATTTCTCAGATATTCTTTTTTTCCTGAAGAAAGTGAATTATCTTTTAGTAAAGCTGTATTAAAAAGAACTTGAACTCTTCTTGCTCTGACCTTCTCAAGCTATCACCTTTCTCAGATATACTGAGAGTATCAGTAGAGTATCAGTATAATCAGAGTATCAATAGAAACTAAGATGACTATAGTAACTACTGTTTCACCAAAAACTAAGGTAATAATGAAGATGTTTCAGAAGATCTCTTACTTTGTCTTTCAGGTTAATACATGTAATTTGATCAAAAATACCTAGGAGTCAAATACGAAATGACAGGTTGATTCAAACAAGGCAGGACCTGAAGCTTCTTGAGTACCTTTTTCTAGACTTGGTCATTGAATGGTTCAGTACTAACCATATTATTTGCTTATCTGAGACTGTCGTTTATTATGGGGTGGGAAATATTAAAACAAAGGATGTATCTATGATTTTTGCTTTTTGTGTGTACGTGCAGAAAGTGAAATGCGTAATCGTAAGAATTTTTATCTAGAAAATAATTTTTAGTCTTAAACCACTACAGCAAACTTTTCTTAATCTTTTTCAATGATATTTTTTGTACATTTGTACTGTTTCAGATTAATAAATGATGTGAGCTAACTGGTTGTTCAGGTTAGATTTGCATTCTGATCCAAAGATTACAGGTTGCTGAATTATCCCTTAAGCTTCCTAGCCTTGTGGATCCATTAAGCCTTAATTAAAGAAGCATCTTAGAAAAAAAATAATCAGACCATTTATACCCAAAGAAGATGCACATTGGTCATTTGTTTGTTCACCAGCATAAAAATTATTATTTAATGGAAATTTTAATCACAGCAAGCTTATAGATAGACATATATTAAATGCATTAATCTTTCTATAAGGTTATTCACAATGTATAAGGTTACTCCTCTGAAAAGACTGCTTCAGATTGCTTTCCGGTAATGCTAATACCCATTAAAAAGATGAATATATATGTGTGTAAGTCAATCATAAGGTATTAAAGAGGTGTAGCAACTTAAGCTTCTTTTCTTCTTGGCAGGTCACTTTGAGAAATGTCCTAGTTCAATTAAAATATTTTTTCCATTTCCTAGGAGTAGATTCAGATATGCTCTGTCTGTTCTCTATCTTATCTTCACTGTCAGGATTTAAAACAAACCTGAGTGATATATATGGATAGTCCAGCTACTTCAGACTCTGAACAGGTTCAAATTAAGGGTGTATATATGTCTGCATGTTCATCAGGCATATGTCCAGGTTGAATATTTGGGACATAGAGAGGTATGTTTTTTAAGAGTCTGTTCACAATTTTTTAGAATTTAAACTGGGATAAACTGCATTTTGTGCTCTTCAAACACCCATTCCTTCATCTCTGCTTTCAAAGTGCTGCAGTAGTGGGTGGAAAACATCTAAATTACAGAGGCATACGAAACAGAACAAGGTGTGGTATTTTTTTTCAGATTAGCTTGGTGATACTATGAAATGAAAGTTCAGAGAAATTATTGTCATCTGGGCTATTGTCGTATATTGTATATGACATGTAAATGACTAAAAATATTGTATATCTTAAGAAATGAATTGTTTTAAAGTAGTAGCATACAACTCAAAATATTCATATAACATTCTCAGAAACACAAAATTGTCTAATTAGTTACTTAATTCTGCTTTAAATGCTCTGTATTCAGCATTACTTTATGCATCAGCATTGATTTTGATGCAGAAGTGTTCCTAAAAAAAAAAATCTGCGTTCTTGGATGCTTCAGTGAAAAATATTACGATGCTTTGGGTATAAAATAGGCTTTGTGACTGAAGCATGGGTGTAGTGAAAGGTGCTAGTTTCATATTACAGTGAAACCTTGCAACAGGCCTGACAGAATTGTGTCTTCGCAGATTATTATTAATAATAAAGCTCTTGCAAATTTTAGGCATGTTTGTGTGTACTTGTGGTGTGTTACTTCTAAAAACGGAAAATATTTAAATTCAGGTATAGTACTGCTTTAAAATTGTATTTCGGGCTAGCATCCATATCAATTTATTAGTAAAAATTAGTAAATAATGCCCACCTGTGCTATTAATTATAGGCTACTATTTGACTGTCAAATGACTGTTCAAAAAAACCTGTTCACTTGTTACCTTGCTAGGTAATATCACGAAGTGTTGAGTTTAATTTCCTGAGTCCTGGGTTTTCTTTTTTACATCAGTTTTATTATCAAATACAAAAATCATTTCTCATATGTTACTGATCATCCACGATATCAAGTACCAGGAAAGGTCAGCATATTAAGGAGAGAATATGCAAACAATATTCGACTTAACATGCAGATGGATATTGCTCTGTTTCTCAGAGTAGTTTATTAGGTGATTTTAATATAGTTTGAGACACAAAAAGGAATTAATTCTCTGTTGGTCCAACAACACTTGTATACTCTAAATAGGTTAGGCTAGATGCCTCTTTTTGAAATGGTTGAATGAAGTCTGCTAAAATGAATCCTATTTCAAATGTAGCCAAAACAGCTCACAATGAAAGACCCTCTGTTCTCCTTATCAAGAAATACAAAACTTTTAATGATTATTCCTCAGGATTTAGCGATGGCATCTGGTAATTCCTGCAGCCCTTAGGAAACAGAACTTGCATTCCTACCCACTCTTAAGTTCTTGCTACTTTCAGTTCTTCCGGTTGTTTTTCATTTATTTATACTAGTCTGTTTGCTACTATCTTAACAAAGAGAAGATTATAGACATTTGAAAACCAGAAAACTCAGTGTAATTTTTCTTTTTTTGTGTTTTCCCCTAAAGCAAAGGATTGTTTTACTAACATGCTACCTGCATGGGCTGATTTCAGATTTTCCTGTAGCGTGGAGTTATGGTTGGGAAGAGGTCCCTGTGCTAGGGAATCTAAGGACTCAGTTCATTGGTTTCAGTTAAGGGTTCAAAAGAGCAGTTGGGCAGTATAGACTGAAGGAAGCCTTAGCAGCTCCCCTACTTTCGAGCTTATCTGTGTGTAGATACTACTCTGGTTTACAGTCTCCATTGATAAAAATGGCCTTTCAACAATTTTTATAGGAAATTGGACTGGCAAGTACCTGTCTTGTCTTGTGCTTGTCAAAATTAGCTTTGTGTGTTACTTTTTTTGCCTCTTAGCTCAGTAAGTTAGCTGGTCCATTTTGGAGGCAGAAAATGTTCAGGCAGGGAAAAATTTTGGTCGAATCAACCTTGCATGGAAGCAACTGCCTGTTTGCCATCTGCAGTGGGCATTGATCCCTAGCTTGTTTGTGCCTTGCATTTGTTATGCATGAGTAAGCACATTAGCCTTTTCATTTCATTCATTAGACAGTTAGTCCTTCATTAGTGTTTCCTAGTTTCTGTCAAATATACTACTACTCCTTTATTCATTTTTTCTTGAGTCTGCCTTTTTCTTTTGCTTCAGTGTGTAGAAAATTAACAGTTAACCACAACACTGGTCCTTTTATTTCTTTTTCATATAGAACTGGCTAACAAATATACTTTTCTACTGTTGGCACATCTAATGTTGGGATAAAGTATGAATGACGGGTCTTTCTAAAGTTAACAGAGTTATTATTTTAGTTCAGCTGGCAGGCTTTGTTTAGAAGTGTGATGTCTCAGGGTTTACTGTCAGCTTTATTTCATCTCTCTCCAAGAACTGTGGGATCACCTGGATACTTGTGGATATTTGCCTTGTAAGATTGCATTGCACATAAAAATAAATCTGAAGTAATGATGAGTGCAGTATGAGAATATAGCACTGAAAGTTTCAGGTGACAGTTTGGATGACAGGACAGAAAAATAAGGCATTTTGTGACTTAACACCATTCACCAGGGATTTTTGATGTCATTTCCTTGTCAAATGTTAGATAATTCCATTCTTAAAGACAGTAGGAAAATAAACAAATGATGTTGTGATGTGCGTAAAGCAACAAACTATGCACATCTTTAGAAACTGCATAATGAAATCATGAATAAAGTGAATATTTCAATAGAGTCAATACATTCATTGATGCTCACAAGTTTTCCCCCAAAATTTTATACTATGCTACATGATTATGTAAGTAGCGTGTACGCCAAATTGTGACTTATTTATTGCTTTTTTATTCATATTAAAAGTTTATTTAAATGTTATCAGTCTATCTGAACAATTTTATCTTAGACATGATGTTAAAATTCATACATGTATTTTTTCAAAGTATAGAGTTAATAAACCAAACCTGAAAGTTTGACCAGTCTGTTCCAGAGCATGCCCTGTTTAAAATACTAGTAAATAAAAAACTATTTTAGTCATAAAGGGTTGCAGCCATGTTCAAAGTTATTGAGTACCTATATATCTGCACTGAATGCTTGCTTCCTTATTTGAGATTTATATTAATATTGATTTGTTTAAATCAAAATTATTTTAAACAAAATATTTTAGTCATGTTTGGAATCAGCAATAAGATAAAATTTAAGTATTTAATTTTGGTTTTCCCCCAAATTGTTTGAAAATAATTTTAAACGTTGCTAGATATAGACTTCGTACTGAATTTGATATTTCTCTCAAATTCTTAGGTTTTGTATTTCCATAATCTTTTAAGTTGGTAAATAATGTATTTTTTGTTCTTATACATAATAGTTGATTACAGTGATAGTTTTATCTGTAATTTTTGTGAAACTATTTACATGGAAACTGTAATTCTTTAAATTTCTTACTAACTGAATTAACTTTTCTTATATTTATATTCTTATATATGCAGCATTTTAAGACATAATTATAAAAACACGATCCAAATTGATTTCTCTGTGTTTACTATCTCCTACAAGACTGAAAAGTTGGTAGATTTCATAGTCTCACACCTCATTTAATACATATATTTTAAGATGAAAAAACTTTTTACTTTCTTGATTCCTAGTTTAATTTTTAATGATTACTGTGTGAAATAAATATTACATTATCTGGGATTAAGAAAACATTCTTTTCATACCTTCAAAGAAGATATAAAAATACTGTGAAAACTGGTTCTAGCGCATCAGTTCCAAATATTCTGTTTTCAGCAACTCCCACCACCACAATGGTTTGATTCTTTTTAATTTTTTATACTCACGTAAGTATTTTGTACAGCTACTTCATTTCACATACACATTATTTAAATGTATTATTAGCATCATTTACTACATTTTGAAATATTTTGATAAAGTATATTTAATTTAAAAGTCCATTTTAATTTTTAAAAAAATAAAATTAATTAAAAATCCATTTTCCCCCACATGATTTCACTCCCTGACACATAGCAAATGGGACAACTCGTGGCATTTATTCCCATTTTCTACCAAATTTTAGAGAAACCTTTTGAATGACCATGTGCTAATATCAAACTATGTGTGTATAAAGTAACTCTACTGAATCTATCACTCACCTTTACTACAGGAATAGATTTCATAGACTGTATTTAGTATTCCAACAAGAAAGAATTGTGTGACTGGTCTCATTGTAAACCTTCACCAGATCTGGATGATATTTCCTGTACGGAAGATGAAGACACTTTCTCTGAACGTAGATATCATGTCTGATTTGTAAAAAGGAATAATGGAGACTGTAACAAATGTAATAAATTATTAAGTTCAGATATACCCTATTCTTGGAACAGTGTACCTGTGAGCTTTCTAAGTGATAAGAGTATTGCTCTTGTTGAAAATGACAGTTCACAAAACACCTTAGAAAGAATATGCCTTGTTTACAGTTTTGGTCTTCTGTTTTAAAATTTTCCTGTCATGATAGATTTACGGTTTTCTTTTTCCTGTTAGGATGCTTCAATTGCCCACAGATTCCATATTATGAGAGAAAAACATCCAGAGAAGTTCAACAGTAGGTAAGAATCTAAAAATATATGCATATGAAAAGGTTCTTTCCATGTTACTAAGGTATGTTTTGTGAGGTGTTAAATTTTGCACATCCTTTAAAATACCAATCCTTAGAACAGAGAGGAAATTTGTGCATTTTATATTAAGTATATGCTCCCAGACTGCTTGTAGTGTAACTGTTTTATATCTGATATTTCAACTGAAATGAATAGCATTATAAATAAACCGTTCTTACATGCAAACTGTTTGACTCGTAGACTAGCATGGACAAGATGATGCATTGTGGTATCTGAGGATCCCTGAATTGACACTTTGCCATTAGGCACTGAAGAACACTTATTAGACAGCTGCAGATGGTGATCCTTATGTTTCATTCCCACACGCACACTGGTACATTGACAGGGGGCTCTTCCATATATACTCTTAGTAAGGGCAAGTGAATGCCATTTTACACATAAATGCTTTTATCGTTAAACAGCTTTGGATATGTAAAAAAGTCGTGAATGAGACTTTGCATCTGTTCCTTGTGTTGCTTTTTGAATTTCCAATGTTATTTCAGAGCTTTTCTGGAGATTAAAAATGTATTACAGCATGTACTGTAAATTCACTTTCTTTCAATATCTGGTTTGTTGAGTAGAGAATATTCATAATGCAATGCTTATGTTTGTCTGTTCTTGTTTAGGTAATTTAATACATAAGTTGTGATGGGTAAAAGCAACATTTCAGAAACTTTAACATTTAAAGGCACATAGAAAGAGAAAAGTAAGGTACAAAGATATTGGGAATAAACAGGGAATATCTATAAATATTTATTAATCCAAATGTTTTGTCATTGTGAGCATACTCATAGACTTTCTTTAGTTTTCTGTGGGGATGACCTGGAAAGTCTTGGGTAGATGCAAATTTTCTTAGACCTTAGGATGATAAAATATGCTGTTTATGCAGTTGTCTTAAAGCTGTAAAGAATGTTTGAATATGATCCAACTTCTTACTGTTTGCATGTTGAAAGTATAAATTTTAAATTTAACAGTCAGAGATTTTAAATTTAACAGTCAGAGATGGGGACTGTTTTCTTAAACACTCAATCTGTTCAGCATCTATACAATGACATACTATGAACCTGATTGTATGTTTCTTTTCAAGTTCCACAGTAAACATTTATTTTGTATGACCTCCTCTTCCTACCTCTTATGCTTCTCATCCTAAAAGAATTACACTAGTAAAAGATCTGAACTCAAGCCTCTGCACATCCCAATGTATTATACTCGTTCAGCAGCACAAGAGATATTGGACATTTAGCAAATGCATATATTCTAGGCCCTGAAGATGAAGCTAGTTTATCAGTGATCTTTCTACATATTTTCAGCAGTTGGCAATTATAATTTATAAAAAGCTCAGCTAATAACATGAGTTTCAGATCAGATTTCATGTCACAATAAATCATATGCCATTAATAACATCAGCTAGCAGACTCACCTTGAAATTCATCTATATTTTAAGGAACCTGATGTTTCTAACATTATCTTAAGGAAATTAATTACAAAAATATATAGTTCCAGTCCCTACGTGCTTTGGTACTGTGAAACTGAAAGAACTTGTAAAAAGCAATGATTCTCTGGGTGTTGAAAGACTATTCAGAAAGATTATGCATTTCTGAAAAAGAATTTAAAGACTTGAGCAAAGCATTGTAATATAGACTGATGTTTTAAAATATTTCTTCTTTTCTGTAGTGAGGAAAAAAAATGCAGATTTCTATTTTTGTTGAATAGAATTTCCCAAATGATGTTAGTTCACAAAGTTTGTTCCACTAACAGTTATTTGCATGTGGCAACACTCCATAATATGTTGCAGCAGCGTTTTCCTGCAGTGTGTGAAAATAAAACCTTTTTTTAGATGTCTGCTAAAACCACAAGACTTTATTCACCAGAGTGTGGAATTTTCCGTGCAATCGAAATCATTTAGGATCAGCAAGTCCAGCTAAAGTCTGATTCATAGTGGGCTCCATATTTAATAGCACTTACTCATTTGAAAATCCTACATTGTCACATGTGAATATGTCTCATGATTTAAAAAATTAATTCTTTTGTGGTTTTATGTTAGTTTTCTGTTGCCTGATTTTCCAAGGTTTTGAGCTCCCACAGCTATCATTCAGTTTTGTAAAGCAGGTCCTTGCACTGAAGTTCTACTCTGAAAATGAATATGTAAAAAGTTTCCTCACTGAAGAGAAATTTTCAGTTTACGCTGTGTGCAGAGGTCTTTTGAATCCCAAAGGTGGTGTATTTGCTTCAGTGAAGTAAGTTAGGTTACGTTTGGGGTTGTAAAATCTTTTTCTTTAAATCCTGGTAATGATCCTCGAATTCCTGAAGACATTCCTTGACACTCTGATCTCAAGTTTCATGCGTAAGTAGAGCATACCAATAGAGAAATTCCTGACACATTGTACTTGTGTGTGAAAGCAGAATCTTTCTTCACTTGTTTACCTTCTCAAAATGAAGACGAGCATTTCACAAGGCTTAGAAGGACTTTTTAATGACTACTAGCCAATATTGTAGAATGCTTTGGAAGTGGGTGAGTAATTATTAGGAACTCTGACACATTTTGAAACAGTGTGGTGTTCATAGATTTTTGGACACAAAGACTTAGTATTACTGACTTATTAAAAATAGAAAGAAATAAATTAAGGTGTAAATATCTAAACTGCCTAGAGATACTTAGACATTTAGGTCTTTGCAAAATCTGTGTTTACGTATGCGTAAATATACATCAATTAAAAATCCACATTATCTTTTATTTCTTCAATCTTCAAATGACTACCTTGTGACATTTCTTTTCAATGTAGCACCTATTTGTTTCAGTTTCTCAATAAATTGAAATTAAGTCCCTTTTTCAGAAGTCTTCTATGTTCAGAAGCTTAAAGCTCCACTTTGTTTTCCAAATAAGGCTCAGCATAAAAGTCTAACAGTGATTTTTAAAATATTCATTACTTGTTCCTAAAAATGGATCTGCAGGAGAAGAATTTTTCTTCTGATGATGGTCAAATAGAAAAGAATGGAAGTGAGAACACAGTAGCATCCACACTTCTGTCAAAAGAATGAATCCTAATATGCCATTTTAAGTAATCGTATCTTATGATCATTAGCACACAATATCAGAAGCCAGTACTGACATTGCATTAAGATTTAAATTTGTTCATAAAACCCAGAATCTCAGCTATCACATTACCCACTCTACAGGTCTGAAGTGCTGAGAACCCCATGCTTGAGAAAGCAGAGTTCACTTCCCAGCATCTCGTGCTTAAGAGTAGGGTCAGAATTTCTGAGTTCAGTGTGGAAGGGCTGAGTTAACCCCAGGGGGCAGAAAACTTGCAAAAGACAGCATTTCAAGTAACAGTATCATTAAGCTAGGACATACTGTTGAAATAACGATTCTGTTAGGCCAAAATGCCCTGCAGGGAGATCTGTGTAAACATCATAGACTCGATGCTGGGTATAACAGATGTAGGAGTTATGTGACTGGAATATACACAGGGAAACAAAGAATATGTTCAACAAAAAATAATTCAGGTTGATACTAACTATTCTAAAATAATATTCAGTTAAATTAGGCGTGCTAATTTGACTCTCCGGCATCCTGCAGCATAAAAGATATTTCTTAGTCTCGGTAAACTGAAGTAGGATTTATAAATTGTATTTACAGCCTTAAGTACATCATCTTTGAGATTTTCAAACATCAATCTATTTTCATCTTTTATGAAGAAGAAATTCTAAAGCAGAAAAAGTTCCTATATCTAATTACTCGATTAGATATAATCTTCCTGACTGCATACTTCTGAGATTCCCTCTCAACTTGTTTATTTATGCTTTTGTTTTGTACTAACATCTATGCACTTAATCTCTAAGGAAATTTTTAAGTAATAGAAAGTACCGATTTACTTGGTGCAAGTGATCTCAAGGAAAGGAAGTGTTCTTTTAATGAATGTGAGTGAAGGAAGTTATGCTTTTGTTTTGACCCACCTGTTACGTCATACTGATTTAATCTGGAAAGGCCACAGAAAGAAAAGGTAGGAGAAATGGCAGGTAAATGAATCTTTAGCAACTTCTTCCATGCATCCCAACTTGTGTACTGCACTATACAATGTAGTTATCATAGTATATCATAGTATCATATCTTGACTGACTTAAAAAAAAAAAAAATTCTATTGCACAAACACTGTTATTGTATTCAAACGCGTTATCGTGAAAGATTTCTAATCCAGCCTGACAGCAAAGAAACCAGAACATGGTTATTCCACTGAATATTGGAGATGTTCCAAATCACTTGCTGTTGGTACTAGTTCCAGTTTGGTGACTGAGATTAAAAAAGGTCAGTGTAAACTTCCTTCTTTTTTTTTTGCATAAGACATCCTCAGTTTAACAGCAAAATCATTTGTCATGGGGTGAATAAAATGCCCCATTCTCAGATGTGCTTAGCCTTTGTTTTAAAGTTGGCTTATTTTAGGTTTGAATTAAAAAGTCAAAGCGTTTCATTTTGAATAGAACAAAACTATTCTGATATTTTCATTATTCTTCCAGTTTTTCAGTTTAAATGATGGAGTCTCTTAGGTTATATCACAACTGCATATTTGCAGTGACTATAGTAATCATCAACACAAAATTCCTAACCTGAATTGCAGACCTTTCAGTCTCTTTCCTTCAACCTCTCCTCCCTTCCTGGTTGTGACTGAGCTGAAAATGCTTGAAAAGAAGACACTGGCCCCACAGAGAGACCAGATTGCAGACATCTGTTACCTGTCCCACTGAACCCACAGGTTTCTTTTTGTAAAAGGATAAGACTCCAGGGAACAACACCTCTAAACTAAAGCAGTGTTACTGCAACTGTAGTCATCAGAAGAAGCAACGCAAGGCAAAAATGATTATGGTAGTGTGAAATATTTTCGCATGAGCAAGAGATAGCTTGTAGTTAAACAACCTCCTCTACCTAGCTCTTAGTTGTAACATTTATGGACAGACAGAAAAAAAAAAAAAAAAAAAAGAAAAGCATGTTCTTTTGTCCAACTTCAAATATGTAGTAGCTCATCTTTAGAAAAAATGCCTGACGCGTATAATGCGTGCTTGAGTTTATTGAGCTGCGACAAAAGAAGATACTTGGAGTACAATGCATATTGAGCCTATCCATGTCTGTTGTCTATAGAGCAAAATGACAGCAATCTGCGATATCTGCACCTCTCTCTGATACAAGATTTCATATTTTTATCATTTCTCTAGAAAGTGTTAATGGACTAGGGCCCTCTTCTTGAGAGACTTCTTATTCTTCTGCACATTATTCTGAAGTGGCTATCTGGGAGGCTGGTGTGGTTGGGGAACCGTAGGTTCAGATTCATGAGGACTAGAGGCAGTATGCTGTATATTAAATATACTTTTAAGTAGACATCTTTAAGTCCTGACCATCTTCTGTCGTTTCAGAGTACATCTCTGAATGCAGTGTGCTGTATCAGACCTTAAGCGGAGCAGCCGATTTATATTTGTATTCTCAGGGTCCTCAGCTGTCAAATTCACTACTGCAGGGCTAAAATGGGGTCAGGTTTTGTACAGTTATAATGGTAATACAGCTGTAATATTATTGGGCACTTCCATTGGAGTGAGTTGTTGTGAAACAGCTGCCATTCTGTACTTTTAAAACCAAGCAAATAACTATTAATATTGATAAGATGTGGGAATGTTTTTTCCTTTAAGGAAAGTTATGTGATTTAAAGATATGTAATGATACTCAGTTGTTAAAGAAAATTGCTTTAGAAATTGTTGAGTAAAATGTATAGCCATATTAAAGGGTGAAAATCATTGCATTGTCTAGGAGAAAGAGTTATTTAACATGGTGCACAGTCATATAGAGGGATGGGCCTAGCATGCGTTGTGCAAGTAACAAACTTCATTCACAACAAGTCTATCGGTATGCTATAGGCCAAGGTCAATAAAATCTAATTTTCTTCAACTGGTGTCAGACTGGTAAAGGAATTTGTTGCAGATGATGTCTCATTATAGAATCATAGAATGGTTTGGGTTGGAAGGGACCTTAAAGATCATCTAGTTCCAACTCCCCTGCCATGGGCAGGGAAACCCTCCACTACACCAGGTTGCCCAAAGCCTCATCTAACCTGGCCTTGAACACTTCCAGGGATGGGGCATCCACAACTTCTCTGGGCAACCTGTTCCACTGCCTCACCACCCTCTGAGTGAAAAATTTCTTCCGTATATCTAATCTAAATCTGCCCTCTTTCAGTTTAAATCCACTGCCCCTTGTCCTATCACTACATGCCCTTGTAAAAAGTCCCTCTCCAGCTTTCCTGTAGGCCCCCTTTAAGTACTGGAAAGCTGCTATAAGATCACCCCGGAGCCTTCTCTTCTCCAGGCTGAACAGCCCCAACTCTCTCAGCCTGTCTTCATAGCAGAGGTGCTCCAGCCCTCTGATCATCTTCGTGGCCCTCCTCTGGACTCGCTTCAGTAGCTCCATGTCCTTCTTATGTCCAGAGCTGAACACAGTATTCCAGGTGGGGTCTCACAAGAGCTGAGTAGAGGGGCAGAATCACTTCCCTCAACCTGCTGGCCACACTCAGAGTAGGTCATTGAACCTTTTCTATGGATTGAAGTGCCTATTGGATGTTTTACACATTCTTTAATTAATTAAAACTACTGCCTTTTATTACAATACATTAAAGGCAAACTTAACTATACAGGAATTAAATCTCTGTCTCTTCCCTTGTTTAGTCACACCATTTGAAATAACAATAACACAATGATAGAAAAAGTTTTCTGACTACTGTCATTTGTAGTAAATTTACATGGGAAAGGAGTCTGTAACAGATATGAGAAACACTGTAAAAAACTACTAAAATACAGTTTGCTATTCATTGCTTGCCAGTAAAGTATGGTCAAATATTTCTATACAAATTAATAAGGTTATTTTCCCTGATTTTCATGAGCACACACTAAATGCATCGTAATACAATTTTTTTTTTATCAAATATTAGTTGTTTTTTGTGGAGGGGGAGTTATAACCAGAACTAGTAAGTACTAACAATGTAAATTTGCAGCTGATTTTCAACCTTCATTTTGGATCAATTAATCTCCAGATCTCTGAAGTAAATGGCAAATCTTTACATAAGTTTTGTGTGGATTTATTTCATATTTACAACAGATGCTGGGCTTTATAAACAGTTGAGCAGCAGCTATTTCTAATATATATCACAAAACCAACAAAACCTTCTTTCAAAATCCAGTCAAGGTTGCTAAGTGGCCACAGTGCACTTACATACAATACTATTGACAATTGCCAAGCTATTAAAAGCAATGAAATGAATTGTTAAGGAATAAATTTTACACTTCCTATTTAATAAACATAAACACATTATTCTTTAGTACAAAGAAATTAAAATTTAATCACTGCATGAAAACCTTTGCTCTGAACTGTGGATGCTTTATGGGGCTTTTTTTTTTTTTAATCCTTTAATTCCAGTAATTAAGCCCCTATTTTTAGAGAATGTTGTTATCCAGGCATATACTACAGTATCCATAGATAATGACGAGACCCCAAATACTCCTTTAGTACAGCATAGACTGACATGTTATACAGCATGTGCTTTTAATTGCCTTGTGCTTTAAATCGTAAGAAATTGGGTCCTAGATTTGCTTCATATCCAGAATCTTACAACTAATATACCCCAGGCTTCCAACTCTACACTCCGAAATTGCAAATTAGTTTGTGTCATATTAGAGAGATTTAGGTAAGTGGAAAAAAAAATATTAGAAGAATTTAGCCAATCCTTCTAACCCTATTTTAGTACTACTGTTCAAAATTCATTTTTGAATAGATTACCTGAAAAGTAATCCTTTCAACCAATATGCCAGCCCCTGATTAAATAACCTATAGTTCTTATCTTTGCTAATTATATAACTGAAGTGATTTTAAGTGCTTAGTGTATCTAATAAAGAGCCTGTGTCACCATCTCCATCACGTCAGATAACATTTTCCATTTTCCTCTTTATGCTGTTTGAATGCAGTTTTCCTGGCTCATGTCCATGTATTTTCATGTAAATAATCAGACTGCTTTCTGATCTGATTTCGAGTCTCTTATTTTTATTGCAATGAGTTACATAGTCCTTTCTATGAAATGTGAAAAGCCAGAAGTATTTCCAAACTTACAGTATAGAGCAAAGTATAATTTGTGTATCTTACAAAGATCAATCCTGTGGATATCCCTCAGGTAAAGTTCTTACTGACTTCTGATGTATATCTTCATTTTATTAACATATGATATGTTCTTCCAAAGAAAGCATTTTGAAAATACTAGGTTTTTAATAACATAGAGCAATTCGTGTAATGAATTTGTATGAAAATTGTATGATCGATGCAGTTGTATGATAGTACCTATTGTTATAACTGCATTGTGGTTAACATTGCCTTCAGAATAATTTTTGGTTTGGGTTTGACTTATAAGATAATAACTACTGCTTTTTTCTATTTCACCTGATAGGAGCATAAATATATTATCAAAATCGAGAAGTATTTATCTTAGTGTTGAATCTGTTTAGCATTGATGTATCCAAATTATAGTTTTTTATTTTTTATTTTTTATTGTATTTTCTTTTAATATATATTTTTATTTTGTATTATATACTTAGACCAAAAATACAGATTTTTTTAATATCCTTGTGTATGTGTGTGAGAGTGTGTTGGCGAAATCGCTACACATTTTTAAATAGATAATCAAAAAAAAGTACAAAACAAAAAAGTCATCAGAAACTGGCTGACTTGGTGATTTAAAGGAAATGGCTGTCACATTGTGATATGTGACACTACTATTATTGAAGCCAAGTTTAGATAAAAGATAAAAGTACTTTAAAGTGATATTGCCTGTCGTTCCCTTCCACGCTCCATAGTCTTCCTAATAGGAGATCCGATATGTTTTGTGAATATTGTTTTGGTCATTTACATCTTTTGAGACTAAATCATATAATTTCTTATGTTCTTGCCCTTCGGAAGACGGGCTTACTCTTAATAGGATATTTCTTTATACTAGCATGGCACTGAAAGAATACCTTTCTGGCTTCTCTTTTAACTATATTACTGAATGATTGGCAACTGTTGATCTACATCCGCTTCTGAAGTAGAAGGTTAACGGATGTTCATTTGCCATCTCACAAGTGCTCAGGGTGCTAGTATCCTGCTTTCAACTTTTTCCTTTGTCAGACAGAGAAATTACAGGAATTTTAAAAATACCGCTTACCTGCTCCAAGAAAAATGGTTCGTGTTTGTTTAGGTCTCTACTCTGCACTTCAGGAAATACATATTGTATATATTTTACCTGTCTCTGTTGAATACTCTCTGATCTTCAGCTCTGGTTTGGGTAAAAGGGTCTAGATCAACAAGGTATGTGACAGGTTGTTGGCTAAAAGATCAGAATACCCCCATCTTCCATCTCAAAAGACCCAGGAGGACTCTGGGGAAACCATCAAGACAGGGTACAAGACAGACAAACAAATATGTGGGGAGCAATATAATTTTGGCATTGTTTCTCAAAGTTTTAATGAACAGTAATTACAGAATTCTGAATTCATTTACTGATCAGTGATTGCAAGGATGAGCTGGATGCTTGTGGTATGTTCATATGTCATGACATAAAATGAATCACAATAGAAAAAGCAGAAAATCATTGGACGTAAAAACTGTTACCTAATAATTACTTGGAATTTATTAAGCTTGGAAAGTTTTCAAATTATATCCAGTTTCAATCCCTGGAAGTGTGCTTAGATATGCCAACAAATACTATTGTTCCTTAGGTTAAGAAATTAATACAGTATTTTTACTTCATATTGAATTTACATTAAATTGTTTTCCTGATGTGCCTAAAATTCAGGACCAGGGTATCATTTGAATCCACGTGACAGAGGTAGATATGGTAAAAGCTGCCTAGGATTTTGATTTAGTAGTTAGAGGAAGAGGCTGTCAAATTTGCCATTTTTCGTTCAAATTAGGCTTAAGGAACAGCTGCAAGTAATATGGTTTCCTGTTTCTTGAGAAACTTTCAGTTATACTGTTTTTAATAAAGATTTGTCCATATGAGGAACAGCAAGGTCTGTTAACCTTTCTTGCAGCATGCTATTTCTGAGCCAATTATGAAGATGTCTAAAGGCATCGAATGCTCTTTGGAACAGTAACTTGTGATTTGGGAGTATAATGGCCAACTGAAGATCTTTCTCTGTGGTTAGAATATTTGTGCTCACAATATATTAAAAACAAGGGCAGCATTGATTTTTTATGAGCTAAAATAGTTCTAGTGTTTTTTTTCTTTTAGTTATGATGATATATTAATAACTACAGTAGCAGCAGAAGTAGCAGAAGATTCTTAAGTGGTTTGGATTTTGATAGTAAAGCCTTGAAGACTGTGTTAAACTGTCAATCTAGTTCTTTATCAAGATTTTATTGATGTTCAAATAAAGAAAGAAAGTGTGTTAAACAAAGAAATGCGTTCTTGCTGTTATGAGGCAGCTGACAGCTCACTCAAATGAAATCTTCAATATGTTTAGCTGCTTTGATTTCACAGAGAATTGCATGGTAAATGTTCTGTGCAAGTGATTTGGGAACATAAATTTAATTGTCAAATTGTTGTGGACTTTAAAAAATTAAACCTGAGTGGATTGACCTAAGTAGGGCTTGTGCTTCAAAAAAACTTGCAAAGCTGCACAGCAGCCATGCAACTATTTTTATACTGGCTTCATAGTGAGAGCACTGATCCAGGAAGAGGGATATCAGGGTTCAGTTTCCCCTTCTGATAAGGAGTAATCAGATGGACTCTCTTGCTTGGAAACTGTTTTAAGCACTAACCAACAAAACAGCAGCTGGACTACAACACAACTACAAATGCCATAGTTCACAACTGTGGCAGAAACGCAGAAAACAAGTGAGCAAGTAGGAGTTTGACTCTATCACCAGATTGCCAGGCCATTAACTCTGTGAAGAGGCATTTTTGTATTATTTAGATTGTGGTGAAGGACTAAGTTTTTAATTACTAATGATATTTATCTGCTACTTTATTCACATGAAGAAAATAAATACCATGGAACCCGGACACAGCTGCTACAAAGGTGATGGTTTATGTCTAGCACACGAGTATCTCCATACCAGAATGAGAGATTCTCAGCTGTTTTTTGTTAAATAGAGAATCAGAAAGCTAATCTAATCTAAAGTATTTTCAATCCGGTATATTTTGTAAGTGCACACAGTAGTCTTCCTTCTGTCTGCTAAAGCTCCTTTGACATCACCTACAGTGCCCAAAGACACTAGTATTGTAGGATAACGGTATATAGCCATGATGCAGAACAGTCACTGTTGGAAAATGTTAGTCAGACACAGCAAGCATTGCCAAAGAGAGAATTACTTTGTTACAGAAAGAAGATGCCTGTCAGGGCTACTCTGAACGTTCTCTGATTCTACTGGTTTCTCAAAACCATTCATGGACAGTCGCAGCTGACCTCCTGCATAATGAACTGTGGGTCTACCTCTAAGCTGAATGGCACTGCAGGGTCTGTGTGGAGCACACCACCACTGTTCTGTGGTTTAGAGTAGATTTAGACTACCTCAAGCACAAAGCAATACCCTAAGACTGTCTTGCTTGTGTTTCCAGAGCCATCTCAGTTAGCACGAGCTCTGCAATCATGAAAGCATGCTCCATTACACAGTGGAGATGCGGCTGAAGTATGGGATAAAACATGCACGGTGGTTGAGTGCACTGGCTCACAAGCTAGTGGCCACTAGTCTCCCACTTTATACCATCCTTACCAAATGTTTTTTAGCTGTCTTAAGTGAAGGATGTCTTTGAGATGACAGGCTGAGAGAGTTGGGGCTGTTCAGCCTGGAGAAGAGAAGGCTCCGGGGTGATCTTATAGCAGCTTTCCAGTACTTAAAGGGGGCCTACAGGAAGGCTGGAGAGGGACTTTTTACAAGGGCATGTAGTGATAGGACAAGGGGCAATGGATTTAAACTGAAAGAGGGCAGATTTAGATTAGATATAAGGAAGAAATTTTTCACTCAGAGGGTGATGACGCAGTGGAACAGGCTGCCCAGAGAAGTTGTGGATGCCCCATCCCTGGAAGTGTTCAAGGCCAGGTTAGATGAGGCTTTGGGCAACCTGGTGTAGTGGAGAGTTTCCCTGCCCATGGCAGGGGGGTTGGAACTAGATGATCTTTGAGGTCCCTTCCAACCCTAAGCATTCTATGATTCTATGACATCTGTTCTTGCTAAAGGCGCATTCATCTTTTGCCTACTTTTTCCTTCCTCTGGCATCTTATGACTTCTCTTGTTTCTCTTTCTACTTTTGACTCTTTTTTGCCTTGCCTTTCTTCACTTTCCTTTGTTCTTTCACCTTATAAAATAATCAAGGATACAGATTTCAACAAAACTATACCCTTGGTTAAGAAGGATTTCAATTTTTATTATAAAGCTAAATTAAGAGCTGCTTAATGCTCATGGTTTAGTGTTTTAATAAAAATTGAAACAAAGAAGATGACAGAGCAAGAGAGAAGTGCTTTTCAGCCATGTCTGTTACTTGAAGTCTTAAATTTTGCTTTGTTTGATCTATTTATTTTTTTTTCTGAAATCTTGATTATATAATGTCTATCTTTTTCGTAACGCTTTTCTTCTCTATGAAATTATTTAATGTACATGTGGTGTACACTTCTACCAGAATATTCTTTGACAATGTGAAGTTAAGTAATCAAACCATAAATATACCAGTTTAGTGCCCTGAGCTGGCAGTACTCTAAAACCTGTAGCCTGGAAGAGGACATATTCAGATTCTGTGCCAAGATTTTGCTGTACAGTGTGAATTCTGAGAGCGCTTCTAGAGATGCAATCTTTTTTTAAAGCATATAAAAATGAAAGCCCAATGCATCCTGTAAAAAATGGGAAAGTGACATTAAGGTTTAGAGAAGTGTTCCTTCCTCATTAAACTGTGCAGAAGTATGAGGCAAAGTATCAATGCCACCTCAGACTAAATAACTGCTATCCTGTTTTTCTAGAATTAATCACTTTTATACTTTTTTTGAGAGCACTCTGAAATACCTGTGAATATTATCTTGTTCTATTCTCCAAGAATTTAGGATTGCGAATAAGCCTAAACCTGTTAGAAAAAAGATAGTTCTAATAGACCAGCCAGTTTTTCACTGAAATCCTGATCTATCTGAGCTTTTATATTTTTCACCTTTTCTTACAAGGCATGCTTTTGATCTTCACATTTATAAGTTTTATAAATTTATATAAGTTTTATAAAATTTATAAAAAATGCAGAGAGGTAGAGTTTGTCATAAAAATATTGACTTTATGGTTTGTTTCATTAACTCAAATACTGTCTTGTACAGTAAAATTAAGTAACCTTCCAATATTTCAGACTGATTATCTTATTTTACAGAGTACTGTTCATGTCCCATGTATAATATCACAGAATATTGGACATTTTTGATGGCTCGATATACCTTACCCACAAGTCGCAGGAGGTCAACGTTTAACAGTATCAGATAATACTTAAGGAAAATCAGTATCTTTATAGCTGAAGCTTTTTCTCACAAAAAATATTAATGTTACTGATAACCAGAATGACAGTTTTACGAATTAAATAATTATTGACTCTCATGAGAAGTTTGATCCATCTTTATGATGACAAGATGCATAGGATTTTTAAATTTTCAGTATGAATGGAATAGTCAAACTTTTATGACAGCTCAAGACTTGATATTTTTATTACTTTTATCCAGTCTTACAGGATAGAAGAAAAGGATTGTGTAACATATGGAAGGTACAGAAACCTGAGTTCTTTACCTTAGGAAATTCTGGATTGCTTATGAGGGCAAAGTGTCCTGCTTTCTGGAAGAAGGAAGAAATAAGTAGCTAGTAAGGCTCCCTCAGATGATAGTGCTGGGCAGGAAATAGTTTCCCTGATGTGAGAACATTTTTTCCTCTTTGAAAGAAAGCTGATTTGGATAAAAAGATCAGAACCTGCTGAAGCCTCAGTGACAGAAAGGGAGCTTTGTCTCTCTCAGAGCTGCAGTGCTTGCTTGAAATTAGAAAGTCCCAGCTTCGACATCCTGACAAAGATTCTCCTTCTCCCGGTGCGCTGTTTAAGTACAAGTTACCTTAATAACAAGTTAGTCTATGAGAGGTTTGGGGTTTTGTTTGTTTGTTGTTTGATTTATACAAAATGGAGGACCTGGACAGCTTGAAACTAATGGATACAGTATGGGTCTGTCCAAGGGCTTCTTCATTCTTCTGTCCTGCTGCCAGGGTGAATACTTCAGCAGGCAACATTGAAAACCATTGCTGGAAGTGGAAAGGTAAGAGCACTTGCCTGAGATGTTGGAGATTAAGTTCAAGTCTTCAGTGCAAATAGACACACAAACTGTGTTGCCTAAATCCCAGGTGATGTACGTTGAGTCACCAGAGATAGTTAACAAGAGGTAGCTAAGTATGTTTTTATATGTAGCTTTAAGCTGCTATTCCATCTGTTAGCTAACAATTCTTTCTAGATGAAAATTCCATTAAAATTGGCTTCATTTGATGTAGGTTTTGATTTCACTGAATAATATAGCTTCATCAAAGATAGCTAAAAACAATCCAGATTAGCTCGACATGGGAGTCATAATATGCATCCTGAGAGGGATAAAAAACAAAGGCAACAACCCACACCATAGCTTTTAATGCAAAGACCAGTGAAAGAAAATCTTTAGTTACTTTCATTACAGGGCAGACAAGTATGACCCTGTACTTGCTTACAAGCTGGATTCCTGTATGTACTCACAAGCTTTCTGTGATTGCTGTGCGGAAGGGCTTTGAAGATTTGGAGGTGAAATTTCACTCTTAGGTAGAATGCTGTTTTAAATAATAATGTATTAAAAATTTCTGTCAAGATTTTCCCCTTTTCCTGCAAGAGGTCAGTCTAAAGATTACTTCCCGGGGTATCTTTGGCAACTCTTCATGTTACGTTTGGATTTTTTTTGTCTTCTAGGTTGAAATATAGAATGTGAATTGTCTGGTTTACAGAAAAAGCAAAATAGACATAGAGAGTTTTGTCCCCACAGCTTAGGATTTAGTCCAAAAAAGAGAGACAAAAATGCATTAACTACTTTTGTATTTAGTATACACTTTCTACATTGGAAACTAGTGAAAATAGTTTAAATGTTTGCTAAATTATAACTCACAGTAATAAAAAATGCACATAGAACATATTTGTTTCTTACAGTTTTAGAAACAGTTGATATCCTCATTTGTACTTCATAATCCACCACAGTGAAGGCTTAATAGACCATTAAAGAAACGGTGGGAAGTTAATTTTAATATGTAATGGTGTGAGGGGTTTTATTTTTTTCCTTAATACAATGAAGCTTCTAACAATTTTATTTGCAAAGAAGATGATTATTTAATAAAGTGACAAACTGTCCCACTGATAGGATACATTAATTTTCTTCTAAAGCTGTTCCTTGTACTCCATAAGAAGGTGATAATTAGGTTTGCAGATTAGAATAACATAATCAGACCACTTGTGTGGATGCTTGTTAAAATATATTTTGCTCTTCATATAAGCCTCATAATAATTAAAAACTATTTAAAAAGAGAACCATTCTTTTTCGGCATGGACTTTTTAAATGAATCCTAATAATATATCAAGTTATTCTTAAGCTAATTCAACTTTTTAAAAGGTTAATATTTGAAAAAGAATATGGGAAGTGATTAACTGATGAGTTTAAGTATTAGCATTAGGTATTGCAGGAACACCTACAGTATAAAACAGCGCTCATTCATATCCTGATTTAATTTCTTCCACTGTCACTCCTGATTGTTCCATTTAATCTTTCTTAAGTCACACAAAATTATCTTGTATGTGTAAATTAACAACCATTTTCTAATTCCACTGCAAACTTGAAGCACTGTCAGAGGAAAAAGAAAATATTGGCAGTGATTAATTCTCTATTTTAAACAAAACTAAATACAGTTACTATTGAGGTAGAGCTCACACAGACTGGGTTTTTTGGTGATTCTAGACTCAAATAAAGGCAATGGAAAAATAGCAATGAATGTGAAATGAGTGGTTCACATCTAAACAATCGGGTCTCGTGTCTATCACATTGGATCAGTGCAATATCCACTGACCTTAAGTTTTAAAACACTGAAGCCAATTTCCTTTGCCTGGGAGTCATGCAGTATTAAATGCTTCTTAAAACTAACTTCCTGGCCTAAGCCCAAGGTGGGAAGTGTGCAAGCTAACATCATTTAAAGTGCCTTTAAGTATTCCAATTCCATCACTTTTAATAAGATTGAGGATTTTTTTTTTTTTATAGTTGAATGAAGTCTTATTCTAGGGAAAAGGGAAAGGGAATTGTTTGTTATTTTGTATTTGTTTACAACAGATGTGAAATTAGTTTTATACTAAAGAAGAAAAATGTGTTACGAACTTTCAGGGTCTGAGATGTTTCATTACAGCAGTTATGATCAGTGTGTTGATAAAGGAGGCCTGATTTAAACACTAAAAGAATGACATGTTCTGGCTAGAAATTATTTCAATTTCAAATAACTGAACGCGGAAAAAAAGTGTTACATTAGCAAGGGTTCACTGAGTTATTAAATATTTCAATCATCTAATTTGTACATACGTTCTTGTAAGTCCTACTTTGTGTGCACAATTCTATATATATATTTGATATACCAGCTTAATCAAATTCAGATTGCTGTGGGGACATTTTTTATGGACAAGTAAAAAACAATCAGTTTCTTTTTATTACCGTTATGGAAGAAGTAGAGGAATATTTTTTCTAGTGTGCTAAATATACATACTGAAAAGGACAAATGTTCAGTCATTTACAGAAGGGGATGCAATACTGACTGATTTAACAGCACTAGATTAATATTATGTACTCAGTCATGAAGGGATTTGTAAAATATATTTTTAATATTGTTAAGTCTCTTTTTTAATCATCCTTGGATATTAACCAAATTTTCTTATCATTTAAAGTAAACCATATGACAAAGATCACCCTGTGCTCTTGCCTAGAAATTGATCAATAATGGCTCTGTAAGCCTATAGGTAGTTTTCCCTTTCTAAATAGACCATTCATAACAGTCATCATGGTAAATAGCTATTTTGAATGGCATTTTGTGCAACATTTAATTCGAGGTATTTTTGGATGCACAAGGCATCCAAAAAATGGCATTTTAAAAAATATCTCTGAACTACGTAATTCCTAAAGGTAGAAGTCATTAGCTGAAAGTCCTTCTCTGTTCATGTTGAGGGGAAAAGATAATACAGGCGGAGTGTTCTAGGGATAAGTATTCAACCTGGGTCTCCAGAATGCAAATGAGGTGTACGCCAAACTTTCCTCTTAGAACTTTTGTAAGTATGCAAACAGCATAAGGACAACAGGAGTACCCTGTCAAATCTTGTCTAATGGATTCTGAACACAAGCCACCTGCAAAATACCACAACTGAAAGCATGAGAAGCATGATGGTCTCCCATCGATTTGCAGGCTGCAAGCCTTTCTATGGATAGTAACCTTCCACAATTTAAAGGCAGGACCTGTAGATGCAAGTAAGTGAAGAAATCCTGTCACAGCTCTTGGCATGACTGCCTGTACTGGCCTTTCTTACATAGGAAACATTGCCATGTTGCAAGGAAATGGCTTATAGAGACACAGCTTCCACTCCAAAGCGTTTCTGGACAATAGAAAATTGAAAGAGAAGATGCTTATGGATCCATAGCATCCTACCCCGTCTCTAGTTTTAATGTTGCCTTTAGAGGCCAGGCTTTGCCTTTCAAGTAATAATCTGTGCTTAAACACCCTAGAAATCATTGCAAAATTACTAAGGAAGAGAATTTAAATTTCAATGGCAGTTACATCATTAGCTCTAAATGTATTTATAGTTTCTTTCTCACAGCCCTTGAATATATAAGACTTTAGATGAGGTCTGCGAGGATAGTGAAACAGGTATATAAAGATATAAGTGATTTCCAGGGAGTGTAGGACTGAAATGATGTCCTCTGAAATTAAGCCCAAGGCATGACTATCAAAGGATATTTTGTCTTTTTTATGTATGCTGGAAACACATGCACTAGTGAAAAATGCGATGTAGTTCAAAAAAAGATTTGATGAAATAGAAATGTACAGTGGACATTCTTCCTTGTCTTCTTTTGCAACAAACTTACTAATTACTGCAGTGTTTCCTCTATTGATTAGATTGCTGTCCTGAGTCTTCATCTTGCCACAGAGGGCAAGCAGAGTGTGCTTTCCTAAATGGAAAAGTATTAAGCATTAGCGAAATTATTGTGGGACTTTAAATGTTAAAAATGTCTTAGAGAGTAATAAAGGTTAGAAAGTTTAGCAGGTCACCACATCTTTTTCTTATTACTCAGATTTTAAAGCATTCAAGTGTTAACCTTTTGAAAAGGAGAAGGGGGGTGGGGGAAAGAGGCTAGATGATTGGGAGATACTTAATTATCTTTTTCTTTAAAGAAGATATAGTCAGGTCCAACCTCACTCAACTGCCAACACTTGCATAAAGCTGCAGGAGAGAGCTCCTATGAATACCCAATTGCATGGCTCTAATTTGAGATAAAATAATGCATCTAACTATACTGTTATCTATAATTGATGGGCACTTATAAGCGTAATTCATTGAAATCTCACCTCTGGCCCAACCTCTGCCACTCCAGGAAGTAAGATTCATAGCACTTTTCTTTCTGGTTTTATCCAAATCATTGTGTGAGCTTTATAGGGGGTTTAAGGAGTAAATTGTACACAATAAACATACAGAAGAAGCCTAGCATGAAGTAGAGCCTTTTAATAACAGAGTCTGCATTTGTTTGTTTTCTTTTTCCTTCTTTAAGAATATATATAGGAAAAAAAAAATCACTTTCTTTGGTCCCCTGCTAAGACTAAGCTTTTCTTCGAATGTCATCCATTTTCTCGAACTGTAAAAAATTGAAGAGCTTTGCCCTTTTGACCTGCTAATACATCTCTGTCACAGTTCACTGAGAAGCTGTGACAACATACACACTGATAACAAGGCAGACTGTTACATCCCCATTTATTTAATCTTGGCCAAATCAGTGTTACTGTGACACAACTCATCAGATTTGGAATAATGCAATTAATTTACGATATTTCACATAATTAAACTAGTCATCTGTGAATGTATCCAAAGGGATCTTTTCTGTTGCTGATCTGGATTTTTCATTCCAGTTTTGTGTATAACAAATTATTTAATCTGTGTATTATTGGATGATTGTATAGAATACTATTTCTAGATTAAGTAAGCCACTTCTCTCATTTGTACAGGCCAACAGATGTGGTAATATATCAATATGATTCCCTATACCATGTTCTTCTCCTGTCTCAGTTTTGCACAGTCCAGAGGCCCAAAAGCAGCATCAGTGCAGAGATTATTTTGCACGGAGGCGTATGTATCAACAAGACCCAAGAAGAGATCATACGCACTGTGTGATATTTGCTCTTTCCATGGGTATACAAAGTTCAGAGGGAAAAAGCTGGTGGGTAACGGTTCACCTGGCAGCAGTCACTAATCGGAAGTCTTTCAGAGTTGTCTAGGTTCAAAAGCCACTTGAATTGTTTATTCTTTTTTCTACTAATTTAAAGTGATAGAACCTAACATTTGAATTTTACTGATTAAAAATCAGTTTACCTTGATGGAGTTTGTCCTAATTGAAAAAAAAAAAAAAAGATGACAATTGCACTAAGGACATTTCCATTGAATCAAAAGAAGTCTTTACGTACTGACTTACAAAAAAAAAAATCCTCTCTCAGAACAAATAGAACAAACATAAGCTTGACCACTAGTGTAAGTAAAAAGGTGCAAAATCAATCAACTGTCAGTAAAATCAAGGCAAGAGCTATGCAATATATTGCTAAACTTCCTGTTGAACAGCTACTGGTGTTGACTAGGACAGTTTATTTGCTTCTATCTCTAGACTGGGGGAAGGGATTCTACCTCTGCCACATCCTGTGGGTTCAGGTCTTGTTTTTAAGAACTCCCTGAAAACCAGAAATAATTTATCTTTATATCTATCTCACTGAAAATTCATTTTATGTTTCTTTTTTTAAAAATTGTATTGGGGTTAGAAGATTTCAGCTTTTTTGGTTTTCATTTTTTCTGGTCAATGTTAATATTGAAGGTAATGATTACAACTCTGTGCGTGAATTTCTTTTGATTCAGCAGGAATAACCTTGATCAAATGCTCAGTTTTGCAAAGGTGCCCTTTCAAGATGCAAATTAACACAATTACATTAGTTGAAAACATATTTTGGAGGTATGCAATCAAAATAATAAACTAGTTAAATAAAGCTTGCATTTGCAATCACATTTGGTAAATAAAAATATTTTCTAATGAGAAACCTGATACGATTTGCTTAGTGCAGTTTTTAATTCAGGTTGTACACAGCTTCAGTTTTATGCCATTGTAAAGGTAGGTGCTTCTCTCCTCTGTGTGACAAAGTAGGAGATAAAGAGACAGCAATTCTAGAAATGGCTTAAACAACATATCTGGAGAACAAAAACAGCATTGCACAATATCCAGGTCTTCCTCTTCACCCACACTCTGCAAAATAATTATGTGGGACAGCAGGATAGGGGGGGATTAAATCCGCACTCAGCAAACAGCAGATGCACAGGCTCAACTTCCTTCTTCAAAATCCCCGATCTGAGATGCAGAGCAAATAATGCTTCTTAGAGAGGGAAGAAAGTACATAATTATTGTGATTAACCCCACAGCAGTTCATCTTCAGATGAAGCTAAAGCAGGCAAAGATTCTTCACAGCGGCTCCCAGGCAGCTGCGGGAAAAGGAACATTCCTTCAGATTCACACACTGTACAGCAGTGATGCCATGATTCTCTGCTTTCTATATGGGTGCCAATCTGTCCCTTCATGCCTTCTGGGGAGTCATAAAGCAGTTTGAAAATATAATGAATAAAATGCATTTGGTCATGAATTTTCCAGGAAATATTTTAAGCTGTACCAGAAAAGCTGTGTCAATATAGGGAATATTCTGTTGCAGGACCTGCTTTGACAGGTATTTTCACTATTTTTTTTTTCAAGTATGGTACTTTGTGACTTGAGAGTTTTTTTGAATATTCTTACTGACCATCTCATCCCATTTACTTTAAATAGCAATTTAGAATATGCACTATTGTGGTATCACAGACAGATCTGTAATCTGGGTTGCCCTACTTTCCTAATAACATTATCAACAGAGTTTATTACTGGTTTGGCTACAGAAAGCTAATTCCTTGTAAACATAGAATATGAATCCTAATGAAGCTGCTGAAGCTGCAGTTCGAGCTTTGATATTGAAAGTGGGGAGAGAGAGTTGATCATACCGAGTCAGAAGGAATGTGCATCTCCTAATATCTGATAAAGAACGTGAGTTGACTAGATTAGAGGATAACAAAAACTATTCTTTTGTTTTTATGGAAACTGTGTCTGAGTGAGAAATCTAGGATTTCCTGTCTCATTAACCTATGCTGGTTAGAGGATCTGCTTTGTTTGATTATCCCAGGTATATACATATTCATTAAGTATCCATCCAAAGGTTTATTGTGGATAGAAGAGTCAAATCTATTAGTTTTCAATTTCTTTTTATTATAGTAATGGAAACATATTTTAATAAAATAGGCAGAAAGAATAACCTGAGGGAGCAGTTCAAACCCTCCTGACTTAGAATTGGCAATCCACAGAATGATATAGCAAACGGATGGAAGTTGGAGATCAGGAGCTATTAAACATGATAGTCTGGTTGCAACTTCCAGTACAGAAAGTCTCTGAACTACTGATGGCCAGAAACTAGAGGTAGAAATCTAGAAAAGAAGTGTTGCTCTCTATCTTTCTTACTTATGAAGATAGGAACTGAAGGAAACATCTAGGACATCAAAATCAATCCATTGCTGTCACAGATGATAACGCAATAAAACTACTCAAAACGTCAGATCCACAGTGCTGTTACATACTTCCTTACCTGCTACCAGAAGTTTTAAGACAAATAATGCAAGACCCAAAATCATATTGTGAGATGGGAACAATGCAGATGGGATCACAGGCACCTGTTGCCCTACATCCCTGCAATATGAAGATTTAAAAAAAAAAAAAAAAAAACACAACACAACTAAAGATAAAAAAACCCAAACCTTTCCAGGTGAACCCAGAAGGCAGACCCTGGTCTATGCTGCTAAGATAGCAATAAAATCCCAGCTGGCCTCTGTCCTGGGGTGAAAATTCCCAGGTTAGCACTTGATTTAACTTTTGATTATGTGAGCAGGAGTGCTACTTCAGGTAACTTAGTGGCAACTGGAGTGCTGGCAAATATCTAACCTAAATCTTTATTTATCTATGGCGAATCTATAGTCAGAAAAAGAGAGAAGGAGCAACTCACCATCTGAGATGGGTTACATATGTATCAAGGAGAAAAAAATTCTTTGGAGAAGACCTAGTTGTTTGTTATGAACATACCCTAAAGACACCATGTGTATATCACAGATTTCTGTGTTTTAAAATTAATCTTTTTAATTTTTAAAATCAGTCAAATAATTTTGTTACTTTGAGATAATATGGACATTTCACTCATGATAATAGAAGAAAGTGGAGTTTGCATGAAGAAATTAGAAGGAGGCTTTCATTGAAGTGGTTTATCTTTTGAAATGACACTCTCAAAACTGAAAACAGGGATGAACCTTGCTTGATAAGAGAAGAGAAAGGTAGCATGTACTTATTAAATGCTATTAAACTAAACCATAACTGAATTCTATTCCATTTAATTTCTTAAAATATTTTGTCGGCTTTAGGATTCTAGAATCCAAACCAGCCTAATAGTAGATCAAGAGTATTGCCTGTGGTTCTGAATTTGTAGAAATCAGCTTTAACTAACACTGCCGTAGATTTGATGTCTCATTATTAACTCCCCTGAAACAGATGGCTTTTCACATCTGACCACGTGTTAATAAACTCAGCTGACAGTCAATGTCAGCTTCTTTCATGCTGTTTAAATATCCAAGTAGCCTTTCCGATCCTCTGGTGCTGCTTACAGCACCTATCTACCACAATTGAAAAACTAAATGCTTGTATTTTGGCCCCTTTTGTAGCCTGTATTTGAATGAACCCCTACTTACAGGTTAAGCTGATTACATTCCAGATTTACCCATTTGAGATATACAGAACTCTTAGTAAAGATTTGTTGGGTATGTGAGTTATTATTAAAAAAAAAAAAAAATCATTCTTTTCTTTCTAGATATTGTAAGGAAATTTTGATGTATGTTTCTGACACTTCCCCTGTTACAGTCAATCAACAGTATTGATTTTGATGGAGTAATGCTTATTTAACAGCCAGGGAAGATCTTTTTTTCCAATAATGAAGTTGCAACTATTTTGACCATCAGATGGAACATAGCCTCTTTTCCAGTGGTACAGGAATAAATGCTTTTATTGTTCACTGAGATTTATCAGCCATAGCCTTTACAAACAGGCAAATGTCAAGATACTGCAAAATATAACATTTGTAAATAATACATCTGATGTGCATTTCTAGTGATCCTTCATTCCTTAGGCAGACTACATATATATATTGTGTTCCATTTCTAAAAAGCAACTTACAGCTCTATTTTATTAATGATTTTACATCCATGGATGATCGTGATATTAACAAACTGTTCTATGAGCAGCTGAACTAATGAAGACTGATTTCCTACAGATGTATGTCCTGTGACCCTCAGCGTCCTTGCTGTGACAATCCCATTTTCACATATGGTCTAGTTCTACATGCTGATCTGTACTGTGTGTTTCTGATTAACCAGTCAGTATTTGCTGATTTCTAGGCCTTGTTACAAATGGAAAAAATGCCAGACACTTTCTTTAAACTGCAATTACCTGATTTGTGTATGGGCCATGTATCAATGAAAGAAGTAGTTAATTCTTCAAGGGCTCATCAACTACTTGGTGTTTTGTAGTTTTGACTGTTCTCCCTCCTCCTCACTCCCCAATATAAATCATCTGTAGCCTTATATAGTCAGATTCAGATAAAATTTGGAATTTGATTGATCCACAGCATTGCATCCAATTTAGGCATATTGTATGTGATAAAACTGTAAGGCCTTAGAGTAATTGACTCTTGAACATAATGGGTTATAATGCTGTCATTAAATGACTGATTGGTTGTTCTATGCTATTGCAAAGAAATCCTGTGGAAAAGAACGTCTGGAAAGTGCAGATGTTCATCCATCCCAACTGGGGGTAGATTTGTTTCTTTTGATGTGTAATTGCAACTGATAATTGTATAGAAAAAAAATAAGGATGTTAATGTTTCAGATCTCTTAACATGCATGACATCTCTATCCTAATGTTGTCTTGTCTCTCGCTCCTGACGCTCTCTCTTTCTCAGTAAGTTGCCTTGTACGTGCATGCCCACACAAGAGTGAGCATTTTCAGTATCTCTTAACTGTATTGTCCATGCTCCCCCTAATCCCACTTCCTAAAGTTCTGCTGGCTCTCCTTTCCTCTCAGTCTAGCCCAGGCCTCAGTAGATATCTTAGTGTTTCTGTGCCTTCCATCATTTTGGAAATGATGCCAAAAAAAAATACCCTCAGGAAAACCTTAGGATGCAGAGGGCATAATGCAGGCTATTTCCTAAGCCTCTACCAGAAATTATTGGTGTTACACCACTTAAGGCCATTTAAGGAATCTGTATAAATTTCTTAGGTTTTTTATTAATCATTTGATGAAATAAACTTCATCAATGAATTATTCACCTAAAGTGGGTTGTAAATGATTAATAAATGGGCAAACAACATCTCCAACATCTTAAAATTTTGTTTGTGGTCTTGTTAAGCCCTCATTTGAGCCTGTGCCTATAGTCCTATGTGTCTGTATCGATGTACATCTGCTTGTGAACTGTGTGTTCCTTGTAATACTTCCTTGTACCAAACATACCTACTGAACCTTGCGTGTGAGCATGTGTGAGGACATCTCTACAGTGTACATTTAACTTGAAGTACTTTCCTGAATATAGAGGCTCTTAAAACTTTTATAAAACTTAATCAGTAGATTCATGGGTACATTAAATAGGAAATAACATTGCCTGGAAGAGAAAGAAGAAATAATCTTAGCATCCTATGATATAAAATAGGATTTCTGTCAATTTGATTGGTTTTAGTCCTAATTTCATTTACTAACTGTTTTATAAGACACTGCCTTATGACATACATACCTCTTTTCATCCTAAGTATATTTAATGTACTAACTGAAAGATTTCAGTGATTTCCTAAGTTATTTCTTGTTTCCTTTGACATCTGTCATCATAAATAATTTGGACCCTTTTATCCTGTGATCAAAAGAGGGTGCCCTAGATTTAAGTTGGCCAATGTAAGGTAAAAAACAAAAGCAGCCAAGGCAATTTGTCATCTTCCTATGACTCTAGGGAACTATAAACTGCCTTAAGTTTACTTCAGTTATGAACTCCAGTTCAGATCATTCCTGTTTTAATTCCTATGTCCTTATAATGCCACCATTGCAGCTCCTCTCTAAGTCTGCAAAAATATTCTGTAGCAGTTTTGTTGGTTCTGATACTACCATTTACCTTATAGACCCATATTTCCCATTTGTTTGTTGTGGGGTTTTTTTGTGTTTAGTTTTTTTGTGTGTTTCTGTCAGTCCATATCCATTTGTGGTCTATTATCTTTAGACAGAAGTAGCCTTTTTTTCCCATGTTAATATAGAGTCTAGCCCACTGATGTTTAGTGTGTGATGAGAATTATTAGATACTAAGATGGGAACAGGTATCATAGGTCATATGAAGCAAGGAGTCATAAATCAGCTTTGCTGTACCTTCATTAGGACTTAAACAGTCTCTTTCTTTGGCCTTTTTATATTCTCCTATGAAACAACGTATTATTCAGGAACTAAAACTTAGTAAAATAAAATCACCTACCAAATGAAATTTAATAAGAGCTCTGTACAACTAGTTCAGAAACAACTTTTGTTAGTATGTTCCTGTGAAGAAACATCTGTAAATTAACTGTTTCCCGACAACAAGAAGTGGTTGAATGCTTGGTTAGTGTTCTGTGAGCAACTGCCTGAGTAAATAATATCATCTTTTCTCTTTGATTGGACCTGTTCTTGTGAAGTAACCAGCTCATCATCAACTAGTTTGATAAATCCTAACTGAATAAATTGTGTGGCTGCCCTGAAAAATTTATCTTTATGTGATATTATTTTATGCTATTTATGTAGTCTATAGAAATGCATATGAATTACATACATATAAGACTATGAGTGCATGCATTGGTGCAGTGAGAGAACTTAAAATTCTGTTTCATACTTTGAAGAATCAAATATTCACTGCACTTAGGGAAATTCTGGTGATGATAGCAGCTATCAAAAATTTTTGTTTCAGTTGTATTTCATGTAATTTAATTTGTAGTATTTTGTTTTTCTCATTATATGTACATTCTATTATATAATGTTTTACTGTAGCACAGTTGAGTAGCTGGTTGTGGATAACACAACTGTTATCCACAACTCTGTGTAGTTTTGCAATATCGTCTGTTCTCCTCCTTTCCTAGAATAGTGTATATTTTGAGTCACCTTTCTAATTTTCAAGAGAGTATCACCAACATTGGGTAGACTCCATTTCAAGAAAGCTTACACAAGAGAACTCAAATCCTGAATAATACTAATTTAACTAGAATAGAACACATTGGGTATTGTATGTCAGGGTCATACAATAGTAAAGCTATGATTGTTTTCTGTGTGAAGTTTCATAATTATGATTAGACCTAATCATTCTGTTTTGAGCAGCCATAATAGTTTCAGATTCTTGTATAGACTCATTTTGCAGTGTATCCAAAAAACCTATAGAAAAAGGCTTTTGCAAACTTGTGAGAAGCTTTTGCATTTGTAGGGAATGAATTAGGCTCATTTTCTTTGCTGTTGACAAAGTACGTTCCTTTTAATCTAGTCATTATAGGGAAAGTCAGCAAAAGCAGAGGAGGAAATACGGAGAGTTTATAGGAAATGACTGTTTAAAATACATCTGCAAATGAGTAATACTGGGCTTGTGTTGAAATACCCCATCAATTTTCCTAGTATTGCATGCTACACTTATGCTACACTGTGCATTTATGTGTCATCTTTTTACAGTCTTAGAGGTGCTCCTCTATTATCACAGCATCATATAAGCAGAATTCAAGGCATGTGTTTTGAACTTGATTCAGTAGGAAAAGTACTGACTTTATAGGTTTATGTATATTGTTTCATTAGTCATAAATAAGCCAAGCAAGCTGTGACAAAAGTCCTTGAGGCAATGGTCTGGAATAATTTTTTAGATTCAGTTACCAAACTACTTAGATTGTAAATGGAGACAAATTACTTATAATTAAATAATGATATTGATTTTAAAGAATCACTAATGCGAGCGAAAAGAGTAATACATGGAAAAAGCTGAAGATAAGGTGCTTACCAGCCTCCTGCTTTTTAAGTGGTTGGCTTGAGTACTACTAGTCAAGAAGCCCAGCATCTGGGAACATGCATGTAGAGAAGGCAAGTTATTCTATTATAAATTCAGCTTCATTGGGATGTCCCTCTTCTTTTTTTTTTTTTTATATAATTACGCCTTATTCACTATTTTTAAGTATAAAATTTTAAATATTATTCGTGTGAATTTATATATCTACAAGCATAAGTCTTATGAGGAGTGGCTGAGGAAACTGGGGTTGTTTAGCCTGAAGAAAAGGAGGCTGAGGGGAGACCTTATTGCTCTCTCACAAGGAGGTTGTAGAAAGGTGGGTGTCCATCTCTTTTCCCAAGTAACAAGTGACAAGGCAAGAGGAAACAGCCTCCAGTTGTACCAGGGGAGGTTTAGATTGGGTATTAGGAAACATTTCTTCACTGAAAGAGTTATCAAGCGTTGGAATAGGCTGCCTAAGGAAGTGGTTGAGTCACCATCCCTGGAGGTATTTAAAAGACGTATAAATGTGGTGCTTAGGCACATGGTTCAGTGGTGGATTTGGCAGTGTTACGTTTATGATTGGACTCGATGATCTCCTTAAGGTCTTTTCCAAGTCAAATGCTTCTGTGATTCTCTGAAAACAGACACCACAAATGAGAAATAAAAATCATCAGGTTGGTGGGACGTTTGATAAAAAAGGACTTGTTTTTTAAGTAGAGTTAGATGATGTTTTTCCCATAGTAATGCCAGTTCCCAGCATAACATAACTATTTAATAACAAAGATAATTTAAATTTCCAGAAGAAAAACTGATAGATAAAAATCAAAGACAATAAGATGAAGTATGGAAATAGTCCAGTAGTTAGTACAATACAATTTACTGAATCAGCACTTTTCCCGTTGTTATTCTCAACCTCAAATACTAATTGAATTAATTTTTACTAAAGGTGTCAAGCTTCCCGCTTCAAAAAGTAGTGGGAGAAGAAGGAAGAAGGAGCAATTATTTCACATCTGTCATAGTTTGTGTCTGCCAAAGAGAAGTAAAGCTAAAGATAGAGGTAGATTCAGGCTATCTACTCTAGTACAGTTGTCTCAGTGCTTAAGAAGTATATAGTGCCCATTAATTCATGGGAGATGGCCTGATTCCTTCTAAAATTAGCATGTGTAAGATCTGCTTACATTTGAGGAAAATACAAGACATCTCAGTGATATTCATGGCACTTACCAAAACATCCAGCAAAACCAAAGCATTAGTCTCCCGTATTCTTTTGACTCTGAACCATTTACTTTGCTAGAAAATACTTTGTTTTCAAAGGGTCATCCTTATTAGCATGGCCAATTAAAGAAGGAAACTAGGAAGGAGCTCCAGAATATTTTCATTAGCAAAGCCGTAATCTAAACTAAATGCCTAAGGATTCAGTAATGCAACTGTAAGTAAATATTATTTATAAAGAATAATTAAGCATTTGCTATCTTTCCTTTTTAGTGCTAACCTTTCTAGGGAATTCACTTTTAGTTAGACAATAGCAGTTCATATCTTTCATACCTGGGAGAAACAGAAATAAAATATTTATTAAGCAAGCCTCAACAGGTCTATTTGATGTTTTACTATTACAGCGTGAATTTCTTCAGAAGAGATACAGATTAGCTTATCCTCACTTAGAGAAGAAACCGGTTAATGCAATGCCAGATCAGGGTTATTATATCAGTCATGTGAATCTTATAAAAAGGTGAAGGCAGTCAATAGTATTTGCATTTAATTAAACTGTGATTTTTGTAATGTAGCTAACTAAGAGAAAGAAAGATCTTACGCCAATAAAAATCTCATCAGGTGATGGCTGTGATAGAGTATCTCAGTATCCTTGTCACCCAGAGCTGTCGTAAACAAATTACTGACGAAACAATGATAATAATTAACATAGTGTTAATGGAACATAGATGCTCACAGCTGTTTTTCAGCTACAGTGAGCTGAAGGAATGCCAGGCAGTGCATGTGGCATAACATCATAACATACTTTTTTTATTTGCTGTGATACCTGTTGTATCTCTTCTTGTTTTCAACCGCAGATCCGCACTGTACTCTGATGGTGTTCGTTTTTGCCCTCAACGAAACTGTACATCATAGAATCATAGAATCATAGAATCATAGAATGGTTAGGGCTGGAAGGGACCTTCAAAGGTCATCTAGTCCAACCCCCCTGCAAGGAACAGGGATATCTCCAACTAGATCAGGTTGCTCAGGGCCTCGTCCAACCTGGCCTTGAACGTCTCCAGGGATGGAGCATCCACCACCTCTCTGGGCAACCTGTTCCAGTGTTCTACAACTCTCATGGTAAAAAATTTTTTCCTAATATCCAATCTGAATCTACCTCCCTCTATTTTAAAACCATTACCCCTTGTCCTATCACAACTGGCCCTCCTGAATAGCCTCTCCCCATCTTTCCTGTAGGCCCCCTTGAGGTACTGGAAGACCGCTATAAGGTCACCCCGGAGCCTCCTCTTCCCCAGGCTGAACAGCCCCAACTCTTTCAGCCTGTCCTCATAGGAAAGGTGCTCCAGCCCTCTTATCATCTTCGTGGCCCTCCTCTGGACCCTCTCCAACTGGTCCATGTCCTTCTTATGTTGGGGGCTCCAGAACTGGACGCAGTACTCCAGGTGAGGTCTCACGAGGGCAGAGTAGAGGGGAAGAATCACCTCTCTTGACCTGCTGGCCACGCATCATAAAATATCAAATCATAATATTTAGAAATATCTAGTGGAGCAGAATCTCATGTATTGTACTTTCAAAAGCTGGCTGGTTTTTGAAGCTAGTTCGCCAAACCAGAATTCTCTCCTTCATTCTGCAGTTATAATATAATAATAGATCATTGTTGATGCAGATGAGCCCTATCTACAAAATAATCTTTTTACTGATAAAACTGGAGTAAAAAAGAAATAAAAGTAATCTTGAGATGTTAGATATAGCAAAAGGCCTCAGAACATCCTTCCTCTCTCCCTCCCTTCCTTCCTTACTTTTTTCCTTCCATTCTGGCTTCCATTCTTCCTTCCTTCCTCATCCACTAGGATGAGTGGAGCTTCAAACATGGCTGTTAGAGGCCATAGATAATTTTTGGCTACAATGATGGGATGTTTGGCTGACAGCCCAGATGTGTTCCTGCTCTGGGACTCTTGGCATCAGCGTTAAAGAATTGTAGGTTGTTTTTCATGGGTGATTTAGGCAAATAATTAAACACATTCCACTGTATTCCTAGGCATGAGGCACAGAAAACTAATATTGGCTTTTGTCTTGACATCCTATGTAACCACCTAATCTCTGACAGTAAAAAGAAATACCACCTCTTTGCCTTTCCTTTGTCAAGGTATTACTGACTAGTATTTTCTCCTTGCAGACGTGGTTTGAATCTGTCCAGATGCCACATCTTAACTTCTTTTCTAATCCTCTCATGCCTCCTTCACCTTGGCTTTCTAAATCTCTTTTCTAAACAATATTTTCAATCAGGCATACAGACTCAAACCATTTAAAAATAAACTGATGGATAAATATGAAATAAATGCAAATTGGATGACAGTGTTACCCTCTCAGGTGATCACACAACAATGTTGTTCTCATTCTTAGTCTTTGGAGTTCATCCCTTTTCTGTATGAACCTTGTCCTGCTCCTTGCAAAAGCTTCCAGTGAAAATAGGAAGTCTTACCCAAGGACTTTACAAGACTGTCCTTGAGTTACTAGTGACTCATGGAACACAGGCTTTTTGATTCCAGTATTGGCAAATAGTATTGATTTTGTGATTAAAAATATGGTGTGTTTGAATATTTCTGATCTCAATTCTAAATTCCTGATTATTAGAAAAGCTTGCTTTTAGTTCAAAACGTGTTTATTTGTCTTTATTGTGATAGAGAACATTTTAAAGATGGGGTTTGAACACTCCCTTAGGCAAAGTATGAAAGGACAAATATAAAGTACCCAAATATTTTTTTTTCCAAATTACATGCTTTTTGAGGCCTGACACATGATTTTTTAATATTAGATTTGGCAATGCTGCTGTTCCAAATCGGAAAACACCATTATGTAAGAAATAATAACATTGTCATTCTCTCAGAATTCTTCTGTCCTTCCAGAGAATAGAAACCTCTTATCTGATCAATAATGTGGAAAAAAAAGACACGTTTCCATTAAATGTAAGGAGTTTGTGATTCACAGACCATGTTTTTGGTTTGTGTTTCTGACACAAGTGTGTCCTGTTCCATGACACAGGTTTCTTATTGCTGTAGGAATAATAAGAATGACAACAAAAGTATTCCCATAGAAATTATAAATTTTTTGACCATCTAGTGAGTTGCTTTTCTATAAAGGAAAACAAATTCTTGAAATTATGCTCATAAATAAGTAAGCCTACTTGAAGGCTTAGAATACCTGGAGTACCTGGTTTCTGTAAGACACCTCTCTTCAAAGTCAGGGCATTTGCTTGGAAGATGTATACTTATGTGATCAGGAAGATGTTTCCAGTATGGGATGTAGAGCACAGCTGAGCAAAGCTCCAGTCTGAACAGGACTCCAAACTTCTGGTATAATCTGAAGGCATAGCAACAGACCAATAGATGTAGCAGACGACCCTACAGTGTGCACAGCTTTACTGTCCAGTCCTGAGGAACTATCACTGCGCACTGACAGTGACAGCTTGCCATCTTAGACTATACTGTGTAATACATGTTCTACTTTGTAGAGCACAGATCCTGCCATTGGCTTGATTATACTATGTCCTGTACACATGCTACTACTGCTTTACACTCACATAAACTGTCTGAGTATAGTCTTAGTCAAATCTTGACCCTTCTGAGAAGGCATCTATGTGACTCATCAGTGAGTCCAGCAACATGAAACGGCAACAGCTTTCCCTTGAGCTCTCCCACAGATGTTCAACAGTTTGAAAGCAAGGCAAGTCTAGGCTTGAGTATGGGCTTGAGCTCATATACAAGAGATGCTATTGATATAACCACGGACTATTGTGCAGCTAGAAGTTGCTTGAATCTTAGGAACATATGGCAGTTTGATTGATGTAAGTTACATCAATTCATTTTAAACATGATATCTTCTGTAACAGTATAATTATTTTAAATGGATTATTTTACACTTGAAGACATCAAAGAATGACGGGTAACGTCAGACGACCGCTAGTTCACACAGATTTTAATTCAGATGTTAAGTCATCCTTCTGTTTTTAAGTTAGCTTAAAGTATCATTTGTGTAGAGGTTTAACACCAGAAAGAATGATGTATGAATTTCAATCTAATGTTGTTTCTGGTAGAAAGCCAAAAGAGGTTACATATTTGCCGGAAAATAACTTTTCTTATTTATTTAGATAAATAACAGAAAATAATTATGTGCTTTTGGTTTTCTTGCTAATAATAGAATAATATTCAGGAGTGTCATTGGTTCCTTCTGTGCCCAAACTATAAAAGTGATTTTTGTTTATATTTTTCTTAAAAAAAAAATGAAAGAGTATTTTTTTGTTTGGACTTTCTTTTTTTTTAACAGTATTAAGACCTTGAGAGTAATTCCCGAAGGAAAGGCTTTTTTTTTTTTTTTGCAACTTTACAAAGTTAGAAACAACCTACAAATATATTTTCAGGGAAGTTCTCAGAAATTATCTGATACTCTTATGATTATTCAAGAGCGAAAAGAGATTGAATCTGTGGAAAAATGCAACTTTCCATTAGTCTTAAAACTGAAAGCTGATGAATGATACTCCAGAAGTCGTTTGTCAACTCTGTATCAACTTGCAGCGGTTGGACTTGTCAGTGTTTTACCCTGACAGCCACTGGTTTTGCACAGGTGCAAACAGCTGCTCCAGGAGAGCAGGCTGGTGGAGGATATGCCACGCAGCCCCTTCCTACCTTGAAAGATGGAGGCTTTTATAGATTGCTCACACTGACACTACAGCACTATCCGACTGCATCTTGCAAACAAAGATATCTGACATATATGAATGCACCAGCAAGCATTAACGCCGATAGAAACCACCAGATCTGTATCTCTCTTTGCTGATACGTGAGCTTGAAGCAATATGACACAGTCCTCCTGCAGCCTAAGCAACTCTCTGGGCTTGACAAGGACTCTAATGGAAGACGAGCAGTTCTGCATCGTAAGGCTTTTGATGGAAAACATAAAAGTACTGCTCTGTCTGACCGCTCTCTGAACATGCTAGAAAAATGACAGATTGTCAAAATTAAGTGCCATGTTGTTCACATGAGAACAAAGCAAACATGATGAAAGCTTTTAGTGATAGGCACAGGTTTAGTTTAGACTGTTTTGCCAGCACCTTTCAACTAAATATTAATGATACTTTATTCGAACAACTGCTTGTGCATGAAGAAAGAAGATGACTTCGGTAGGCTAAAATTTGATAAGTTCTTTCAAAAATGCCTTTTCTTGTCTCTAAGCCATGCGGGATAAATAACTTTGTCTGTGTTAAAGAAATGCTGTAAAATCCAGGCTGAATTAAGACACGTATATTGAAAGCTCAAGCTATGCATGTTGACTTTTGGGGCCCTTAGATTGCATCAGTGACAGAAACTTTCTTTAAATCTTGTGGTTATAAGAAAAAGTTGGAAAATATGACCTGGCATAACCAATACTATTTCTGTCTTTGTCTGTTGGCAGCTTGAAACAATTATTTCAAGAAGTGTGAATTATCCCATTTTCACTTTGCAAACTAAAAACAATGAAAAAGGAAAACCGCATGCATTGTGATAGATACATTTGATTTTTCAAATTTCTTCATTTTTCTACTCTTTAATCTAAAATGGATTTTTTTCTGTAAATCATTTCTGGCCTCATACTTCTTTCTAGCCTTATCTTATATAGTTTTATTTGTGTTTTATGAGGTATTTACTTAATGTTAAATATTTTAAATTGTCTGACATGTTGTTTCTAATCTTTAAATTAAGGGTTTAGTAATATTACTTTGTTAAAAGGAATTAGGCTTTTGAATATTTTTTGAGTCCCACAAGACATTTTTAGTAAAATCCAAGGCTTGCCTTAGTTATGAGAGAAGCTACCAGATTTTATTGACATACTAATAATCCCAAACGGGAAAATTTGTAATCATACTACATCATTTTAGATGAGTGTTGTGCACCCTTGAGATGTCTGGTTATGTAACTTAGATATTTAGGGACTGTCATACAGAAAGAAACAGCAGCAGCAAGACAGAAGTCTGGCTCTGATATTAAAAAAATAGAGGTTTGTGTGTTCTAAAATGGAAAAGAAACAATAGGCCACATTATTCTTTTTGTATATTGTTCTTAATCCACATGTTTACCTTTACAGCTCTAAAGGTTCTTTGTCTCTTAATGCTCTTTGAGTTGACGCTTGAATGTATTTTACCTGCGTCTTTTGTTCCAGCTAACCCAAGTTAGATGATAGTGAGAACTGCCTATATTTTACCATCATAATCATCATCATAAATCATAAGCCATATCTGCCTTGTGTTTAGAGGAATCAGCTTTTTTTATTGACTGTCTTCCATAATTAATAGCACTTTACTTTGTAAATCAAATTAGCCCACTTTTTCTATAAAGATTTAACATGAGATCATTTTTTAAAACACTAAATGACCTTGACAAAAACGAGAGATCAATAACATGTTGATTAACAGTTTGTTTTCTTTAATATTGGATGTTTCTCTTGTTGTTAGTTTTTCCTGTTCCAAAACTTGTAGAGGTTGAAGGTCATTGATACCTCCTGGTAATGTTGTTTTCCATAAATAGTTGATTCTACTCATGTCTAACACTGATGGATTCACTTAGGCATGTGTGTAGATTTTACTAATGTGTCTTTTAATTGGAACTTTTTAAATTACAAGATTCTGAAGTACTTCTCAGCTATTTTCCAAGAAATAAATACAGTTTTGGTTTTAACAGGGGAGAACTTAGGTTCTGACTGTTCCCTGAGATTTACTTCCGTATTGCTAAAAACTGTGCCAATCTCTAGAAAAACATGTGGTGTGGTGGTAAAAGCAACAGACTTTGAGATGTAGATTCAGCCTTCTAAAGAACAAACTTTCCAGGTGTTATTAATTATTCTATGTCTTATTTCCTCATTTATAAATAAAAGCAATATAATTGCCATACGTAAGGGAAGTCTAGGTACATTCAGATTGTAAGCGCCTCAATTAAGATGATGATAAAGGGAAATAGGATACTATAGGACACTTAAATATCAAAAGTAGACTTAAGTACCTGTTCTGGTTAATGACAGACTAGCAATTCTGTCAGAGATGAAATGGCAGTACTGAGACATTTGTTCCTGTCTCAAGCAGGCATAAAGCATCAGTACTTTTTGTTGAACGAAAAGACTTGAAAAGCAAATCTAGAATATCCCTGTCATTTTTCAGTCAGATTCTTAGGCTTTTAGTGTCAGTGTTAAATTCAATAAAATTTCCTTAGGCTGTGTTCTCCCACATCATTTTCAAAAGTTGTCAGTATATGCCTGGAGTGGGAGCTCCAGGACATCAGAGGTGTTTGCAGGGCCAATGACCCTACCAACACAGAGCACAGTGCCTTTCCCAACTCCTACCTAAACATCATCAGCACTCACTCAAGGATGAATACAGAAGGCCCTGTCTAGTTCCTTCTCTCTGGCTGATCAGGATTGATGGTTTTTAGTGGAATATACACAGACTCCGTACTTTTTTGATTCGTCGTCCTTCTCGTAGTCACAGAGCCATCAAATGTTATAGAAGCATACAATAGTTTGGGTTGGAAGGGACTTTTGGAGGTCACCTAGTCCAACCCCCCTGCAGTGAGCAGGGACATCTTCAACTAGATGGGTTACTTAGAGCACCATCCAACCTGACCTTGAATATTTCCAGGGATGGGACATCTACCACCTCTCTGGGAAACCTGTTCCAGTGTTTCACCACCCTCATTGCAAAAGATTTCCTCCTTATATCTAGTCTAAATCTACCCTCTTTTAGTTTAGAACCATCACCCCTTGTCCTATTGCAACAGACCCTGCTAAAAGGTTTGTCCCCATCTTTCTGGTAGGCCCCCTTTAAGTACTGAAAGGCTGCAGTAGTGTCTCCCTGGCGCCTTCTCTTCTCCAGGTTGAACAATCCCAACTCTCAGCCTTTCTTCATAGGAGAGGTGCTCCAGCCCTTAAATCATCTTCATGGCTCTCTTCTGGACCTTCTTCAACAGATCCATGTCTTTCCTGTGCTGAGGACTCAAGACCTGGACACAGTACTCCAGGTGAGGTCTCACCAGAGTAGAGTAGAGGGGCAGAATCACCTCCTTCAACCTGCTGGCCACACTTCTTTTGATGCAGCCCAGGGTACGGTTGGCTTTCTGGGCTGCAAGCGCACATTGCCAGCTCATGTCCAGCTTTTCATCCACCAGTACCCCCAAGTCCTTCTCCACAGGGCTGCTCTCAGTCGTTTCATCCATCAGCCTGTATTGATACCAGGGATTGCCCCAACCTGTGTGTGGGACCGTGCACTTGGCCTTGTTGAACATCATGAGGTTCATGCAGGCCCATTCCTCGAGCTTGTGCAATTCCCTCTGCATGGCATCCCATCTCTCAGGCGTGTCAGCTGCATCACTGAGCTTAGTGTCATCTGCAGACTTGCTGAGGATGCACTTGATCTCACTCTCTGTGTCATTGATGAAGATACTGAACAGTACTGATCCCAATATGGACCCCTGAGTCACCAATCTCCACCTGGACATTAGCCCATTGACCGCTACCCTCTGGATGCAACTATCTAACCAGTTCCTCTTCTACCAAACAGTCCACCCGTGAAATCCATATCTCTCCCATTTAGAGGGAAGGATGTTGTGCGAGACCATGTTATAGACCTTACAGAAGACCAGACAGATCCATAGCTCTTCCCTTGTCCACTGATGTAGTCACTCCATCATAGAAGGCCACAAAGTCAGGCAGGACTTGCCCTTGGCAAAGCCATGCTGGGTGTCTCAAAGCACCTCCCTGTCCTCCATGTGCTTTAGCATAACTTCTAGGAGGATCTGTTCCATGACCTTCCCAGGCACAAAGATGAGGCTGACAGGTCAGTAGTTGCCAGGATCCTGCTTTTTAAAAGTGAGTGCAATGTTTCCCTTTTTCCAGTCACCAGCAACTTCACCTGACTGCCATGAGTTTTCAAATATCATGAGTGGCTTGGCAACTACATCAGCCTATTCTCTCAAGACTCTGGGATGCATCTCATCAGGTCCCATAGGCATGTATATTCAGGTTTCCCAAGTGGTTATGAACCTGATCTTCTTTCACAGTGGGAGGGACTTTGTTCCCCAGTCCCTGCATTGCAGTCCATCCACTCGAGAAGCATGGGAAGGGAGTTTGCCAGTGAAGACTGCGGCAAAAGTACCTCAGTCTTCTCATCTGTTTTTACTAGTTTGCCAGTCTTGCTCATCAGTAGGGTGCACCTTCTTTGATCTTCTTCCTGTAGAAGCCCTTAGTATTCTTTGCATCCCTTGCCAAGCTCAGCTTCATTCATGCCTTGGCTTTCCTGACCCCATCCCTACACAGCCAGACAGTGTCCTTATACTCTTCCCAGGATACCCGTCTCTGCTTCCACTGCCTGTGCTTTTCCTTCCTGCCCTTTAGTTTCACCATCAGGTCTTGACTCAGCCATACTGGTCTCTTGCCTTCCTTGCTTGATTTCTTACACCTGGGAATCAAGAGCTCTTGTACTTTATGGAAAGCATCCTTAAAGATCCGCCAGCTCTGTTCTGCTCCCTTGTCCCTGAGGGCAGTTTCCCAGGGGGTCCTGTTGACTAATTTCTTCAAGAGCTGAAAGTTTGCTTTCCTAAAATTCAGGGTCCTGAATTTACTCTTTGCCTGATCCATATCCCTCAGGACTGCAAACTCCACCTGTATGTGATCCCTGCAGCCCAGGCCTCCTCCAATCTTGGCATTACCAGTTAGCTCACTTGAGTTGAGAACTATCAGGTCCGGTATCGCCTCCCCTCTGGCAAGGCTGTCTATTACCTGGCTTAAGAAGTTATCCTTCAGGCACTCCAGGAGTCTCCTGGATTGCCTACAGCTCATCGTGCTACTTTTCCAGCACAAGTCAGGGTTGTTGAAGTCCCCCAGCAGGACAAGAGCCTGCAAGTGTGATGCCTCCTGTGGCTGGTGTAAGAAGGCTCGTCAATAGGCTCCCTTTCATCAGGCAGCCTGTAGTAGACAACAACTACAAGGTTCCCTCTGTTGCCTCAGTCTCTAATAAACTTTCAACCTGCCTGTAGCTGTTCTTCAGAGACAACTCTTCATGCTCTATCCATTTCTTGATGTAGAGGGCAATGCCTCCACCCCTCCTTCCTCACTTGTCCTTTCTGAACAGCTTGTAGCCATCAATAGCCACACTCCTGGACTTCAGATGTCTCCTATGTCCATGCCCAGATCCTAGGGTCAGCTATGAGGCAACCAAGTTGCTCAGAGCTTTATGCAGTCTGGCCTTGAAGATCTAAGAGGATGGAGACTGCATTACCTCTCTAGGTAAACTACTCTGGTGCCTTCAGGTATCTTTGGTGAAAAAAAAAGAAATCATATGTCCTATCAGATCCTCTCTTATTTCAATTTATGCCCAGTTTCTTTCTGCCACCATACACCATTGTGAAAAGCCTGGCTTAGTCTTGTAGGCACCAGCAGGCTGTTATTTCTTCCCCTCAAAACTACCTCCTCTCCGGTCTGAACCAAGCCCAGCTCTCTCAGCCTCTCCTCACAGGACAAATGCATCAGCCCCAAGCACCTTGGTGGCCTCAGCTGGACATGCTGAAATTGTTCTCCTTTGATGATAGGATTGCCTGTGCTCTGTTCATCACTGGTGAGGTTACTTGGTTCCTCTGCCTGTCATTGTCCTTACCAGGTCTTTGTGTTTACTTTGATTAGCCTTCAGCCAGATAACCTAAAACAGAATTCTTTGTACCAGACACTCATGGTTGATTGAACTTGACATATAGTGTCTCAGAGGGAATATGAGACCAGGACACTGTGTTACACTCAGCAGAGGCCTTAGTGCCAAAAGAGACCATGCTAAAAGTCATACTCCCACCTAGTCACTTGAAAGCCATGTGACATGCACAAGCTTCTTTTTCTCAATTACACGATGTGAGCTTGGGAATTTCTTTCAGAAGAGGAATGTTAGAAAGTTAAGAAGTCGCTCAAGTTCAACAGCTGTCTGCCTGCTCACAAGTGCTGAATATCTCAAGGGAGTTGTAGTTTAGGTGCTTTTGTCCCATTTTCCCCATGATTAAATGACCTATCCATGCTACATCTCCCACGGTGCCTTAAGGCTGTCAGGATGCATCATGTGAGTCTAGTTGGAGGGGTGACTGTCCTGCCAACATCCAAAGCACTTGCCCTCAGAGCACACTGCTTGTCTCATAGAATAAACTCCACTCTCTCACATTCTCTAAGCACAGCAAAGAAAAACAGAGCGTCTTGAAGCTGAGCTCCCTGTGGGGGCTTTGCACCAGGGAGAGTCTCTTTACCTCGACTTTAAAATCATTTCCACCAGGAGGATTTGTTGCCACTGCTTCTGATAATTGCTGGCACTTGTTATGTTTCTCATTTGTTGATGCCATAGTGCTTTATGTACATCAGTGAGACTACTCATTTTCTCTTTTATCTGTAGCACAAAACTTCTGCTCATATATTGATCAACTGAGAATGGTGATCATCTCTGAAAATCCAATCACTTCCTTAAAGTCTGAACTATGGATAACTTTGCGTATCCCTTTACACCTTGTCAGCAAAGTTCTGGAAAGAACTTGTTTTCCTGAGTCCCAGCATTTTGGTAAAACATTCTGGTTTAGACCCGAGAGACCGCAGGAGAAAATAAGTGAAGAGATAAGAGATTGTTTATATACCACCAATTTTCTTAACATAATCACTTTTAAGAATAACGAAATTGATTTTTTTTTTTTTATTTAACCTCCCTGCCCATGACAGGGAGGTTGGATTAGATGATCTCTAAGGTCCCTTCCAGCCTATGCCATTCTATGATTCTGTGATTTATTTGCTCTCTGGCTAAAACCAAAGGAAAAAAAAAAAGAGTTTTACAAATGTACGCATTATACAAAGCAAAGAATACTGCTAACATCAGACTTTCAAGAGCGCATTAGGTTAGCGCCTGGAAAGATCAAGACTGAGATCCTGACCTCATGGAAACAGGTGTGAATTTTACTTTCGAGTTAGTAGGATCAGATTTCATTCTAGATACAAGATGTTAGGGTATAAGTTCCCTTACCAGCTATTAGGATATGAGTGTTACAAATGCCTAAAATAATTATCGAATTATGCAGCTTGTGAAGAGTATTTAGTTGCTGCACAAAACTGCTAAATAGGAGTGAGATAAGGGTACAAAACTGAACACAGAAGATAAATACACATATTTCAAAGAAATATCCAAAGTTTTTCGTTTCTTTAAGAGCATTTACGTTTCAGCATTTTTTAATGTAACAGAAGATTATAATTATATTGATTGGAAGGAGCCTATTATATGTTGCATGAAAGCCAAAACTCATTTTATGTATATTCTGTTTCTAGTACTTTCTTATAAGCGTGTTATGCAAACTAAAAGTGTACAGCCTACACAGGCTAATCTATACTTATAATTGCTATTATATATTTTTATGTCCAAAATATTTATACAGAGTTAAGTAGCTATTTCTTATGGTGGAGCATAATGTCTTTGTCAGAGAGCTGTAAGAAAACACTTCTTGCAAAGTTTTTCATCTTACAAAAATTGGAAGAGTGATAAATAATAATGAAGAAAGGTCAATAACACTGTTATCTGGATGAATTGGTCCATGTATTTTTTATAATGGCTAAATGAAGGGTAAAACAGCTGGATATCACAAATGTAGCTCATGTGTGGGGAATGGAGAATTTTATTTTAGAGGACACTGACTCTGGAAAGTACTAAATGATCATGCCTAGTAATGAGCTGAACAGGAGCTTTTGAGAGTGATTCTGTGCCTTAGAAAGCGGATATGATACTTGTCTCTATGAGCAGGGGAATGACGCTTGTAAGTAGGAAGGTGATTCTTTAAACTTTCTGTGGTATTCATGTGACCATTGCTGTGATGATGTACGCAATTCTAGTGTTCCGTCTTTAAAAAGAACATTGAAAATATTTCTGGAAAATCTCCAAAAATTTGTTAAAAGTTCAGAAAAAGCCACCAAACAGTTGAATCTTAATAATTTTTCATAAAAAAAGATCGAAGTATGAGATGATCATAGCAAGTATCTGCGTGTCCTTTAATTGTAAAAGGTTGCTTGGTTTAGTAGACGAAAGTATTACAAGGCACAGAAGCTGTAAGTAGTTAGTTTTGCTGTAGGAATGAAGAATAGAAATACTCATCAGTAGGAGTAATGAACTGGTGAAAGAATTGTCTCACAAGGCATTGCCACTATAGTTCACTGAGAACTAACATACCAAGGGGAACAGGATCCCACAATAAGAATCCTAAAAGCAAGCAAATACCCCTCCTAGAATATCACTTGCATCACTGGTTTCCAAGTCCTATGGAAAAATAGAGGAGAAATTTCTTTTTTATTTACATTTTGCATACCAACAGAGAAAGGACGAGAACCATTTTTGCAAAATACTTTGGAAGGACACCTTTTTCAGGTGCTGCATTCTGTGGATTTTATTTCTTTGACTTGTGTTATCGCCAGACCACATTCTCTGCCAAAGATTAGTGACATTAAGAAGACTTTAAGGCTCCATTTTTAAGGTGTATAAGCCTTATTTAATATAACAGTAATAGATATCTTCAAAATGACATGTACGTAGGAACCTATTGATTTTCATTACAGTGCTGCGTGTAAGTGAGGAGAAAACTTCAGTAAATCAAGTGCATTTCTTTAGGGACAGAGCAAAGTAGTTAGCAAGAAGGTCGATGGAGCTGTGGGTGCTCTCTAGCTGGCACCTAGTGGTGATCCCAGTACCAACAGCAGCTCACCAGAGACTCAAGCTGCATTTTGGGAATTGCCACTGTCATAAAGTTCCGTTTGTCCTTCCATACAGCGTTGCTGTTTGGACTTAACCTCTGAATTTAGATGATCCGTTATAAGGATCAATTGTTTGATCTTTATTTAGAACTCTGCAACTCTTCTTTTGATTCGAGGACTGTTTGTCACTCACCTAAATGTGGTTGCAATCCAGATAGGCACTTCCGAAAGAAAAAAGAGTGGTTACTTATTATAGAAATTATTGCTCGTCAAACCACTTGCCTGAATAGAGCCATAGCCCCCATCCTTTTCCTGTTTCATTCTTCCTAATAATTCTTGAGTTAGAGAAAAGAACCTGTGACAGTTGTGGCTGTGACTGTTATGTGTATTTGTGTAACCCCTCTAAGGGCTGAGTATGAGGCTGTAGATAAAATGCAGCACATTCCCCAGCAGACAGCAGTCTTCATGTGCATAATTTACAGTATGGATCTAGTCACAGCAACTAGTAAGTAGTAAGTGGTGGGGTTTTTTTAAATGCTCGGTGTATCCAGAGAATAGTTACTAGATTGGGGTTTTTTTAAATGGTCAGTGGATGCTAAAGCTGTAGAAATAATGTCTTGTTTGTCATGTTGTGATGGACTGTATTCCTTTATCAGAGAAAATGTGTGTACAGAGTAAAACTGTGCTCAGATCAGAGGCTGTAACTCTCCCTGGCTAAGAGCACAGCACAGATTCTGTGATCTGAGAGTACAGCTCTTTAAAACTTCAGTGTTTAAAATGAGAGCGCTTTCTTGTGCACTCCTAGGTAGAGGGAAAGAAAATCGTTTTAGTCCAGCAAACATCTGGTAGCTCAGGAATGAAAAAAAGGTACTGATTCATTCTGACAGCTGCCTGCTTTGCAGCGGTATTTAACCAGAAATATTTGAAACAGATTGATATGAATAATGAAAGATTGCATGATGTATGACAGAAATAAGCTTCACCACAATTTAACTCATTAACAGAGAAACAATGTTATATATATAAGAAAAATCCTTATTTACTGTTTGCCTCATTTGTGATATTTCATTTTAATAACCTGACAGCAAATAAGATTTTTATAATAATTCTCTCCATCAGGTATCGCAAGTATTTCTCTGTGAAATAGGTTGAATGGGATGTCATTGTCCTTTAACTTTAACAAGTGCTGCTGATGGATGTGGTCCATTTAAATGTACAACAGAGAGCTGAACTAGATAACGAACTTATTATTACTCTCTGAGGATTACAGGTTAGTCCCAAAGGAGTGCAGTAAGCTAGAGAAAATCCATATCTACTGGCTAAACAATAGCCAGAAGGCTGACTGGAGATATTGATTTACTTTCTAGGCCATTTAGACCTTAATGGTGGAGAAAAGCTGAAGTGCTGTTTACTTTTCTGCCAGAATCGACCAAACAACCAGTCCATTTTTTACAGACTTTTGATTGATTTCGCTTAGAGGAATTAGAGGTGATTTATTTTTAAGCTGAAAGCAACTCGTAAATATCTCCCACTACACAGGTTCCCTGAGAGAAAATGTTAAGTGGAAATACTTACTGAGAAATACTTTGTTGGAAATCAATGTGAGCAGGTAATACTCCTCGGTGGGAACAGTCAGGTGTTGGACACCTTTCTCAAGAGTGGCCAAGCCTCTGGTTGTACACAGCACTTTTAGAAGTCCCAACTTTTGCTCACGGGTACGAATGTGATTGCTCAGCTGAATTTGTGCCAGCTGTACCCTGCTGACTTAGAATAAGGGCTGTGGCTGTGGGAGCGTAAGTGGTGCTCAAGGTCAGTAGTGAGCAGCTTTAATATTTGATGGATGAAAACAGTAATTTATCACATGACAGTTGCCCATGATACTTTGTACAGCAGATATCCTAGCTGTAAGGAACACCTCAGAGAAAAAGCAGGCAAAAATATTGGAATGAAGTCTTTTCAAAATTAGACAAACTTCAAGAAAGGCTCCTAAACATATTGCCACATATAGAAACACAGCTAAAGAAAATATGTTCATCGTTTCCTAGAGATAACATGTCTGGAAAAATGACTTAGGTTTATACGAAAGACTGTCAGATGTATTAGGGCTGTGAATGTGAAAGATGGGTTACCAAAATCATTCTTTGACACTTTCTCGTGGAACTTACAAGAATAGAGCTGATAAGTTAATAATATTCCTACGTAGAGATAAAACCATAATTTTATATTAATTACAAACACATAGTCTATAATTACTACATAGGAAAATTCTGCAGGAACGTTTTTTTTAAGTCCACTTGCAAAGATAAGACCTTTTTTCAGAAAGCATTTCATAGTTCTGCCTTAATATAATAACTTCTGTTGTCTACTGAAAACAGTGCTGTTTTCACTAAACAGGCTTGGCTTTTTCTCTCCTCTCCACCCACTTCTCTGTACAGAGTTAGACTTAGTTAATATGCTGCTTATATCTTAACACAGAAACATGTACCTGTTACCTGAAAACTATAATTACAGTCAGCTATAGGACTCACACAAGAGTGTATAAATATGGATCTTTTCAATCTGAAAGTTGCATTTCAAATCCTACATGTGTCTTATGCCACCTCTCCTACCAGCTAAATCGTTCGTTAATCCTGTGCTGATAGATTTGATTCAGTCTCGGCACCATGCTACATAGCTGAAAACTGGTGGGAAGAAGAAATATTCCAGTATCTTCCCTTTCTCTGGCCAAGCCCTTAAACAACAGAAAAATTGCATTACTGTGAGGTAAGAGTCATTAGGATTTTGTTATATATTGTACAAAGGTAATTATTTTTACTGCCCCTTTGTACTTGTAGGCTGATGCAGAAGAACTACAGAAAAGCTAAGAATTTCAGCATATATGTCATCCTAGTTCTTCACTCAACATTAAAATAAAAAATGATGGATTACTGTGTGTTCTCAGTTGAAAAGCTGAAAAAGCTTGGTACACTCTGGGTTTTTTAAAGCATGTCTTATGTAGTCAGTGTGCTGAGCTTTTACTTAAGAATTTAGTATATGCTGTTGTGAAGTCCCAAGCAGAAAATTTTTTTGTTTGTTAAGATTTGGAAAAGTTTATTTACCCTTTTGCAGATGTAATAACGTAGAAGTAAATTTTATGGGTTTTGTTACTTTTCCTCAGTCCTAAAAAGTTTATGGCAAAATACATTTTGAAGACCTGTTTTCGGTGCTAGGCTTATGTACTTTAATGTGCTCTTAAGATTTGGTTTTCTGAAAGAAAGCCAAGCCTTCAAGCTAAATTCTGTGAGCTTTATACAACAAGTGTCTGTGGAAGCGTTACCTGCAGTTTTCATGTAACTAGAACGAACTCTGTGAAGCAGCATTTTACGTGCTGATAATTTATATTTCCTTACTGATATGTTCACAGTTCACGAAAAGCTATGCATGTATGTTAACAAAAGATGTGCAGCTGATGTTTTCTGTATGTCAAATAACATGTCTAGATTAAAAAAAAAAACGTGCCATGTGTCTGGTTTGTCTTTTTCTTGTTACTTTTTTAATTCGATCTATAGAATGATTGAACTGGAACGAATGATAGAGTAAGTATGTTTTCACTTTCATTTAAGAGTGGCTTAATTTAGCTTAGTTTAGATCAGTTAGAAAATTATTAACTGACCTAAAATTATGAAGTTTTATACTGAAATAGAGTCCAAATTCTGCAAGCATTGAAGTGCTTCATTTTATCTGTATGTATATGAGTAGCTCCTTTGATTTCCATTTCTTAGTTTAGTAGCATACAGCAAACAATCTGTATTTGTTTAAGTTTAGAAAACTGGTTAAACTGGTGCAATATTCAAGTCAGCCAATCTTTAGAATCCTGCAAATTTGAAGAAATCAGATCAATGCCTCCAAATGGCACTATCCTCATTGACCATGTTTGATTTCCTTATCAAGTTTAAGTCCTAAAGTATTACTGACTTGAAAGCAAAGAATGATTGCTCCCATTTGTCTCAGGAGCTGAAAAGCAGTGAGCAAGGAGGTTCAAAGAAATCTAAATCTGGGGTTTTTTTTTCTTGGTTGTTTTTTTTTCCTTGCAAGTGAAGTGCATTAGGAAAGAAAACAACAGCTGGTAGCATGGAGCTGTGAAAGGTTTTTAAAAGCTGGGGTGAAGTAATGATTAGAAATGCAATATGGAGCTGTAGTATAAGAAGTATAACCAAAGGCACTGAACAAGACAGATATAATTTAGGCAGAAGTACAGGTCTAATTACTAGGCTTACTTGATAGCTTAGAATTATCACCCATAAAGGTTGATTCCTCACCAATTCTCTGGCAGCAGCAAAGAATCCTACTAGACATTGGTGCTAAATTTACCATTCCTGTAGCATATGATTATCCAAGAATTAGAAAGGCAGAAGATTTCTTGAAATGATCTTTGTGTATATCCCTGTGAAAAGGGTCTATATCTATAAACTTCCCCAAAGTGGAATGTATATTATCACTGGCGCATTCCATAGAAGGCACATAGGGAACCATTTTACAGATTTATTTTAAGTTTACTTTTGAATATTTTGAATATTTACTTTTGAATATTTTTGATAGATTTCTTCTTAGTTACATGTATTTTAAATTGTAATGATGCACAGGGATTAAAAAAATAAGTGTTCTCACTACAACATTCTAATAAGTGAAACAATGACGTGACAGGTACATAGCAGTTATTTGCTGATAATCCAACAAGGTTTTTGGTGGAATGGTTCTGTCGCATAGCTTTGTACAGAGGAGCAAACCCACTACACTGTTCATAGCTTTTTTCTCTGCCTGACAGCCTGCTTCATGCTTTTAGGTGCTGTTCAGTGTAGAAAGTTTTCTAAATTTGTGTTTTGAAGGGTAAGGTGGTAAGTAGTTATAGTAGTAGAATTTATTATTTATACAGCTACTATGTGCATTTTCAATGCTAAGTCCTGATTTAAGCTAAGTAAAGACCTTCTGTCACACTAAAAATGCATTCTGAAGTCTCTGCACATTTACAGAACAGCATTTTTAACCACAGCTGATGACTGTGTTCAGTTTTCAGGGGAAAAAATGTTGCCTAAAAATATAGACTCACAAATATAGCATTAATTGTAATATTTTCAGGTTTCTAAAAACTCAGTGACCTTTTGAAAACAAAACTCATCCCATCCTACCCTACAAAATAGAAAGGAATGTTCTGTTATTTAATAACTGTAAACTTTTGTTTCACAAAGAGAATGAAGCTTGGCCCACGTGTTTCACCTGCCTGAATGGTCTGCACCTGAGAGCTAGCAGTTCTGCTGAAACCCTCCTATAGGAAATGAGGTAGCACAGTGCATTTTCTGGAGAAAAAGATTATAGGTTATATGCCTATTTAAAAAATCATAGAAGATGAGACTAGAGAGGAGGGACAGCTTATGTTGCTGTTGCTTTCTTGCTTTGTTGCTTTTTGCATTTAAGGTGCTACAGTGAACACTGGTGGACTGGGTTAGATCTTGGGTTCTTCTGTGATAAGTCATTAAAACCCTTAGGTATAAGGATGCTTAGGTGCCTTCTTCCACCTAAATACTTGTAAGAGTGTGGTTTTAAAATTCTCTTTTAGGAAGTAAAATGAGGGATATTTAAACTTCATTTATCTTGCAGGGTTTGGGGCGGGGCGGGGGGGGGGTCTTTTCTTCTATCTAGGTGTAAGTGTGTTGAAACAAGACAGGTTTTATTGTAGACTTCTAAAGGTGTCTGTGTACACATGAGCTAGATGTCAATGCTCTCACTGTAGTCAGTGGAGAGTCAGTTATTTCTCTCAGTGAAGCCTGGAGAGCAGTTCTGCTCACTCAGGTCTGGTGAATCACACCATCAGTTCCACTGAGAAGATGGTTTTTGTCTTCAATGGGAATTCAGCTCTCTAGTTCACAGGTAGAGAAGTGCATTGACATGGCTAAATGTGGTGTTAAGCTGAATCTCAGGCAAGCCATCACTTTCTTAGCAGTGGTCTTCTCATATGGGTGGAATCGGAGGCAATGAAGCTTGAAGAGGGTGAGGCTTCCTAAACGCATAAATCTGCTCTTTCAGTAAAAAAAGAAACTTAAAGTCCTGTGAATCCTGGTCAGACAGGCAGAGATGTCTAGTCCTGCCCCAGTCCTGTCAGGCTTAAATATTTCTGAAGGAATCCTAAGGACAAGAGATTTTGTCAAATATTTTCTCCTACACAGAGTGTGATGTTTCTCCTGTGTGTTCACAAAAGAGCTGCTTGTTGTTTCCCTTACAGCATTTCATTGCTTCTTTCTTTTTTTTTTTTTTTTTTTCCTTAGCCTCCTCATCGTGTCCTAGTTGGGAATGATATAAAGCATGGTGTTTCAAGTATTTTAAGGGAATGGAAGGATTTTTTGGCAAGAATTGAATAGCAGTATTGAGATACTTCAATTTTTAGTGGGAATTAAAATATTGGGTAGAGAAAAAGATTATTTAATTACATATAATCACCTGCATTACAGGGAAACAAAACTGGTTTACATGTTTGTTTCCTAAAACAGAGCTATAATTGTGCATGTGAAGCAGCCAGTGAGGAGTTACTCCTTGCAAACCTGTCCCTGAACCTCTGAACTGCCTTCACAATGGTCTCATTAATTTAAGTACTACTCAGTGTCGTATCTGCTTTTACATATCTAGATTAGTGAGTAAGGGGAAGGAAAATTGTTTTATTCGTCTGACATAATTTAAAGATGAAATGTGAAGGTCTATGACCTTACTCTGAGATAGTAGGTCTTTTATAACATATACAGAGAGGTTTGGGGTTTTTTTAAAAAAAAAAAACAAACGAGCTTTGTTGGTTCTCTGGTACAACCAAGGCTGGTAAATGTGGAACTGTTTATAGGTTTTATTTTTGTTCATGATAAAAAACCTCTTCAGATTAATGAGTCATTGGTGCTTCAGCATCTGCTCCCAAGACTGGGGAATTTGGGAAAGAAACTGAGGAGAAATACGAGGATAAAAATAAGTAAAATGTTAAGAGCAGAAATCTTTGTGATGGAGAATGGACACAAAGGATTGATGAAGTGTTACAGAAATTTTCATTTAGTGGAACAAAATGACAGATTAAATCAGATGTAATGAAGATACTTTTTAAGTAAACGTTTTGAGAAACTAAACTATGTAGTTTTTCGGTCTTACTAATAGCTGTGGTTAAAATAGAATATATTCAAAAGCAAGTGTCGACATTCCTTATTTAAAACAGATATTTCTATCACAGATGAGAAACAGTTCCCTCTTACATGGAGGAGTATCTTGTAAACTGGATCTGTCAGGTATCGCACTGTTTTATAATAGCTGGTTTTGATACCAGGTGCTGTAGGTTAACCTCCTGTAATTTGTCTCAGTTGAGTGTACCACTTTCCTATAACTCTAGGAGAAGTACATTGTCTTTTTTTCTCGTGGATATCTTGTTGCATGTTGGCACGGAACAGATGCAGCCTGAGGCACAGCTCAAAAGTCACCGAGTTCTTCCTGCATTATAGCACCTAGCGCAGTACTCTGAGGCTCTTAAAATTATTGGAGTGGATTGTTTATATTTCAATATGGGCATTTTTACTTGTATTTTTGGACAAGATTCTCCTTTGTATAGATGTTAGTAGTAGGCTTCTCTCTGCTGGAGTCTGAAGTGTAAGAAGGGTATGTGAGAAAGGCATTATGGTTAATCCAATAAAAACAGGTTTCATAGCTAATGGAAGAATGTGGGTTATGGATATGACTATCTTCCTGGTTTTGCTCATGTTTTTTTCTGGTAGCCCTAGCAGAGGGAGCACTTCCAGTTGGGCTACTCTTTCTCTCAAAAAGCTATACAAATTGTATTCTGATCAGTAGCCCAACAAAATCAGGAAACACTGCACAGACCTCTGGTTAATTTGTTGCACCTTTTGTCTGCAAATATACAGATAATAGATGATGTTTGGGAACACCAGTACCTGTCTGGAATGTGTGAACTGACTCTTAACTGATGCTATCTGTACAAATATTTCAGTCCAAATGGATAGTTGGAACGTGGGATAACAAGTGTTAGTGGGTGGCGAGACATTTATTGAAGAGAAATAGATGCTCCAGCAAATACAGTCAGAGAAAGAGGAAATGCGCTTGGGATCAGAAATATAAGAACATAAAAATGCCCATCTGGTGTCAGCCAAAAGGTCTATCTAGCCAAGTGCTCTTTCCCCAGTGCTGTCTACCAATGAGTTTAAGAAGGACGGTGTAATATATTTCTATATTTGTGTTGCTTTTGTTATATGGACTTCAGTGGCTATTTCTGCCGTGAATCCCTCCTATCATTTTTGAACTGATATAAACTTTTAGCATCCTGTTAGCATCTTATTTGTATGCTACGTAAAGAAACCTTTTGTTTGTTGTATCTACTGTCTCCTAAGTCCTTCTCATCTGTCCTAGCTTTCTGTTCAGAGAGGTAGTGAATAGTTATGCCCTATTCATCCTCCCCAAGACATACATGACTTTAGAGAATTCTGTTATATTTCTCATTTATCACCCTTCTAGGCTGAAGAGTTCAAAAGATGTTCAGTATTTTGATTGTCCTCACTTTCTTTCTCCATACTTTTCCAGTGCTATTATACTCTTCTGGGTTTTCCTCTCTCTTCCCCCCTATTTCCACTTTGGGGAGAGGAAAACTGCACATAGTATTCAGCATCACAACACAATTCATGCAAATGCTATTAAGCACTCCTCTAACACTTCATTTAGCTATTGTAAGCCCAAGACTTTGTCCCTGAGAAATCATCTCTCATTGTAAAAATAGGATTGCTTTTTTATTTTCCTCTGTGCATTGCTTTACATTTATCCACGTTAAATGTCATCTATGCTTTTATACCCCAGTCACTCAGTACTGCGAGGCCCTTTTGCAACTCTTTATGATTTGTGTTTATTATTGCAAAGGGTCAGAGTGAACAAGGTGTCCAGGAGTGGGTTCTTGGATGGACGTGAGAGCACAGCTGAAGTCAGGAGTAGAACTGAATGGGCAAGGGAGAAGGATGGTAGTTACAGCTGGAATGAACTGCAGACATTTTGCAGAAAATTACGCAGAGAGCTGGAGAAATGAGGCAGACAGGTGGGCAGCAGAGACTGCAGACCAGCTGCATGCAGAAGTGCAAGCTACAGTGCAAAACGATACTATAAAGTATGCGATAAAATGGAGTCAAATGCAGCTTTGCAGCAGTAGAACTAATAAATGTCAGGAAGAACAATCTCAGCGTTACTTAATGATATAAGCTTTTATGGGGTAGTTTTCCAACTACAGGTGGTATCGTTGTATGATAATGTAAAAATTTTATTTATTGTGTAAAACTGGAGCTGTTCTTTCAGGATTTTAACTTTTCTGCACTTATCTATACAATCTCTGCTTATGCTGTGTGCCATAAGAGATTAACACTTAGATTTGCAATAAGTACAGTTGATAATGGAAAAAGAAAAAATTGACAAAGATGTCTCTATTAAAATCATGCCAGTCGCACATAAATCTCTTATGGGTGTGCATCTCCACTGGCTATTTCCTTACCTTTGCGTATGATTCATTATAAAGCAGAACAGGAATTATATGATTGTTAAGACAGAAGTGGAAAGAAAAGAACATTAGAAAAAGTCATACATTCTTATTAATATATATTATGTGCTGCAATGAAATCATTTTTACCTAAGTATAAAATTACCTAGATAATAGATTTATGAACAGTAAGAAAAGATGGAAAATATGTTGTCTGTTGAAAACTTCTGCGAGAGGGATAGGACTTGATAAAAATATTCTTTATATTGAATTGTATAGAGCATTAAAATATTTTTTAGCAACTGAAGTTTTATTTATTTTATCAGATATTGAGTATTTATTTCGTTAGATAAAATCCAATGTATCAGCACATTTTATTAACAAATACAAAGTACAATCCCTATGACACGCAATCTGCTTTAAATTTTACTTCACTTGCTCTTGAATGTATGTCTCAGGCTGGGACTCAATAAACCAAAAGCAGCAACTTGAGGCACACCTTAGAAAACTCTTCTTTTCCCATACAGACTTTTTTTTTCCATGCATTGGGAACTCGCGCTAGGACTTCTATATTGTTGGGGTTTTTTAACGCAATATAAAATTCCTAACTCTAATAGATACAGCCATGGATTAACATAAACAACCTGTTTGGTTGTTGTTTGGGGTTTTTTTAAAGAGGTATTTGCCCTAAAAAATTTGGATGATCTTTGTTTCTTTTTTCCTTTTTTTTTTTTTTTTTTTTTCATTATACTTTGTGGTGTAAATGGCCACAAACTGTCTGAATTAAAATCATAGTATCATAGAATGGTTTGAGTTGGAAGGGACCTTTAAAGATCATGTAGTTCAGTCCCCCTTGCATGAACAGGGACATCTTCAACTAGATCAGTTGAAGGTCCTGACCTTGAATGCTTCCAATGATGAGGCATTGAGCTTCTCTGGACAATCTGTTTGAGTGTCTCACCACTTTCATCATAAAAAAGTTCTTCTTTGTGTCTAATCTAAATATATGCTCTTTTAATTTGGTGCAATCATAAGTAATAATAAACATTCCTTAGAGCTAGATTATTCCCAGCTGTATACTACATAGAGTTTTACACTATTCTCCCATGTCTCTGGTACTAACCAATGTCAGTGACAGAATATTGGAAAAGATGTTCAGCTTTTTTGCCCAGTATGGTGTTTCTTATATTCCTAGTTTCATTTTTAAACCTTATTATCCCTATTTTCAGACTTCAGAAATGTGTGTTTTTACATGAGTCTGCTTTAAGATTATTTTGTTTTTCTTCCCTTCTCTATTTTATCGTCATTCTTCTTTCAGCATTGCAGAACTTCAGTGCATTTTGAAATTAGGTTCCTATCATTTTCTCATTCTTCTCTTTCTTTGATTCCTTTGTTTTCCCTGATAAAGGTTTCCATTTTTTCACATATACTTGTCAACTTTCTCCCCTTTCTCCCCTTGGACTCTTCACAGTTTCTCCACTGTGGAAATACACCTCTCTCTCACATCTCCATTTTGGCATGCTTTTTGGTAATTTTAATTCCCTGAAGAGGTGTTTCTACACGTTACTCCACATTTCCTTGGAACAGAGGACAACAGAGTGAACAAGGGAGAAAAGAGGTCCAAAGACACTTGTTTCTTTTAAATACTTACCCTGAAGTATGTGGCTCTGAGCACCTTCCAGCAATGTGAATTAACATCCACTGTATTTGGCTTCTTTCCTACTCTTTTTTTGCCATTTATTTTTTTTTTTAATTTATTGCACTCTGTACACTGTTGTTCATGAATGCTGCTCTTAGAATGGGAGCTTTGTGCTGGAGTCTTTATATAAGTTTATAATATAGACTGAGATCCACTCCTAACACTCACTGACAAACAGTACTTCTGCAAAACAATTGGAATAGCTTTTTAAAAAAAAATCTTTTGAGAAGGCAGTAATTTGGTATTGTATTTTGGGGAACGGTACAGTTTATGGAGGAAACCAAGTGCTGCTTGTCCATGAGCAGACATTCTTGCATAGATTTGTGGTAGAGATCTCTTCCTGACATTGGACTTTTCAAGGAATTTACCTTGGAAAAATTAAGAATTCTAGTAGTTTCACGGGTTAAAATCTTTAAACTTTGTATAGGTTAAAGGATAAAAGATGACAGAAGTAGAGCCAAAATTTGTTCTATGAGAATATTGAAAGTAAAGCTTTCCCAGAGTGTATTTCCAAATGGTCATGATATAGTTAAATTCTATAGGTATTTTCATGCAGATAACCAGAGGCATATTCTTGATGCAAGGATATCTCTTCTCTGAAAGTGTAGCTGTATTAAAGCAGTTCAAAGTGTATGCTATCAAACACACTTAATATAAGTAAATATATATTTTTCTCCAGTCATTTTCAAAAATGGTCGAAGTATTTCAGCTGAAATTTTATAAAAATTACAGTCATAAATTTCCTGATGTATAAATTTTTAGCTCAATTCATTGGAGCTTAACGCTGCCTAATTAAAATAAAAATGAAATAAATATAAATGTAATAAATGGTAAATCTAATAAGTGTAAATAAAATTGGTAGAAAGTGTAACAAACTTACAAATGTAGCAATAAGTGATTGCCCCAACTGTAGGCCAGAATATTCATTTGTTTCTTAAGGTTAAAGATATTCCTGTTTTATTGTCATGACCTTTTATTAGCAGCCTATAGCTGGTCTATTGTTATGCATGTTCTGTTACAGTGCGTATACTGCAATAAAATATAGATGCTCTTCAGGTGTAGAATAAAGTATTTACTATTTCCATATTTAGATACAGGACAATTTTTCAATGACATGCCTTGTAATTACTTAATCAGAAAGGTTATATAAAATAGTTTTAGCAGTAGGGGAGGTTCTGATTAACTGATAATGGAGCAAACCCATATCACAGATTATTTTGATCATTTTGCCTTGATTACCAAATATTAGCCTGAACTTTTCCAAGAAGCATATCCAAGTTTCTAAGTCTTTTATTTATCGGCAGTATAGAAACATTGTAAGAAATGGCAGTATTAGCCTTTTCGTACTACCTTGCCAATTTGTCTCATCCCTGTTTAAGATGATCATTCCACTTACCAAAAAATTGACCAAAACTTCAGGGTGTAGAACAGTGCCAGCATAAAAGGTGTTTAGGCTCTTGAAGTAGAGTTTTGTTTGTGTTGTTCCTACATGCATAGGCTGAATATACTTTGACATACTGTAATCCAGTAGCAGGATCAGTTAGGACAGCCTTTAGTCACGGTGGATGTTCTTTTTACATTGCATTTTCAAACACAAAGTTGTTTAAGAGTTTAGCTGTGCACTGTGAAGAATATGCAAGAACACTTTTCTGTAAAATAATCTATTCCTTTTCCTATTCCAGCAAAATCAGTGTTGTAAAGAAAAGTGCTACTGTATAGCACTTTTTTGTCTACTGAAACAGACTACTTCATCTGTATTTTGGTCATCTCTTGTTAAAAGTTGGAACGAGTCTAAATTATTAGCTCCTCTAGGAAGAAGAGAGAAAATAGACACGACAACAGCCCTTGATTCAGTTTCTTACAGTTTTAGTGCTGCAAAATTGTCATTAAATATGTAATTGTTTACCAGTCTGAAATCTACTTAAACCATTGTGAAAGAAATTAGAATGGCCATAAAAGTGGTTCATCAATCTTATATATGGACTTTTCTACTATTTAGTGTTGTCTTGATAGGCAGGTAAGCTTCACCTGTTTGAAAGAGGAATGCAAGTGGAACATATGAATTTAGAGATTTTTTTATTAGAAAAATGAGAATATTTACTATAATAATGACTGGTCTTGCTTATGGAAATTTTAGTATAATTTGCTTTGATTTCTTTACATTTAACTTTGTTTTGTACTTATAGGAAAAGACCTAATACAGTTTTCTGTTCAGTAAAAAATATAGTGTTTTTGAATAAAAACATGCAATCTCCTCTATTACATGGCTGGTAGAGGGAGTAGGTAAATCCTTTTGAAAATGAAGAATATAATTATTTCTATCCATGTGTATCTTTGTATTGGAAAAGCTGTCAAGTAGGTTGTCATTGTATCTTTAAAAACAGACATATAGTCAACTAGGGAAAGGAGTATAGGCTCACAAGACTACTGGGGGGTTTTTGCCTAGTAGAATCTTATAGGCTATATTACAATAACAGGAAATGCATCTACCATCAAAACCTCACCTGATAAATGTACTTAATCTTCTATCATATAATTTTGCATCATTTTGGTTGATAGATCTAAATTTTCTGGTAAACCCTGAGTGCACTAACAATGCTTGGTTTTGTTCTGCTGAGCTCAAAACACATAAATTTGACACGGTATAGTCTGAATGACTCTAAAATATATCTGTCTGTTTTATCGTTGCGCAAGTCAAAGAGTTTATTATGTACAGTGCTAAGAAGTCAATTTAGAGCAGGCTTTGCAATAAAGAAAAAGAAAAGATGCTTCATTTGAGGTAAAAACTGAATAGCAAGAGGAAAGGCTCTCAAAGGAGAAGATGCAAAGGCTTGTTAATCTTATTCAATAATAAGATCAAAACAAATGACAAAGTATTTTTCTGGATTTTGAAATCAGGTGGGTTTTATTGTTTAATTACTCATTGTCCCTGTGTAGAAAGTAGCAGGGTAATAGATTTTCCAAAGAGACCCAACAGGACTTCCTGATTTTGTTCACGTTTCCAAATGAAAGGACTCTACATTTCTTCATATGCATTGGCATAAATAGATCAATTGATCCCAGATCAGCATGTCAGTGTGCTAACGAATCTGCAGGTATAGAAGGAACATACATCAGATCACTTCCACTCACAGGCTCTTGGAGTCTGGACACTGAAACTGGTCTGAGCCCATCTGGTTGGTGGAGCTCTTTTGAGAACGTGCCATTTATCCTAGAGCAGGTTCTCAAAAACTGATTCCAAACATTTTCAGATTTTCTGTACAAAAGCCTTTGGAAATGCCTGTACATTTTGTTTCAGAAATGTGTCGCTTTCTCGTCATTTTTTCTGTTCCACACTGTGTGCAAGTGCCCAGGTTGGACCTCTGGTACCGCACCAGGATTTACTGGCTCCCATGCCAGTGGGTTTCTGGGAATGGCCAGTACTGTAGTGCCCCTTCTCCCTCTGTGACTTAAGAGCCATTAAGTGGATTTAAGAGCCACAAAGTAGACTTTTATGTGTAATTTGAAATAAGTACCAAGGATAGGATTTGTACTTTTGCTGGCATGTTTCATAGTCATCTACATCTGCATTTCACTCCTCTCTACCTCAAACTCATGCGAACTCAGTCAAGTTCCAAGCACACTGTGCTGTGTCTGTGTCAGAGAATAGTTTGTACAAGTGGAAGAACTGTGTTCGTATCTGATTCCTAAGTGTGAATAATGAGCTATAATTCAGTGTCTTTTTTTTTTCAGTTTAGCTTCTTATTTTGTTACAGAATAGTAATTACTCATGAGAGTTAAACAAAACTGCACATACTTATTTGAAATGGTACTGCTGGTGTCCTGATTGTGTTTAACAGTATGCAATAAATCTGGTAAAACAGAAGTGCAGTCTTTATGTATTTAAGACGAAAAAAGTGTAATCTCTGCCTGCTGTCACATGACAAACTAAGCAATTTACTACCATTTATATCCAGTGTATTTTTTTTCTGTAGAATCCATTAATGAACTTCCAGATGCAGGTCCCATCACCCATTTAAAATGTGTCTATGAGATAATTACCTGATAACACAGCTCTCCTACTGCAAAATATCTAAAGATTGTTAGAGCTAGAATTTTTATTTTCTTCAAATAGCTCATCTGTCATCATGAACAATAAGCATTTACCTTTACCTTTAGCTAACTTAAGGCAAGCTACACTTTTTCTTCTTCACGATGGGAGTGCCCCGCTTGCACATTGTAGTACTCTGCGGGATAGAGATTTTAACCATGAATCAGAAATTGTGCAGTAGGTGTAAGTCATGAAATAAAATCGATACATTTTTCTGAGGCATGTCACTGGTTAAGTGACAAAAAATATTCTGATAGTCACTGAAAAAGAAAAGTCAAAGGTACATTTGAACCTGTCAGTTCAACACATTCCTGTTATCCCTTTAGGGGATATCATACGACTTGACACCAACATTTAAGCTTTGAAAATTATGAGCTCATCTATTTCAAATGGGATGTCACATGTTCCCAAGCCTTTGCCATTACTTATAATGGAGGACAGGATGATCAGTTTTGTCACATATTGATAGTGAATAAGATCTTTCTTTTTTCTTTCGTTTTTTTCTTGTTTCAGAATGAAGAACAAATTTTGGTATTTCGAATTTGGCACTTCGGAAACTTTCTCAGCCACCTGTAAGAAGCTGCATGAATCTGTAGAAATAGAAGTAAGAAACTAATTGTTGCCTTTATCCTTGAAATGTCACTAGTTTGGCTGTAATGCAGGCGGCAAGGGTGCAGAGTGCCTGAATCCAACAAGGCAAAGCAGTGCACATCCTTTCGACCCTATATTCCAAAATATTATTTTTATCATGTCTATTTGTAGTGTAGCCCTGCACACTGGAACAAAGTTCAGTTTGATGATTAGTGAAGTCTTAATACAGTAGACAAGGTCAAGAGGTGAAATATAACATTAGAAATCAATAGGGAGTATGGCTAGGTCAGATGGAAAAATGAAAGACTGTCGGAGGGAGTGAGAGCTGCTGCAGGATTAAAATAAAAAAAAAATCTTATTATTTCTAGGTCCCAAGTTTTTATAACCTTTAAAACTCAATTCCCTAAAATTGTACTTACTTTCCTGAATAAAGGTTAAAGAATATATATTTTTTGGAATCATTCCCCTTCATTAAATAGCTTTTCTCTCAGCACAAGGGGTCATCTTTCCATTACACATTGAACATTAACTGAAAAGCCACAGGATAGTTACAGAAAAAATAGGAATTTAAAATAATGTGCCACTGCTACTTTGATGGCTGATAGAATAAGTGGCCACATTACATGAACTGTTTGGAGGCTGATATTTGTAAATAAGTAAATGAAAAACGTGGTATGAGTGAAGATAAAACCTGAGAATTTAAGTTAAATGATGAAATCATTTCTCAAGAGGATTATGGTGCTTTTCTTTTCCAATAGTAATGAGAAACTCTACATGTCGATGGAGTATTTGTATAGTAGCATGAGGCACTTGTAGAGGTATGATGAGAGCTATGAGAGTCTGGTCAAAGTCTCCTGAAAGAGAGTTTGAAATGATCTGAAGGGACTATGGATCTGATAGTAGAACAGTAGCAAAGAATACTCAGATCTGTAGTTGAAACATGCTCCACACGTGTTAAATTAAAAAATTAAAAAACCCCAAACAACCAAACAAAAACCGAGGGGGTGGGAGGGAGAAAAAAACTTGCTTCCCAAGACAGTGCTTCACACATTTGGGTTTAAATACATGTAGACTGAAAAATATTTGATTAGTTATTGGAAGAGATACTTCCTGATTTGATTTAATTTGAATATACTGCAAGTTAAATGTACCTTTTGGTTAAACACAAATTGAAGAGTAGGCTTCCCCAAGAAAATACTTCTATCCAACAAAAATCTTACATAGCTTGTAAGATGTGATTATCTTAAGCCATCTAATTGTAACCATTGAAAGGCTGATGAAATGTTAACATCCCAAAGCAAACAAGTATGCATACAAGTTTGTGATGCTGCTGCTACCAGTTGTATAATTATTACCAATTCATATCAATAACACTATTATTACCAGTGAAGTATTACATTGCCAGTATATGAGACATGTTTGTTAATATTCACTTCATCTATCTTGGTCATTATCATTAGTCCTACTATTAGGAACAAAAATCATAGGGGAAATAGTTTCCAAAATGTTTACTCAAGAAGTGTTAGGAGATAGTTATTTACAGATTTATTTACAATGACTAAATTACATTTAAATGAAAAAGCCTTGCCAGTATGCTTGTATCTAATGTTTCTTGTTTGTATGTTATAAACACTTAGGATTAGCACTGTTTTCATCTCATTTTTAACCTGCTGCCCCTTGCTTGGGGATGTTGCTGTAAATGCGAGCTTGATGTATGATACCACATTTCACTCCAAATAAAATGCAAAAAGAACACATTTGCTCCAAAGTCAAATTTTAAATAAACAAAGCCCATGAAGATTAAGGATCTGTATGTCTGAGCTGGGAGACAGCAATCAAACATTCTGTGGACAAACCCTATATTTGATTTCTAACCAAATTAAGCTTGGCTTTCCTGCTACACATTCACGTCTCATGTTCTGTATATTTTCTTCTGTGTGAGATGCAGAACAAATTTTGGACACTAAATTCTTATGTTATCCAAATGAAGATGTATTTTTATTTCCAAATTGAGATCCAAGATGTTGAGGAGAGAAACATAGGTTCTAAAGGAAAAAAAAAAAAACACCAAACCAACTACAAACAGGACAAGATTAAGTATTTATTTTTAATAATAACGTGTCAGTAAATGAGGCTTAAGATTTTAGAATTTAGAGTACTTACACTTTATTTCCACTTCAGAAAAAAATAAAGGTGTGTGAAGGGTATTTAATGAGAGTAGGCATAGATGCTGCGTAAGTGGAGGTGGCATCATCCATACCTGCAGCACTGTAAAAGCACTGTGGGACCAGGTATTAATGGGTGGGGGAAAGGACTATAAACGATCCTGTCTTGCATGATACTGCACTTGGTTACGCAGCGAAGCCTGAGTCTCAACTGTTCTCAGGTATGGATATGTTCTCAACTTTGAGATGATCTGAAGAATTTTGATCTAGTGAATAAAGTGTAAAAGATAACACATGAGAAGAGACTGGGGCCAGGAAAGAAGGCAAAAGAAATAGAAGAGCTAGTGTTTCTTTTTAATCTAGGTAGACATGCTTCACATTTTAAAGTATGCTTTTATTTTTAGCAGTATCATTGCATTATTTGAAATTTAAAAAAAAATTAAAAAAATAACAAAGAAAAGGAGCAGAACACATCTGTGTTTTGTTATTGTATGTATCAATGTGTTAGGAGAACGCAGAGCTACCTGTAGCGCAAACTTCTTGTTTGTGTATGAACAAAAGAAATCCTCCTTCGGTAATTCAGAAGGCTCGTCGTCACTGTGGGATTCTGAGGCCCAGTCAAATAATTGTCTTAGTGTACTACCTGCTGTGTTCAATATTGAGTGAAAATGGAAGCCAGACCCTGCACCATCCTATTTCACAATTCTTCTTTTATTTAAATAATTTCAGTCAGTTTGGGGGACGCCAGACCTTTATAAATTAACAGCAGGGAAATACCAAAGGTGTCAGATTGCATATTTATCATCTTTCTCGTGTAATACTTAAATATGTATTAAGAAGTGACTGACATAAATTAGGCAGATTTCAGAAGCCACAGGCCGTGGCTTGTAGAGGACCCCCTTCTGCTTGACATTTCATCCTTGTCAAAGATCAAATTATTTTAATTTAGGCTGCAAATTATAAGGAATGAAGACTTCTTTGTGGGAATTCCCTGTGGTAATCTGACTTTTGTTGTTACTGCTGCTTGTCAGTGTGCAAAAGATATAATATGCATGCAAATAAGGTTAAAAAATATGTACTATCTAATTATCCAGCCAGTACATTCCACTTGAAGACAGTGGGAGGCCTGACACACAGTATGTGTTTGATTCATTGAGGCCTGCAGGGTATTTACACAAGATTACTTTTAATTATGAAATTAATATCTGTTTATCTAGAATGTATAGCAGTAAGTGAGCATACACATGAGCAGAATTTTTAGTAAAATAAATCATCTTAGTATTTAATACATATAAAATATAGAGTGGAACCACGAATTTGCTTCCAAAATAACAGTGAGGACCCATGCCTTTTTTCTTGTAAGAAGTGTGATTAAAAAGTTACACTTTCAATTACAGTAGTTGCCACAACTGCCAACTCACTTCCAGATATGTCTTTTGACTTTAAAGGTTTCCCTATATGAATATAATCCACAGGTTTAAAATTTAATTCCTGAAAAGCAAACACGAAATGGAAACCTTAGTGTTGAAATTGTTCTCTCTGCAGATTTACACTCAGAAGAGTTAAGAAGATGCAGAGTATGCATTATAATACAGTTCTGTTTTGTGATCTCAGAAAGTTTCAGGGTAAACAAATAATTATGCGCAGTTATTTTTGACTTGTACTTTCCTTTTCTTCTTCAAGGCTGTGATAAAGGTTTAGGCAGAGAGGAAAAAGTGCCAGTGACCCACAGAGCAGCAAGCTGCAATATGTCAGTGGACTATTACTGAAGCATGATTAATTATTTTTCCAGTTTTCTTCCTGATTATTGTATGTTGGAATTACAAAATAAGACCCTTAATCAGTTTTAAATGCATGACTGGACCCCCTACTGGCTTGCTGAACGTTGCAGGAGTAGGATCTAATGTTTTAAAAATAGGCTGCTATACGCTATAAGGTGCGTGTGACTTGCCAGGATGTCTATATACTCTAGCTATGTTGTGTGGCATGAGGCTAATCTACCTCTAGCCAAGCTGCAAGTATATAAATCCCAGGAACCTTGGCTGGTTCAGTGAATTAGTAAGTAGAACTGGATGCTTTGCCTTCCACCTGCAGGTTCAACTGTAGATTAGTCTTTTCTTCTTCTGTGGAGGTTCTTCAGTATTTTGCTGTTTTACGTGTGTTAGGAGCTTCCTCTGATCCTAAACCGATGTGGGTGAGGAGGACTTAGCCTGAGTAAATTGTAGTCTATGAAGAATAGATATCTCCTATCAAGCTAGTTACATCTCATCCACCTGACACAGGTGAACTGTGTTTGCAAATGTAGGCTTTTGCCGCCTGAGAAGGAGCTGCTGTTTGTCACTAATAGACTGATAAGGTGCCTGAACCATTCTTCTGGAAGTGAAAAGTATGATCTCTTTGTAAGATACAATTCAAAGCTAAATTTAGCAAAGGAATATATGTCTATAAAATGCTTCAATGTCCAGTGTTGCTGCAGGAAGCAGGAGAAATACACACTAGTGATGCAAGGTTTCCTACAGGAATGATTCCGTCACTGAAAGGACTGTCCCACAGAGTAAGATTTTTTTTCTTGTATGTCCAGTAAGGTCTTGGAAGGCTGTTAGAGCACTGGTACCTCTTCTTTAGCTCCACATCCCCTGTTTTCCTTTGGCAATGCTGCATATTTCAGAGAACTGGCTGACAGAAGTTCTGGGATAAGGAGCTCTGTAGCTGTATCTGCGTGTAGCTGTACCCAGTTTTACTAATCTTACCTCTCAGTAGGAGCTTTTAGTCAGGCATAGACCTATGCTAATGTGCCAGTTGTGCCTTTTTGGATTGAAACTAATACTTAGACCCTTTTCCATGATGCTGTATACGCTCTGAATGCAGGGACTTTTATATTCAGTTTCATGTAGAAAGGACTCAGGTGTTACACTGACAGCTATCATTACAAAATCGTAAGGCAGACAATTTAGCTGGAACAGTCAACAAAAAAACTCCACTTACTGCTATAGGAATTTTTGTAGTATAAACATTTTTCTGCTAATAGCTGTAGTGAAGCTACAAATATATTTCACTTGGGTCAATGACTAGGTATCAAATAACAACATGGCTCTAGCAAATGGTCCCACACTTAAGCAATTAAGAGCTGAATAGGAATCATGTTTTCCCTTCTGAATGAGGATTTGTTCCCATCTCATACCTCCTTTCCAGAAATAGGTATATATCTTAGGTGTAAACATTGAATAAACCATTACCAGTGTTAAGAATGATGAATTGCTGAAGAAAAATATCTGATAGGTAGAACATCCTGACTTTTCTCTTTTACTGCTTTCTCTCTCTCTCTTTTTTTTCCTCCTTTTTTCTCCTGGCTAATCAGTGTGATGGAATTCAGCTAGACTTAATCAATATTTCTCTGGAAGGAATTGCCATTCTGAACATCCCAAGCATGCATGGTGGATCGAATCTTTGGGGAGAGACAAAGAAAAGACGTAGCCACCGTCGGACAGAAAAGAAGAGGTCAGACAAAAGAACCACTGTCACAGATGCCAAGGAATTGAAGTTTGTATGCCAAGGTAAGCTTACAGATTAATATAGGCTATCTGGATCCATACAGTCAACTTGGTTGTATAATTGCCCTTGTATTGCCTCTTGTCAAGAAAAACGATAGACAGTTCTTACTATTTCTTTTCTGGTGCGTTTAGCTTTTCTGATGGGAAGCACTGGAGCAAAGGCAGGAACAGAGATGTGTTGACAATGACAGTCTGTATACTTGCAAACCTGCCTTGGATGTTACCTGTTAAGCAGACTAAGCACACCGTGTGGCACTGTTTGCTACTATGATATTCAGCCTAGAAGTACCTGGAGTTCTTGGGAGTTGGAAAATGCTTATTCAGCTTTTATAATGCTTTTTACTGTCAGTGTGCATAAAATTTGGGGTTAATCATACCCTGTTTCTAACAAACTTTGGCCAGAGACTGTGGAAAATTAATTCAGAGTAACAAGAGCAAGCTGTCTATACAGTTTATGTTACTATACTGTGATACTGTATGCAGTCCATGAATACATATGCAGTAGCTTGCTTGCATGGATGTGATCTGACCTTTCAGGGCTAATATACTTTCCTGGTGATTAAACGCATTTGCCCCATAATTTTTGTTATTAATCATAACTTTTGACAAAACCCACAGTAAATAGTACTCTCTCTTCTACCTTGTAGAATCTGAATACTATGCATTGTAACACATAACTGCCTATCACAAGTTCTAATGATCATAAAACATCATTCTGTTCACACTAAGGGATAAACAGATCAGCCTTTCAAAACTTTTTGGATTTTTTTTTCCCTCTTTTCGTACTATGGAGAAAAGCTTGTCCTGCTTCAGAGAATCTTCCTCCTTCTTCTCCTTAATTCAGTTTGAATAAAGACCAGGACTTTAACTTTCTGATGTTATTGTGATCTTTTACTAGCTTTTGTTGTCCTATTTTATGCATTTCATCAGCAGTAATTTTTAAGTCAGTAAGTTATATCTTGTTTAATTAATATGTGTAGTAGTTTTAATCCAACTAATTTATCTGGATGGTAAAAGTTTAGGAATAGAGTCATTTTCTATGGCTTGGGGGTTGCAGTATGTACTAGGACTCAAAGTTTCTGTGTGTTTTAGTAATTTGACATATGTTCTCAGTACCTCAAAGTACCTTACCAATACAGTCTGTCAGCTGAAGTCTTAACAGCCGCTAAGCTTCTGCGTACCCTTCAATTTCTGTATTATGTCCTGATGTACAAGAGATGGAGGCAGGCTATGAGGTATTGGACTCACCAAAATTTTTCCTTTTCTGTTGTTTCTGAACACTGGGAGACAAGGCATTTCACCCTTTTGACAGTAGTGAAACAAAATGTTATAATCTCCTTAACTATTGAAGTTAAAGAGATTAACAGCAATTTCATACTGACTATTTTTAGTGTATTAGAAGGATATTGCTACACTCCATTTCTATTTTCCTGGACAGGAAAAAAATAAAATAATAATAAAAATATTGAAGACTGAACAGAAGTTCCTACATTATCTGTTGAAGTGTTCATAATGCAGACGTTAAGCACCTTACTTTAGAAAAACTAGTCTCATGACTTAGTTTTTAATCACTTTATGTGCACTGTGGATGGGAGTAGCTTCAGTCAAAAGGCAGTTTCAAAGCAGAGATTGACTTCTCTATGTCATAAGCCACAGCACCTCTAATTCGTCACTGAGTATGTGGATAGTAGTATTGTTGCAACTGCAGTAGCGGTTTAGTGCTTAAAAGGAGTACGCTTCTTGGATTTCCTAGTTGTCCATGTTTATTGCATTTCAGTTTGCAACATTGAGCAGTCTTGAGCATGCAAACTGGATTCCATTTAAATGGAGGGAGGCACATGCTCTAACTGCAAATGAGGGTTCAGTCTGTGGAACCAGGTTAAAACAACTCAAAGTAAAACTCCAAAATGAATGTGGAGTGAACATTTGAGAACCAACTGATTTGCCATAGATCCATTCCTATTTTATACTGCAAAGAACAGTCACTTAATTTTGCTAGCTAAGATGGGTTCCCAGGTTAGAGTGTGCTTCATCTTGGTATTCAAGATTATTGCTGAATAATGTAATTAAATCAATTTTATATCTAGTTTCTCAGATAGCTTTTGATAAATATAATCTACCCACTGCAGAAATAACTGACTGCCTGTCACTTCTAAAGCACAATGATTCCTCCACTAGCTTTGTACGAGCATATCCAAAAGCCCTATATTGTCTAGCTGATTGTTTTCTTAAGTACACTTGGATTGTACTTTTTAGTTTGAAGAAAACATTTCACAGAATATTAATGTTAGTGCAGAAATAGGTATTGCTGTATTAAGAACCATGGTAAATACATACCTCCTTGGTAACTTATGTTTATTTATTTACATATTCTGAATAAATATTCTTTCCATTCATTATTTGTCCAATTAAAACATGTAATCACTTAACAGCTAAACACTGCGCTTTCTAGGAGACAGTAATCAAACATCCTCATGTTTTCACGTGGATATATATCTCAAGTTTTGGTGTTGGATTTTGTTTTTCTGGGTTTTGGTTTTTAAATCTCTTCCTCTGAAGAGTATGGGATTTCTTTACTGTGTTTTTTTTTACCGTGTATCAATCTGTATTCTTCTTGTCTCTCTTGCTTTTATGTTTTCGTAACTTGACCATAAATACATGAATTGAAGTTTAGTATTCAAAGTCTGAGACCTTAAATGGGATACTTGCAGAGACTAGTGAAAGCTCTCTGCTCACTCTGGGTAGTTTGTTGCCCCTGAGCGTGCTGTGTTGCTCCTCTCAGAACAGCCCCAGCAGGACTTTGAGAACTTGCAAAGAAGAAGAAACCTCTGTGATGTCCTGCTGCTGTCCTCCCCCTGCTCCTGTGTGTGTCGCCTAATGCGAGCCATGTACGTGCAACATGATCATCACTGCAGGAAAAAGGGTCAAAGTTCAGCCAAATATTTTTTCTTTCTTCTATATCTCTACCATTCAGGGAAGGTATATTCGTTTGAGCCTACTCCTTTCTTTTTTCCCCCTATTTAGAGTTGTCACCTGTTAATGCGAAAAGGCTTGTATTTTCCCTGCCCTTCCCATTATCCACCTCTGCATACTCCATAGATAGACCACAGTTTGGACTTAAGGTAATCAAATGGAGACCTGCTTGGAAAACAATCTGATTATATGCACATAGTCTGAAAAACAATATATTGAAATGCAGCAAATCAAAATGTGCACTTTTTAAATACATTCCATTATCTCACTAGGAGTTGTGCATGTATGCTAAAGAGCAAAATTTGGCACTGATAACATATAGGTGTCTGTGTGTATATATCATATATTTCTACCTAACTAGTAACTGGCTTTGATGTATACAAAAATATATTTATCTGATTAACTTACAACTCATTGGAAAGAAAACCTTATTTAGCTGTAATATACTAAATATTGTCCTCTTCTTTGTTAATGTAAAAAAACCTACAGTTTTCATTTCAGCTCCTATGCAGAAGTATAGAGGATGTTTCAACAGATGTTATTAGGGTAAAAATCAGATTTTTTTTTCTAATTTAATTTCATTTTAATTTCTAATGTATCATTATCATTTCTATTTCACAAAATCAACGCATTAGGAAAAAATATAACTGCAGATATATGTAGACAGTTATGAAAGTAGGTGATTTAATTAGTGTTTTGACTTTATGAATCTGACACTTGCAATGTTTCCATTTGTTGTTTTGTTTTAAAATCTTCTGGTTTGTACATATCTATGATATATCTATCCACAATCAATTTTTTTTTCTAAGTACAGATTTTAGATGTAGCTGTGAACTATCCTTGAATGTTATTTGGACAGTATTTTTGTTTGGATATACAGATATTGATAAATGCCAAAAATCAGTGCTTTACAAAGATGAACATACTGCATAGAAACTAAAGTATGAATTGAGAAACATAAATGTAAATAACTGAGATACTTGTGTGGAGATTACATCCAAAACATAGGCTGAATCATGGCAACATATCTTACATGAAATATATGCCATTTATATTACGTGTTAAACAGCAACATTTTCTTCCTCATAGAGATACTGAATAAAATTTTCAAACCTTTTGTGACAAAAGGAAATTGTTCTTTTCAAAATCTCTCTAGCAAAATTTTGCTGAGTGGAGTAGAATTCCTTTGGGGTGGATGTTGTTATGCTTTGATTTGCTTTCATTGCTGAAGTTCAGTTAGAACCCTGTCCTGAAAGGGAATATCTTTTAAAGTTTAAAGTCTCTTAAGACTTTACTGCAAGCATATACGTAACTTGTTTTTGCGCAAGTAGCTCCAGTCACCTCAATGGACTCTTTCTTGAAGACAATGTCTATGAACTATTAATGGGTGAAACCTTTAGGCTATAAATATTCCAGTGCAATACTTTCTTCCTATTTAGTTTGTACATCATCAGACACACTGATACTTAACCAAGTATTTATCAAGTTGATCTGCACAGCTTGTCAAAAGAGCTGCAGTGCCCTATTACTCAGCAACATGCCAAACTACTAGACTAATTCAAGACAATGTGCATTCATGTCACAGCACCTAGGCATAAACCAAGCTTACCAATATGATTCAGTAACTCCATGTGGAAATCTCTGATAATAACTGCATTATGACTTTCTAGATGGAAATGCAGAAGTTTTTGAAATAGAATAATGTGTATACAGATAGTTCACTATAGTTAAAAGTAGGGGAGATGCAGAGACTGTGAAGGCCTTAAAACACTTCAAAATATCTGTACATAATAAGAGGGGAGAAAATACCTTTCTTATTCGGTGTCAAATTCCACTTTACAGTAGAGGAGAATCTTATCCCATGCTTCCCTATAGCCAGGGGATTCCTGACATAAACAACTTATAAACTTTGTGGGCTAGCAGACTAGTTTAATTCATGGAGGTCTCTCATAAACTACGCTCTGGCCAGGTGACTTCTCCTTGCTGTTTATAATTCTCTAAATTTAAATTTTTAACACATTATGAATTTTGAGATCTCTAAATATGAGATAATTTCGTAAGTTGAAAATGTTAGAAACTGTTCTGTATACACAGTATATATATTATATACACTGAAAATACACAGTGTATGTTCAGTATTGGTAAACTTTAGGTTATTAATGACATGGTACAAGGCATGTCTAGTGAACTCTCTATAATAATATTTTAATTAAGTGCTATGCATAATGTAATGGCTAGATAAGGTAATCGCCTTTGTTTTGTATCTTGTTTAGACAGTTTGCGGCAAGATAGTCATTAAGACATTACCACAGAGAAAAATAACTAATTATAGCTACTTCATAGCTGTTCTATGTTAAGACATTCAACGTATAGAAACAATGTTGTTTAGACAGAGTATCTAGGTAAAATCATTTAATTGCTGCCTCGACTATCCTAACTAGGTATTTTTGTGCACATACGTATATAGTCGGATGAAAGCAAATAGTAGTGATATAATCAAGTTCTACCAATTTTAGTAATTAGTGGTGTAGGTTATTTGTGTTACTTTAGAGAAAGAAAGAAAGAAAAACGTAGATTAACTTAAGTTGATCACAGTAAGAACTTGAGGTAAAACATTTGGTATTCAGAATTCAAGGAAGCAGAAATATGTTTAACGAAATGAAAACCAGTGACTAAATCAGTTAAACATCAAAGGAAATAATTACACACTGTTCTGAGCTAGGCTCAAACTCACTAGAATAGATAACAGGGATGTATGAACACCTTCTTGCATTTGAGATAGCTTGCAAACCATTTATAATCCTTTTCCAGGAAGTCTCTCCACAAACTGAGGTATATGTCTCTATCCAAAACAAAGATATATGTTGGAAATACCTTGCTGGGTAATATAAGTAACGGTTTATATTTCCATGAAAAATAACAGAAAAAGAACAGTAAACCTGGGAAAAGAGGAAGCACCAAACACAGAAATAGAAAATCTGTTGATGCCTTTCTTTGAAAAAGTGAAGAGAAAGACAGCTTTCTCAGCCAAATTCTGATGATAAAGCTGTTAGATAAGCAGAGGCTGCCTTCTGTTCAAGTCTTCCTACATTTAAGGAAAAAGATCTTTTGTCTGTAATGGTAAAGAAGTTTTAAGAATTAACATCTAACATTGATGTTCTTTTTCTGATGAAAACAACTGAAGAAGACCTGCAACTTGTCTAACACACGAATCAGAAAAAAAGAATAAACCAAGTTTCCTTAATAAGCAGTAAAATAAGTTAAATTTAAAAGGGTTATGGCAGATAGTGTGTCTCAGTTCCCAAAAAGGGTGAAAAGGAAGAAGGATCCATATGTGTCCTTGTCTGCCTATTTAAATAGGGCCAAACATTTACGATATGTATAGAGTCAAAGCATTAAGGGTATGAAGTTCAGGAGAAAAGTATTATTTCAGTGTAAACTACTATAAAACCCACATGGAACTTATTTCTAGGGTGTTAATTTAGGGAACATAAATGTGATGAGTTAAAATGTTATATGAATCTAAAATACTTTGAGTGTTTGCCTCACAAATCCACTTCATTTAGTTATATACCTGAATTTCTTTACTTGGAAAATAACACAAAATTAACCTTGCATAAAATTTTCATTTCTTTTCTAAATTTTGTTTAATTGCTTTGAAAAGAGCAGCATTTTTCATGGGTTTTGGCACTTTGTTCTCTGTCCTCGATTGAAACTAGGAAGGCAGAGAAATCCCCTAAGTAAATATCAAAGTTAAACCTTCTAGTCCAGATACTTCTTCAAAGTTTAAACATTAGAAAAAATATCCTAAATTTATTCAGACATCTATGTTTCTTCCCTGTCTAAGCATGCACCATAGCTGTTCTGAACATCTTAAAGCATAAATTGAAACTTTAACCTAAACTTCACATATTTCTGTGTGGAATATCTTGTTACCATTATGTGAACATATGTTGTTTACAGTAAATCAAATCCTTGTGAGGTCTGTCAAAGTTAGGGTGCCATTAACTTCAGTGTCTGTCTGCCCGCTATAGGGTTGAATTTTGGAGTCACCTCAAGAAAAGTGTTTATCCAATGCTCTAACAAAGGTCTAAGGTAGGCAGGATGAGACACTCGCTGGACGTAACTCTCCATTTATTGTAAATGGAACCTAAGTCATAGGCTAGGTTGGACACCTCACTTCCAGCTGACTAGAGATGAAATGAATTCCTGCATGTGGCAACAGCCCGTTAAATACACGAACAGTCCTTGGAGCAGGAATGGGAATCAGGTACCGCTCTGCCGGATAAGCGTTGTTGAGCTGAACCATGCTCTGTTCTACAGATCTGGTGGTGATGTGTTCTACGGATCTGGTGGTGATGTGTTCCACGTCTTTCACGAACCCTATAGTGACTAATCTACTGAACGAAGGGACCATGGCAGAATATCTTGCTTTTCCAGTGTGTGCAAACCCCTGCTTGGAGTATAGTTTGCAAATACTGGGGACTTGAGCAGAGGAAAACCTGTTTGGGGGATTATAGCATAGGAGTGTTGGGAAATAGAGTAGCATTCAGTGGTGTTATAGGCTGTCCCTCTTTAGTTTGGACCGTATTATTTTGTCACCTTTTAAAAATTTGAAAGCACTCAGCTATAGTGCTTTGTCTCTTCTGCCTGCTAAACAGCAGTAATTGGTCACCGCGCCAGGCATTTTGCTCCATGTCTCAAGCAAAACTCAATAGGCAACAGAAGCTGCTGTCCCACCAAGGGCAGCTGCATGGTGTAACTCATCAGTGTGCGAGGTGTTCATCTCTGGCTGTGTTGAGGTTGTGGAACCCTTGCCCATTTGCCGTTGGGGAAGCACCTGTTCCTGCAAACCCAGGACCTGTATCAGGCAGGATGCAACTGAGAAGTTGCTTCTACTGATGTAGTAGTTTCCAGGTTTTGGTGGTTCTTCTAGAAACTGTGGACCAGAACGTTCCATACTGTGATGTGTTACCACTACTCAGCAGTATCTTATCTCTGTGGAGGCAGTGAGTTCGTTGGGGGAAGGAAGGAAGAAATAAATGTCACAATTTTTCCACATTAACAAATTCCCACTTCTTTTCTTTTACTTTAAGCAATGGGTTGTGAGTTTAGACACAGTGTAGAGGTGAGAAGTGTGCTGAGGTACTCAATATGACAAAGAGATAGCCCTGGTCATTTTCCTAACTCAGAGCCTAGATTTTGGATGATGTTGTGAGAACTGGGTTGGTATTCAAGTGCCTTTGTCCCATATTGGCTACTGAAGATTGTGTGGTTTGGCTCTGGCTCCTTATTTCTACTGGACGTGCATGTTCACTGGAATGACAGGGGTAAATGGCACTTTGTCCTAGCCACTTAGTTAAATTGTGCATTGCACCCATTAGTTCATAAGATTTGGAAGCAAATGTTCTTTTTTATCAAGCTATTGAAGACAAAACAGTTTTCCTAGTGAGAGAATGTGGACTGGACAGTCATGATTCGATTATGCTATTAAAACAGCCTTTTCCCCTCTTTTGCCCTCCCGACAGCAGATCTTCAGGGTGCACTCTTTTCCTATAGATACCTGTATTACTCAAGAGGTGCTGTGTTCAGCAGCAGCCTTATTCATACAAGTTGGCCCATCAGCCTGGGGGATGGAGTCCATAATTCATAACACTGTTTGAATCTTTTAGAAATACAAATACAATTCCTAGTTACTGTGAAATACTGATTTTATTGTTATTAGGAGGTAGTAGGACCTTGAAAAATGCCTTGATAGTCTGATTTGGTTTTACATTTATAAAGCGCATATATATGTTTCTGTGCAATATAGATCATAGTAGAAAAACAATTTCCTTTTATTTACAAGGCAGTTGAGATTGTCACTGTATTATACCTTTTGGTGCACAGAATGTTCATTTTCCTTCAAACGTTATTCATCGAAAGAGGATAATTACGGTGTATTTCATAGACTGCCAGAAGGAAAATGTATCTTTGAAAAGTTTCATTTCCCTTAAGTTGCTCATCTTCTATAGGAAGACAGAGCTATTAAGTAACATACCCATGACAAAGATTGATTAAAATGGCATAAAGGACTATCTTATCTCTAAGTACAGGGATTTACACGTATAACTCCTATGACATTAAATGTAGTAGGTGAAATTAACTCTAGCTATTGTGTAAAAAAAGCCCCAGTAAATTGGTTTGTACAGAGAACAAGGTGAGGGTGGGAGGGATGGCACAGTAAGTGGCAACCGAGAAGTAGGAAGTTACTTATTGTTTTAGGATACACTTACAAGGTGGCATCCAAATAATCAAGCCAAGTTCTGTGCCAGCAGCATTAATGGAATATTCTACTGGGACTCACTTTGGCTGCGAGGTAGTGGAAACATCACCTTGCTGATGTGGCTAAGCATCTCGCATCCAGCCAGCTCGGGTGCCTCTACAGTGCTCAAGGTAAATTGAGGCTCTCTGCCTGACCTGGAACAAGGGATATCCATGGCAGGGAGGTTGGAACTAGATGATCTTTAAGGTCCCTTCCAACCCAAATCATTCTGTGATTCTATGATATGCCCTTATGTACACCTTGCGCAGGGCCCATGGCTTACCTCAGCATGGCCATCTGCAGAAGGCTCATACAACCTGCTCCACAATACTCCCAGTGCTTAACTCTGCTTTGCTGGGAGCCTTTCATGACTCTTGCACCTTATTAGCCCAGGTAAATGAGTTCTTACCTGTATGACAGCTATTATTTAAGGTGTGGTAAATGATAAGGGATGTGAATGGAATATCCGAAGGTTTTGATTTATTATTTTTTCTTCCTGCTTATTGCAGAATTAGTAATAAATACCATTTTTCATTGTAGCAAAACTGATCAGCTTACCCAGGTGCTGGTATTTATCTGTGTAAAGACTTGACTTTCACTTGAAAATACATCTTCCAGGATGTAAAGCTTTATAATAATTAGCTTGTTTGTACATGACAGGAGAACCTAAAATTTGCCTTTCCTGAACTCTTTCCTTGAGTCTTTCCTCCACGTTGGTCTTTGCTCTGATCATAACTTTTCCACCATATTTCAGCAGCTCATTCAGCGTAGTGGCAACAGTATGGTGTGGTCACTCTAGAACTCAGAGTTTGCTAATATAGCAGATGAGTAGTTGTTATTCAAAATTTACTACGCTATTCATCAAAGATCATGTGGATATTTGTACAAGAGCATTAGCACAGGACATAACTCCTTTTTTGGGACAATTCCACTGAAATTATGAGATTTATATAAATGAATAATAAAGTACCATATCCTAAGGCACAATTTCACATTTCCTATATAGAGAAATATAGATAAAAAATTAACGAGTTTCAGATTAAAAACAAAAAAGTGTATATGTGTGTATATTTAAAAACAGATACATTTAATTGACATTCTGGGTTTTGTACTCACATAAGTATACACCTTTTCTTCTACTTTAGCAAGAATTCCATAACAAACAAGTAAATAAATTTTTAAAATTCCATGTTGAATATGTCTTCTACATTGTATATTGATTTAGGTACACATACTTACTTTTTTTTTTTTTTTTTTGTAAAAGCATGCATTCTCATATTTTTCAGGGCTTAATTTTTATTTGCTACTGCTGTATTGCATGAGTAACAATTATTGCAGAAATGTAAACCCATCTGAGAATAGAAAGTAGCCTCATCTTAGTTATAAAATAACCATATCCTATTATGGTACTTTGATACAGAGGGGTTTTTTTTAATTAACAAAGTGAAAACATCTGTTACTGTCTCAACATAGTTTTTGAGTTTCATACCAGTTTTATAATTCATGTGTTTCTCTGCTTCTGAAGTTTTCCAGATATAAATTATTTGTAAATGTTACTTTTTTTCCAAAAGCTTACAAAAAGTCAGCAATTAACGAACTACAACAGGTGTTTCCTTTCTTGGGGAAAGGAATGCGTATGATTATTGTAATTTAGATTCCTATGTGAGTTAAGGAATTGGCCCGTTACTAGAAAACATTGCAAGCACATGGAGAATTATAAAAGTGAAGTAGAAAGGTTGGATGAATTCAAGACTGAAACAGTTTTAACCCTTTCAGGCTCTCTTCACATGTGAATGTTGTGGATGATTGCCACCCCCACCACCACAATCCTAAATGTGACTTGATATGTGCATATATGTTTTAGATTTACAGTAATATTTTCTGATGCCAAACATATGTTTCTGTATTGTGACCTTTGTACTAAAAGCCGCAATAACCATTCTGCAATATTCAATTTATTTAATGGCAGACAAGTATTCCCTAGGAACATCTGATAGCGTATTACTCGGATTGTTTGCTCATTTAACCCTGCCCCAGGTGCATGAATCTTTAGATTAAAGATACAGAAATAAAAATAGAATAGTCTAGCAGATCATTTTTGGCTGCTGTAACACATAATCATATCCTCTGATCCATTCTAGTTTTCTATTACTTGTTAATAGAAAATTTCAAGTTCCTTGAGTGTTTGCAAAAGGTGTCGGATTGACAGCAATTTAATTTGGAGTAACAACAGGAGAGACAGCTTCAGTTAATGTGCGTGTTAGTATTACTAATAAAAAATAAATAAAATATTCTAAAAGTATTGGTGATATGAAGAACCCAGTAAGGCCACAGATTGGGTGTATATACACTTGCATTACTCACTAGGGATAGAATTGGAATTTACAGGAGAAAATTAGTGTTTGTGTATGAAAGAGAGATGCAGAAAAAGAAGCATATATTAAAGCGAAAATATCAGCTTCAATCTGTTGTATTAAAAAAGCTGAATTTGTTCTGTTGTGTGGTTTTTTTTCCTCACTCTACAAAGACTTGTGTTAATGAAAGCATTCAAATATGTGTAGCTATAAATATATATTGGAATCATGCAAGTATTTTACTAGTGCCTAATTACTCTGCAAGGAGAGAGTTGGGTGGGATTTTTCATACTTGCTGTTATGATCAATTTAAAGATTTTTTAATTTTTTTTTCTCTGTCTCCATTTGTTTTCTTCATATAAGCAGCTGTAATCTGCTAGCAAATATGCTATTAGCAGAATACTGTGTGGCAAAAAGCATGTGTCCAACCACACCACCAACAAGCACTGTTTGGTAGTAGTGTTGCTTCAGTCACATATTTGTGAAGACCAAGTGTAGGTTTGGTGATTTTGTGCACTTGTGCTGATGATAAGTCAAATTAAAGGAGAGGAGGTTCAGTCAGACCACGTCATCTCTGTGACCTGCTTCATTTTTACCTGCTGCCTTTAAATCGTAGCCTCCCTCCTGACACTGATAAGCATTGCCAGTAAACCACCAGGTTGTTTATAAGAGCACATTGTAAAGTAGGTTGTATTGGAAAGTATGAGCTGCCCAACAAATTAATGGCATTGTGAGGTGCTGCCTGCTGGGGTGAAAATAAATTGTAAGAAAATATAGGGAGACAGGTAATGGGCACTAGCTATGCTGCACAACACTTTTCAAACTGCTGCTGACTGTGTGCCAATAGATACGGCAATAACTGTCAACAAGATTTACAATACTTTCACATTTACACAGTAAGAGTAGAAAGGTTGAAGGAGTTCTATAATTTTATTTAAAGTTTAGCGCCAAGTATTTCTGGACCTACTATTTCCAGGCAACAGGGTTACAAACATACTGCTTATCTTTCATATGTGTCAGTGGGAGTTTTTTTTTATTATCATCGGAAGTCCTTGAAATTGGACATAAGAAAAATAGCAGTAAAGCAGAGGTATATACTTAATTGTAAAATCCAAATAGGTACAGCTTTTGCCACTTATTGTATATGTTGTGATTTCTGATAGCAGTAAATTGCGCTACCTATCTATAGCCTCAGTGGGTGGTTCCAGCAGGCAATACATTTTCTGGCTTTGCTTCTTTCCCTGATATTGAGAAGGCACAGCTTAAAGCTACTGTGTTGGCTTTGTTGTCCCCTTGGCAGTGCATTCCATGCTGCAAAAATCTGCAAGAGGCTAATTGAACAATTTTAAAGGTCTATTGTGCAAGGCTCAGGAGTTGTCCCATCATCCTCCTTATCAGTATTCAGACACATGTCTTTACAGTTACAATAATTTTTAATAGCTATTAGAACTGTGGAGATGGTAAAATTATGGGTTCGAGATGAATTTTCTTTCTCTGGTTTGCACATCCTCAGTGGAACTCATAAAAACCTTCTCTGTGCATTATTTTATAAGACGACTCTGGTTACTAGTTAAATAACTTCTTTTCATCTTATCAGAAGGGCTTACTTAAGATTTTCAGTGGCTTCAGCTGCCAACCAGTAAAAAAGTTTCTTTAAAATATGGACTTGAACAGCCATGGATTTGTAATAAATCACAGACGATGTCTATGTACCTCCTTTTTTTGGGGGGGGGAGGGACCGGGGAGGAAGGCTGTGTCTAATATACTGTTGAGTGCAGGAAAAGAAGTTATATGCTTAAGAAGAAACGGTCTTTTTAGAACCCAATAAATAATCTGAGGCTGACCAAGCCATTCCTTGTTTTACTTTATACGGACGGTATGAACAAATTGGCAGTTAGTGATTATTATTTATTTGTTCTGTGGTAACACCCAAAGGTCTTGGACACTAGATGCTTTATAAACACAGATCAAATGGACGTTTCCTTCTTGAAGAATCACAGAACCAGAGGATAATTTAGGTTGGAAGAGACCTCTAAAGGTCATCTAGACCAACCCTCTCTGCTCAAAACAGGTCTAATTAGATCGTGTTGCTCAGGGTCTTGTCTAGAACTTACCCTCTAAAGGGTCTAAGAATTTACGATCTAAAGTTCATTTGCTAGAATCTAAGAGTTTGGTTCTTAAATGTAAGGTTAGGTAGTCCAATTTCATATTGCAGTTATGTGACCCTAATTCAGGCAGTCAATATGTCATTTGTTTTATTTTCATCTTATTCACTTAATCATAGACTTAGCTGACCCAACAGTCTTATCCCAGAGGCTCCTACCACTCTTCTAGAAAAAAGAGTTCTCTGCTGGGGACTTGCCTTCTGGAAAGGTCCTCAGTGTACTCACCCATATTATCTTCTAGAAGGCCTCCCTCCATTTATCTGAACTCTAGATATACTCGAGAATATAATTTTCCTCTAAAGTCTTTCCATTTCTACTTATTGACTTACTTCATGTCTCTTTTAATTGCAATTTTATTTTGTTCTGAGAAAGTAGCTCAAAGTTTAGGACCTCTGCATTCCAGACCTGTAAAAACAATGGCAATAAGCTCCCTGGAGTGCTAAGTGCTTCATATTTAGGTATATTCTACAGATAGTAAAAAGTTTCTCACAGGTGGCCATTTCCTTCAATCTGTATGGAAAGAACTTATTTACAACTCAAGTTTTTAAGTGTATTCAGTTAAAAATATTCTTTGCTAGTTTGGGGATGTTTAGAACCATTAACCTAAGAACTGATAAAATGGATGATTAAGTCTTTAGAGCATGAAAAGTTATGTTAGTAAGAAACAATCAGCAATTTTTGTTGTAACATCGGAAATCATATTAAGATGTAGACACTCTGAGAATTACTGAGTAAGACGTAATCAGAAGACATTTAAAACATCAGAAAATAATTGCTGTATAATTAATTTGGGAGTGATGAAGTTGATTAATCTAGCTCTGTCTGAACCAATTTGTGAAACTCGTTTTCTGCAGGTGAAAATCTGTATGGTTAGTCTCATATATAATGGCAATACTTTTCAGCTATAAAATTGCCACTCAATTATCAAAATTTATAGAGCTAGTTATTTAGCTATCAATTCATGAGGATATATGTGATGGTTATTTTTAAATATTCTCAGCCTACAGACCTTTTTCTGTAGTGAGGATCAAAGACTTAGTTCAAATATCACTGTGATGTCGTCACTCTGTTTGTTTATATATGTGTCCAGATTTGTAAAACTTTGTCTGATAAGTACCTAAGCTCTATGTGGGTGTAAATACTAATAAGGTAAGACAGCATAATACTACATTACTTTGCAGTAACTTGTATTTTAAATGTAACTTGTATTTTTGAGTAAGAATTAACCTAATATTAACATAAAAAGTAAAGGAAAGAATTTCTAGGTTACAGAAACCCACTGGAGAGAGAGGAAATCACATACCTGCAATGTATATTTTAAAAAACATAAAATTACTCTGTTCTTTTGGGGTTTTGAAGTGTATGATTTTTCTGCTTACATTGTATCAAAACAGTTATTGGAATATAAAGAATGAAAAGGTTGCTTTGATCAGACCTTTATGAAATAATTTCTTCCTTGAAGGAAAGGACACCAAACATTAAATCTAATATTGTTTGCTGTGATAATAATTTTGAAAGATGTGTATTTATAATGTTTGAAATTAAGGTGATCTGCTGATTTCTGTGTTGGATGGTGACCGCTACTAAAGAATTTCATTGTGTGGCCACAGGATTCTCTCAGAGTTATGATTCTTGTGCATATGAAAAAGTCAGATTAGTAAAAGCAAATGAACAAAAAAGATTGCAGTATAGCATATGAAAATCCAAAATATTTTATCCCAACTAGAAAGAACTGCAGTTATATTTCTTGCACTTTATTTCCCCCCCCCCCCCCCCCCACACACACCCCCTAAATTATCCTTTTGGAGAAAAGAGAAGTCAGTACAGTGAAATGACTGACAAGGTTTCTCACCTGGACATCTCTCTTTGACCTCACTGAAACTCCTTGGGAAAGGAGTGTAAAACAGCTTCTGTTGACCCTCTGCTCTGAGCTGGTGAGGCCATTTGCTGAGGTGTGTGTGATACACAAAATGTTGCTGGTCTGTCTTTCTTCAGACATGTTCTTACTACCTCAGACGTATTCTGAGTATGAAAATTTGACATCACGTACGTAACTGTATTGGCCCAGTGATAATTTTTAAATCACTTCCTGCTCACATGAGTGAACCTTTATGAAATATTATTTGCTCTGCTAAACTGTTTTAACATGTTGTGTCTTGTATTCTGTGTTCAACTATGAAGTAGTCATATGTCAGAAAACTTGTGGCAATTTATTGACAGTACCAGAACAAAAGGGCTTTGTCCTTGTCTGTCTAGGTAAGGTTTCATTTGTTTTTGTGGAGCAGAGGTTTTGCGGGTGGGATGGCAATTGCTTGTTTGAATCATTAGAGGTTCCAGGTCTTAATCAAGTTCACTTTTACATTAATTTGACTCAGCCAGAGTCAAAGGATATCACCGGTGTAAAATTACTACTATATTTACCAGTTCTTTATCTTTCTGTATATCACATTTCTGAGTATGACATTTCTTTTTATTTAAAAAAGAAAAAGAGATGGTTTATTAAACTAATGGGGAAAAAATATGTTTAATGACATATTATGTGTTTGAAATATAGTCCAAAACTCTGCAAAGACTGCCTATACTAATTTAGTAGTACGTCTGTTTAGTACAGTGGCGTACAAAAGTTATTTCTTTAAAGACTAACTAGAAGATTTTGTAAAACCTATTTTGAATAACTTTAAAAATGTGTTGAATAGTATGTCTTGTCAAAATCTGGAAAAAATCCTTGAATTGTCAGATGTTTCTTGAGGGTAATATGAAGGCTTTGTGTAGATTTGAGAGATAGGTAGTTAGAGAAACTTCACTTTTCAGTTGTTTCATGGAAAAGGATTTGTTCTGCTGGGGAAATAAAAGGACTGTGTTAAAACAAAAGCTAATAGGAGAGAAGATGGCCTTTTAGCTTTAAAAGTGGAGGAACTACTTGCAACAACTTGAAAGAGAGAGTGACATTGTGACCAGTGAATTCAAAAAATCACTAGATCCCTTTCATTGTACATGCATTAAATATCTTTTGGTCTAGGCCGCATGTTTGATTTTTTTTTTCTCTTTTTCTTTTTTTTAAGGGATTTGGGGGTCTTCTTAACATATGTTCCATCATTATAGGAATCTGACAGATCTATGAAGTTTATGACAAGTCTTGCCAATGTGAGCTGATAGATAATTGACAAAATGTTGCTAGATAATTGAAAAAGAAAAATCCATTTAACTAACATATATTACTTGTACAGCATGGTAGATGACACTGTTACGTATCTAGCAACAAATAAAAGTGGCAGAGCATGTGAAGTAGCATAGCCAGGTTATCTTGCCAGGAATAGGAAGTCAGGTGAGTGTTTGTTTCTGCCCCTCATTAGAAAATGCTTCACGCTGTGTGTTACGACCCCAAAAAGGCATTGCATACAGCTTGGACATTGCTGTTGTGATGGCTTTGCATGATGACAGTGGTGCTGCAAGATTTATGCTGTGAAGTATATGTGTGTTTACAGTTGCTGTGTTTTGAATGTAATCTTCAATGCTGCCCTAATCTGAAAAGTTAATTAAACCAGTAAACAAAGTAAATCTCTTAATTCAGTGTTATGAAGTATATTTGTGCTTGTTGTGCATCAGCTGACAACCTCCCAACAAGTATTTCATAAACACCTGTGCAATCACAGGATACTTACTAATGAGTATAGTATCCTATCCTTAGTTGTGTAACAACTTTTGTATGTAAACATTGGTTCCCTGTAGTCTCTATTAATGCACTCTTCTTGGTAATGTAGACTTTGTGCATCAAACCAACTACGTCTTGAGATCTACGACATGACATCTTCTCATGTCGGTGGCTACTTTTCCTCTTCTTTGACTTCCCTGATCTCCCACAACAGCTGTTTGTAACAGCGTTTATCATCCAGGGGAGCATGCTGCTGTAAAGCAAGCTTGCATTTTAAAAATAGACTTGTTAATTTAGTGTATACTTTCATTTTAAAGGAAGACGTTTAAAATTTGGAAAGGAGGTTAAGGGGAAAAAAAAAAGATATTTTAAAGCAATTGTTTATTTTCTCATAGTATTCATGTATCCCCATTTCATCCACCCATAACTAAATACTTTCTAATTGGCATGAGCTCAGCCCGCTCACAATTGGTACATGAATACAGAACTGCATAGCTAATAGTTTCATTTAGAGGACCACACACAGTTGCTGCACATCTGAAGGAAGCAAGCTGACAGATGTCCGCATCCCCTGGCTCTAAGAATAATAATAACCCTCCAACCTAACAGACTGCGAGCAGGAAGGGCTCTCGGAGCACTGTCACCTTTTCCCCGCACAGAGAACCAAGTACATTCCTCCATCTTTTTACAGGAATTTTTCCTAGTCCAGGAATAGAGGATGCATATCTGAGTGGCATGTAATCAACTCTCCTTATATGAGGAGTTCAATTTGTGTCCCTTTATAATACAAAAATATTGTCATGTCTCTTTACAATAATAAAACCTTGAAAGTCATCTCAGTCTCCTGGAAGCAAGAGTAAAAATTGAACATTCTTTCACACCACAAGGAAGACTGATGTAGTTGTTTAGTAGTCATCTCTAATTAGTAGGTGAAGTACGTGCTGTCCTCCTCTCCCCTTCACAGAAGACCAGAAACTTAATTTATTTTGCCCCACATGTAGTCTGCACTGAGATCTCCAGGTCTTCTGAAAAGGTCTGTTTTTTGGCACTTCTGGTTGCAGAAAAATACCTGAGTGAAACTTAAAGACTCAAAAATTAGAATGAAATGAGTAAAGAATTGTATTTCTTTGGAGAAAAAAAAAAATCTCATGGCTATGGTATATTACTCATATGTTCTAATTGCCTGAAACTGATGGCTCTATCAATTTTTGCAGCCCATTATAATAAAGAGTAGCAAAAGAAGAATTTTAAGTATTTGTCTGGATTTTTGGAAGAGAGGCAATACATTATTTACTACTAAAATTTTCCAGACTCAAAAGTTAGAAATGCTGTTGTGAGTTGAAAGAATATCTAAAACTGTGCTTTCACCTGACGCGTTCCTTCAATGCTTCCCTGACATACTGAGTAGATTTTGAAATCTGCGTCACTGCATGAGATACTCAGGAAGAAATGTTTGTATAGGAAGAGCCATGGTCTTTTAATTACAGACTGTGTTTATACTAATATCACAGCCATCAGCAACTGCATGCATGCAGCGTCAGCAGTAATTAGCACTGAATATATAGGCCTCTACTCAGGAAGAATTGCTGAATGTATGATTTAACAGCACTGGAAGTGCTCCTTCACTATCCCACACAACAGCATTTTAGTATAAACTACAAGTGTCTCAAAAGGAGTTGCCTGTTTCAGTACAGATCCCAGCTTACTGTGCCCAAGCAGAGAGGAGCCAGGTTAATGGAATGCTGAAGGTGAGAGACGTATAAGAAGTATAATGCAGCATGAGCAGGGATGCATCTCGTTTGACATGAAAATTTCAGTCCCAGTTCCATTCCCATCGACTTTCATACAGTTATGACCATGGGTATGTTTGTTAAGGAGATAGCCTAATGTTAAGACATTGATATAAAGCGTTATTTCTGACTTGTAGTGCAACCTCATTTACTGTAATGGAGACTTAAATCCTCTACATTGAAGTGTATTACAAGTTTTGAATCACAGGGTACTTGGACTAACTTAGTTATGCAGATTTACAGAAGCCTATTCTTCAAAAGTGTATTATTTTTCCCCTTCAGTAGTAAACATATCTCTGCAACCTTTATTTACTAGGTCATTGGTAATCAAATCTGAGTTTTTTCTTAAACTTAAATCCTATATCTCCTTAATAGAATAGCATGCAGAACATAGTCCTGAAGCCACAGGGAGGGTAAATACGTTTTTATTTTATTTTTAAATAATGGAGCCTTTATACATCCTGAAATGAAAGTCCTTCTTCAGCTGGAGGTTTCTCTCCTTCCATCAGTCATGGGGTTTTGGGTGCAGAAAGCTCACTGAAAGATGGGTGAAAATTGTAAATAATTTAAAAGAAAATACCATACATTCTAAAATCTCCTGCTCCTTGCTGAATTTGTTTGGCATGCAGAGACACTAATGCACCTGTGGAGAGAATGTTCTCTGTAATGGATGACATCTGGTTTGAAGACAAAAGTGGAATGTCAGTAGACATAGTTAAGGGAATGACAGAGGTAAGAGCCAATCTTGCTGGCAACTGCAAAGAGGTCTCTGAACAACTGTTTGAAAACAAATGCAGCTTCCTCAGAAAACTCTGCATATATATCTAAAATATCAGCAACCTGCTTACAGACAATGCTTTTAAAAACAAAAAAACAAAAAAAAAACAAACCCACAATCTTCTTTTGTTAGAAAGAAAGATCTGTGTTAAATTTCTAAGATGTTTTAGGAGCAGTCTTTCATTTCCAGTACTGTATAGAAAACAGTACATCTGTTCATACAGGCAAAATCCTGCTGCCCGTATTATTTCTTATTTAGACAAAAGTAAGGATAAACTTGTTTGAGATCTCTAATAACTTTTTGAATTATTTTTTTCCATTATTTCTTTTCTAAGTTAAGCCACAGTAAGGTCAAAGAGTTGTTCACTCTTATGGAGCCTCCTTAAATTTTTTTTATTACATACTGCATGTATGATTAAACACATGCATAGTCCACTTAAAGTTTGTTTGTTAATGACGTTTGAAAGAATTGGTCAAAAATCATTTAATAGTTTTACCCAAAATTAAGATACAATATCAGGTTAATGCTTAACTCTTATGAAAATTCTTGAATTCATTAGCTAGGAATTTCTGAGAAATCATCCCCTCTTTGTACAGAAATAAATACTGATATTTGAAGACAGAATATCCTCTGTATGTATGTGCTTAAATGGGTATAAATCAAAATATATTACAAATGAGTGAGAAAATAAAAAGAAAATAGAATTACCTCTGCTTCTACAGATTCTACATAAAAAGAACCTTATTACTAGAAATAAATCCAAAAAACATTTATTTCCATTCATTTTTATAGAGAATGCCATTAATTCTTTTAGAAAGCAAGTAGTAAATACCTAGACTATTTTGTTATGTGTGATTGACAGTTCTTTCCTACCATACTGTAAGGATACCTGCCTGCAAGAGCTAGCAAAAGTCTCTACCTAATTTCACTTTGTATTCTGGGTAAGACCTAGGTAGAGAAAGACCCTCAAAAAAGTAGTGGTGGAAACGGAAGACGACAGTTAGACTTTTCTAGGTGTACAATCTAGGTCTTGCAAACTTTGGCATAGAAATCAGTTCTGGTGTTCATTATGCCTACCTTTCAACAGTAGCTGCACAGTAGTTGTCTGCCTAACCAGGGCATGGTTCCTCTTTTGCTCCTGCTGTAGATATTTGAAGTAGATCAGATTAATTAGTCTGTAGTCGTGTCTGTTATTCAGAGAATCAGATACAGTGATGAGTAACTGGGATTAATTATTGACAGGTATATTGCCTTCAGAAATATTTGCAAAGACAGTCAGTGAAACGAAAGATGTCCCTATGATCTACCCACTGACGCAGCTGTGACAGGACAATCTAAAATGGACATAAGATAAACCTGAAAGGCTTTCCTGTAGTAATCCTTCTTCCTACTGTCTAGCAGTTTCTTAATGTGTCAATATTTCGTTTACGTTTACGTGACTGTTCTCTGAAGGGAACACTAATAAAGCAGCAAGATGCTAAAATCGTTCTGGGTTATTTCTGTGAGGGGGAGTCAATATGATGCAAACCAGGTGAGAGACTCGGTTGAATCAGGCCATGACAGATGCATAGATTTCCAGCAGCTGTCCCAGAAATTCCTCCCCTCCCAGCTGTTTATACCCACCCCTACATTGAAGACAGGCCACAAGGAGCAGGTAAGAGCCAAAGCAACTGTAGCTGAGGTAGCCAGACCAAGATGCAACATCTGCTCATGCCTTCACTGTAGAGTGGATCAATATGCTGCAGAGCTCCTCAGTAATGACTACAAGTTTTTGATGGCTGTGTTGTTAAAGATATCTGTTTCTCCCGCGGAAAGATTAAAAGATTCTCTTCTGTTTTCAAAAGCAGCAAATTCTCTGTGATCCTTTGGAAAACTTTTTTTCTTTAGTATAAGTCAGCGCATATGTCTGAGATACATGCAGTCGAAGCCACTGTGGTTATTGTTTCTACAGGTACATCTATATAGATGTAGCAATACTAGTATGATTTAGGAAAATAAACGTGCTTCAGGACTAATTGTGGTAATGAGAACAGCATTATGTGAAGGTGGAAGTGGACTTGAGTTTCTTCCTCTCTTTTCAACAGTAGTGTCAATATATAGTTTGTGCAAACTAGCCTGTGAAATATTTAAAAACGTTAAGATCCAATATACCTGTGAAGCATTCATCATTCAAAATGAGTTCAGAGTTAAGCAAGTGACTGTTATTTTTTCAGTGGAGGTATGTTTGTGAATATCATTACTACCAAACAAATAAAATATTTGCAAGTTTATTTGTCTGCATTTGGGAAGTTATGCTCACTCATTGAAGTAGGCCAAGAGCCCTCAAGAGTTTGGACTAGGAGAGACAAAAGTTTCATCTGAGTGATGGCAAATTGAATCATTCAACAGCATTCCTTATTTTGTCCTTTTCTTAAGTGAAAAAGTATAAAACATATAACAAGCAGCTACATAAGTCAAATTGCACTGAAATGATTTATGCTCTTCATAACCTTTTTAGTAACAGGCAGATTTCCAACACAGTAATTTACAGGTGTTCTTCAAGAAACCTAATCAATGTATTATCTCTCATTTTGAATAAGCCTCTGTACAAGCAAACAATGAATAGTCTCTTTATTTAGTTTCCCTAATTTTCTCTGAGTTCCAGGAAACTTAGATCCTAGATATATAATACACATCTTGAATTTAAGGAAAAAAAGATATTTTAAACTTTCAGTTCTTTAACAACTAATATGTGATATTAATGGTCAAATTTCAGAGTATTAATGAGGTTCCTAATATCAGTCAGGAAATTAGATATTAATAACAGACCTGAATCTAACCCAGTGAAATACTCCAGAGCTTTGGAAGCATTCCGTTCTGACCTCAGTAGGAGAGAAACAACATATGTCACCGTGCAAACCGTCCAGCTAAATCACTTATGTACAGGACAGCCTGCACATGGCAGCCTAATCTTTCAAGCATCTCACAAAGTAAACTCTTTCCACATCTGACTCCCGCTGACAGGCAAGGCAGCTAACTTTCCAGATGTTTTCAGACCAGTGTGTCTCACTGTCTTGAGGAAGGACAAGTGGGAAGGACTGTTTCTGTGCAAACGTATTATTGAGAAGCACCTAAACTGAGCAGGTAACTGAAACAGTATGATGTCTACTGTTATTTTTGTATATGTTGTTAGTCATGGAAAATATTTGTATACGAAAAAAAAATGATGTGTCCTTAAGGCCTTGTGAATGAGTTCTGTAGCAACCGTTTTGAACTGGGAGCTTCTCCATTATTTTCCATCAAGGGCTACAACCTGTTCTCATTTTCATGATAGCATCTCAGTTTTATTAGTTACAAAGACTCCAGTGCATAAAAACCCCAAGAGAGAGATAGCAGGCTTGAATTCAGTAGTAGTTATAAAATATATGGGAAATAACTATTTCCTCTAATTGAATACATTGCCTTTGGCTTTGGATACCAAAACATATTCTTAGAACTTGTTTTCTCTCCAGGCTGTATTTTACTTTTGCCAGTCTCTAAGCTGGTCATATAAAGTAGCTTCTTTCATGTCTTAGCAATTTACAGTAAAAGTAATGTTAATTTTGTCTTTTGTATTGTTTAAATGATAGACCCCTACTTCTCAGACAGTATGTAAAAGCTGTATCCTTCTCCAGAATGAGACTAAGCTTTTTGGGGAAAATGTGTTCCTTTGAATAGTGCATGGGAGGATGGCGAGGTGGACTCTATCCAGATCTGAGTGTAATACTTAGTGCTCTCCTGGGTCTCCTTGCTGAAGGTAAATATAGCATGACTATAAGAGCAAAATTCAAGGTGCACTTTGACAGAATAAGTTATGTTTCATGCTCTCAGGTGGAAAACCATTCCTGTCACAAAGCCCTAATCACCCTTCCCATTCAAATTAATTCAAAAGACACCGATGATCTATTTACCTTTTTTTGCTGTATCACATACTCCACCACACCACTCTGATTTTCACCGGATTGAGTCCTGTAGTAACCAGAATGATTCTCCGTGTATCCAAATGATCTAAGTAGTTCACAGAATTGTGACCTTGAGTCCTTGTGTGATCTCTCTCACATATGTAACATTCAGTGATCTAGCGATTGTGGACCATTCCCTGTTTCTGTTTGGGTGCTGCTCAGGAACCTCTCTTCCATTTCCTCTCAAACTCCCTTTTCCACCTGATTTAGTATGATGGGATATCTGATAGCGATTGGGGTGGGGAGAGCCTTGCTAATGCATAGAAGGAAAATATTAGGAAATTTAGAAGACCAGCCCCCCAGATAAGACTTGATTCTGTTATCCATTCTCCAACAATTTAGACAGACTCTTTTCTACCTTTTGCATCCCTAGCAGTCTTCCGTATTGGTGGTTAAACAAGATCTTGTAAGAATGTTTAAGTGTCTACATTGGATATCAGGAAGAAACTTGCCTTAGTAGCAATCAATTTGGCTTCTCCCTCTGTCTTTATTTCAGTATGAAGCATGCCTGTGAAGTGAATAGATTAACGTTTAGATTTTTAGCATGTTTGAGTTTAAGTGAATGTGTAGTTCACCTCAGTTTGCCAGTGATGCTGTGTGGAGAAAAAGCTATAAAGATCTACTGCACGTGAAAGGGATGTGAGTTTGCTAGTAGATCTTACGCTCACTGGAGAAAACCAAAGTCTTCAAATCCCAAATTCCAGGTTGTTGTTGTGGGTTTTTTTTTTTCTTTTTGGCACTTGCTGCCCCCTTGTCTTACGCAGAGAAATAAGAAAGACTTTAGAGGTTGGGCCAAATCCTATGGGCGTTTGAAGGAGAATCTACCCAGTGTTATGGGTGATTGGTGGGCTTTATTATGTGGAAATTACTTAATATATTAATTTAAAGTTGCCAACTTATCTCTTAAGCCTTTCCATCTGTGTGTCCAGATCCATAGTTCTTATGCCAATACTGTTTTTCCTTTAACTTTGCAAGCTCTCCTAGTCCCTTGATGTATTCATAGGGAGTAACCAAGAATCTTTTTTTCTTTTCAGATCATCAAGAGAATTTAACTTTCTTCCAGTGAATTGATCTTTCTTATTATTGATTTTAATCTTTCTGAGATGTAGACATTCATTCTTCTCTGTTTCCTTTAACCTGGGACTGAATTTGTTTTTTCATGGGTTACACCATGTAGTTATGAAGAAGTTAGTTAAGAGATCAGGAATTTTCAGTTTACGTATTGGCTGATGAGAAATCGTAATGAATGATCTATGAAATCACTTTCATTAGACTGACTAGGCCAGTATTACCAGTAAGGACTATGAGAAAAACTGTCTGCCCTTTAGAATTTTGTTTATAATCAAAGTTCACATTCATGAAACACAAAACCCAACCTGACCGCACAAGGAAGTAGCAAGAATAAGTGCTTATTCCTTTTTTATATAGTGCCTAGCATACCCCCTGCCCAGGCTGAATAGTATTCTGTGGCTATGGTAATTCAGATGAGAAATAACCATAATTAATCTTCTTTCTAAATTTTGGTGTAAGGAATATTAAACTTGTTCACGTGAGGGTAGAATTAAGAGATGCCCAAGTGCCATGCAAAGCTAATAGATTGCAGATGTCTTTAGAGATGGTCTGTACTGGAGGTGCTGATGTAGGCTGATCTGCACTGCTTATTGCTTCCTGCACATAATTACTTTTGGAAAAGGTGATCCTAGGATGCACATCTCCTCATTTAGGTACTTCATCTAGTGTCAAACTGTGGGAAACCTGTTCATATCTGCTCACAACTCCTAAATGACTGTTGATTTCAACTGGTGCATTACCATGGCATTGATATATAATGCTAACAAATGTATAAAGGCATGGGAGCTGTGGACAAAATATGCAGACAGTCTTCCTTAATGATTCTTACCTTTGTCAACTTTCTTTTGACAAAACTAACTTATTAAAATACTTAAAATTCAACAGCGTTCTACTCAAAAAGAGAATTCCTCTGTCCTATGCCTGACCCTGTGACAACAAACTCTTCTCCCATCTACTGGGATTTTTCCATACCTCTTAATATTACTCTGCTATATCAAAAGATAGATATTAAACAGTAAATCTGCTGTGGAGCAAAGAAAAAGATGTATGACGATACTTAATGAAAGCTAACTCTGTATATTTGTAGGTATAAAGGTAAGCCTTAATCATAACCCTGTTAGGTGCTAACATTTAGTCTAGCTGAAAAATGAAGTGTTGCAATAATACCAGGTTATTATATTGGCTGTGCTTGCACTAGGGAGTTACTAAAATTAGCTGAGAAGAACTACATGCCCACTTTTTACATGAGCTGCAAGCTCACTGCTTATTGTGGTGGTTACAGTGCTCAGTGCAAGCAAGGATATTATAAACTGCAGTCACAGTTTATGAACTCCTAACAGGAGGACTGACGGTACACTGTCCTTCATTTAAGGAATGGGAAAACTCTAAAATTGCTTTGAAATTGTAATACCTGAAAGCATCAGCCTAGTCCAGCTTCTATGTCTCTCAGTTTGTCCTTTGACTGATCATTAGATTAGTTTAACTTTAAACTTACAAATGTAAACAGTAGCTAAAAAGTAACATGTTGCACTTTTTCCTTAGTAAAATTATGATTAAAGACTGTTCACCTGGGAAAATCCAAATCCTCAACATAACATGATGATGCTTCAAAGACGAACTAATGATATAGTTTATGAATTTTAATTTCTGTTTCAAAGTCAGCAAGTGTGCCTTCTATAAATGTAAACCATCTGTTGGCACCTTCTAAAAGACTAGAATTCAGTTCAGCCAAGTATGATTATTTATTTAGGATTTTTTCCTAGGTAAACTCTAGATTTTCTTTTTTCCTCTCTTCATAATAAACCATGTTTCTGTGTGATGTAAAGTTTCAAATCAACACATTTGTAACAGTAACTACATACAATGTGAGACGTTTCGAATTACGGTACATCATAAGGACAGTGAAGAGGAAGTTTCAAATTTTTCTGTGGAAGCATATTATGAACATGTCAAATTATACTGGTTTTCATGGGCATTTTTGGCTTCATGTAGCATCAATTCAGGAAAAGAGTAAGGCAATGGGGCAGTTGCTATTGTAGGTCTATCACAATGCCTTGGATAAGTATGTTACTTACATAAGTTCCCTACTGACTTAATGAGAGCATATATCTTTGTAAACCAGTTTAGTATAATACTGTTTACTATTCTTACATATAGATTCTTCATTAATGTAACAGCAGCTAGAATAAGTCTGTAGGAACACGCTTCCAACATGCATTTATGTTGAAACTTTGGTGCAGAGATATGCTTATGACTCTGTCTTTGGTAAGAATTAATAGCAAGTGCAGCTTCAGATTCTAAAGAAGCCGCAGTTGGTGCTTGCTAGTTTTCATGACACTTTTGTCTCACGTGGTTCATTTATTTATTTATTTCCTGGCAGCTGTATCTTGATGAGATATATTGGACACTGGGAGAGGAAGCAGAAGCAGATGATCTATCTTGTTGCACTTTGCTAATTAGAACAATTCCCAGTGACCTCCATCTGCATAGGTTCAATTTTGCCTGTTGAATCATGAATCAATAAACAGTTTCTCTATTTCGTAGTCCACTGTTCCTTGATCCTGTGAACGAATAATAAGTTAGCCTAGTCTGGGTCCTGAAAGACTGCTTCCTTGGCTAGTAATGGGCATTGTATTGCAATGAGACCCGCGGAGGGCTAGTTGTTAGCAACAATGTCCATGTCATCAACATAACCAATTTATCCACAGCACAATTGGTACTAGCAGGCAGTGTTATGAGTATTTTTTTAAATCATCCTTGTTATACACCTTATTTTCCAGTAGAGATTTGCACTTGTCATTCAGTGGCCTTTCACGTTCCATCTCCAACCATTTCTGTCTTTACTAAAATCAGTCTCTCAGTTGCTAATGTTTTGCCGTTTTTTTTGCTAGATTAATGTGAAGTGTTTACTATTCTGTAGGTGTTACGTCACTTCTGGTGCTGTAATTGCAACATGAAAGGGAGAAGGGGTTATGCTGGAAACATAGATGAGTAAAAAATTCCCTTTCAGATGGGAAATATGTTTTTGCTCATCACCAGCTTCCAAAACCTGTGTGCTCCTCAGCAGTGGTTTTCTTCATAAGTCTTCTTAAATATTCAAGAGGTTTTTTCTTCTCATTTCTTTCCTGTTTCATAGGAGTATAAAAGTCAAACTGAGGTGTGATGAACGGTGTCTTTTACTGATTACATATTTCCTCATACAGTATGATGAGTTTCCTATGTGCCTGCAGACACCTTGTGTTTTCAGATTGTTAGAGGAAGGCTTGGGAAGGCCAGAACTCCTAAGTATTTAAGCACCTTGAGGCTCATACAGGGTCACCATCTGGAACTGCCCATTTCTCTCCCTTTGTTGTAGAGAGCATCTGCAGTGACAAACAAACTGACTTCAGGTGTTAAGTGCCTAAAATCAACTGGAATGAAGGTTCCCTTTCTCCTCTCTGTCTACTCTCTCTCCACCCCCATAGTTGTCAGGTTTCATTTCCTGAAATCATGTATATATGTTGTAGTATATGATTACTCAGAGCTGTTGTCCTCTTAAATTTTTAAAGTTCTTTCAAAATTATTTCTCTAATAGAGAATACTTTTTTTAAATAAAGCTTTGTGATCTCATTTCATTTCAAACCAAATTCAACCCTACGTAGATCTGGATTTGGTAAATATTTGTGTGGCTTTATCTTTAAGAACATGCCGCTGTCTCATTGTTTTTCAATTATGTTCATGGATTTACACAGTGCCTAATGTTCTTTTAAATACTTGTATCAGTTTCTCAGGCTGTGAGACCCCATCAATTCATTAATGTAATTTAAAATGTTGAATAAGCTTTATAGGTTCAGGGAATCCATGATTGACATAAAATGTGATTTATGTATGCACCTTTTATACAAACATACAACCTTAACAGCCTTTGAATGTATGTCCAAGGGTTATCCCTTGTTCTCACAATAAGAAAAGTAGGAAGGAAAGCATTGATGTAACTGAATCATTGACAGTATACTGTCCTGAAGTAATAGTAACTGACTCTTATTATAGATCTCTTTAGAAAAAAAATCAGGATCACAAGGAGAAGGCAAAGTGTAGTAGAGGTTTGCTCACTACCTCTAGGCTTGCCAAGGTTTTCAGACCAGAACTGGCTCACTGCCTGCCTGCCCACAGCTCTATGAAATATAATGAATACGAGAGGTAGACCAAGTTCACACACAAAAAAAAAACAGCAAAAAAATTTTTGTGTGAGAGAATATGTACTTGATAGGTAGACCCACTATCATCCTCATTTGAGTAAGAACATGAATTTATTTCGTCCAGTATTAGGACTCCCTAAACTCACTAACAGATCTCAGCACATGAAGTAAGACAAGAAAAGCTTAAGACTATCAGAAAGAAAGTACATGAGCATTTGCTGCTTCTTTCCTGCATCACTAGCAAATCTACTACCTTTGTTAGTAAAAGCAATTAATTGATAGTATAGGGAAATAGTAGCAGAGTTCTGTTTAAAAACTTTCTCTGCAATATCTTTTCACCTGAAATTTCATTTAAAATATGTATTATGAAAGGAATTAAATAAGATTTTTCAATTTAAAAATCAATATAATAACTTTGACTGTCTTACCCTCTTTTGGTAATGTCAAAATCTATTTATGATATTTATTCTACAATAATTTTTAAATATATACCATGGATTATATTTATATTTATATAATAAAAAGATTTGTCAGCATCAAAATGTTTCAATACTATTAGAGCAAAATATTTCCATTTGTTTCGAACCAATTTTGTTAAGAATTTTAAGCAAATTTCAACATTTTGAATTTTTATTCCAAACGTACTGGAAACATTCTTTCCTACACAATGGAATTATTAGCTGACTGCTATCTAGCTGGCTTTTTAATCTCTTCTCATTTTGGATTTGGACTCAACACAGGTAAAATTTGCATTTCTTTCAGCTAATAGCTATGTGTTTTTTCATCTTCCTAGTACGCTTTGAGACCACATTTTCACAGCAGAGCAATCTTCTAGATCAAAGTAAGTGAGAGATTGACGCCAAATTCAGTTCTCTTAATTGGCATGAGTAGTATTTTACTTTTTCAGTACAATTGTTCAATGAGGAACGAAAACAAACCTGCAAGCACCTGAAAGAAATAGCTTTTATTTCAGCAGTTTTGGTTTTCCTTTGTTTTACCATTCTCCTGCTCATTTCTCTGGAGGAGAAAAAAAGTTGGTGGGGGAAGAGAATTGCAATTTGAATTTTAAGAATGATTCCGTGTTGTATATAGCAACCACTGAAGCAAAATTCAGTGCAACGAGCAGCACAGTTGCACCAGTCCAGTACAATTCATCATTTAGGGGGGGAACAGAGCTGCTCTGCCCCAACCAGATTCAAGCACCGCTCTCCTGAGATAGCGACAGTGTGCCCAGATTGTTACGTATTGGAAGGATCACACATGCCTTCTGCCTTCACCTTTCTGCTTGCCCAGATCCCTGCTGCTGGACGCAGAGGGCTGAGGGCCCAGCAGCGCCAGAGCTCCGCCATGTTTCCTATGGGGAACAGTGGAGTGTGTTTTCTCATGAGAGCGCTGTATATCATGGCATCTGCTATTATCCTAATCAAGTTTCCACATAAACATTTGAAGTCAGATGCAGCTTCCTGTGCTATAGACATTTAACTTAAACATTTATCGTTACACTATAGCAACTGTGCGAGGCCAACATCTCTCAGTCTAGTTGGCTCAGGGGCTTGTTTTGTAACACCTCTCAGAGCTGCCAGCTCTCAAGACATTTGGTGTTTTTCTTCAGTCCCCAGATCATGGAATCATGTGATGCCAGTACGAATATCTTTCATTTTATTAAAAAAAAAAAAAAAAGAAAGAAAGAAAGAAAATAACACCACAAACTAAACAGCAAAAAAAGCCTTGAAATATAAAAGAAAATTTCTAGTCTCTGTGAGCACAAAGGAACACTCGGAAATATTTCTTTCATTTCTTTCATCAGCACCTAAACCTGAATAAAAGGACTCTTCCTCCAAGATATATGTTTGTGTTTTTAATAAAGTCTGATTCGGAGAGTTCTTGAACAACTGAGGATGCTGTTCTACACTTGAGATACATTAGGTGTTCTTGGGACAAAGCCAAAGACTTTTTTTTTTTTTTCTGTTTATTGAAGAGCTTTCATGTCTTTGGGTATGAGGTCTCCTTAAAATTTACTGTCCACTGACATTTCTATTGAATTTAGAAGGTTTACATCATATTCAAACATTATTATTATTGATTTGGGAAGTCGTAAGAGGGTAGTTATATTTTAGATATTAGCATTCTTCTGAGGTCACCAATTACATTTATGGAGAATAGTTTTCCTCCATTCTGTTAGTGATGCAAGTTATGAATAGGTCATAAGTTATTTCCTAAACATTTATTTCACTTTTAAGACATTGATGTGTCCTGGGATTCTGGTGAAAGCCTGACCTAGATTGCCTAGGATGCAGCTTGACAGGTCCGTGCCTTGTTTGAAATAATAACCCACAGCTAAACAGAATCCTGGCCGCTGTGGATTTTACCATTGGTTCTGTAAGGACAGCGTCCAACTCCACAAATGCATCCAGACATTGCAGCCAATAATCTGTACCATGGAAGGATGAACATACTGAGCATGTAGCCTGAATTGTCTCTCCCCTAACATAGTCAGTCTGGAGATCATTGCTAGGGCAGTGTCAGAACTGTTTCTTACAACTGTTTTGGCTTGGATGATTTATTGGCATAATATCCAAATCTGGGTTGCTTAGTAATTTATGGAACATCATTTTGTAGAAGATGAAGTCAAAAGTGGTATCCACCAGAGACGAGTAATAGTGAGGGAAAATTACGTCAACCTGCAGGCAGGCATTGACTGAGTTAAAGAAATCTATTTAGTTTCTTACATACTCTGAACTGAAGAATGTAGATTTGCCTCGCACTTGGGCTTTTCTGTAAATGTGTGTGGAAGTGTACAAATTACAACTGTTCAATAATCCACTGCAATTTGTTATATTTTTGTCTAGTTATATTACAGCTGTTGCTAGTAAAATACCCTGCTGCACAGTATTTTATTTTTATTTCCTTTTATTCCTTACTTTTTACGGTCCCGTTGAAGAAGGACATTTGACACTCTCTTCTCAAATACATGCTTTAACTTCTCATCTTTCATAAGTTTTGTACGTGCAATGCCTTGTGTTCATAATAGTTTTCTCACACAGTTAGTGGGTTTCTTTTTCCTTTAGTATTTTCTGAGACTAGAGAATTGCCTTATGCAATAGGATCTCCAATTCTGCTGTGGATTCAATAGTTTATTTCGTTAGAAAACTGGTGCTTTTTTATTTTTTAATTTCGCTTCCTTTTAAATGTCTTTGAGTGCTTCTCTTTTCTTACATTACAGAACAGTATGCAGGCCTAGTTAGGAAGCTGTGAAGTCCTATATTTAGAGGAAAAGCTAAGATCAGAACTGATTATGACAGAGAAAATAGGACAAAATGATGCCAATGTTCATACGAAAAGATTTATAGTGGAGAGGCTGAAGGATTGCTTTTAGGCTTAGTGATACTTAGATAAACTTCTCTTAAATCACCTTTTTTCATGGAAAATTGTGGGTAAAGAGGGATCATCTCTGTAAGGTTACGCTCTAAGAGTTTTTTGTCCTGTTTGGAGGAGCTCTGTTTTGTTCCCTTTACAGAGTAAAGCCAGATAGCCTGTAAAGTATTTCATATTCCTTGACATCAGAAATCTGTTATGATTCCTACATCTTGAATCCCTAGTGTTTCTCATTTATCATGCCTTTGAGCCTTAAACTTTCTGGCAGATAATTTTTAATGTTACTTTTCTCTGGCATCAGTAATAACCTTGCCTAAGTTGTAAAAGCGTGATGTTCAAACTACGCTTTGTTTTATGTGTCCATACACTTTCTTGGCTTGATTGCTTATATAAGTTTAAAAAAATAGCAAGTTGGAAACAAAAGCTGCAAAAATGATATGAAAAAGATGCAGTGGCTGCTGCACTGTTACACTGATGCATAATAGACTAGTATGTAAACAGATGCAAAATGAATGAAAGGAAGCAAACAGAAAAAGGAGTTAGGAAAACAGGGTTTGGCAATATCTAATCCTTTTCCTGGGAAAATACTGTGCCAGTGGCATGGCAGATCCGTCTCTTCACTGGAGTATAATCAGAATTTCAGAAGTACCTATATTCTTTGGGCATCCATTTTTTTTTTTAAAAAAAAAAGGAGAAAAACTGCATATGTACTTGCTGAACATTTTTTTTGTGGGATTTCAAAGTAAGCTATTGATCAGGTATGTAGTTCTAGGTTATTACTAGACCAAACAAGGTTCTGCGTTGTCAACTCAGACAAATAAAAATATTTTCCACAGACAAATAAAAATATCTTACAAGAATCATGTCTGTAGTGAAACTGAAAGCCATTATGTTATGATTTATAACTAAAACATTGTTTAACTCAAATTCGGTACCATCACCAAAACATGAAGGAAAACAGGGAAAACATGGAAAGGGAAGGCAGGCAAAGGGAAAATACTTACAGAGAAAATAGGCAGAAAAGTAACATTCCAGTATTGAAGAAGTGAGGTGTGTGTTATTTCAGTCATGCTAGTTTTTTTAATGTTGCATTTGATAGGACTCACTTTCACTGTTTGAGTTAGATAGGATTCAGGAGAGATTAAGTTATTGACCTGCATGTCATTTTGTGACTATCTCAAACAGAGGGGATTGAAAGTCATACTAACCCCTAACACAAGGATGGAGCAAGAAGAAATATCTTGCTTGAAGTAATTTCAATATAGAGAAAAAGTGCTTTGACTTGCACAAACTTTTAAGCCTTTTATTCTTTCTTTCAGCTGAGGACTTCCAGGCTGGGAAAGTTCATCTAAGTAGGCACTGAGCATGATTCTGCAGAAATGTTCCCTTGTCAAAAGATATGCTGTTCTGTATCTGTTCTTCATAATCTTAATCTTCTCTCCACAATCTTTATAGAAATCTGCTATGTTAATTCTGGAATGGTTTGTAGCTCTTTCTGTAAATCACGAGTGCTCTGCTTTACTATCTGGGAAGGTCAAGCAGCTGATGTGTCATCTGACCTCAGCAGTATAATATTCAGCTATTTTTTATGGTAAACTATATTATTAAATAACTATATATTTTTCTTTTGCCCTCACTGTAGATTTGAAAAATGTTAAGAAATAAGCATCTTTTCTTTTTTTATTTTGAAAGTCATCATGCTCAGATGGTCATGTTGAGATTTGAACAATTAAAATCCCATTTTAATGATCTCTTGCTGTCATCACTGGTCCCTCTGACAGCTGCAGGAGTTGGATAAGCATAGCAGCGTTTGCTATAGAGTTTTCACATACGTACATTTCAGACCAAAAAGTGCTATATGCAGTCATTCAGGGAGCATAGCTAAAATTAATCGACTCAGCATATTTGTCACCTTAATAATTTTGACACAAAGTTTTTGTAAAATTAACACCAATGTAAATTTAATGGGACTGACACTATAAAAGAAAAATAAAACAGGCAGTCTAGAAGCATTTCTGTGCAATTTAGGCACATCTCTCATGTTTACTGTCATAAAATTTTATGGCTGCATAGAGCAGCCAAATTATCTACAGGAAGCTAAACATTAATAAATACCTCTTTAAGTATGCAAGAATAGATTAGGTCTTTTCAGGAGAGGTGAGAGCAGCATTAAACAAAGGAATCTACAATCGCGCATGCACATATCCATCCCATCTTGTTCTCAGTTTAACCAGTGGACATTTTGCTGTTGTCCAAAGTAAGTGCTGAATCACAACTACAATCTATATCATTTCTTCAGTCATCCAGTTTATCTTGTTATGGACTTTCTTACTTTTAACAAGAGTAAAAACAGATAGGATGTTGGTGAAGGCTGAGGATACTTGGCAGTGCTGGGCTGGACCCTCCCAGTGCTCTCAGAAGGCATAGAGGGAGCAGCAGGAGGACATGTGCAGGCAGCTGGGCACAATAAATCTATAGGTCTTCTGGCCTCTCCTTTAGTCTCTGTATGAACTGAGAGAACATCCTCTGTTGTCTGTCCTATTGCACCATTACATATGCTTTCAAAAGGATATACACACGTGAGAATGATGGAGTAAATATGGCTTGTGTGCCTTTACTTTAGACTGCTCATAGTAACGGAGGATCATACAAGATGGTGTAAACCACACAGTTTTGTTGTGTTTTCAAGCATCATTGTCTCATAGCATTTCTATTCAACAAATAACCAAAAGTCATTTTCATTAAGATTGGGCCACTCTCCTGTGTCTCAGAGGAGTGATTCTGGGGGTATGCAAGTTTGCGTGAACACAGCGTGTACTTCTGTAAACAGAAGCGCAAGGACACCATTACTACCGCTGCTGCTTCATGCAACATCAGGATTTATCGAACTCTTTCTATTCTTTGGATGTGAACCTTGCCTATCTGGAAAAATTAGGGAGTGGGGTTCTGCAGTAACCATGTTGTCAATTGCTGCTGGGTGCCACTTGATGCCTCTTTGCAGTTCTCCATCTTATTGCATCTCTGCAACGATCTCTCATCATTTTTCCTCCATTTGCATGGTCATGCTGGGCTAGCGTAGCATGTCCATTGCTACTTTTATGGCACAGCCCTCACAATCTTCACGAATTTTCTCAAGGATTTGAATTACGTTGTCTTTGGGATCACTGTTTTCTCCTCAATTGAATTTAGTTAGAACTTGCGTCACTAGTTGACTGAGCTTAGCCTAGCTGTATGATTCCTATGTGATCTCATAGAACCCCAGACTAACAGAGCACAGGGAAGCTCAGCCTTGTCTCTCTTTGGTTTTGAAATTTCAACAGTGGAGAATTTTGCAGAACTAGAATAACTAAGCAGGCTAATATTACATGTTTTCAGGCACACTCCAAATTTTAGCATCTTGGCTCTGCTCATGAATAGAACGACTGTGTTGCCAATACCTTTCAGCAGTTTTCTTTCACCTTCTTAATGGGACAGTATAGAAGTTATAACTACAGTTTATGAGCGTGCATCCTACTTCCCATTCCAACTCAAGCATGCTGCTAAGAGATAGGTCATTCAGAGGAGTGGGAAAGGGAGCACTGGGGCTTCAGCTACTGGAAGCTCTCCCAACATGCCAGTATTTTTGTTACAGAGATGAGTTTAGTGCCTTTTTTCCTTTCCTGACAACTGACCAGCAGTTTTGAGTTCTCTTTCAGACAGTGGCTTTCCTTTGAGCATGTTCTCAAACACAAAAAAACTCTCCTGAGATTACAAACAAAATGCAAAATTTGAATCAGAAATCCCCAGGTGTCTTGTCCTTTTCTCAGTATTTTCTAGTAATTATAACAATTGACTTGTAATGAAATTATACAGCTCCTTACTATGGCATAAAATTCTGAAGTGTTGTGGCATGAACCAAAAAGCACGGTACCGTCATCATATGAACTGTGCAGAGACAGACAAGGGATACTCTGCTCAGAATCTGACTTTGTGATCTGAACTTTCTGAGAATTTTTTAACTTGAAAGCAAACAAGATTTGCATTCTCAAGTTTTTCATATATTTCTCAAAATGTTATCCCAGAGTGAGAAAGAATGGCAAATGGGTCAGTTCACGTAGCGAAATAATTACTGTTTTCTGGACTTACAGTTTGACGGTATGAATTCATCTTGTGTGCTGGGGAAGAGATTTCCACAAATTTGAGCTAAGATCCATATCCAGTCTCTGAAAGAGTCTGGCCCATCCTCTTTGCACTCCCTTCCTTCAGGTATTTGTAAGCATTCATAAGAGCCTCCTGAGCCTGCTCTTCTGCAGGCAAACAGTCTCAGCTCCTCTCGGCCTTTCCTCATAGGAGAGATGATTCAGTTCCTTAATCATCTTCATGGCCATTCGCTTGACCTCTCTCCATGTCCATGCCCCTCTCCCACTGAGGAGCCCGGAACTGGATCCAGCACTCCAGGTGCAGCCTCTCCAGTGCAGAGTAGATGAAAGGATCACCTCTCTCCACCTGCTTGTCAATATTTTGCGTAGTGCAGCCAGGATACCACTGGCCTTCTTCGCAGCAAAGGCACACTGCTCGCTCATGTTCAACTTGGTGTCCACCAGGACCCCCAGACTCCTTTCTGCCAAGCTAGCTTTCCAGCTGGGCGGCCTCCGCATGTACTGGTGCCTGGGGTTGTTCCTATTGTCTATTGTGTTAAAAAGTGACAGCTAAGCCTCCATCTTGTACAGAGTTACCTATTGCCCCTCGTTTAATCATATCCTTTTCCTGTAATATGCCTAATTTGTGCTTGGATTGTTTCAGGTCCTATATTCCCATGTGTTCACTGTTCTCTCTCTCCACTCCCCAAAAAACACTGTACAAATTTCAGAATTAATTCTTTAGAACTTTGTGATAAAATACTCTATTCGTAGATACATACAATAAGAAATATCTCCTTGCTGACTTAATTACTAAATTCAGTGCATAGTCCAGCCACCAGTATGGTTGCTCAAGTTTCACTGAAAACCAAACTTGACCGCTGGATATTACAAAAAGATACTATCAAAATCATCTGGAGTACAGTAAACTGCGATCAAACGCAATGTTAAATCTAATTTTAGAATACTGGAAATGTAATAATAATAAAAAAAAAATCAAGGCCACAGTGTGGAATGGATTATCTGAGAAAAAGATGAATAGGCCTTTTGAGTCTGCAAAAGAAAGGTTTAGGGATTATGATAGAAGCCTGTAGGATCATGAGGTACTTGCAGAGGATGAATGGGAATTGCCTGTTCCTTCTGTCTCCTCGTAGAGAAACAAGGAGCTATCAGACAAAGCTGGCAGAATTGAGGTGCTCACTTTAAAATAAATGAGCTTTGTTTGTTCAAAACTAATCTAAGTTTTTTTGCACAACAGTTGGCAAACTTACCGAACTCCTTACTAAAGGAAGATCACACTTGAACCGGATGCAGACAATTTTGAGAAAGTATGTTCAAGCCAAGATAGTGGACCAATTTGCTTTTGATACAAATGGAGTATCAAGTGAAATGCCTAAGATGAGCACTGGTCAGGAGTTGAATCTCCTGGTTATGGTGATAGGTGTCACATATTAGCTAAGAAATCAAGCAGTGGAAATAATCAAGTACAAGACAGTGTAAACAATTACAGCTTACACTGGCTGAAGAATCTTTAAGACAAATGTCTTGCCAAGTTGTACTACAGTTGTACCACATGGAAGTGGTAGGGCAGGTACAGGAGGTGACTTGCCCTCAATGCTGACAGTAATTTCTAGAGTCAAGATATAACAAGTTGCAGCTTCCTCACTGTCTGGAGTTGTTCAGCTCCTGCATGTCCATTCTTATAGCCTGTTCTCTTGATAACACCAACTTTTACAACAGCCTCAGCACATTGAGAAGTACGCCTTTCTACCTCTCAGGAGCTGGGAGAGGCCAGAAAAGTTAAAGCCCTTCTGATGTAGGTAGAAAATCCTGATACTGCTAGAAGACTCACTCAGCAGAGCCTACCTTAACTTTCTCTGTTAGCCTCCACAGGACACCAAGAACTTTCCAACAGTGGAGAACAGGAACCACCTCAGCTGTGGTAGGTTCTCAGCATCTGAGCAAAGGGTGCATATTCTGTCATGGTGTGTCTAACAGGGGGACTTTGCATGCATATAGACCCATATACAGCTTCATACTTAGGCTAGCCTAAAATGATACCAAGTGGGGTGATGAAAATAGTCTGGTGTTGTCATGTTTATGAAATAAAACTAGCAGTCTGAAGTGGCATAGTCCCTTTTCTGGAGACTTTTTCTAACCTGGTAGGTAATCGCAGGAACTGAACGCCATATCCCAAAGGGTTAGTGGCCATAAACTCTCTTCTAACGGTGATAGGGTCAACATCCTTGGCTACATTTATGACTGTAAATTAAACGGGGGAAAAGCCTCAAGCCCTGGCACATGCTCGTTAGCAAGAGTCCTCCCTGGTGGAAATTAACTTTCCTAGATAATGTTTGGGCACAGGCCAGGGACTGTTCCCAATAGGCAGTACTGACAAAGCTATACTGTTATCTGGGACGAGAAAGTTTAACTGTATGGAAGGAAGCCATTCCGTGCCAGTTAGCCTCAGGGTCAGAAAACCTGACCTTGTTTACTTTAGTGTTAAAGACAGAATACTTTGACTGGAAGGCAAGAGGAGGATAAGACAAAGGCAGATGGAGAACACAGGCAGTTGATCTGTGGGTGTAGAAGGCATCATACTGGGGTGTTCTCAACAGAAATATTGAGATCTGCTTATGCAGGTAATATTTATTCTCAGATGATCCAGTGGTGCACAGATCCAGTCCCTAATGCGTGATCTCGGATCCTAGAGGGCATTTCTTTAAAAGATCCCTGCACAGTTTGAAAAGTCAGAGACAAACATGAAGATGTCTTCCAGCTCCTTAAAGCAGAGGGGATCATCTGTTCTGTATGTAGATGGAGAACAGAACAACGAGTAACAGGCTTAAATTCTGTCAAGAGATTCAGCTAGACTAGAAAAACTTTGTAATGGCGATGAGAGCAAGGAACTGGCATAGGCTGCCTGGGGAGATGGGGGAGTCTTTATCCCAGCAAGGCTGTGAGCGTGGCTGAGTGACATTGGTAAGGGACTCCTGCAAATCTTTTGGGGTTTTTTGTCTGTGGGTCTTTACAAATGTCTGTATTGATAACTTTTAAGATTTATTGTAAAAATGTGGTTGCAAAGGAACATCTGACTCCTCATATTGTTACTGCTCAAAAACTGCATCTTAAACAGTGCAAGGTCACTACCTAAGGTAAATTGGTACAGTTCTACAGCCTGAGAGGCCTGCATCCAGCAGCTCACCAGAGGAAGCTGTGCAAGTATAACCCAGTTTTACACCAAGGGGTATATCCATGCTTCTGTTTATACCATACATCTACATTAATATATGTTGCTTTAATAGAGATAGGATCTATTCAGTTTTTTTGCTGTACTTCCTTCAAATTGAAGCCCTACATAAGAAAAGAGTGGCTAATGTCAAGGCAACACATTGAAGGGGGTAAAGAAGAGGGGCAAAGCAAATAACATTGTATCAATTGTTTTCTAAATTTACACATTTCCTGCTTTGATTTGATTTTTCTTCCCCCGTCTTGGTTTGCTAATGTATCTTCTGGTTTCAAGAATTATCTTTTGTTTTCTCTAGGATGACACAATTCTCAATCAGAGAGCAGGGCCTCTTAGGGTAGGAGGCATTAACTACCATAAGCTCAGGGTATTACTAGAAACTTGTTCATGTTGCTGATAACAGCCCAAAAGCAGTTTCCAGAATGTTTATATGGATTTAATGTCTTCCCATATTAGAGATTTCAGATTTTACTAAAACAATAATGAGATTAAAACCTTACCATCATAGCAGGCAGGTCCCTATGACTTCTACAGCTATCTGTGGTATTAAAATGATAATAGCTACATTTTATGAATTATTCAGAGCATGCTGCAGTAGACAGTGACTGGATTTACCAGAGATGTAGAGCAACAACTTAGTCTTTGTCCTTCAATGTTGTTAGCCTCCTGTTTTACTTCCTTTAAATTGAGGAAATAATCAATAATACCAGCTGCAGCTGTTTCTGTCCTTTTGTCTGCCAGCCAATCAGTTTCAATTGCAAAATCAAAATCACAAAGAAGCCTGCAGTCATGGAATTAGTGAAGCCCAGAGACTTATGACATAATACAGTCTCTAAGCTTTTAAAACTAGAAATTCGGCAATGAGAGCTAGGTAAGTCCTTATACCTCTCTGTCTTCTTTTCTCCCTTCATGTAAATCAACGTATTCCCACGTAAGCGTACACATACCCATATTTACATGTTTTTGCTCTATCAAGCTAATGTACATAAAATGAAAGTTTGTTGAGGGGGCTTTTTTATTTTATTTATTTTTATTTTGACAACTTTAAAAGAATGTCCACAGCTGTAGAGGATGTGTAAGAGGAAATATTTGGATATTGGACTTTCAAATACAGACTTCCAGATACGGATTTCCAAAACAGAGTTGCATGACAGGATAAATATGCTGGACCGTTATTGAACTAAGTCACTGTAACTTAGACTATACATGAATACAGATACTTATCTGTCTACTATTCTAGACAGACACAAATAGTTCTAAGGATTTTGAAATGCTGGTTCTATAACATCAATATTAATGATGCTAACCTACGACCACTTACCTTCTTTTTAGAGATTCAACTTAATTTTTGAGACTTTTTTTTAATGTTGTGCTGCTGGAAATTAAAATGCTATACTTATGAGGATAGTCATGAAAAGGGCTGCTTCTTGGTTATAATATTTACGGATAATACTGAAATAAGTTTTTATGGAATTTCCTAGAACTTGCAATAGTGGCAAAGAAGTAGCCAGGATCTCCTAGCTGTTAATGTATGGTTAAGCAGACTGAAGGAGAGGTAAATTGATGGCTTATCTCTCCTCATTAACGCAGTTTCATGTGAGGGAATATGCTCATTCCCTATGTGCTCAGTATAAATTTTGTAACACTTCATTTGTTTTCCACATCAATTCTATCTGAGATAGATTGCCTTCTAAAATTAAAAATTTGATCTTAGTATAATATTTTAAAGAAAACAGCAGTAACATTCCAAATCCAAGAAATCCAAATTGCATGCTTTGCTGTTCCTCTGCCAGACCTCACAGAACAGCTTTCATGGTCATTTATGCTACTCTTATCTGACAGAGAGAACAGAGAAATCTATGCTGTAATAGCTCCTCTGAATGCACTTCCCATCTCCTAGTAATGCTCTGTAATGGTACTCAGGAAACTCAGATCTATACCAGGTGGGAAACCATGAATCCTGCCCCGCCTGTACAAAGTGAAACCATGTGAACTCTGGTGTTTTCTGGGTTTTTTTAATGAGTAAATAAATATTGTTCATAAATGAAGAGATAACTAGATGAAATGGCAATATTCAGCTCTTTTTGAAATTTGTTTTCAGTGATCAGAAAATGAAGATCCAGTGATTTATTTTTCTCAGGTAGGACTAACAGTATTCTCCACTGCTATTGCAAATGACTGTTGCAGTACCTTTTGTAAACTGTGAGTTTATTTTTTACTCATGTGGCTCTTACTGAGTTTTAATGGCTCATTCTTTGCTAAAATCTTTGCTTGTCCTTGCTGTGCCATGGTTTCAGTGTCATGTTAGAAGCAATCTAAAATGTAAATTGTTACAAATAAATTAAAAATAATATGTGAAGCTTTATGATTTAATTCATCATTATTCAATTCATCTTGATTCAAATATTGAACATCAAAATCATCAATACAAAGGTCAAATAGTTCTGAATATTAGTGATGTGTGAAAAATGAGATAAAAGGGTATATAAGTAGCTGTTGTTAAATACTTTTTTTTTTTTTTTTAGTTCAAATTGTATTCCTTTAAAATCAATGTCTTGTAGAAAAGATCTTTTTCTTTGAGGGTGAGAGAGGAGTAAAAATATCATTACAAATTACTAATCATTAAATAAGCATTGAAAATTTTATAGAAATTAGAATACTATATGGTGAAAACTAGGGAATTAAGGAAAATTATTTCAAAGATCAATAAATGTGAAGTCAAACTATTGTCATATTTTTTCAGAAAGTGTTAACTGCCCGAAAAATATTGTTGTGTAGGAAAGTTATAAATACAAGGAGTGTGAATCCTGTGAAAGAGCAAAACTGCGTAATCCAGAAATTTGAGGCTTACCATCACTCATGTGGTTATCAGCATCTAAGCCCTTTTAGCGTTTTGTGTGTTATTCCTTGGGAGACATCGTTACATTATCTTATGAATTGATTGTCGATGGTATTTAATGTAGCACACAATAATACTATTGCTGCTTTATTCCTGCTGAGTCTACAGACTGTGGGTCTGTTCAGCACAGTGCTGTGCTCGGTGTGGGGAAAGTCTTAGCATCAGAGAATGCTCTTGTCATTATCGATGTGCTCTATAGCCATCACTGCTATTCCTGTATCTTCTTTTGTTACAGCACTAAGCAGCAGGTTCTTTTCCCATTTCTAAAGACATAATCTACTCTGTCTGACTGGAAATGTATCTTTTACCATGAATATAATCTTTGGTTATGTTACAGACCTTTAACACTTTATCACACTTAAAGAAATGTTTGACTGAGGTCGGGGATTTCTGTTTCAAAGTGGTAAAGATAACATCATGCCATGTTTCATTCTCCTAGCCTGCTTAGTTATGTTAGATTTTTTTAATTTTTTTTTTTTTTTTTTTTTTTTTTTTTTTTAGTTATAGGCGCTTGATTTTGCAGACATTTCAAAAGGGGATACAATAAAATACATGTTTCAACTTTTCTGTTTAGGTAGAATAGAAACTAACAGAAATTACAGCTACTGAGGAGCAAATGCAGAGTTCCTGACCAAAACCACACATGACCCAACTGAAGTTATGTTAGCTGAGCTAGCAAAGATCCCTGAGTCAAATCTGAGCCAGAGTTCTTATTTAATGCATACAAATCCTATAGTTAATGTAGCCAAAATTCTGGGAACCTGAGGTCCTTTAATCCCCCATGACATTTGCTAAATGACCCTTTGTAAGTTTGATTTTCCCTGGAGGAGAAGAGGTGGAGGAAGCACTCATATATATGTACACAATCTAATTCTACAATTGCAAATGCAAACTTACTTAAGCAAATCAGGAAGGGAGATCTGGCATGTTGATTATTTTAATTGAATTGTTTCCTGGATCAGTCAAGAGATCAGAGCTTATTTATTTATTTTTCTCAAATGCTTTTCTTTATGCAAGTGTAATAAAGAGTATTTATGCTTTTACTTCCTCTCTACCCCTCTTTTATATTACTTTTCTTTGGGGGAAAATTTCTCCAATTCTTTTCTCACTGAAACTATACACTCTACTGCAAAAGCTTCCTTCAAACAAGTTTCCATCATTATAAAATGTCTGCTCTTTGAAAATAGAGGTCTGTATACTGTGATTTGGAATATGCTACTATGTGTCTCATTGATTTTTCATAGACATTGTGTGTATGGATTTACACATGCTTTTTCTCCTGAACACACAATGCAGACCAATTTTGGGAGAGAAAAATTTTATACTAATGTAATAAATTAGCATAGCAGGTATTGAGGTAGAACCTCTTTATTCCGAAGCATGGTATTAGCAAATGATACATATTATGCAAGGGAACAGCATAAAACATGTCATTTCTGGATAGTACTTTGAAATCACATAAAAACTGGTTTGCTGCCCACTGCCATGGGATACTGTTTTTCCAGTGTGTGTCCTTCGGATCAGTATCATTTATTGTTTTCATTCACTATTTGCTGAAGGAGTGGTTTTGTTTCCACCATAAGGTGCAGTGTTCTTTCAGATCAGTAGAGTATTGTACTGTCACTGTCTGTTACACAATAATTCAGTGTTTTTGTCACTCTACTAAGAGTTTATAATCCAGCTACAGAAATTCCCCAGGCCAAAGCATGACCTTCAGAGAATTTCAAGGACAAACAACATAATTTAAATCTCATCCTAATGTTCAATTTGTAAAAGTATAATAAGCACATATCAAACTTTAATAGTTTGATTGTATTTAATTTAGGAACAGTTGTATTATCAAGATAAACTTTCAAGAAGTTGAAGGTATAATTCTTGGGTTGGGGCATTCAGATTAATTAGTGTGTAGTATAATGCTTCATTATTCTTGACGGCGTTTGGTAAGATCTGCAGGAAGTCATCCAGTCAATTCTATGAAATATATTTTAATATTAAGATTTTAGTATTAATAGGTAGATGGGATCCCATGAATCTACATACAACTTAACTCGTGCTTGAGGTGCCTGAAATCCATCTAAACCACAGACAAATATCCAGTACTTTTGATTTCTGCCACTGTCTAGATCCTCCAGGCACTGATACACATCAGGCACCGCTCAGTTGCCTGTTTAGTTGGCTGCTGATAACACCTGTGGCTTCTAGTATTTATCTGGAGAGACAGAAGTTTATTTCCTACCTCAAGCTCTGTTGTGACTCAGTTCAGACAGGGAGATATGTAAGTGCCATACTAGTCAGGAGCACAGATAACTCTTTCTGGTCCTTTACCTTTTCCACTAAGGACTGCTATTCAGGGTCCTCGTCCAGGAAGGGAGATGTCTGGGTTCTGCACTCTTAGCTTGTATGTAGCCGAATCCATGTTTACTGTTTTCAGGAGTATTTTTTCTTGCTTTCCTCCTCATCCCATGACAAGTATCTTCGTGGTTACACATTGACGGTCCCCCAATATACTGTGGAAACTGGTAGGCACTGCTAAATCCGGTATGGTTTCAGCCCAGAGGGTATCACCTAGTACCAGGAGCTAATTAGTAAGTACTGCTGGTGTGGCTATAATTCTCTTTCCTAATAAAAGGCAACCTTGGTCCACCAATGCCCGCCTTGCAATGTGACTGGAAGGATCGGATTCTAAGTTGAAGGGACTGTTCGACACTTGCTACTTCCCTGTGCAGCTGATGGAGAGAGAGACTGACCTAACTTGGGCACCTTCTTGAGACTTAATTGAGGTAGATCTCTGTTGATGAGACAGGAATTAGATGTGTGTTTGCAGAAGGGTCAGATATGCTTATGTCCTCAGCTCCTTCCTCCTCGAGTCCTCCAGTGCCCCCTGAACAAGGTGCTAGAGTTTAGATGCAGTGGATTGCAGTCTATTGTAATAGTGAAAAAAACAGTTAAGTTTAAACAAAATGAAAATATACTGCGTTTTAAAAGGAGATACTGTGACATTCAAAGAATCAGTGTGCCAGGATCCAGTAAGCAGTGTTAGTAAGAGGTGACAGGACATGGAAGACAGCATAGAATGAATGATACAATAATAAAGGCACAGCAGATGGCAGTTCTGGTACTAGGAGTACCAGCATGGTTCTTCATAAGCTGAGAGAACGAAGGAATTAATATGAATAAGAAAAAAAGAAAAAGACCAGTAAGTATATATTATGAATTTTGCTAATAGAAAGTACTAGGCCAGAAAATACTGGCACTTTCCAGAGGAAGCGAAAGACAATGATATAAGAAATATGACATAAATAGTAGACTACAAAAAAGATAATGCAAGCTTTACCATAGGAAATGGTCAGTTTTTAAAGGTTTGGGTTGAGAGAAGTTGTTTGATCATTCTGAATCATCTTACCACATTTTTTGCAGTGTAAATTATGGCTACAGTTACGTATCTGGTACTTAAGAAACTATTGGTACTATTTCAGGATTATTTCCCTTAGAGTAATTTTGTGGGCATGGAAGGAGAAGGGAAAGGGATAGTGAGTGCTCCAGATTTCCTTGTTTGTTGGCAAGTGTGGCTGTGTCTGCTAAACAAGAATAGTCACTTTTCTCTGTTAGCTGGCATATCCATGCATCTGCATCCATTTAGCATGTTTTGGTACTAACCAAGAAGAAGCAGGGAACTGGCAGTTTTTTGGAAATATTCATCAAGATTTGTTTTGAGGGTTTTGCAGGGATTGTTTTCTTCTCCTTCCTCACCCTGCATTCAGGTTTGGTTTCTTTTTCAATGTGAAAACATGGAAGAACAGTGAGTTAATGTTTAATGCGTATCATTTAAAATGAGTGATAAGGAAGTAAAAGAATATCTAGAAAAACTAAATATATACATAAATCAGCAGGGCCAGATGATGTTCAGTCAAGGGTTCTTAAAGAACTGTCAGAATAATTGTGGATCCACTCGCCATAATTCTGACAAGTCATTAAAAACAGGTGATATACCAGGGGTCTGAAGAAGAGCAAATGGTTTGCCAATTAGTTGTAAACTAGCAGATTGGACCACCTGGTCCAGCTGTATCTGAAATGTATTTCCCTTAAAGTTTTCCTCCCAGATCTTTATTCCTAGGCTACTGGGCTCACAGTTTGTAACAAAGAGAAATAACTGAAGATTTTTATATAACACAGAAAAGGAAAGAATACACAAACAAAAACAAGCCTCACAAGCCTGATTGGTCTTTAAACCTGGTTGTATGGTTGCTACTTGTGAAGCTCACTCTCTTCAGGTATTTTTCTTTTTCATTTTCAAAGGATCTTTTTATACCTTTTCCAAGTTATTTGTGGGCCTCAGCTGTGCTTTCAGCACAGAATCAAGTTGAAGAGATGTAAAAACGTAAACAGTCAAAAAGGTACTCATGTCAATGATCGGTTTTGGCCATCACCTAAAAGTAAAGTGCTAAAGAAAAAGCTTTCAGTTTTCAAATAAGAGGGCAATGAGTATGGGAAGTATTATTATTATTACTGCTAATTTTCAAACATGATGTTTAATTTATTTCTACAGGTGAATTCTTTCAGGTGAATTTAGATTGTAGCAGTCACAATTTTATTAAAACTGAGAGGGATAGTTAAATAAGGAATTACCAGATTGTTAATATTGAAATTTTATAAATAATTACAGTTAAGTGTCTGTCTAATAATTTTTAGGAGGCTTTTCAATGCTTAAGACTGTTTTACGTACTTTTTAATTATATATTTAATTTGATATGGACAAAAATTGTGTTGGAATGAAAATAAAACATATCAAGCCAAACATAATCTGTCGATTTATCAGCTTTTGTTGTATGGTATGAAAATAAAAAATATAATGTTGGTCCAACATGCTTCCATATCCATTCAAGTATATACTTTAAAATGACCAGATAGAGGTTTCTATTTATCTGTGATAGCCACAAAATATCATGCCAAATAGCTGACTGGAATTTAATTATTTATCGTCATCCATACAACAAACTATACGCAGGAGTGTATAAACATTAGCTTATATAAGTGCTAATGGAAGACAGGAGGATTGAAAAAAAAAAAAATTATAAAAGTTGTCGTCTGCATGCTTTGTGTATGGCAAAAAGCCATAAAAAAACAGAGCCTAGAGCCTAGATGTCTGAGCAGCTGATGTGTGTAGCAAGAGGAAGAGCAAGGACAGGCTTAATTCTGCAACCAGTATTCACATTGAGTAACATCTGTTCATATGAATAGTCCTATTGAGCTGCAGGCAGACTCAAGCTCACAGAAAAGCCATGCTGCTGTATACAAGCGGCTTTATGATGGTCAGCCTAGAAAGAGATCATTGGCATTGTCCAAACGAGCAAGGACTAGTCAGCTTGAAAAAGATGTGAAGCCTGGGTGCCCAATTAATAACTGAATTTCAGAGTTTTCCTTTATACGATGAATTTCCTTCATAACTGTCTTCATTCACTCATTCATGCCTATTAAAATCCCCATGGATGGAAAAAATAGTTGTGAACAATAAGCTGGCATTTGCAAGAAGGCTGAGTGACTGAGCTGAAGTGAGGAACCCTTCACAAGTCAGCCAAGGAAAATACAAAGTAAATCATCAGTCTGCACTGGGGGTGGAATTTCTGCTGAACTGGGGAGGGAGCACTGCTCAGTGGCACTGCCTTACGCGCACGTGTGTGTATGTTCTCTTTGACAAATCTCCCTTGGGAGTCAGCAGTGCAATACAAAGTGTGTAGTTTCCATCTCAATCTCTTAGATTAATAGTAGTAATTATTATTTTTTTAATTGTCTCCTCTTGCTTATTATTTATGTATATTCCAGTACCTCCTAAGGAGCCTAATCAGATAGCAGAGTTACAGGGAACAGAGTGCTGCGCAAACAAAAAAAAGCGATCCATGCCCTGGAGAGCTCACAGTCTGCGCAGCGCTTCGTTGATGATCACAGCTGATCATTGATTTCATATGTGAAACCAGAGCTATTGGAAAATTTTGAGGGAAGCTATAAAAATTAAGGTTTCTCCTTTCCCATGAAATCCAGAAGAATCTAGACCTATAGCAACCCTAAACAGTTCCATTGATTCGATAGGTACAATTGGACCAGGGTTGTAAATGGAATATGGTGTCCTTCCTGAAGTTACATAGCAGTTACATGGTTGAGCTGAATGGAATTTAAAATCCCTGACTTTTTTTCCCTATGTCTTTTTCGCTCTGCAGTTAATATGTAAATAAAAATAAAATGAAGGTGTTTAAGTGATAATTTATTACACAACTCATCCAACATTACATCCATTTAAGAAGATAAGATACCAAACACATGGTGGTTGTTTTATTCCTACAGAACCGGCAGGCTTTGGAGCAGATGCCAGATAAAGACCTATACTTCATATTATTAGCAGTAGTCATGATTCCTGTGATACAACCTCAAAATATGGTCCTGTTTTGTGAAACAGGAAAAGCAATAGGCAGTCTTTGCCTTAGCCTTTACAGCTGAAGTGTTGCAGCAAGAAAATCTGCATGTGATGGGGGCCAAGCAAAAAAGTAATTTCATTTTGATAAAGCCTAATTAAATTTTTAACCAACAACTTTGGCCAATTAAAAGATTAAAAATGTAATTGAAAAGAAGTAACGAGTAATAGGATTAGATAAGCATAAAATGTGTGTAATGTTTATTGTATATCCATGTGGAAAAATTATGTAAATTTATTTCAGTAAGTGCTTTATGTACACTGACCATAAAAAGTAAGTTAAAAGAACAATCTTAAGGCTACAGAGTTAGAACTCAAAACAATAGAAGGTACCATATTCAGACAGTCTAATCTTAATTCAGTCCTCTTGTGAAGAACACAGTTTTCTGGACTCCGTATAGTGTTGTACATTGTATTTTCCATGGTGAGTGCCATGAACTTCAGTGTGTATATTGTGCTTTGATGATACAAAGAACTGTTTAAGCACTGGGAATTAGCATTGGCTAATGTCATATTCCAGGATATTTTGGAAGAAAACATATGATGGAAAAAATATCTCAAAACTTAGCAATTAACTCTGTTTTCCCCTCACTGCTCTTCTTTTATCTTCTGCTTTGTTTTGTTTGATTGTTTTTCATGCTATAACCAAAATAGCATTGATTAATTTTATATTATTCTGAGAGGATACTTTTCCATTTATTCAAAAGATTTAGGACTGGGTCCAGTTCTCATTATATCGAAATATGAGCTGAGTCAAACTTTTGTTGAACTTACTCTATGCTTGCTATTGAGAGAACACTTCTTATAGTTCAATTTTGTTTGATTTTCCTTGCATAAATCAGGATAAGGAATGTTAGTTGCATTTTTCAAATATTAACTGTATAGAGATGTTTCTGCTCTTGCTCGTTTATTGTCTTGTGCATCTGAATTTGAAATATTTGCATAAAATAAAATACCTGGAATATTCAGTTAGTTTTAGAGTTTGCAACAGCTTGGGGTTTTGTTTCTGTTTTTTTACAAATTCAAAAATAAATAAAATAAAAATACAACAAACCCCTAAACTTTAAGCTCAGATTTACTTGGCAGTTCCCTTTATATTAATTGTATACAAAACAATTTTTTACAAGTAGTCAAAACACTAATGTTTTTACTTGCGCTTTTTAAAGCCTTTTTAACTGAACATTGCCAGAAATTACAAGAAGCTGATAACTGCCACACACTGTTACAGATGTTTCAGCTTCTGCAGTAAGGACTCAAATACGATTTTCAAGAACATTGATATTTTTAGCATTTTGTAACTCTAGTGACCATTATCAAGTAAAGGCCGTGAGAAATGAGATATTTTAAAAGTAGCAAATGGCAGCTTTTACAGTTATTAAATAAAGCTTTGATTCATATGAGTTGATGGCACAATTACAGCATGTTCAACCCAACTCTTGAAATATGATTAACATAAGCTGATATCGTAGTTAATTATTTAGGTGATGCACATTTTTTTTCTCATTGATTCCTAGTATTGTTTTCCTTTTCTGGAAATATCACTAGCTGTGTCACACATACCTATAAACCTGGATTTGCTCCCTTTTCCTTTAATTTCTCCTATTCATATAGGGGAGGATCAAAATTATACTAAATTTTTCATAAGTCTAATATCAATAAATGAATATTTAATGAAATACAAAACCAGGCGTACAGAATAAACTGGTTCAACAACTGTGAACAGGTTTTCATTTAGTGCATGGCACACTTACCTAGGACTCTTGACTCAAAGAAATTAGATATATTATAAACAGATGAAAAAAGGACTGTGAGTATTCATGCTTAATAAAGAAGTCTTTTTTTTCCGTATAATCTTCCGTTGTAAGATCTTCTTTCACAACACCTAAAGCATTGTTCCTTTTCATTTTAGTCAGCCAAAGCAGCTGGATCTTTACTGCTGCAAAACATTTGCTCACGACCAACTGCTGTTTTGTATACCGCTTTTCATCACTAGCAAATATTTTGTTTTTCACTATTGCTCCACACTTGTCATAAATGGTTGAGGAGCAACGTTGTAACATGTATCCAATTAATCAATGACGACCTTGTCTTTTCTGGCCTGATTCCTCCCGTGATGTATGCCTAGGGAGGTACACACACTGCAAAAGATCCCTCGGACTAGCAAAAGAGACTGTGCGGACACAGAAGTCCATCCATAGGACTCCAGCAATGGAATGATCTCCTCAAACCTTGCCAGCTTTGTGGTAGTAGATTGAAAGTAGTTTGCTGGCTAAAATTATTCTAAAGATGTTATGAAGTGTGATTGAGATATCTCATGACAGGGACACCTGATCCACTTTTGAAATGGCTCCTGAATAACCACAGCCATTTGGCCTGTTATAAGATAACCACATTGGCCATATGGTTTGTAATCTGTTGCTGCAGATCCATCAGGACCCTTAGGCTGTGATCCCTTCCTATAAGGCAGTGATTCTGATGAGTCCGTGATGCTACCCTTGTCTAACAGTAGTAGCAATAGTAACGCATACAATAAATACAAATGAAACATATGGACATATGCATCCGATACTGTATGACTGTGGAAGCTCCTCAGGCTCACGACTGCCTAGCACTAGATGCAAGACGGTCTAGGAATCCCAGGTCCTCTAGGCACATGAGAAGTCATAGCTCAGCAATAGACCTCAGAAATGGAATTAAGTGAGTTTTACTAATGTAGAATAATACTTATTTGTGAAATATATTTTAAAGCAACCATCCAATTATTTGATTTATGTAGACTTGCAACATGCTTTTGCCAGATGGTGTTTCATATCAGGTCAAAAAATAATGAAGGAATTTGGCATTAGAACTGAAATAACAAGAAAATATGAATAACTAGGGATTGCAAAATTGTTATAGCTTTTTTTTTTCCTAAAATCAAGCTTTTGTAATGTTTTTTTGAGTTTCTTCCCTGTGGATTTATTTGTATTTATTGCATTTGTGTCGCACCTTGTTAGAAGTTAGCAAAGATAATTTACAATGTGGTGAAACAAACTCCCAATTCCCAGAGAAGTGTAGACTTAAAATAATTCATCCTTTCCTTTTTTAGATTATTTATTAGACATATTCAAGAGGTTTAATCAGTGGCTGGGGATGGTAGGAGGTGTTTTGAAATTGCCAAGAGAAAGAAATAGTTTTCTGAAGAAATTCCTTCAAAGCATGATATGTCCAGCTGCACTATTGACAACATTTTGGTCCTGTCTTTAATAGAAATGTAGGTCTTGTTAAAAGTGCTGGACAAATAAAACATGGAGATCTGTGTTTCAGACACATTAACAGCGCACCAACAAATCTATTCAATCTGGAATACAAACACTATTTTTATATTCCCGTATTTCTTTTTTCTTTTTTTTTTTTTTTATCTTATCTTCCCAATCCTTTTTTGGGAACAGCTTCAGCTTTCGTTAATGTCATAGTAATGGTGACCAGGCCATTGACTTCCACACGAATTAACATTATCATTTGCAGTTTTCGATTCCTGAAATCTTTGCCTAATTAAAAAAATAAAGGATTGAGTCTGAGCCACTTAATATAGAAATAGGTCATGATCTCAATGGACTCTATAGGAATTTCACATGTTTCAAAGGTTATTAGGATTGGACGTCAATAGGTACATCACAAGTGACTAGTTTTGCATCTCCTAACAATCGTTTCAGCCAGCTGTCTCATTCTTTCAGATATTTTAAGTCTTCTACCGAATATTATCAATATTTCTATGAATCAGTTTTGTCACTTGAACTTGAAATGGAAATTTTTTGTTTGCTTTGAAGGTTGATTTTTTTAAAGTGACTTTCAATGAAAATCTAGAATTTCTCAGAAGAGTGGACATTCTCAGAGAAATGTGAAATTTTAGTCCAACTTTAGTGTCCTGTAGAGGAAAAGCTTTTTTTACAGGCATTTTGATCAGCTTTAAATAGATCAAAGGTACGATTCTTCCTTTAAAGTTTCTTTCTTTCCCAGGGAAAAATGCTCTTTTTCCTTAACTATACATTTGGAAAATACAAGTGACTCTGGCCTTATGCTTCTATGAAAAGAAAGACCCAAATTAAAACACAAGTGAGACGAAGATCCAGGAATAGAAATATTATAACCTGTCTTTTGCTATGCTAGAATCTAAAGCCAGATGTATAATACAAGTACCCTAGTGGAATATGGAGGGAAGAGGAGAGATGATCTGATACGTACAGATGCTAGCAGTCAAAATTACTCAAGCTGTACTGAAATTTCCTTTGCATCTGGCACTGGAGGTGTTAGCCATGCCAGTTCAGTCCCCTAACACAGATGTTCTTGTTGTTCCACTTCTTATGTGTAACATTTAGGTTTCTGTTTTGCTCAGCATAGCACACATAAATACTGTAATCCAAAGACCACCCATTTATTAGTGCACCTGCTTCGTCTACTTTCTTTAATTCCTCTTAGTATATTCTAGTCCTTTTGTGCTGCTGATCCTAGTGCAAGGTAGTGTTATGGAAAAGAAAATTCGGCTACTATTAACATACATGAATTACAATGATGAAAAGTATGTTTCAAAATCATTCACAGATTATATTAAACAAGGAAGGCTGAATTTCTGGATGTCTCAGCTCTGTAAGTGCAAACCTGTTTGTTGTACACAACCTTAATTATGTTGCCTTATAATTAGTATTCTGAAATCATGTACCATAAAGTAGTTACCATAGAGATAGGCCTGAATAAACAGAGCACTTAACAGCCATGCTTGAAACATGTGTGTAGTCCACTTGATATCGCTGAATGTCCATGCTTAAATGATTTGTTGGGCAGACACCAAAATTAAGGTCCTTTTAAAAATTTATCTCATAGAAAGTAACCTGGAACGCGAAAATTCCAAAATATTCATGAATAATCTTCTGTACTTCAAGATTGATTTCTATATGTAACCAAAAGCAGCCCTCCCATCCTTACTTTCCAGTATGTAATTGATTAGTAAAATGAAAACAAATCCAGAATGATTGTTCCAAACTGGAATTTGACTTGAGGTTTGCTTCTTCTGTTTTGGACTGGAGGCAGGACTTGTCAGCCTGCAAGGTGTCTTCTTTCTGTATCAGTTGGCATGACGAAGGATATTTTCTCTCCCTACAAGTATTGCCAAACAATATATGATATATGTTGTGCAAATAGCAGATACAATATAACTAACAACATAAACAACATAATGGTGTGTCCCATCATGGCCCACCTGGAATCCCATGCACTAAATTCACCTTAGGAGATTCTCAAGTTCATATGTGTCTGAACTTTAGAAGAGTAATCCTATATATGTGCTATTTCAGTTTTGGCCCCAATGCCTAGAAAAGGAATTTAAACAAAGATACATAATGAAGATGAATTAGTGAAGTTGGAAAGTAAAAAACCTTTCCTGAAGTGCCATCCTATCACAGTGCCAGCAAGTAACCAAGAGGCTTGTCCACCCTCTGGAAGAGGAATTACAGCAGAACTTCTTTCAGGAGCTCTAGATATGATGACTCATATTCAGAGTAGGATTGCCATATTCTAATTTAGCATAGTCCAGTCTGAAAAAAACTAAAACACAAATGTATTCATACAACTCTGATCTCCTTATCTGTTTCTCATATATTTTCTTTTACTCTCCATCATTCAGAAGAAAAATGAGAGTGAAAAAGTAGAAAGAAAATAAGATAAGAATCATTCCCTTAGTTTTCTAGGTCTCCTATTTTGCATTAAACTCCATTAGGACATATTTTTCTTACCATGTCAAATCCCTCTAAAGACTAATTCAGTAAGGCTCCACATTTCAGTATAGATTTTTCAGCTCAGGATCTCAGGATGAGTTAGCTCTGGGCAAGGATTTTTGCTTCTGTATTTCTCCAATACCCGTAACATAGTGAGTGGTGTTATAGCTGAATAGTGTGTGTTCAGATCGTTTTTTAGTAAAAGATTGTGGCTTTCATTTTGTGGCTGAACATCATAACCAAATAAATCATAATCAGATCCAGCTTTGTTTGTAAGTTATCTTTTCTTGTTTGGAATGAAATTGTTTTTTGCTATTTGATACTCTTCAGGACCAGAGCACTAAAAATAACTTGAGTCTCACTACTGTGGTACTTGTAGCTGACTCTAGTCTTTTTGTCCTTGAGAAGAAATTTGCACCTGTTCTGTAGCTGTCTTCATCATGGTTATGGAAATACCTTTTCTTCCTATGTGTGTTGTAAATAACTTGAGAAAAACGATTGAAAAATAGCGTGACGTCAGTCATTAATACTTAAAATATTGAAAGGTATAATAAGAAATTTATTTTTGCTTTCTTTGTGATCCTTTTAAATGTCTTTCCATGTAAAGCACATCAAAGCAGACGTTTATTTTTCTTGCAGCACTATTAGAGGTAACTTTCTCCTTTGGTTTCTCCAGTAACAAAGGTTTCTGCATATTGCAGAACTGTCTTCTTGTAAGCCAGTAATAGCACAAAAAATACTTAATTTTTAGCAATTTGTGTAGTTCAGATAGAAAGGAAAATTAGGTAGCAGAGACCAAACCCCACAATGACAAATTGTGAGAACAGAACAAATTCAAGGAAAGTAAACATTAGGAAAATCTGCTCACATACTTGGAGCTCAATCCTGGAGGTAGCAAGCACACTTGTGCCCCATCAGACAATGAGTACCTAGAAGGTATATAATTTCTGCAAGCCTGAGCCTCCACAAAGGAGCCAACACCTGTGATAACATTGGGTTGGTAGATTAGCAAAAAGTTAGCTTTAGACAGACTGCTAAGTTGACCACGCATGCTAGCTTGTCTCCCAAGATTCCTCTTGGTGACAACAGAGAAAAATGTGCTCCTGCAGAAAAACAGGAGCTTTTTAGACTGTTCCTCAGAATCACTGTCTGGAGAAAACTCTGAGCTTTCTTCAGTTCTCCATATGTAAGTTCCTAACACCATTAGAGTTCCTCTCAAGATACCATCCTTTCATCTGCTTCTTCTGTTGCTCCTGTGTCAGACCTTTGTGAATGTCCTGGAAATCCTAGGCCACCTCAGGCAACATCAAACACATTTAGTTTAGTGGGAAACTAAATCAAAGCTCTTTTACTTTCACTGACTGCAGCAAGTTTAGGAAGATTGTCTGATTTACTTAGATGATACGACTACCTGTCCCAGAGTTCACTGGATTTGACTTCATTTAGTTGCCTGATGCTCTGTCTGTACAAAGACAAGATGTGGACAACGTTTGTAATTGAAACTGCAATCCAAAGTGTGATTGTACCATTTATTTGATTAAATTAACCCCAGTACTGAGAGAGTGAGGGCACAGAAAATTAGGAGGCCAACCAGCCACTAAGAACTTGGAGTCTCAGCAAGATCATATAGACTGTATTCATGCCATCACTGCTGTGTTTTCTTCCCTGTTAGTACCGTTCCAAATAACGACCTTGGATATCTCTACCCTGCTGAAGATTCCTCCCCCAGCTGCAGTAGAAATACATGACCTTGAATACTTTAATGCAGGCATTCTAGACCATCAGAAATGGCTAAGAGTGATCTATGATACATCTCATTGATGAATCTCTTGGTTAATGACCAAAAATTGCTGTTGTTTAAACCAGTATCCATTTTGCATACTGTGATCTCCAAACACCATGGAATTCTAGCATGGTAGAGAAAGCAAATGGAATTGGTTCCCATGAAGAGAAAGAGGAATTAAGATCATCTTTGAGGGTTTTCTGAGCTCCTGGACCAAAATCACTACTACTTTAATCAAAAGGAGTTATAATACTCATGTAAATGGAATGAAGATTTCTTTCTGGCAGATAACTAAAAAACTCTTTGATGGATAAATATAGGGATAATACCATTACTAGAGTTTGCTACCCTGCAAAAAGGCAACATTTATCCCCTGTTAGTACTAGTCCTCTTAGAAATGTACAAATTGGTACATGTACTGGTTTTCATTGATCAGATTTCTGCATTTCCATCAATATTACTGTATTTTTCTTTTCTAGGCTGTGGCATTTTTATAGGCTAATCAAATATCCAATATTACTAGGAGCCATTTAAAGTGAATGCCAGAACTACTAAGGAGTAATTTGAGAATTAGATCTATTTTTGTTAGCTGAAATGATCTTGACTTGCTCATATTGTATTGTACCTGATGCTCAGTAATACGATAGTACCAATACAAATAGAAAGATATCCGGTTTGAAGTTCTTAAATATCTGTTAAAAGTGGTGAGCAGTCCAAGCACATTAAAATTCCATTTTCCCCCATACAAGTGTTTGCTGCAGATGACCCCCACTGATCTTAAATATATTTCTGTATCTGTAACTGAATAGAGGTTTTCCGTACAGCATGTTCTAATGGTACTCTGGCCTTTAGCCAACAAGGCACTGAATAAGGCTATTTTTAAAATACAGAAACTGGGAACAGCTGCAGCAATCAAATTTGATAAAAACAGAGAGGAACTTTGCTTTTTTTTTTATGGTTTGTCCAAGTTTAGACTCCTTTCATAGAACGGCTTTTGTTCTGTTGGATGAAGGGGGTATAAGAGTAACACAGTTAAATCCTTTTGAACAAATAACTTTTAAAAGAATACAGATTAAAATAATAGGGGGCTTTTTGGTGCAGCAGCATGTTCAATGCAATTGTACCTCAAACTATTGAAAGAATAAATCTATAAAAAAAGAATACATTTTGCCTGCCAAGCTTTACCATAAAAAACTTACCCATAATCGTCTCCTGATCTGGAAGATGAAACCTCTTGTTTCAAATGTTGAACATCTGAAGATTGGTATTTGGGAGTAGGTTTTGGGTGGAAGTAATTTAATTTGAATGCTCTGGGGTGGGTTGTTTTTTGTTTTTTTTTTCTTCTTTTACTATTAATCAAAAAAGAAAGTTTCTATTAAGAACTCTCCTCTCCTTCCCCCTGGTAAGCTGGAAAAAAAAGTTTACTTCAGGAAAAGTTTTACAAAGGCCTTCTGTGCACATTGAAAAGTTTCATAAAATATTTAATTGTAAGGACTGATTCTTCCTTGTTTGCCCTCCTATTTTTTGGAGAAACTTGTCGTTCAATGATTAATGAGAGTCAGGAGATTATTATATACACACAAAAAAAATCCATTACACACTAGTAGGCTGAGCTGTGTTTGTTAAATGATTCCATCTGAAGACAGAGTCTCTGTGCTAGACTGATGGAAGACACAAGATAGTGGGTGAAATCTGGGCCCCACTGAAGTCATTAAGAGTTTTGTCACTGAATTCGGCAGAGACAGGATTTTATTGATTACATTCATTTTAAGTGTCAAAAATAGCACCCTTACCCCATTAAAGGTATTTAGTGCATCATCAATTCAGATAGTAGAACAAAAATGTACTTAATTTCTCACATATGCATAAATATGGGTGTATATCACGTGTGTGTGTGTGTGTCCACATAGGTATAAAATGCATGTGCATTTTTGAGTATGTTTATGTGTATAAAATATCTGCTTAAGTTATTATCACTTTATCTGAGTATCTCACCAAGGGGAAATTACGGCAGTGATATATCTTCCTTTCTTCACATTGAGAAGCAACCTTAGCTTGTTTTGTTTTGTTTTGTTTTAAAAATTGGAAAAAAATATAAAAACAAGAGTAAGGACTTGAGAATCAATACTGGCGTGAAACAGAGGTATGGAGCCACCTGAGATTTTTCATGGTTACAAGGAAACTCAGCAATACAAAATACTCAAAACTGGGTCAAATACTATAGATGTAGGACTTGATATATATCCTTGAAGTCAATATTAAAAGGGAGAATAGACTTTTAAAAGGAGAGGGTTGAAATTCAGGAGTTGCAGTTTTGTTTCCTTTCTCTGCAACAAATTTCGCATGTGATCTTGGCAGGGTCAGTTCTGTAAACTTGTATGCTTAACTTTACATTGTAGAAATAATATTATGACTCTTGTGGGTCTACATGCAATATATCCAGCTGAATATTGGAACAAACCTTTTTCAGGACCTAAACTTCTCTGTGTATAATTTTCACTTTGTAAAATGGACATAATAATATTATTTTTCCCGAATGCTTTGTCTATTTTATTTGTCTATATTAGAAATTCTTGGAGACAAGAGCTGTCTTTTGTTATATGTCTGTGAATCAGTAACAAAACAGCCTTGACATCATCTGGACCTCCCGGTACAACTCGGATATAAACAGTTGTAAACGTTGAGGCATATGTTACTTCAGGTAGCTTCTCTAAAGCAAAGCATAACAAAAAACAGGATATACATATTTCTCTTGATTTACTGATTTCTTGTAACCAGGAAACTAGAAAAAAGATGTTCATTTGAAATCAGGAGAATACTGTGACATTAAACACATTTTTAGCATTTTATACAGCAGCAGTCCCTATCCCTGCATATGGAAGTGACCCCACATTCCTGCATAATGGGTAACTGTAGATTTAATACATGCCGTGTTCTAGGAGGATACTGAAGCATTTATGTGGTGCAGAGCATTGAGCCTAGGAGTTTTTCAAGGATTCTCTGGCATCATACCAGTTTTCAAATTCTTATCCAGTGTTTTAACTGGAAACAAAAAATTTCCAGTGTGATGATTAGTAGGGTTTGATTACATTTAGTAAGCCATGGAGCCCCTTCTCTTCGAAGACAAACTGCTGCCAGAGACAGATTTACCACTGACCAACAGTGTTTTTATGCAAATGTGCCTGAGTGAGTGCAGTAACCCCAAGTTATAATAGCGTCATTCAATCTCTTGCCAGGACAGCAATATTTATATATTGCGAAGATAAAATGGATATCAAAACCAGTCCCATTACAGAGGGAAAGTTCTCTATGTAAATCAGTATTTCTAATCACACCATGCCTCTTCCCACCCCCTACCCCATTTTGTTTTCCTTGCTTTATCTTCATAGATGAATTCCAAATGTGTTTTTCTCTTGTGTGTTCACTTTGAATATTGAAGCGTTCAGCTGATGCCAAGCTAATGGATAACGTAAGCTCCTCACTGCAAAACTTTAAAGTCTCCAAGTGTATTTCTTCATGCCTTGGGGAAGTGCTGTAAAGGGCTTATACTCACATATAGTGTTTTGTCTGCCACTTGTGCAAGTTTCTGTTTGGACTTCTCTTTCTCCTGCTGCCTGATGGGAAGAAATGGGCAGTCATCTCCCTGGTGACTTTATCTCCCCATCAGGAATGAGTGCAAGGGGTCAGATGCCCCTCTGCATGCTTGTCACCATCTGCTGACAGCAGCGCTCCCCCGGGAGAGCTGCCTTTGTTTACTGAGGGGGCTAATATGAGGAGACACGTGAAGTACTTTGGTTTGTGGAAGAGGGCAGGAGAGGCATGGTGCTGTGAAAACATTCCCACACACTCTAATGGCTCATTCACATAGAAAACAAGCGAAAGCCTTCAGCTCTTTCATTGAGCTCAAAGTAGAACAAACGGACTCAAGAACCCCAAGGCACCAGTCAGAAAACACTTTCCTAATGCACTAATGCTCTCTGTGATATCTCACCTATGGGACTTCAGCTCTCATTTAGGCAGCTAAATGACCTGGCTAGACTGAAAAGCTCCTCAGTATCTGGTAGTTGCTGTTGTTCTCTGTTAGCTGCTAAGTTCTTTTTGAAAGTCTAGCCTTCACTTTCCTGAACCTAAACCTCCTAAAACTGGTTATAATAGGTGAAGCACACATTGGAGAATTTTATCAGTACGGTCACCAATTGGTTATTTTCTCTTTAAAATAAAATCTATAGAACACAGAAGAAATAAAACACACCTAAAAAGAGAGACTTTTTTTTTGCTCTATAGTTGGTAGAGACACACACACAGATGCACACACGAGCGTGTAACTTTTGAATATAGTTTGAGGATCAAAAAGAAGTGACTTTCTGAATTACGTGTCAAACACAGTTGGGATACGTGTCATGGAAAAGTCCACATTATAAGCTGTTTTAAGTGATGACTGATGTTTAGTGAACAGCAGCGTTCATTATTCTGGTCCATAATTTCTAAGATATATAAGAAGACAACACGAACAGTGTTATTAGGTCACCCACAAGTTTGTGTCGTTCAGTGTCTGACCTCTAACAGCAATCTATATTACATGATTAGAAATAAAGCATAAGAGAGCAAACTTACAGTGATTCTTCTATTAAGGTACCCTACCAAATATGTATCAATTTGTGATTTAGGGAATTTTGAAGTCTAGTATGGCATCATGGTATAACAAAGTATTATGTAAAAAGGATTTCCTGCTTGTTCTAGAAGTACTATGAAACTCCTTGGTTCTTGTATTTTGAGAAACAATTACAGTACTGTCTTCACCTACTCAATGACACTCGTTATTTTCTCATCTTTTCTCCATGCATCTCTACTTCCTGAAGGATCCTAGTCTTATGTTTGTTGCTTTGTCATTTCCAGTTATTTTATATCTTCCTGTGCATTGCTAAGTGGACCAGAATTACAAGCTCCATACTGTATGGATGTGTCAGTCATAGTATTTGATGGTGTTTGATCACTATGGAGCATTGAGCTGGTATTTTCATAGAAGTAGCAACAGTAACTCCATAATCTTAGTTCCTGCAAGACAGTATTAATTGTAGCCCAGCCGAATAAATATGCATGTATAAATGGACATACACACACAGACACACACCCCCCATATTTATTTTCAAATGTAATATATATGCATTTAACAGCCTACATATCTGTAGTTAGCTCTGTTATATGTAGTTAGCTCTGTTTACCCTGATAGGCATTGTTACCTGTATTGAATTTTCTGTCTTCACATAACCCCGTTACTCAGTACTGTAAAATTCCTAAACTTTTTTATAATTGGCTTTTGTCTTTACTTCGTTGAATCCTCAGGAACTCACTATCTACTGCTATTTCCAGATTATTTAGGGGTATATGTTGAGCAGTACAGAGGCCAGCACAGATCTTTCTGAGAAATCAGTGATAACCTTCTGCCAGAATGAAGCATGACTTCCCCTTTCCTATCTTTTAATTTAATAGAAGACCTGATCTCTTTTAATAGAGCTTAGTCTCTTTCAGAGTCTTTGGTGGGGACCTTTTAAGAACAAATGTAATCCATCCATTGATGCCTTGACCCTTTATATTCAACCAGTGTACCTATAGCCATGTAACATCTTTGAAGAATGGGACTAAAATATACACACTCCCTTTTCCACTTTTGCTCTCTTTGAGTTCTTGTCAAAGTCACTATAGCTCAAGGATTTGTTGAAATGGATATGACTATGCAAAAGCATCAGGTTAAATGTATTGGCAAGGGCAGGAGCATGAACTAACCTTAAGTTGATAATTACATGTTACATTTGCTTTAGTTTTTACTGCTTCTGAAGGAAGGCTATGTCTGATTTAAGCTTGATTCTAAAAATGTTCATATTTGGCCTAAAATAACCCCACTTTGGGAATGTGCCACTGCAAATGTGAAGTTTTTGAAAAGGCTTCACTTTTTTGGTAGATGAGAGTATTGTTAGTTCCATCTTCCCATGTTTAATATCCCATATTTTTTGAGATGTGTGGTACAGATCAAAGGGCAGGATTTGGCCCTTAGTTACCTGCTGTTACTGGCACTAATCTCAGAGCTATTGAAAAATGATGCATCAAATTTATATCACTGCAAATGTCACTATTCTGAATCCTGCATATGTTGCCTGAGCTGTCAGTAATAAAAATCTGTTCTGAATTATTCTCCCGTTTAAAAAATAATAATTTTCTAATAACCCAGTGAATAGGAATTTGATGTTTTCTTTGTCTGGAAACATTTTAATGATTTAGTACATCTATAAAGTTCTGTGTGCCTTTATAATATAATAGCTTTTGCAAATGAGAGGACTTTCTCATTTAAATCCCTATGGCTATCAAGAAAAGCAGAATTTGTTTAAATATAAGTTAAGTTTAAAAGTAACTTACTTAAGGAAAACATTTTAAGAGAAAAACAACTCAGCAGAAAACCAGGTATACAAAATTGGGTTTACATGTGTTACAGGGATGCAAACTATAGACATGTATAGTTACAATTAATCATATTATACATCTTAATCTTTTGTCCATCTTATTGTTTTTCCTTAATAGGAAAGAGTGGGGTTTATTTTGCTTCATTGATATTATATTGAAGTGATTTCACTGTGATGAGAAAATGAAAATATCAAAAAATATTAAGAGAGTATAAGTAGAAAAATTAAAGCTTTGGATAGTATCAGATTTTCTGGTTGGAAGCAGAATAATCCAGACCATAAATCTTATTTGCTTTTAACACTTTTTTTTTTTTTTTTTTTCCTTCTCTATCACAGTACTTCTTTCAGTTAATTACCTTCATTCAAAACCCAAAGAAGTGAACAGAAAAGACTCCCTTTGAAATTTTGGGCTGGTCTCATAGTTATGATAATTAGCATGAAATTCTACCTTCATTAAAGGTTGAAGGGTTTAAAATATACAAAGAGTAATGTGCTCCCCTTTCTTTGTTTTTTCAATGTGATGATAGACTCTAACATTTTAGCTCATTGCTGTGCTTCACTGAATAGCTTACCTTTTGGAAACATGGATATTAACAGACAATCTATAAAACACACATACAGCTAAAAAAAAAATTTTTCTTGTCAATCTAATCTTGGCAACATGTATTTTAACAGGAGCATATCATATAAAACATTTCATACAAAACACACTCGTTGATTCTGGATAAGATTTCATTACCTTGCTTGGTTGTTCCTCAAAGCAAAATGCTATATTGCTGTTTAGGTTTCTGGTTGTATCTCTGTTTGTATCTGAAATTCTAGACAGAATTTGTCCTTGCTCCTTGAAGTCAAGCAAACTAGTATTTATTTTGCCAGAGACATTATTTATTTAGACGTTTTATGATGTTTAATGCCAAAATGTTATGTAATCAAAAAGCAGTGTGAAACAAAAATATATAACTGGATGCAAACAAGTACTACAAAGTTCAGGAAAGCTAGATGAATAGCTGCTGATATAATGGGGTTTTTTTCCCCTTTTTACATTGAATCTGTTCACTAATTGAGACAAAGATCGAATGCAAAAAATAATATGTGGTCTCATAATTAAAGACTATAATAATGCATGCACACAAAGGTTGAATCAGAGTTGTACACATCACCTAGAAAGAATTGTATAGAAGAGAATCCAATAGAGTCTGGAGCACTGACTTTACCAGATTTTATATAATTGTTGAAACAATGATCAGCATAAATTTCTAAACTGCAAACATCTCGTTCTATGACAGTTGGTTAACCTAAATGAAGGAGTCTCTTCTATTTTCTCATATATTATTATTTGTTCAGAATCTGTGTATTAAAACAAACCATGGAGATTATTATTGTATTTTAAAATCATTTTGGGCAGGATATATTTTAGAATGATGTGACAACAGATCCAGATGTGTTCAGCCTTAAAGCTGCAGTCACTTCTTGGGTATCATCATTTTTGCCAGTTCAGTTCTCCATATCTTTTATTATCAACTGGTCTTCTGACAGTTCTTGCTAGTCAGGATGACCGCTATCACAATGCTGTCTAGACATGTTTTTTTCAACTTTTGCAGATCTAAGTGACCAACTTATGGAAGTGGTTGGTCTGGAAGGAGCCATGGAGATGGGACAGATATACACAGGTCTGAAAAGTGCTGGAAGACGGCTTGCCCAGTGCTCATCTGTTGTCATCAGGTATCAGCAGCTTTAATTTGCACTGCACTTTTGTAGTGAAACAATAAAGTTTTATATATTATCCATTCACTTTCTTGGGTTAATAGTCAAAATTACTGTACTTACTGTAAGTATCATTTTTGTGTGTGAAATATATCTATTTCATCCATATTCTCTGTCCATACATTTTCCTTTCTTTAAATGAGTTAAAAAAGAACTAGAAAAATGGTGTTTGTGTTTGGTCTTCACATGTCGTATTCAGCTGTCATTTCATCCTATGAAGAAATATCATCAAGCAGTTGGACCAGAACGAGTACGGCATGAACATCTTGGGGTTTATCATTGACATACGCTCCGCACAACTTTGAGCAAAAAGTCATTTAACATTACTTTGACACATTTTAACCCATTTATAATGCATACCTCACCAGGGAAGAGTAGCATGCAATTAGTATTTGTAAAACATTTTTTTTATCTGTAGACGTCAAAGTGCTCTGGTTTTAATTTATTTAATATTTACTGAACACTGACAAGTCACTATTAATAAATGTGTCGATATGTGTAAGACGCTAATGGTGGAGCACGCTAATTTAGTTGTGTTTTATTGTTTACTAAGCTAAAAGTGACCAGAACATTCACAATAGAGGAAGCTTGGATTAGGACTCAAGGAGAAAAAAATTATTCTAACTTTTGGATTAGATAAGGACTGAAAAAGAGAGATGGTCAACACTTCCTCATTGAAGAATTTTGTAGGAAGAATTTTCCAAAATCTTAATAAAATCATAAGCTATACAATTATAAGCCTCAAATGCCTAAAACAATTATAAGCCCCTAAAACAGAACAACAGAAATAAAAACTTTAAGAAAATAAGTAGGATTTGCCAAAGCACCTGGCATATTTTTGAGACTCCTCAAGGACTGAGTGATGTTAACTTCAAAAATATTCTTCTCATGTGGATAAGGAGTAAGATCACAGAGGCATTCCAACCTTCTCTGGATACCAAGAATCCTAATTAGCAGGACCACAACTGCAAAAGATTCAGAACCCTTCCAAACCTATAAAGTGAGAGCTCATTGAACATTCTTCCCTTCTTCTGCTTATGGCCATAGATGGCATTGGATGATCTTGTGAACTGGTGTCTTCAAATAATGTCCAAGCTAAAATTTCCATTGACCAACATGAGTGCTCAGTTGGCTCATTTTTCCATTATTAGATTTCTCTACTCCGTGTTATTTCAAATAATCTTGTATGCTAACTGAAATATAGGGTTGGAAAAGACCCAAAAAGATTGTCCTTTTTTTTTTTCATTTTCTCATTTTTCTGTGCTTTTCTAAATGTGGTGTCCAAAACTAGACAGGGAACACTGGCTGTAGCTTTATGTTAAATCAGTGCCCCTTTACTAACAATTTAAATTTATAACATGGTATGTTAAAGCCTCTGAATATAGTACAGCTGTCATGTTCTGAGTGCTCTGTCTAACCCAGAGTTAGACACAAGCATAAATACATCTTTTATGGTTCTAATAAATGGTCATGATAGAGCTAAAATTTATTTCTTATTTCCTTTACAGTAATCAGTCTAAATTATAAAAAATATAAGAGATTCCTTTGTCTTTTCAGTTAATAAGGTTTATTCCTGAAGTTCTTGAATAATTCACTCTTTCACAAATTACAGACTATTCTCTCATGAGAGTGTTGCGTTTTACTAGCAAGATGTGTGAATGTTTGGAATGTTTTTGCCTTGTATGTTGAAAATCAAACTAAGCCTACTAAGTGACTGGATTACTTTTGTAAGCATCTTGGGTCATACTGGAGATTACATAGAAGTTTAGGGGTAAATCAGGATTATATATGTGTGCCATCACATATATCTCTCTTTAATAAATACATTTATCAATTTTGTCTAGTTACTTTTACTTATACTATGAAATATGTCACTTTAGGACCAGCAAGTCTCTGCCTATGCAGATAGATGGGGAACCTTGGATGCAAACCCCTTGCACGGTAAGGATGCTGGGGATACTGGGATACTCTGGGTGGAGAGCTGAACAAAAAATGTAGGAACGTTTTAATGAGTAACAAAAATTACAAAAATCAAAAATATTAATGGATTTATTTACTTTCACTTCTTCTTCAATGATACAAACAGAATCTTTCCATTCAAAAGACAGCCATTGTCATCAGGATTAACTCATTTACTTAAGTAATATCTTCACACGCTGTTCCTATACAGTTCCACACTCATTGCATTTTCAATTTATTGTTCCACAGGTTAGGATAGACTAGAAAGGCATTTGTTTCAAAAGTTTGGAAAATACTCGAAGTGTGCAGTCCCGGCATCCCTTTACCCAATGTGATGATTTATTTATGACAATGTATCAGATTTGTAGTCTCTGTGACTGAGAAAGGCCAATGTTAGTTTTCATGCTAAAGTGTATGAAGTAACAAATTGTTCTCTAAATATTTAGGAAGATTTTCCATTATACTTTTGAGAGTTCATTTCTTTATGGAAAGCTGAAGTCTTGACTGTGCTGATTGAATTATACAATAGAACTGGTATTTAAAAAATCCTTGCAGTTTAAAGGGGAAATGAAGGAAATTATTTGGTTTCTTGTTTCAGTGCCCACACATATGAAGTGAGGGCAGGTAAAAAGCAATTCAAATAGGATAGGATAGGAGCTTGCTCAGAGGAGATTCTTTGAGTAACTGTTTACAGACAACACAAGAAAGGTGTCACTCTAAGAACTCTCCATTTTCATCTCTCTCCGATAAATTATAGAGGCTAACTGAGCATTTGGAGAAGATGTTGAAGAAATTTAAGCTTTTTATTGTTGAATATAGTCTTAGTAACATTTTAATATACAATTTTAACTAATTTTGTTTCCCCAAGGAAGACCTGTGTTTTTAAGTAGATGAATTGCTGTTACCTTGCAGCTTGTAAGTATCACAAAACAGTAATGTGACAAGCAAGAAATCCCACTGCAGATGGGAGTAATTCTCCAAACTAGGTTACTGGATCACTTTCATGAACTTTTTATTTGTAGCAAAATTAAAGGCTACACAAAAAAGTAAAAGGGAGCATCTTCAGTAAGGTGCTAACTGGTGTGGCAGCTGATAATGTATGGGTTAGGATGAAATAAAAGGGTTGTGATAATTCATGTTTGCCAGATACACAGCAGAACAGCAGGGAGAGTGCCTGAACTCTACTTCTCTATGGTGAGCACTCAGATGCTGCAATGAGAGGAGGACCATGGGAATACACACTGTGTTAAGGCAGAACAGTAGGGATTTTATGAGATTTATTCCAGGAAACCTTTTGGAGTTAAGAGATATCATTATCTTTACCTCTTCTACAGCTATGGCTCAGTGCAGAGCAACAGTACTGAACCCAGCAGTTACTTGTTCAAGAAAAAGACGTGATTTTTCAGTTGCCAGATTACAGAAGAGAACTTATAGAAGGATGCTGGCAATAACGTGCTTTTTTTTGTCTTGATTGCTTGCTCTGTGCAAAATCCCTGCTATCTGATTGATAATGCTAGCACAAGCTGCCTGCACGATTGAGGACAAACCTGGAAAAAGAGACAGTTCTTACATTTCAATCACTGCCTTGAGGAAACAGTAAATTATTACTGGTAATTACTGCTGTCCAGTTGAAGTACTGCTTTAAAGAGGATAGAAATGGCATATACTTTCTGTGGAAGCCATCCTTTTTGTGTTACCATCACTAACAGAATAGACTGTTACATAAGAAAACCATGCTGTTGCATGTATTTATTTCCTCTGAGAAGAAAATACATGAACTGTTTGTCTAGACTACTGCACCTCTGTGAATTTAGATATAGAATTACTATTTTATATTATATTATTCATTTTTCAGGAAATGTTTTTTCTATGCTGGGAAGCTTAATGTATTTACTGTGATTGCTCCTTGCATTATTGGACATCTGCCCCACTTTGTCTTCCACGTCCTACAAAGGAAAAAACATGTATGGTCCCACTTCTCCCCTTCCCACTAATTCTAACTACACTACAGTTTTTCCTTGAAGTTTTCTGCAATGTAGCTAGAAATTCCTCCTGAGGCAATGATAAAGGGAGATGTTAGCTTTCTCTCAACCAAAGTTTAAGGTTTGATTTCTCGGTACATGCTTCAGAGAGGTCTTTGTTTGGAAGCCAAAATGTATTTGATTACATAAGTGTCAGGATGATATCTCAGTGATATGTATCCTAAACCAGAGTCTGAAAGAAAAAAAAAATAATAAAATGAATTCTTATGTGTAGCCAACTATGTAGCCAATTATTTGAATCTGCAAGAGTTCAAATTTCAGAAAAAAAAAAAAAATATGAGGAGACCAATATAAGAAGCATGAGCTTTTGTCTTCTCTAGAGGCAAAACTGCAGTTTTCTCCCAAAATTACCCAAAAGCAAATTATTAATGACCAGTTTTAAATGGAAAAAAATGTGATGATCAGATAAAGAAATCAATGAGTTTAGTTCCTTAGGAAACACAGGAAAGTTTGGTTTTCCTTTTATTTTCCCTCTTAGGAAATTTCTTTCCCTAGCTCTTAACAAGGAATCCAGGCTCATATGCAGAGTTGCTAGTACTCCTGCATCACACTCTGGGACATGACGGGACATTCCCCTGCTACCTCTTGTTTCATATTAGGTTGCTGAGGGAAGGTGCTTATTCATTTACTAGCTATATGGCTTTAAGGACGGAACCTACTGTCTCCACACAGTACTAGCCTGCTTGGATATACCATCTCACTAGTTCTAGGGAAGAGACCTTTGCACCTTGTTCTGTTGTACAGACTGTGTACATCAGTTAGACACAACAGCTGAGCCTCAGGTTTTTAATTCTTTGGTGCTCCAGCCAGAAAACTCTTGCTAAAAAAAAAAAAAGCCTGCTATGCCTCGCTCTCCAGCTGTCTTTTAGAAAGTTGAAATAACACGTTTTATTTTGGTATGGTCATCTCAGGAACTTCAATGTCATCTCAGCTCAGTAGTTTTATGGACTGACCTAGAAAAATTACAGAGATTGAGAAAGAAATTAATAGGATTGGCAGGTATTGAAACAACCCTGACCCAAGGTGCAAGTGCTTAACCTCAGAAGCCCTCTTCTGTTTCTGCTTCAGATTTTGGTACAAATGAGGGTATTTTGCAAATTATTTTTCAAGAAATCAAGTTCAATCTGAATGGAATTCTCCTGCTATTCCATTATGCATATTCATGAAAACAAGTTCTGCATCAAGCCCCTGTTATGTGTGGGATGCAGGCTGCACATGCAGGCTTGGAAGTTTATTTCCTGTTGAAGAAATCAACAAGTTTGTCTTTGCTACTTCTCCTTTCTGACTGGAAAACAGTTTTATACAAGTAGCACAATTTGCTGACAACTGTCCCTTCTCATGCATATAGAAATCATGTTCCCCCAAAATGAGTTTGTAAGCTCTGAGAAAATACTGTGGGATGCTGTAGACATTACAGTGATTCCCCAGAAGCTGTGATCTGTGGTTTTACGTTCCTGCTATCAGTTTTAGTACTAAATAAATTGTCTTGTGCTTCTTTTAATATCTTTTAACATCTTGTATTGCACATGCACCTAGCATCCCTAGACGAGAGCAGGAATATGTTCCTGTAGGTCCTGTGCATACTTAAAAATGTGAGTGGATTGGTCTAAAGATCTGTCATCCAGAATTACTCAGTATGTTGAAGACAGGCACACTGCAATGTCTGACAAAGTCACTCTGCTCTGGTATAATAAGATGCAGAATCTGAGCATCAAATTGTATTGTTTTCACTGTTTTTTTATAGAGGAGTCTTTGGGAGAAAGAAAGATGATAATATTATGTTAAACATTTCGTCTGATTAGCTGAAGAGGAAATTCTATCAGAGCTCTCCCAGACAAATATAGCAACATGAAAGATATCTATGGTTTCACCTGATCTCCAAACAGGTCAATAATAGTAATGAAACTTCAAAGACTCTCAAGTTAATTCAATAAACTTCTAGCTTTAGCTATCAGGATTTTTTTTAAGAAAAGTAATCTTTCAATTTAACTACATAAATGATGAGCATTGTTTTGAAAAAAATCCATAAGAATATTCCATCTTAATTAGAAATAACTTCACTTTCAGTTCTTTTATCTATTCTTGACTTGGTTGGCATCGTATCTGAAAGAGTGTCAAGCTGCTAGCAACATTAGATTAAAAGCAGAAGACAGAAATGTCTGTAGAAGATGAAAGAGTATTGTCAAAATGAAGGAACAAAAATGAAATCCATAATCGGAGCTCACCTAATGGATTGCCAGAAGTGTAGTTTCATAGACATCTGAAACACATAGTATTTTTAGAATTATTTACTGATAGGAATACTTGTAGTAAGCCACTTAATAATAAAACTCAGAAATAATATTTCAAAATATGATTTGAATGCACCTTAAAAATACGTTTGAATGAATGAATGAGTGGTTCCTCTCTAGCCTTTCCTTTAGTCCCTGGAGATGTGGTGAGCACAGAGGTCCTAGTGAAGTCCTACCTTTGTAGTTAAATCCGGAGATAAACAAGTACTGAAAACATAAAAACACTTTTACTAATAATCACTATACGCCAGGGCAGTGTGAGAAAACTAAAAGAGAGTCACAGTTTTGCTTTCATGTAGATCCGTTGGCTCCAAAAACCCACTGATCACATGAAGAAGCTGCAGATGTATTCTAGACTCTGCCTGTAAAGTGTCTTCTTTCCATGTCACTGAACATAGTATTATTTTCTTATTAGTTGTTTATAATGGGAGAATTTAAACTTTTGTATGGGCTACTTTAGAGCAAAGAGGAGCTGGGTCCTGACTATGGTGGTTGATTTTAGAATATTAGACAATTATTACATAGTTAAGCCATAAATGGAAATCAATCGCTAGAAAAAATTTTGGTGTTATAGTAAAATGCTTCATTTTTTGCCCTTTTGAGCAACAGTGTGCATACATTTCTGTTTCAAGGCCAGAGTGATTTATTGAGTTTCTAACACTTTGTTTTGCAGCTGGGCATTGTATTTTGTGCTCACAGGTACACTGCACATTAATTAGTTTTGTTTACCTATGCATATTTTTTCTGAATTTCACAACAGTAGTTTTTGTAATTGACAAAGCAATTTACTGCATGTGTGCTTTCTGCACCCCAGACAAATACTCTTAACATGTAATGCACCTTTCTTTCCAGTTCAGATTGTTAAGAAGAGAATTAGTTGTGACTAATTGCCAATTAATTTGCAGTGGTTTTAGGGAGGAGGGGGGAAACAATTGCACCTACTAATTAAAATTTAAAATATTCCAAAGTGTCATCTTTAGGTGTCTATGGAATACATAATTTCCATTTTAGTTCTGCACTGGATCTGTAACAACCCTGAGCTTGACAGCTCTATTAATTTAAAACCTCAGTCATACCTATTAGTACAAAACATGAAAAAAATGCCATTAATCATTTATTTTAATTTTGCAGCTCTGTCATTTTCTCGGTATGTTTAAAAATTATGATGACACCGTAATGTTTTCCAATCTACCTGTGTGAAGGGGAAACGGATCACACTACTTAGGAGAGAGACTAGAGTATATTATTAGAGCTTAATTAATGCCAAACTGATTAGATTTGATTGCACTTTGCACAATAATATTGTTAAGAAATCTATTTAAAAGATGTGTTGCATAACGCTATATTTAAAACATCTAGTCTAGATCTGAAGAGATTTTGATCAAAATGCCACATAATGCAAGTCACAGGTTAATTTTGTTTAGCACTGCCTACATTCTATAGGTCTTATTCATATGATGATACCCAGTACAGCTCTTGATCACCTACGAGAAGAGAAAATTATTTGATACTCCTGTGATAGAGAGGTGTCACATCCCTCTATTTCCTATAAGGGGAGCAGTATATGGGCATCTAGACTGTAGGAGAACCCTCATACCCTCAAAACTACCGACATGCAAACCTTGCTGATAGCATGGAACAAAGTGACTGTAAACTAATAGATCCAATTTGATAAGATTTTTCTGTCAAGTTTTTTTCCCTCTGTCCTTAAAATGCATGGTTTCTTTCTTTAACATTATTTGAAATATAAGTAGAGCTGATTATCTCTGGTTTTAGTTTTCTTTTGTCATTTAGCATTGTAGTTAGTACCTGTCTGTATTTATAGCACCATGTTCTATGTTAATAGTAAACATTTAGGCATTCTGTGAAGTCAGGAACATGCAGGTAACCAGCACATATTGTAGAAGAAGGAACATGAAAGCAAAATGGATTGACCTAAAAGATATAGTTACCACACTGAAATTACTGATGCTCTCTGCATTTCATTTAGTGGATGCATTGTATTAATGTGACTTCAAGGCATAGTTTGAAACTCTGACCTGTTCCTGAAACAAATAAATGTCTGGCTTATGGATTCATAAATATCTTCAGTATCACAAATTCAGGCTTGTCCTTTACCAGAAAATTTGCTGTCGACAAATGGAGAGCAATTACCATCTCTGCTTTTAAGAATTATGCACTTTTTTTAATTACATCTAGTGTTTCTTCCCACGAATATATAATTGGACACACTTTCTAATACTGGAAAGGTGATTTCAAAATTGCAAATGCAGTATTTTTCTGCTAAGCCTATTTACTAGATATACTAGTCCTTTAAATTTCTGTGATCGTGAACTCAGGATAAAATCTTGGCTTTAGTTAGTGAACAGGAGTTTTGCCATTGCCTTCAACAGTTTGAGTTTAGCCTATAAAGCTCTATTGGACTTTCAGCAGAAATCCGTGATATCTGAGCAATTCATGTGGCTATTTACTTTCCTCCTAAATGGATTTTTGTTATTTCCTCATTTTGCCTATTTTTAAATATAAATTTGTGCCAAGGATGCCAAATATAAGTTTTTTTCTCCAGCAGCACCTCAGTCAATCCGCTAATTTAAATTTAAAATGTCCTCCATATTTTCTGTAAGTTATTACATATTTTCAATAAAACTGAGTAAGTGATCTCAAAAATTATTTTCCAGAATTCTATAGTAATTTGTATGAGTATGTTTGTCAGAGTATTATCAGTTCCTAAAAATACATTAGGTTAGGTTCTGAGCTTTTGGGATTTTTGTCTAAGCAATCTCTTTTTGTTTTGTGTGTGTCTTAAATCACAGATTTACATAGGAAAAATGAAAAACAAACAAAAAAAAGTCTTATTTAAAGCTTTTATAGTTGTGCTTCTATAAAAAAGGAATGAGATTGCTTGCTGAATGAAAGAGAGAAACTGAAAGGTAAAAGTCTTTAGACACTCCATGTGCACGCACACAAAATCTATACTCGGCTATAAGCAGTGATTTCTCTAACTAAACTAAATCTTCGTTACTTGTAATTAAAGATTTTTCTCTCTTTTTTTTTTAGTTCATTTCAGTTTCCCATACAGCACTTTCAGTGTTCAGTCCTATTTTGACCTTCAACACTATTTCTCTTTCTGACAACCTTAGTACTGCTTCCCATCTTAAAGTGTGTGCTGTCACTTGTCGCCCAGATGCCCAACACCAACTCTGGCAGTGCTGCCAATATGAAAACAAAAGCAGAAGTGAGTGTCTAGGGCAGAAATGCAGTGCCTGAAGTCTTGAAAAAGACAAAATTAGCCTATTTCAGATAAGATTTTTTAATCTTTTATTTTTCAGCAGGAAAATGAGCAATCGATGGTGTTGTTATATACAACAATATGTACAATATGTACAAATAGTACGTATTAACATTGTGTTGTTAATATGCACTAGCATGCATAAGTAAAAAATATACTTTACGTTTACACTTTTCTGTTTGTATTTTCAGAACATAAAGTATATTTTACACCACTGGAATTATGCCAGTTTATAACAGTTGATAATATGCCTTGGAGAAATGCATAGAGGACTCCATCCTCATGCTCATGAGTGGTTAATCATGTTCAGGCATCTTAGCTGATCTCAGCTGATAGGATACAACATACTGAAGAGGTCACGGTCTTTGAAACAGATGGTTCAAGCCAAAAAAGAACATTACAAATGATAAACATTTTCCTAGTATGTAATTGCATTCATCCTCACCAGCGCTGAACAGCCTCAATCCAACATGCAATCTTTATGGGGTCTCAGGATTACCTCACCTCTTCATACTAAAGCCATCTTTTGAGCTTTGCTCTTTTATTCATTTTAAGACGGAATTCCTGTGAATTACCTCTGAAAGGAAACTCTGAGGCTATTCCTACTGCCACATCATGGCCAAATCTTGCATATAAGCTGAACTCTAATGACTCAAATTCATTCAGAGCAGCTGCAGATTACTTCATGTATTGATCCTCAGGATCAGGTTGATGTCATCACTGTTCCTGAGCCCCAAAATATGTCTTATAAAGCATGTGAAAGTTACAAAAATCCTTGAAGCGATTTTCCAGGACCAGATCATCAGCTGGTATAAAGCGACATCAATGGAATAATGCCAATTTACCCCAACTGCAGATTTGGCTTCCAAAGTGGTGCCTGAAGCAGAATTTCTTGTGAGGAAATATGTTGATGACAGTCTTTGAAAGCAAGAGTTATTTTCTGTGTGAAATTAATCTAGGTTGCCAAAAAAAACCCAAATACTAAATTTGATATTAATGAGCAATGTTGACAAAAAGAGGTCACCATGAAATTTGAGACTAATGAACTAGAGGTGGCATGGAAATGAGCATTTGGAGAAGAAACTAAAGGCTCTAATAGAGCATAACCAACCCACTCATTCTGTTGAGATTTTTATGTTTCTGTCTCCTTATATTGTAAAGTAAATTTCCACCCCAAGAAATGTCCTGATCTATATTTTAATGAGCCTCTCCATGTCACATACATTTTTTTGTTTCATTACTATTAGTGAATGACAAGTGAAGGATATTCATTTTAACTTGAAAATGTCAGGTATGCACTTTAAGAGATATATTTTTCCAGTTTTTAATGAGGTGGTGTTTCTTTTTGAAAGAAATAACCATCTCTGATGTGGGTACTATGCAGGTGACAACTGATATTTAATAAGTGATGGTTCTTGTATTAGTCGTAGTTCACTAAAGAAAATGTCTCGGATTGCTTTTGAAAAACTCTTAGCGTCACTAGCCCAAAGGCAAGATGTGACCTTTTTATTACATAATGAGAATCATTTATTATCTTACAATGTATCTTAAAGTCACAGACAAAATGCCACTTTGATAATTGCTTTCAATTAGCTTTGAGCATAGCATACATTCATAAAATGTCTTCTCTAATTTAGACTTGAATTAGAGAAAATTGCAGACATAATCTACTTTAAGGTTGTCTCATTTAAGGTGATTCGTAGTTTTATATCAAAGAAACCAAAACGGGTGGCTTTAGAGCAGTCTTACAAAGTGTTTTAAATAGGCTTTTCAATATTGGAGTCTATTAACAATTAATTAACAAATTAGAATGCTAGTTCATCTTTTTTGACCTTTTTTGTGTATTAACTTTTGACTTACGTTCATAATGGTTATTCTGAAATTTAGCAGTGTCCTCTGGTAAAAGGGAAGTACAGATTGATTAGATGCATAAATAAAGCATACGAAGACATAGCTTATATCTTAATAATAGGCAACAGCTTGGACTGTCAGCATGTATGTCCTTTCCAACTTTTAAATTCTTATTCATCTTGTAGATATGTAAAATATTCAACAGCAAGCAATAAATCCCACACTCAAAAAGTAAGGTCACATATTGACATATATTTTATTGCATATGATTTTTAATATTGATTGTGTGTATAATTTAAAGTATTTGTGGAAATAATTATTATACATAAATTGGTTTAGTGCATATGTAACATAATTTGTAAAAAATACAGACGTTTTCCTTTAATCGTTGATTAAATGAAGAAGATCTGGAAGTCACATATAAAGATAATTCCAGCATCTGAGATACTTGGAATTGAACTAGCTCAAGGGATAACTGTTTTTCTTCTTTCTTCCCCCAGATAAAAATTACCCACAAGAACCAAGCCCCCATGTTGATGGGACCTCCTCCAAAAACCGGTCTTTTCTCTTCTATCATCAAAAGAACAAGGAACCACAGCAAGGAATAAGCCTGTGTAGTTTAGTTTTTAGAAAACCAATTAGCTTTGCTGGGCTTTGGAATATTTATGCTGGAAATCTTTCAAGAATTTTAGAATATCTTCTACTTGCAAAATCCTGGATTTCAGTTTAACAGTTTCTGTAACTGAGCTAATGTAAAACTATGCTATTAGAAAAAAATATTGTCACAGTTTTGTAGGCATTTTGCATGATGAAAGCAGATGTTTACATAAAGTGATACAGCATATTTTTTGTTGCATGCGTTACCATTTACTAATCTATGGGATAATTCTGCCATGGAATATGGGAAGAGAATGCCATGGGTAATTTGATTTTCTCTCTTTTTCACTTTAAATTTTTCTACTACAAGGATCATATGCCATAGGTTCAATAGTATCCCTTGAATCAAACATCTTCACATCAGTAGGCAATTAGACCTGTTTCAGAGTAAAATTTATTACAATTGTCATTAACCGGTACTTTTACTTTATCATGTCTTTCTACCCTGAGAATATTTTTATTCAGCTAAGCATTAAAATCTTTTATCTTATTCTGATAACTCCTATGTATGTAACTGTACCTGCAGAAAACATCTAATGTTGTGTGCAGTATTCAAATGGTCACAATTACTCTCGTGTAAGTTTTTGTAAGATTGGAAATCAATGCAAGTTTGAGCAAAAACTGTAAAGCTAAGGTGATCATGCTAAGAGTGAAGATAATAATACTTGCAAAACTAGCCATCAGTGGTGTTTGTTGAAACACTAGAATTATTTTAATGAGCAATACATCTCTGTAACACAGCAAACTTTAAATCATTCTGTGTATTGACTGATAGTATAGTGCATATGCACACAAATAACCAAAGCTCTTGCCTAATAAAGTGCATTTCCCACCAAAGATTTAGTGAAGGATGCTTCAGAGAAATGGGTTAATGCATAATTAATCAAGCTCACTGGAGCGGACTCACTTCTGAAAATTTACAGTTCTTTTGATTATGTTGGCAATGTCCAGATAAATGTTGGGGTAGGAGAAAACATTAAATTAATTGCAAGTAAATATTCCCTTTTCATTTGTTTCATAAGTTGATAGACGTAGACACGTACTCTAAATATTAGAAAATTCAACTTATATCTAATTTTGTTGTCATTATTATTTATAATTTATGCCATCTGTAATTTACTCATCCCCTAAATTAATCTCCTAAGGAAAGGATAATCTGTTATCTATTCCACTTTTGTAATCTGCTGTCTGGAATCAAAACATTTCGTGTCATAAATTTTGAGAAGACAGTTGCTCAGGTTTTTACTTTCTTAGCCCTCTGAGAGACTTCCTAACAGCTTAGAAATCATAATACAGGGATTTGTCTGAGGTTTGCACAGCACTGTCTAATGTTGAAGGGAAGTCCAAGAATGGCAACTTTTTTCAGTCTTGCATATAAACAGTCTCAATCAAAACTTTTTGTGCAGTCTTAACATTGTTCTTTGTTCAGTGAGCTGCTTCTCAGCTCTGCATGTCTTAAGTTCTCAGAGATTTCATCAAAAAAACAAGCAAGGCAAAACTAAAACTTCGCTTGAAATGCATGATTCCCCATTTTTATCTAGACTTTAAAATGTTAATGATTTATTAAATCTATTTTTCTATTGATTCATTCATCCATTTAAAAATAGTATTTCATCATTCTGTAGTGCACGATACTGTGCATGTATTTAAATAAAGTGACTACCATTTGTTCCTCAGTATAAGAATTCAACAGTCCTAATTTATATAATAGACACTGAAATAAATGTCAGTATATAGTAAGTAAGGATTATGTCTTTGAAATATACAGTCTGTGTTCTGTAAACATTAGGAGGTAAATACCAAATAATGTTACGTTCAGCATTAAGTAGAAAAATATGAGGGCAATTATTTGCTGAAATTAAGATCTTGTAATTCCCCATTCTTGGGTCCAGTGGTGTTGACAATTACAGTTACTGTAGGAGTAAACTAATATTTTTCCTGTGCATTGCAAACACACACACAGAGAAGCATTTGATGCACTTCTTAACTGCAAACATACATAAGGATAGAGCAAAAGATATTTGCAAAAAGAACGAGCTTGCTGACATAATATTACTTAAAGTGTGCATTGGTTTTATGAAATTATGGTTACAAGTGATAAATATTTTCACATAACTTGACATAGGATTTTCTACCAATGCTCTCTCAACTTTTTGTGGCAGAAATGTGTTTAACCATAATATACAATGTGCTCTCTATGATTATCTCATGAACATTGTAACTCTGAAAACAAATAAAATTATGCCTAAGATATTATTTAATAATGTATGCAATCTTAAATGTGCCAGTCTGTGATAGCAAATTCTTCCTAAGATTTTTTAATATAAAGATTGATGGATTCATGTAATCACAATTACATACAATTCAGACTAGACGTACAAAAGGTGAATCATAGAATCATAGAATGGTTTGGGTTGAAAGGGACCTCAAAGATCATCTAGTTCCAACCCCCCTGCCATGGGCAGGGACACCCTCCACTACACTAGATCTGTTGGTCAGTATATATCAAATTCTCACTGTAGCCAAATATAATGCAGCAGCCATTTTACTATATTGGCACTTACCATAGCAGTGACAGTCTGTCTTTCTATTAATCTTGTTTGGTTGGATTTTTTTTAGCATGGCCTCTAATAGTTTAAAACCATACTCAGGTTGAAAGTATTGATGATGATGAGAAAATCTTAAGAGTACGTGAAACACAATATGAAAAGAAAATGCTTGATTTAATGAAAGAGAACTTCAGAGGGGTTTTTTTTTCACTCCAGTTTGCACAGAATTAACATCATGAAATTATACGTTGGTGTACGAAGTGAGACAAAGAATGTATGCATCCTTCATACATATTTTCATAGAGCTGAAATAGATGCAGAGTTCAGACATTGACTGAAGAGTAGTAGCTGCAAACCTTTTACTGTTTACAATGAAGCTTTCTTTAAGGCCTCATTAATGACATTTGCAATATAGATGGAAATTACAAACATGTAGGCACTATATCTGACACTGGATTTGCAAATTTTTCATCTCCCTACTAGAGCGTTGCAGCTGGGCAATGTGCTGAAGAAAGAATGTGACGTCTCAGGAAGGAACCTTAACTACTGAAATTGGTTAACGCGGCTCTCACGTCGCATGAGTTCCTCTTAAAAGGAGTCGGAAGCAGAATTTGTTGCAGAGACAAATGCAGAATTACTGTTTCCAGTACTTGCAAGATATTTGTATGCATATCGTCATGATTATTTAAAGCTAGGGAGTTAGACCTTGTGATTTAGGCTTATTGGTGTGTGTATGTGTGCGTGCATGCTAGATGAGGTAACGTGCTGATATGCTTAGGACTTTGATGAGCTAGGAAGCACTTGGTATTAGTTTCTAAAGCAGAAGAGGATGTCGTATAACATTTCCTCATTCTTACCAACTCTGTAGTATTGTATGTAAATCACAACAATGACTAGCTAATATCCAAAATTATTTAAGGCAAATAAAGTCACAGATTCAACATGTTTCACAACATCAGTATAAGAAGTAATACAGTCAAAGAATGTGTGGGTTTGATATAATTATTGTAAGAAAGGGAGAAGTTAATCTCTAGGTTAATAATTGTTTGCTGAAACTGTAGCTATTCAGTGATTATTAGTGATTTAGAATACCAACGCTATTCTGTAACTTACTGCCGTCAGCCCCAACTGGTTTCTGGGGCTTGTAAGTCTGAGGTGGATCATAGCGAGGCCAAGCTCTCTGGGAAGCAGTTACTTTAGAGAAGTGTTGTCCCTCACCTCTCTGGAAGAGTGACTAGAGAGAATGGCTATAAAACTGGAAAAAAAAGTCTAGAAGAATTATCCCTGGACAAGGAAGCAGGAGAAGATGGGAGAACTTGCTAAGGAATGACACAACAGATGTTCCAAGTGATGTGTGGAAGGGGTGGGTGGCTCCAAGGCAGCCCCCAGAAGCGGCTGTGTGGGGTCTGGGAGGCCAGGTGAGGGCACTTAGGGCTGACGAGCAGGGAAGTGCCAAGGAAATTAATTAATTAGGTTAATATAAAGACCTCTTCTATTTAGAGCTGAAGGATGGAGGCAGTGTTTCTTTTCTTCATGGGGAGAAAGTTTGTCTGATCGGACTTAGGCTCAAGAAAATTTGGAACAACTGGACCCTTTATGAAAGAGAGAGCTGAAGGATGGTCAAGGGAAGGTAAAGGACTTGCTGGGGCTTTATTTCTGCATGAGTTCATACCCTGAAAAAAAGATTATATTTGCCCTTGCAGTTAAATAGCCGTTTTGGCAAACTGTGAAACAGTTGGCAGGAAAATAAATAAATAAATTTAGAAAGCTGAGGTGGGCCTATAAGCACTGCTCAATGTTTTATGCAAGAGCGGTGAAGAACGTGTCGACCTCTTGTCAGATAATTGCTGCTTGTCTGCAGCTCCATCAGGTCTGAAAGGTTTTCCCTCTCCTGTCCATAAGGAAGGAAACTTCTTGTGGTCTTGCTGAGGTGAGTAAGAGCCTTGCTGTAGCCCTGGCTGGAAGATAAATTAAATATAGGTGAGATCTGGAAGCTGAATCTGTTAATGAGCTATAAAGTAGCAGATTAAAATCCATGGCATGTGAGGGTGTGCTGTGCAGTAGTGACTCATGGTACGAATTTACTTCAGGTCTGTCAAGATTTGCTGGTGTCTGCCCAACCTGGACTTGTGCCATGGGAACCCTCCTGGCTCTTATACCCCATCTGTGCTCAGACTATGGATTTTCAGTTGATTTTGAAATAAGAGAGTTTGACCTTTCCTGTTCTGATCTGTGTGTTTGTGGCACGGATACGGATGGAGCTGTCCCATTTTACAAGTATAGCTGAAGCAGAGAAACTTCTCTATGACCACTGACTTCCATTATGTGAAACTGCCTGGCAGCTTGAAACTATAAATAGGTGATGATACGTTCTAGGCATCTAGAATGGAGGCATGGCGATATTTCAGAGGCTACTTTTTTTCCTTTCTGATTCGTGATTCAAAGAGACTACCTGAGAAGAACCTCAGGGCTCTTTTTAAATATGACTCATACAAAGAGTGATAATCATCAGGCTTTGTTATTTATAGAAAGGTGGTAGTTGTGTTGATGGTAAAGCAGCAGTTTCATAGTGAAGTGCCCATTTCTAATAAATGTGGGAAATTATTTACTGGATCTAACTGAGTAATAAGCAAATATTTTGAATTTTCAGGTCAATATTTGAGTCTAAGGTTGATAATGACCGAAAATACTTAGCTACCAGATGGCCTATTTGAAATAAACTTTTGGGTTTGTTTTTGTTTTTTTTTTTACCTAGGGTCAAACTCACATGCTGTGAAGGAACATGGCAATTTGCATTAATAAGTATCTTTTCTGGACAGGGAAGTGAACGCTTCTTACTCTTCTGGTGAAACTCATACTTACAGCCAATAAGAAAATGCAAGTTGTCAATCTTCAGGCCTGTCAGTCTGTTTGTATTAAGTACAAAAAAAGAACGCATAATAACAATTCTTCTTTAAACTATTTTTATCTGCAGAAAGATAGTGGTGGTTTGTATATTCCTCAATGAGGCAATGGAACTTTGCAAAATGAGCATCAGCACTGTGCTTTCTGCCCAGCCTCGGGGTTGGCTGTTGCAAAGGGTGTGGTGTGGGGTTTTTCAGTGTGATGATTTGTGGTTTTGTTCAGGCTTTTTTAATAAATATGAGTGAGTTTCAAGCCTCTCTCTTTACCCCAGAATTGTAACGACTAGAATTTGATTCAGATACACATTTTATATGCTTATGGTGTATGCATAAGTAAGCAAGCAAGCAAATGCAGGAAGATCTATTCCATTTGACCTGAACTTTACTTCCATGTGTTTAAATTCACTCCTGTTAAAGGAAAAGCCAACAACTTGTTAATTTTAGGTAGTTTGGGAGGATTTGGGGAAAGAATGGGTGTGGTGAGTTTTGCTCCTGAGTAGTATATCTTGTGCAACAATAGATTGTTAATCCTTGCAGATTAAGGAATTTTCACCTCATTTACATCAATCACCATTTTCTGTGGCTATATTCTGAACAGTGATTTTGTTTGCTTGTTTCTTTTGTTTTGAAAACCAGCCTAATTTATCTGTTTATATTGGGTTTGTGTGGCAAGGTTTTAGTTGCCAGAGATCTACAGAGGTGGTTTCTGTGAGGAGCAGCAACTCCTCACAGAACCTTCCCCTCTGTCTGACAGAGCCAACACCAGCTGGCTCCAAGACAGACCCACTGCTGGCCAAGGCTGAGCCCATCAGCAATGGTAGTAGCACCTCTGGGATAACATATTTAAGAAAAGGGAAAAGTCACTGCGCAACTGTGCAATGGCAGCCAGAGAGAGGAGTGAGAATATTTGAGAAACACCTCTGCAGACACCAAAGTTGGCTCATAAGGAGGGAGATGTTCCAGGCTCCGGAGCAGAGATTCCCCTGCAGCCTGTGGTGAAGACCATGGTGAGGCAGGCTGTCCCCCTGCAGCCCATGGAGGTCCACAGGGGAGCGGAGATCCACCTACAGCCTGTGGAGGACTCCACGCTGGAGCAGGTGGATGACTGAAGGAGGCTGGGAAGCCAGTGCTGGAGCAGGCTCCTGGCAGGACCTGTGGCCCTGTGGAGAGAGGAGCCCAGGCTGGAGCAAGTTTGCTGGTAGGACTTGTGACTTCATGTGGGACCCACGCTGTAGCAGTCTGTTCCTGAAGGACTGCACCCTGTGGGGGGGACCCACGCTGGAGCAGTTTGTAAAGAACTGCAGCCCGTGGGAAGGACTTACATCAGAGAAGTTCGTGGAGAATTTTCTCCTGTGGGAAGGACCCCATGCTGGAGCAGGGGAAGCATGTGAGGAGTCCTGCTAAGGAGAAGGAAAGAGCAGCAGAAGCATGTGATGAACTGACCACAACCCCCATTCCCCATCCCCCTGAGCCACTGAGGAGGAGGAGGTAAAGAACTCAGGAGTAAAGTTGAGCCTGGGAAGAAGGGAGGGGTGGAGAGAAGATATTTTAAGATTTAGTTTTTATTTGTCTCTTATCCTACTCTGATTTGATTGGTAATAAATGAAATTAATTTTCCTCAAATTGAGTCTGTCTTGCCCGTGGCAGTAATTGGTTAGTGATCTCTTCCTGTCCTTATCTCAACCCATGAGCCTTTCACTATATTTTCTCTCCCTGCTCCATCTAAGGAGAGGAGTGATAGAGTGGCTTTGGTGGGCACCTGGTGTCCAGCCAAGGTCAACTCACCACACTGTTAATTGATCCAACTGTCTATTCTACAAAGTCAAGCCTTGCATTGAGATACAAATGGAGGCCTTCATACTTCATCATTAGCTCTAGTCAAGAATTCCTTATCACCTCTTTCATCAAAATATACAAAACTGTGGGGAGGAACCTACCTTCCCTGATCTATTTTTCATTGGATTCTTGTTTCAGAGCAAAATCAGGTTTACCTTTCTAAATGTCAAAATATTTTGTACTTGAATGTCAAAAGGAAATGTAAGGTTTTAATTTGCTTCATTCATTAATTCTTTCATTAATGTAGTGATTAACTAATATTGTTGTATAACTGATTTTTCATTTTAAAAAGCAAAAAGTGAATTAAACGATGCTCTTATTTCAATAGGAACAAAATTATCTTCTTTCCTTTAGGAGAATTTTAAAATTCTTAGTATTTGTTCAAGATTGTGAAATGAAACTTTCAGTCTTTGCACTGCTGTAATTGTCACTAGACCAAAAGGCTGCACATCAGACTCCAGTCTTTATGTAACTTCTCTGCATTTTTGATTTCAATAGCTGCTCAACTCCTGAGAGTTGTCTTCAAGAAGTTGACTTTTGATTCATAGTTCCTCCAGTTTCAGATTAATTTGTCAGTACAGATATATCTTGTTGCTGAATTAAAACAGAGATAGCAGAATAATGTTAAAAAAAAATATTTCACATAGCCTAAAAGTTTAGCAAACATCTTTATAATTCTCTCAAAAAAACCCAGCAGTGGATTCTAATTTTCACTGAAAATAGAGTGGGCAGGCAGTTAAAGAAGGGAATTCCCATTATCAAGATATCCTAATTAGTATAAAATAAGTGAATAACAGAAGAATATTTTAGACTAGGCACTGTAAAATAAATTATTGACAAGGTAGATTTAATGCTTGTGTTTCTCCTAAGGTACTGAACACACTGTAACTCAATTGAAAATAATCATTCAGTCACATTTATAAGGCATTTGTGCGTCACTGTAATTCACAAAATCCTGCGATCCTTAATGTGTCCCTCAGTCTTTTCGGTGAATTATCAGCTAATACTGTGCAATAGCTAATCTGTGAACACTTTTCACCTCACAGTTACCCAAAACATGTACAGTGTCTGAAGTTTTGCTATTCTTCTCTTGGCCACTGTACCTTTATCACTAAGTAATGTTAGAATGCCTCACCCAATTGATACCATGTCAAAATCCTTGCTGTAGCAATAATCAGGTTTTTTATGGTCTTGGCGCAAGAGGTGACTGGACTCACATGAGGTTAATGGGGCTTAAAGAAAATGTTATGTTCCTTCGGTGCAAGATAAGGTTCTCTTCTTCTGATGGGAATCCTGTCACTTTATCAGATATAATGGCTTTCTCTGCCAAAGAGTTGAGATATTAGTCTATGTGAAATGATTTATAGTTTTTCCTTGGCTTGCCTGCTGAATCTTAGACAAAAATATAAATCTTATGACAGATGCCAATTGTTCCCTGTTGGTCTTTGTGTGGAAATATGTACTACCACGAGAGCTAGTCAAAGCATTCAAATACAACCAGAACAGTTGTGTTAGATGACTGAGAGTAGAGCAGAATATCTGGGGTCAGACTCAGAGGCAGAAGTTGAAACAAAGTGTTAGTTCAGAAAAGCGTTGAACTTCCATTACTCGTTTCTAGAGTGATGTCCATCTGAAAATGTGGGAGTACAAGTAGGTAATAAATACATCTGTAACTTACCACTGATAACACTCATTCTCTGTGCAATATTTGTGCTATTTCTTATCTCAAATATAGCAGAAACGGTAACTTTTAACAATGTCTGCTGTGTATATCCTCTACAAAACGATGCAATAGCATAACATAGAAAAACAGATTTTAACAAGTGAAATAAAATAATGTTTTAAGGAACTCAGGATACCTTCTGGTTGAATACCACAGGACAACAAAGGGATTTGCAGGAAAAAAATTGCATAAAGGTATTTCTGTATCTGCTCAGCAAAAGTTTGCACAGGAGGGGAGTTCTGGCCAAATTACAACCTCCTTTATTCTTTCATTCTAACTTATTTATAAATTAATTTAGACAGTTGCTATGATATGAACTTCCTCAAAATACACAGCCACAACTGCATAAGGGAGGATTGAGAATATTTTGCCAGATCTGGTTCCCCTCACAGGACCTCTTCTTTAAATTTTCCTTGATTAGAAGCAGCCTACTTGCAAGGTACATAAACACAGAGGTAGCCACTATTTTTTCAAACTTAGTTTCTCTAAGGTGTTAAAACACTTTTTTCAGCACAACTCTTTGATGGCTACTGACAATTTTTTTTCAAAAATAATCAACATTGAAGAATGACTTGTATAGGAGGTGACAGCAGACAATATAGATAATCTGCGTGTCATGCTATTTCTGCTATGCTAATCTGGTTCCACTTGAGAGTATTCAGAGTCTTAATGTAGAACGTGACACTAAGTCATAGGTTGGAGATCATAGCTGAAATAATGTAGCCTTGTTTGAGATAATGTTAAAGTCAAGTAGGGATGTGGAAGTGAAATCCCAGCTCCACTGAAATAACTGGTTTGCCATGGCAATCACAGAGCCTAGGACTCAGAACATCTTTCCTGCCTCATGTGAAATGTTTGCAAAGAAGTCCAGGAAAGAGATTGAGAAGTTTTATGCATTCACACATCTGTAAAAACCTACTGAATGCTTGCATCTGCAAAGTTTCCCCACACTATTGGCCTGGAAACCAAGTCACCAAGTCTAGTCCTTTTCAGCTGAGTACTCATGTCTTCCTCTTTCTCACTCTTCTCTTGTGTCCTTAGCAATCTTGTATTTCTGTCTCCAAAAGCCCTATCTTCAATATGATGTATTGGAATATGTTTTCACCTGCATGGTTCTATTGGTTAGTGGTTGGGCAGTATGCTGAGAAATGCAAATTTGAAACTTCTCAAATCAAGGAAGAAATTAAAGACTTCGATTTTTTGGCAAACACTGTAACTGCTGTAATCAAAGTTATGAGTCCTGCTCAGTTAAGGATCTGTGCTTAAACTCCACCCTCTGAATGTCAAAGTCCTGAGAATGTTCAAGCTCCAACTAGGTGGAGTTCACACATAGCTGTTTTATTTTGCATTTGCCAATTCACATGCAAATTTTAGGGATTCTGTGTAAATGTCCCTCTCCTTTCCCAATTCAGAGCTTTAAAAATCTACCCTTAGTGCTTTGAATCACCCTACTGGGGTAACACCAAACTTGAGTACAAATAAATAGTTGCTTTGAACCTAGCTCTTTGGACTTCCACATTCAACAGAATATTGACTCGTATCAAATTCTGTACTGTTGCCTCAAGAGGCCCCAACACCGTGCTGCAAAACCACATCTATGTACAGCATAACACAACCCACTCCTAATTATTTCTGCCTAGAGTTGCTGCTGCTGTTGGATTTCTTGTCTCTTGTGCTTAAAACAGCAGTGACGCAGTAGTGAGTCAGGCCTTTGCCAGTGCTTAAATATCCAGTGCCAGGTGCTATATAAAAACATTTTTTTTTTTTTTTTAAAAAAAAGGCAGGCATGTGTGCAAACCTTGATTAGCATGCGATATGTCAGAGGTATGCAAATGGTGTACAAAGTGTACATATTCAATCTCTTGCATTTACATACAGCTTTTTGTTTGCAGTATCGTTTAATGTCTGTGTACTCCGACTGCCGTTTTGTCATTTCTGGCAGCCATTGTGCGCTTTCAAGCTTGTGCTGTCCTAAGGTATAAAGCCAATCTCATAGATGATTCATTTCAGTGTTATTAGATTGTTAATTAACAGTTACTGTAAAGCAACATACTAAAGCATAATAACAAAACATATTTTGTGGCATTTTTTTCTCCACAACTATTATCTGAAGAACAGTGGTTACTTATCATGAGACAAAAAAAAAAAACCACACAAACACAAAACACCACCTTCTGAAAAACTACTAGTCCTGTTCCTTAGAAAAATGTTGCATGTGGTATTATGATTTTTTTTTTTTAAGTTAACGCATTACTCTAATCTAGTTGTACAGGAGGACTGAGAATACTTATTTAAAGTAACCATTTTACTTGTCACATGGCTGTACTGAATGTAGAGAAGTTACAAGGTTCCTGGCCTCTTGTTTGCCTGCCATCACTGTTTAATTTCATTCAGCTGTTCCCATGCATGTTATTGGGCTGGGCTGCTACTTAGTATTTCTTTGACTTCTGGCTCATCACTGTTGTATCTTTACCTTCTGTGGCAAAATAACTGATAGTCTGCATTCTCCTCAATCTTTTTGTTTGTTTGTTTTTCCACCACTTTGGTTTCCCTCTGCCAGTTTGCTTCCTTTGCTTTGTTCGTACACTTCTAATTAAATACTTCTTATTTTGATTTCAGTCACAGCCTTTGTAAATTTTCTTTCCCATTCAGATCCTTTCAGAGTTCACCTCTAGAGGATTCCTGGTCTGTCAGTTCACAATCTTATCTTCTCTCAGTAATAGTCCTCAGACCTTCCCTCCCCACCCTCCTTTCTCTTCTGGTTACATTAAGCACAGGCTAGCTATTTGTCTTCACTTACGAGGCCTTTAGTAGCTTATGCCTACCTTAACAAAAGGTATTTTTATGTCTATACCTAAAATCACTCTGCGTTTAGATCTCACGTTGTGTATAATCTGTTCGATACAAAGGCAGGTACCTATTCATGTGATGTGTATCTAATCTAACCATGATGACATTCTGTAATGTGTAGTTTCAGGTTTTAAAGCACAGATTTGGGGATTTTAGCATACAGTGATTTTTATATTTGATTAAAATTCCACTGGAAACGTTTACAAAGCTACTCCTTTCAAATTCTTCCTTCAACTATCTACAACACCACCATTTTTCAGCTATTAGCACAGAAATCAGAACCTGTTTTCTTTCATATTCCCACATATTTGTACTTTACTGTTTTTAAATTACAAACTTTCAGGGGTAGGGGGAAGGGGGCTCCATGTTCTGTGGTGTTAAAGCATCTAACACAACAGGAGTTCTGGTCCACAGCTACATCATTTAAATGTTAGAGGAACAGATATATCCATGTAATTTTATGTTAGCAGACGCATTTATAGCCCACTGATGATTACATTGTCCCATCTGCACAAGATCTGCAGGGAACATGAACCCAGCTAGAGGATTTACTTTCTCACAGTTTCAGCTTTCTGTTTGGAAACTTTTTCATTTGTTCCCTCTGCTATTGGCCAAAACAACAACTGTGACATACAGTGGGATTTCACTTCTTCCTATTGCATTCTCCCCACTAGTAGAAGGAACTGTAAAACTTTTGTCCCTCAAAGGCCCTGAGGATGTGCTTCTTTAAAATCTTTCCTTTCCCCAAAAAAATAAAAAGGGGAGGGGAAAATAAAAAAATCCCAGATCCAGCAACCTTGCAGTCTTTTTAGAGAGATGATGAATAGATCGAGATCTCATCCTTCCTTTCTCTCCTGTATATCACAAGGACGCAAGCCTTGTGAAACTTTTTGACGTTTAATTGTTTTGCTGGTGACCTGATCCAGGATCAGACAGACAGGCACAAAAAGCCTTACAGTCTGGATTTTGACTTGAGTTTTCGGGTAAAGGCCCTTTACCTTAACTGTGACATGGACATGCAAGATTAGAGCTTGAAGGCCAAATATGACTACCTGAGGTCACAAAGAGATTCATGGTTTAAAGTGCCTCCCTATAGCCTGCAGGGTGGCACAGTAGTGGTGGAACAGAGCGTATACTTCTCTCTTTCAATATGATTTATCTGCTGTTTTCCCTTCTGGACTGTTTTGTTTCCATTCCTCTAATGAGAAGCTGCATTGTTAGGACTCGTTTTGTAACTTTAGTGGGAGAAGTCTGCGAGAATAAAGAAGTATATATATTAAAACCAGAAATAACAAAATGCAGAGTTTGTCATAACTTCCAGTAAGCTACCTCAGTTTTGTTGCCCCCACCTGTTATTTCCCATTGGTGTTCACCCAGGCAAGACGTGTTCAGGGATAAAAGAGAGAAAGTAAGATTACTCGGAGTCAGGGGAAATTAATGTGTTATTTGCAACAGAGCTGAAGTGCAGTGCATTGTATAGAAGCTACCTTTAATTAAAAACCTTTATTTCAGAAATGAAAGTAGTATGTTGAAGTCCACATGAAAGAAAGGAGGGAATAGAAGCTGTGTTGTCTTGCATTTTCCTGTTTTAGAGACTGCCTGCAAGCTGAACACACTCTCTATGCTAGGCTGTGCTCTGCAGCCAGGTGAAGGGACATCTCCTGAACTGGCTGCCTACATAATAGCCTGGGTTTCTGCAACTTTCTCAGCCTGCTTTATGAAGGAAGCACAAGGTCAAATCTACATAGTAGTGATTACTCCATCGCCCCTCTAATGTGCTTTTCCGCCGTGGCAACTTTTATTAAAACTTATGAAAAATATTTAAGCATAGTTTAAGGACTGCTCTTGGTATTTTGTGCCTTCTTGGACAAAGGCTTTCAGGGTGTTTTGCATCACTGTATGCAGCTGCTCTCCTTGCTTCTTCATATTTTCCTGTATAGCTAATTCTAGACCTTTTTAACACAGGAACTAAATATTCAGAGAAGAACTTCTACAGTATATCTTTACCACATATTTTTGGGCAGGGAAATGGACATGTTTCACCTTCTGCTCACTTGCTGGCCAGGTAGTATGTACAGAGGAAGCTAACTACTAAAAGGGTTAAATATTTTACTTCTCCCAGGATAATTTTTTGTTGTTGTTGCAGTCTGTTCCCTGAGTGACAGTATAGAGGAAATGTCACTATCGCTGCCTTATGCATTTGCTTTACAGAAACTACAACATTTGGACTGGAATCTTATTCATTGTCATGCAAGCCCACAAGAATCATCTAAATTGTGCTAGATTTTACATGAGAATAGAATCTGACCTGGAATGTTAGCTAAGTAATGTAAGAGCGGGATAAAGAATTGTTCTGAAAAATATTTCGGACTGCATCTAGCCATCTGAATTGAGTCTACTGCCATCAATGTGTTTTGCAGATGTGAGAAGAAATTCCAGGTTCTGCTAGCTGTACTGGCAATGGCGTTCCTACTGCCTTGAGTGGTCCTTCCTTTCAGCAGTAGTATGAGTTGCAAAGTCTGGTTCGTATTCCCAAGGTAATCTACCTGTTTTAGAAGAGATCTTTTGTTCAGTGAACCTGTCTTCCTTGAAAAGAAATGTTTTTTCAACTCCATAGAGAATTATTTATCAGTTATCAGAAATGCTTTAGTAAAGAGAAACAGCATTAAATACATGAGTTGCGTGTTTTAAAATTCGAAATGCCTAGCTCTTACAAAAGGGTTTTCATCCTGTATGTTGGCGAAGTGAAAAGCCAAATGAAACTTCTGATATTAGAGTCTTTACAGTAAACTTAAGCAACTTTTTTCTTTTTTTTTTTTTTTAATTCCATTAAAAGTGTAAAATTGTTTGCCTTTCACTCCAGAAAATGTACTTTTTGGAGACCTCTCAAACTCATTGAGAAATTGCTTAGCACTTACTCAGCCAAAGTTCCCGTTGGACCATGTTGTGATCTCACCTCTACCACATTTGTAGTATTCAGTTTATTTCTAAGAGGGACTTTTTGTTGACATTCGCAGGGTGCAAGGCTTATTTAAGGTTTGCTTGAGGAAGAGATGCAAAAACTTGACTGAAGATTTTGAAAGTTGACGACTTATACTTTTACAGAAAGGCCGTTATCAAGACAACTCTTTTTAATGAACAGAACAAAAAGCTATAGCCTGCAAAACCCACAAGACAAGACTGATTTTGCCAATGAAACACCTACTTCATCACAAGCAGCTAGGACTTGGGACCCAACCTGAGATGTGTGGCTTTGCTTGTTCTTTCACTCCCTGTGAGCATTTGTTCATTTACTGCCATGCAGATAATGCATTGCATTTCACAGCACAGCAAGTTTAATCAGAACATGTCATCATTAATTTGTACTGATATGCACTGATGGACAGGGTTTTCCAGGAGCATGACTAGCTGTTTATCAAACGATCGTCAATTCTGGAGAAGAAATAGTGCAATCCCCCTGTTGTTTTACAACATCTGCTTTATCATCTGCTCACAGGAGCACCTTTTCTTTTTTTCTCCTCCTTCTCTGGGTTTCCCTTTGTAGCTGTCACTTGTAGACAGCTTCATTTATTTCTGCTGATTTCTAATTCCTTTAGGAGAGATGTCTAAAAGAAACGCTTGATTTACTGAACCGTTTTGTGGAACTGAAATGGTTAACGATGGCAAGACAAGACTAAATACCACAACCTGCATTTGATTTCTGATGCTTTCCTGTTATTTACAAAGTGTCTCTTTGAGTATCATAAATAATTTACAGTTCAAAGTGAATACTTCTAAGTGCTAGAAAGCCAAATTTCACATTTATTTCATTTGCTAATGTATCCACAATATAACACAAAGCATAAAAAAAAAACTCTTATTGCTTTATAGTTTAACAAAAGAGCTATTAGATTAGCACAGAAATTCAAAAGGATTTAGAACAGCAGGTTGAGAGGTATTAGTTGTTCAATCTTACAGTCTCTACTATGGTAAAATTCTAACTCCAAGCACAGAGGATTTTATCTGACTAAGGAAACCAGGGTTAACCTTTAGCATGCAAAACTTATCTAACAAGTACCTTGTTTTATTGCTTTGGGGAGTTGCACAGTGGGAATAACTCTGAAAGTTAATCCTAGAGAATAATGATTTCATTTTAGTTGGACATACTGTGAATTGCTTGTAACAGGTAGATGTAGCATATGTGACTTCCAAAATGAAATCATAATTGCAAATACTTGAAGAAACAAAAAGCTGTGGAAATCAAAAGTTTCATCATTGATATACAGTTAGGCACATCAACTTTAAACTCTTTCTGTTCTTGTAACTATCACGTAGTAAAAACCAAGTTAAGGGATCTGCTAGGACAAGTGACTAGTTGAACACTTCCACTATTTTGCCCATAAAATAATGACTTCTGTTTTAATGCCTAGTTCTTTTTGAAGCTAAACATCTCAAACATTACTGGCATATAGGGAGGTAGAATAAAACTCAAAAAGCCATTAATCTTAGGGACAAAAGCAAAAACATTAACTAAAGAAGAACATAGAAAGCTTACTTTTTAAAAAAATGAACTTAATAACTTTATAGTAACTATCCCACCTCAGGATAAGTGACCTTATTGGAAGACTTGCTAAAGGAAATCAAACCCCATCACTGATTATTTTTTTGTGAAAAGATAAATATAAATTCTGTCCCATACACGTGTGCCAAAAAAAATCACTCTGAAGGACGTCACATTTCAGCTGAAATAAGATATAAGCTATATCTGTAAATGATGTCTAATACTTGAAATGATATATAATTTAGTTACTGTAGTATAAAACAGTGACAAAAATAGTCAAATATCTGCAGAATTTTCATGAAGAGAGAAAAGATGTTATTAAGGATCTCTCTATAATCAGTTTATTCTAACAAAATTAGTCTTAGCATTATTCACACTGACTTATGGAAAAACTCGATCAATCAGATATATTTATTATCTGTCATTATTTATATGTTATCTTTTCATTCTGAATGATTGACATTTACTTTGGCCACCAAAGAGGATATGAAGAATTACTGCCCTCACTGTTAAAATTAGTCTCCAGTGTTTAACGTTACCTGACAACTTCACACAGTAGTGTGAAGGGGGAAGGGGAAAACAATCAATGCCCAGAAGGAATTTTAGGGAAATGGATACTATTTCATTAGATCAACATTTCGGCACTGGGGACAGGTTCTTAGCTGAGGTAAATAGGAGTAGTTGCCTCAGAGTCAGTGGAGTTGATTTATTACCAGCTGAAAGACTAGCACTAGACCGACAATGTCCCAGCCCCTGTGAAAGGACATGTACTATTCCCAGTGAATACAAATGGGGTGGGCCTTTTAAATGGGCCTGAGTGGAGGTTTTGTACATCTATGTGATTTGGCAAGTGCTCTGTTTTCTGCAGCCTGAAACGATTTGCAAATTTGGAGAAAGAATTCAACTAGAGGAGGGGAGGAGGAAAGAAAAAGACAAGATTTTTGTTAAATGAAACTCCGAGGACAGGGTGCCTGTGCAACCCTTCTGTCAAGTGGGATGGAGCTGAAAATGCTTCCGTGACTAGAGTCAGCCTGAAACCCTGTCTGCCTGAAGAGACTTGTGCCCTCATCCTTCAGTTTCTACCAGAGCTCTCTGTCACGAGGCCTGATATCCTGGGATGGAGGGTATTCTTTCCTTTCAAAGTTGCACTTTAAGTATACTTTGAAGCAAGCCTAGAGTGTGGTTTTTTTTGGAAGGAGTTAGTAAATAGCATGTCTGTTTCCTGGAGAATAAATGCCTCAGGGCAAGGACTTGGATTTCTCTCTGAATTGATGGGTTTCACAGAAGTTGTAATTGACAGATGAAGAAATGAGGAATTCACTAATTTGTGGCAGGGTAAGAAGGTGTTTCTTACCAAGCCTCCAGCCTCACCTCCCAGGACCTTCATTCCCTCCAGGATGGTCAGGCAAGAGTGCACAGGGGTGCAGGAGAGAAGGAAAACGGCTGTGGGACATTGGACGCTTTGGTTGCAAGTGCTCAGCTGTAGCTGAAGTACCCGCGTGCATAGAATGAGATTCTCAAGTAGTATATTTGATGTAGATATTGATAAATTCTAAGTGTTCTCAAGTGTATTTGATGCCACTGTCCTTCATAATACCTTAGTTAAAAAGAGAAGCCACTGTGTGTGGAGTGGGGAAGTGTTGCCTGTGAAACATTTAGTTTCTTCAACTTTTTAAAGGAGTAACTGTTTGTGAGCATTTCACAAGACACTTGCAGATTATTGAATCTGGCTCTTATTTCAGCTGACAGCATTTAGCAAAAGAATAATATTTTGTGAAATATATACAGCTATGTATGCATATTTATGAACTGAAAACTGCTATAAATGTAGCAGTTACATGTTTAAATGTAACAACTAATTGAGAAGTGCTGTTTCAATGAATAAAACCATGGGACTGGTTTTTCAATCCAATTTTTCCTCCCTTTAAAATTATCTTTACTGTATTGATGTAGCTTTCGTAACTAAGAATGAAAAGCATTTCTTTTTTTAAAAAAAAAAGTTGGGGGAAGGGTAGGGCGAAGGTGTCAAACACCAGAAATCCTTGAACTGTATATTCATATTCTGAACTGTAGTTAGAACTGCAGGCAGTTTTAATGATAATGTTAATTTTGCCCCCTGCCCCCCATCTCTGCTAACATTCAAATCCGCTGTTTCTTCTGGATTTGGTTTGGCAGTCGCATCCCACTCAATATGAAGGCGTGTGAGAGAGAAAAATCAGTCTGCTATATTGGACCCTATTTCTTATTCATCTCATTGCACTAAGAATTCTTTTATCTGCAGGAATGCCAACTGATAGAGCAAATGACAGATGAATAAGTCACTTGCAACAGTTTGGCTACAGAATTTGGGATACTTTTTTTCCGCCCATTGTGAAAAGCCCTTTGGTACTGGCAAAAAAATCCCCAAAACAATCGCCCCCCCCCCCCCCCCGCCCCCGAAAAAAAACTTGAAAAAAAACCCACATTTTCAAAAGCACCCAAAAGAATTGGCATTCAAATCTCAAATTCCTTTGCACCATTACATGAGAACTCTAATTTTTTTTTTCCTAGATACACAAATTGTTGGGGTGAAAGCCATTGGGAACTGACTTGTTAAAGGAAAAGTGGAATGTCCTCAGTTTCTGAGATGCTTGAGTTACTCTTATCAACCAACAGATTTATTATTTTTTTGTCTAGTTCACCATGTCAAACACCATGAGAATCATACTGCAGTGTAGAGAATACATATAATTTTTTAAAAGGCAATAGAACTGTAGTTTGATCTTTTCCTGTCCTAAATTCTTTTGAATTTATTCAAAAGATTTCCCACCTTTTTTGGTAGGGGAATGTTTTCAGGACTTCTGATCATCTCCAAAAGAAATTGCTCATTGTAAAGCTTTGATAAGCAGCTTTCATTATCATTTTTTGTTGGTAATGTAGTTATTACAAACTTTTATGAAATATTCTTGCACAAAATCACAAATTAGAATCACAATCTGGGGTGATCTTATCGCAGCCTTCCAGTACTTAAAGGGGGCCTACAGGAAAGCTGGGGAGGGACTTTTTACAAGGGCATGTAGTGATAGGACAAGGGGCAATGGCTTTAAACTGAAAGAGGGCAGATTTAGATTAGATATAAGGAAGAAATTTTTCACTCAGAGGGTGGTGAGGCACTGGAACAGGTTGCCCAGAGACGCTGTAGATGCCCCATCCCTGGCGGTGTTCAAGGCCAGGTTGGATGAGGCTTTGGGCAACCTGGTGTAGTGGAGAGTTTCCCTGCCCATGGCAGGGGGATTGGAACTAGATGATTTTTAAGGTCGCTTCCAACCCTAACCATTCTATGATCTGGAGATCACCTGGTCTTAGCCTCCTGCTTAAAACAGGCCTGCAGGCTTAACATCTCTGAGGTTAGACCAAGGGCTCATCTGGTTGAGTTTTGGATATCTCCAAGGACAGAGGTTCTGCTGTGTCTCTACTGCAGTCTCCGCCTGCCTTCTTCGGGAAGATCTCTTTCTAGTGTCTAACCAGAAATTATTTTCCTGCAAATCATGTCTATTGCCACCTCTTTGCTTCATGGGTTAAACTGATTAGGCTGTAGTTCCCTAGATCTACCCTTCCTGAAAACAGGTGTGACATCTGCCTGTCTCCAGTCCTCAGAGAGCTGCCACATATGCTAGTCCGTTCAGAGACTGCAGAAGATAGTGTCTCAACGAAACCTTCTGGCTCCCTTAGGAGCCTCTGACATCATTCAGTCTGGTCCCATGGATTTGCACATCCAATTTGTTTAAATCTTTACTCTTCATTTTAATACAAATAATACATTTCCCAGTGTTATTTCCCAGGACTTAGGAGGCAGACTGGAAAGCAATCTTTGTAAGTTAAAGCAAAGTAAGATGACGTCATGTACCTCACTCTTTTCTTGTCTTCTGTCATTAACTTCTCTGCCCTGTTCAACAATGGGCCCACACTTAGACTTTCTTTTTCTTCCAAGGTAGCGGCAGGTTCTTACTGCCTTTTGCATTTCCTGCCATCTGAGCTTTGGCTTTCCTAATTTTGCTACCAAATGCCCAGGAAATGTTTTTATAGTGTTTTTGGGTAGCCCAATATTACTTTCACTTTCTTTGTAATTCTTTTTTTGCATTTGAGCTCAGTCAGGAGTTCCCTATTCAGCCAAGCTAGTTGTGCTTAACTTTTTGTACATTAGAAATGACAGTTCTTGTACTTTGAGACGACTGTTGTTCAATAACAACCAGATCTCCTGGACCCCTTTGTCCTTCAAGGCAGTTTCCCATGTGATTATGCCTACAAATTTTATGTGACCTCCTTATGTGTCTCAGGATCTTAAACTCTACTCTCACTTGCTCAGTTCTGCTGAGGTTACCCTTGTCTACCACATTCCCAATGAGTTCTTCTTATTTGTGAGTAGCAGCTATGCCAGAAAGGCATATCCTCCCTGCAGCTTCACTGCCTGGGTCAAAAACTTGTCCCTTACATACTCCGTAAATCTTTCAGGACACAAGGAATCTGAGACATCCCCATTCCGTCAGATATCAGTGTGGTTAAAGTTATCCTTGATGAACAGAATGTGTAGTTATAAGGCTTCTTCCAGGTTTTTCAAGAAGGTTTTGTCTCCTTTCTCTTCTTCATCAGATGGTATGTTCTCCATCCATTGCAGTCTTCCACCCATGGTGTCATCTCCTGTCATGTCAAAGTGTAATCCTTGACTAACTCCATAAGTTTTTTTTCGTCACTGAAATGTAGACCAGGTCCACTCTGCACAATTTACTTATTTACCTATTTGCTTGTTGACCTTCCTCACTCTCTTTGAATAACAGCTTACTCAGATTGGGACTTGCTTTAAACATTAAAATCTATGCATTTCAATATTTAAAAGTTTGCTGTCTGGGATGCAGTTTAAAATGTTTTTCTGTGGTTTGAATGCTCTGAGTTTGTAGTAGGATGCAGTCTAAATTTTCTGAATGCTGACAATTCTCCAGTGACTCTCTAGCTCTCCCTGTAAAGATCTATACACAATTGATGTGAAACTGAGGAAGATTACAACCTCATCTTATCTCAGAAAACCACAGGATACACCAGGTTCATGAGTGAGCACAGGGACAACAACAATATAGGAACCAGGATACAGCATTGAAGTTGGGGCTCTTGCACCAGGCTAACCTGTGTTATCTCAGGTTCCAGTCACCAAATTATACTATGGAGATAAAGCTTCTGTGCTTTATAATGTATGACTATATTATGTCTTGAAAAATAATATCCTGTCTTATGTCATGGAAACTTAAAATGTACAGACAATCTTTTGATTTACTGGAATTTACTTTTTGTCTTCATGGTAAAACAAAACAAACAAACAAAAATACTCCGGGTTGTGTTTCACAAACCAAAATGAGACCAAAACGTTGATTCTGTCTTGAAGGAAACAAAACTTTCATACACGAGTTCATGGCAGAATAACTGAATTTTGAGGAAACTAATGAATGGCAGTTTATAGACCTGTGTTTGTGTTCCTCTTACCTATTCTGTTGCTCAAAGCTTTCACCTAGCTACTGCTCAACATCTAGAAAAAAAAGAGTGATCTTTCGGAGTGGCAAAAAGGTAGAGTTATTCAATTGCATCGCAAAGACCGGTAGCAGTCTAAGGGCAAGAGTTGACTCTGCAAATCTTGACAAGTGTAAGATTCACTTGTGAGCCTCTAAATATACAGACCTCATAGATGACATTTCCAGTGGATTCTTGAACTCCGGAAACAGTCCTGACACAAAAGTATCCTTGTCACTTGTTTGCAATGAGTGAAAAATTCCGCTTCTTTTTGAGCAAATTCCCTTTATCTTTTAATTAATTATCTTTTATCTTAAATACTTCAAATAAAATGTTAAATATTTCCTCAGCTTGCTAAGATTAGTGCAAGCTGGTTGCTAGCTATGGGGGTGGTAGCTTGGTAGATGATGTAAAAAGAGCATGTGAGTAATGTGAATGCTTTCCTTGAAGACAATGAGTCTATCAGCATTCTTAAAGTTCAATATGTTTTTAGGTATTTTGCCATCGAAGAGTAGTCTTTTTAGATAAATTTTATGACCCAAATTTCTGTAAGTAATCAGAAAGTACTCAGCTACTACAGATAAAAATAGCAATAATTTTTCCCTCGCCTTCTGTAGAGAAAACAGCTCAATTAACTATTTTTATTTGCTTGCTTGTATGCATGACAGGATAGTTACCGTCCATGTGGAGGTTAGATCCATCAAAGACAGTGAGTCTAGTGAACTTCATCATCAAATGGTACCCCTCCATCAATGTCTCAAGACAGTTTTTGATGTCTAGGAACTTACGGATTGGTGAATTGTTACTCAGGTTAATTTTGTGTCTGATTTTACAGATATAAAGGACTCTGAGGGCTTTGTTTGGAAAGAAATTTCCTTGCATTCAACTGAGACAAAAGAACGCTTGTTTTTTAATCCTTCTAGCCCTCATCTCCATGAGTTAGAAACACAGCATGAATAGGAATACACACTTACTGGCTGAGCAGAGGAGCTAGTTTGAGTGTTGAATCAATCAGAAATGCAGGCAACATCCAGCAAATTTTGGAGTATATAATGAAGGGTTTTTTAATTTTCTGAAACAAGAAGCAAAACTGAATAGTGAGAAATCTGAAAGAGAAACCCCTCAGAAGGTACGCAAAAGACCTTGAGAAGAATTTCTGAGTTGTTCAGAAGCTCATATCATTAAAAGATTAAACAAGCAACTTAACAAAACAATAAGGCAAAGATCAGAGAGAAAACTGAGGCTTTGAAAGGATAGGAACAAACTACTCTACTATTACTTTTCTCATTTCTAAAACTTCTTGTCTGGCGTACTGTCTGGAACCCTTTAATTCACAAACATCTGGCAGTAAAACTTGGAGATTACCTTTCATGTTTTCATCACTTTCAGTCTGTAAGTCTTTGAGCGTCCTGCTTCCTTGTCTTTCCAAGAATAAATCTAAGGCTTTTTGAAAATTTTTGTAAAAGTTCATGGAATTGGATTTCACTTTTGTGTAACAACACAGATATTTAATCACTGCAAATGAGTTCCAGGTGTTGCAATCGTCACTGCTTGGGCTAAATATCTTTCTGGAATAAGTGCTTCTCAGCAATTTTGTTAGTGTATTGTATTTGTTCCTATGTAAAAATTTTCAGTTTATCTCTTGCCTTCAGTCAATTGGTGATGGCGTTAACTATTCTGTTTTTTTTTAATCAAAGATGTCTCTCTTCTTCATACAAAATTGTATTAGTTTCTTATGGATCCAGTAAAATGAGTTATGCTTTCTGTTTCTTTAGAACATTATTCAATTTTGTCAATTAATATGTGAAGCTTTGCAGTTTCAAAGAAGTTGAAATTATTTGAGAATATAAATCTAGAAAAATTGAAATATTAATAAGTAGCTGTTTTCTAATAAAAAAAAAAAAAGAAAACTCTTCCTGGAGATTTTTAGGTAGTCTTTGACCTGCTGTCTGTATCTTTTACAATTTAACACTCCTTTAAAATAAAAAGTATTACAATTTTGGAAGCTGTTGAGGGGGATGTATGTTCTCTACTTTTTTTAATTGAGCCTTAGCACTACTGAATAGGAACATTCATCCTTAGATTTATCTGTTACTTATTTCATCCCTTTTGTTTCAGAATCAGCTGCAGATTTTTTTTTTTTTCCGAGCAGATTTTTAAGAACTATGTTGATGAGCTTGTTCATTGTATGACTCAATAGTGTTTCTGCTCTGAAGTTTAGGAGTTTTATTTGGTCACTGGAAGAGAGCTAAGCCCTGTAGTGTGGTCCAGCTGCTGCCTTGCCATTTTCTACACTACACGCTGCACAAACAGGAGGTAAATCCTAAAAAGGAGCAGTGCTCTGAGGGAACTGATGGACTGCTGGCATAGAATAGGTTGAGGATCTGTGGGATTTGATTCTCTTCAGTATAAGTTTTTTGTATTGTTTTGATTTGGTTTTTTAATCTCTTTTTGAGATACAAATTACAATTTAACCAGCATAAGGAACGTCTTAGCTCATAGCTAATTAGACAACAAACTGCAGCCCGTCATTTTTCTTCCTACTCCCTCATCCAATGAGGAAGGAAAATATTACATCTCCTCTTTGTGCAAACAGGTTTCTCTGATGTACTTGGCCCACTACACGAGCCAGTGAGGAGAAGTGAAGCCAAACCCATTCCTTTTCTTTAATTCGTTTGGTCCTTTCCCAGCTTTTTGTCAGTGGAGTCTCAACGTGAATGTTGCTGAGGGAGGGGAGCATTATTTCCCTGGATAATGTAATAAACGTACTGACAATCTCCTTCTCTGTTATAAAGAGGCAGTGGACTTGTTCTCCCTGTATTTGTAATTGGAGTCAGTGAGAATCTGGGAAGGACAGGAAAAAGATGATGGAAACAAAGAATTTGGGTTTTGCCCTGAGCTTCTGTCATATCAGGAGCATATATAGTACTGCTTTGATAGGGAACACAATAAAAACGGCGCTCTGTTCTCTGTTCCTCGAGATACTCGGATACGCCGTTTGCCTCCGAAGTGTGTGTGTACGTACGTGTGGTGTGTGAGGGTTTTTTCTTGCAAGGCAGGAATCAAAGGCAGCTTTTCTCTCGGTGCATAATTACAAGTTTGACTGGCCACATCACAGGCTCAGGGAGAGGACAGACAGATGTTGCGGGAGCAGCAGTGACTGCCACTGTCACGGTGTGGCTGTGATAAGAGACAGATAACGGAGACAGCTCTACCCGGTGGTGTTTACTAACGTATTTTCTGGCGTTCCAGCAGAATGGGCTTATCCATTCACCTTACGTTATGTTATGAGTAGCGCATAAGTTTGTATTAGATTTCTTAGTTGCTTGGTTTGTTTGGGTTTTTTTTAATACGTCAATGCTTTAGACATTTGTTACTCAATCTAATCTAACATCTATTATTGAATTTTCAGTTTCCAAATCTGATCTCCATTCTTTCTCAAACTTTTCCTTCAGTACATTTAGCACACAAGAAAAACACATTTCACTCATCTCTGTCTTAATTTAGAACACAGTGTACTTTTGACGTTGGTTTGTTTCTTTTCTTGACTTAGAAAAATGAACGTTTGTTCTCTTTTTCCTTTCTGTTTTTTTGTTTGTTTTTTGTTTGTTTGTTTGTTGGTTGTAGGTTTTTTTTTTGGGCGGGGGGGTGTTACATCTTCCTGTAAGTGGAATTTTTTGTTCTCATGCCTTAAAGCACATCATATTGTGATACTGTTTGTTTTCTATCACCTTCTCTGTATGCATTTAGGGCTTATGAAAAGTGACTAGACCAGCCTGTGAAAGCGAAGGTTTCTGACAATCCATAAAGCAGGACACACATAAGCAACAATGGGAACTCTCATTCTATTGCATATCATTTATCAATTAAATGTTGGAATATTTCTAAGATTTTCCCATGATATCTTGCTTGTGGACATCAGGTATACAAATGATATCTAATTTCAGGCAAACTAACATGCTTGACTCATATTTATAACAAAGACTTACCTGTCAAACCAGTTTGCATTTCTTTCATGCCAGCCAACTAATCTAAATTCATCTGGCTTAATTTCATTCAGCAGTCAGGAAAAGATCATTGATTACTGATTTTTTTAAAAATTCCCCATTGTGCTACTTCTAATAGATAGTTTCCACTTTAACATTTTTTTGTATTCAAGAAGCTATTTCTAGTTCTAATACAAATACAGTATTGCTGGCAGCTTAGGGGTTTTTTGTTTGTTTTAGGTTTTCTTTTTGGCTTTTACTAGAGAAACAGAGAGAAACGTCTATATGTGTGTTTATTGGACTCCAATATATGCAGCCAGAGAGCTAATAGTGCAACCTATTGTGTAAGACTAGGAAGTGGTAAGAAACTGTAAGAGAAGGCAGTCAGCAGTTTTATAGAGAAAGACCTGTAGTTAATGATGGATAATAAGTTGATGACAATGCTGATAAAAGGATCCAAGTATTTACCTTTAAACAAAATTAGAATGCAATACTAATTAGACTGGTTTTAGACCCCTTGTTGCTTTGCCAATCTAACTAAACCTCTCACGTTCCTAAATTCTGCAGTATGTTGCAGTATCCTCCTAAATGATTTGTCTACAAATAGGAAATAAAATGGTGTTCATCAGTAGCTGACTAGAAGTATTCCTAAAGTATTTTACTCCTTCAGTTTAGTGATCACAACTTTTAGCTTGAGAGCATATACCCTTTGTTAAAATAAGCATGGAGAACTTCTGCAGTATATGTCTTTTTTTGAATTAAACCATTCCAAAGGTTACATTATATAATGAAAATTTCCAATACCTGTTTTCAGATTTTTTAATAGATTCTACTACATTAACTTTTCTTTTTTTAGAGCATTTATAATGACATTACATACTTAAGCTTCTAAAGTAATTTTGCACAATGTATGAATGCTCTTTTCCAATTCAACAAGTGTGCTGTACATTTTTATTTACCAAGAATGTACCTATTAATTTCATTGGTAGGGACTGCTTTACTGTATTTATCACTTTGTAGTGGCATCAGCTGGCTTCCTTCCTGCTTTCTACATCAATAGAATCATTAGCTAAATTTAATTTTTACTTCCCTTTTTTGGTGATGATGATAACCAAGGAAGACATAGTTGATTTTTTTTTTTTTGACTCCTGACTGACTCTATGGCATCTATTTTTCTTTGAGTCAAGTGCATTTGATATGCGAAGTACTACACAGAAAATAACTTCTTACTGAGAACTTCAGAATCCTTACATTTCATATTTCAAATACAGATTCCCTCAACTTAAGGTGAGATCCTGCTGAGAACAATAGCCATACTAAGATGATGGCTGCTACTAGTAGGTCAGAAGGAAGAAAGGTCACCCAACCTATAGCTTTTGTATTTAAGGTGTTGGAATCCTAAGTATACTGAATACAAAGAGTTAAACATTGCTTTTACTTGAGGATGAGTCAGGTCTAGTGATTTCCTTGTTTTGAAGCAAGCACAAGGAAGAGCACTTTCTCAGTCTGCAGACTAAACATTTTCCATTGGACATGTAGATCTCTTGTACAGTATTAGACTCCAGAGATAGAGTTCATGTGTTCCTTGGTGCACACAGGCTACACGTTAGCCTATGTACGATCTGCTGTAGTCTGCTTTAGTTCAGGAATTCTACCAACCAGACTAATGTTGCTGAGACTAGAAGGGTACCAAGTGAGCGTATCTTTTAACAGCTCCCTGAAGGAAGGTAAGAACATGCCCTTGGACAGCACAGTTGACGCTAGTATCCACTATAGTGGGTCACCTAATAAAAAGGAAAAGATAACAGCACTAACGTGAGTGAGGATGCAAGCTCCCTGGATTAACAGAAGTCTGTATGTGTCTCATCATAGTAAGCACTTTTTTTTTTTTCCCACACAGTTCAGTTCCACTTCTTATGCCAGTAAATCTGCCACTAGTGTTGGTAAATATAATATATAAACCAGCTGAGGAAACTCTTCTGTAAAATAGAATATTACTTATGTTGTTTGTCTGTGGAGAATTCTGGAGAAGGGCTTGTGTTGCCAGCAATACTAGGAAAGGGAGGTTTCTTTTTGGAAAGGGAAAAATGCTTTCCTGAGATTTGTCTTGTGATGTGCTAAGCTACAGATAGACTTCAATGAAAATTTCAGGCACAAGATTTTTAGCTGAACTATGATATTGGCAAAAAAGTTAATTCTATTACAGAACTATACATATTAAAAGTAGGTTATATTGTTCTCCTTATAGAAGTGCCACATACATGTGTAATTCCTGCTCATACAGCACAAGAACATGATGGACCCAGAAACTTCAGGGACATAAGTCATTGTCTTAAAGTTTTTGACAGCATCGACAGAATTTATACTTCCAGAGCAGGCACAATAGGTATTGGTACTACTTCAGTTCAAGTTGTTGGTCTTGAGTACAAACTGGCCACCAATAATCAAATACTAAGCATGCCAAGCCCTATGCTAATATTGCCAGAGAAGACACAAAAATGTAATAAAAATTGAGCTTTAAAAGTAACAATGAAATCAACAACCTAAATCCTTGGAGAAAATAATTAAAATTATGCTGTCTTACTAGATGAGGAATAAAGAAAAAAAATACATTTTTTTTTTTTACTCTCATATATTCTTCTAAGTATTTGTCCTCAGTGACTGGGAGCTGTCTCAGATCTTTTCTATAATAAGCTGAGAAATTAGTTTGAAAGTGAATGAGTAAAGAACAATTGAGTACTTATGTAATGTAATATGTGTAACTCTGTTGCTACAGACAGTTGCCAACTTAAAACCAAATACCTCTACAAGTATTCTGGTTCAGAAGTACAGTTTCACCTAACATTTCAAATGTCTAAGAATGCATCTAAACATTTAAACAAGATCTAAGTGAAATTTAAATTTAAACACTTAAAAGAAGATACTTAACAACAACTACATGCCTCTGTCTACAGCACTTTGTTATGTTGTCAATGTTTTTGTGGAGTTGAGCACTATTCAGTAGTGGAGATATCTGTACAGGATTGGGGATAGTGGTCAACAGAGCCTATCTAGTAGCAAAGAAAAGGTATATGTTAAAAGCAAACTTTTGATTTACTTGCCATCAGACTGTGACCTTCAACTCCATTTTAGTGACTCCCCATATGTTTTGATTGTTATCACCTAGTGGTTCACATTTGATACCTCAAAACAGAGGTAGAAAGTGCTCAAACCCCAGAATATGTGTGATATGTGAAACTTCAGTTTCAAAAAGGCCTATTCTTTTTTTAATTCCTTACCTTTTAAACCTTACACTGGGCGTGTATAGCTTATTTCATTATTTGTGCAAGATTTATTTTGTTGAGTTAGAAACTTAGCAAAAGCTAGCATGATTGTATTTTCATTTTTGTTTCTTTTAACGCTTTTTGTTCAAAGAGAAACATTTTTTCCTTAAATATATTTTATTCACTGTGATACAGAAGGTGAATCCAGGTACCTTTTTCTTCTTGTGGGTTTTGTGACATAAAGCAGAAGAGTCATTGCCTGTACTGTTGTTATGTCTCTATTTCATGATCTTTGATCTTGCAGCCTTTACTCTGTTGCACAATCGAGTTTCCTCTAGTACGAGCAGCTCCTGAAGCATCCACTTTGGCCATATTCAATCTACACGAGTTTCTTGAGGATGTTCACCCTGTGGTTTCGCAGATTGTGAAACAGGAAGCAATTTAGCGAACTCTATTCACTGGAAGGGTCAAATGCCCTCTGCTTAGAAAAAGACAACTGACCAAACACACATTACCATCCAAGAGGAAATAACTCCTTGGACCTGCTGCTCAGCAACTTTTATTGTCTTTGTTATAGTATACACATGTTGTCTTATTTTCTGCTGGTCCTTTACGTTTTCACAACACTACTTCTTTCAATGTGTGTTTTTTATGAGCAAAGTTGTGAATTTTTTTTCGCATCTGTACACAATTTATACTTAAATATGGACAGATATACATAATGCAGTACTTGTTCTCTCCTTCTCTGTGTTGGGGAAACGAAGTAGGGGAAATTAGGTGTGCAGTTCCAATTAACAAGCTCAGGAGTCATAATCCTGAAGTATCATTTAAGCTATGTGAATGATGACAATATATCCAACTTTGAAAATAAAAGCAGTTGCTTTAAAAGCTGGGTTTTTTTTTTCTTATCACTGGAGTGAGAAAGAACAAAGCTTCAGTTTTTTTTCAGAAAGGCATATGTACGTTTTTCCTCTGCTAGAGGCAGGAACAGAACTTGCAGAGGTTCATAGCTTCATCATCATACTTTTCAGTGAATAAATTCTGCTCATCAATTAAAACCTCAGGCAGACAGTCAGTAACAGTTGAATATTAGGTAAGACTGCAATGAATGTCTTGATAAATTTATAGGTGGTGGTAAAGACAATAGAAACTCTGAAGGCTAGAGAGAAGGTTTTTAAATATTCTATAGAGATTAGAGTAAAGTCATTCACTGGAAATCAGGTAGTTGCTTACCCCACTGGGAGACCTAACACTGAAATCCCACATTAACTGTTAGAAATGTTAAAAACAGTTGTGTCAACAACATTATTTTGTCCTAAATATCTTATTTAGTCTATGTACAATTGTATTTTCACTTGTTAGTGAAAATAAAGCAAAATAGATGTTTGTTTGCTAGACATTTATAATGAGTTACACTTTGCACCAGAAGAAGTTTCTTCTAAAAATTGCAAATGTTACACGTGGTACCTTACCGCTATATGTATATGGCAAGCCATGCTTTAACCAATTGTGAACCTAGTACATGAGGAAGTAGGGTAACAGCTAGGCGGGTTTAGATCATGTTAGAATCTCTTGTTTCTAATTCTGTGCTTTAAAATTGTAACTTTTTTCCTCTCTATTTATAGTAGTGGGCATAGAGTAAAACAAAGTTTTTTCTTTATGGCACCTAACAGACACATTATTCATTTGTTTCTAGACTGAGTGCAAAATATTAAAAAAAAAAAAAAATCTAAACTTATATGTTCGAAAATCTAGGCAAGAAAGAGAATTTCTAATTTGTCCTCTTGCCGTACAGGGTCACACTTGAGAGTTATATTGTTTGGGTTTTGTTTATTTTGTTTCTCTGCGCTGGCGCACACCACCTCCCTTCCCTGTCCCGTCCCCCCCCCACCTTTGTGTCTGCAGCCATTTGATCCAGCTACCAAGAGTATTAAAGAATCTTCATTTATCCTCTGTCTCCAATGGGTACTGAATGTAACATTGTGTAGAGCTAATCTACATTTTTCCTGGAAAGTTAGCAGCATAACAAATAATCTGCTGAAGAACAGCCTTTCTGTCCATCTCTGAAATGTTATCAGAAATTCTCATTAGTCACCTATTTTAACTTATTCTCAGCAAGTTGTGGACTAGCAGAATATTAAATTAGTGTTGTTTTGTGCCTGAGCAGACTTCTTGACTGGTGCCCTTTACAGTTCCATCAGGAAGTTGTGAATGACTTGAGTAAAATAGTATTTTCAAGTGTAGAAAGGTCCTGCAACCTGCTTGTACACCAGCACCAAGATAAAACTGATTTCAAGTCCTTTAAACATATAGCTAAAATCCATGCTGTGGATTTCTTTATAATTACCTTGTCCATTAAAAATTGTCATGATCTTTGATTGATAGGCACCAGGATCTCTAAGATATTGTTCTGAGGAATGGGAGGAGGAAAATAAAGTGTATGTTCACTTTTTTAGTAGGAAAGAAGTGTGTTATAAATCTGAACCTTCCTGGAACCTACATAGTTAGATTATCTAAATATCATTTAGTCATTAACTACTGATATCTTCATAAATATGAAGAAATGGAATTCCTATTTATTACCATTCTCTGTTTGCATAATCCTCAGGGAACATAGAGTACCTTGGGAGGGAAAATCCTAGAAAGGAAGGCAATTTAGAGAGAAGATAACGGTTATGTTAAAAGACAAGTATTTCTACTATTTGGACTGGACCATTTGAAAATATGATGAGGTGGCTTTTATCTGTTTGCACATGCCTATCAACCATTACAAACAGTTGCTCTGTACATCTTTTTCGCTTGGGCCTAGACAATGAAATAGATTCATGCTCATTTTCTTCAATATGCAGGATTACTTTACAAGATAGAAGTAGATGTATATACCTTAAAGAGTGGTACAGGAAATATAGGAATGCCACATTCCAGGACTTAAAAATGATGACCTGGTAGAGGTACTGTTTTGGAGTCTGTCCACAGGAAGATGATGTTTGCTTGATTAAAGAGAAGTTCATGGCTCTTTGTGGTTTGCAGATGTATCTTATGTGGGGTAGATCAGACTTTATAGAAAGAGAGAACAAGGCTACATTTATCTCTCTTTCTCTCTTTTCTCCCTCTTTTTTTTTCTTCCCCTTTATGTTGTTGAAAGGTAGCAATATATTACAGAATTTTCTGGTATGATGATGCTACTCTGAATCAATAAATGAAACCTCATGTACACAAAGGATACTGAGCAATTTTATTTTATAATAGGTTGCAGAAAGTGACCACACAGTTTGCATTTCCTGCCCTTACAGTGGTTTTTGGCTTTCAAAGTCTCCATCAATATAAAGAAAGTAAGAGTCAAGTGAGGTACAGCATGCAGTGAAGAGACATGAAAAACTAACTATAAGGTAGGAAGCAGACAGATCTATACCAGGTTCAGGTTACAGTCATACCTCTGTCTCCATGTATGTATCACACCACCCCCAAATGCTGGAGGCTGCTGCATACTGAAGAAGCTATTAGCATCTGAGAGACAGGTGTTCTACCTGAAGAACAGTACTCACAAAAATCTCCATTGTGGTTGCTTTACCACATTGCATTTAATTAACTAGCAAACACCCTGAAGTAAAATTAAAGGTCTCACTTAAGCCAAGGAAGGTGAAGAGTTTCAGGGTTAGGTTTGCAGCATGATATTTCATTATTTCAAGGGTAACCTTCACTTGTTACATAAGATCAGTCTGGTTAGCTTGGTCTTTGACATTGAAAAAGCCTTAAATGGGTCTGTGCCTAAAGCAGAAGTTTCTTTCCTTTTGCCCAAAGTAAATTTACACCATTTGCAAAGAGTTTGTACACCAGCTCAATATTGGCTGAAATGGACTGCGCATGTTGTATTCTGGGAGCAGCAGATTCACTTTCTCTCTCTCTCTGGATGGGTGAAATAACAGTTGTGAAGTTTTCTCTCCTGCTTTACTTTTGGAAAGATCTAATAAAGATGTTGGAAGCTACTTTAGAGTGCAGGAGGAAGTTTTTACTTACAGTCTTTCTTTGCTTAATGTCAGTTGTGTGTGTGTGTGATCCAAATCACAATCCATTACTAAGTTTCTACTACAGAGGCAAAAAAGCACCCTCTTTCCAGAAAAAAAAGCAGCACTAGCTCTATTCAAAACTCACAGAATACATTGGAATATACAGTGAGTCTTCATACTGAGCTTCTCAGTTTCTGTTGTGTAGATAGACTAGTAACATAACCTATATAAATATGCAAGATACTTACATTTTAAATATGAAAGAAGATGTTAAAAATGTCCTTTGTCTTTTTCTTTTCAGTAGCCAATTATCTATAGACTTTTTTCATTGACATCACTAATGGTTTGAGAAGTCAAAGGAAGTGTGGAGACAGTAATCTATTATAATATCAATAGAAGTATACAAACTCGGCAATTGCATCCTCAGTAGAAAATTAAAAGCCACTTTTCAGAAGTGTAAGATACATTCGTTCATGTGTATGGAATACATCTGTGGATAGACTTGGTCCAATGTAGCTGTGAATTGTTACTGCATGTCTTGATAACTAAATCATATACTGTATAAAAGTCATAAACTGATCTACAATGCATACACATCAGATTTTAAAATGCTCACTTTTTACTATATATATTTTTTGTATCATCTGTTGTATAACTTATCTTAAGTTCAGTTGTATGAAGAGTGTTGTGGACCTTAAACTAGGATATTCACATGAGTAAAGCTACTGACATAGTGCAAGCATCAAATCCGAGGACAGTAACCTGTATAGCTAAAAGATCAAGAAATGAAGTGAGGAAAGAAAAACTCTTTATTTTTATTTTATATCTTTAAGAAGCTCACTCAGAGTGAACATAATATTGCATTTAATGGCTCTACAGTTGGAAGGATGGCAGTAGAAAATTATAGTTAGAAAAAAGTCCTATTTTTGGCTAATAATTTTCATGTCACATCTTGGCTTCTTGGAATTCAAAGCAACTGCCATATGAAACACAAAACCTCTACAGAAGATGATGAGGGTAAGGTGATAACACACAATCCTATAGAATGTCTACTTACATGTACTGTTAAGGAGCTGCTTCTAGAAAATACTAATTTATGACTTCAGGTCATAGTTTCTTTTATATAGTTCACAACTACATAACCTCTTTGATTCATTTACATTATTACATCTCAAATATTTTATTCTTTTAAAAGTTTAGCATGTAGCTTTTGTCTATGTGCTACTTTATTTAAATCCCATACACAGCTAATGCTGATCTCATTTGAATGCAGGTAGCTATAAATACGTTACGTGAAAAAAAGCTGCTCTCTCATATACCTGATTTTTAACTTCCATTTCTGTAGTAAGGAGAAGATACTTGCATAAACAATAGCAAACATGGTGAAGATTGTAAGGACTATTAGATAAGTTTGCATTTGCCTTCATGGAAGAACCTATGCCTATGTAGTTATTGTCTCCTTTCATTGTTATTGCCAATACTGACTATTGGTGATAATGGAATGGCATTATTTTATGTTTCTATCTGCAGTATCTCCTCTCGTATTTTACCCAGTTACCTTTACTCTGAGGGCTAGAGAGTGAGTTGTGTGCGAAGATGGAAGAATTGAGGTTGGTTAGTACAGAAAATAGAAGATTCCACAGAAATGTTAGGGCTTCAATATGTAAAAACGTTGATGCTGACAGGGAAAGAATAAGCTCTTTGTCTGTGGATAAGGCAAGAAGTGATGTGATTAGTCTGACCATTAAGAACAACAATGTTACTGTAAAGGACAGTTAAACACAGGATTCGTTTGTTTAGGGAGATTGAGCAGTCTGTTGTCAGAGGTTTTTAGGAACTGGTTAGACAAATATGTTAGGAATGGGGTTTGTGCCATGTGTGGCTTGAGTCTGGGGATGGACTAGATAGCCTCCTGAAGTGTATTCCAACTTGTTTTTTCCATTTCTTCTATAAAGCTTCCAGGACAGATTGCATGAAACCCCTTACTAAAATCCATTAAAATAATTACAATCACTTTACCCAGCAATCTTTATTTTTTTCAGAGATGGCTTTTGTTTATTGTGGCCTAATAGGAGAGCATTAGATGGTGAATGATAACTGACATGAACCAGTTTAATAAAACCTAAGTGTTTACATATTGATTCCTTTGTTACCTAAATTTGACTGGGTAAGAAGAAAAAGTAGTCCACCTTTTGTGTTGCTCTGTGGATTGAAGAAGATAACTGACACCTGTAGCATGCTCTTCCATTCCTATCATGTTTTTATGCTGATGGATTCATCAGCATTTTCAGTGGTCTAGTCAGCGCTGCTTTGCTGGCCTCGGATAACCCTCAAATCTCACAGAAATTGAGGACTTGTGGCATGCAGTTGACATTAGGATTCCCTCAAACAGGATTAATAACCTTCATCACCTCTGAGAGGAAGTGCTATGATTTAGCTACACTGAGGCCCGCACAGTATCAGAAGTTTAGTCCTTTTAATCAGTCATTTGCTATCCGTAATGTTAATATGAATTTCTCAAAAACAGAATACTATATTGTACAGCAGCCCTATGAAAACTGGAAAGGGAGAAAATGCCAAGAACAATTTGACTCAGCTAGCAACAAAAACTTGAAAATAGAAGGAAAATCTCAATTTGAATCTGTTTTAGATTTTATAAATCAGGATTCAAAAACTATTCCTGAAGGATCCCTCATATCATCTTTTTTTTCCCACATGGAGCCTGTGATAAGCGTTTACACTAAAAAGGATGAAAGCAAATTCTGTTCTGAAAAAGAACATTATTTAAAGGATGATGAATAAAAATTTATCAGAATTTTATGACATTATTTCATTTTGGCATTCCTTGGCCTTCTTGTCTCTTACAGTTTCGAGTATCTCTTCAGTCCTGAAATCAAATCCAAGCACAAAGAGTTATGTGTTCCTACCCTTAGAAAGTAAAATGTATTTTAGGCTTTGCCTGAACTAGGCACAACTTGCATCATATATTTACAGTAGTAATATGTAATTACACTAGTATAATTTGCATTAGCAATAATATTTCAGTAGGTAAGATTTTATTTTTGCAAGGTGAAGCCCAACGTTGCCATCAGCCAGTCATGCACCTGAAAACTGAGCGCACTGTGTTATGGATCCTGTATTAAGGAAATCTTGTGGACTTGTTATTTACAATTAGCAAGTCCTATTACCCTCAGACAAGTATTTTACAGGCATTTGATTGCTCTCATACAGCATAACCTTCCAGGAAAACTTGTTATTCTGAATTGAATTACTGAAAGTTCAAATGTTAACTAATAAAGCAACTTTGCTTTAAAAATTACTATGGCATATTTCTATAGAGCCATTCATTAGTGTGCATTATATCTATAAAAAAATCAACTCTGTTTACCTGTGTGCCACTATATTGCATATTTCCTGAAGGCTTCCTTCCTAATAACTGTTGCAAAGCAGAAGAATGGAACATTGAGAGCAGAGTATTGAAATTTGCATTGAAGTGTATTGACGTGGTATCATCTGTAGTGATTATTAGCTTGCAACATCATGAGTCACCCTGAGATAATAATGTCTAACACGTCTATGCCATTTGCATGACACCACATTATTTTTGCAATGGACTCCAATTTACTTTTCTCTGCATATCCTCAGCAATTTACTATGAGTGTGCCCAGTGAAACAGAGGGCCATAGGGCATTGAAGCGAGTCTGAGGGAGAACATCTTCAGAGCAAAAACTTCACAAAATTGCCTGGCATCCCTTCATTTCAGCCCTGTCCTCCAGAGAAACAGTACTAAACCGGGTTCTTAATATGAAAATGCCTCTCTCTCACAGTGTGTATCCTCAGTGAAACAGTAGCAAAGTTCTTATTGCTACTAGTTTATGCTCAGTGTCAACAATTACTGGAAGCATGTTTATGGTATGACAAAAGCCTAGGTAGTCAAATTTTCAAAGCTAATGCTTTGGGCCTGGTTTTTGGTTGGGTTTTTTTTTTTTTGGGGGGGGGGGGGGGGTACGGAGTGGGGAGGAGGGCAGACCACTAGTTAAGCACAGTGTGAAACTTAAATGGATGATCATTTATACCAAAATGGTAACCTACTGCTAGACCTAAATATTCTCAGCGAATATAGGTTCTATTCCAATTAAGTTTAAAACAAGCAGCTCCCCACCTTCACCTACACAATGGTACAAATTTAAAATTAACTTATGAAGACAAGTTTTACTCTAATTTCTTTGCAAAAGTTAATGCAGCAATAAAGCATATGACACATATATAAACATTTTATAGATGACATTAGGATAAATATTCCTTGGAAAAGATGTACTGGAAGGGTGAAAAAAATTGAATGTATGAAGGTTTTTTTTCATCGTGATCACATTCTATTAAGGTTAACAGAAACACTTCCACCAATTTAATATGGCTTTACAACTTGGTAACTTAAAGTGTGTATAGGTAGATTTGTTGCCAAAGTTGAAAATTACAAATTCCTACTTCTCTGATCTGTTTCTCTAGAGGAAGTCAATAGAATAGACATCATCTTTCTTTCTTATTTTGAAGTTACCCAGAACTTAGGTATCAATGAATGTGTAGAATTGAAAGGACAGAGTAGCCGAAGAGTTACTGTGCAATGAAGCTTAACTGGTGTCCAGGAAACTATGTTTTTCTGCCAAGGTAGCAACACCTAATCAGTTCAGTAAACCTTCTTAAAGCCTTTTCCGGAGAGGTATTAGTCATGGACACTCCACTGCTTGTTACAGCTGGTTATGTCCCACGTTTTGGCACAAACAAGCCCATCACATGACTTCACCTGCATGTGTCTAAAAGCTATGGCACTAAGATTAAAACAAGTTAGAATGGTCTGAAGTGGACCAGTTTCCATGTATTTGAAGGCCATGTGTTGACTATAGTGAAATGAATTACACTAATTTTTGAGAACCTCAGTCTTTTATAGAATTTGACTTGAAATACACGGGAATTATATTATTTCCAAAAGTAATATACCAAAAATTTCCATCTGTCTGTGTATATCAGATGGATATAGGGAAATGTTAGCCATCCTACAAGGAACATCATTCTGGTATGCAGTATCTATATGTGGAAGTAAACTATTTGCTTCATACGCAATTATTATGCAATTATTTTTAAGATGAAGAGGTGTTTTAATGCTGAAGGTGAGAAGAGTTACACTTTCTCAAGTATTACACAATGACCTTTTTTTAAAGTCCTCTTAAGCCATCACTAGAGAGCTGATGATGCTCATATAAAACACTCAATTATTGATTTTTAAGCACTTTTGAGATTCTCAAGATGCAGTTTATATGCTTGTATAGTTTAGAATATGCACCACAGCTCATGCTTTGGAAAAGATGCCAGATATTTATGGTTGTATGTCACACATGACCTCCCAAAGAAGTACTCCTATAGTTGAAGTGCAGTCAAATCAAAAGAATAGAAGAGAGTGAAATGCTTTAGCAATAATTAACAGTATCTAAAACCTTCTGTCTCTAAAATCCAATAGACATGACAATGTGAAGTACAAATGACACTTTCTTTTCCATGTAATTTATTTCTTAAAATATTTCTCGATCTCTAGAAGTTTTGGCAGATATTTCCCGTTCAATTCGTTCTTGTAGACAGATGTCAAACCAGAAATGGTGTTTAGCCTGCAGGATACTGTGAAGTGTTTTTGTTGTTGTTATTGGTTTTTGGGGGTGGGTTTTTTTAGTGCTTTGTTTTTTTTTCTTGCATTAAGGAACTTAATATGCAGCACTTTTTCAAGGAGGAAGTAGTGCTACAGTTTAAGACAAGCCGAAGTTTTTATATGGCTTATTGGACAATCCATAGGAAGGACTGCTTTTTTCACTTGAGCAGATGTGGATTAAATTCCTCAAATAGGGAACACAACCTCACTCATGTACATTGATAATAATGTTTTCTTCCGAATTGTTGACATTTAAGACTGGATTTACATTTGTCTTTAGGCTTCTGAATACGTTAGTAATGCATAGCCCCTATTGATTTCAGTATGGGTTAGGAGCTACATATCCATCTATCTTTAGACACCTTTCTTTCTGTCCAAACCATAGCTTTAACTCTCTGAATACAAGGTTTTTCCTTTCCAAAACATAGGGATTAAATTATTTCATTAATGAGTCATAAGAATGAATGCTCTAAACAAAAATAGCAAAAAATCATAAGTAAATATAGTTCTAAATAATTTTCACAGATAATTTTTAAGTACTTCTCAGCTTCATTTTTAGACTGAAATTTAAAGAATATACAAACTTTTATTAATGTATATTTTCTGACAAAATTTTTAAAATCCTATCATTTATACGCATTTACTCGAGGTGTACTTATTAATGCTATTTTCAATTTGTTTGTAGTATGCTATCAGACATATTTTAATAATTTTCTATTTTTTGGTTAACAATCTGGTCTCTAATAGAATTTTAAATGAGTTAACTAATTTTTGATGTGAGAAACGCATTTGTTCAGACAAGACTGAAGTGAAATCTTTTACTTACCAATTGATTTTTATGATCAATGAGAATTTAAAAACTATGACAACAGTTCTGCAGATTACTATAAAACCCAAATCATGGGATAACTTCATTATTGTTAATAAATCTGCTATTTCTGTTAGAATATTGTTAGTCACAATTGTCAATTTTCATCAATGAATTATACTAATATTTTTATAAATATTTCCATACATAATTAGTTTGGCATTGTTTTGTTTCAGCAGAGAATGGGTTGCACAATATATCTAGGTGAATAAAGAGGATAGATCAAGGATAGATAATCTGGTTTTATGTGTCCAGACAGAACAGTACATTTCAAGTCCATATATCTATAAAACCGAATGTTTCTTCAGAGATTTCAGGGGAAAATACAGCCATACTTGTGATTTCATGACTGAGAACTTTCCCTTGCAGGCTCTTTATCTGCCTGGTTCCTGTGTGGCCTCTATGTTGCAGTCTATTAAGTGCCATGTAGTTGGAAAAGGGATGCTTGTGTGCTTTGGCATGAGTGCTGCATACTGGGTAGGAAAACCTTCCAGATGAAAGGGGACTGTATTATACACATTTACTCGAGGTGTACTTATTAATGCTATTGTCAGTTTGTTTGTAGTATGCTATCAGACATATTTTAATAATTTTCTATTTTTTGGTTAACAATCTAACATGACCTTTCCCGGGAGCAAGTGATCATGCACAGTTGACAGAACCTTCTGGGTTCTGCAGCATGGCGTAGTTGAGATGCACACTTTAAAGAATATTATTTACTCAAAAAAAAATCCACCCTTAAAAAATGTAAAGCTTTTCATTTTCAAAGAGGAGAAACGAAAAGCACTTATTTCATTGAGAAGTTGCAGGAAGTTCTCCTTAAGATATTGGCAAACTTGGAATGTCATTGTGCAGATAAATAACAGACCACTTTGTCAGATATCATTTTACAGTTGGCTGTGCTCTAAAAAATTGCTTTACTGCTTAAGGATAGTACTTCAAAAAGTAGATCTGAAATATTTTCCCAGGTTTTCCTATTGACTAAAAATAAACCCCAAAAATAAACCAAAACTGCAATCACTTCCCTCTACATTCAGTTGTAAACAGCACAGATTGAATGTCTGCGTGATGCTACCAAGGCTTGATCTCTGTTCTTTGGGATGGACATGGCTGCGGTGTTGGAGGGCAGAGGGAGGTGTGCTATGTAGCACCCAAACTGTTGTTTTATTATACAACAAGGAAAATGTATAATTCTGAATAGTATTGTCAAGCATGGATGACATCCTTATCACCCCTTCTACTTTTATGTCATCTGTCCCCAGTAAATCCCTCTCTAGTCTGTATCATAGATCCAAGACAGTCTTCTTGAATCTCTGTGTGGTATACTGGTTCACCTACGGAAATGAAGTACTGGCTCAAGTGAAGATTATGACTGAATACTGTGCATGCTTGTTAAAATTATCTGTTCCACTCTATTGCAGTTTCATAGCAGAGAACGGATGGATTAAAATGTGTGCTGATTACTATACAGCTGGGACTTTTTAACAAAACGGCTGCATACTTGTGGTGTGCCAAAGAGCTAAGCTATGTTCTCAGAAGCACTTAAATTGTGAATCTGTGAGGACTCTTACTTGTGGGGATGAAGTCCCAGCTTCAGTCCCTCAGCACACTGGGCTGTGTCCCTTGTGTGGGTGATGTTTCTGGGAAGCATGGGAAAGTTCTGTGAGTCTCTTTGGTTTGATATGGTCAAGAGAAATACAATGCACTCTGCTGCTTTTTGTCTCCTCGTTGCTTCCCACACACTTGTTCTGTTCAAATACAGTAAAAGGAAAATGCACCATATTGCATGAAAACCTCACAAACATTTGAATTGCGTTCTCTTTTCACTTTAAGGAATTCATTTACTCCAAATGCTAAGCGAATTGGGTGAACTGGAACATGCAGTTAACACAGCTTGCCCAGCCGAACTGACCTCAACTCTAAATACGGTCATTGCTACCACCTTGTCAGCAGCGTGTGGTGTGTGAGAGCTGAGATCTAACATCAAACTTGTTTTGACTTGAAATGTGAGAATAAGTTTTTCCTGTCATCTCCATCAACGTTTTTCAAAACTTTCCACTGAAATTCTGAAGTATATATGAAAATCTTAAGCAAAATTTCTGACTGTAAAAATGTCAAGTATCTGTTATTTCGGCTATGCCCATTCCATCTGACTGTCTTAGTGTTGATGTGATGACATTATTTTTTACTACATGTGCTCTTTGTTTTGCCAGTGTCTCTGGTAAAAAAAAAAAAAGAAATTATGTAATTCCTGTAAATGAGACTTCTCAGGTGATATTCTACACCCACACCCTCAACCCCTTTCAGGAATATTCTTTCTCTTCCCAGTTTCATTGAACATAAAGGCTATAGAAAATTTAAAGATTTGCTTTCTGTCCTTCGGTACAAAACTAAATAACTGCATATTACAAGTATATGCTTTCCTAGTGCCATCTCAAGACCTCTCGACCCCACTAGTACTAGTTACACTGGGAATTACCAAGAACAGCCCTCTAGTTGTCAAACTAGGCAAAAAAGTCTTGAGTTAATTCTGCATAATTGCCATCAACTTTAGTCAGAACAAGAAAGCCAATATGAGTTAGGCTAGAAAATCAGACTAGTATCAATAATTAAATGACAATAAAACCTGTTGTATCAAATTTGTACTGACAAGGCAGATTTTGGTTTAGAATTAGTGAAATGTGCTCTGCTCCAAGGGTGATTCACAAAACTTGACCAATTAAAGCAATCACATTTTTAGACTTTTGTTTGAAAGAAAAAAAGGGGGGGGGGGGGGGGGAGGGGAAAAAAAAAAAGGAAACTGACATAATCTTTTCATGTCATGCTAAAAGTCATGCAGCTGATGATTATGGAGTGAACTGGTCAGCTCTTTTAGTTTTCCACATCTCTTCTGTAGGGTTTCTAGATGTGGCTCATTTGATATTTAACATTTTTGAGAGCTCTTTCTCTTTTACTATAACAGTTACTATACTATACCACTGTTTAAAAAAAATAGTGCTATTAATAAACAGCATATGACACCATCATCATCCATCTAAGCAAGTTAGCTACATTTTGAGGTTTTTTTACTTGTCATTCTGATATTTACTAATTTATCTTAACAGTGATAAATAGGATGAATGTGGTTTTGTATTCATACTGAGGTGAGTTATGTTTAGTGTTTCACTCTAAAGCTATGTATAGTATTTTTGTAATAGTTGATTCTGGAGATGTTTATACAGATAAGAGAAGGCTTCTGAACATGTTTCTATATACTTAAATTTCACCATTAAACATTCAGAACAGCAGATGACATCCATATGGAAAGCATGACAAATATAAGAAATGCTATATTCAGACAGAAAAAATAAATTATGTTTAGTGGTCTTGCAAAAGCACCACTACAGTTGGCAAGAATACTTTTCTTGTTGACAGTCTCTGCTCAGAAGCCTAAGCCTGAATGCTCATCAAGACTCAGCTGCACTCTTGCCGTAGACATGTTCCCCTTGGAAAAGCTGAGGGATGTTTGTCAGACAGTACTGGAAGCACAGATTTCTCTGCTATATTAAACCTAATATAAAACTGCTTCTTTTTAAAGGCGCATTGTGGATACTTCTTTGAGTTGCCATTCCAGCATTTCCTCAAAGTGCTCAGTTCTCTACAAGATGATGTGTTTTTGTTTTGTGGGGTTTTTTTGTTTGGTTGGGTTTTTTTAAGTAAATGTCAGAAATATTTGGTCTCTCTTAGCTCTGAGCAAGGAGGTGCTTGTGCTTTCAGAAGAAAACTTTGAATTCAAGCTCTGGTAAGGGCTTTTTGAGTGAGCTTGCAAAATTTCATAGGCTGCACAACCCCATAAGCTACATTTAGCTGACTACCTTACATGCAATAAAAGACATATTGCTAAAAAGAGCCACTGAATAAATGAAAAATACTTAGAAGTTATAATGAATTATCTCTAGTAGTCTTGACTACTATGTTGTTGCTGCAAAGTGACATGGGAAACTATTGAAGAGTCTAGTTTATGCAGAAACTACTTCTACATTATTGTGTGCCTTCTGGAGAATCAAAATCTACTAGGAAGCAATCGTTAGTTGGAAAATAGTGAAATCACATCCCTTTTCTAAAACTGTGGAAGGAATTTTACAAACATTGGCTCAGTCTTTTGTGACCTGAGATCAAGTCCTTTCTTCATCTCTGAAGAAATCAGTGCAGTCTACAGTTGCTCTTTTCTAGGAAGAAAAAAAGCTAAAACAATTACAGAAGCACTAGCTCAATCATCCTTTGTAACTATACCATATACTGGAAATTAGGTTAGCATCCTTCTTTGTAGCTGCTGGTCATTCTAGATTAAAACTATGTGAATAATTCACTTTTCTTGGGGCAGTTCCAAAAACTTGAAAGGTGGATCTGTTTCACAACAGCTAAAATATTTTTTAAAACTCAACCATCAAAAATATCTATATACTTAAACAACATAATTTAAAGGAGTTTGAAATGTTTCTATCTACTATTTTCAAACATTTTAAAAAAGCATCAAGGACATTTCTAAAAGAAACCTGGTATTTTTTAACTGTCAAAACAAAAATGTTTTGATTTGTTCAGACTGGGGTGGTGGGTTCTTTGTTTGGTGTGATTTTTTTTAATGGGAAGAAATCAGGAATACATGAAAAATAAATTAGTGTGATACATTTTGGTGTATCTGAAACTGAACTTCTCAGCTGAAGCAAAAAAACCCAAACAAACAGCAAGCCTTATCTAATACATTTAACTGAGAACCAGTACAGCAAAATACTTCTGGTGACACTAGAAAAACTTGATTTGGAATGCACCAGAATGTCTGCTACATAGAGTTTTCAGTCTACCCCCTTTAAAAGTGGAGCTGTAGCTCAATTATCCATCCACATTTTCCATTAGTTTACTTATTATCAAGTATGCAACAGCACACAGGAAATGTACAATTTTGTGATGGATGATTTAAAACTAACAACAAATATATCTGCTTAATGGCTGTGGATTGGTTTTAAAGTCATGATGGTAACGATGAGAACTTCATAGATTAATTACTATCAGAGAAGAGAGAGGATCATATTTGGAGCCCATGGACTGAGTAGCTTTAATCCTGTCAGTTCTTCACAGTATACAACATACCGTGATACAGAAAACAAATTGAACCAACAAAAAACTAGACTAAAGCAGTAATAGAAGAGATATTTGAGACCTTGGCTCATACATGTATTTCAAGTTTGTGCTGAGGAGCTGCCCCACACTCAACAGACAAGATAATTCAAGATTAGAGATGTCAAAACAGTCCTGGTTAAACTGTTAAAACAAATGAGATAGTGACACTTTTCTCAATGTTTAGCATCATACTTAGATAATCTATCAACTTTTTTTCAGTAGCTGGTAAAATTCAGGGCCAAGTAAATAGTCTGCAGGCAATTCACAACAACCTCCAACAGGTTCCAATCATGGAGGTGCTCACAGTAAGAAATCAAGTACTCCTCTCTCCGTGATCTTTTACAGAAGCAAAAGACTAGAGATAAGGAGACTAGATCTGGAAAAACTAGCCAGTACCACAGAAATAAAGCTTGGGGAAATTCGTAACATTCATTAACCAAATATCTTCAAATATCTGGGAAGTTATTTTCTGTGAACTTCCAAATGCTTTATTTTCTTCTTTTTTATATATAAAAGTATATTTTTATATATAAAATAAAAAATTATGTTTTTATATATAAAAAAGGAAGCCATATTGATTTCTCAACTTGCCGTATCTTTTCTTCATGTTTTTCTTATTTCCTCTGGACGAGGAAATGAGACTGTATGTTCATAATCCTAATAAAGGAACGGTGGAAGGAGAATGCCTTGGCAAATTATAAGTCTTTGGCTTCTATGTGCTGGTACAAGACAAAAGGAGGAAGGGGAGGATTTCTAGTCCCATTTTTAAACTCAGGATGATCTTCTAGGATCCTGATATAGACATTTTAAGTAATAATTTATTTATAAATGCCTTTTTTGAAATTAAATTTTAATTCTCTGACTTCCTTGGAGAAGAACAGTTTCAGTTAAGTCTTCAAGCTGAGTCAGAAAGCATAGTTCAAAAGGCAAATCTAGGCAAAGTTCTCTACAAAAGAGGCTATATGCATAGAATTATTACTGCCATAGACCAACAGATTCTCTCATGATCCTCTTTATATTGTGAGAGGAAATGTGTTTTTAACGAGCTGGTGCAAAGGGCTTTAAGTATAGACAAATCTTTCTATATCCGTGTCAGTGAAAATGAGCACAAACATATGGAGATCCCAAGTGCCTAGGAGATATCAAGCAGGTGAACAGAAAATATTTGATTTGCGTATATGTAAAAAAACCTTATGTAGTCGACACTGAGCTGGTGCTTAGTTAGCAATATCTGGCTTGAGGATAATTACTCTTTGGATGATGAAGGTATTTTTGACTTACTCAAATGCAGACTTTTGGCAAAGAGAGGATTCATCTTGCTTTTGATCAAGATAAGAGACGATGTTTTGATCAGAACAAATACCAAAAGTGATAAATTGAAATTTGAATGACCTCATAACGAATCATGATGACTGTTAGTAACATTTTGCTACACGTTTGTGGACTTGCAGAGAAAAAGGAAAAGAGAATCCTTTTAATTATGGTTTTTATGATCAGACCTTGGAAAGATGGAAAATTGCTTTTACAGGATCTAACATAAATAAATAAATCTCATGTAGTGTATCATAAGGTTGCTGACTGATATCTTTGAGGGAACAAAGTATTTTTGTCTGAAATGATAGGATTTATTGAATATGTTTTCTTGAGCCTAAACAACAAATTGGTATGTCTTTTTTCTTTTTTTCTTTCTTTTTTTTTTTTTTAATTTCAAAGGTACATTCAAAATTGAAGAGATCTTAATTTTTTTTTGTCAGTTTTGAACATCCGGAATTTCCAAATGTTTGCTTCCCTGTCTTTAAAGTTGGTCTTTCATCTTTTCCCTCTTTTTTTCTATGAAGATATATAGAGTATAAATCAGGAAATCTTAATTGTAGATATATTTATTCTAGTTCCTCACGGGAAACTTTTAGCTTCATTTAATAATAAAAAACTGTTAATATATTCCTGTGCGAATAAATGTGGGAAGATGTTAAATGAAGGGAGGGGAGAAGGCATTTTCCTCTGCTTTTGTAACAATCATTTATCTGACATTGGTTATCTTTAAGTGGTGACACCCTCTATTTATATAAATAATTTCTAATTTAGCTTTCTTTAGCTTTTCAAGCTCCCAGGTTCAAGTCTTAGTTTACTCCCTTTCTACCTTTGCTGGTCTGGACTCGATATTTAACTCTGGAATATGTACTTCATGTATGATATTTAACTCTGGATATATGCTTTATGAACATCCATATTTTTACTCTGTGCTTCCGCCAAAATACTTGGCTATTTTGTCATTTTACCATTATAGTTTTTTGATGGCTTTTTGAACTAATTTGGCTTAATGTATATAACTGTGGCATCCTTGTTGTCAATAGTTTGAGCTGAGTTGCCTTATGCATGGCATTATAATGGCAATTGACTCATTGCTTAAGTTTTGAGCATTGTCCAAGAATGTCCTAACAAACCAATCAGTATCTGTCAAGTCATTTTTACTATCCTAAGAGTAGAATTGTGAATAGAATATTTAGTTTTTGAATAATTTTAAGTGTGTCGGTGTATATAGGTGCTTCTTTGTGTATGTTACTGCTCCTTTGTATCTGTGTCATCCAAGGAATCTGTACCAAAGATGGCATCTTTATGATGATGGCATGAAGCTCCCTGGGAGGCAAGGATAGTTTTCATCCTGTATCCTTTAGTTTTTGCAATTAGTATTTTGACATCCTATGAAGATAACTTGGCAGTAAAAGATGACATCCAGTCCAGAGAATGAGCCAACAAAATCATTGTATCAACTTAAAATACTGAAGTCCTCCTTGGAAGGTTTTTCTTTGACTTGTAGTCCAATGCTAGCCCCAAAACACTTGGTACATGTTTTTGCCATGAATTACATTTACAAAATGTAATTTAGTAATCTGTGTTGATAAAACAAATCAACATGAAGAGAAAGCAAGCAAAGAAGCTCCATAATTCAGGTATGTTTTCCTTTGTATCTTCCCTGTGCAGAAAAAAAAAAAAATCACAATGACTATGGGGACTGTGCTTAGTAAATTTGAGCTTTCCTTTGTAAGATGTGAATAGAAGCCAACTTTCTTCCTCAGGCCATCATCCAAAGCATAGTGATGATAATAGAAAGAGTCAACAGAGTTTTTAACAGGAACATCCTGAATAAAGTACCAGATTTCAGAGATTGTAGCCTTAGATACAAGAAGTCTTACATTCTTATGGTTTTCCCGAGGCAAATCTACAGTCCGAGGACTTTTATGTCGTTCTGAGCTTCTGTTCTTATTTGCGCTGGATTCTAACTGAATGAGAGGGCCCTTTTTTTTTCCCTTTTAAATATAGCTGGCCCTGTTCACAATGGGATTCCAACATTTCCTGTTAGAATGTGATTTACTAGGAATTTAATTAATCTCCAGTTCAAACTGTACTGCAGGCCTCTAAAATTAAAAAGAAAAATAAACATAGCAATTAACATTGAAAGAGAGCTAAACTTAGCACTTGAAACTAAAATTACAATAAATAAAAATGAACCCAAACCAAAATTGAAAAAATGAATGTCAGTGAAGCTTATTATGTTCAAAAGCCAAATATGATTACTGAATTTTAAGTCTTAGGTTAAGAAATAAAATGGATCATGATACGAATGGCATAATGTAATTACATAATCTGAGTCCTATCAAACATAAACTGTACCTTTTATATTTCTGTTTTTCTTAGAGATGTTTATTTCTTTTCCTTCCCTCTTTCTTAACCAAGATGTGATTTCGAAACACAAGCAAATAAATGTCAAATCCTTCTGCCTCTGTTCTGCCATTCCATTTCTGAAATTCTGCCAAACTGAAAAATTTCCATTCAGACTGACTGGCATTTGTTGAACTGGTTTTTTTTATTATTATTATTATTTTATTTTAACACTCTTTTTCAAAAGTAGTGGAAACTTTGTGCAACCCTTGCTGTGTCTATGCATGACATTTTAAGAGCAGCTGCCTCTGTGGATCTTTTTCACAATAGTACATTTTTTCCTGCAGACACTCTGAAAACCTCTCACAAAAAACTTCAGTTACTTGTAAGTTTTCGTCTATGGCGTTTCCAAACTCTTATATAGAGCAGATACCACTCAATTTAACACCATGCCAACTTAATAAATACAGAGACAGAATAAAAAGCTACAATAAAGAGTAAATAAGATCAGTGGAAAATTTAAAATCTCTACCCCTTCCTCCTCCTTTAAAACAGGAGATTGTACAGACTTTGGCTTCAAAATCTCTGCTCTACTACTCAGTTACACTTTTTTTTTTTAATGATAAAAATGAATACATAGAATAATATGCACAAGGAAATAGATGGAGCAGAATGGCTTATGAGGAATTCCTTCTGTAAAAAAGACTTTTCACGTTTGCAGTGGAGTGATTTCTCTAGCCTGCAATGTGTTAGGAAGTAATGCAAGACCATGAAATGTCACTGTGCTACAACAATCCTTCTCGCTCTTTGTGGATGGTGCACACGCTGTTTGCTTGTTAAGACAGCAGACAGTTCTCAGAAGATGTACTATTTTAGTTATAGAGCCATTTTTATGCAATAATGGAAAGCCACCAATGAATTCTTCCATGATTGTGCAGACCTGGTAAGCCTAAAACTGTGTGGATCCATAGCAAGATATTTCAGGGAGCAAGGTACTCCTTTTCTGGGCAGCTTCCTTTAAGCTGCAGTCATCTCGTTTACTTCCCTATGGTGAACCTGTAGCTGTAACAGCAGCGGTAGCAGGTGGGGTTAGACCATATTTGCCCTGTTTGGCTTTTGTCACATATAATGTGGCTTCAACTCCACCTCCTGCTTTCCAGTTCCTTTTTTGTTGTTGTTGTTTCTTTGTTTGAATGCAGGAGATTTTAAAACATAATTTATTCTTCAAAACAGATAAAAAATCTTTAGGGCACAATAAAATCCAATACGAACCAGTAATCTAAAGAAAAGAATGCCTTATTAAAACAGGATACTTTAAAAATGAAATTCCTAACATTCAAAGATTGCATGTTCTTCCCTTCTTTTTCAAATACTGAAAACTAATGAATTGCAAAGTTGCGAATGATGGTAACCTTATGCACTCTATGTGGAAGAAGCCTCTAAAATCAGAGCTAAGTTTGGTGACCCAATATAGCTAGGTCAGAGAAGCAATGAAGTCCTTGAATATGACTGAAATCCTCCCAGCATGCCACATTTGTCCCTCTTATTGATCCTTGGTATACTTACAAAAGCCTAATTTTCCTTTTTCGAAAAACAAGGGTAATTATGCTTTCCTATCTTGTTAACAGATTTTGGGAGGTGAAAATGAAAGTTTTTAAGCACGTTGAAGTCACTGAATGAAAAGAGTGCTTCCTGTTTCTGAACGTTCTGTGCCTGTTATGTGTTACGATTCTAAGGATTCAAATGTTATTGTGTTGGTATATCCTCTGTGACATTAATTCTGTGAAGACTTGCACAATTCATTCTGGGGACTCTTGCCTGTAGTTCCTCTACATCCTACTCCCATCCATACATATAATTTTAGGCTCTATTTTTAGGTGATTTCTTCCACCTGGAATTTCTTTCCATTACGGAATTTACGACATGACTAAAATAGCTGTTTAGTCCTCAATCTAAACCTTGCTTTCAAGAAAACATTATATTTTCCCAGTCACTGCCTACCTGTGATTTTTCTTATCTCTGAACTTCACTTTCTCTTTTGGCACCTCTGCCTGCACATGCCATGTAGAGCTACCAAGGACTAGGTCCTTGTCTGTATTGCCATCCTCCCCTGATTTCTGTGCTCTCCTCAACCATCTTCCGTAGAAGCGCTCTGCCTTTGACTCTTTGCAATGTAGTTTACCCTAACTGTGATTTTTATCTGCTCTAGGTAGTTGTCTAATAGCTGTGACAGCCATAAAAGCAATAACAAAAGCTTGATTTAAAATGCTTCTGCCTCATGGAGATAGAAACCATAACTTGATATTGCCTATTTTGTTACCTCTGCATCTCAAGGATACCAGTTTCAGGGAAGGAGGGAGAACAGGTTTTCATTTCTGTTTGATGAATGAATACCTACGGTCTCTAGGGCAAACTGACATCTTTATTCAGTGTTTTCACAGGCACAACAGAGCCCTGCTGCAAGGCTGGCACTCAGCAACTGAAAATTACAGAACATACTACATACAGCAAAATTCAGAACATAATGTAAATGATCTGATTATCCTCGCAGAAGTTAACGTAGTCCTTTTCCCCTATGTTAACCACTCCATAACGCATACATGCTCCCTACTGCCAATGGACACAAAAAATTAGTTCCTCACCTGAACACAAATGGCAACACATACATCTCAACCTCTTGCCGGCAAAGCAGCTTCCTAATTAACTGGAGATTGGAGCAGAGTTTGTCTCTGAAATGGCGTTTACAACAAATATGCTCTTCAATTAATGTCATGGTTTACCTCGGTCGTTACTATTTGTCTCTGCTATTAAGACAGGTCCTTACTGTTTAGAAAAGCATTAAGAAATGCTCTTCACTGTCTTTTAATTTTTCCTTTCTGTAAGTAATCTGTATCTGCTTTTCAGTGTCTTGTTATTTTATGCACTTGGAGCTGCGCTTCGATTTCGTACTCTTTCTTTGACTCTAGTATTGTTTTTTTTGGAATACTCAGATGTTGTATTCAGACATCTGGATTTAAGGATGGTAGGCATGAAAAAACGGACAGTTAGGTCTTATTGGTTATAGATGTTTATGATTTCACGTGTGTATGTGTAGTTCCAGATAGGAAGACTAGGATAGAAAGAGGAGAGAGTCACAGGTAATTAACATATCAATAGTGCAGGTATGATAATGTCAGTAATATGATATATTATCAAAATAGCTATTGCCTGCTAATAGTAATAGTTTTGATAATTGCTGTAACTGCTAAAATTCATAAATGGACATTTCCAGGGAGAGGTCCTTTTTTTTAACTAGCCCAGTTGATGCAGTTCCTGAAAAAGAGCAGACAAACTTAAGGCCTTTCTTTGGGCCCAAAAGCTTGTTTGGTTTTTTGTCATTATAGCCACTCTAATAAATGGTATTGCTTTTTCCAACAGACCTCTTGCTGCTATGTTAATATCTGTGTTCAAGCTCTGAGCATGTCCAATAGTGATCTTGAGTGAGAGTCTGTAATTCTGAAAGGGCACTTTATATCCTCTTTGTGTCTTCTGGATTTCAGGCTGTCAAGGGGGGCTTAAATCATGACCAAAGCCATTTAATGTGTACTGAACAACTTCTAAATGACAGATTTTCCAGCAAACTTAGTAAACACAATCTTTAAGCATTTCTTTTCCTTTTCCTTCCTTCATGTTTGTCTTAGACTATAACTGCATCAGGAGATTTGAAGTTTTCTACAACCCCTATGAGCTATAGTGGAGCAGAAATCTCACATAAAATATGTGAAGGATTCTGAAGTGTTTGCATGATTCTCTCTTGATATTCATAAGGGACAATATGCAAATTAAAGCCATCTGTGAGATTAGGGGTTGTACACAAATTCTTTGACTGGCTTGATATCCAAATGACTTCTAGGCTACTTCATTATCATTTAATCATGGTTGGCCATTTTGTGAGTGTAATTGCAAGGAGAGCTAGCTGGGAACTTCACTGACCCTGCAAGAGCCTATTACAATATATATTTATATGTTTTTACTTGGCTTGTTCTTCTAGTGACTCATATATTGCTATGTTAGGTCTTGGGCTAGTATGTTTTTTATTTTATTTTTATTTGCTCAGTTGGTCAGGAAATGCACATTGTTGAGATGAGACAGTGATGATTTATAAGAGTCAATCAAACTGTCATTTAACTTGTTCTCTGGTAGTTTGTGGTAGAGGACTGCTTACTACTTTGGTTGTGATGGTGTGCAGAGCTGAGCATTCTTTCCTAAGCATCCACAGGTCTGGATAATTCACTCATGTTTTGTAGAAACTGTTATTGAAGTTACTAAGTACGTGTAGCACAATTTTTGTCATTCACCAATTCAGAAGGAGCTAGATTAGAATAATCCAAGGAGCCAGGTGCAGCCAGGATCTCCACAATCGATAGTAATAAACTTCCTATTATTTTCAACAGTACTTCTCAAGTGAAGAAAGTATTATTGTCACACTTTATAGGCACAAAAAAAAAAAAAAAAATCAGAGAGATGACAAGAGTTGTCCATTGTGGTGGGTTGACCCTGGCTGGATGCCAGGTGGCCCACAAAAGGTGCTCTATCACACCCTCCTCAGCTGGGCAGAGGAGAGAAAATATAACAAAAGACTTGTAGGTTGAGATAAGGACAGAGAGAGATCACTCACCAGCTACTGTCATAGTCAAAACAGATTCAACTTAGGAAAATGAGTTTAATTTACTACCAATCAAATCAGAGTAGGGTAATAAGAAATAAACCCAGATCTTTAAAACACCTTCCTTTGACTCTCTTCTTCTCAGGCTTAACTTTACTCCTGATTCTCTACCTCCTTCCACTGCAGGGGTACAGGGAATGGGGGTTGCAGTCAGTTCATAACACATTGTTTCTGCCACTCCTTCCTCCTCAAGGGGAGGACTCCTTATGCTCTCCCCCTGCTGCAGGGGTCCCTCCCATGGGAGAAAGTCACCCACAAACTTCTCCAACATGACTCCTTCCCATGGGGTGCAGTTCTTCATGAACTGCTCCAATGTGGGTACCTCATAAGGTCATAAGTCCTGCCAGCAAACCTGCTCCAATATGGGTCCCTCATAAGGTCGTAAGTCCTGCCAGTAAACCTGCTCCAGCCTGAGCTCCTCTTTCCACAGGGCCGCGGGTCCTGCCAGAAGCCTGCTTCAGCATGGGCTTCCCACAGAGTCCCAGCCTCCTTCAGGCACCCACCTGCTCCAGTGTGGGGTTCTCCACAGGCTGCAGGTGGATCTCTGCTCCACCATTAACCTCCATGGGCTGCAGGGGGACAGCCTGCCTCACCATGGTCTTCACCACAGGCTGCAGGGGAATCTCTGCTCTAGAGCACCTCCTCTCCCTCCTTCTGCACAAACCTGTGCCTGCAGAGGTGTTTCTAACATACTCTTACTCCTCTCTCTGCTGCCATTGCCCAGTTGTGCAGCAACTTTTCCTTTTTCTTAAATATGTTATCCCAGAAGTGCTGCCACTATTGCTGATTGGCTCAGCCTTGGCCAGCGGTAAGTCTGTCTTGGAGCCAGCTGGTGTTGGTTCTGTCGGACATTGGGGAAGCTTCTAGCAGCTCCTCACAGAAACCGTCTCTGTAGTCCCCTCACTACCATCTCCTTGCCACACAAATCCAATACACTCATGCAGGGACTACCCAAAAGACTACTAGCAGAGCTGGAACAATACTGAGGTTACTTTGCTCCAACAAATGAACCAGTGCTCTAAGAGAGTTGCCAGGCTTTCTCCTTTCTAAAGCTTTTATATTCAACCCTAAATTTGAAGTCTTAGTTATGATGACAATTTTCTAGTACATAAATGTTTACTGAAAATTGCTTTGAATTGCACTATCAGGTAAATGGGCATTTAAACACAGTTACTGATAGAGGCCTCTAGGCTTGTGCAATGCTAGTTCTAAATTGTAATGATGTATGCAATGTGTTATTAATCCATATGTTAAAGACAGTCAAAACGGGATTACTTCTTTATTTTCTTTCTTTCTTTCTTTGAAGATACTTGTTTGCATGTACTTTTAATACCACATCTGATAGTTTAGTGTATGGATGTAATCATCATGTGTTTTCTTCCTACTGGTACTTTCCTTTTTTGTAATTTAAGGTTCAATATTGGATGTTGCATTTGAATCAAAGGCTTTACAAAAAGCCATGCTGTTGGGTGAGTATCTGTCCTATTCATTTATCTGTTTTTTTCTTTTTAATTTTGCTGTTATATACTACTTTGCTGTATGCCAGCAGCCTCATGATAAAATAAGCGCTGTTAACCTGCTGAAAGAGTCAGCATCAGGAGGTTAAAATGTGGTCAAGGGTTAATTTACCAGACAGAAATCTCATTAGGTTTTCATGGTTTTGCTGTAGTCAGTCGCACACACAGTTGTTGTTCTACTGAGTCTGCTATGGACTATGTTTTAAAAGTTCCTGCTCAACAGTTGTTTGGATTGAGGGCATCCCTTTTGTTGTATATCATGCCCCTAAGTACATCGCATTTACTGGGGAAATGCCTGGAAGGAATGGTTAGGCTAAACAATTTCAGAAAAACAAGTGGGAATTTTTTAACTTAAAATTGTTTTGAAATTTACTTGCCTATTACATTTCAACTGTGACTATCCTTTTTCTGAAGGATTTTCTTTGGTGTACACGAAATTTTATGAAGGGGTTCAAAAGGTTTATATTTTCAGCATAAAGCATTTTTGAGTGTAATTCTCTGTCTTGTTATCAAGTCAGTTCATATTATTATTTTCCATACTGAAATAGATTTTATCATACTGGATTATGATGGTTTATTTCTTTATTTGAAAATGTGGTTAAGTTCTTCTCACTTTTTCCAGGAGAAAACAGTGTTTATCAAACCTTCTCTTTGCTCTGTCTGTCTGGATTTACTTCTATTTTTTTATGTTACTGCAATTATTTGTAACTCCATAGTGTGTCAAAACAAGGAAGAAACATGTATATCATTGTCCTCTTTCAGATAAGTGTGTGAAGTATATATTTCCATTATGAAATTGAAATAATACATAATTTTCAATATGTAGTGAATCTTTATAGCGTAATTGAACAAATCTCTTTCTAAAAGAAAACAAATATTTTGTATCTAAAGCAGTATAATTAGAAAAGCTGATTTTTTTTAAAGCGATTTTTTTCTAGTAAAACAAATTCAGCACTTTTTTTTTTAGAATATTTCCAATTTGGTAAAAACTGTTCAGTCTTTTCAATTAAAAAACAAAGTGACTTTGAGGTTATTTTTTAGTTTTCTAAAGGATTATTTAAAAAAAAAATATAGTACTGTTTTCTGAAAATAGTGGTTAAAATATAAAAACTTTATTAAAAAAAGCAAAACAAAGTTGCAAGAATTTTAGATAAACTTGCAAAATTACAAAATAATTACTGTGGCCCCACCAGTTTACATTTAAACCCCACCATTTACAGGTGACAGTATGGGACTACGTTTCTGCACGCAGACCTTGGAGTAGGTTGCCAGTAGATACATGGGTTGGGTTTTGTTGTGTTGTTCTCCTCCCTCCCCCCCCCTCCCCCAGGCATCTACTTCTTAATAGTTAATGAAGTTTCTCTGAGTACCACTCAGCACAATGGATGAGCAGAGATGAGGATAAAGAGGGCTTCAAAATAGCTTTGCTCTTCCTTTCCTCCCCAGCATGTGTGAAAGGGCCAGCTAGGGGGAGGAGGGAAGGAAGAGGTGTGTGGTGTGAGGAGCAAGAAATACAAGGTGTCTCCTGCCAGGACACCTTTAATGCACGACTTCTCCTGGAGTTACAGCTCAACCGAGAGCACAGAGAGCTCGGATATTGTAGAGTGACGACCTCCTCCGGCTCCGTAAACCAGGGAGCCAAACCTGTGTGTGGCCATGGAGGTGTGTGTGCTGGAAGGTGGCCATGGCGCTGTGCCATGTGAGGTGCTGGCCGTGGTGGAAGGAAGCGCAAGATGGGATCCAGTAGTGCTAACTTCACACGCAGTACCTAATGCCTGAAGGGTCTGAGGTCTCTCAGAAACTTCAGTTTGGGCTGATTTAAGTAGCTTGTCTGACTGACATATCAACAATTTTTAGTGCACTGTTTAAGGATAAGCCAATCTGTCACTGGATTTGGTTTAGAAAGAGCACACAGTGAACTTTGGTGCTTCGGGAGGTGGTTGATGAGCTGGTCAGCAGGGTGGGATGGATGACTGGAGATGGTAGCTTCTTCAGTTCTGATGGTCTTCAGGTTAAAGTGGCCACATGCTCCTCAGGGACAGATTGGTAGCCACAGCCTTCCCACAAGTTCATTACCTCTGGCTCGGCAACTGCTCTAGGCTTGGTATGCGTATAAATAAGAAAATAATGACATCGTTATCCAGGAAGTTTCATTTATATCTGGAGCATTTGGTAGAGTTTTATTCTCCTATGATATCACAAAAGTGTCTTACAGGAGCAACAACTCAGAGACTTGGCCAAGTACACAATAAAATGATTATAGATTTATACAACATTTAGAATATCATTACTTTCTTGTAATTTCAGGTGTGCTGGGGTGTGTGTATGGAAACAGAAGCAACAAGAGCACAGAAAACAAGCTGCTGGGAGTGGACATTTTCCCTGATGAGGCAGTACGGGAAAGACAGAAGTGACAGGAATATGGTGCTTCCCTCTTCCTTGACTGGAAAGGACAAGTGGCAAGTGAGTACAAATAATGAGATCAGAAAGGAGGAGAAAAGGAAAAAAAAGAAAGAAAAAGGTTGTGACTGAAAGTAATGTGCTCCAGAATACAATGTAGTGAACAACCGTAATTTTCCAAAGTAGTGCAGAAGTAGTAACCTGAATACTGTTAATACCACTGCAGGCAATTTATGCAAAATCAGGTTTCTTTAGTTGCCTTTACACCCTTAGCTATAAAGAAAACCCTTAGAAAGAGCTGAGGGCAAAGTTGGATTTGCTAGCTTGGGGCTCTGCCTGTTAATTGCTGAACTACATTAGATTATAAAAGTCTGAAACTTTGTATCCTGCAGCAAGACAGCGTCATGAATACCTGAATTTACCACCTGATTCCTGTGACACCTGGAATTCAGTGCTCAAAGAGAGGACAAATACAGTTGCTATAGGAAAGCACACGATCTTCTTTGGTGCGTTTTGGCAGTTCAGAAAGGGAAGAGTTTTTGGACACAGCCCTCCAACAGCCACTCTATACAGAGAAAAGAAAGCTCACTTTCTCTGAGAAGTCCTCAGAAATCCTGAGCTTGATAGGTTCTGGCACCACTGCACCAAAAAAAACCCCCTAGATCCGGTGCCCAGACGCTGCCAAATTCTGTCCACAGAACCTAGAAATTATGTCATTCTAGTAGAAATAACAATTGCTTTCTATGATTCAGCCGGGAAAAAAAACACACATACAATCAAACCAACACCAAAAAAAAAAAATCCACCAACCAAGAACCCTGGGATGCCACCAGGTCCTGACAGTGCGGTGCAAAGTCTCCGTCGATGTGGCGTGAGCCTCCGTGCTCACCTCTTCCTCACCTCCGGGCTCCCGCGAAGTTTTGCGGGACCGCTCGGCCGGCAGGAAAGGCGCGTGTTTGTGTGCGAGGGTGACATTTTGCTTTTCGGAGTCAGGGAAGCCGAACTTTTTGTACTTTTAAGAATAAATTATGTGAGGGGAGGGGGGGTGCCTTGCCACCCGGGGGATGTAGGGGACATGGTGTGTCCGCAGCAGGATCCCGGGATCCGCGCGGCGACACCGCCGCGCATCCGAGTTGCGATTTCCGATCCCCCTCCCGCTCCTCCCCGACCTCCCCCCCCGCCCCACTCCCGGCAGAGCAGCCGACGGGAGAGCGGAGACTCGCCCCCCGCGTTGGCAGCGGGGCCGGGGCGGGGGGCGGCGGGGCCGGGGCCGGGGCCGGGGCGGGCGGCGCGGCGATCCGGCGATCCGACGGGGGGCGCGGGGAGCCAATGGGCGGCGGGGATCCGCCGGCGCGGCTCGGGGGCCCCTGGAGGAGGAGGAGAGGAAAAACCACGGGATTGAGCTCTGTCAGTGGCGCTCGCTGCTTCCAAGGGGGAAGTGCCGGGGAATAATTAATGTTTTTATTAAATTGGAGGGAAATTTTTGCAGCCGATCGCCGCGCGTGGCCTTCAGGTGGGTCTTCCCCGCAACTTTGCCCGCCGCCCCGCAGGATTGCGTGGTGGCGGGCTGCAGAGGCGATCCTGGGGGAGAAGGTGGCTCGGTGCGTGTGTGTGTGCTGGGGGGGTGTGGGGGGGGTGCGTGTGTGTGTGTGCGTGGCTGCGGCTGGCGGGCGCTGCCGCCGCCGCTGCCGGGAGGTGCGCGGCGAGCCCCGCCGTTCGCCATTACGAGTTGAGCACACGTTTGCGAGAGTCGGGGCTGCCACTTGCGCGGATCGCCCGGGGGATACGGCGGGGAGCGTAAATAAAACCCTGCCTCTCGCCTCGCTTTCTGCTGCTGCCTCGGAGTGCTTTTGCTCCGTGTTTTCCTGGCAGAAGCGTGCAACCCAGGTGAAGGCAGAGAAGGGAGGGTTGTTTATGAATGGGACTCTTTGAGGTTAATTAACTATGCAAATTCAAGCAGTTCATTCATGGTTTTTTTTTTTTTTTTTAAATCTAAAAGCCATCTTGTATTCCCCTCTAGGCTGATTGGAGTCCACATCCCGAGGAAATCTCCAGATCAAATGCCCAGTAAATAAAACACTGAGCTAAGACTTGTGGAAAAGCTGCAGAATGGATGGATTTTATGACCAGCAAGTGCCTTACATGGTCACCAATGTGAGTGATCAGTTCAAAGTTGGTGTTTATAAACTTGACTCCGACTTATTTCTGTGGGGGAGTTTTGCAGACAGAGTATCTGCTTTGTTACCGCTGTAGGGGCGACTCTTCATCTGAGAGCTTTGCCTGCAAGATGAGCCTGTCGTCTTAGTTATTTCAATAAAGCATCATGTTCTTTTAAAGACAGTTTTGGGATGATTAAAAAATCATGCACATGATTAGCGGATGAGAGAGGCAAGAGCAGCAGCAGCTGCATTCAAAGTTTCTGGCTGCGTTTGCCTGCAACACTCAAAAGAACGAAGTTGAGGCAAACGTTAACATTTCCACCTCCCCACCCCCCCGCCCCCCCTTTTTTTTTTCTTGTTTTCGGGACTTTGCAAACAGTGTTATAAGTAACAGAGAGAAACAAAGCAGTCCATTATAATCTCATATCTGGATTCTGTGTAGTTTATGCAGAGAGGATTTGTGTGCTATTGTGTAGGTTTGTATACTTTAGATGCTAAAAATACGTGGTTGGTATTGTGTTGCTGCTTGAACACGTTATACATGTATCTGTACAAACAGATGTCTACGTAGATAAATAGAAATGTGTTGCGTTTAGGCACAGGAGTGTTTTGGAGGATGTTAGGTGCTCAGCCGTATCTTTTGCTCGGAATTGGAGGCTGCAAGACGATCATTTCCCTGTTTGAAAATGTAAAGAATTCATGCCAGCTTTGAGTATTCTTGATTAAATGAAAAAAAAAAAACACCTCAGATTTCTAAAGTAACTGATCTTTCCTGTTTATAGAATCCGCGTGGGAGAAACTGTAATGAGAGACCGACAAATGTCAGGAAAAGAAAATTCATTAACAGAGACCTGGCTCATGATTCAGAAGGTGAGGGCTTGTTGTTCCCCCCGCAACCCCCTGCCCTGCTTACTTACTAATGCAAAGAAGCTTTTTAAGAGCTGTTTATTTTGGAGATAAATATATCTAGACCAATCTGAATAAACAAGACAAGAAAATCACATTTACTACTGCAAAACAAACTGACAAAGGCAATAAACTGATAAAGTTGATATTCTTTCCTTGGCTTACCCTGTTGCATTTTAGGTACTGCTGCACATGTGGCACAGGGATGTCATACACTGAGACCAAGCCTTTGCAGCATCTGACACGAGTCATGGCACCTGGCTTTTTCACCTTTGGGCCTCTCGAGATTCAGGGCTTTCCTCATTTCTCTCATCTTTTAACATCCTTTTTAGTAGTGTGTGTTCACCGGTGGTAGCAGGAGCTAGAGTGCTAGTGTGGAGACTTGGTTTTCACACTAGCTTTACTGTAAAGCTGACAGTCAGGCTCCTGGTGTCTGATAGCCTGTTTCTGTTGCTGTGTAACACTGGTAGGCTTAAAAATTCTGGGAAATTCAGTTAAGGAAGTCTGGAATGGACCAAGTTTTGGCGGGCCAAAGATTTGTAACTTAGTCCCATCAGTAGCCACTCACATGATTGTACCTTGAGAAGTCTAGTCTAGCAATAGCTGTTAACACCTCTTTAGGTTACAAGGTCAGTATAGATGCTATGCCTACACTTCTGTAAGTATGTAAGACATACAGGAAGGTATACAGGGGCCTGCAACTTAGTTCTATATAAATCTTATCAGGGTAAGGACACATTGATACACTTTTCAAAATCCCTACTTACTTGTTTGGGAAAGTTTATTCTGGAGTAGATTGGAAAGAAATAATCTTTCTGCTTTTCAATTAAATAATTTCCCAACAAGAACACGAGGTATCAGTCCACAGGATAAATGAATAGCCTCTGTCATTTAAGTGTATGTAAATAGTTATCTGTCAGCATTCATAAAAGAGGAAGTCTCTCTCAAAATACAGTAAATTAAAAATAAGCCGTTTGTCAGTTCAAATATCCTACTTAATCTTAGCAAACAGAATTTTCATAACTGAGTTTCTGAGCTTTGCAAGTAGTCCAAATGCTGGTCTGGTTTACACCCATTGTAAGCAATTTATTTCAGTGAATTGCAAAAAAAGATAAGCTGCTGCAAAACTCAGTCCATGGACAAAGTGGTTTCACTTTAAAAAAGTACAGTGAGTACAGCATAGAGGAAATAGTGATGATTCTCTTGTCATACAAAGTAAAACATAAGAGGAAGTACAAAAGATTTCCTGTTTCTGTTTGCTATTGCAGCATCTCAGGTCTTTGCTTCAGAATTTTTATACGATAGGTACAACCCTACTAATAAAAATACTCAGTCATTGCTCAGGCAGAACTCCTGTTGAAGTCCGAGAGAGCTTAATCTGGGGCAGATATTGCAGGAGGAGGCCTGAATTGTGTAAGGAGGAGTAGTTCACCTGTAAGAAAGGTTATAATTTTTAACTGAATCAGCCTTTTGTAATATAGAACTTGTTTAAGATTCTGGTTATTATTTCAGGAGCTGATAAAATAATACAGTAAGTACTTTTTTTTTAATTAACAGGTGTAGAAAAATCATTAACTTGAACCTGAAAATATTTACTTCGTCTGTATATTTGGCTGCCAAAATAGAATTCACGTACATTGTTCTTCAGGAAAAATATATTTTTGAGCATATTTTAATCTTATGAAGATTAAAGGTATGAGTCTTTTATCCATGTCTTTGTCTTTTTGCAGAACTCTTTCAAGATCTGAGCCAATTACAGGAGACGTGGCTTGCAGAAGGTAAGGGAAAAAATTGCTTGTAAAAAGAGGAAAAACAACTCTGAAGGGGGGGGGAAAAAAAAAAGTCCTGAACTTGCTGTCTTAATGTTCAGCCCAATTAATTGAGCTCTAAAAGAGCCACCTCATGTGTCATGCATACATTAGAGCCTCTGATGAGTTTGTCTTTGGGGACTCTGGGGCTGCTCTACCCAGTGTCATCACAAATTACCAGGAGAAATTGCTTCCAGCTCACAATCACATCTGCTTTTGGCAAGAACTAATGCACCAAGACTTCAAGTTCTAAGCCTCTGTTCAGATTTTAATTGCAATTGATCAGGTTTATATTATTGTACCTCGAGAGACTACATACAGCCAGAACTGGGCTTGCTGTTTCCTTTAGAGCAGCACATATAATTATTTGGTGTTCTGGTGGAGTACTTTTCTGATGGCAGAAATTAGTTTCTCTGGGTTCATCGGGACGGGATGCTTCAAGATTTAAGTGCAAGTGTCTTCTTTCCACCTTGTTCACAACACAGAACATTAGGTGTGTATGGAATACTTAAAAAGTACTATTTCTTTTTTTTTTTTTTTTTTCAGAAACCTTTAAATATTTTGCATGTTATTTTTGTCTTCATATTTGTAGTTGTGAGATTGTGTACTGGCTGATTAGAAAACTGACATCGCTCTGTTTTACACCTGCTTGTGCTTTTAAGTGTTTCAGATAATCTTGCAGAGCACATTCTACTAAAGAGAGAAGGTTTTAGAACAATAATGTAGAAATCTGAATTTAGAGTAGCTGTTGGAAGATTCATTTAACAATAACAAAAAATGTGCTGCTGCATTAAGAGAACTTTAATAAAATGCAAGGTAGCTTTCTGTTTGTTGAAGTGTATTTGTTCTCTTCAGCAATGTTTTCTGATTTTTTTTTCTTTGATATTTACAATACTGTTTGTTTCAAGCATGAAGATTTTTATGCATTGTCTGTTCTTAATATTTCCGGTTGAAATTCATATATAAACTTCTGCATCTGAAATAAACATAATTTCGATGCAAGTTAACATAGTCTCTCCAAATTTATCTTGATTTAAGTGGATGTGACTATTCACATATGTTTAATTTTTATCATGTACTGGACTATGCAGAGTTGTTTATAGAATAGATGTTATGCTTTTTTGGGAAAAGAGGGATGTTGGGGTTAACTGCTTGCTGTTGGTTTTCATAGAAGGAGGGAAATACTGCTGATGACTGCTTACCTACATACTGATTTTATTTTAAACAGCTTTATATATAGTTAGTCAAGTTCTTAACCTGTAAGTAAGTTGTGGGGTATTGTTTATTTTTCAGACATTTTTATTCTCCTAACATTATTTTTAGCATGTGATTATTTGGTATATAATCAAAAAGTCCTCTTTAAATTAATGGATCAGAGGATATATTTTTATGAATTAATGTGATCCTTTCCTAATCATTGAAGACAGGATGTCCTATACTAAGATCATTTTTGTAGTATAATGATCAGATACAACTGTTTCTGTCTCCCTGTGGTAATTTTCCTAAGGATCTCTTTATTTTGTATCATCTCATTCATTCTAACAAGCCGAAAATATGTTAAAATACTACTCCAAAGATACTGTTTTTTGATGGAGAGAAGAACTTTTAGCTTGATTTTTCACTGACATGGACGTTTTTGTTTCTGAAAATGATTAAATTTCTTTGATCATAAGTCAGAAAAATGCAGACAAATTCATAATGCATGTGCAGATAATAATGTAAGTTTGAAAAATAATAAGTAATTTAAAACTGATGTAATAATTTTTGCAGGTATATAAATTACTGTAATGACAATTTTTATTCTAGAGGCACTGCTTATTTTAGACTAGAATGAATTGTTTGAAAGCCTTTTTTTCTCTTTAGCTGAGTCTATTTCACTTAATAAATTTAGATAGGTTTGGAGAAAGAAAAGTGTCTAGTCCTCTGTTAGCTAGGTTAAGGTACCTTTGTAAAAGCAGACAGCATCATCTGGTAAGTATTTAAAAACAAAAAAAAAGTTGCCTTTTTATCTAGCAGAGGATCATAAAGCTAAATAGTGTTATAATTGTATTTTTCCCCAGCATATTACAAATAAATATTACAGATTTTTCAATGTTCTAGAAATATTTTAAAAAATCTACGTGTTTCAGGCCACACCATGGTTTTAGATGTTTCATAAAACACAAACTTTGCATGGTTTTTCTAAAGGCTAAACTAAAACTGAAAGTCAAGATGAGAAAATCAAATATTGAGCTATTAACTTTGTCCCAGATTTTTATTTAAAAAACTCACCCCAAACAACTTTTAGTAATCTTCATAATATATTAGTGTTTGAGCATATTGTAGCTCTGCTCAAATGCCTACATGGATGAGCTTAGCCAGGAAACAGATTTTGAAATCAAACTTGTTTACCCATTGCTAGATGTGTCCATTTATGTTCTTCTGGACCTTCATAGGCTAGAAGTCTGCCAATTTGGCAACATGAGTAATGTTTACATATTTCTTTTCATAATGCTCTGGAGCCAGGGAAATGACCATGAAATCTTAAAACATCTTGACCCTTTTTAAGAAAAGCAGTGGCAGCTGACCAGGTTTCTCCCACGAGTTCAGATCCCCACTGGGGAGTAACCAGGTCAAAAATCTACTTAGGAGAAGATAGTGAGTTGCATTTTATGACACACAAAAAATGCTTGTGGATTTTTTTGTTTTGCTTTTCCTGAAGCTATCCTTACTACATCACATATTTTAGTCTGGAGATTTTTACAGTTAGCGTCACCTGTGACAAGTTGGTGGTAAACAAGTAAATAGAAATGTATTCTTTTCCTATTGAAAATGATGGGAGGTTCACATGTATTAAAGAATTAATCCAACATGTAAACAATTCAGTGATGTCTTTAACATTTTATTATTCCATGATTAACAAGCTGAATACTACTTACAGAAAACTTACAAATGTGTTCCACTAGCTGCATACTAGACTTTTATGGAAATGAGTTTTGCTTCTTGCTCTCTGTAGTATTAAATATGTAAGGAAGAATATAAATTATTTCGGTGTAAAGCTTACTCTGATTAAAGTTCTCTCATGTCAATTGTTATGCAGGACAGAGATAGATTAAAACAGTTTCCTGATGCCAGAAATTGAAAGTGGAAAGCCTTTCATAATTGTCTCAATCTTCAAACTTGAAAGGAAATGGTTAAAATTGCCTATTGCTAACCAAGGCAATTGTTATTCAGATATTATCTTTTGTTTTATATTTAAATAACTAGATGACAGCGTTTTGTCACGATAATATTATAAAATAACTTTATTGATTCTGTATATTTGGAATCAGATTGGTTTTGGCGGATAGCAATTGGTCAGTGACTTGAAAAAAATGGTTCAAATATTAATCTAGTGTTATCTCATCATGGTAGCTCTTACTTCTTATTCTGGAATAAAAAGAAGAGAAATAACAACTTCTTAGTGAGAGAAAGTCTCCTTTCCATGGTGAAAACGTTTGTTTTTTGGGGAATAATAGATTAACAAAAAACTAGATTTTATTTAAAATCACTCTTTCGGATACCAGTTTCTCCTGCAGCTTGATAAAGATACGTAAAAGGCATCCCAAGCAAAGGCAAGTAATGAATTTATGCATTAAATCTGCTGCTTAGAGGAATAAATAATATGCTTCTCAATGGCAATAAACTGTAAAATAAACTATAATGTTCTTTGGATGACTTGAAAAAGTACAAAAAGATTAAGTGGACACTAAGTAGTTTGAGATAATAGCTACAGGTAACGGATTCAAGCCTCTACTGCAGCTTAGCTAAATTGAGTGGATGGCTACTACAAGCTGGTATTTAAAAGCTGGTTCTTGATATTGAAAAGTAAGTTATTTCTCTCAAATATTTAATATCCAAATTTGAAATGAACATTAGGAAATAAGTTTCTGCCCTCTGTTCTCCTATTGTGAAGGATACAGCAGTGTTGGCGGTGATGTCTAAGCTAGTGTTGACTTCTAATTTATTTCCTAAATGATGAGGTATGAAAATAAGTCGTTTCTAGTTCTCAAAGAAAGTACCAAATCTTCAAATACTAGTTTAGTTAGAGTGACTTCATTTAGATCAGTAGATGTGTAGCAGCTTACTATAGCTAACTAGCTTTCTTCTGCCAAAAAGTTGTAAAATTTACCCAGTGTAAGGCAAAAGCTATGTAGCCATATTTAAGAACTATCCATATTTTTATAGGAGTAAGAATAATCAGGAAAGGATAATTTAATACCTCCATGGCTGAGAGCAGTCTGATGGGGACAAATGCTCTAAAAAACAGTGAAAAGTTTTTCATTTCTGAATTTGTAACACAGAGAATAGCTTTTTTTTTTTTTTTTATTCCAGTGATCTGACAGATTTGGCTTTTAAGTACTCACAACTATTGATCTTAAATATCTGTGCACAATAAAACGGGGAAAAATTAGGTTAGGCAAAATATGGGGGAAAGGTGTTCTTTTAAAAAGAAATCCAAAAGAAAAAATCCATGAGAAATCTACAAGTCTGAAAGTCCCTGTAGCAATAAACTTTTAAATGTTTTTCTTATTTGCTGGAGAAGTAAATGCCTTTTTACTCAAAATAATAATTTTCAAAGGCATAGTGGGGTTTGTGAACCATGAGGGATGTAGCAAAATGTTAAATGCAAGTGTTCCTTTTAAGCTAACTTTTTCTCATTTTTAGTATAGCAGCAAATGAAGAGCAGATTCTGCAAACCCATCTTCATATTCCTAGGGATTATTCACATACGGAAGAATTTTGAGATCTGGAGCTAGTTTTGAACTGCATTTAAGTTTATTAGTCAGAGCATCTCGCTTTATGTAAAAAGGGTTTGGGGTTGTTTTGACAGCAAATCCAGTGCTTATGGGAAATAATATTTTTTACCATCTTGAAATTTGTCACTGTTTTGCCTTCTGAATGCTCCTTTGTTAGAAACAGTTGTTCCTGTGGAAAAAAACCCCACCAAAACAACAACCAGAACTCCCTTCCCCACCCCCCCAGTTCTTTCAGGAATACTTGAAATTTATACAATCTTTCAGATATTCAGCAGTGGCAATGAATCAAAGAAAACTCAATAGACTCGTTACTGTTGAGGCCTGAAGTCTTATTTTAGCTGAAGCCAAAATACTACTGTTCATATATAGTTCCCTGTCAATTTCAATTTCTTTTGCCACTTTGAATAAATCATTGATATTTTAAAACGAATTGCCCTTATTTCTAAAAGTGAAGCTTGAGGTCAGAGAACACAGTACTGCAGGAAGTGTTCTGCTACCCAAAATAAAGTTTTAAGTGAAGCGAGGAGGTTTGCAGCTTCTTGTTTTTCTGGAAAGTTTCCGTTTTTTAACAGGAACACCTTTCCCTGGAGTGCAGCTGAGCTGTTGGAAGCAGTGTGTGATTGGGAGAAGGAAGAGTTAAATTTAAGGCCTTTATAGTTCGCTTAACATTTCATTTATTAAATACATTCATTCCTCAGCAGGTCTGTGCTGCATCTTGAGACAAAGCAGTGAAATCAGTGTGTTTATGCCTAAAGTTCAAGTTTACTTTGCTGTAGCTTTCTGGAAGGGTGTGACATGAAAAGCTTGTGGTTGGGGCCACATGGTTCATGCTGGACTGTGTTTTTGTGAATGGAGGCAGAACTCCAGTTCTGACTGCTTGTCTTGAGGAATTGCTTCGGAGATCAGCTGTCTCATTCACTGGCAGAAAGAATGACTCATACATCTTCTGCCTTGTTTGGCTCCAGGTCATTGTTACAGTGGATAGAGCTGGTTTTAATTAAATATTAACTCCTTTTGTCCTGGATGCTTGTTAATGGGGACTTTTTATTTTTGTTTATTTGCCATGAAAGCAAGCTAACAGGCTCTAGTTTTAAACTTTTTTTTTCCAAATTGCTTTCCCTTTGCAAAATGAGCTGTCACTTCAAGTTTTCAAAGGCTTTTTAAAGCTCTAAAAACTACAAACAAGCATTAAGTATTTTTGTGCTGTGAATGTTTGCTTTTGGCAAACTGATTTTGACTCAGTAGGTAGTGACACTGTAAAATCTAAACTGATAATATCGTCAAGATCATCATTAACATTTCTGTACACTTCCCAAATCCTCTTGAGACATTATAGCTATAATCAGAAGAAAAAGAAAACTTTTGGTAATAATCTAGACTGAGCTGGATAGCTTATGCTGCAGATGTTGTCTGCTTCAGGAGTCTGAGACTTGATGATTCTGAATGTGGAATGAACTGATGTAGCTGCTTCTGCTATTAGCAGTAAGAGCCACGTGCTTAATATCCTTCAAACCCTTTTATTAGTCTTTTAGAATATACTTGCCTTCTCAAACCTCCATAGTGTAGTAGCTCAGGGAAATGTTCGGTTAGATGATCATTTCAGGTATCTTTTTCAATTTTCCTCTGAGAGTGGAAAAAAAAAAGTTTCAGTGATTTATGCATTCTGTCGTGTGTTGAGTATGTTAACGGAAGACCAATGAAGATTTTATGGCAGTCTTGTTGGATTGGAGTATTTGTGAATAAAAGAAAACAGGAAATGGATGGCATACATATATAAATGCGCAGACAGTTGCAACACTGCAAGTTAACATTTTTCTTTCAGACATTCAGGTTGAAGTGTCTTTACCAGCCTGTTTAATTTGCTACAAAGTCTGCCTGTAATTGTCCAAACTAGAAGTACAAGAGCCCTCTTGCCTTTGAGGAATGGGATGATGTATCCCAACAATTTGCCTTCTCACAGCAAGATGCTGGTGGAAGAAGTCTGTATATTGGGCTGATGATGGTTGCTTGCATTTCTGCAGTTATGATCATGTGTGAGTTTCAGTTCTGCTGGTTTAAAAATAATATCAGATTAAACGAAGGAATAGTTTAAGTTCTTATTTCCAACAGTTAGCGGGTCCTTTTAATTTTTTTCTGTAGGCTTGTGGGCTTGTTTCTAAGGTATTGACGCTACTAAAATTCCAGTAGGAAATATGTGTTCCTGCGTTGAACCTTTGGATGTTTTTATTTTTGTTGTTTATATTTGGCAGGATTTTAAACGCTTCTGAACTTGCTATATTCCTTTTCCTACAGAGGCTTTTAAGGCTACGTCAATATTGTATTTAAAATGCATTTTGACAGCATAGTCCCCACCTATTTCTAGAGTACTGATAAAGTGGTGCACCTCGATCTCTATTAAATATCCCTTTATAAATTTTGAGGGTCCCTGAATGAAGTATGTTTTTCTTGTTTACTCCAGACCAAATCAGGGGTAATGACAATATCTCTAAAGTGATATACTGGTTTTCCGTGACAGTTCAACCAGATGCTTTTTATTTTTTCTTACTCTTTGGCTGAATAAAAAAGGACCTCATTTACTGATATATACGTAAATCTCTATAACAAATTCATTCTGGAGTAAGTCAAGTTAAACTGATAAAACAGAATAAAGCATCAGTGAAGCAGACAGACACGCAGAGTACACTCTAGAAAGTTATGTAAGATTGCTGTTCCGGTTCTGCAATCAGTAAGTGTAGCCTCCTGATTTCAACAGGAGGGATTTTTGATTTATTTTAGCGTTTTTCAGATAACCTGGTTTCACATAACATACATATATATATAGATACACATGTATAAAAAAATGTATGTGTGTGTGTCATACGAGCCTCCTTGCTACATTTGAAAATGATAGCTGGCTTAAGAAAAATGTGTGGGATGCGTCTTCTGTAAACAAGAAATTACTTAATACAATTACTTTAACTCTGAATGTACTCACAAACCCTTCAAAAACAATTGGAAATGTAAAAAATCCTTAGGAACTGATTTTTAAGTAGGAGACCTTGATTTTATAATTGAATTCTTCTGTGACAGTCAAATATTTGGCATTTTTGTAAGGAAAGTGCCTAACATTCACATGCAGTGAATTGCATGAAATGCCAGAAATTGCAGTGTTTGTATTTGGGCTCATATTGTCCCTGAGTTCATTTCTGGTAAAAGACCTGTGGCTTCTCTGGACGGAAGAGAAGTTTAATGCGTAAAAAATATAGTGAATATTGGTTATAGTAAAATATATGTTTTATACCGCTTCAAACTTTGAGGAGCTAACGTGTCCTCAGATGTACTTGTTTCTTCTAAAAGGATAGCTTACTGTAATTTTTTTATTTTTATTTAAAAGACCAAACAACAAAGCAACAATAGCTATGCTTTTTTTCAGAGTAATGCCAATTACCCATCATGTATTTATCTTGCTCACACTTCTTTTCAAACCTATGTTTGCAGATTACCCAAGGTCATTTGTTCTTAAGGAATATTTGCTGCAATTAAGACAGTAGGACTTTAAACATTTGTTTTAAAACTGAGAGCAAATAATTTTTTGATATAATAAGCCTGATTCTGAACTCTTTACCCAGGAAAAAACTTCCAGTTAAGTCATTAGAAATATTTCCTGAGTAGAGAGTAGAGATCTGGTCCATGAAGAGTACTGTAGTGAACATTCAAAATAATTGTGAGCAATTATTATTAAATACGTATTTTTACGTATTTTTACTTGTAAAAACTTCTGTTGAAACTAGTAGCAATTGCACATATATAAAGGAGAACTTACGCTTCCTAAACTTAGAAAGTGTTCTGAATGGTGTTAAAGTTATATTTTATCCTTTAATGTGTTTAATGGTTTGATAGTCACAGTTTCGATAAATGATAATATAATCAGTATTTACCTGTCAAATCTTGATGGGTAACCAGGTCATGGCAGATGTTAACTTTTAATTCAGATCATATGAATTATTTGCTTGTCTTTAGACAAAGACTGTGTACATTAAAATATTTTCAAACAGATGATTTTATGCGGCTTTGCTGTGACGATTCCAGTTAGTGTATGTTGAGGCAAAGATGACGAAGTTCAGATCTGGTAAGCTGGATCTCTCTCGGGATGTACGCAGAACCGGTCGTGCTCTGAGGATGCCGCTTCTCAGCATTATGTTCTGCAGTTATTCAAATGTACTCTCGTATAATACCTGTTCAGTGGTATTTCAGCTTAAATTATTTAAATGAGTTTACAAAACAGTATAAAAGATGGCTAGTGTCTTAGATATACAGTGAAAAGGAACTGTGTTATCACAGACACAAAATTTTATATCAGCAGACCATGAAACAATTGTATTTTATAGCTCAGGTTTGTGATGAAAGTTTCCTAAAACTGGATGGTGAATGGATGATAATAATGGTTCTTACTTTAAGTAAGTCTTCTTTTTCGATGTCTGAAATGTTGTCCTTGAAGCAGGAATTCTGTGGTATGGTAAAATAATTCTTTTTGAGTATTTAAAACAATAACAAAAACCCCCTACCGTGTTGGCTGACTGCCATGAAAAACTGGAATCCCCTTCAAGCAAGCTGAAGGTGTGGTGGTTTGGGGTTAAAAATGCACAGGTGTTAAACATGAGGATTTGGTTTTTATGCAGACTTTCCGTGCAGATATTTTGAAAATGAGCACGAATGGTTTTTACCAGTGGCATGGTAGGTCCAGACCCTGGTGCAAGGAGTGAGGCAGGGCCAGTGCCAGTGTCAGCCTTCACGTCCTCCTGTCCCCATCGCTCTGTGCCGGGGCTGCTCTGGACTCGTGCCGCACCGCACAGCTCCACCCCAGGGTTTAGCTGATATTGAAATGATTCGCTTGCCTGATTTTCATACTGAACAATGAGAAAAAAAATCCTAATTTTAATCTTGTCCGTCTTTCAAATTAAGCACAAGAGTCTTTATTTATGCTTTAATGGCTTCTTTTAATTCTTTCCTTGTTTTTGTTTTTTTGTTTTTTTGTTTGTTTGTTTTTTGTTTTCGTTTTCCTTTCCTCAGCTCAGGTACCTGACAATGATGAGCAGTTTGTGCCAGACTATCAGGCTGAAAGTTGTAAGTATAATGTGAATCATCACTTTCTTAAATATATGTATTTGTATATTTATATCTGGATCTTAATATTTGTTATTTATGTGTCATCTGCGGACATGTGATAGCTCCTTTCACTGGTCGGTGACATCAGCACATTGAATAGGTAAAGTAAGTGGCATTTTGGTGTGCAGCCAAAAGAAGTTGTTTGGGCTGAAGGTATAACCTTTAGCAGGGGGCCCTCTCCTATAATTCCCACCCCACAGCCCTGGAGAGGCAAGGAGAAGCTCATGTTGTGGAGGTGGAGCGAGGAGAGGAGCATGTTGACTCGGTACAGATCAGAAACTGTGAGACGTAGGAGGCAGTTCTGCTGAGTAGAAATCGGGCAGCTCGCCTCGTTTTGTGTATCGATAAATAAGTAAAATTCTCCACATAATCAATCAAATACAGCCACTGCTCCAGCATTTTTAAGTCCTCTTAGCATGTGGCGTTTTGTTACTCAAACAAAATTTCCCTTTGAATTAATGGGAGGAAGCAGGAGTTTTGTTAAGCTGGATGCTTTGCATTGTTTGCTACTTTATTTAACGTGTGCCCAAACTTATTTTTTTTAAACTCGTACCTCTCAAATCTTCCTTCTTCCTGCTAAAGTGCTACTGTTCTGTTAAACGCTGGCTCCCCTTGGCTGTACCTGCTGTTCTGTGGTTTTTGGATGGTTGCAAGGGCGTATTAAAGACATGACATGAGAAACGTTATTCTGATAAAGTCACAGACTTCTTCCAGCTTCTTTATGCATCTTTCTTCCTCATGGCGAGGCTTCCCTCCATCATCAGAGGCCTCTTCTACACTGTGTCTGCTGATTGCAGCAGAACGCACGGTAGCTTTTCCGTTTTGCTAAATAACTTAAATAATTTATCCTATCAGAATGAATTACTGCAGTTCACTAAACCAGAGAGCTGTTAAATACAGCATTCATGTACTGAAATATTAGGATTAAAATTAGAGAGATTAGAAAGAATTGCATTAGAATAGTCTTTAACTCAAAAAAAAAATTCAGATTTGTTGAGTTTTCTTATAAAGTTTTTAGAGGGTTTTCTCAGATATTTAGAAACTGTTTTTAGAATTTATTGAGAGTATTCATAACAACATGGCGAGGAGAGAAAAAAAAAGAAAAAAAAAGTGTTTTTTTCTTCCACTGGACTCTGTTAGTGTACCTGCACAGCAGCAATTTATTTTTGTTTCTCTCTAGAAGTTCCTATACATATACCAACCAATGATCACAGTCACTTTTAAAGGTGCCCTTTGTAACAGGTTTGGTTGTTGTTGTTGGGTTTTTTTTTTCCATTTCTGTATTCAAAGACTGTTTTTTTTTTTTAATTATAATATGGAAGCCAAAACTATTCTATAAGTTGAAAATCAGATGTGTTATCCTATCTACAGAGCTGTGTCCAAATATAGTCATGTATGCATATGTCCTTTGTGTAAGAGTACAAAGTTCAGTTAGGGCTTCTATTAACCCACAATTATAGTTACACAACAAGTCAATGATTCTTGGAAAATAATTTGTGAACTGTGAATGAAAGCCCTATTGAAGCTGCTCACTGCTTTTGGTGATAAAGAAATTCTCCTAATATGGCTGTTTTATTAATGCTGTTGTATTTCAAAGTTACTTAGCCACAGCTTACACAGTATTATCAAAGGAACATTTATTTCTTCATTTCAGTTGGTTTCTTTATCTTAAGTAAAGGTCAGGAGAGCTTCCTGGAGAGTTACTCTGGCAAAGGTTATGGAGTTTCAGACGTATACTTGGATATAATGTATGTAGCTGTGGGCTCTGCGAAACAGGAATGGAGATCAACATAACCAAAGCCATAGGGAAATTAGTGCTGCCAAAGTGGCACAATTCTGACCGTTTTCTCTAGAATCCAAACATGCCTTCAAACTCTATTACGACTGACTATATATAATCTATAAGGTTGTACTCACCCTGTTACTGGCAGGAGCACTTGTTTTTGTTGGTGTTTTTGTTTATTTTTTTTAATTATTATTTTTTAAACATGGGAGAGGACATGCAAGCTTTCAGAGGTTCGGTGTTTAATACACTTAGTTGAGCCAGAAATGGTGAAGGACAGAAGTGTAAACCAGTGAAGGAGCTCACAGCCACTTTAGTTCAGAGGCAACCAAACTGTGATTTGCTGCACAAATGTCATTTATGGAACTGTATATAAGTAGGAGTGTGTGAGTGTGATGTGCAGAGTATGTAAAGAAAACTGAAGTGCTCCCCTGAAACAGTTACAGTCTGTAGTTCAGGTACAAAAATTAGTGTTTTATTTCTAACTTCATTGCTTGAGAAATGGGCTTTAAATGTGAGGTAGATTTGGGGTCTTAAATTGAAACTTGTAACATTGAAAGGGGTTCTTGAGAAACTTCGGTAACAGTAGCAGTCGTTAAAACTTTCTTGCCTAGAAATTGCCAAGTTGGTCAACTCTGGAAGCGAAGATGTGGAAGGTAGTGAAGGAATCGATACTGCCAAGATCATGTGCTGTGTCCTAGCGCTGAGCAGGATCAAATGCCCCTTAAAGTGCTGTGGGTTTTGTGTTTCTTTTCTGTAATAATGATTTTAACTAGTGAAACTGCAGTGGTATTAGTAACTAAGAGAAACATTTAGTTTAGATTAGATATACAGTCCACTTTATCCACTTAGGGATTTAACTTCAAAGCTAGCTTGGGACCATGAATATTTCAATTATGAGTTGCTATTAAACTTCAGTCAGTTTTCAAAAAGCAAACATAACATATATATTTATAGTTAGGTGTGGGCTTTAGATATTATGAGTGAGATCAACAGCTAGCATAACTTCACGTGATATTACTGACGTTACTGGAATTATGCATATTTCTACTAGCTAAGAATCCAGCACGTCAAACTTCCCCTTAATGCTTTAAACCTCAGTTTACGTGTTTAAAGTTGAATTTATTTTGTTACACCATTATGTCTTCTGGAAAGAGGTCCTTCCTACCATAATAATTTTAGAAATGTCTGCACTTCCAAACCTTTCTTTTTTCTTACAGCATCCAAAGCTCCATCTTGTCCATCTTGTATTATCTTTTTTTATTATTTTTTTTTTTTAAACTTTGAATAGCTATCATAAAGAACCTTTTTGTAATTTAGCTCAAAGTGAAAAAAATGAGGAGTAGATTAACTACTAGTCTGTTTGGATGAAATTTGAGAAGCAAATGGCAGTTAAGTTTTTCCATAACCTTTTGCTTTCTGCAATGACTGAACTTTTTGAATTCTAAAGGAGAAAAACCTGTATCAAACTTTTTTTTCATCTTGCAATTATACTGGAAAAATATGGCAATTGCATATTAAATAGTGTGATTTTCTTACTCTTTCATTTCCATTCTCATAAGAAATAAAAAATCCACAAAAACAAAGAGGAATCACTTTTACAGAGATTTACTTGGAAATTCTGTGTTAGGCAGGTTGGTGTTGCCCCATTCTGAATCTGCTTCTACACTTCAGGTGACTTGTTTGCTATACATTCAAGTGACATCCTAGTGACTGTTTTTTTAACAATTATGTGAAAAGTAGTGTAAAGCAAAAATGCAAAATCTGTTTCTCCGAGAAGTTGAATGCTTTAAAAATCAGCATTTTGTATGTGACACTTTTTCTAAATTCTTCCCTAATTTGTAAGATTTAGTTAAGCTGTTTTTCTCTCAGTATAAAGTCACTATTCACGTGTTGAGAAGGGTGACTCGTGTTAACTTCCTCAGATAAGGTTTCCTATTGTTTCAAGTCCATTTTCATATACTGAGGAGGAGCCAGATCCTGAACTGGTTGTAATCAGTGGCGAGGCTTTCAGATACTGTAGAACAGCAAGGACTTTCCAATCTAGGAGTAAAAATGGATAAAGTGTTCAGTTTGCTCGAAGTCAATAGCTGTTGAGGTGAAGATTGCTTGCTCCCATTGTTTGGATGGTTTCTATGACAGACACAAGAGGAAGTAGGTAGGATTTGCTGATGTTTAAAGGATGTAGCTGGCAGAGAAAACTTGGTATTGTCAACAGTACACTGATTTGTAATTCGACCTTGGTACAATTGGTTATAAATGGGGATTACCCTGCACCAAACCAGATTGCCTGGTGTCTTAATAGCATAATCGTGTTTTGTTTTATTTTAATAATATATATTTACATTGGTCTCTTCTTCCAGAGTTTGAGTTTTGTAGTGTTTTTTTTTTTTTTCCTCATCTCTCTTCTTTTGCCTTGAAATGTAGGTTGCTCATTTAGAGTTCATGATAAATTCTTGGTTTTTGCTTTTTATTTGTTATTGAATTTCTGCTAATGAGGATTTGTGCTGTGCTTCACCTTCTTGATCGGTTTCCTTCCTTCTCTTTCATTTCGTTCCTGTTTTGTTTCCCTGACCGTCACAGCCTTAACTTAACACTGCCAAGGGGTAAATGTTTACGTTAGACCACAGCTGTTGACAGTAAATGGGAAGGGCTGGCTGTAGAATCCGAGCTTCTCCATGTCTGATTAAACTTTAAGATAGGAAAAATACTTTTTTTAGTAGTGATTTTGTCGCTGATCTTTCACGACCTTTATTCTTTCTCTTACCTCTGTGTTGTTTTTTTTTTTTTTTTTCTCCAGGTTTAGCAAAGGAGCTCTTTCAATGTAGATGCCAGGAGCCTTAAATTATTCAGGGATGTGCTTTTTAGATGCTCTGGCTTGCAATCTTTAAAAGCCTGTTAAAGAGAGATTCTTTACATAGACTTCAGGTAGCTGTATTCCTCTGTCATTTTAACTAATGGCAGGATATTCCAAATGCAGTTTAAATGAGGAAAAGCTTTAATATTTATTTACATGTTTGCAGCGTACAAAATCCTGATTTTTTTTTTCACCATCAGGTGAAAAATGCTGTTTGTTTTATTTTCTTTCTCTTTCTTTCTGTAACTTAAATTTCAAAGCGAATTTTCAGAACTAGAAGAACATTTCCTATTTGCTTTAGTATAGCATGAACTGGTTAGCAATTACGAGAGGTTAATTTTCACTTATTTTGACACATTTTGGAATAAAAAACCCACACGATTAAAACGAAATCAGAAAACATCAGAATAATGTAAGTTCTTATGGGCCTACTGAAGTCAAAAGGAGATCTGTTTACTGGGTTTGTTTATGATGCAGAATAGTTTAATTTTGCAGCTTCTAGAAGAAAATTTAGTGGACTGAAAAAAACGACAACGTTTTTTAACGTGATGATTCACTGCATAGGCAGCTGGTAGTCATGTCTTCGTAGTGCACAATGTCCTAGAAATTGCAGTTGGTAGTGTTTTGGTTTTCTGAGTGTGACAAGTTGCACACACCAGGATGTTTTCAGGTTTTTCTTTTACAAATTTCCTTTTTTTTTTTTTATCTTTTCTTCTCCTAGAGGCTGTGTGGATGGAACCACCTTTTCTGGTGCAGAGTGTATGCTCTGCAAGTGCGGTACTGCAGCAGGCAGTCCGACAAATATCCTACAAGGTGGTGCTAGTTATTCTTGGTGCTTAGCTATTCCCTGGTAAGGCTTTCTGCTACAGCTGTGTTTTGTTTCTTGCCACTTGTCTTGAAACTACTTCCTTGCATAGGTCAGACGTTGTCAAATACAGAGACATTTACTTATTTTAGTGCATGCCCGACTGTGACGAATTCTTTCTAAAGGGCTGTGAGAGTCGGGGCTCAGTGGTTTGTTCCTGCCCTTAGCTTTGCATGACCTTGGGCACGTTGCTTAACATCTTTGTTTCTCGGTTTGAAGTAGGTATAGAAATGCATGTATCACTCTGCTGTGAGATATACAGCTTTCTTAATGATCACTTATCTAGAGATCTCGAAAGCATTTTACAAAGAGAGTCCAGTGCAATTGCTGTTGTAAGAGCTGGAGAGGTCAGACTGAGGAGTCGACGCTGACCACCTTATCTCCCTTCATAGTTGCCTTAGATAGCCTCACTTCTTTCATTGTGTCCCTGAGCACTTGTTTCCTTTGTTTAAAGCAGGACTGAAACTGTTACCAGCTGTTAAATTTTTTTTCTTTCTTTATTTTTTTTTTTAATTCTCATTCAGAAGAAATTAGAAATCGGTGTCTTTCAGAGATCTTAGCCGGCTCATTTTGTGGTTACCGTTGGGTTTTTTTTTCCCTCCGTCTTCCTCTAGAGGATTTTTGGAAATTTTTACATCTGCCATAGTCACGACCTTTTCCATAATTGCAAGATTTAATTCTTGAAAAACTTTTACCCAGAGGCAGACTGTTGACCTTAATGCCTTTAACTTGTGATCTTAATGGTAGAGAATTTGTGGGTTTGCTTTTATTTTAATAAGCAGTTCCTGTTTATTTGCTTTTCTGCTTGTATTTTTATACTAAATTTCCAGCTTTGAAGGTGCAAGGACTTTAGGTTCTACTGGATTGCAGAAGTGGTACTGGCTCACAGATTCTGTAAATACTGATGGTGGCAACAGTGCTGTGAAACAAATGACAAGACCCCATCGAGTACATAGCTTTTGATTTTTAAAACTTTTAACGTGGAAGCTATTCCTTTCAGAATGCCCGGTGTAAGGTGATGTGTTTTATTGCTAACGAAAAGGTACCTCTGGGCTTCCCAGCAGAGACAGAAGCCACATTATGCAGGTCTGGTTTAACTGCACTGGCCTCTGTGAACCTGATGGCCTCCAGCTCTCTGGGGCATGTAGGAGCCCCAAGCAGCTGGACAGGGCTCTTCTCGTGGGGTTTTGTCCCCCGTCTCCCCCCAGGCTTTCCACTGGCATGTGCCTGCTCAGCCAAGCTGACTTAGTTTCCTTTCCTCAGAGCCTCATCCTCATTTGCTGTTTTATTGCAGATTAAAGGCTTGGGTTGCATGTGGAGGTTATCAGCTAATGAATAAACTTCAGTCATCCTGTCCTGTGATAAATCTGTCTAGTAGATCAAAGATGAAGCATGTAGACCTTTTTTCTTTCAAATGATAATTTCTTAAGGCTGTCAGATCACTTCCTAAGGTCTGTTTACATAAAAACAAAAACATTAAACATATTTTATTCAAAATGTTGAATTTTCAGTTTTGAAAAAAACCTATTTCCTCTCCGAGGAAGCCTCCCCTCCTCCTTTCCCCATAAGGACTCTGTGAAGATCCCATCTGTGGAAATAGAGGAGAGCCTCATGTTGTAACTTGTAGTCACAGCAGTATTTTCTTAACACTACAGTTATTTCTGTTTTAAAACAGATAGTTGTTTAGTTAATTTCATCAGGAGTATGTATATGTATTAGAACATCTGTTCAGTTCCAGTGGTATTAGAGAAAGTATGCAGAAATTTGTTTCAACTGTATTTTCACACAGAAACCAAACAAGCCAGATTGAAGGGTCTTTGTGATCTATTTTGATACAAAACTGTTACTCTCCTTAAACTGCTTTCTATGCAGCGTTTTTGCGAAATGTGTTTTGTATTCTAAGAGCAGCCAAAATAATGATTTGAAAATCTATAAGCTCTGGGATGGTGTAAAATAAGGAGGCAGTCTGCAAGCTAAGTCCATCCATTTCTATTTATTTTGTATGTTTCTTTAGGTAAAATGTATTTACAGCCTATATCACTTTTTTTTTGGTCTTTTTTCTTCTGCTTGCTGCCTCATCAACTGAAAACAGAAGTCTCTCTCCCACAGACCGCTGTGAAGTTTTCAAAGGGTATAGCAGGAAAAAAAGGGAGGAGAGAGTGACAGTCCTCAAAACATCAGTTAAGCATTGGAGAGTCTGTGACACATTCATGTTGTGTAGGACTGATACCGCTAACACTCTGTAAACATACAGGAAAAATAGCCCTCGTTTCAGGTTGTGTGTCCTTTTGTTTTGGTCCTACGTTTCAGTATTTGGAAGTAATTACAGGGGAGCCATTTATAAGCTGATAAATATGCATAATTGATGATATTTATTTTCTTTTTTTAGTTTTAGAGGTCGTCTATTTTTTTCTAGGAATGATCTAAACCTAGTCTAAACTGGTAAATGGAAGACTGATTACTTTTTCAAGGCGTGTGCTCCAGTCTTTTCCCTGAGAAGGGTTCTTTTCTTTTCCTTTCATTTACTCTTCATGTTCTCCTTGTCTTCGATACATTACTCTGGATTATAGTTTGACCTTGATGAGGTGAATAGAGAAGTGAACTGTCTTGGTGAAGGATATCTTTATTCTTACGTATCTATTTGTCTGTAAGATGAGGATTACGCATGTTAGAGAAGAGTGAATCATTAGCAGCCTTATTTCTGGTTGTCTTTTTTTCCTGTGGCTGTTTATGAACTTATTCAGCAAATGTGGTTGCCAGTAAGTTAATGTAGTGAAATATTTTTTAGCAGTGACATTTACTGCCAAGTCCTGCAGTCACTGAATAGGAAGGTTACTGACTGGCCAGGTTTTTGTCTTTAAATTTATATATTATGAGTTGTCATCAAGGACATTTGAAAAATTACGTGTGCAAAAACAATTCCCAGTCTTCCTAATTTGATCCTCTTTGCTCAAATGTTGTTTCCTTTCTGCTTTTAATGTATACTGAAAAAAGATAAACAGTTTAATTTTTTTTAATACTCTGTCTTTATGCTGAAGCTGAGTATTAACCCATCCGTAAATAAAATTTCACATGTCCAAAGCACTAACATAAATGCAGACAAAAGAGACTTTGAAAAGTGTCGGTATTCAGTAAAGACCAAAAGTTCCAAGCATTTGGGATTAGAATTTGGGAGCTGGATTTATACAAGTGTATGTGTATACACACAGTGTATACTCAGTATGTATATATACATATTCTGTGTATATATATATGTATGTATATATACACGTACATGCATTTAGAAATATACATGTCCTGTAATGGTCAATCTTATCTGATTGCATGCACATGTGAAATAATCATACAACTTCAAGAGCAATTGGCTTCAGAAAAAATGTGCAGTGCATGTATTGGTACTGTACGTTCAGTTGTGAGACTTGTGTACAGTAAGAATGCTTTCATTAGCGGCAGAAGCCTTAAATATCTGTGCTGAGAACCAGAGCCTGGTTGCAGGTGGTCAAAATTCCGTCAGCTCCAGAAAGTGCACTTTGCTAAGAGTCTTTGAATATCGGGCTACTTATTTAAGTCCTGACTTTATGTTCCCAGACGTAACCACTTCTGACAACGGCTTCTTTGTTTCCCTGTTGAATCAGTGATAAACCTTGTGAGCTGAATTTTATTGTTGACTTATTTCAATGGCCCGCACCTTTTCCAGTGTAGACTACAGTTTTTGCAGTAGTTTTTGGTGGTGAACTAAAGATTTAGATTTCAGCCTAGCTTTAATGAACTGTAAACTAGATCTGTTGGAGTTGCCTTACTGGTGAACGTTTGTAAAAATTTAACTTTGAAGCACGAAGGACACATGTATTTAGAGTGGTGACAGTCTCGTTCTTCCAATGAAGTAAACAAAAATCCCATTAGCTATCCAGAGTTAGTGCATACTCATTTTACAAATCTATACGTATTTTTATTTTTAAAGGCAAAATCAAATTAAAATTCATATCATTATTTATTGGTTTCTCTTGCTCTTGCAAGTAGCTAACTGACAAACAGGCATGATTATCCTTAAGGATAATCTTTTATTATGATGCTCTTTTATTATGAGGGTATTCCTGTTTTTGTAGGGAAGCAAACTGACACACTGGTTACGAATTTCTGAAGGCAGGCTCCTAGGACTGAGCTACTTCAAACTAGAAGCAACCTTCTGATAGCAACTGTTTAGGTTATAAACAACAAATGGCAAAACCAGAGATTAAATCCCATTTCTTTCTTTAACATTTTCTCTGGCTGCAAGTACAAGATCAGCAGCTTTCTCATCTATAGCTGGCTATTAGCTCTTTGCCATGAATACATCAGAAAAGAATGAAAAAATAATAGCTAGACTGATGTAACTCAAAACTTTTCTGTAAGAGAGGAAACAAGGCAGAATTAGTTCCTGTTTGTTCTTTGCTGTGGACTTTGCTTTCCTAAATATCAAGTTGATGATAGCTTTAAAACAATAAATAAAAAAAAAATGAAATGGTGTATTTCAAAGCTTATTGTTACTTCTGGCAAAAATACTTGTTATAATTTCCAAAGTTCTTTTTGTAATTCCATTTGTACAAAACCTGTTAAAATCCAGACTCGAAACCCTCAAACTGCAGATTTACCTGAAGTGGAAAGAGAGTGTGTGTGTGTGTCTGCGTAAAATGCTGGGTTGTTATCTCACTTGAATAGTTTAGAAATGGAAGTTATGTAGTACTTAGCCATTACCTCTTACAATTTAAATTAAATTTTGGAAATTGCTGCAAATGGAAATTCTGTCCTCAGAAAAGCACACAGACCCTGATTTAGTGGCCAGCTCTTCTCTTTGCATTTAACTTTATTGATAATTCCCCGGTAGGAATACAATTTAAGTTTTCTCCCAGGCTTAGTTTTACATTAAGACCTTCCTCTTTAGCAGGAGCTCTAAAGGTGGATTGCCTCTCCTTGCGCTCTGCCTGGGAGCCTCTGGAGCCATGGACATTATAAGTAACGGTAGGAACAAATGCCCCTGATCTTCTCCCAGGATTTTAACACTGAAAACTAATGCAGATGAAGAGCAACCTTGTTTCTCTGTGGGGTCCTGAAGGTTGCAAATCCAGTATAGAGGGATTAAAAATTTGTTAGTTTTTTTTTTTCCCCACCTGCAATCATCTTATGCTACCCACGAGTTTTAGATCAATTGCTACAGAACCCAGCTGGTTTAATTTTTATTAGGTTACTGCTTCCTCCTTCAGAGAGCCCTAAGCCTCTGTTTGTTTTGGGGGCAGGGGGAGAGGGAGAGCTCTTCCTCCTGCCTGACCTACTCTCCTCAGACATCAAAGCAAGCCAGTTTGCTCCTCCTAGCTTAATCCTCCCTTTCTCCCTCCCACCGATGTCCTGCAAATTTCCTGGTGGTTCTTCTCAGAGCTATCCGGTGTCGGTGGTATTTGGCAGCAGGTTAACTTCTGTCCTGCAGGTACCCGGGAGGTAGGGCAGCTCTTTCCCCTGCAACTGCCTGTCTCCTACAGCCAGATAGATAACTGTCCGGAAAGGAAGGAGAGGACTGCGTGAAGGGGACATAAATCAGAATAAAACCGTACCCATGACAGCGTTTCTGTGAGATTGCTGCTTTCAGAGGCTGAGAAACTGTGTCAGTAACTGCAGCTCCCGCTGGATGAAAATACCTTCTGGACAATTCTTAATGAGAAGCTGAAATCTTTTGAGGGGTGGAGGAGGAGAGGGGTCAGTGAACCAAAATGGTGTCAAATCGTTCCTTTGCTTGGGGGTAGAAGAGTAGAGACAGGCTTCTAGTACTGTGTGGCCATTCAGCTGCCTCACAGCTGCCCAAAGACGGTGTCAATTTAGGCCAAAGGACCTGTCGTGTCCTAACAAGGTGTTTACCAGCAGCATCTTGAAAAGTTTGCCTTGGAATTGCGCCATCTTTGGGTTTAGGGTGTAGGTTAACTTTTATTGATATTTACTGAAAGCTCCCCCCTACCCACCTTCTCTAGCCAGGTGGCTTACCCTTTTGGGTGGGCTTTCGCATTTTTGCTATACTGAACATACACTCGCAGACTTCAATTTTCAACCGGCATGGTCCTTTTAAATGAGAAGCCAAGTGGCTACAAATATCTGAATTATCTCAGTGGTGCCTTCAGTGCTTCCAGCATTGGAAAGCTGCAGGTGTACCCTCAGTAACTCTAATGAATATTTCAGAAATTGCAACTGCACAGACAGGCAAATGAGGGATATCTTGCTCTGAAAATGGGAGTTTATAGCATTGAATCAATTATTAACCTGTATGGGTGCAGTCTCTAATATTGTGCCCTCTCTTCCACACTGGCTGGGAACCCCTCCACCTCTCAGGAAGGCTGCATCAGTCGTGGCGGGGGTCTTGGGTTAGCCACCCAGAAACAGCTAAACTGGCAAAAATTTTTAGTGTCTTAGCACAGAAGCTTTAGAAAAGCATGTTATCAGTTGAAGAGTTATGTTTATTTCCATTTGTAAAGAAGCATCTAGAAGTATTTCTTTGCTAAACAAGGGTGGGAGTGTTTAGGAGTCAAATAAGCTGTGCTGTAGGGAAGTGGCATATGTCTGAATTATAATGATGATTTTGTTGGTCACTTCCCTACATACAAAAGCTTCCATGTAAACCCACTTTATGAAGAGTGATGCAACTTTGCTGTGTTGTAGGTACAGTGAACCCATCTCTGTTCTCTACTTCAGCCTTTTTTTTGGTCTCACCTGTTATTCTCAAAGGCTTTATGTTAATGCCAGATCAGAGTAAAGATAGGGAAAAATTATGATGGTTATATAGAAACAACATAATCTAGAGATGAACAGATGATTAATTTAAAATTGATTTTCATCAATGCTCGTCTTTTAGTCATTAATCTGTGATGCTTTTTGCTTTTTTTAAAAAAAGGAAAAAAAACCCTCTTTTACTCTAAAGCAAGAGAAAGTTATTTTAACAATGCTTGTTAATAGGGATGCATTACTGCAGATTTTGAGGTCCAGAATTTCCCAATATCAGCTGTAGGAAAATGTACTGTTATATTTTCTGTAGTGCTATACAGGAATAAATTCCAGCTTTCAGTGAAGTTTATCTTCACCTGCTTGCGACTTTTTCCTAATTCAAATTCAGACTCAATATTTTTTTCTTCTCATACCATGTCATCTGAGAACAGTCCATCTAGACTTTGAGGACAAAATTCCACAATTTTGGACTGTCTTTTATTCTTCACCCTCCTCACCCCCTGATGATTTTAAAGACTATACTGTTATGTAGCATTCATAAGTAGAATTCAAGTAGACCGTTAATTGACATGCACAGTATTGTATGCTTTAGGCTGGAAGAGAAAATAAGCAATTTGCTTCATTTTGCAGAGTGAGTTCTAACTGTTATTAAAGTGCATTTGTAGTTGCATATTTTCCAGTAAAGGTGACAGATTACTTCAAAGCTGGTATTTTCTTTTTGTTAAACAAGGTTCTCAAATAGATCCATCTTGCCCACGTATTCTATTCTTGCCAGTTGGCTTTGAAAGCTGGTGCTTGGGCTCATCTTTCAGAACTAGCTTCCAAAAAATGAGGTCCCATGCTGTTTCTATCTATTGAGCTGGTAGGGGCTGGAAGGATCTGATCTGAAGCCAAGGCGAAGACTGAATTGATGGAATCATATCTAATGGGTTTGCCAAGTACTGCCTAGTCATGAAGTTCCACTTTCTGGGAAACAGCACTGAGACGAGGGGTGGCAGAGCATTTGCCATGATACTGGCTATCCTCAGATTTCCTTCCCTGGACTTTGAGCCAGGCTACCACGTAGTAAAGAACTAGCTTGTTGTTGAATGTGTTTTTACACGTTTATATCTTGTTCCTCTCTTCCGCATGCTGCTTCCCCATTTTCTCCCCAGTTACATACATGCATTTGAAGAGGAAAAAGCTTACTGCACATTTTTACAGTATTACACATTTTTAGCATACATATCATTGCAGAGGCATGCTTACACATTCGGTGTGCTTACTTCCATTTCACTCTGTGTGCACACACACAAACACCCAAACACACACAGAGACTCTGTTTCAAGGAAATGATCACTGCTCAGTGGGACTACATGGAGGCCAATTGTCTTTAGGGTTGAATTCTGCATCTTGAGTTCTAGTTTTCTAGATGCAACCTTAAGATAGGGAATCATGCACTTCAAAAAACTACTTGACAGGATTGCTTAGATTCCCCCCGCCCCTTTTCTAGCAGCTTTCCTTTGTGAGATAGTGAAAGCTCAGGTCTCTTGTCTACATTCAGTTTTTATATAAACTGTGCCAGGACAGTCTCTGAAACCACAGTGATGATACACATTGGTGTGTTAGATATCCAATCTGTCACCAGCTTCTTCCAATATCTGGCAGAGAGCAGGACCTAAATGAAATCCAGTTGACTGGAGCTCAGCTACGATCTGATAGAGGTGACTTTGATAGATCAAACGGTTGAAGAATTTGGTGGAGTCTGTGTAGGTGTAATCTGTTCAGCCACTTTTAAATCAGTCCACAGTCTTCAAATCTTGCTCATCTTTGCAGCTGTTGCAGTGGTCAGAAACAAAAGGGGTTTTATGCCATTGTCTAGGCAAGGAATTGCCTAGGGTGAAAACCGTTGCAGATCTTGCCTCAGTCATCCATGCTTGCAGTCACTCCTCTCTTCAGCTGTTGCAGTGGCCTGTATGTGTAGGCTTTAATTCAAAATCATTGTGAACAGTTTAACTGGAAAGACTCGGTTACCAGCCTTTACTGTCTTTCCATCCTCCTACCTCCCTTCATCTGTCATCTCTCCAACATGACGTTTTTATTTCACTTTTTGTTAGCATACTGGGCTGCGTGCTGCATTCAGCTGCAGCAGCAGTGACCTGCAGAGTATGAAGGAGTGGTCAGCTTGTTCTAGTACCTGCTTCAGCTAATTCCTCCTTGCATCCCAAAGATTACCGGTAAAATTTCTCATCTTCTTGTATAGTAGAATGAAATGGAAAGAGCACCCTGCTTTGGCATCTCGTTGTCTTTAATCAGATGCCTTTTAAATGGTTTTTGAAATTCAAAATGCAGCTATCTGCAAAGGTCTGTATCTTAAATCATAATGATCTAGAAATAATCAATAAATAACCTCTAGAACGCAGAAGGCTATTGTTTATAAACGAAATGCACGTTTTTGAAACCTCTTCAGAAAGTATGTATAAAGGCTGGCATTCCCACCTCGAAGGTCATATAGAAAGTATTTAGTTTTGCAGGTATGGTTCAAATGGGAAGTAACTGTTACAGAAATAGAGCATTTCAGGCCTCATATGAACCCACAATGTTGTGTTTGGGTTTTTTTTAAATGTCTACTGATAAGAGCACCTAGGTCATTACTATCATCTAAGAAGTAACCAGCACTTTACCCTCCTTCATGAACTGTTCAATAAACTGTTCGTTTATTGAAAGTAGATTTTTTTTTTAATTAAAATGCCTACCTGTTGTACTTGCAGCATAAATAATTTGTTTGAATCATCAGGTGAGTGCTGTTAAGTTACAGTGAGTGAGGAAAATTGCAAAAACATGAATTAGGATCCCTATCCTTAAGTGTATTTCAGTTTGCATTTTGATAGCAGTTTAGAAATGTTATCGCCTGTTTTGTCACAGACATAATTCACATCTTTCTTCAGGCACTGTAAACAAGAGAAATGGTTTAATGGCTCCATAAAAGGCACTCTGTGCTGATAGCTGAGATTAGACCCTTTAGTAATGGATTTTTGTGTGTTGGGGGAAGGGGAGGGCTTGGCAGAGGTAAATGTACTGGAAAAGAATCTTGGAGAGACTCTGATGTATCTGAAGTGTCTGCTGCATTTCTGTGTGTATTGGGAGATAGATTTAAAGTGTGACAGTATTGGCTTTATCAGTACAGGGGCCTTCTCTTCTTGCTTTTGAAGTTTTACCAAGTACTAACTTGGATCACCTCAATCAGTTTAGCACCTGGAGTGGTAATGGTATCAACCTTAAATATTTTTACATCTTCTGTCTTTTCATCTTGCAGTTAAGGAAAACAAATCAGCTCTATTCAAATCTGTTCAAGAAATCTCTGTAAACTTACATTGCATATTAACAGCTTTGCCTCAATCGATCATAAAAAGGAACCAGTTTATTTACTAACTCAAGATTTAGGTGGTGATTTGAGAGCATAAATGTGAAAAGCAGTTCAGAAACATGCAGCAGAAATGTTTAGGGCATGACTTACTGTGACTTCCCAGTTACTTCCTTTTCTCTGCAGGTACACGAAGTCCTCGAGCTTAATGCACATGGATGTAGTATTACTTAGGAGACATCGGAGTTCACTGGCACAAGGTTGCTGCTGTCAGTTGATTTGTACCATATAGTAAATGCTTTTGCGCTATAAGCGTTTATAATAAGACATCTTTGTCTCTTTGGTCAGTGGAATCAATATTGTGTCATTGGATTACCAGTAATATTTCATACTTTTAAAAAGTATGTTTAAATAAATTCTGCCGAAAGTAAAATGAGATTTTATTTTGTGTTTTGGGCAGGAACCTGACGTTTGAAAATTATAAAATAACTTTTTGCTCAAAGGAGAAATGACTTCCAATTTCACTTAAAATATTTCTCATTTCTTCTTCGTCTTGAATAATCATCTCTTGAATTGAAAAATATTTTAAACCACTGCTTTTATGTTTGATGCAGTGCATTTCTGGGGCTTTCTCAAAAGAAGCGATTCAGTTCTGTCATACAGAGGTGGTACGTTTCCTGTTTCTCAGGCTAGAAAGCATACAAATCAGTCTCCTCTAAGACAAACTTATTCGTCCTTTAATTTCAGAGTTCTTAATAAAATCATTCTCCTTTTGAGTCCTAAACTGGGTGTTGATATGAACAAAATGTTTGGGGATTAGGCTGTTGATAGATAGCAATGGAGAACAGCACTTCAGAGCAAGGGGTAGCAGGTTTCACCCTGTGTTTTTGCATGTTCTGTGTGAGTTTACTTCATGGGGAAATTATTATTGTTTTCTATGAAATCTAGATCTGTACAACAGCACATGATGGATAACATGCAAGTCCTCTACTCTGCAGATATAGATAGATGTATTTATGCACTGAGAATGTGTATACAGTAACGTATTATACCTTAATCAATTTGATACAGATGGTAGCAGTCCTTCTGTTTGCCTTATAGCTGCATGTTGGCTTCGGAGGAGCTCCAAACAGGGTCTGCAGATCGAGTCTGTTCTGATACCGATAAGCCTGACTTTCCCCAGTAGTTGAGATGAGGTGTTGAAGCCATCCATCTAAATACTCGTTGTAAGATTGTTTGCCTTTCAAGTTGGGAGGTAGTTATCTGTAAGTGATCACTCGGGATGAAATCTTGGCCCTTGGTCACTTCTTAATAAGATCCTTATTAAGGCAGAGTGCCCGTTACTTTAATAGGGTTGAGACTCTGTTCTGGGGTTAAGTAAAATGAATTTGCCATCAGGAAGAAGGAAGTGGTGAGGAGCGGGTTGTTTGAAATGTCATTTTGTTAATTTGGATGCGTTGGTAGCTTGGTATGCTGCACTAAAATTAGATTGTATAAATAAGCAACCTTGCTCTCCTCAAAAGAAAATGGATTCAAAACATAATATAAAATCCATCTTAGCAAAACGGTGTATGTTTAAAATCTGTTTTAATAGGTGCACTATAAAATGAGTGTCACACTGAAATGAATTGCGACGGGTGGAGGGTTTCAGTGATGATACGAGGACTGTTTTGAATGTTAAATTTTATTGTTGGAATAAGTTTGTCATCTTCAGCCACACTTAAGAAGTGGTTTGAAAGGTCAAGTAGCCTTCAAGAAAGCCCCCCAAAAATGCAGTTAAGTATTTTTCTCAGGCTATCTTTTTTCCTTTCTGCCTGTAAGAGTGTACACTTAAGGAGCTACAGATAAAGCTTAGCATGGTGACTGTGTCAGGGGACTGCCCGAGGAAGGCTTTAAATTTTACAGCTACATTATCTTTCTGGCCGTAGTTAAGATAAAGATCCAATATAAAATCACTTTGGACTGTAATGTTTCCCTAAATGAAATGAAGGCGTTAACCTACTTGATTTGATACACTTTACCCTAGCTTATAAAGCTGGGAGGAAGGTGAGGTAAACTTTAATTAAAACTACACCACAGATCCCTTCTAGCACTGTGCCCTGTACCTTGCTAGGACTGTACAGTAAGCAAAATAAAATGTACCTCGCAGCCGAGGCAGCAGGCTGGAGCCGTGTTCAGTGAAAGTAATTTAATTAGTGTTGATCATGACTCCAGATGATGGTGATTTGATAAGGAATAATTTAGTACTTAACAGCCTTTTACATGCACCAACTCCATGTGGGAAGGTAAAGCAAATTGCACAAAATGAATGTGCTGCTTTCACTTGTGCCTGTGCCAGTGAGCTGGAAAACTGCCTGTTAGCAGACGTTCAGGCTCTCAGTGCTGTGATGAAATACCCAGCCAGTTCTCTGTGCAGGGCTGTGGTGTGGGAGTCTCTGTACTCCCGTTATTTAAAAATAAATAAGGGAAGTAGTTTTTCATAACAGATTAACTCCGAGGAAGTGGCAAAGTTAAAATTAAAAAAAAAATAAAATAAAAAAATAGAGCAGCATGTGGCCTTTGTGCGAATATGTGATACTGGCTTTAAAAAAAGAGTCTGGTGGCAGTCGCGTTTTAATTCTCTGATTCAAGTCAAAGAGATTGCCTACCTTTGCGTCAGAGCCACTGTCCTCCTGGAGTTGTGGGGCCCATCGTGCTGTCGTATGCATTAAATGTTGTGACGTGCATTATCTGACCAAGACGTGCAAGGAGAATTGGCAGTAAAAGTTCACTAGCAAAAACCTTAAACAAACTACCGGGCGTCAGCCCGCTTTGCGATTACAGTGGAAAGCTGACTGGGCTGCATTTTGTTGTATTATTAAATTTGAGAATCTTTCTTCAAGAAGTCTGTATGGTCTTTTATTTTAGTGCAAGTTCAGACAGTTTTATTCAGAAAGAATTCTCATCTTGTTGTGACATTGACCACTTTTCATCTGTTTCTTAAGTTACTGTGCTATGTGTATGTATTTGTGTACCTGTTTTACTGTCTGCTTTTCCTTTGTAATCTTTCCAGATAATTGACTGTTATCCATGAAATACAATAGCTGGATAGCAGTTTTGGAGACAATTCTTGTGAGTTTTGTGAAAATACATGGCAAATAACATAATACTATCTCGCAGTTGTCTCAGCTGAGAGGCAATAGTAGAAGCTGTCATGTAATAGGGTACGAGAGGACCCGTTTGTGAAACAGTTCTCTGAATGTTGCCCAACCGTGGGAAAATCCCTGAATCAGAATCTGGAATCAGATCTTACAGATACTTATAAATCAGAGTTTATTGGTTCTGATGCTCACTTAGACAGCATTTCCTTTACCTTCCTCTCCCCACTGAACACATGCGTGCGTATGCAGGTGCATTAGTCTCAGAAAATATACAGTGTGTAACCAATTGTCTTTTCTAAGTTTGAGTGCAAGGGAAGGGACAAGATACTGCTTGGTGGTGACTAATAATGGCCTGATTTTGCCCAGAGGTTCTCTTAACAGAGGCTGCTGCACGTACGTGGATTTCCGCAGAGGCACAAGTGTCTCTGTCAGGCTGGAGCGTGATGTTCAAACTGCGATGTTTTGGTGACAGCATCAAAAATTGGTGCTAAAATTGATCTCTGACTCTAGGATTCTCGGAGTTCAAAAATGTATTTACAACCTCATTTTATTTAAAACGTGAAGAGTGTGTTTCAAGCTGTTAAATACCTGTCTTAGCCCTTTGTCATCCTAGCCACTTACTTTAGATTGGTCTAGGTCAAGTGAACTTTGAATTTTCTTCTGCTTTAATTTTAGTTAAGGTTGGCTATGAAATAAGGAAAGTTGGCTGGCTTAAACTAATATGCTGGTTAACCTTGTCTTTATCTTTGACCTTTTTCTTAATCCAGACCAACTTGTGCTTCTAATTAATGCTGCATTTCTGTCACACTCCCTCTGTTCTTTTTACCTTTTAAAAAAGAATGTCCTTTTTTTTTCCTTGATTTGTGTCTATGTCACATTTACTATTGACTTTGGTGAGGCCAGGATTTTATCTTGTGTATTTTTGAGAAAAATTACTGAAGCCATCTCTTGTGTATTTTTTTCAGAGGTTATTTATAGCTAAAGGTGTTTGTAATCATCCAGTTTCATAAGTTTCACTGCAAATTTTCATGCATTCTGTGGGACAAAAAGATTACTGATCATATACTTGAGGCTGATACACGACAAATTTATTTTGGAGTCATTTGTGTGGCACTCTTTAAAGTGAACTACTATTGCATTTGTAGCTAAAAGCTACCTCACTAATATTACTTAGAAACATTTGGTGCATGGGAAGTATTTTGCCTCTGACAACATTTACAGTAGTTAAGCCAAATAGAAGTGGGCTGTTATTTTCCTGCTAATGAGATGGGATCCTGGCCATCATTCTATTAAACAATAAAAGTGCTAATAGCCAATGCGAAGGATCTTTGGTGTCTATTTTTCAGTTGACACCCAAAGAAATATTTGAAATGTTTATTTCCTATATTGTTTTTAGTATTACAATGGTTTAATTAATCATGTGTTTAATTAGCAGTGTTTAGCTTACTTGGGAAAGCTCATTGTTATTATTGTACTTGGGTTTTAATTACTTTTTCTTTCTCTTTCCAGTGGCTTTTCATGGTCTCCCTGTGAAAATCAAGAAGGAACCCCATAGCCCATGTTCGGAACTTGGCTCCGCTTGCAGTCAAGAGCAACCATTCAAGTTCAGTTATGGGGAAAAGTGCCTGTACAATGTCAGGTAAAGCAATCAGTTTGCAGTGAAAACTGCTGATTTAAATGAGGACTGACCAAAGAGTAATAAAACCATAATAGAGATCTTATAAAAGTTACCTCTTCAGCAGATAACAGACTGATGAGATAATGCGTTTAGCTGATGAACACTGATGGAGTTGTTTACAGTTGTATCAAACACTTACATAACCATTTTAAAGCAGTGTTTTTCATCAAAATGCATATTCTCCATTCCTTCTCCATGGGAGATAGACAGACTTTAAAAACACAGGGTGCAAGTGTGAAATAGAAGGAAGGAGTGTCTTGTTTTCTGTGAGTTGTGTTGAAAGTACTTTCAAAATGCATTACACACATTAGGAAAGAGAGAGAGCTGTGTAACAGGCAAGAGATTGGCAGGTCTGAGCAACACATTAGGTATTTGACAAGTTTTGCAGGTGTTATATGTGTGTATTCACGGGTGATTACAATTTAAAATAGTATTTCATTAGGGTCTGCATTTTTGTTACCTGTTCAAAAGCAAGTTGTCTTCTTTTATAAGGATAGATAATAAAAGCTTTAATTATTTGTGAAGGTGGAGGGGTTTGATACTACTGCATTCTTTATTGACTTTCTTTTGGTTTGCACTTATGTGTCACTACTTTTAGCGTCAGCAGTGAAGGGTTTCTTATTGACATTTCAGTCTATTTTAGAATCTTTCATCTAGCTTGTGAGTTTTTGTTTTCATTAATGTACTGTCAGAACTGTTAGCACTTAAAACATTTACATTTAACTTTTTGGATATGAAAGGGGGAATTAAAAAAAGACTGGCACCTTTGCCAGTCATAGAAGAGTGATTCTGATTTCAAAAATCAAATGCATACATTGGTGGATTTGATGGGTGTTAGGGGACCTGATGTAAGAAAGTATCCAAGTTCGTGCTTACTATCTGCCTAGTGTCTGCATTTTTCCTGTTTAGAAAGAAGGATGATCAAAGTGCGTTCAAGTCCTTTCCTGATTTGGGACACCTTTGAAAATAGCATCTGTGTGTTTGCAGGACCAGCACTTTATTTTTGAAGAGGGGGGGTGGGGGTGGAAATCTGTCGGGAAAGGCTGCTGACATCCTAGTGTGGGTAGTTAAGCCAGAATACCATTGTTTTTCTGGGTCAGATCCCTTTCCTCTAGCTGTATTGTTTTACTGTCTCACTTTGTGGTTTGTGGAAGCTCTAAAAAAGAATCTTGACAAGCACTGCTGGCTCTTCATGCTCATGTCCAGGTGCTTCTACTTTTATGTATTTTGTGTATCTTCTGTTAGAATGTCACTGTAAGATTGAATCCTTTAAAAATACATTTCTGTGCCCCAGAGAAGAAAACGCTGTTTTGAACCTCCTGCCTCTAACATGATTTTTTGTGCGTTCTTTGCAATGTAAATTAAAGAATTCCTCTGCCCCAAACTGGTTAATAAGGTAACTATAACAAAAAGCTTATAAGTATGACACGTGGGGTTTTTTCTGCATGTAGTTACTGCTTTTTTTTTTTTTTTAGCAGAGAAAATAACCTGGCCTTCTTTCCCTTTGCCTTACTGATAGTGCCTATGATCAGAAGCCACAAGTGGGAATGAGGCCCTCCAACCCACCAACACCATCCAGCACTCCTGTGTCACCACTGCACCATGCCTCCTCAAACTCAGCTCAGACTCCTAAACCGGACCGGGTTTTCCCTACCCATCTCCCTCCATCCCAGTCCATTCAAGACAACAGCTTCCCTATGGACCACAGGTAAAACACAAAACATGCGGGGGACCCCTGCAGAAAGTATTTCAGTTGTGGCTGCAAGTCTCTTATATAGGGTAGCACTGGCTCCCTGCCCACAGCTATCCCCTTTCGGGTTGGGGGACCAGTGTGAAAAGCAGCAGGGTTCAGAGTGTCAGAAATATGTGCGTTTTATGAAAGGCTGGCACCTGGCTTGGTGCACTTCACTAGGAGTTCATCCTGGCAGTGGCAGAGTTTTAAGGACCTGCTTCTTCTGTCTTGTGAGGGTTATTACAGGGTGCTAGATAATCTCATCTAGGCTCTCTTTCCCACAAAAGGTTGGACCAGATAGCCTTTCAAAGTCCCTTCCAACCTGGGCTATTCTATGATTCACCTGAGGCTAGTAAGCCCTACGAGGTAATGAAGTCACTGGCAGGCATGATCCTGGCTATAAATATCTGGCCTCTTGCTAAGCAATTCACCTATCTAAGAGATAAGTGGCCACGTTATGATGTTACTGCTTCATTTTTCCAACCCTTTTTGAAATACAGCATTTCAAACAAAGTAAGATGCCAACATAAACTGTGCTTAAATAACATTAGTCTGAGTAAAAGCCACAAGAGCTAGAGACTAGAATTAAAGCTTAAGCTGTCCTTAAGTCACCCTGTTTTGTTTTGATATATTAGAAATCCCCAGACAACTGACTATCTTTCTTAGCTCAGTTTTGCAAGATATGGTCAGTGGATTTCCCTGATTTTTGAGACCAGATGCTTTTTGTGGAATTCCATTTATCCTAAACTTTATTGCATGAACATGTTTTTGTCTGCTGTGTTGTGTGACTGCTCTGAGCATTTAAAATTTCAGCTGTATGTAAAGAGATATATACGTTCAGAAACTCTACTTGTCTCTTAAACAGTAGCAAATTAAGAAGCACCTGAAAAGAAAATCACAGTTGTTGGGAGTGCGATTCGCCTGCTTCTGCTCTAATAAGGGCTATTATCTCCAGGGATTTGTGCAGATCGCTTCTGAAGGGGGTTACTAAGGTTTATATTGCTGCTTTATGCTCTGCTGAGATAGTTTTAAATATCACCCAAGGTTCTCTACAAGCCCTTCTGGTGGTGAAGAAACACTGAAGCGGCCCCTTCAGCCACCATAGTCACCGTCTTTTCCCCTGCCGTGGACTGTGGTCTAACCACACAGGCCTCCAGTGAAGCCAGGCAGCAGTTTTGATTACAGGATAGTGGATAAATGTATTTCTGTATATACACCAAAGTCAAGTTGTCAGGAGACTGAAATCTCCAGAAGCTAAATGGCTTCTGTGCTGAGAGCACTAATAAGTTTTTTCAGATGAAAAAAATCTTTTGTTTTAGTGCAACTCGTAAAGAGACTGCAGAAGCTGAATGTCAGCCCTAATTTGAGTAATTATAGAGTTTTGCATACACCTTAGTATATTTTTCTATACCCATAACACTTGCCCTGCATAAGCTTTGTAGGCTCTTTATATGATTCTTTTCCCCCTTCCCTGTCTTTGATATTCATGTTCTTTAGGGCATTTTGCATTAATGCTTCTTTTCTGTAATAGAACACCATGTGTTCTGGTGAAGTCCAAAATAGCTGACTCAGGAAAAAAAAAATCTCATTTGTCTCCTTTTTTAAAAAAAGGTATAATTATGATGGAAGATATATTTCCTCATTTTCTTATTTATTTTCAGTCTTCTCACTTCCAGTTGTTGGAAGCAAATGTGTACTTCATATTTTAGTGAAATTCAAATCTTCCGGATTTACAAGGTGATATACTACTACAATGAGTGTATTCAGAAAATGCCATTTAAATAAATGACCTATTTATGTAAGTTTGTATTTAATTCTGTAACTCAAGGCATATTTCTTTGGAACATGCATTGGTGGCATAAGACAGTGTTAGTATCTAGAACATACAGCCCATACATCTTCATACAGAACATGAATATATGAACGATAAGTGGTCCTAACAAGTACCAACAGGAATCAAATCCACTTGTATAAACAAATGGCTTGATTCCATACAAAGCTTCCAGTACAACAAGTATTATTAACTTCCTTTGAGGCTTTGTGAGTGAGCCTGTTTCTTATTTTAACTTCAAGTTGCAATTTTCTGATTCACTCCTTGACAGTTCTTAATGATAATTTCTGCTTCTTTTTTTGGCTAATGAAAAAAGGAAAAGAGGGAAATGAATGCAGTGCCAGTCAGCCTAACTGTTTCATAATACATTTGAGTTTCTAAGTTTATTTTCTGCAGGTGTAGGTGGAATTACAAAACCCAGTGTTACAGTGCAGTACTCTTTCTACTGCAAAATATAATATTTACAGCAACATTAAAAAAAATAATTTTATCTCCCTACTACATTGTAATAGTTTCTATCTCTGTAGCTCCCACTGTATTTGCAATTAAGCTATGACAGTAAATATTTGTCAGACCAAGTTCACAGCAGTATTATGACAGATGTTAACAGAGTTTAAATTATTTCAGAAACATGTTACATACGAGTTGATAGTCAAGAATTGTATTGCCTATGCAATCAAGCCCCTGAATTCTTCTTCACTCGCCCAGTTTGCTCCAAGAGAATGTCTGCTTTTGCTTGCGTGAACCAAAGTCGGTTCAGATCCAAAGTACAGGAAGCTGAAGAATTAGTTCTTGATTCTTTTTTAGTTCTTTTTTAGTGTGACAGTGAGAAATTTGCAGAGAAAGGCACAGTTTGTTCTGTTATTTTATTTTTTTTAAAGTGTATCTTGTTTGTGATGAGCGATCACAAGACAAGTCGGCAGAACGTTGCATCTGCTGTGGATCAGTGCAGACACAATATTACTACAGTGATGGTTATCACTACTGTGGTAATCTGCAGCTCACAACAGAAAGACTTCATACAGTTCATCAGGGCACAGTGGGAAAATAGCATCCTTGTATTTTTCTGTATGCTTCTGAACCTGCAGATGTCCAAGTAATTACATTGGAGCCTTTTAGTTCAGGTAGATAAGTTTTGTGGAAAAAACAACAAAGATAGTTTCTTGAGCCGTGTTACCTGTAAATGAAGTTAATTTAAAACTGAGTTCTTAGATTTTGTGCCTACTGAAGAGCATTTGGGAGTAGTGAATGGCAGCGTGGCTTGTATGGATGACTTCTTTCATGTAGAAATGAGCAAGGGAACAAGTTGAGGCGGGGGGGGAGATTCTTAAGCATAGTTTCTCTTAGCAAAAATTTGCACCCTGTCCTTTTTCTGAGGTGCTCACGTTCCCTTCCCGTTAGAGCTGGAATGCCAGTCTTGCAGGTCCATCTCCCATGGCACTGTCCCCGAGGGAACAGAACTGTGGCCTTTTACCATGGAATGATTTCAGATGTTACAGCATACAATAGTTTTTATTCAAAATGTTTGTATTTTTTGTAGTCAGAATGCTTTGCATGTAACAGTAAGAATGGTAAGAGTAAATTAGAGTACAAGAAATATGTCGCTAATACTAGTGAAAGAACAGAGAACTCTTCCTAAGCCCCTTTCGTATTACCGAGGATGTCAGTCTTTCTCCTGGTTTGAAGCTGGTGCATTTCCTGTTTGCCTCTTCTGTTGAGAGAAGATGTTGAAAGCAAAGAGAATGGTGGTGGGGACAGTTTTTAGAGCTGGTATTAATAGATGAGTTATTTGTTTCTTTGCTTGTTGCTGTTCCGCAATGCAAGTGATCCTGATGGGAGCACTTGGCATGATCGTATTTGGTACTGAGAAAGTGATACAGCCGCTAACCATGACCTGTGAAGATCTTTGGGAAATGGAATGTAGCTCAAGTCCTTTACATGACCTCTCTAACTTGTATCGTAGATTTCGACGCCAGCTCTCTGAGCCTTGCAATTCTTTCCCACCTTTGCCTGCAATGCCAAGGGAAGGACGTCCAATATATCAGCGCCAGATGTCCGAGCCAAACATCCCTTTCCCACCTCAAGGTTTTAAGCAGGAGTACCACGATCCAGTTTATGAACACAACGCTATGGTTGGCAGCGCAGCCAGTCAAAATTTCCCCCCTCCTCTGATGATTAAACAGGAACCTAGAGATTTTGCATATGATTCAGGTAGGTGAGACTCTCTTTTCGTTCTGCATAGTAAAGTAACAAATGAGTCTAAGCCAGTGCTATTGATGTTTTGACTGTATGAATTAATTGAAACTTACTCTTTTGGCTTCTAAGTCTCCCGAACTAATCTGTGTCTGAGAGAGCTTACGAAGTAGTAAGATTGCTACATAGTACAGTGTTATTTGCGCCATTGTTGCTTGCTCTGTAAAGGATTTCATTTTCCAGAACTCTGTCCATAAAGTGCACAGGTTAAAGAAGCCAGAGGGGAAAAAGAAGTCATGGGTGCAAAATTGAGCTTTGCTTAAGAGGGGTCTTGTTCTGTACTATCTCATTTCTGACCTCTGAATTTGTGTGCTGTTTTATGAGATCTTTCATTTGTCTGCCAGAAATAGAGGACTCTTTCTCCTCTTGCTTGCACTACTTTAAATCAGGAGTAACTCCGCTGAAGTGGGGTTTATACAGCTATAAAACCAATGAGGGAGAAGAATCAGCCAAATTGGTGTCAGCTTCTCAGTTTGTGCATACTGCTGTGTTTTGTGGAGGTACATAATCTGTGATGCCAGGTTGCTGATGTAGAGAATACACTGTTGCTATTAATAATGTTTATTATGATTGTGCTTATAGGGCGACTGGAATGGAGCCTTATTGCTCTATGGACAGTAGAAAATAGAGGAGGTAGAGGCAGAGCCTGCTCTCAATAGCTTCTGGTCAAAATAGAGAAGATAAGCCATAGAAAGGATAAAAACATAAATCAAAGGAATAACAATGTAAATGTTTGCCATGATTTAAACATAATATTTATATTATACTTGCAAAAAGTGAGAGAGAGTTCGGGAAGCAAAAAAGGAGTTTACTAATGAATACCAAGTAACAAGGAGAAGGAAGCTGGAAGGGTGGGATGGTGAGAAGTTGGGATTAAAACAGCATGGAGTGGGCTAGGTCAGCTATGCAGTTGATCAGTATGGAGTCAAGAAAATGCAATCAAAACATGTTTTCCAGTTTTGGTGTAAGTAATTTCTGCAGCTGCTTCTCAGTCACTGCCTCTGTCCTGATTCGCGTATGTCACACTGTTGAAAGGGAGGGATTTCAGTGAGTCCTTACTGTGCTTCCGGAGCAGGGTACATTGCTTTCATACACAGGCACGCTGAGTTGGGCAGGGGGAATGGGTGACCCTGTCTGGCTTCAGTCTGACGCTCTTTTCTTCTGGGTGCTGCAGTACCTGCAGTGCATTCCTACTGGTTCAGTCTCTGCTGGCTAGATGCTTTTGCAGTTTATTTCCCAAAGGCTACATGGCAACTGAGTTGAGGTCTCCTTTGAAAGTTTAGCCCGTGACAAACTATCTTGCAATTTGATACAGTGGAGAACTGTTTTTTATTTTTTTTTTTTTCTGTAGCTAACTTAACATTGTCTATTTAGTGGAGTATTTTGTGATAGCCTTAATGTAAACTCTCTATGTTAGAAAAAGGAAATGTGGAAAGTAGAGCTGCTTTCTGCTTTCTTATTCTTGACAAGCAAAGAACCAATCCTTAGATAAATTTGAGTTAGGTCTATACAGGGAGGGGACCAGGAGTGAAATATTTCTCCAAGTTGAAATATAAGAAAAGATGAAAATGGGTTCAGATAGGAAGGATCAGATCTAGAACTCACTCTGTTCATTGATGAAGGTTCTGAGATACGTCCCTTTGACAGTCATGTGTCTTTAGTCTTACAGAGCAGCATGGGAGAGACTGTCTGCATAGTTAATGTGGCAATGGATAATAAATGGAGGACTGCAGCTTCAGGCACTGCCAGTCCCTTGCAATCTTCACAAGTACTGTTATTCATCCTGCTAAATTAAAGGCTGAAAAAAGGCCCTTTTGTAAGCATGTTTCATATTTGGCTAGGAAGTGGGATCTCCTTATGCATACTGTTACTTTAAATCTTGGTTGGCTGCTAGCATTCATCTTTCTTTAGAATATTCTTTATGGAAAAAAGCACGAAATTTTACTCTGAAAGGAAGATGCACAAACTTGTATCCAGTCCTCTCATGCCTTTTTTTGTGTGCCAGCAAGAACAACAATCCATTTTATAGCAATGATGTTCAAGCAAAATTGTTTCTTTTGTAGATGAATAATTAGTTTTTAAAAATGTAATAGCTGTGTAACCAGTGGTCATGAAAAATTAATCTGTTGGTATCAGGAAGTACTTTTATTGGCCTCAGAATCACTGCATTTAAGTTGACACATCTGTACACTCCATAAATTGCAGTCAACTACTGTGGTCTACTGATATTTTGTCTTGTTACCATCTGTTCTCTAGAAACCATCATTCTCCATCCTTGCTAAGAGTACATTAAATAACCCCTTAGGAAACATAATGTATTTGTCACTGAATCATTGATTTCATTTTTCACCTATGGATGTTCAGGGAAAGAGGAACGCCAGAGTGAAAAGTCTTTTTTGCACAGTATTTTATTGCAACTCAGACAAGAATATAGAAACATATTTAAAAAGTTCATTGTAATACACTGAGATGTTCCTTTTGGGATGTTTTTGAAAGAGCCTCATAAAAGTTCATTGCTTTTGTGCACTATACTTTTATACTTCGTGGGAAGTTGGTGAATGAAAAGCATTATTATGGAGTGATTATAACTCTATTAAAACATGACATTAATTATGACATGGGAAATGGCAGATCAATTAGTTGTAATTGTAATTGCAGGTATGCAATTTCTACTGTGGAATGTTTGAGATAATGGAAAAAGAAAAATGTCAACAGAGTAGCTCTTCCTTATCCATCCACACTTCTAGAAGTCACAATGCATCATACATGTTCGATCAATTATTTTCTGCCATGGGTTTTTTTTTTTTTTCATGGCTGCCAGTCAAATGTATTTAGTATTTGATGCTATATCTAGCAACTTTAAGCACAAAGATGCAGCCAAGAACATGCAGAGCTGTGAGATTTTGCATCATTAATGAATATACTACAGAAGGCTTCCCAAGACCTTTGTTTACAAGCGCTAATAGTGGGCATTCCTGTACAGTTAACATTTCTAGAATTCAGTTCATGTATTCAGGTACTTAAACAAAAGGCCAAACTTGAGATACCTCATTTATTCTGGGATTTATTTTTAAGCAGGATCTTTGCAGGCTTGATCCTCTCTACTTAATGTAGCATATTTGCAAATATACTAAGGTATGACTCTCGCTGTGTGTGTTATCAATTAATACTAAAAATCTAGTTTTAAAATTACATTTTAAGTTATTAAATTTAAATGCCATGTTTTGTTTTGCCCAATTGAAGTAGTTATTTTAGTTGGAAAGTTCTTTTGTGACCAGATCTTTGGGAGATAAGTAGAGGAGGAATTGTTGCTTGCACGTACTTATTCCTGATTGCCAGGAATTTATCTTTTGAAATCTAGATAGATTCAGTCTTTCCTGAGCGGGTTAGAGGCATTAGTAGGGCTTTTCTCACAGTTACATTTCAGAGTAGCCTCACGAATAATACGCTTGAATGGACCTTAGGAAATTTGGATTCTCTCCTTGTCACTTCCAAAGTTTTCTTCCAAGATACTAGTCACATCACTTAAAGAATGAACTATCCAGACAGAATTGTTAGCCTCCATGTCTTGCTTTCTGAGTTGTTCATTGCTTTAATTCTTGAGGCCTCACAAGCAATAAATACCTTGTGTTGGCATGTGAGAAAGGATGGAGAGCTGCCCCTCTGTTCAGAGGGATGAGAAGAGGCAGAGACACACATCAGCTGTATATACCTGTTTATTTTGAGTACCCAGTTAGGACTAGATAATTTTAAAAGAACATTATGTATTACAGATTTTCAAGGCTTAGCTCCTAGGGGCTTTCTTTCTATTTCTAGGCGAGGAAGTACAGGAACATCAGATTAGAGTCCCTGTTGAAGCACTGCAAAAACAAGAAATGCATAATACAAAAAGTCTGACAGAAGCGACGTGACTACTTTGGAAAACTTCGTTGGGGCTGGAATGGGCTTTGTTGGGGTCTAAAATTGACCATTCAGCTGTATTAATCTTGAGGTCATCTTTTGCTTTCTTGAAATATTCTGCCTCATTAAGTACACAACTTCTGCCTCTGTAACAGATGAAACAGGGGCTCCACCTGCAAATCTGTTTACAGCGTGGCTCTCCCTCCCCCAGTTTTGATCTGTGCATTCAAGAAACAAGAGTTCCAAGGCAAAAGGCTGTATCATAATTTATTTGCAACAAAGGAGTTGTGTCAAGGTTGCCCAGGAAGTTGTAATTATGACACTTCTTAACCTCCTAAGTTTGCTCTGACTGATGTAGCATGTTGTTGGCGTTTTACCATCCATGTTATGAATGTGTATTTACCTAATGACTGGGAACAGAATAAAAAGCAAGAGTCCTTTCAAAGACCTAATGTGTTTTTTGAAAAGCAAATCAATGTGAGTTTACATGGAAAGAGATCTCTAGTAGCACATTCTTCCCTAGAGATCAACTGACATCCTTAAATTTGGGAGTTTGCAGAACAGCATAAGAGAATGTGTTGAAGTAAAATTTCAAGGGGGGAAAAAAAATTATTTATTTATTGGAAGTCCATTTATTTGCAGATTGCTTTTTTTTTTTCCTTTCATTTTTTAAACAACAGTTGGATATTCTATTGTACTACTTAGACATTTGGAGATGCTAGTATGAATGTAAAAAAGAAATCTTGTCAGTCAGAGTCAGTGCGGGTTTGCTTTTTCCAGGATGTTCTCTAGTACATTGACCAGTGCAGCATTTAAAATGACACAACTCCTGGTGCTTCTACTGCTGTCTTGAATTATATTGGCTAATTTTTGTACAGTGCTTTGAAAATGTAAAGTGCTGTATGAGTGCTAAGTATTATTACTACTATTATTCCCTTGGGAGATTATTTCACAGATTAATAGACTTCACAGTTAAGAAATATTTCTTGATCATAAGCCTAAATTTTCCCTTTGATCAGTTCCACTCCCTTGCTCATAGCTACACCTCTTTGGCTCATCCTAAACAATTCCTTGGTATTAATGTAGCACCTCTAAATCTCTGTAGACAGTTCGCATGTATACTCTTAGTCTGTCTCTGTGACTCATTGAGATCTTGCCTCATAAATCCTCCAGCTGCTTAATCTTTTCCTCAAATTCTCTCTAGGTTTTCTTTTTCTTTCCCCTCCCCCCCCCCCCCCCCCCCTTTTTTTCCCCCTCAGGCTGCAAATATTTGCAGTATTTTCAAACATAGTTTTATAAAATGCTCTGTGAAACAGAACTGACTCCATCCTTTTCCTGGATATGGTGCTTCAGTATGTGCATTTCCAAACTGCATCTCCTTATGGTCTTAAAGAAATTCTTCCACACAGCAATACACTTGTTCTCAATGAAAATCTGGCTGTCATAAAGGCAGGAGAGGAGAAGGGATAGGTGTTTGCTCTTGAGTTCGGTAGGTTTAAGTCTCCCCTCCTTGTTTTTGATTTTGTGGTTTTCCCAAGTCTCTCTTCTGTGGTTTAAAATATTTCACCCTCTTGTTTCAGAAGCTTGTCTTTGCTGTGTTGCTTCAGTGAAGGAGAGTGGATTTTGTTCAGTAGTTAAGCTGCACTGCACTTTGTACTTGCTCTTAAAACACATGAACACAAATCTGCTGTTGGATGGTACGACAGTAGAAAATAAGAGCATCTGAGGGTGAAACTTGGGAAACCTAGGCTTCAGAAGATTGCTATGAAAGGCAGAATTTTAACTTTTCACTTTCTTCCCATCTAGCTGATATCCTCTATTCACTAACTCTGTCTGAAAGAAATCCGTAGTTAAAATAGAATTCATTTTGTAATACTATCTTCATGAACAAAGGAAAACCTGAATATCAAGTTAATGTGAGCATATAGGCAGGAGACCATACATCTATTTTTCCTTTCGAAGTAGACAATATGATCTGAAAAATTGTCCTGCAGTCCCTATTTTTCAAAGAAATGGATAAATACCCTCTAAATCTACAGTTACAGTAAGTGGCACTGGCTAATGATTTGATTTGAGGATTGAGAGCGCAGTCTGGATTTACTCTTTGTGCATTAACGCAGGTCAAATGGACAGAGGCTGCATTTTAAATCAGTAATGGAAGGCTGAAGACTGCCTTAAACCAATCACATCAGCCTTACCCAAGACCGATTGATCCCGAGAGACTGAGCCCTGTGAGCATAGCTTTTATATGAATGGACTCTGTGCAGCCTGAAGTTTCATTCATAAAATGGATGCTGAAGGGGAAAGGGAAAAAAAAAAAAAAAACAACAAACCCACACACGCCAAACCCTGGAATGTCCATTTATGCGGAGCTGAAGGGTGTAGTGTTCCCTCAGCTGCTGCTTTTGCCAGTTGCCTTAAAGTAATGATTAATGCTCCTTGGCCCTGCCTGCCTGTAACCGGACACCGTTTATGGCCTTGGTGTGTTTCTAATGTATAGTGAATGAGAAGGCTACATTCTCAAATCAGAAACATAAACAGGAACTGGTTGGTCTGAATTCCATTCAAATATGTCACTTCAGCCGTGCAGTGTTTGTCCAACTTCGATTTTACAGGCAGGGGATGGGGCGGGGGAGAAAAAGCAACACAGACATTTTTTGCAGTAAGATTACCAACAAAAGGAGGGAGGGAGAGAAAATACTGCTGTCTTTTGTTGAATTCAAAGGGAAGCGATGTTTAAAATACATTTTACAGTTATTGAGGTTAATAAAAGCAAATACATGATTTTAAAGTATGCTCAAAAGATCAGCCCCATGTGGAATTTCGATTCAGAGCTGAATGTATGAGCCTTTGTTTTCCTGTTCTGCTGTATAAGAAGTTACACATCGCCTAGACAGGCTGTTGACATCTGGTCTCAGAAAATGCATTAGATGTTGTCATAGATCTAAAAACCAAAGTTGTGGAAAGGAAGCTGTTTGCTTAAGGTTTTCTTTCTGTATGTGTGTAATAATTCTGCTTAGATATGAGCTGATGCGGCCATATCTAGTTCTCCGGTAGGTTTTTGTCAACTGAAATGTAAGAAATTAAACTTAAAAAAAGTGAATTAGCTATTTGTTAGAAGGGAATGTGTGTATATCTCTGAGTGTGCATACTTCTAGACATATTTTTTTTCTAGTTACTGGTACGAGGGTTAGTGACAGACAAAATGAAGAATAAAAACTTCCATTCTGAATGTTTTTGAACTGCATCGTGATTTGGGAAAAGAATATTTCATTTTTAGTTTGATTTTTAGAGAAGATAGTGACTATTTTCACCCATGTACTTCAGCGCACCTACATTTTTCATGCTGAACCTGCTAATGAAAAAATAATGCTGACTTTTATATTGCTAGGATTTTACCAATTTGTGGGACTCTGTTATAATTATTACATAGCTTCTGAGGGCATAGTGCTTTTAAAGGTGGTTGAACTAAAACCTGATCCATCAGCATTTGAGTTGTGAAATATGCTCAAGCAATTCCTGTTTAAGGAGATTGTCATTAGTTCTAATATTTCTACTTGAATGTTTCTTTTTGTAGAGACATACGAGTTTTAATCTAAATGTGTTCTGCATGTTTACAAAATCATAGATTTCATGACCAAAAAGAGTCATTTGGTACTTCTTCCTGCAAAACACAGATCAAGGATTTTTCTTAGTGATGCCTGGTGTCACCTTAGTCACTTGTTGTGATCTATTTTGAAGAATTGCCTTTCTTACCTAACAGCCCAGCCTGTTTTCCAGTGATTTCTGTATTGCTCTTCACCCTTGAGCTGGTCAGAGCTTCTCAGTAGTGGTAAACAGCTAAATATGAGACTAAATATGTTTCAGTGATGGATGAAGCGCTCCTTTGTAAACAATTTGTCAGTGCTCTTGGAAATCCATGAGGAGAAAAGTTACTTGCAGTGTGATTGTGATGTTAGCAAGTCAGAAGCCGAAAGTAAGATGTGTTCTAGCTCAAACATTTTATTTTACAAAGGCTACCTTTGTCTCTGCACTTGGTAAAAACCTCTCCCTCTCCGTGTATCAGAGAAATGGTTGGTAAAAACCAACCCATCTGTCCGTGTATCAGAGAAATGCTCGAATTACACAAGGAAGTACGCGGCAAAGCCCTGCAAGGCACTGAAGGGAGGGCTGGTGTACTCGCTGTGCGTGTGGCACAGAGTCAGCCTGGCACGTGGCACCTGGGAGCTAGGTTGGTCCCAGCTACCCGAGGGGCTTGTGCATGCCCTTCTGGGCCCAGTAGCACAAAGGGAAAGAATCTACATGTGCTGTATTTCTTGGCTATGGGAAGACAAGTGGCACAGCACATTTAAGTCTGTTGGTGTAGATATGCCAACTCTGAATTGCTGAAATAAGGAGCCAAAGACAGTGTAATTACTTTTCAGACCAAAAGGACCATTGAGGAGGATATGGTGTAAGTTAAATTACAGGACTGGCTGTATTCACTGGGAACTGCTTCTGTTCTTAATATGACTTAGTTTGTAATAAAGTGTAAATCGGAGAAGTAGGTGGACAAATAGTAAGAAGGTTCCAGTTTTAGTGTCTTCTCTTTGTTTTACACCTGTAAGGAAGGAGACAAGTTTCATGTATGAGTTGAAGGAGGTGTTTGATGAATTTGAGCGACTTCGAGATGAAGTTGAGTGGCAGGATCGATGGGCTAAGGCCAGTTGTATGTGATCCAACAAGGCCAAGTGTTGGGTCCCGCACTTGGGTCCCTGTGCAACAGGGAAAGGCTTGGGGAAGGGGTTGAACCTTGGACCCAAAGGCTTGGGGAAGAGTGGCTGGAAAGCTTTCTGGCAGAGAAGGACCTGAGGGGTATTAGTTGACAGCTGGCTGAGTATGAGCCAGCAGTGTGCCCAGGTGGCCAAGAAGGCCAATAGCATCCTGGCTCGTGTCAGAAATAGTGTGGCCAGCAGGACTAGGGAAGTGGTTGTCCCCTCTACTCTGTACTGGTGAGGCTGCACCTCGAATACCGTGCTCAGCTTTGGGCCCCTCACTACAGGAAAGACACTGAGGTGCTGGTGCGTGTCCAAAGAAGGGCAGTGAAGCTGGTGAAGGGTCTAGAGAACAAGTCTTATGAGGAGTGGCTGAGAGAACTGGGGTTGTTTAGTCTGGAGAAAAGGAGGCTCAGGGGAGACCTTATTGCTCTCTACAGCTACCTGAAAGGAGGTTGTAGCGAGGTGGGTGTTAGTCTCTTCTCCCAATCAACAAGTGATAGGATAAGAGGAGATGGCCTTAAGTTGTGCCTGGAGAGGTTTAGATTGGATATTAGGAAAAATTTTCGAACCGAAAGGGTTGTTGAGCATTGGAACAGGCTGCCCAGGGAAGCAGCTGAGTCACCATCGCTGGAGGTATTCTGGACTTGGCAGTGTTAGGTTGACGGTTGGACTCATCATCTTAAAAGTCTTTTCCAATCTAAATAATTCTATGATTCCATGATTCTATTACTTGTAGGCAGGCTTGGTGCTTAAGGCAGCTGCTCACAGTACACTGTACCGTTCACCTGAACTGCCACGCAGGGATCAAGGCCAGGCGGGTAGTTCAACTTCGTCACCCAGCCCGTTGAAGACTGCGCACCTGCTAAACCTTGGTCTCCCATCTCTCGGCACATGCACGTATGTAATGCAATACCTCTGTATCGCACTGTGCTTTGTCACAGGAACATGGGCATGGGCAGTGCCGTAGGCCTCCAAATCTTCAGATGGTGTCGATAAAGTGAACTAAAAAGTAATTCAGAGTTAGGGTGTAATGTAACAACGTGTCCTTAGTCAGGAAGGCTACGTAAGGTCAGAACCGCAGGAGCAGCTGAAGAATAAATCCTGTTTCAGGTTTCCAGTTCCTGCTTTGCTCTGCTTCACTCAGGAGAAGACGCTCACTTCATCCCGTTGCCCGTGGAAGCTTCGTCTTCCATGTGTCTCACCTGTCTTGTTTCTGTGCAGAGTGTGATAATGGGTCTGAAACCTGGTCTTTGTCTGAAAAACAATTAAAAAAGAGGATTTAAGGAGCCACTTCTAGGTTGTCTCAGCCCTGTGTAACTTACCCTTTAAATTCTGATACGGTAATTAATATAAAATACTTGCTTACCAAGGGACCACTCAACTATCTTACTCAATATTGAAACCAAGAACTTGTGACTGCTAAATTCAGCAGCAGATTTTTCTTGTCCTGGGGAAGTCTGTTTGGGCTTTTTCTGCTTTGATGTATTTTGATTAAGGCACAACAGAGCCTATTTCCAGTATTTTTCTCTGTGACGTTCCCAGATGAGAAGGCATTTCTGCAGTGTCTAGATTACACACAATTTTAAAATAACACCTGCTGGGAAAAAAGTTATATCAAATCAATATGATATAAGGCCATATTCATTGTTTTAAGATGACTGCTATGTTACTGTTAGCAAGAGGAGCAATGAAGAATGACCTCTAAGTATTCCAAATTAATAATAAAAGATAAATTATTTTTTTTACGTCTCCGTATTTGTAGTTAGTTTGTTTTTTTCTTAATGGGACTCTGCTGTTCTTGAGATGATGTAACGTTACAATGTGAATTACTTCACTAAAAATCAGAAATAAGCTTGTTGAGTGTCCTAAATCCAGGCACAGTTTTCTTCAAAGACTAAAAATTGCTAAAAGGTGATAGAATCAGTCACCTCAAACACTTGGATCCTACCCTGGAAGTATTTTATGGCTAATTATATCTCATTTGTTGTCTTGAAACAATGCTTTAAGGAGAAGAAAACATATAATTGCCCTGTAATTTCTGCTCTACAGTGTTTTCTTTTGAAGTAGCATCGCTTAGCTAGTAAAAATACTTCTGGGTCTTAGTCAAGCATTTAGTACAATTTAAAACTGCAATGCTAAATTTCATTGGTTGAACTTTTTATTAGATAAGGTAGAAATGAAAGCAGCAGGCAATTTAATTAGCAGTAATTTTTCTGGGCAAGTCATTACTTTGATGAACTTCAGAGCAATGTTTATGGCTCCTAATTAACCATGTTAGTCATTTGATTGAATAATCACTTTGGAAATGTTTCTACAATTTGATTAGAGTCTGACCCACTCTGATAGTCATAAATTAACTGATAGCACTTTAGGATAACAAGACTCTAGTTACTTTACGAGAAATAAACTCTTCCTTGCTGTATTTTTCGGTCCTCTGTGGACTGTTTAAGCACAAGCTAACCAGAAGATTAAGTAATGTTGGTACAAACAATGCTCGCTTTAAAAAGACTCCAGATGTTAATTATAATTGACTTAGGAGCATGGGAGATGAAACCCTAAATTGGCTAAGAGCATGACTTCTTGGATGTGTGTGCAATTCTTTATTCCGTATGCTCTGCTGTATCACTTTGCAGGAGTGGAGTTCATGAGTCAAAAAGGGGTTTGCTGCCAATACTAGTGAATTTTTACCTAAAATAGAAAATAGCATCTGTTTCAGTTCTCCAGCTTCCTCTTTTTTTTACGCAGATTTTTCCATTCTCCCTAAAATTCAATCTACTTAGTAACATGAGTGATTCCTTGCAGGTGAACCACTACTTGTAGCCTTGACTTCTAGTCTACAGAGCTATACTTGACTTGTGTGATCACTGAATCACCGGTTCCTGTGGTTGCTCTGAATAGCTGCCTGAGACGTTAGAGATTCTCAAGGCCTGAGCAGGCAGACACTGAGTATTTCATCGAGAGAGGAGGTAATGAAAAGTTTGTCACAGATGTGCAAGAGATTGTTAGAAGAAACTTATTACTGCCCTGTGTTTCACTTGTTTTGTGAAGTCAGTGTAAAACTTCATTTTCTTATCCTGCTAAATCTTTGATACTCATCACTAGTCAGGGAACAGTGAAATTTGAAATCACAGTCTGAAAGAGTCTGTAGGCAGTGTTGGAAAAATAACGTCTGCTCTTTCGACTTCTGTTTGCATCGCTTAAAGAGTTACAAGTTACTGGTAACAGATTGCATAGCTAAGGGTAGGAGTTTATCACAAGATCAAATAGACTTGTTAAGCAAGACTTTTGATATCCAAGAGGTGGGTTAAACACGGTCCAGAAGGGCAAACATTTTGGTGTATTTCTGTTTGCAAGTCCCTGCACACAGGATGTGGCTACTTGGGGACAGTGCAAGACACGGGAAAAACGGAAAGACATTTAAAGAACACCATTTTCATTAATTCTGTTTGGGTTTTCTCGTCCTTCTTGCATATTTGAGTAGAGGTGGGGAATGGCAAATAAATGTCTGTATTACTTAGAACACGTGCACTGATTTTTTTTGAGGGATGTGTCTTTGTTTAAGGATATACAGGTGGAGGGCGAAATGATGCATCTGAATTCCTAGATTAAATGCTTAGCAATTGCAGAAAATTTTATTAACCCTTCAAATCGTTAACCTGAGTCTAAAAAGCAATATCCTACTCTAAATTCACTCTGACATTCGTTGTGTTTATGTAGAGTTTATAAGTCTCCGGTATGATTGGCAGGCTTTTCTGTATAATTGATTGCAAATGTTAGGTTGAATTACTTATAAAGATAAATATAAAAGCACAGCGATTAAAATATTCATACTGTCTTATGTGGATTTTTTGGTCTGTGAATGGTCTAAAGCATGATTGTCATGGGAGTCAGCTTTTAGCAAAGTTGATTACAGTAAGGATTTGAGTTCAAGCGCCTTTTTTAGATGGGATCTATGATCCTCACATTATGATTTTCTCCTCCTCCATGCCTTGTGCGCAATGCTCTGAAATGCTGACTATGTGTTGACAGGTTCCCCCTTGCCGTAACTTGTGTCCTGTTTGTTGCTCCTCTGCCTGCAGCCTGTCTCATTGATAACCTGCACACCTTTAATTCCAGACAGTCTTTTGACTAGCATTGTCGTCTTCTCCTTTCAGAAGTGCCTAGCTGCCATTCCATTTACATGAGGCAAGAAGGCTTCCTGGCTCACCCAAACAGAACAGAAGTTAAGTTTTCTATTATGTATTGCTTTTATACGAGAGAAAGATGAAAAATTAAAAAAACTGGAGGGTTTTGGGGTTCACTGGTTTAATTCCGCAGCTGGGAAGAATCGCATCATCTTTCTTTCTCTTCTCAGTCTTGAGTTTCTGATGCTCTGATTTTTTTTGTAGCTTATTCTAGTGCCACAGGTTGATGAGGATAGAAGAAATTTTATTATGAATATTCTGCTTTTCAAGGCCTCTAACAGTTGAAGGGAAGAGACGCTTAAAAATGTGTCCATTTCACCTATTCGGCTCAAGTGATATTTTCCAGACTATTGGTGTGACAGGCTCAGTTAACTGTTAAGTAATCCATTTTATACTTTAAAAAGTTTTCAGTAAAGGTTTTTGGCTTTTCCTTTTGTTATGGCTTTTGCGATGTTTTGGTGCTCCAAAACTCTCATTGACTTCAGTAGGGCAGAGCTTAGTTCATTGTCAAATTTAATAATTCTGTGTAAAAGCACTTTATATGCATTAATAATAAGAAGGCAAACGAAACTAAGAAAAAATGACCACTGAAAGAGAGGTTGTACCTTGTACCTTCCGCTCCTGCTCTGGTGTATCTTTCTTGTCAATATGTGTTTGTTTGTTTGTTTGTTTGTTTGTTTAGGGTTTTGTTTTTTTTTTTTTCCCCAAGGGCCAAATTTCACAAACATGAGGGAAGTTGTTTTTGAAATTGATGAGAATTCAGACAGATGTATGAATCAAAGTTCTCTAGCAAGACTTCATTCACTAGTGAAAAGACACTACTGGAAAGATAACAAATCTGGCTAAAAGCTCAAGTGCTTCTAGTGTGGAATAAAGGCAGAAAATAGAAATAAAAAATAATATTTAACAAAGCGGTTGAAACAGGAGATGGAAATTTTGTAAGTCGTGGTATATGAAATTATATGAAGTATAGAAGCTTGATATGGGAGATGAAAGACATCAGGGAAAAGTCCACAAACTGCAGGGCTAAAGTCAATAGATTTGAGTTGTAATCACAGTCTAGATGGGAGAAAAAACAATCTTAGTCATGTCATGCACTCATATGTACTTGGAGGTGGTAAAATTGTTATGAATGACGTAGAAAACCCAGTAATGTTCGATAAATATTTGTTTTCTGTATTTGGAAATCAGTCAACAAGATTTTATGGAATAAAGGTCATCTGATTCTATTCTTTGCTGAGATTAAAAGTTTGATTGATAAAGATACTTGTGTCATATAGTTAGACTTTTTATGGCATTCAGTTTGCCACTGCATTACATTCTGATTAAGAAGTTAGCACAAAGCAGTATCAATAAAGTACACATCAAATACATTAAGACCTGGCCAAATGACAGATCTAAAAGTGGTTGTCACTGGGCAATCATCTCTGAATGGATTGTTTCTATTATAGTTCTGTAGGAATTGATATCAGGAGTGTTGCTATTCAACACTTTCAGTAAAGATACGGAACAAAGTTAATAGATAACTTTATGGCACAAAGATAGAGTGGTAAATAACGGGCAGGACAGGGCAGTCACACAAAACATTTTGAATTGTTTGGTAATCTGGGCACATTAAACAAAATGTGTTTTTAATATGCTGAATATAGACCAGGCCTATGGAACTGGGAAACTATATTGGAAAAAATTATTTAATGGGCCTCCTCCTCCTCAGCCTCACAGTGCGAAAACCAGCCCAACCAAACATTGCAACTGTATGGCAAAAAGGCCTTCTGTAATATTTGTACAGTCAAAAGGAGAGTCATAGTGAGACAGGGGAAGAGGAGATGTTTTGTCTCGTTAAGTAGCACTGGTGTGGCTGATACTGGCATTCAGTACAGTTCTGGTTAAGTAAAACATTGACATAATACTGAAAAGTAGGAGTGTGTACAGAATAGAGTGCTAGAAAGAATGCAGGGTTGCAAAGAGTGTCTTAACAATAAAAAATAAACTTTACAGAATTATCTTAATTGGAAGAAACATCAAGGGGGGTGACTTCTGGGAGCATCGAGAAGAAATACCTAGTAGCACGTTTTTAGTCTTGCAGGGCGAAGACCCGTAGGAGCTAATGGTTAAAAGTCAAAGCCATGCTAGTTCAAACAGGAAATGAGACAAACATTTCTGAATAAATCATAGAGAAAAATGGGTGCTTTTTCATTTTTGCAGGTGGAGATTAACAGTCTTTTGGGAATGCACACATTAATTAAACACCCCTGTACTGAGACCAAAATGTTGCAGTTGGGCGGTGTATAAAGGATGTGGGATATTAATCTGATTCCTCTATGACTTAGTGTTCCCTTTGGCGTTAAGCCTATGATCTCTTCTTTCTCCATGCATCTCTTATATACATACCTTTTTCTTTTTAACTTACAGGCTGTATGTATGAAAAGGGACCTAGGCAGTTTTATGATGACACTTGTGTTGTTCCAGAGAAGTTTGATGGTATGTATGACACATCCTCTTTTTTTTCCTTGTATGGGGAGATGAAAAAGGAAGAGATGAGGGACTTTTCTCTGTTGCTGATCAAAAAAGCTCAGTAACGTTTCAATTTAGGATTCCTTAACACACCATTTGCAGTGCGCCCAACCAAAGCTGACCTTTGTCTCTTGAAACCAAAATCTCCTTTTCAATAGGATGTCATATGACTTTTGCCAGCAAAAGATGCTGCATCAAGAGTTGCAGCAGAGGAGCTCAGTTCCTGTACTGTTGAGAAGTAATAGGAGGATTTCCATTGCACTGACGATCACATACTGCTTGTTGTTTGAGATTTAATGAAAGATGTTCTTGTAATTAGCGAAAGAGCAGAGAAAGCAGCAGCTTTGGTTTTACTGGGGATGAAGCCTCTTGACTCGCTGCCTGTGAAGTGATGAGTAGCGGGGAGTGAGCGTATAGGGCGTTTTTGGTTTTGTCAGTGTATTTGCACTACGTTAAACATTGTACTAGTAGTTTATTTTTCAGTGACATTGATAATAAATTGATGATCTTTTCACAACACTACCCATTACAATAGACTTTTTTTTTTTTAAGAGGGATTCTGAGGTCAATTAAAATAAATGGCCCAAATTATCCTCAGTTACTCTGATGTAAAATCAGTTTCCTGGTGTAACTCAGTTGATTTCAGATTTATTTCATTATAGACAAAGTAGATGGACTCAGTATTTCTTGCCAGTGACTCTGTTAGTCTGCAACTTTGGGAGGTAATTTGGAAACCAATTACTTAAATTTGCTAGAGTGGCTTCTTTGTGTTAGGGTGCATGTGTCCAGCTTTATTTATTTTAGCAGGAAAGATTAGATACTTTCTGATAAACTTGTGAATAGTGCTTTGACTATAGCTAAAAGTAGAGCTGGAGTACTCTTGGGATTTTTCTCCTGCATTATTTTGTTTGTTTTCCCCTGAGAATCACTTATGTGGATTTCAAAACTATCGTGTGTCTAGCAGCAGTTGTTATGTTTGCTGAAGAATGGGAGACTCTAAAATGAAACTAACCCAAAGAATTGTACATTCCTCCAACGGAAGTATCATGTACATTCCAGGGTTGGTAAGGAATAGCAAGAAATAAATAGAGAATTTTAAATAATATTAGGCTGGACTGAAGATTGCTCAATGCAGTATTGCATTGTCACTGGATTGACATGTTTACTGAATGGGTGATTGATTGAAAATCTACTTTATACCCTGGCTTTGGAATGTTTGCTTCCCCCCCTCTTTTTTTTAAAGCACATTGTGTCAGGTTTTTTTCTTCCCCAGAAATGATTGTGGACCTAAACTGTTCTGATCAGTGTCAGTGGCAAATTCATATTTACATTTACAGGAATAGGATCAGACTCTGTACTACACGAAGTTAAAACTCTTCTGGAGTAGCGTTTGTCTATGTCTGTCTTGAAAATCCTTTTTGTTTGTTTGGGTTTTGTACAGGGAAGGAAATGAAAATGGAAAAGAAATACAAATAAAAGAAATAAATATTTGGAAATATTTGTGTGCTTGCAAAGCAAGCAGTCTGCTCCTAGCTTCTATGACTGTCCATTGAGGGAACACCTTGTGCTCTAGAGGATTGATGTTGTGGTGCAAATAGGTGTGTTTATACTTGTAGCATTATGACTTTTGAGGAAAAAGTAGCAGATGTGTCATCATGCTTTGGCCAGTAAAGCAAAAGTGGGATAAGCCCAGGGCTAGTCTTGATGTTTCAGCAGTAGATTCTCAGCTGCTTCATTTGAAATCAAAGATCAGCACAGGCAAAGAATCCGATTCTCTGTAATACTGCACTTGCTATTTGTGCATTGCTCAGCTATCATTAAAAGAAAAATCCTGTCCTTGAAAAAGGAGGCCTTTCAGGACTGGAACTTGAACCTCACATAAACCAGAAAGCCTTGTGTTGACTTATTTGTTTTCCGCAGCTATTTACTCAATTTTCTTTCCTGATTACAAAAGGAAGTGCTTCATTTTTAGTATTATTATTCTTCTTGCTTTCACTACACGGAGCTGTTCTGTAATGACCATCAGAGCATCCTAATGTTGTGGTTAAATGTAAAGTCCTGGCTTTGCGTATTAAACAGGTCACACTGCTTACTAGAGAGTATCACCGTTCTGGTAGTTGAAACGAGGAGTTTCACTTGCATATCAAGAATTGCAGTCATTATGTGCAGAAAAAAATATTGTTTGCTTTGGCATCGGACCTTTCAACTGTTGTTGTTTACATGAGTTGTTTAGTGTGAATATGATTTAAAAACAACAGAGACACAGTATGAGTGTAGCAGAATGGTCTTTCATTGGCAGTTTGTGGAACAACTAGCAGAATATTATTATTGTTTGTTAAAAGCTTCCTTTGGATTTGGAATTTTGGAAAAATTAACTTACTGCTTTTCAGGGGGAATACTAATCTAATATGTAGATATCAGTAAAAGTAATATGTGCTTATATGCAATTCCAATATGCCACAGAGGAACTCTCATATCTGCAGGATTTGCATACCTATCCGTAAAGCACATGCTGTTTAAGTCCAAGTCAAATACTTTGTCAAATTTTCCTTAGAAGCATTTGCATGCAAAAGAAGTTTCACTCAATAGGGTTTTGCAGCTTTATGAAGCATACGTTACATTTCCAAAACTGGAGCTTGTGCAAAGTATAGCACACAAACGCGGTTCTTCAGACATCAGAGTTGCTTAAAAAAATAGTTCATGCTTTTTCAGATAGAGGATATTGCAAAACAGTTTGCAAGTGAGATTTGCATTTATCAGGAGTAAATGGGGATAGTCTTACGGAGACTCCCATAAATCATGGCTGAATTTAGGTACTTTTTAGTACATGAATATGTTATTGTAAGAGTGTTTACAATTAACAGCAGACAGGAGAATGTTGTATTTGTGGGTGGCTAGGTAGTAAGAATTCTTTCCCTCTGTTTTATGATCCCTAACGATTGCTTTGCCAATTTATCTGACAAACCGAGTGACGATGGTTTTTGCACATTGCTCGTCTGACATTGCTGTTCCGTGCAGGTGACGTCAAACAGGAGCCAGGCATGTACCGCGAGGGACCCACGTATCAACGGCGAGGCTCTCTTCAGCTGTGGCAGTTCTTGGTAGCTCTTCTTGATGACCCATCAAACTCCCACTTCATAGCGTGGACCGGCCGAGGCATGGAATTCAAGCTGATCGAGCCGGAGGAGGTGGGTCAGACAGACAGTGTGCCCTGACATCTGCTGCCCTGTCCTGCCAGTTTAATAGTGCTATTTCAGACTTAGGCCTTGTTTTCCTTCAATATTATGCTTCAATAGCACTTTAGAAGAGTGACAGAGAGGGAGAGCAAGGGAAGGGCTTCAGTTAGGACGGAAGTATGGTTAAGCATAGGCTTAATTTCCTCATCCCGCAAAATACTAAAATACTGCAAGTACTAGAGTTACAAAATACTCAGCATTGATTGTGGGGCCTGGATTTTTCAGAACCAAACTGCTTCATGAATACAGCTGACTTCCAAAATCCTTTGAAAATTTGTCCCTGAATAGTCTTTCAACACCAAATATTTTTCAGTGTGAAGATGTGAGAACTTGGAGCTTTTAGGCTGTAGAGTGAAAGACCTTAAGTCTGACAGATGGCAAAAGAGGAGGTTGAGATAGTTGGGCAGTAAAATCCTATCAAAATTGTATGAACTCCCCTCTTTTTAAAGCCTTATCCAGTGTTCCTTCTTATCTGTATCGTTAGATTGTTTAGTGCACACTTAGATACTAGGCTTGCAAACACTCATGCACATGCACAGCTCCCCTGAACCATGAAGGACTCGTGGGGTAGATAAAATTACTTGTATTCATGAACATTTGCTGAAGCATGACTTAGTTCACTTGTGTGATGAACAGGAATAAATTGAACATTTTATTACTTAAACTTTTTTGGACTAGGCAACATTAAATTCTAAATAGCTGTGTTCTAAACAGCCATGGAAACTGTTTGAAAATCTGGTGTGCTTGAATTTTATTGTAATGCTGATGTGGATTATTTGATTAGGGTTGTCAAAAACCAATATCATCCTGGTTTACCTTTTTACGCCTTGAACAGGGTTGGGTAATAGAGGACGCCGCAGCAAATTTTCTGTCAGGGTCCTCTCTGAGTTAGAGCTGAGGAGGAAGGTTTGGAGGTGTAAGGCTGCTTCTGCGTTCCACGAGCTATTTCTGCTGTTTGTTATCCGTCTGCTGGCTTAAGCAATCGGAAAGCTTTCTTGCATTTAAGTTACATCATCTGCCAGCAGCCCTAAGGGGGTGATAGAGTGGTTGGAGATGGCGACAGGACTGATGTCCCTTTCCTTCCCGACGTGGTCTGGCTGAGGCGCAGGTTGCTGCAAGGACCCGTGTGCCGGCTCTCGTTTGTCCGAGCATCCTCTGCACTAGTGCTGATCACCATGGCAGATCTGGCATTGTGCCTCTGAGGATTTGACCACAGAACAGTCTCAGTCGATTTGATCCTGAAACTTTGCTGGCATGTCTGCAGCCTTAGCAGGCTACATAGACTTCTTAGTTGTGTGACCTGGCCCAGATCAGTGAAATCTTTGGAAAGGCTTTTGTTTGATTTTGGTGAATGAGGTATCTGATTTTTCCCCCTGCCCTGGACTCAGTATTTTTTACCCTCTTAGTTTTGTCTTGTCTTTAAGGTGTGTCCAAAGTTTTTTGAGATTAAAGAGTTTTGTTGACAAATGGTTCCCAGCAACTGGTGCAAAAACTGTATAGATCTTCTTAGCTAAGGAAAGGAAAGTAGCAAAACAAAACCTTAGGATTTCCTTATTGCTTAATTCCCTGAAGAACTGGATATTCTAATTTAAGTTAACCAGATCATCTGTTTGTCTGACTTTGTAGCAGTTGCTTTGTGTTTTTGAGCAGCACTGCATCCAAGATCTGGAGGAGGCAGGCTACTTGAAAGTTGCTTAGTCCTGTGTGCTCTTAGGGAGTACAAAGGAGCCTAAGTTGTTTTCATATGAATGTCATGGATCTGACAGAAACTGTTGATTAAAATAAGAATAGCCTATGGGAAGTTCACACTTTTTTGTTGGTTGCCAAGTGCAAATTGAAGGGAAGTCAAAGAGCTTGTTGATTCAGCTGTGGCAGGTTTGGATGTCAATGATGTGACCTTTCTATCCCATCCCTTTCTGGAGGTTTATGCCCTTGTAGAAAGAGTGACAACAAAAATGAATATGTATCAGCTCCTTGAGCACCGTAGTTCATTCAGAAAGTAGATAACTGTGAACTGTGGAGGGTAAGAATTGGGCACAGGCCCATTTCTGCTACCTGGTCATGGGGATGGCAACCTTTAACAGGAAGGTGAGGTGGAAGGCTAGAAGCCTGAATCCCTTCCACAGTGCAAGACATGATAAATGCTGTGCAGTTCAGGGACAGGAAGACTGGCTTGCCAAGACTACTTCTGGACCTGCTTGCTTATTTAGGAATGTCAAAATACCGCACAATATAGCATATTCTCAAGCATTGTTTTGTTGTAGTTACCTTTACTGTGTACTTATTTATTATACAAGCCTGTTATGTTGGGGACTTTTAGGACTCTGATTAATGCAGGAAAAAAACTTGGCAGGACTAAAGAAAGAGTGACGTAGGCATGTGTTACAAAGATGAATAGGTGAATCAAGGTTATGCATCTAGGCCAAATCTACAGCTGGAATAAATCGACGTGATTGGAGGTATGTTTCAATACAGCTATAACATAGCTGAAGTTAGCAGAGCCAAGATAACTTACATAAGCCTGGAAAGCTGCACCACTGAAATGAAATAATTCTTTAAAAAGAAATTTAAAAAATTATTGTCCAGATGGAGATCAAAGTCATGGATTTTGCTGTTGTTATTTAGTCCCCTTCAATTCTCAGTGCTGCATATTGTCTATGGTTTGCATCAAAAGGCTCCAGACACCTATCGGAAAGTTTTGTAGCACATTCGGTAGAAAAGCTGCTCGGCTACGCTCTCCTTTTTCCAGAGCTGTCTGCATATGCACCTCTAAAACATTTTTATAAAATGGACTTTAAAGGGTTCATCAGCTCTGACTTTTTTCCCCTCTAGTGACATGATAGTCATTTGTACAGGCAGTAATTGAAATGTCACCAACAGCCGATTATAATTTCAGGTGGGGAATAAGCAGTTAAGCTCTTTAAACAAAAGGTCTCTTTGTCCAGAACTACCTTTGGCAATAAAACAGGAAGTGTAAAGGCAAGTAGAAATCATAAGTCAGAGTAAAAGGCATGTTGTTCTGTATATAATGGCTTCACGAGTTGCTTGCAACTCTCTTTTTATTATTATTTTTAAAGAGAAATTATACAACTGTAACTATGAAATTTCTGTCCTGTTGTTCATGCTATCATAGAGTTCTTCCAAGCGATTACCTTGCCTCCTCTGATAATTTTCTTTGCTGAAGTAATATTTAAGACTAGGAGTTGGCTTTTGACTTGTATCTCTTAATAATCTCAACATTACTGTCATTCCAGGTACAGTCTGTATTAGTTCATGAACTAAGTGCATATGCATGTGTGTTTAATATAACTTAGTCTTCTGACAGCAAGGAAAACACGGAAATAGTACAATTATCCACAGTATTAAACTAAAGAAAAGTTTTCATCTTTCAGGAAAGTTTTCTAGTGGAACATGATAAATATTTTTGATCTGTCATCTCTTTATATGACGCTAAGTTTTCATAGGTTTTTCTTTATTAAAAATAAACAAAAGCCCCCTACCCTCCACTACAGTTGCAAATAAGTAAGTGTGCTTCAAGTTTAATGGATGACTGCATGTCCAATTAAAAATCATAGTAGTACATGGGAAATTCAGGTCATGGTAACCTTTTCTCTTGTGTTTATGTGTTCCACCGGCAGGGTTCCCCCTCCTTCATCCTCAAATAAAGTATCTGATGATAAGATCTGCTTGTTAAATGCATTTAACAAATCAATGCTAATCCATTTTTGTGGCAGGTGGCACGTCGCTGGGGGATTCAGAAAAATAGGCCAGCTATGAACTATGATAAACTTAGCCGATCACTTCGCTATTATTATGAAAAGGGAATCATGCAAAAGGTGAGTAGCTAATTTTGTATTAAATTTCACCAGAGTGTTGCATGTTAATCCATAAATCAGCTTACAAGGAGTGCTTGTAACTGCATTGCTTAGATAGGTTTTTCATCTATTTAGGCAAATGCTAAGCTTTTTCAACTACCAGGTCCAGTATATGCATCAAGATATTTTTTTCTGTGTTAAAAATGTCTGTGGTTTTAGTGCACACAATGCACGTCATGATTATAGGGAAAGAGGTAACATTCAAAAATACCCAAAAGAGCTTCCTGGCACCTGGGAAAGGCAAACAGTAGAGTACGGTATGAATAAAGTTTTGCAGATCTAAATTAGCTGCCCAGCACTCGGGGTGCTTTGGTAAGTGCAAGATAGGACAGAAAAATGATACCCATTAACATACCAAATACTTTAATATTTTACTAATAGTGTTGTACTAATACCATTTTTAAGTGGAACTAAATATTTTATAATAGGCTGAATAATGAGAAATATTTAAGAATTTATGTATAACAGTCTCGTCTTGCTGACAGTATTCAACCCGTCCTTCTACTGTGGCTTGCTGATTTACATGTGTGTTTTTATATCTTGCTGTGCAGTACTATGTAGATTGACTGAGAAATCAATAGGAGAGACCTGTCTGCTGCATCTACAAAACTGGCAGGTGTGATCAAAGATCATAATGAACACCTTGTGCTGGAAAACTTGTTCCGTATCTTTTCACGTTAGTTTTGTGACCTGTCATGACTAACGTGTTTAAACCTGCCGTTTGCCAATTCCATGAATGGAAACAATGCTCTCAGCTCAAGTTACTGGGCAACTGTTCCAGTAGGTTTTGTGAAGTCTCGATTTGGAGTTGCCTGTTACAAGTTCTCTTGCTTTGATTATGGGATCGTTGCAGTGCTCTTTTTTCACTATCCAGGCATCAACTTGGACAGCAATCTAGGCTAGCACTACTAGTGCCTCATCCTCTTTTGTGTGTCACTCATTTGAGTATTTGTAAAGTGGACTGGAGGCTGGGTCCGGTTAGGGAGAAGCAGAACCGCTTGATTCTGCTGGGTGATGCTTCAGGGTGAGAAGTCCCTCGTTGCAGGTTACAGCTCAGCTGCACAGGCAGTTGTGCTGGCACAGTTCAAAGGCAGCACAGAGGCAAGAATAGGCAGCGAAGAAAGAGAAACTAGTTGAAAAGATGGGGATGGGAATACCATAAAGCTGATAATGCTGCCCAACTCACACATCCATTTAATACAGAAAGTTTGCAAGTATTTCTGACAGTTAACTTGCTACCCCTTAGAATACTACTTTATTATCTACAAGAATGTATTTAACACACATTTTAAAAGCTAGTTTGGAAACTTATTTTTCTGACATAGCAATGTTTGAGGTTTGCCCAGGAATCACCCTATCTGGCCAGTTAATGTATATTAAAAACAAATGGTGGTTGTAGATTCATAGCAGGTTTCATTATTGCAAGATTTATACGCACATTTTCCCCTCTTTCGTTTTAAGGTAAGCAATGATAACAGGCTATGCAAATGCCCAGTTTCTGAATGCAGCCTTCAGTCCGTCAAACTTGCTGGCATTAATTTGATGAAAAAAAATTCTGCTGCAGATATAGCCTCTACCAAAACTTTATGTTATTTGTAGAGTAAATAAACTGAAAATTTAAGAAGGTGCTTCAAACTATTTTGCACCCAAAAGAATAGAGTTAAGTTTGCAATACTTTTGCCACGTTCGTTCGCTTGCTTGCAATGCTGTGCTGCCCAGGGTTGTAGATGATGTGATCTGTATTTTAAAACAATTTCAATAAACCATGAGCATGCAAAATGGCTCATATTTTTTGACGTAATTCTTTAAATAAGGTGCTTGAGAAGACACTGTATTTACTCTTTTTTTTTAATAAGACAATAATTCTATATTGTTTTTATCATTTGTTAGCTTTTAAGACAATAAAGCACAGACTTTTAGTGCTATTTCTGAGTAAGGGAAACCTTTAGGATCTTTGGACAAATTGCCCCTCCATAAGCAAATCCAAATGTCTCAGCTTTGCATGAGCAATTGCTAAGTACATATTAGCCTACGTATTTGCTTGCACTGTCCCCATACAATCAGCATGCACTATAACTAAGTGCTTTAAAACTCAAGTATGAATCAATCTGTATAAAGTGAAATTCAGATCTCTATCATGCAATGTGATTCTTTTTTCTGCTTTGCATACAGTGTTGGACTTAGTCATTTTATTTTGCCACTGTAGTGAGAATTTGTTTACATTTTCCAATAAGAACAGTTCCATTTGTGGTTAAGTATGGGAAACGATCACAAACAAATGTTTAGAAGTAGAATACCTAGTCCATCTTCCAACAGGATATCACACGTGGCAAAATTAAGAGCTTTCTGCACAGTCTGCTTCTGCGGATCCCTGTTGTCTTTGCTAGGTCATTGCCTTACCAGTTCTTCTGCCACGTTATTAATTGTGTAATGAAGACGAGTTCTTCACAAGACTGTTGAACTTGGAGTTGCAAAACCATGGAGCCTTACGCTGCACCTTTTTCTCCCTTTTGTTGTCCTAAGGTGGCTGGAGAAAGATACGTCTACAAGTTTGTTTGCGACCCTGAAGCGCTTTTCTCCATGGCTTTTCCAGACAACCAGCGCCCCTTGCTGAAGACTGACATGGAGCGTCACATCAACGAGGAGGACACTGTGCCTCTGTCCCACTTTGATGAGAGCATGGTCTACATGCAGGACGGTGGCTGCTGCAACACCCACCCCTATAATGAAGGCTATGTCTATTAACAACAGTGACAGTGAAGGGGATGTTTTCCCCCTCCCTTAGGCTTCTCCTCTTTCACAAGACCCAGAGGAAAGCTGAAACGACTTCAGTTTGTTTTTTAAATAGTACACTAAAAGGGGCTTTTCCTGTTGCATTACTCCTATGGTCTGCCATGGACAGCGCACTTTATTTGAAAGGGGAGGGTTGGAACCTAAACGTTATTCTGTGTAACAGGAGGAAAAGGGTGGGTTTGCTTTTTACTTAAGTTTGGGAAGGGAACATACAGGTTTTAAGTACAAAAAAGCTATATCATGTCTGTTTTGTTTCATATCAGCATAAGATATTGTACATTTTCTCTGGGTATCCATAGTACAGTTAATTCTCATTGTGCAAAATAACCACTTGATATCAGCACAGCATGCCTAGGGCATTTGTTTCTTGCCATTCTTAATTGTCTTTCTGCAGTTATAAAAGAGAAGCAAAGCGTATACCACAGCATTTAATTTAGAAGCTTGCAGTGGCAGACCTTGCACCTTGTCTTTGAAAACAACCAGATATCTCGAGAGAGTTTTTCTTTTTTTTTTTCTTTTTTTTTTTTTTTTTTTGGTATCACCTCAAAAAAAATCCTGTTTAACAAAAGAGTGGCCATAAATGCAGTTACCAAGCAAAATCCGTGACTTCAGACTGCAAGCCGCATGCCATATCTGGTGCCACGTTGCTATACATATATGGCTCATGCTATGGCTTAGACCTTTCAAGATCCATTTGAGGGTAGTAATTACGTGTGGTAGGTTTTCTGATGATCATGTCAGCATTAAATACAGGATCATGATCGGGAGGGAGAAACCATTTTGTATCCTTCCATTTCCTTTGTTACATAAATAAGTTATTTAATCAATAGGAATTAACTGTACTAAGTCACATATCTAATTATGCTGTTTAGACACAGCAAGCACTCCTTGAGAAAAATATCCAATACACTAAATAGGTACTTTAGTAATTTTTAGACACGGTACCCATTAATATGCATTTAAACCTTTTACTGCTGTGTTATGTTGATAACATATATAAATACTAGATAATGCTAATGCTTCTGCTGCTGTCTTTTTCTGTAATATTCTCTTTGATGCTGAATTTACTATGACCATTTATAAGCAATGCTGTAACTACAGGTAGCATTTCAGGACAAAATAGATGACTTGAACCATTTATTGCTTAGAAAATAGCTTACGCCATAGCTGTGCTATAAGCAGCTTTTATGCGCATCCACAAATGACTAGTAAGCTTCAGCTTGCTAAGGAAAGCTCTGCAGAACCTTTTGTAATTTTCGGTGGAACGGAGAATTAGATGAACTGTCAAAGAATACCATGAAGTTGCTGTATGATGTTGTAGTGCTGGCACTGATGTTACCAATCAACTTGTTTTGGGCACTAAATGTAAATGTGATCAGATATGCTCGGAAGACAATTTAAATTTTGAGGGGGTTTTTTTGGTTGTTATTTTTTCAAATTGTTTTATTTTTTGAGAGGGGTAATCTTGAACACAAGCCACATGCTATTCTGTATGTAAAATGAAAAAAAAAGAAAGCCCTGACAAAAACCCAAAAGTTTTAAATATAAGCACCTTTTCTGAAGTGTAATATTTCTTAGTTTGAAGGGAGGGAGAGTGGGTAAGACCTGGATTTCTTTTTTGCCCAGTGAAATTTAAATAGGCATTATATGGAGTAGCTTATTTTCCTATATTTCCAAGAAGTGAGAGGAAAATGAATGCATAACCGTAAAACAACAAGAATAATTTTCATTGTAATGGATGGATTTCAAAGACAATCCTAGTGGTGGGTTAAATTTCCATCCTTTGTCAGTTAAGACGCTAGTTAAGCTATGAATATTTTAATATGCAATTAATCAAAAGTAAAGAAGTAGTGGTCACTAGAAACCACAGGTGCATAAAAAACATTTGGGCAGTATTTAATTTACTCAGATCCATAAGACAACATATTTTATGGGAGTGTATATATGCCTTAATATGTCACCTAATTCTGTCATCCATAAGTCTCAATGGCACTTAAATTTTCGGTTATCGACCCAGAATCAGAAGTCTAAAATTGCAGAATTAGCAAAAAGGAAAGGGAAAAGGTTGAGTAAGATTGTTTAAAAAAAATGTGGTTTCCATTGAAATAAGGTTCAAATGAAACATGCTTTGATGAAAAGTCCTTGGATTGGTTTTGGTTCTTTAATGTCAGCACGGAGCGCCTCTTGCCTGTGGCAGGATGTGGGTATTTGGGAAAGGGGTTGAACAAAAAAGAAAAAAGGAAAAAAAAAAGAGGAAAAAAAGAAAAAAAGAGGAAAAAATGCATCAAATGTGTAATATTTAAGAAATATATATATATCTGTATACGGTAGTGACTCACTGAACAAAACAAGCAATCAGACCAACATTACATGATCTCTCAGCAGAAGATATAAAAGTCTTTCACTGAACTGATTAACCCTTTTTAAAATGTACCTAAGAGGTTTATTTAAAGTCTGTTTTTATTCCATTTTTTTTGTTTGTTTGGGGTTTAGTTTTTTTTGTTTTGTTTTGTTTGTTTGGGGTTTTCAGGTAGAATAATAAATCTGGCAGCTGATTTCTGCAAGATTGTTGTGTATTGGATTCCTAACCATTTGGACTGGAGAGGCCCCTGCAGTAAGGTTTTTTCGGAAGAGGAGATGGTGATCTGTTCCCAGTGCCTAGAATGGCTTCCTGCAAAATGAAACCAAAAAAAAAAAAAGTGAGGAGTATGTACAATTCATGTGTATGTATATATGAGTTATAGCCAGGAGTTAGATTGCCGAAGCATCGTATTTGACTGACAAAAGGGAGGAGGGATGGTCTATGTAAATTCAGAGAGATTTATTCTGACTAAGAACACTCACACATTTTCACACGGCATTTTAATACCCTGCTGAATTTGAATGTGGGGTGTTTGGGGCTCGGTTGGGGGTGCTGGGTTTTCCTTTGGTTGGAGATTTTTTGATTTTGTTTTTGAGCTGTGCCAGAAGGGGAGGGAAGGCGCGGGCTTTATCTCTGTTTCTAAGAGGACCTGTAGTGGAGTGGGCTTGCGCTTGTTTGCCTGTGTGTCTTTTTGCTGCCCTGAGCAGCAGGCAGCCTGGGGTAGTGCTGCTGCGAAGCAAGCCTGGGAGGCATCACTGCAAGAGCCACGCGCTGTGGTACGGCTGTGGGTGCTCGGGTTTCCTCTAGCGTGGCAGTTCAGTCACACTGGTAGCTGAATGGAGGTGAAGATGGATAATGGCTTGGCAGATCCCCTCAGAATCCCTTTGAAAGAGTTAAGATTAGAGGTTAAGGGCAACGCACAAATTTCAGTTTAGGGGTATGACATTACATGATGGAGAGCATAAGCCTTTTCTCTCCAAGGTCACACCAGTCTAACTCACACACACCAGCTACGGTGCAAATCTTAACATTACATTCTCTGAAAGCCTGAATTTCATATTCTTGTCAGACCAAAGCTGCCTGCTTTACTTGGCTGCTGTGGTAACTAGCGGAAATTGGGATACAGGAACATTAAAGATTGTTTTCTCCAGCATTTTCCTGCAAAGAGCTTTTTGCTCAGAATCTTTTCATCTTTGGGATTCTCTGGTACCTGGGACTATTCCCCAGGGATTAGTACTTAGAGTTTTATTACGCTTGACATCTGACTGGTTTGAGCTGCAAGTTGATCTTCACAGGACAATATCGTCTAGTAAATATTTTTGCCTTGTTTGTGGTTTTTTGTTTGTTTGTTTTTTAATAGCAGGAAATAGATCAATATGTGCAAAAGGTATTATGAGGAAGTCTGAATTGTTAATAGCTGTACTTTCTCCTCTGAAGAGCATTAGCTTCAGTTCACGTACTGTAGGTAATAGCACCCTTGAACAGCCCTATTCAGTGGTCACATTAATAGCACTGAGGACTTTTCCAAATATTCTCCTTCAAAGATGTTTTGGGAGTCTTAATTAATATGGTATCTTTCACTCTAATAATCATTGCTCTGAAGTATGCCACTTGGATCTAGCTGTAAGAGCCTAGGAGATCAATTTCTTAGTTCTCTTTGCTGGTTGTTTGGTTGTGGTGTTTTTTTCCTTTGTTTTTGTTTTTTCATCAGAGGCTACTCTGCTTGGAAAAGAGATAGCAGCTGGGAGCAGGTGCCTGTGCCTTAGAAACTCCAGTTCAAAGTCCCCTACATTTCGCTAAGATACCAGGCTGAGAACTAGAGCATCTGCAATACATAACTGATCCCTGCCCTCCTTGTTCTCTTGTGGAAGAGGGAACTACAGTGCACTGTCTTCTGTTGCTTCTGCTCCAGGAGTGGTCATCTCTGGCAGAGCAGGGGGACAGAAAGCTAGGGACAATAGCATTTTAAAGCTACAAGATTACCCAGAAGATGTCTTTCAGATCCCTAAGAATCATAAATGCATGAGGAAAGCACTGTACCTTACTACCCAGATTTCGTGACTGCGTAGGTAGGTAAAGTTAACTTAATCTTTTACTTCAGAAGGTTGAAATACTGGTGTCCCCCTTGAACACCAATTTAATTTCTGTAGGAAGGAAATATCTGTGCCATCTTCTTATGTAATAGTCTGAAAATGCCTATGAAGAGTCTCATTGACATTTTCGCAAAGAACTATTTTTGTGTGAAAATGACACAACAAACATCACCAAAAGAAGGGGTAAATAAACTCCAAGGAGGAGTCCATACATCATGTTCTCCGAAATATATATATATAGGAGAACATTATAGCATTATTTACCCTAGAAATGTATCGTGTCTTTAATACCACTGCAGTATTATCCTTACTACATACTTTCATTGGACTGACCTCAAAAATACACAGCATACCCTGAAATTTTTTGGGGAAATGAGCTTTCTGCTGTTAATAGAGGTTACAGGAAGGTACCCCTGTTGCAGGGTCACAATCAAGCTTTTGAATCTGTTAAGCCGTAGTTCTGTGTCTTTGCTCTCACAAAGCTCTGTGGGCATTTCTGCCTATGGCCATGCTTTTTAGTTGAATGGTAGAAAGTTAATTAAAGCCGTTGGTGGTTTGTGGGGTTTTTTTAGTTAGTTTACGGGTAGCTAAGATTTTTTTTTTTTCCCAGAAGAAATGTCTCATGTATCTCCACACTCAAGGTAACCAGTTAGATACTTGAGGTCCAAAGTAGCATTTTTGCTGTGTAATCTGCAGTACAGGCTATGGCAGTTCCTTGCTGCTGCCCTAAAAAAGAAAGAGTAGAGTTGACTTCACTGTTTTCTTTTCCTCTTCCCCTCCGTGATAGGACTCAGCTGATCTATCTGAAGATAGTTTAAACCAATTCTTCACTCATCTATGATGTTTTGGTGAACAGTGCACTTATTCGTTAGTTCAGTGACACTTTATAGATGCTCAGGTACAGAGAGTTGAGTGTTTTAGATGTACAGCAAAGGGCTCTTATGGTGGCTTTCAGTCAAAGCCTTGCATGGGGAGTGGCATATGGCTACGTGACCTAAATAGAGGCAGAAGGAGGTGTTTTTGCAGAGACGCCAGCTCCTCAGAGCTTGAGATGTTTGCTGAAATATGCAGTTAAGGCTGCTGCCTGGCCGGTTGGGGTGAGCCTGCCCTGGAAGACCTGGCGAGGAGCAATGTGTGCATGTAGAAAGCCAGAGAGACCATGATCCCAGCATGTCTGAGTGAGGCACAGAGATGGGAAAAAGTCTGTCGGGGGCAATCTGGCCCTGCTAACTAGCTAATCCAGAGCTGATTAGTACAGGAAGGAGGAGGTTATATGACCGATACAGTAAATCACAGAGGTAATTATTGGAAAAACATGCTGCAGGAGAATCATAAGAAATGATGGAAAGTAATAAACTCTGTAAACAGCAGTGATTTTTAAGACCCCAGTGCTTGTGGGAGCGCTTCAGGAAAAGGAAGAGAGAAAGTAAAACACAGAAAGGGACAATAATATTAGATGGAGAACAACAGGAGTCAAATCATGAACTGCATTAGGAGACCTGGAAGATTGCAGTGTTTTAGATAAGGAAGAGACTAAGATAAGTACAGAGTCAGTACACTGAGATAAGAGCAAGAGAGAGAAGGTAATTGGAGGCAGTGCACTTTGTGGTCAGTGGGCCAAACGTGTTAGGCTAACAGAGCTGCACCAGGGATGTGTTTGGCCCCAGTAGTACATCCCTAAGGACAGGAATATCAGAACTGACTTTGGAGTGATTGTTGATAATTTAGTGAAACCATCTGCACAGTGTTTGGTGGCTGTTAAAAGAGCAAACAAGATATTGGAATATGCAGAGAGTGTTCTGGGCTATAAATGTGACTTTATTGTCCCACTATATTAAAAAAAAAAAGAGAATACCTTACAGGATAATGGGTCAGATTGTGGATTGGTGTAAATCAGCTTGGTTTCCTTGAAGTCAGCTAAGTAGCTTTATGCTAACAGAATCTGTGACCTGTTTTTAGTAATGTGTGTGCCTATCTAGTGTAGCATATACACAGGACACTTTTACTTCTTAACATTATTCAGAAAAATATACAAATGATCAAGACGTGAGGCATCGCGTGAGACCAATAATAAAAGATGGTATTAAACAAAAATATATATGTTCTGAATTCTACTGATAATAGCCAACTCATTCCATTTTTGTATAAAGCTCACTGCTGGAGCTCTATACATCCCTTTAATTCTCACAGTGGTTTTTTGTGACTGATGCTGGCAGACTGCACGTGCTGGAGTCCCTGCTACAAGTGGCTCAGCATTGGTCTCTGCAAAGGTGGCTGGGATTTGTGGGGACAGGCTGCCTTGCTAGCTATTCATGAAGATCATGTGGGCATTTAGAAGTCTTAAGAAGTGCTTTCAGTCATTCTCAGGACTAGGAAATTTCAGGTACATTGTAGATTTAGCCACAAAGACTAGACTAGCAAAGGAATTTCAGCCTCTGCTCTACTACATACTACAAGACTCTGAGACCAGCTGTAAGTGTTTAGGATATCTAAGGGCCTCCACAAAATCTTTCAAAAGCTGGTCAGCTGAACCAGGGTTTCTCTGCTTCATGCAGGAATGAAATGTGGGAGAGACAAAATGAGTGAAGACCTAGATCTGCATCTACAGAGAAATAAAATGAAGAACACCTTTGTATTAATTTTTTAGAGTTTCAGTATGACACTGCAGGAGGGAGTTCATAGGAGCTGAGGCAGTCAAACATTCCCTTGGAATCCAGAATAGATGCCTACATCCAGAAAAGGTCTGTTAGTTTTATGCAGTGTATGTGCCTGCTCAGCATTCAAGCTTTCCTGAATTTGTTTTTTGGTGTTGAATTCTTCCTAATACATAGGGGAGTATTCTGCTCAGTAAGAAGTTATCTTTTAGACACTCTAATGCTCTACTTTGTGGTACCTAAAGTTTCTTTGTGAATCTAGCCTTAATGAGTGAAGAAGCACTGCCACATAAGGAAAGATCAGTTCCTGGAACTGTGCAATCCATTGAACTGAGTAGTTTCTATGATCATGATCTAGCCTTGGGTAAGTGATGTAGTTTGACTGTGGCAAAACCAGTCCTTGAACTGCAACTTGGCTTATTAATGCTTTATGCCAGCCAAATGCCAGGAAAGCAGCTCTACATATTGTGTAACCTTCTCTTGCCCTTCTAAGCATTTCTGCAGTTCTGATCCCCACAACTAAGGTTATGTGAGACCTAGAAAGATACTAAGAGATGTCATAAGAATAAGCAAGACATACAAATGGCTTTTGTATTAGCAGAAACTTAAAAGGATTCAACTTGGAACAGATAATAGAGAAGGAATAAAATCAAAGTCTATAACATCATGAATTGTTTGGAGGAGAATATAGAACCACAATTTACTGAGTCTCATAAGAAGAATTTATTGGGGGGCAATAGACGAAAAAGCAGTTGAAGCATTTAAAGAACATTAAGGAAGTATTTTATCACACAGCACAACCATTAATTTGTGAAATTTAGTGATGTAGGCTGTTTTGGGTGGCACAAGTCTTAAACGAATTAGGAAAAATTGCTTTGACAAATTTATGGAAGAAATGGCCAACAGCGATTCTAGACTATGACGATGAAGTTGAATTCTGCAAATTGCGAAGTTATAGAATGGTCTGAGTTGGTAGATCTTCTTAAGTTCTTAGATCAAGATCTTCTAGTACCAAACCCCCTGCCATTGACAGGAACACCTTTCACTAGACTAAGTTGCACAAAACCTCATCCAATCTGACCTTGAACAGTTCCAGGAATGGGGCATCCACAACTTCTCTGGGCAACATGTTCCAGTGCCTCACCACCCTCACAGTGAAGAATTTCTTCCTTAGATCTAATTGAAATCTACCCTCTTTCTGTTTAAAGCCATTGCCCCTTGTCCTATCACTACATGCCCTTGTAAAAAGTCTCTCTCTAGCTTTCTTGTAGACCCCCTTTCAGTACTAGAAGGTGGCTAGAAGGTCTCCCCAGTGCCATCTCCAGGCTGAACAGCCCCAACTCTCTCAACCTGTCTTCATAGGAGAGGTGCTCCAGCCCTTGAATCATCTTCGTGGCCCTCCTCTGGACTCGCTCCAGCAGCTCCATGTCCTTCTTGTGTTGGAGACTCACTCCAGAGCTGAATGCAGTACACCAGGTGAGGTCTCACAAGAGCAGAGTAGAGGGGCAGAATCACCTCTCTCGACCTACTGGCCACGCTTCTTTGCATGCAGCCCAGGATACTGTTGACTTTCTGGGCTGCAAGCATACATTGCCAGGTCATGTTAAGCTTCTCATCAACCAACACCCTCAAGTCCTTCTCCTCAGGGCTGCCATTCTCTGTCTAGCCTTAATTTCTGCTTGGGATTGCCCCAACCCGTGTGCAAGACCTTGCGCTTGGCCTTGTTGAACTTCATGAAGTTCTTACAGGGCCACCTCTCCAGTCTGTCAAGGTCCCTCTAGGTGGCATCCCTTCCCTCCAATGCTTTGACTACACCACACAGCTTGGTGTTGTCAGCAGACTTGCTGAGCGTGCACTTGATCACACTCTCCGTGTTGCTGACAAAGGTGTTAAACAGTAGTGGTCCCAATACAGACCTCTGAGGAACGCCACTCGTTGCTAGTTTCCACTTGGACATTGAGCCATTGACTGTAACTCTATGAGTGCAACCATCCAGCCAATTCCTTACCCACCAAATGGTCCATCTGTCAAACCCACGTCTCTCCAGTTTAGAGACAAGGATGTCATGTGGTAGTGTCAAATGCTTTGGACAAGTCCAGGTAGATGGTATCAGTTGCCGTTCCCTTATCCACCAGCCCTGTAACCCTGTTGTAGAAGGCCACCAAACCTGTCAGGCATGATTTGCCCTTAGTGAAGTCATGTTGGCTGTCATCTATCTCTTCCTTTTTTCCCATATGCCTTAGCATAGTTTCCAGGAGGATCTGCTACATGATCTTGCCGGGCACAGAGATGAGACTGACTGGCCTGTAGTTCCCCGGGTTTTCCTTTTTTCAAAATGGGGGCTATTTTTCCCCTTTTCCAGTTGATGAGAATTTCACCAGACTGCCATGACTTCTCAAATATGATGGATAAGGGTTTAGCAACTTCACCTGCCAGTTTTTTCAGGACCCACGGGTGCACTTCATCAGGTCCCAGGGGCTTGGGTACCTTCAGGTTCCTTAGATGGTCTTGAACCTGGTCTTCTCCTACAGTGAGCGCTTGCCAGTAAACACTGAGGCAAAAAAGTCATTGAGTACCTTAGTCTTCTCCATATCTCAGGTAACCAGGTTTCCAATTTCCTTCTGGAGAGGGCCCCCATTTTCCCTAGTCCTCCTTTTATCACTGTCATACCTATAGAAGCTTTTCTTGTTGTCCTTTACATCTCTGGCCAGATATAATTCTGTCAGGGCTTTAGCTTTCCTAACCTGATCCCTGGTTGCTCGGACAGTTTCTCTGTATTCCTCCCAGGCTGACTGTCTTTGCTTCCACCCTCTGTAGGCTTCCCTTTTGTGTTTGAGTTTGTCCAGGAGCTCCTTGTTCATCCACGCAGGCCTCCTTGTGTTTTTGCCTGACTTCTTCATTGTTGGGATGCACTGCTCCTGAGCCTGGAGGCGGTGATCCTTGAATATTAACCAGCATTCCTGGGCCCCTCTTCCCTCCAGGGCTTTATCGCATTTTACTCTACCAAGCAGATCCCTGAAGAGGACAAAGTCTGCTCTCCTGAAATCCAGGGTAGTGAGCTTGCTGTGCACCCTCCTCTCCACCCGAAGGATCTTGAACTCCACCATTTCATGCTCACTGCAACCAAGGCTTCCCTTGAGCTTCACATTCCCCATCAGCTCCTCCTTCTTGATGAGAACAATGTCCAGTATAGCACCTCTCCTCATTTGTTCCTGTATCACCTGGAGAAGGAAGTTATAGTCAATGCATTCCAGGAACCTCCTGGATTGCTTCTGCCCTGTTATGTTGTCCCTCCAACAGATACTGGGGTGGTTGAAGTTCCCCATGAGGACCAAGACTCATGAAAATGAGGCTGCTCCTATCTATCTATAGAGAGTCTCATCTGCTTGGTCTTCCTGGTCAGGTGGTCTGTAGCAGACCCCCACTATAATGTCACCGGTCTCTTGCCCTCCCTTTAGTCCTGACCCATAAGCTCTCGGTTGGCTCTTCATGCATCCCCAGGTGGAGCTCCATGCACTCCAACTGTTTATTGACATAGAGAGCAACACCTCCTCCTCGTCTCCCCTGCCTCTCCTTCCTAAAGAGCCTATATCCTTCCATTCCAACATTCCAATAACAGAAGCCATCCCACCACGTCTCTGTGGTGTCTCTGCCTATAATATCATAGCCCTGCAGCCGTGCACACACCTCTTACTCCTCTTGTTTATTCCCCATGCTACCTGCATTTGTGTAGAGGTGTTTAAGTTGGGCCCCTGATGAAGCTGACTTACTGGCTGGAGTGGCTGGAATTCCTTTCTGCTGCTCTTCCGGTGCTCTCAGATTAAGCCTGATATTATCTCTCTCCTTCTTCAATCCTAGTTTAAAGCCCTCTCAATAAGCCCTGCTAGCTGATGTGCAAAGACTTTCTTCCCACTTTGAGAAAGGAGAATCTCATCTGGTGCCAGCAAGCCTGGTGTTGTGTAGGCCATCTCATTATCGAAAAAAACAAAATTGTGGCTGTGACACCAGCCATGAAGCCATGTATTAATGGACTAAGTGTGTCTATTTCTTCCAATGTTGCTACCTGCAACTGGAAGGAGAGAAGAAAAAAATAACCTGTGCTCCAGATTCCCGTACCAACCCTCGCAAAGCCCTGAAGTCCCTAATACAGAGACTGTCGGACCTTCAGAGGACAGGCTAGAGTGACCCTCTTGGCACACTCTCTTTCTAAAAACTAATGCTGGTCTATCCTGGGATGGATGGACCTTTGGCTACAAGTGACTTGGATTTTCCTGGAAGCGAGTATTACTTGAAATGAAGGCACAAAGTTCTAGTGGCACAAGATAGTGTTCTGTATCTTGCATTTTGTTTGGGTCCTGTGATCGAACTAAAAAGGATGTAACACAACCGGCTTAAGTAGTTCGGGTGTTTTCACACTAAATCTGTAAATTTCAACCTGGAATCCTTTGCCTCTAGGATTTGTTTTCCTTGCTGACAAACACCCTTTACAAAGAGCTATTGTAGGCTTGCGCGTGATTGCGAAGCTGCTGACATTGGGGTCGGAGTTATCTTTAAAGGGAGAAGAGAAACATTGTTGCGTTTGTGTTTAACTGGGAACTGCACGTCTTTCAAAAAAGAAGAAACAAACAAACAAACAAAAAAACAAGAAAGAAAAAACCTGACCAATTAGTATGCCCATTTTATATCCCTGCCACTTAACACCTAACATTTCGCCATGTCTTCTCTCTGTGTGGCATTTTTGCATATAGCAAGATAAAGCTATTTAGTAACACATAGGGTTGAAGCAGGACTCAGAAGTTATAACCCCACAAAATAAGGAGAGAGAGAAAACACGCACTCATGAGTGTCTCTCTCATCTCATATTGCCTCTAACTCTGTCAATAACATATTCCATAATGCTCTAAGTTCCATCCTCAACAGATAACGTTAAGCAGTACATATCCTAATTTCATCAGACTTGGACTCTTGCTTTAAAACCTTAGGTGACTTCATGCATTTCTATCAGTTGTATCAACAGACCAGTGCATCTGAGTCTCTGAAAGCAGGTGCGGATCCACACAGAGATTTCATACGACAAGATGGTTTAGACAATGATGGCATGGCTGTGACAGACAGCCAGGGACGCAAATCTCTCATGTAAAATAATACAAAAAGCTCTGGAAATACTGTGTGTGTGGTGTCTTCTGTTAGTAATATTTTTGGAAGACAAAAGGCAGGTTTATTTGGCTGATTTGTGTTATTTGGGGATGACTCTGTGCATAAACTGTAATGGGAAGTCAGTATTTCTGAAAATGTATGTAAGAGGACCTAGCCATAGAAGCGTAACCTGCTGACTCATTGTCCCAAAATGGTATCAGTCTAAAATATCATTGCAAGCGTGAGCTGAATTCTCTTACAAGCCCTAGACGGGACAGACAGCAGTTCCATACGTTAGGAGGACAGTGTCACATATGACTGCATCAGTAGAGAAGGGCAAAGAAAGAATCCTGAGACCATTAATCATAAGAAAAGAAGATTATAGCTCTCAGTCCTGCTGCAAATTGGCAACTGCAAGCTGTAAATTGTAACTCATGAGAAGTAAAAATTAGCTTACAATGACTTACTCAGAGACCTTTAATTCTGTGGCATCAGATGAGTTCAGCTTCTGTTGGACTGAGCACTCAGGATCCCCTTTCTATCTAAAGGTGTAAGTAACTCAAGCCAATGGATTTTTGCAACATATGAAATGGTCTGAAATTTACTAAGAAAAAATCTATCCAGAATGTTTAGCCAGATGTGTTAAAGAAAAAGTCACCACATTGAAAACAACATCTCTATGTTGATAAGAGATAAAATGGGAATCACTACATAGACGGCAACGTTATTGCTGAAGAAAAGGATCCAGAGGGGTTTATATACATAGCAAAAAGGACACCAAGTAAATCATGGCAGCCCAATGTCTCAGGTTTTTAATGTTTGTACAGGTATGGGGTAGCTTCCTTTTTTTGCATGACCCTGCTTCGTGAAGGAAGAATAAGCTTTCCCTTAAAAATTTAATATCTATCAAACTTCCTAATCTTTATTTTTATTGTTGAAAGATGAAATTCAGATTTAAAGCTAAAGCCTGTAACCCACTCTTTACTGAATGCAGTTGTTGCTATGCCATAATTATAGAATACATCATGGAGCAATGTGGTGTAATGTTTTTATTGACATGGATGTGAAGGAGATGTATTACCATGCCCGAGCTGCTTGTTATTTCCATGCTGTTTATTTGTGAAAGCAGTACGTTTTACAACTCCTCCCCCCGAAAATAAAAAAGGCTTTTATAGCAACATTCCCAAGATTCTTTCATTTTCTTTCAGCCTCATATGCTGGAAAAAAAAGACAAAGTTATTCTTTGAGTGTTTAGAAATTTTTGAGTAATAGCACAGGCTTCATCATTTGTCTGCCTATGAAGTTAATGACTATGATGGAAAACCTCAAGTCCCAACAAAGGATTTGAAAGTGAGATCAAGGTAGTGTCTTAGAGAAGCAGCACTTATGTGTTAGCTCATATTTGTGCTCTCACACACATATTCAAGGTGCTTCTTTCAAGAAATGTTATCAATGATTTCAGACATTTTTAAGATAGATGTTAATGGTTTCTGTCTTGCCTAAACTGCTTCTAGAAGCTGAGCTAATGTGGTCAAATCTATCTCAAGTTGTTTTCTTGCTCTGTTTTGTTGAAACAATGAAAATTATCTTGAATGTCTCTTGTCATGAGTTTCTCTGGGCTCAAGTTGTCTGAGGAAATCTAGAGGTTCCTCAGCAGTAGCCCTGTCCAAACCTTTTGCAGCTGTGTTGTGGGTGTGGAAATGAAGAGAATGGCAATAAGCAGGAAGAAACCTTCCGGCTGCAAAAAATGGAGATCTTGAAACTTTTTTTATATTGTACTGTCATATCTATTTTCTGTGGAAAGACTCAAAAAACCTCACCTCGTTATAAATTTATCATGATAAGCCTATAGGAAGTTCTAAAAATGCTTTGAGAAAGTTGGCTTTGAGGACTTAAAATTGTATCTTCTCTATCTGAAAATCTCAGATGTCAATTACCACATTCTGAATGGTTTTCCAGATGTAGAAAACTGTTTTTTAAGGGGGATCTGAGCTTTAACCAAATTAATCTATTTGGATCTTTAGTCTGTTGTAATTTTGGAAGGAAACTCCAGATTTTGTGGTAAAAGGAGGGAAACTTTATCAGAAAATAAAAGAAAGGAAGATGAAGTTTTCCAGAGTGCTGGAATGTGAGGTTGCCCAATGGAGCAGGAAAAAGAAAGTTAAAAATGAATAGATAATTACAGTTGACATATAGCTTTGTGATTTACTATATGGATACTATTCACGTACATAGACTCTATAGGCACTTTATATAATAGCCATGTAATTAATGTATACATTATTAATAGATAAGTGCTTCTATTAAGAGATGTCATTAATGATCCTGCCATCCTGAAGCTGTAAGATACATCTCAGTGTGATCCCCATAAGACATTTGTTCCGGTCTGTCAGAATTAGACAAAAAAGCTGGAGTAAATTCTTCTCAGTACATAAAATCTACTAATAAAACTGTATATTTCAGAAGCAGCCAGTCTCATTGCCCTGGAAAGGGAGCACACAGGCTGATTTTTGGTGAGGCAGGTAGAAAAGATATGGAAGTGGATCAAGGAGGAATTCAGATAAACTGACAACAGTCAGATCTCTAGGAACAGACCAGAGTAAGAACTGCACCTATAAAACTTTTTATTTGTCTAGTTTCAAAATGGATGTGGAAGTTAGAAGAGCACTGAGAAGCAGTTCTGAGGGGAAGAGCATTTAACAGATTCCTGTTACTGCCTTAAGATAATCCATTTATTTGCTGCAAGTTTCTGCATAACAATAGAAAAAATTTCATCTTCCCCTGAGAATTGCAAAACATAATGTTTTCACAAGACTTCAAGACAAAGAATAATAATTAATGACTTTAGGGTTAAGTATAACCATTACAACAGGTAGCAGAGACTTGAAAATTACAAATATAATCGACTAGGTCAAAAGAAGTTAGAAGAATATGTAGTCACAATATTTTAATGTACACAGTTCTAATGCTTTCTCTGAGTCTGCCTTAAGGTCTACAGACTTGATGTCTCTCTGCCTTTTTTATAACAGCACGGGACATATGTTCTACTGAATGCGTGGACATTCTCTGGGCAACTGGAAGCCTGAACTGTGAAAGGACAGAGATTAAGGGCCAAACACAATCTTGAAGCATCAGTTTGTGAAAACATTTGCTGGCAGAAGAACTCCACATAATGGCTTGGTAAGATCTCCAGAATTTCACAGTGATGTTATGATTTTTTTTTGGTACAGTTTATCTAAAACATGAACTCTGAAGTCTGTTGAATTCAACAGGACTGGCCCCAAGATATCCTTACTCTACCTCATTATCATATGGATGAAGATAATCTTGTATGCCTTATTGGGTTTTTTTTGTGTTTACTTGCTACGAGGACACTGATTCATTCTGCCTCTGCCCTTTCTTCATACATTTATTCTTGCATAGAGCAAACCAATGAGCACGAATGCAAATGAAGATAAAAAGTAAAGAACTGGGCTGTGGCATCCAGTTGTTTGCTGTCTTCTTTATGCAAATCCAAGAGTTTTTCTTCCTCTGTGGTGTTTTTTGAGCTGTAACAGGCTATTACTTATTTTTATTCTGTATCTCTGTCACCACCAGAATGCTATAATTTGCTGTTTGGTCTCTTCAGATGAGAAAAATCCATTTTTTCTTTTTATCCTATGTACTTCACTTGGCTTGGGTTCTTTTTCTGTGTTTTACACTTTTTCATTGTGAAAGTGCCCTTTTCATGAAGCTAAGGCATACATGTCAACATATTCAGATGGGTTAACATATCTTACAGAGAGTACTGTGGCAGAGAAACAATACAAAATGCAAGAATCTACAATATTTAGTCTTAGTGTATGAAATATTTGAGCACAAAGACCACTAGAAGTCTGTACAATGATATTATACATTATTAAATACATCTTTCTTGCTGAAACATATAGGCAGAACCGTTTCAAACCCTTACAGCTTGCCAGATTGAAAAGGATGATCCTCATCATTGCAAGTCCTGAAGAGGGCCACAAAAATGATCAGAGGGCTGGAGTATCTCTCCTATGAAGAAAGGCTGAGAGTGCTGGGGTTGTTCAGTCTGGAAAGACAAGGCTCCAGGGAGACCTTCTAGCAGCCTTCCAGTACTTAAAGGGGGCCTACAAGAAAGATGGAGACAAACTTTTCAGTAGGGTCTGTTGCAATAGGACAAGGGACAATGGTTTTAAACTAAATGAAGGTAGATTTAGACTAGACATAAGGAGGAATTTTTTTACAATGAGGGTGGTGAAATACTGGAACAGGTTGCCCAGAGAGGTGATAGATGCTCCATCCCCGGAAATACTCAAGGTCATGTTGGGCGGGGCTCTGAACAATCTGATTTAGTTGAAGATGTCCTTGCACACTGTATGGGGATTGGACTAGATGTTCCCTTCCAACCCAAACTATTCTGATTCTATCCTATGATTTTATGACTTGTGATCCTGACAGCCTGGCTTGTGTTTATAGAAGTCCAGGTGCCCTTTTGCAAAGCTCCTTATTTTTCTGTTACCCCTTGTGACAAACAGGATTCTCCTGTCTTTGTAAAATGCTTTGAGATCTACAGATAGAAATATTCTGTGGCAGCTCAGACTTAATGCCGTTGACTGGTTATATCAGCCTTTGATGTTCAACTTGCAAATTTTCAGTTGTGTCTAATACATTTGGATCATAGATTTCTTCTTAAAAAAAAAAAACACCTAAAAGATCTAAAACTAACATCATATTTCGGGTCTCAGAATTTTTGAGATATCAGGCCACCTGCAATTGCAATTGAGACAAACTGATGTATACAGTTTATATGTGTAAATAGTTTTAATGAGCCTCATACAACTGTACTTTTTCTTGCCTATTCATAGAGTCTTAACCGTGTTTCTTCATTGAAACTTGTTCTGCTTGCACCTAAAGTATTACGGGGGAGCAGCTCCCTAAGAAAATATTAAGTATCTATTTTGTGACTAATACATCATAGAGAATGCAAGAGAAGTTTAAAAATATGTTTGCGTCAAAGATGGTGGAAAAAGCTGATTCCTTTCCTAGCGTGTATGTCAGCACATGATTAGCCTTCAGCCATGTGCAAAGTTATTTTAGAGGACGTTACCTCCCTAAAAGTTACTCAGCCACATTTGAGTTGAGGTCACTTGTGTACTTTGGAGATATAGCCTCATGAAAAAGATAAGCAATTACCTGAGATTCTCCATATTCCTAAGCAGGTATGAGCTTCCTAACTGAACTGAGCACTACCCAATTTTTCCTCATAATAATATGGGATCAGAAAGTATTTCCTGCTTTATAGGTACGTATTGAGATATGAGTGAGGAACAGTCCCACAAGCATTCATTTGATCTCAGGCTGAATCCAGCTACATACAGTTCAGCAGCTGTCCACTGAATGTAATTTCCTACTTCTTCATATGCAGAGTCTCTAAGGAATTCTTCTAATGGGGGCTACGTAACCCTCATAAGAAGCAGTGCATTCAGGCAAAGCTCCTGCATTGAATCCCAACCCCATCTTGGTTGTCTGCTGTAGAATTTGGCAGCCTTGCAGAAGTGGCTTCCCAGACTGCAGCTCCTTCCTAGACTGGAGGTCCAGATAGCTGGCAGGAGTTCAGTGGGGAGAGATACAGGTCCTGCGGAAAGCTCAGTGCTGTGTTTTGGCTGAGCAGCAGTTTCATGCCACTGTGTGATGCAAGGAGTTTTGGAAACCAAGTACTCCACTCTTATGTTTTAATTCTACTCCTATTTGAAATTCCCCCAAGATGTCTTGGCATCTGACATATGGGCTGATCCCTGATTTCTGCAGGAGTGCTGTCAGGACAGGCATCTCCTGCTAACCAGGACCCATAATGGCAGCTCCACTCAACTGAAAAGGATAGAATCAGTCTGATGATTCTGAAGGCTTTGTAATCTTAATAAGAGATAAAATCAAGCAGAATGCTTGCACATCAGATATACTCTGCATTTACTAGGAGGTTGTTCTGCCCTCTTACAATTCCGTCTATCTCTAAGGTATTTTGTAAAGTCAAAGGAATGGTGGAGCAATACTGAATAAGTAACATTTTTACTACCATTCTCTGGCTCACAAAACAGGATCTGTCACATTTGCATAATTTTCATTCATAAAGGAGGGAAATTCAGGACAGTTCTTTGTTTTTCACTTTTACTTTTAATAAATTAATTTAGTAGTTAATAAAAACAAAGGCTAAAGACCTACCGTGTGATCCATCCAAATCACAAGACCTTTCCTTGAACATGAGCTATCAAAAGTACAGCATGAGCATGGCTCATATGAGACCTCAAAATTTGTTTGCTTTTGCACTTAATGCCAGAACTTAAACTCTGCTCTCCTAAGGCTGAAAGTCTAATGTACTAATTTACAGTGTCATGCAGCTGCCTATTTGGTTGAGTTTTCTTTTCTTCTCGCAGAAGGTTAATTTTCATAAAAGGGATTTTGATTTGACTGGGCTTGTTTGGACAAGATTTTATGGGATTTGGTTTCAGTCACGGTGCTTGATGTCTCATTGCATAAGGAAATGCAGCACAAGGACAGAAATTATAGTTTAATTTTTCACTAAACAAGCCTATAAATGTCTTCTTGTACTAAATTTGTGTGCAGGTATGTCGTCCTGGGCTAGTGGAGTATTTTTGCTGTGTCTAATGCCTAGCAACATTATGTTAACCTAGAGCTCTTTATCACTCTGGTCTTTGTGGTGCTTATTTTTAAGGAATATGTAGCAGAAGATAAAACTGATCGAACTAGATGATAGGCAGTAGGAACCAAATAGTTCTGTTTATCAGATCTTGGTTATGGAGAAAATATTTGACTGCTAGAAAGTCACTGCAGAAGATTTCCACAGCTGTGTGCTAAAAGCGTGGAGACAGCCACACAACCACCCCAACAAGATGAAACAAAGTTAAAGTAGTTGATAGATATGCACTTGATCAAGTCATACAGCTCCTGAAGAAGTTAGTTTCTAACAGTTGGTTTGTAATTACTGCTAATAAAATTGATTAATAATAGAAGAAAGGTGAAAGAATCTGTTGATTGTCATTACTGAGATTCCTTTGATGTTCTGGGCTCTCTAGCATGCAAGAATCAAAATGTAAAACTAAATTTTCCATCAAGAGCCTGTAATATAACTGAAATAGAGGAAAGAAAACTCTCAAAGCAGTAAACAAATTCATCTTCTTTAACTCACTGGACAAAATCCAAGTTGAATTCAGTCCTCTACAACCTTACTGAATTTAAAGCCATCTGCAGGAGGGTAACTGATGGCAGCATTTGCCCCTGCAACTGATTTAGAAATACATCTTCATTTGGCACAATCCAGCAGAGATGAAAAGCAGCAGCACTTTGTGAGCTTTACTGAGCAAAAAGGTTTAAAGCAGATGACAAGCATCATAAGATATTGTTGTACCAGTTTGTATTGATTGTGCTGGAGGGCACCTCCTTGTGGATTGATTTCTGTGTGTTTTCACAAAGAGATTTTAATAGTCTTTGTACTTGCTGTCGTGTCGCAAAGGCCCACAAGCAAGATATCACAACTTTAAATGATCAGTCCTTCAGCCTCCAATAAGCATCAATTAATACTATATAAAAACACCTCCAATACGATTACACTGAAAGCCAGTTTTTATAAGTTATAAGGTCAAATTCTGCACTCCTGCAATAGCAAAGAAATCAGTGCCATCCAGTAATTAAATTAACTCAGCTTCAGAGAGAGATTTAGAGAAAAAGTACTCAGTTTCTGATTCTTTGTTAAGAAGGTAAAATTCTTTACTTAAACTCATGAAAAGGTGAAAACCCTTGATTGCAATTGTTTGAGTCATTGGATAGAAAATAGTTTCTAGAGTTTGTTCTTTTGTTTCTTTACTCAGAAATTTCATGCTTCTATCATTTACTGAGGTAATAATTCACAGAGAAGAAATGACTAGCTAATTTTCCAAATTTGGGCAGAAAAAGCACCGAAAATGTGTATTTTCGTGCCTTATATATGTAGACATGGCCAAATGACTATAATATTCCTAAAGATTTATGATAGATCAATGATACTGCTATCAACATTACAGAAGCTCTCCATATGGAAAAATCCTGGAGAATTTAGCAGGATTGAAATAGTTAGGTTTCTATTGACTTTAATGTAATTTAAATTTTTTTAAATGTAACGAAACATGAAATATTATGTATAGATATTTTTTAAAAATCTTATTATTGAAAAGATAACCATAGTAATTTTCAAAGGATGTGTTAGAAAATTTCTGTTGACTTCTATTGGGCTTTTCCATAAGATGAGGAATTTTTTTGTTTTTAAGTCCACGTCCAACCTACCATCAGATGCCAGCTCTGTTTGGCTGCAGAGGAACATCTGCTCTAGCAGAACTGAGGCAGTTCTTGTCGTAGCTGCTTCAAACAGTAAGGGATGTGGTTGTGGTTTCTCATGACTGCAGTCGGTGATGTCCTCTCCTTGAGTCAGTGGTAACTGTTGGAATTGCTTGGCTGCTGCAGGTGCCATCATTCGGTCGTGAATGTGCTCATGGTGCATACCATGAACTGCTGAGTATCCCTTTCTGTGTTCCAGCTACATGTCAGTACAGATATCATATTCTCTTCTACTTCCATTCCTCCTGTCGTTATAATTCTCACCTTCTTACTTCTAGTATTTTATTATAAGCCTGGAACAGAAATGGAGGTTTTGCCACAGAGCCAACAGGTAGTGCAATTTTCTTATCTTTGTTACTCTGATTTGACTTTTAGAAGCAGCACTGACAATGCACATCCCTAGTTGCCCAAATTCAGATAGAGAAAATGTTCTCTGCTGCTTTATTTTTTGTTTTGTCTTAGCAGTGCTCACAAAAGACTTTGAATTTTCTGGAAGCGTATATGTGAGTTGCAGCCATTATTACTCAAATTACAGATTAAGTCCAAATCAACATGAAGGTAAATAAAATTAACAGAACTATTTCTACTGAATTCCATTGTAGGTTGATCTGAGTTAATAAGATTTCTGAAGTAAAAACTTTCTTTTACTGTATGTTAATGCAGTATTTTGTGAAGTGGGGTCTGGAATCTGTTTTTTACTGCTGCTGCACTAAAAATAGCAGTGATGTAATGTACTTTGCAAATACTGAGCTTTACTGTGGAACCTGCAGTTGTAACTTCTAAATTTTTCTAGCTTGTAACTTTTATTTGTAACTCTCACAAAATTCACACAAAGCAAGCTCAATTACTTAAGTGTTGGGAAAAATAAAGAGCAAAGAAATCAGAAGATGGAAAATATTGGATGGTTCTTAAGAGATAAGGACGGCTTCTTTTCAAAACAAATCAAATAAACCTTCATTTAGTTGCTTGATTGCACAGAACATTGAAGATGTGAGGGTGGACAGAAAAAAAGAAGTGTCTTATTTCTACTGAAATACAAGTCTGGAATATTTCAAGACAAATCATACTCTGGTCATTAGCAGAGCCATCAACACTGTTTTTTCCAGAACAAATATGCAAACAAAGAGAACACTGCTTCTTTTGTACAATACTGATCAGAAAAGAAGAGAAAGAAGTAGAGAAAATGTGGAAGACAGACAAAGAGAGAATAAGTAACATGACTTTGTGAATCAGCAACTATTGGCAGTGCTCCTTAAACTCTTAACCAGCTGGAAAAAGTTGGCTCTGACTGTAAGCTTGGATACAGAATATTTATATTCTGCAGAATAGCACAATAAAAAGAAAATATATTAACTAATTGTTTGAAGATGAAAAGGAATTACAAGATTAGCTAACATACATATAAAATTATTTATTTATATATGTTGAATATTCTATATTTTGCATCTTGTACACAAGGAATGACTACTATCTCCTCTAAGCATGTGAATCTTGATTTCTGATGTAAGATGATGGTAAGATTTCCATTATTGTGAACTTTTCATCTTTCCTTCAGCAGCTGTTTTTGGGAATGGAAGGATAAAGTCTTTTGAAAGAGACTACCTGAACATTGGAAAAATATTGAAGTGATGAGGTTTTTTGTATACAAACCCTACATGAGAACATTTTGCCTCAGAGTTAATTTTGAAAGCCTGTGTTGTTTTGTGTATATATATATAAAAAATATATATATTTATTTATTTTTATATATATGACACAACCCGAGAAATTTTTAAAAGGAAGATGCAATGTGAGAACGATGCTGGTATTTTGGGATAAAATCAATTAGATCCAAAGCACTTTACCTAATTAAAATAGTGGATCTTAAAAGTCAGGTTAAGATGTTCAGGTATCAACTGCAAAATTCTGTCACTCAAGGAGTGCAGAAGCCTAATCACAGAAGCTTATAAATATAATTAATTAGAGACAGAAAAATACTATACATGGGTTATCTCACCCAGCTCTCTGCTGTGTGACTGTTTCATATAATATGCATTCTACTGTTTTAAAAATATCACTATTTACTTCCAACTCTGGCTTTAAAACCAGTGTTCAGTAACTGAAAAAATATTCCCAGGCAAATATGATGTTTTATTCTTAGAATTAGTGTGGAAGAAGTAATGAGAGCTAGGTAATGAGTAGTGTTTTGTATAGTTGACACTGCACGGAATTTAACAGTTACTATTGCATGTCTGAGATGTCAAATCTTTTCTTTTGCAGTCGTCAAACGTTTCATATGATCTTGTACAGAATCAAAGAATTCTCTTTTTAGTCACTCTGCACCATCAGACATACAGCTGGATTATGGTTGTAGGACCTTGCAAAGATCTGTCTGTGCATCAGCAGATATATTTCTCTGACAGGAAAGTAGAGTGATGGCAATTACAGGTCAAGCGTCTGAGAAAAGATGAGAAATGAATAAGCCCAAGGGCTCAAGTCTTAACTCAGAAACATGAGCGCTTATGGTTGGTTTGCTGTGTTCCTTGTCAGTTTAACTCCTTTGGTTACAGGATATTATCAATGATGCAGTATGTTTTCATACTTAACACTGGAATTGGTTTGTAGACTATGTGTTTTCACCTTGATATGAAAGAATTCAGATTGGTGACTTCAATGTTTATCAGGAGAAAGTATGCTTAAAAGTTGTCAAATGTTTATTGCATGAGCTATAGAGAGCTAGGAAAAATGAAGGAGCCCCAGTGATGTGTGCCCAGAGACCTATCTTTTCATCCCGATCTTTGCCTGACCTACTTTACAATGGGATGGCCATTGCATTAAGCTCTCTGTCTTCAGAATGGGAGTAATTGCATTGATTTGATATTCCTAAATGAATAATATTATTATTAAGCATAACAATTGATTATACAGCCTTCTACAAAGACTAAGGTTTTCCAGAAACGGTCAAGGGAAGAGCACCTGAGCATCCAAGAAGTACTGAAAACTCAATAATTTTTGTTAAGCTCTTGATTGATTTTTGGAGCATGGTTGTTGACATCCAAAGAACATGTATAAGTGTATGACCACAAGGGAAGGGCAGAGGACTGGCAGTAGGGGATGAACTTAGGAACATATGTATTCTCCTAGAGATTATCAAGGAGGGAATAGAAGGGAAAAAGAAAGTGGAGTGGAGGGAAGGGAAAGTAAAGAAAAGAAGGAAAAGATCATTCTGTGACTAGACCCATAGGAAGAATAAGGACTGTTGGAGAAGGAGCAGAGGTTAGAAGAATGTCTAGAAAAGACTAGGAATGGACAGAAGGGAACTGGAGGACATGAATGAGGACTCCTTATTAGTAATTTCTTTCTGAACCATCTAGTCTTGCAGCAGTTTGTACACAGAAGTACTTACCTACTGCAAGAGGACATGATGTGGCCATGAAAAAGCAAATGTGGTTCTAGACTGGATCAAAGAAGTCATCAGCATCAGAAATTGAAAGCCATCAATCGCATTGCTGTGTTGTGCTGTGTTGGTTATATACTTCCAAAAGGACCTGTAGCTATAACAAAAGCACAGAAAGGAATACTCAGGGCCTGTTTTTTTCTAGATTGGTCATGGGACTGGAGATTCTGTATGTGCCAAAACAACTCAAATAAGTACAGCGGTTACAGCAAAAGGGCATATGATTAGCATCTATAGGTACTTTCTGTGGTTCTAGGCTGCCGCTAGTGCCTCGAACTGCTCCTTGGTTCTTGTTCCTTGGTTCCTAGCTCTGGTTCTATGTGGTCCATAGTATCTATTTAGGGTGCTGATGGAATAAGTGACATTTTCTAGGTGGTTCATCCATCACTCTCCTTATGAAACTGAAAAAAGCACCATAATATGACTCATTTAATATTAGGAGGCTTTTGGCTTTATCATCAGCAAATTTTACTAACTTGCCTATATATACATATATCCATAAATTCAATAGATTTAGTTGTACAAAAGCTAAATACAGAGCTGGACAGTGTTGTTAATGGTGGAGGAATACTGCAGCTGTGCATGAGGTATAATTTTTCAGGTGAGTCAGTCACGGTGGGATCCAGTTTGTGAAATACTGCTGAAAGCTGCTTGAGACAAAAATCTGCTGAAATCACAGGAGTTGAAATAGGATTTTAGAAAGGGAAGTATTGAGATTCTGAAAGTTATTAGAAGTTGCTGCTAGCTAAATGAGATGGATTTGGTTTCAAAAGTATGTATTTGGAAAGTAAAAATCCAGCAGTATTAGCCTACTGGTTTGTTACACTTTGAGTAACTGTAGAGCATTCTGGGGAAAAAGAGAAGTTATATTTAAATGGACCATGGGAACTAATTTGTAACTAAAATACTGATGATATTTTTATGCTTATTAGCTCCTATCATTTCAGAGGAAGATTAAGCTTTCCACAGAACCCATAAACATTTAGTTTATTGTAACTACAGATTTTAATGGTTGAAAACCAGGCTCATCCATCTGTTGGAGACCAGCAAAGCAAATACCTTGAGTTACCTGTATAAGCTGATTTCTCTGTAAATGTAGTTCTAAATAGGCACAACGAGAACTGATAATACTGCTCATTTTTTAGATAGGATGTCAAATTTAGGGTAAATGATGCTAAAAAATATTGTAAAATGGTCCCTAGCCTCTGTCAGTGCAATAAAATGATCATAGCAGGTTTTTTTCTCATCAAAACAGATGGCTTTAATGATTTTTCAAGCCATGCTTAATTCATCTGCAAACAACAGAGATCGGTTTGCAAATGTGTGCTGAAAGAGAGAGATGTTACTGTTCATAAATGCTCTGCAAGTTTGTTTTGCCCCATCATTAGTGGCAAATGGTGTTTACTTAAGGTAAATTATTTTTGTGAACCGTCTCAGAGTCAGTGTTGCAGTTGCAATAAATTACCTGTAAAATGGAATGAACATCACCTGGTTAATGTGGCTAGTACAATTGACCTGATGGAATAAGTAAAATTATCTATTTTCTTTTAGATTAAAATTGCATTATAGACCTGATTGCCATCTTTCCTAAATATTTGTTTGCTTTGCACTATAAAACTGAATGTTTTATTTTTTTCATAATTTGCTATTGTGAGTTTGTTATTGCTGTAATGTTGTTCTTTAACACTAGGCAGAGAAAACACATGATCAATTCACATATGGGTTCATATTTTAAAAATAGTTTTGTTTTTGTGTAGCATCATAAGTTAGTCAGAGAAGAACGATTGAAGATCCAGTTTGTATGTGATAACTTGCAGGAGGGGAAGCTTTAAAATACACTGAGTAAACAAAAATGTTGATTCTGGCTTTTTTATGTCCTTAGAAGAGGAAATTCACTTATACTTAAAATTTTATAATTCCTCCATTTACCTAGTGACTGAAATATAACTGAAAAAAATGTTTGCGTTTAGTGGAACAATGGATGTATTTCTGAACACAGAAATTTAGTTCTGAAGAGGCTTTCTCCTATTAAAAGCTCTGGATTTATCAATAATTATGTTGCTTCAGGCCATAAAGAAACTGAAAATTTTGTTTCTGTCTATAGATATATACCAAAACTCTGAAAATAGTTTTCTTTTCCAGAACAAGCATTTATCACTTATAGATGTGAGTAATGTACCCAATTAGGCCATACAAGACTTGTTTTTTTTCTAAACTGATCTTAGTTGAAGTTAAAATATGTCTTATGATTTATGATTGATGGCTTGCCAGCTAAACCATTTAAAATGTAGCAAGAATAGACAAAGGTGTTGGGACGACACTGACTATAATAAATAACATGAGATATGTGTTAAGAAAACTGTGAAATTAGATATTGAAGAGCATTGATGCTTGGGGTTGTAGATGTTCTTGATTTCAAGCTGGAATTATAAACAAAAGAAAGTTGCATTAAATAATTTAAAAGAAAGTTAGTTGCAAGTGGCATTCCTGATATGAAGATTATATGTCTCTTCATAATGCTAATCTTGGAAAGTTTAAACATTCACACTCAAGCCTCATCAAAATGTTGAAGTGCTTATGCCATTAATACAAATAATTCAGTTCCTTTCTATGTCATATTCTGTTCTCTTCCAAGTCGCCTCTGTTTGAGGGTGATGTAAAAAGTCATGGTCTCCACTCCGCTCAGGTCAGAAAGGGAAGCTCAAAGTTATGCCTGCATAGAGAATTTGGGCATGCAGAACAAAGTTAATCTCAGAGGTGAGGTCACTTGACTAAATCAGTAGCTACACAAAAAGAATTTCTTGACCACCCTCATTTCAATGGGTGGTTATGCAAAAAGCCTCTTCTGATTTCAGAGGGCAGATTTTTCAGACCTTGGCTTGCAGTCCAGATAAGATCAGCAGTAAGAGATACACAATGTTCATATGCCAATATAAAATTTTCATTAGGCAGACAATAGAAGAGATATCTTCCAAATAACCTTCTTGTTTCACTGTTAGAACATTTTAAAATCATCCTTATTTCAAAAATGATAACATAACATTATTCACGATGTCAGTTTTCTGGGAGGAAAATAGCAAGCCCCTACATGCAAAGTTGTGACATTTTTGAGTCACAGCAATTAGTTCAGTTATCTAACACAATACAAGCGAAAGCGAGAAAGAATGGGCCAGAACAGGAATAATGCACAACATCCTTTTCAATTCAGATGGGGGGTCAGGGTTATAAAGATTGCATTCAAGATGTCAGCAACAGTATTAGAGAGCATAATTTAGCAGCGACGTTCATGCCTAATGCCAGGAAAGCAGCTGGCATCCTACAAGAAATACACTTGAATAGAACACAGTTCAAGACATTCAAGACCTTTCTGAGAGGTGAAAACCTAGATGAAAATGCAGCCTCAGAGTATAAATGGAGGATCTGTCTAGCACTATCCTGTTGGCATTCTGTTAAAAAAAAAAAAACACAACCCACAACAAAAACCACAGTTGGAAGGTGGGAGGAGGGGATTGTATCCTGCTAAACTGTGAGTTTCAGTAATAAGGCTTCACTAAGAAAAGTGCAGCATAACTAAATTTAACATACATTCTAGAAGAGCAATCAAATCATATAGCCAGAGCTTCAGTGAATAATTCATGTGAAACCTGATGAGATAAAAGGACTGACATGAGAGAACACCATAAATAACATACTGTAAAAAGACTGAAGACCAAAGATCTAGTCTTTCATCAGCAGATATAAGGCAACTTTCCCCTTTGGAAATACTGGTTCTTCTGTGCTCAATCCAGTCTACTTGCATTTTCACAGTTTTTAGTTGAGAAACTGACAGAAGGCAAATTTCCCAGCAGACAAATTTAGTATTACTAACTTGCTACTAACTCTAATTCTTGCCAATTCTCTAATTTTCTCAAATTGACGTTTTGCTGAACAGCATAATAAATATGGGACCTTCTTTCCATTCCCAGCAACTGTGAACACCACAACAATCTTTCCTGTCTGATCTATAATCCACACACCACCTTTAACCCTTTCTTCTCTTCAGTGAACACATGTCCACCTCCTCATCTAAGTCTCACTGCTTTTCGTCATCTGGTCTTCTAGGTTTGGGAAGAGAGATGAAAAGGACACATGCATGCACACACTGAAAGACTTTGCTGGGAAAAATGAATTTCTGAGTATGTCTCTACTGCAAAAGATTAATGGAAGTGAACCAACACTTTAAAAATTGTGATGATCCAGCACTGCAATAGAACTGTGTATCTGCTGCATTGCCTAAAAGCCTATCTCTGTCTCTTCCACTGCTATATATCTGTGTTGCTCTTACCTGGGAGTTTTGGTTGTGGCATTGTGACTAGGACAATCTGGTTTTGCCTTTTTTTTTTCTTCTTTTTTTTTTTCTTCTTCTTTTCTTTTTTCTCCTCATCTTTGCAGGAAGGAACACTTGGGTGACCTTTGCCAGTATATGCCAAACTGCAGCAGGGACAACCTCTGTCATTGCTTCTCCTAATCAAAAAGGACACCTATGTTAATGTAGTTTACCATAAGGCCATGCTGAAGATGGCTGTAAATTTTCTTTACATTGTAGATGTGTTATGATGCAATGTGAATGTCCTCTGAGGTGCAACCTGCACTCCTCCTTCCCAAGTGTTCACCTTAGTCAATGTACTTCTGTCTACATGTCAGGATGGGATTCAGGTGTGGTCTCTGGTTCTCTTTGTAAAGAAATACTGATATACAGGCAAAACCTGAGCACCTGTGACTCCAACAGGTGGTTCTCACATAAATAATTGGAAGGCCAGGATGTGAGGTGGCCCACTGAGTGTCTGTATAGTGCGGGTGCAGCATACATACTGGATTGTTCTTGTGTTTAAAGTTAAATATACTTACGTGCTTCACTGGAGCAAAGCTAAGATGCTCAGGACTATGCAGACCCAAAGTGATTATAGCATTTAAACTACATCTAGTCACATTATTTTCCATTAACATGTTAATTCTCCTGAAAAATGCATACATCACAGCAAAAAAAGCAACTGACTTTTACATGGCCTGAGTGGTTTAGAGAATTGTCTTGTCCATATTGGAAAGTGGAATTTGACTAATCCCAACTGCTTATAGTATCTTTGGAAATCTAAAAAGAGTGGGAGGACATCACATGGCTCTGTGAGACATAATCAAACTAGACAGATTTTGTAGAAGAAAAAATGTCTGCAAGCTTCACCTCTACTTGTTACAGTGCAGTATCATAATGAAATTAAGTTTGATGCTGAAAAGATCAGAAGGAAATTCCTTCACCTTTAATACCACCAAAGAAACTTTTTTTGTGCTATGAGTAGTTCTGCACCAAGTTGTCACCCCAGTTTGAAATCATGATAAATGTTGACGTATGGCTACTGCTTATACAGCACCTCCTCACTTCTACTTAGCTCTCAAAATCTTTTCTTTCTGGTCTGTCAGAGCCATCGCATCTTAGTGAATGTTTTCCAAACCAGCAAAATGGCTTCCCTCAGCCCATTTGGATTGTTGTGGTGGGCCAGTGTCTGGTTCACTGCAGTGCAGCAGTAAGCCGCAATGTCCCAAGAGATACTGGACTTTCTGGAATGCAAAGCTGGCATTTGGCATTTTAACCTCTTTCTTGTATGTCACACTGAACAGCTCTGCCAGTCCCAAGGAGAAGGGCCACAAACTAACCTTCATTAAGCGTTGAATTCACTCTTCTGACAGTTCCCTCTGCTGATTCTTCTTTTTTCATCTGTGAAGTTATTTCCCAGGCTTTCTATTTATAATGCATATAATGTCCCCTACTGGTGGTTTATTCATGGAGTGTAGTGGTACAAAAGTATGTATTAGAAGCAGACAATATTAGTCCTGGATGTGCTAATTGTCTCTGAATTTTATTGAGAAATTGTTTCTCTTGCCTGCAGGCACTGATTCATTACAACCCAACCCAAAAAACAACCTGGATTTCAAGTAAGTAACCGAGGTCAGAAATTTGGCATAAAGCACTTAAACCAATAGTGAAGGAAATTATTACAGAGTTAGGCTGATATTTTCAGAGGCAAGAATAACTTCAATTAACATTGTTGGCAGTCACGCAGCCTAATTCCAAGCACGTAACTTAGAAAGCTTCTCCCAGTGAAGACAAGTGTTCTCAATGAGTTTCTAAATTTATAGAAGTCTCAAAAGCCCATACTCTCTGTGTTTTGTTGTTAGAGTTTACAGTTAACTCCCAAAGGTGGGACCCCAGTGTAGCAGCAAGCAGCATTTTTACTAGGCCAACTACTTTGAGCAAAGAAACATTAGCTTGTATGTATTATACATTCTTATTTTTACACATCATTTTCACGATTCCTTTTTAGCTCTATTCCCAATAGATGTCTGAGGCACCATTGCTCTAATGTCTACTAAGAAAACATGCAGTAGATTAGGCAGTAGTAATGATTACCAAGTGCAGGGCCCCTGCTGTTAAACTCAAATGACAAGCTCATCATGAGCTCTGTTTCTGATGTTCAGCTGCTTTACTTCATTATTCTCCAAGAAGCAAAGTTGGCAAGTCACCCCTCTGCTCTGAGAACAGAGTGACAACATAACAAGAAAAGCCGAGGCTTAAATCATGATTTTCAGAGCACAATAGCTTCCAGCAAAATGTCTTCTTGGTTAGTGTTTTCTGTTTGTGACTTTCAAGGACAGTGTGAAAATGACTTTCAAAATAAGAGCAACAACACCAACAAGTTGCTGTGACCTATAAGCTTGTGTTATAATATCATTCTCTATAGCTCAAACAATCTGTCTGAAATCTGAGTGCAAGTCAGGCTCTTAGTACTGTCATGTCTTGGAGTTCATGAAAGCAGAAGTTCCTTGTTGAACAATTTCGTCCTTGAGTAACAAGAAAGTTGCAAAAGCAGTTAACATATCAGAAAAAGAAGAAGCTGGAGCAAGAACCTAACATCTAGGCATATCCTGAAAAAGTTCCTGTTTGTCAAGGAGGTGAGGGTATTATTTTCTTTACTTTTTTGATATTGTTATTGCTATTAATCCATATACATTCATATGTAGCTACATTAGGTATATTCCAGTGACTCCTGAAACATTGCTCTGTTTGTTGCTGGCAGACAGTCCCTATATTCAATTACTATAATTTCTTCCTGGGAGGGAAAATGTGGAAGAGAGACAGTATCGTCTGCAAAACAAACAAACAAATAAATAAATAAAATGCACAGAACAGTCTTCTGAAATCCTCACCTTCCTCTGTCCTGGTTCAAGCAATACACACTATATAAGCCAAGAATGATGGATACGCCCACCTAGTATGTGGCAACACAGTTGCACTCATTTGGCATTTTAATACTAAGACCAACACAAAGATATCATAACCAGGAGTGCTCAGGATCCCAGCTTCCTCCAAGGAGGTGGAGATTGCTGCTTACTCATAATGCCTAGGTGACCCCAAGTCCTATGGGGAATTGATGCAAAACCGTTCCTGAAGCTGTGTGTCATCTCTTTGGTTGATGTTTTGGGAAGGAAGAAGCAATGGCTACAAGGAGCTGATAAAACCTGACAGGAACTGATCTGGTATGGACTGCAGAGCTAACCTTGATAGTGACATGAAGCAGGGGTGGAGACCTACATGGCTCAACCCAGCCTGTGAACGAGAGTAGTGGTGTGTTGTTACTGTTGTTGTCTGAGTTTGGCCAGGATAACAGAAAGGCTATTTGGTCTTGATAGAGTGAAAGACAAATATTTGGAGTGAGATAATATTTGTCTGAGAAAGACAAATAGGGTGTGGATGATGAGTTACGTATGAAAGAAGATAGGAAATCTGTGTAAGTCATGCAGGACAGGTGGGTAGGCCAGGGAAAGGGAAAGAATAGCAGTTGCCAGTTGAGAGGGCCAAGAAGGTAAAACAGTGGGAGGGAAGAGGCCAAGTGAAAGTCTTTATAGGGAAGGGAATGTGAAGATTCAGTAATTTCCAGTATTTTTAACTCCATTGGGAGTAAGAAAGTAATAATAGGCAGAGAAGGAAGGTGTGTTGTGGCTGATCAAATTATCTTCCTGCAAATTATTTGACAAAAAGATAAACAAGACTTCAATAATGTTCTTTCTTTGTTTGTTTGTTTATTTTTTCACAGAGAAGCCATTTAAAGATGAATTTTCACATTGCTATTTCAAAGAAATGTCATTTTTTGAAGACTCTAGGAAAAACAGAATTTGGTTTTTTGATCCACTCATTCTTATGTTGGCTTTTGGGCCATGTTCTAGAGAGGATATAATATTTTTAGATTAGGAGAACCAGATATTATTCTTTACTAAAACTTCTGAAATCCTCTAATTGTAAATTCTTCATTAGTTTGATACCTTCACCCTCTACAGAGGTACCTTAAGGAAGAACTATACAACCAAAGAAAGCCAGTGCTCTGGCACCAAGGTTAGATTAAATATTTATTATATACCTGTGGCAAAAGAGAACTGCTTTAGTTATATTGGGAGTATTTTGTCTTATAGTCAGTGTACAGTTTAGATTCTAAAATAGTGGAATCTGTTACCTCTGCACTTCAGCTTTACTATGTGAACAAAGAAAGGTGAGGTAGAATGATTGCTCTGGACTGAACACATAGCCTCACTTGTGACAATTGTCCAGCTTCTTCCTGGCAAGCCCAGTCTTTTCTGTGTTCATTTCAAAGCTGATATGTGCAAATTGCTTTGCAGTGGTAATAAACATATTCCTGGTAAAAAAGGAAAAAGTAAATTAATTTCCTCTTGAAAGTTAAGGTTGGTGATGAACAGTGCAGGCTTATAAGAAACTTTCTAAATCCTGTTGCTTCTGACCCATGACTCAATCTTTAAGTTACTGTATCGCTAGGTTTTTACTGAAGATATTTAAAGATTATGTACTGATTCATAAGACATCTCAATAGCTGTGAGCTCAGATGTATAGCTGAAATGAAACAAGGTGCTATAACCACCACATTTGGAAAACAGGTCAATATCAGAGTAGAAGTAATTTTCACAGAATCAGAGAATGACTGAGGTTGGAAGGGACCTCTGGGCACCTTCTGGTTCAACCACCCAGCTCAACAGCACCACCTAGAACCAGTTGCCCAGGACCATGTCCAGGCAGCTTTTGAATGTCAAAGAATGAAAATACTTAATTAAATTTTAAATTTAATTTTAAAGTTTCTGTAAGTGGTACTCTCATTCCTCTTTATATGTTATCTAAGCACCAGGCTGTACATGAACAACAAATCTCTGTTAACTCACAAGTAGACTAAAAAGCTTTGTTGTGAGCATGTAGTTTTTCCATCACTCAGGGGTTTGTTTCACAGCAGTATACAGCTAGCCAAGGCCACAGGCCTGCCTGTCTCTCCCCCAGCCTTTAAAAAGAAAGTGGTTTTCTGCTGGCTCAGCTCCATGAACTAGCTCACTGTCAGATCACAGAAACACCAGCACAGGTGAGAAGGAGGGAGTAAAACTGTATGGCCAGGGCAGAGATGAGAAGGAGGCAGGGCTGTGGTAGTCTGTATCTGAGTACGACTTAACAGTCTCATTTGACATACAGGGGAGAATTGAAATACTATGGAAAAAGATGAAGTACAGATCATTCTCTTCTTGGTACATGTTGATGAAGAGCTGATTCCTCTCTCAGTCCACAAAGTGCCTCTAGTATCTAAGCAAGGCAAACATTCAAGTATTTTTACCGAATTTTAGAAATAGTCTATTGTAATTGAAGGGTAAGATAGAACACAGTATAAATAACAATGGCAATCTTATTGATAGCTAGGTTTTTCCTGCCCAAACTTACTATCTTCTTTAGTTAATACCCTTAAGTTTTTATGGTAAGACGTTAAGTATTTTTCTTCATAAATCATGGACAAATTGAAGCTGAAGTACTTTCTTTTATTCCAGTCATGCTCAACTACAAGAGTCAAACTAAGCTACTCCGGTGACTTTGGAAGTAACAGGTTATGCTATTAATGTAAGTGAGTAAACATTGTGAGAACATAAAAATGAATTAGATTGAAGCGATTGGTGTATTTTCTGTTTCAGCTGTTTTAGATTCTATCGGAAGAAATTTACCTATCTCTTCCCTTGTGCCATGTATATTCCAAATTTTTTTCCCCACCTGTTATTTCTTTATAGAAACATCATTATTTCAACCACATCATTTTTCATTGTAGAGCCCTACATGGGCAGTGATTTGTGAAGCATTACTTGAAAAGCTTACTACTATAATTGCCTGAAGTGAAAAAAAAAAAAAAGGGAAAAGAAGCTTACAGTAAGGTAATGTATACTGGTAATATCAAATTGATTCTACATACAGAGTGTCAAGCCTGCTGTCTTTACAGAAAAAAAAAAGTTTCAGTTACTGTATGTCAAAGAGCAATAATCCATCTGCAAATAAGCATATGCTTTAAGCTGTGTATTGTATGTGAAGATTTCATCCAAAAAGTGGTAACAAAAATAAAATTCATGTCATTGTAACTTCCATTATTATTATTATGCTTAGAGGTAAAGGGGCTATTTTGAACCAATGAAACTAATGATATTTCTTATCGTGATTAGCATACCGATAGCACAACTGTCTTTGCATCCCCCTGTATTACCAGATACTTTATAAATCCTGAGGCTTAGTCATCCAAGATGTTGTTCACTGTGTGCCTGACCAAGGGGACTATGTACTGCTTTATTCATATAAGGAAAACAGGTAGAATAATTACACTAATCTCTACAGATATACCAGCGTTACCCCTCAGGATGTTTCAAAACTGAACGCCATAGAAGGAGCATAAGATTTGGTCCTCTCTTCACCTCTCCATGCAGCACGTTGAAACACTGATGTGTTGAAGCATGATGTGCTGTTTTGTGCTCTTTGTCTTCTGTCTTAAGCCTTCATAAGCGACATTAATATTTACCTGCTTCCTTGGTTGTGCTAAGGGTGAGGAGCAGGGACCTGACAAGGTTGAGGACCCTCCTGCTAGAAGGGCCAAAGGGGAAAGATAGTAGGATAGGTTATGAAAATTGGACTAGATGCTTGTGTTGTTTCTGGAGGAAAAAGAGGATAGGGTGGAGATTTTTGCTTCTTGGGGATCACTTCTCTCCAGAAGTCACAACCCATACATGCCAAATTCTTTCTAAGTGGCAGGTACAAGCCTGGCTTTCTTGGGACTTGGCATAAGCAAAAGAGGCAGTGGAGTCATGGCTGCTCCAGTCTGTTGCTGTGGTTTTATGCCTAGATCTGATCTTTTTTATAGTATCAGAATTCTGAAATAACACCACCTTATTTGTGTTTCTTGATTTCTTTGATAATTTTGCTGACCTGCTAGTCATCTCGGCCGGATCCTCGAAAGCATTTCTATGTCACCTCACTTTGATTTCATTAAGCATTAGATGCCTAGATGCAGGCTGGGCACAGAAATAGGTTTGAGGACCGAGTGTATGTTTCCTTTGCTAAGCATCCTTTGCTGGGCATCCCTTTCAAGTGATCCCTGTGTTTCCTTACTTTCTTTGCCAAGGTAGAGGTTTCAGTTAGATGTTATGCTGCAGTGTTTACACATTTCAAACAGACAGCCCTAGGGTGTTTTACTGCAAGGTCTGTTCTGGTGAACATCAAATTGAGGATAAAGCAGTTTTCCCATTGACTTCACTTAGATTTAGGTCAGGCCTAGATGCAAAGTGAGAGGAGCACATATATTTTAAGGATACAGAGTTAAGCAAATTCTTGTATTTTAGTAATGAGAAAGTAGGGGATGATCCTTTCAGAGAGTTACCTGCCTCTTACAAGTGATGTGAAAGATGCTCTGTGTTCTGCATGGTGCTGTACTGAGTACCTGAAAATGCCAGCTGGACTGGGTGGTGTTTTTAGTTCCTGAATGTGTGTATGTAAGGCGTGTCAGGATGACCCTCCGTTTTCACTTAAAATTGTATAATTTGACATCAGTGGATGTGCCCAAGACAACAGCTCCCAGCTTTCATTCAAAAGATTTAGGGATGGCTAGTGTTTTGAAGGAAGGCCCTTCAATTCTGTGCTTATATTGCCCCTGTTGGTTTCATATAGCCTAGAAGCAGGGGAGAGGGTTGGCTTTTTTGCGTGTAACGATGTACCTGCAAACTCTGGATTTTCCTAAAGGAGTGGCCTGGGCCTAAGTGCGCTGTGCAGGCAGAGAAAGCCAGGGCAGCGGGAGGGAAGGGTGGGTAATGTTACCATGAGTGGCGAGCAAGTGGAGAGAGACAGATGACTAATAACTGCAATTCTTTACACCTATAAAACCATCTGAAATTTTGAATGAACTTTTGAATATTTGTAAAGTTATTAAGGTTCAAACGGATGTTTGTTACAGTGAAATTGAAGTAAACAAGCAAATCAAATAACTCTCTTGCTTCTAAACATTTAGCTTTTGATTGGCAGGTCTGACCTTTTGACAACCTAAGGATTAAAGTTTCGTGTTTGGAACCAGCTGATCCTTTTCCCAAAGAATAGAGAATAGACCGGAGCTGAAAAAAAAAAGATTAAAAAAAAAGAAAAAGGAAAAGAAAGCAGAAAACAAAAGGAGAAAGAAGAAAGCAAAATAAACCTCAGAAACTAAGCTAAGTCCTTCTGGCTTCTATTCTCTTTCTCCCCTTCTCTCTCCCTACTTTATCGCTCCACCACTTGACTGTATCATACTGTGTTGCTGGTTGCTGAGGTGCTGCTTCACCTTCTGCAATGTTGCTTGATCTTTGATTTCCTGTGAAGCACAATGAATCTTACATTAGAGTGTGCAGAGTCAGGTGGTGCACCATCTGTTCCCAGGCTCTGAAAACACTGAGTAACAGAGAGCAACAGAAAGCAACAGCTACACCAGTTTCATCAGAATATTCATATTCACACAGTAACAAACAAGCAGATGACTGTTTTCCAGCACAGAAAAGCATTTTAGTTTTCCAACAGTTAGCTACCTATTAAATCAAACATGTCGAGACCTTTTTTTTTTTTTATATTTTCTTAAAATATGTTTAATATTCATTAACGTGGTTCAGCCATAAAATACGTTAACCAATTTATACTCCTTGGGTGATTTGATGTTATGGACACCATGTGACACAGACTGCAAAGTAGTGTTAATTTAACTGTATTTAATAGCATCTGTGCATGCAGTGACCAAAAGATAGCTGGAACAGCTGCAAAACTGTGGTACTAACATAGTGAAGCAGAGGTAATGCAGAAGATCGGTGAGTCCCTAGCTGCCAACTTATGATAACACTTTTTTTTTTAATGTGCACTAACATTCTGTTAAGAAAGCATTATGTGTACCTGACTTACCATTAGAAATCTCTATGCTACCTTACTAAACAGTGATTACAAATCACAAGCTACAACTGTTTTAACTGTATAATTTCTTAGCTGTGGTTTAATCAGACAAAATGAAATACCTTGAGTACCTTATAATATGCTTATTGGCTGAGAATAACTCTGCTATAGAGTCAAAGTTGCTAAAACATATGCTTCTAATTCTTTAATGTTCCTCTCCATATTAATGCTAGAACAGTTTCAGTTAGATTTACAGGAGCCCAAAATTGCCTTATCTACTTTGCTAAACACTGTGCTTATTATAGAAGAAACTAGAAGCAAGATTTATCACATTTTTAGAAACCATTTAAAAAGCTTCATTGATCTTCCTGCACTTTAACTTTCCAACATGCTTGTTTTGAAGCACTATATTACAAGGGGAATATAAATGTTCAAAAAAAAAGTGCTTCTGCCAAAAAAAATGAGGAAATCGGGGGATGAAAGAAGCACTTGTTTGACACTGGTACATCAGTACTCTCTCTAATGCCCTCTGTCTCTCAATATACAGCACTGAAAATAAAGTATATCTCATGGCTAAGTTTGCCTATTCCAAACTAAGCTCACGATTTGATGAATGATCTTGACAAAGTTACTATGTGCTATGGTTTATTCAGATATGAGAAAGGGCAATGATGACAATTTTGTATATACAGGATTTTCAACTCAGAACTGTTCACATATTTCACAACCATGCATTTATCTGGCTTTATAACTTCCTTGAAAGATTATGCATGTCTAGCTGAATACAAAAGTATACTAATATTTGTATTGTTTTACATATATGCATGTGCTGTATGGATTATGTATAAATGTAGCTATATAGACAGAAAATATACAAAACCCTCCTGTCGTGCAGTAAGGTAATTGCATGGTTGCAAAGCATTTGAAGATGTCTGTGTCAAAGACATTGTACTAGCACAAAGAAAACCATCCTGCTTAAAAAAAAACTGCTGAGCCCATCACTGTTGCAAACAGGGCAATGGGGAAAAAAGTCAGATGACTTAAAAAGCTGACACAAACATTGTCTGTGGGCTTGGCAAACGTTGTAAGTAAAATTGATTTTGCATTGTCTGAATTTGGAATGACTGATGTTAAGATCTAGCTGCAGATCTTAGTTAAGATCTTAGTGTGCAGAAGAGCTAAGGCTTTTGGCATGTAGGGATAAATACAGAATATGGAAGTAAAATACAGTAAGAAAAAAAAACCCAGTTAAATCACACATGGCTTCTGATTTTCAGCCTGGGCAGAGCTCAATGCCTAGCTGGCTCAGCCCTACGTTTCATGTCTAATCAAGATGATCAATTAAAAGATTTCTCATTGCTTAATGTGCAGGTATGTCCTAGATCAATGAGGCTTAGAAGTTCTGCAATCAGATGTCCTAAGCTTTTAACCTTTGATAATTGAGCTGTAAAAGGTGCTTCCTTCTCATTCTTCTCCTTGAAGCCTTCAGAAACGTGTGTCCATTTTTTCTCTGCCTGTTAATTGTTTCTTTGAGTGTAAGAGAGTCTGACCCTGTGTTCACTGATCTAAACAGCAATATTTCCATTGAACTTATTGGATTTGTCAGCATTGTTGCTGCTTGGGGTTCAGCCCTCTCTGAACCAATATATACACAGGGGTGTCATGTATGCCGGAAAAAGCAAACAGCTGGACAGAGATAAGCTGTTACTAGGAGAGTAGGTCCAATGTTTTTCACCAGCCTGTGTAGCAACGTCTGTGAATATAAAGCACCATGTAGAGAAAATTGAGCTACCTCTAAAGGAGGAATTAGGAGTAGTCCAGCTGCAATAGCTTCAAGTTGCATCCTGGTTAATTTATTTCATTCTGCAAAGTAAGTGAGGGATGTTTACCTAATCCAGCTCTCCTACAGCTGTAGCATGGCTGCAAATGATTTGCTCCTTCAGATGCAAGGAAACACAGGCTACTGAAAAAGAGTTTGTGCTGTGAATTCATCCACACTCCCACTGGAGGTCTGTGGTAGAGCTAGAAATCACAGGCAAAACAGTGCTTTGTCAAGCTGACTGGAGCCTTATTCCTGTTCTTCAGGGATAGCTTGAGACTGGCTGAGGATCCTTGTGAGTTAAGAAATGAACCTTCTTCTTCCCAAATCACACACTTGTGTACGTAGGTTCACCAAGCCTTTGTCCCATTCTGTTTGGGCCAAGTTTTGAATTGATCCTGCTCATACCCTTTTCAGATATGAGAAGGATTTTCTGAACAATATAGTGATGACCAGGGCTGTTAATGTTTTCCAATAGCTAGTGTAAGCTAGCTTCCAAGTTAAGGTTAACTGAACTGATTATTACTTCTTGTTTCTTAAAGTGAGAGTGGAAGGGGTGTGTGAAGCTGAACAGGAGTCTGCAAGTGCAAAAAGTAGTCCTGAGGGTGGAAGAGATTATCCTTCACTTCCTTCAAAGTGCTATGGATGTCAGCTTCTGTCCAGGAACTCCTGGGATCGTGTCATTCCAGCAGTTACTATGGACTGGCCTGAACTGGGGTGCAGGCACAGCTGGGGAGGGACTAAGTACAAAGCCCAGCCAGTTGCCAGGATATTGACACTGGAGGCAGCAAAAAGTGAGTATATGCTTCTGGGAGAACGTGGACAGAGTTGAGAGGGGCAGCTGGGATGGTGTGAGGTTGGACTTGATGTATATCTGTTTGGATGTAAAACTTTAACCATATAATCTTTTTCTCTGCTGCTTTTAAAAATTTCATTATCTGTTGCAAAACAAGCCTAAATTAAAATTAATGCTGACCTATTGACTTGAATAGGTGATGGCTCTAAATTTCAGGGAGCTGAATTTGCCTATGTTCACATTTCCTTCAATTACAATGACAGCAGTTTTAATTTAGACTAATATTATCTGGTACATATTTATTTTTCTGCTGCCAACTAGGATCTCCATGGAGAACCTGAGAGATAGTGACATAATTAGCAAAGATAGTATCCAAAATGCCAGAAGTGAGTAAAGTAGCAGGCAATCCCTTCTTAAACTTGACTTTTTTTTTTTTTTTTTTGCTAAAAGGTGCTATGATTCCGATTTGGTTAATATTTATGAAAACTATGAAGTACTTACCAGTAGCTATACTATGCATTAATCACATTTTTACTATTATACCTGTTTATTTCTTCATTAATAAATTAACATTAACTATGTTAAATATTTTTATATTTATTATTTCGTAGGTGTATTAATGTATTAAAGGCAGTTTAGTAAAGAAAGTGGCAGTGAAACATTTTGAGATCCACATATCATTTTAATAGATGTTACCTGTCTGCCTCTTAAAGATATTGTAGAAACTTAAAATGATAGATGCAGCCTGAAATTATTCCACAGCTGAAAAGCTGTCATGTAACAGATTTCAGAGGGTTGCTTCATACAAAATGCTAGCAATCTCTACCACCATGTACCAGGTTCTAAGCCCTAGTTGAGATTTCACTAGGCTGGATGTGTTCAGTCTGAAACATTAGAATGACACAGCCTGAATCACAGTTTAACATACATTTTCTTGGATTCAATCCACTGCAAGGATCAATCCTGCTCAATATGAACTTTCTGAATGCAGAAATTCATGGTAGGAGCTATGCTTTAGCAACCACATTAATACAATCACAGGCTGACAACAGTCTTCTCATTGACAATAACAGTAGAAAGAATTTTACTCACTTCTTTTGACCAGATTAAGTCAAATGTCTAATATCATTCTCATATTTTGGAAGGTAAAAATCACATCAATTGTTCATTCTGCTACAAATTACCCCTTAAAAATTATAACATCATTTTGTGCTCTACCACCTGTGCTTAAGGATAAATGTGCATCCAGATTCAAGCCCAGTTGTGAATATATATATCAGTCAAGGGTTTTACACACAGCTGACAAAAACCCTTATTTGTCAAGATATATTTCCTTTATCCCAAGCTAATAACTAGTTTCATTTGCATCAGCTTCAGACAGTATGTGCGAAGCTGACACTGAGATTTTGCCTTTCCTGACTGAAAACAGGCAGGTGAAAAAAACGGAAGGAAAAAAACCCAAACAAACCAAACAGTAGAAAAATCCTAATTGGATGTTGTTAGTTTTGCTGAAGAAAATTATTGCTCTGTTTGTAAAACGGTTGATCGTGACTTCTTTTTTGATATGCTATATCATCTTTTGAGAAGACACAGCTTATGTTAAAAATTATATTGAAGTATAAAAACTAACATACTGCTTTACTGGGGGTTGAGTTAGAGCAGCGATGTGCAATATATTGGCAATGCCTAATATCTTCTAGCTATATATATTCCTTCATATATATATATGCCTTCATATGTGGGCAGTAGCTTACCTATCAGCAAGAAAGCTACCATATGAGGTAACATGCTTTGTTGCTTAAAGCACCTACAGGTAAGTTGGACTATTTGAACCTAGTCTAACTATATTTTCTGCTTATTTTATTTGAACAGTAAGTGAGTGTCTTTTTTTTTTTCCTAAAATTAAAATATGCACATGCCTTTTGGCCCTTGTTTGTACTTGTTAGTGATGTTTGACAAAAAAAATTTTCACTGTACTTGCCTCATTTATTTTAATGGCTCAGGAATGTGAACTAGCAATTGTAGTCTTTTTAGTGATAAGCATAGTGTTGGATATAAAAGAGGACAATGAAATATTAATTTTTCACCATTTGTTAAATAGTTGCAAAAATACTTTAGATCAGGGTAAATCTAACAATTTTCCAAGTTGAAAATCTCTTCAACATCAGTGTAATTTGGAGTTCAAAGAGAGGAACGTGGACACTCCATTCTCCTCTTCCTACCAGCAGCTGAGCTCAATGTTACAGTAAACTGTAAATGACAGACTGTTCATTTTAAGGGTATGTAGAATAATGGAAGGAAAAGATTGGACAAAGTCTTCAACTTGATAGTGGTTCTGTGAAGTCACGCAGTGGTTTTCAGGAATACTAACTTACTTGGGTTTCCTTATAAGAAGTGGAATGACCCAAGAGTTCTATATATTTATGTGTACATAAGTATTTTGTTCAACTTAAACCAGACATAATGTAGGAGTTCACAGTACCATTTCCCAGATCTCGTATGGTCAGTAAAACAAGATGTTTTTCAGTTAAACTGTACTCAGCTCTTGACATCTCTGTAAATGACCACCACCAAAAGAAAACACCCTTCCCCTCAAGCACAGGTAAAGTAATACCATTTTTCTACTTTTCTTCCTGTTGCATGCTACACCTTCTAGATCAGCAAGAAAGTACATTTTCATGTGAAAAATCATCCATCCATCTACAACAGATATTCAGCTTGAACTGTCCTAAGAAATTTGCACCACAGGATACAAACCCACCAAGGCTCACAGAAAGGGCAAGTCATATCAAAAGTTAATAGTATCCTGAAAAATACAGGAATACTGTATTATTGCAGGTCATACTCCCTAAATTCATAAGCTTTTAACATCTCCACATGTCCTGCTGTACTCTGCCCAATGATGTATTTTTTGTTCTTTGCAGACTATCTCTAATTGGAAAATTGTTTAATAAATCCTCACATTTTATCTCATCAAAGGGAGACATAGCGTGTGTAAATATTCATTACCACTTCATGTTCAAAACCACTTTGATAAATTAACTTCATAACCTTTAGAGAACAGGAAGAGACAGGAAGCCTGGATGTAACAGAGACAGTGCATTAAAAAAAATGGAATAAAAAAATGTAACTCAACACAGTCATTTGAAAACGTGCTTAGAAAGATTTTGATTGTATCTATTAGTAGAAAGGAGATTCACATCGGCTCTCTTAGAGGAGAAGATAGAGTTATCTTCTTGAGCGGCCAATCTCACTCTTCTGTCTGTAGAAGTAGCTTTGTCCACTGGCTTAATATAACTTTAAGGTCACTGTGAATCTAACTCCTGTGGGTACTTAATAACCACAAACAATGATGTACTGTAGGAAAGTTCAGCTGTTATAGACAAGTTGCAGATATCTGCATGTGCCCATTCCTCACACTTTTATACCAAGCACTACTCATCCAAGACTTTAATGACAACACGTCTTAGTCCAAATTTGACAACGCAGTCTGGTCTTACTTCATGTAAAATCATGTTAAGATCATTTTCTTAACTAATTTCTTCAGTCCTTCAAATGAAATTGCTCCCTTCTCTGCATTTATTTCCAATATTTGTTGTGTGGGGTTTGCACTGCTTGCCCTCACCCTTAAGGTTCTCCAGAGCCTGTCTCTACCCCTCCTCATCCTCCCTGTTCACACCTGAGTCTTCACTATTCACTTCTTGTATGTTCAATCACCTTTGTGCTTTCTTTCCCTCTGCTCTTCGTGCTGGGGAAAATCTCCCTGTAACTAATACACAGCTACTTTATCATCCTCCTTTCACTCTCTCCTCAAAAACCATAAATCTTAGCAAACAGCTGACAACAATTATGATGTGAATGTGCTTTGACCCCTACCAATCTTAGTGACCAATGTTGCCTCATTTTCTCCCTTGTATGTCTATATGTATCTGTTGTCTCTTATCATACACTTCAGGTACGTCTCTGTACTATTTACAAAGTTAGCTGCAGAATAGAGAGAAAATGCCTGATATAGCTTTAAATGGAATGCTTTGATCATGAGCAATGGTCTCATGTACAGTATAGACAAGTCCTTAAATTGTAAGCTCCCTGAAGCAGAGCTTGCTTTTTTGGCAGGAGTAGCATAGCTTCAGTTTGTAAATAGGTCTCCTAAGCACAAAGGCAATGCAAATAATTACTACTAATGCCAAAAAACCCACATTCTGTTACTAGACAAGCTGATTAGCAGCTGAACTGAAAGTAGAGGTCTTGTCTGCATGAAGTGTTGAGAAACAAGCAAATAAAATATCCTATATCACTTTGTACCAACCCTCTTCAAGGTTTGCTTATGCTAACACTTAACAGCATATGCACATCATGCAATTTCTTCTGGTTTAATTAGAGATCTGTGAGGAGTGAATTCTCTGGAGAGAAAATCTTCTGCTTATCCTATCCACTAATTATCCGCTTTTTCTTTGAACAGATATTTGATATTAGAATCTTCTGTTCTTGAATAGGAAAAAAAGTTATTCTGACCTTTGATGTGACATAATGCATAGTGAATGAATATAGAGAACGTGATGAAATGTCCTTAGATTGGGCTTTGGGGTGCTCAGATTTACAGCACATAAATAAAAAGAATTATGTGAGGAATCTTGAGAGATTCCTACCTTTATTAAAAAAAAAAGTACTAACATCAGTTTGGTTGCAAACAGCTAGATGCTGTTATTCAGAAAACAGTGAGGTTTGCTTTCCTAGGTAATTTGGTTCATTTAGTTTTTTGTCTGAAAAAAAATGGCAATTATTTTACAATAGAGTGGGGCATTATTTTTCCTCTCTATTTAAGCATTGTATGAGAAATATTTCAGGTGCTGATGCACTTTAAAAGAACTCTTACAAAAGTTAAGAAGGTTGAAGGGAAAAAAAAATTGGCAAAAAGTAAAAAGAATGGTCAATATGAGAAAGAAGACAGTACTGGCACAGTAACACTGATTAGCAGCAGCTAGGTGCTACTGTTCAGATGTTATCTGTCAGTTTTGGAGATGCTGGTATTTCCATGTTTTTCTTCACAACGCTGCTGGATGAATCAGATTTGGCTGTTGCTCTAAGAAATATATTTATGGGGATCCGTGCTGCAGTATAACAGGTAGGGTGATGATATTGTTGTATTATAAATTCTCCTTCTGAGGACGCTGAAAGAAGAAGGTAGTGCAAATTGTGGCCAGTCACCACTTTGCTGGTTACAGTCAGATGAAACAGCCCGCTGTTCAGGGTTGACTGTAAAAGCTGCGTTTGCTTTGCCCTCACCCACACGCTGCTCCGCTGTGTGCGGGATGCAGGGAGGCGGGAGGAAGCAGGCACTGCTGGGGCTGGGTGGATGGAGCAGCTCCTGGAGCTGCTAATTTGATGCCCCCTCAGGCTGAGGAGGACATAGTCCCTCTTCACACTCCTTGGGGAACGCCTCTAACTGCTAAGCTATTACATGTGGTTCCTCCTTTGGATTTATTTTTGAAATAAAAAAATGAGGTCTGCTCAAAGAGCAATTGCCAAAGCTTCCCTCAGGAGAGGATCTGGGGCTGAGGGTCTCGAGTGGAAAGGGGGTGTCTGTCTACTCACAGCCCGGACCTGGGAATTAAAATTCCAGAGGAGAGAAGGGATTGCAGACATGATTGGCATTTCCTATTAGCTAGACATAGGCAATTCCCAACTCCTTAGGAAGCTTCGCTTCACTATATGATTTTTTTGGGGAGCATCTTTTGGAGGAGCATAGTTTTTCACCTAAATGACTCTGAGAGGTTAGGCGTCTAAGTCAGGTCTTGGGACTCTAGTTGAGGGGTTAGAGGTGCCTGGCGCTAGCAATAGCAAGAATAGTTGCAACAGATTCTCGCACTGGGTCATGCTCTCTCTGTCTTCACTTTGAATTATTAATTCTCTCAGATCTGATAAAATAGGATTCTTTTCAAAGGGCTCAGAAAGAGGACATTAGGATACAAGGACCTTTTAGCTTTATTATTAGACAGTGTCAGGTTGTTCTTACCCCGACAACTGAACTCTTTAGATTGTAGTGACTGACTTCATAAATTTCAGACCTTTCCTTAATACGCAGCACTTATGTTAACCAAAACTGTAATTTCATGTGTAAGAAATATCCAGCCAAAGACCTCGCACCAGTTTTATGCCACTATGACTTCCTGGACGTCCAAGGAGTCACTTCTAATACATACTGATTGGATGAGATCAAATCAGGGCTATAATACAGCAGATAGTTCAGTTTTCTACCCTCACTTCTTTGTATTCCAGCCTGTATTATAAAGTTAATGTATTTATGAGGAAGGCATAAATAAAATACTGTAAAAGTGCTGGAGAAGGAATATTTTCCTTTAGAAAAAGTATATATAAATATAAAATAAAACAGATTTTGTCACCTGAATAAATCCCATGATGCTTTCACAGAAGTAGGAACATTAACTACAAAATCCCAGCAGATTTTCATTCCTCACTCTTTCCATATAACTGATCTTACACCTGGAAGTTAGAATTGCTCTCACCTGCACCTGGAGCCAGGCAGGTCTCCATGAAGCCCCCACCAGCCAGACTGAATTTTCAGGGATGTTAGTTTGCATCATTGACATATACAGAAATCAGCTCCCAATGAACAGGGACAGTTAATGACATTTGTACAGACAAGGCCACTTTGTCGATAAAACGTAGCTATTTAAATTCAAAAAAGGGAGTGAGTCTACTTTCCATCACTGCTTAACTCTGATGACCAGAATGAAAACAGATAAGTGGGACAGCAAATCTTTATCTTATTGATTAAGGACACTGGCATGGTGCGTGCGAGATCTGGATTTTGATCTGTGTTCACTGGACTGTTTATACCTTGTTACATTCAATGGTCTGGGTGAGTAACAAACAAACAGACAAATGAAACCAGACTGTGAGAGCAGGCCCTGGTCTTCTGATCGGATAAGCATTGTCAGAAACCACAGAGGACCATCACTACCCTGCAGAGACGGGCTGCTTGTCCAGCCCTGTGGCTACTGGTGGGCTGCCTGCCCCCAGCATGGCAGCACAGCTGCTGTGGGGGATTCCAGCACCTTTGGGACTCTTCTGCTCTACATAGTCTTCCTTCTGGTGCTGAAGATGTATACCTGAACCTCTCAAAGACTGCTGAGGGAACTGAAACACAATTTAATTGACTTATAGACAGGACTGTTATGAAAAAGATGTGCTATGCTGTGAGAAAGGACAGACTTCTCAGTAATTTTGTATTAATCGGAAGGGCAGTTCTGAGGGCTGCTATAATTCGGTGAGGCTTGGCTTCTTGATCTTAAAAGAAATAAAACTGGGAAAGTTTGAGCCATACCTTTGCAATCGGGTCTTGGTACCCTACTGAGTTTGCAGGAGCATAGTCCCCTCCCTGCCTGGTAAACCACCTGTCTGTCTTCAGAAATGGTACAGGGAGCTGGGCATCCACACGTGTGCTCTGGCTTACTCTCCTGGGGTGAGAAATGGCATGTGACAAGTGACCTGCAACCCCCATTCCCTGTCCCTCTGTGCCACTGGGGGAGGAGGTGGTTTCGGGAAGAAGGGAGGGGTGGGGGAAGGTGTTTTTAAGATCTTCTCTGAATGAACTGATAACGAATTAAATTGATTTGTCCCCAAGCTGAGTCTGTTTTGCCAGGGGCCATGGCTGGTGGGTGATCCCTCCCTGTTCTTATCTTGACCCTCAGGCCTTTTGTTACATTTTTCTCCTCTCCACGACACCGAGGGGGAGGAGTGAGTGAGCGGCTGCGTGGTAGCTTAGCTGCCGGCTGGGCTAAAACATGACAGTGCACTAATGAAGTTACTTATATTTTCTGATCATGCATTCTACTATTCTGTCACTTTCCCAACTTTTTCAGATCTTTGGAGGACTGCCTTGCAGGAAAGGTGTTCAGTTCTAGGGAAAGACGGAGGGTAGATAACTCTCAAAGAAAGCTAAGCGCGACTGAAGTTGACTGTTATGCTGCTTAACATAGGGACTTGATTTACATGTTTCCTAAGCAGATATGAAAGAGATATTCTATAACTTAGACTAATACATGAAGTCGCAATAACTGTTTTCACTGTGAAATAAAGAAAACCCATCTATCATTGCTAAAATTTCAAGGTTTACACTTTTTTATTTTCTTATCTTTCTTTTGGTCACCAATGACAGAAAAAAAGGCCTGGCTCACTCAATGCAGTTTCTTTGCAAAGTAATAAAATGAGATGGTGAATAGAAAACTGAAGCAGGCATGAATTCTTCTTTCTGGTTATGGAGAGTGTACCAGCGTACCACAGTCATGGTCATCTTTGAGGATGATTCTTCCTGCCTCAGTAGCTCTAGGGTCCTCATTGTTATCCTGTTGAATAAGCAGTTCTGCTGCACGACGTCTGTCTAGGTGCAAGATCTGTCTTTCTAACAGTTTTCAAAGTCTTCTACAAACATGTCTGATTTTGACATAACACTGGCAGAGGAACATAGATGAGAACTGTAATCCAAGACATCTCAAATTACCTTTCCTGCCTCTTTTCCCAGTAGACAAGAAAAGAGCAAGGAGTCTTCTCACCTCAGCAAGGTAATTTCCTCCACCATTCTGTTATGGGCACTGAAGAGGTAATGTTTGTCAGAACCACTCCCATTTTTCCAGCCTCTACCATAATTTGTAAGGGGAAGGTACAGCCATATGAATTTATCTTCTTCTCCTTTCCTTTCTCAAGATATAGGAGGCCACATAGAAGCATGTTTTGTTACTGTCTCAAGCGGACATGGTAGGATGAGTCATCTCTTGCTCGATTGGGTTACTGTAAGTAACAAAACAATTATTTTCAAGGGCATTGGGAAGATATTAAAAAAAGATGAGAATAAGCTGTGTATTGAACTAGTGCAGATACTTAAAATGTCATTGTAATAACAATTTTAGTTATTTTTAAAAGAATTAAAATTCGGTCATCTTTTGAAGGACTAAGGACAGATCAATGACGTCATACAACATAGTGGTACTTCTAACTCCACTTTTACTTTTTTTTATTTTTAAATGAAGAAACAATTATTGCATGGTTAGTGCTGCTAAAACTATAAGGGCCAGATGGAGCTCTTCACTTAAGTAAAGTCTGAAATACAAAGATTTAAGTAAATGATACAGTAAAAGCTTGTTAATTTTCATTCTGCTAATCTGCCCACTGCATAATTAACGCAAAAAAAGACATTATCTTCTGAGACTCTCAGCAAGGACTTGATGTTTCATTGATATGGTATGGTTTTGAATCATGAAGAATTTGTTAGTTTTACAAGTTATGTAAATGCAGAACATTTAGTATGGGTTAGAATTATAATTATTATATGATAGTATATATTATTATATTACAATATTATAATTATATTATTATGTTACTATATTATTATAATTATGTGCACATGTTATATATGTAATGCTATTATAAACAGTAATTGAAATGTTTAAGTTTTTTTTTAAATGTAATTGCTTCTTCTTCTTTTATATAATTATTTTCCTGCCATTAAATGCAGGCATGATGTACTCAGAAACTTCATCTCTTTCCCTGTGAGTCCCCTCCAGCTTTTATTAATGAAATTGTTAGACCATAGAGATGAATGAGTGTAGGGGTTAATGGTGACTAGTCTGTCATGCTTTCTTCTTTCATTTCTTATGAGAGATATGGAAGACCACTTAGGAACTATTTATTAGCAGACATGGTAGGACTAGTCATTCCTTGCCCTATTTAGTTAGTGTTGGTAATTTTGTGGTAGGTCTAGGCTACTAGCTAGGATATTCGGGAGATTTTCAGAAGTAAGATGAGAACAACTTAGGTTATCTGCTGAACTCCTTTAGGTAGATTTGAAAATCATACCATTAAAGATCAATAAAATTTTAATGATATAAGGGCAACTGATTTACCTATGTAAAATGTAGTTGCCATGCTGTTGTGAGACCTGATAATTATTTGCTTTAATCCAGAATATACTTCTTCCAACCCAAAATATTTTAATATTTTCTTTAAAAGGAGTCCCTCCAGGGTAAAGCTCCGTGCATAAAGCTCAGATTCTGGTGGCTCAGATATAGGACATAGGCTTGTGTCCTTCCTCTGCATTTATCTGATTTCATCTGATCATTATTTTTTTTTAATAATTCAAATAATATCAAGTGAGGTAAAGCCTGAAATATGACTTTAGTTCTTCCACGTTCACTTATTCATTATTGTCAGTCTCTCATTTTCTGAAAAATAACTACAATGGTAGTGAAAAAGTTTCAGAATTATTCTTCATGACTGTGTCATAAAGTTAATGAAAAAATACCATGTTATCATAATACAAGAGGTAAAAAAACAGGTGTTTTTGTCCACCATTCAAAAAAAAAAAAATAATCTCTTCAATAGCTCTATTTAAAATTGATGACAGCAGGAGTAACATTCAGTTTGGACTGAACTGTCTACTTTTCCAATAGGAGTGACATTTTGAAAGCACAAACTGAGTATTCAGTGACATAAGGAAGAAATCTGATGAATTACAATGCACCTTGTGATGCAGTTTCAAATGTATAAGGCCAAAGAACATGGACAAGTCCGAGTGGTCATCATCTCTCTGGAGAACTAAATGCTGCTGGCTTGCTGTTTGTATATGCCCGCTGCTAGAGAAGCCATTGACCGACAATGGCAATCTTACTTGCTACCCACATTTTATACTGAAAGAGGTTGTGATAAGACAATCTATTCAGTCCTAATGCCCTGAGCCTCCATACTACTTGGAAAGCTTTTTGACCATTTTGGTAGAAGATAGTGTAGAAAACGTGCCTAATGTTACCATTAACTTTCCATGTGTGACTGGAAAAAGGAGCTTGAAAAAGTCTGTTATGTCAGCAAGGTGCATTTTTTTGTTACTGAATCAAAAATAGCCTTGGTCGGTTCCAGGATGGGAAAGCCCCTTCAAGGGCTCCATTGCAAATTTCATGCCAAATACTGTAGTGCTCTTAGGGATCTATTCAGCTGAAATTATATGCTGGCTTCTACGGATCTGGCTTTTGTACCTAGATGAACCATTCAGCAGGGAGACCAAATAGGGCAAAAATGCATCTTTGTTGAAACAAGGTGGTGTCTCCCTGGTCGGGTTATGTGTGTGTATGTATACATATATGTATTCTACCTTCTACCATTGATCCAGGAATCACAGCATTGCAGAAGAAATAACGTTTCCAGGTAGCTACAGGAAATATGGCTTAATTTAAAAAAATTTAATCTTCTCCTTCAGCTAGCTTAATGATGGTATATTCCTTTAACCATTGGCACAGAAGCTCAGCACAGACACTCTCATTTCCACACACTTGGATAAGAGGCTGACCTATTGTACTCAAACGTGATGCACATACTGATTCTCAGCATGCCAACACTCATGCCCATCTGCTGCGATGGCACTGTGCCAACTGCGAAGGTGGGACGCCATTCTCAAGAGGCCTAGGTGCCAATTGCCTATAGATTTAAAAGGCTAGTTTAGAGAATGCAAAAAGTGACACTTTCTTTGTGGGTGTCCTTTCTGATGCCACAACCTAGTTCAAACATTGTTTGTCTGCACTAGGCAAAATTTTGCTAATTCTGCCTTACAGCAAGTATCACCAGAAATATGGGCTTTGAAATGATTCATAGACAAAATTCCAGACAGAAGAAAATTTTCTTTAAAACGTTGCTAGGCAAAGTCAGCAAACATAAGGTGGTAACTCCCTGAAAGTTGCCACTACTTTTAAAAAGAAACAAATAGGAAACTGCTGAAGACATAAAAGCCAAGAAACAAGTATCTGGAAGGGAGGGTCCCACCACACCTACTGCTGGGGCACGGAGCTTCGTACAGCTGTGTCTCTCCCTGCTCAGTTCTCCTTGCTTTATTTTGGAAAATAGAGTTACTTTCAAATCAAAGTGGTTGCACACAAAGCTCAATATGCAATCAGTCAGATTTGCAAAAAGACTGAGTATGTACCAAAACATGCTGAGTTAGATCTATTTAACAAAACCACCATTCCGCAAGTTGCCCTCCAGATCACTGCCTTATCCAGTTCAGTATTACTGGATTCAAGTTCCCAAAGCGGGTCAGGTGTGTTTGACTATTCAGTCACTGCTGAGGGAAGAGTGACATCCCGCAGAGGGTCAGTGACTTTTGAAGGGGTGCCCACTGCTTCTCAGGAGCACACCTCCAGGGCCTGGGTGCGTGTTGTCACATCCACTGCTTGCGTCAGACCAGTTTCACTTCTGAAATCTGAGGGAGTGTAGGTCTTTCTCAGTATTACACTGTCGATGAAAGTTATTCTTTTAAAACCTATTTTGCAATGAATTTTTGTCAAGTGTATGTTACACTTTTCACAGTTAATGCAAGAAATGTTGCAATTCTTCAGGCTGAGCATTTTAAGTTAGGATTTAGTTTGTGCACAGACACATTTATGTCTGAACATACTCATTTTACAGTTGGAAGAGAAAAAAAGAGCTTTTTTCTGTGTTATGGCTTTTAGAATAAATATTGAAAAGTTTGCCCTTTACATTAACAGAACAACATCCTTAGAATTCCAGTACCTTAAGCCTTAGCATTTAGTCTTCACTCAAATCTATGCCAGAACATGAAAGCAGAACCCCAAATGGACAGTCTATAAAGATATTCTGGTTACAACTTCAGCAAAGAGGATGAGGGATCCCTTATCTCCAGATAGGTGTCTTTTGCATGTGACGTAGAATAGGAGACTATTTCTCACACGTCTATGCAGGCAAGGAAAAATTCTGCAATCTTTTTTATCTTACTGAGAACTTAATTCTGTTTAGAAAGTTCCAGGAACAAGTCTAGATTTCTTCTCACTCTCTGCTAATTATGTTGTGCGCTTCCAATTTTCTAATTTTGAAAATGACTAGATGTGTTTATGGAATGCTTGCCATGATCAGACATTAGCACACGTTATTGAGCTCGATACAGAGTTAACTGAATGAAGGGTAATAGCTTGTGCTTCACCGAGGTCAGACTAATGCTCCCTTCTGCACATCAAACTTCATGAATCTGATTTTCTCTGAAAGGTTTTGGCCTCCTCAGAACATTATTCATAAAATAAACTAACTGCAATCCGAAACAAGTTTGGAAAAAAATGCTTACATCTCATTTCTGGTTCTGCTGCCTATCTTGGCCATAGCACGATCAAGATATGGAAAATAGTCTGCATGTTAAGCATGTACACTTAGCTAATTGTACAAATAGCTTTGAGGTTATATTTGTTATGTCTGGCTTATATATAATGAATGGGTTTATTTTCCTCTCTTTCTTCCTCTTTGTTTTCCTGCAAAGCAGAGGCTGTGCAAGTAGCCTATACCCCCAATCAATGGTGTCTGCACAATTAACTACAAGAAAAGAGCCAAGCCCACTAGGTAGCTGACAGCTGCTTGAATTTAGGCTGACACCTTTAAACAGGAATAGAGATAGCAAACGTAGCTGTTGCTGGGATGTCTCCATGGGGAATATGGTAGATTAGCTAGCTCAGGATGTAACTTCTGTTGCATAAATACAAACTACTGAGCATTTTATGGGCCTGATCCTTTGAAGCACCAGGCTGGCAGCATCTTCAGATGCCACTAAATGTGCGGGCAAAGTGACGATAGCTGTGTTATTCGTAGCATTTCCTCACAATTTCTGCTTTTGTGGGCCAGGTCAAGCATTTTTTAAGTATGCTCTATGGAGCTAATAGGAGAAGAGTCTTTCAGAGGCTTAATTATGTAGAGAAAGGAAGAAAAACAGACAACGGACAAAAAGAGCATAGAAATTGATCTACCGTCTAACCACAGTGAAGTAGAACTGCAGGACTGAATTGAAGATGAATAGTCTGTGACTGGACAAACTCCAGAAGGAACTCAGACATTAGCATGAAGTAATTTAACTTTCAATAGATCCTCCTTCCTTTCTTCCCGTACTCTCCTTTCCCCCTAGTTCACAGTTTATTCAGGAAAGAGTTCTAGAGTTGAAAACCTTAAGTATAAATGAAGATAGTGTCAGATGCATCTTTTCATGTTACACATCTTCTCAGCACCTAATGAGAGATGTAGTGACAGACATTAAAGACAACACACACCTAGGCACACACCTAGTCACTGTGTTGTCATTTTAACCTTTTTTATAATCTATTCAAATTAATCTCAAGAAATAGCTAAGATTTCCTAGACTGTTATGATAAATGCAATGCTGAGTTAGGAACTGGAACATGATTATTTGTCTTACAACTGTGTGTAATATATCCTACCAGGGTTGAACTGATACAGGAGAAGCAGTCTTTGCCATGGAGATTTTATGCTCTAAGGAAACAAGATAGTCAAAGAAAGAAAGAAAAAGAAATATCAGCATCCCCATCTGAGAGAAAGTAAGGCAAGGCACAGGGATTTTGAGCATTCAGCACATGGCCATGCAGAAATAGGTGGCAGCTGTAGGATTTACACAGATCTCCTGACTTTCCACCCAATTCAGCTCTATAATTCATTTCAACTGAAAAATATGCCAGCAGAAAAGTCCTGTGCTGCATCTGATAGTAGACCAAGGATGTAGATCTTTACACAAGAAGCTTTGCTATCACTGCTGGCATGCAGCATAATTTCAGCAAAGCTATATTCTGAATTTTCTTAAAAATTTCTTAAAAATGAAAGAATGACATCCATTACTGACTGACAATAATTTTTGATGGCCTCCAGATTCAAAGACTGAATACATCAGTCTTTCAACCCTTACTTGCAGCAAGGGTTACTTGGCTTTCTTTTTTTTTTTTTTTTTTTTGTATTGTAAGAGTGCATGAGAGAATAAGTCTGAATAACTCGGTGGTCAAGGTCATAACCAAAACATATATTATAGTTATCCTAGCTGTTCATGTCCATGACTAACTTTGTTAGTCCTCATAATTTTTGGCACAAAATAGTCTTCAACTGGTAAGAGTCTGCCTTGGTTTTGGGCACACAAAACAAGATGTCTTAATCAATATTGAAAAAAATTCTTCAAACTAGAACAGCTGCTCCGAATAATTTATTTTTTATTTAACCAATATGCATAATTTTTCCATGCAACTTACTGTTCTAAAAGCTATAATACCCATATTTAAACACATTAGTCTTAATTCTGTAGTAAATGGAAGTACAGTGTAAAATCACATCTCACTTTTGTTTTCTACATGAAAACCTAGAAAAAGCTAAATGTTGTTTTGCTGAGTGATAGGAATGAAGCTTGTATAGAGGATAAGAGTACTTATTATGTATGTGGTCAGATATCTTATTTCCTTTCTTACATAGTCTCACTTACCTTTGTTGCTTCTGGGTCCTCTTCTCCTTCCTCTTTTTGTTGGATTGCAGACCTGTCCTTTTTTTTCCCTGCACTTCACTACCCCTAGTCTAGAGCCATGAAGATCTTTGAAAGTGTCTGACACTGGTATTTGCAGTAGATGGCACCCTTCTCTCTTACCCAGTAATGAGACAAGATATGCATTGGTTTTAATTCGGTGTCGTTGAGGGAGGGTTTGTGTGTATCCCAAACAGAGGCCTGCATCAGTGCTGCTAATTTGGAACACAGTCGCATTCCCAAAGGGAGAAAGAGGTGCCAAGGACAAAGTCCGTTTTGTTATCACTTTGCAATGCCAGCTAGAGATTGTTATCCTTCACTCTCCTTTTTCTACTGTGAAGAGACACTACAAATGGCCGCTAGTTTTATCTCTTGTGTTTCAATTATAGATAAATGCTGTTACACTTCATTTATTGAGCAACTCAGTGTATTTCACAAGGGAAAGGTAAAAAAGCCAGATTATCTTTTGTGTCTACTCCACAGCATAGAGCACATAGGGAGAAAGTTCCCTGGGTACAGGATTTGGATCAAGGGTTCTGTCCTCAGGCTTACATGTAAAGAGTGTGTGAGGGAGTTCCTTGAATGGCATTTTGGGCTTGAAGAGGTAATTTCCATAGTATTGAATGTAATGACAATGTGATTACATCAAGATTATCCCTGGTAGTATAAATCCATCTCTGCTCCACACTGTGTGGTTGTGCCTCTGTGTCATATGATATCTAGTTTACAACACACGATCACTCTGCTGCCTATTGTGCTGTAAACTGACTCCACTTCTGTTTTTAGTGAAGTCTTCCACTCAACCAAATCAACTTCTATTGCTTTACATTTGTATGGCAAATCAGAGACTTTTTAGAAGCTGCCATTTTTTAAAATCCTAAAAATATGTAGCAGAAAAAGCTGTGAAAATATAAAAATACCTGTAGGAAGAACTGCTCATTAAAGTTATAGAAGATAGTTCTTTAAAGTAGGAAATTGGAAGATGGTGGTAAAGCAATAAAGAGGAAGACTCGTGTTAACAGGAAGACTCAATGGGAACTAGTGATGGAGCCATTAGCCTAGGTCTTGGGAAAGTTGGACTCAGCTCCCTGCTCTGCTACCAAGAACTGACACAGTGCTGGGCAAGATAATTGTCTCTTTGCTGTCAGGGTATATTAGCAGGAGATGGGGACAACAGCACTTTCCAACCTCGCAGGAGTATTACTGGTAAATTAATTAAATATTGTGAGATATTCAGGTGTCATGGTGATGGGAAAGAAGAGAATGAGAGGGAGACAGTGAAAGAGAGAATCCTGGTGGCCGTGTACTACAAGAGAGCAACAGAGAAGCTCTCATGCAAAGCCTGCCTCAGGTACAGATAGTCTTGTGTTTGCAGGTTTGAGGGATTTCAGGGCATTCAGTATACCATGCTGGAAAGTCTATACTTCCCACCTGAAACTGATAAAATTAATTTCATCAATCCTGTATCCTATTGCCTGAATCTGTCCTAAAGGCGCACATAACAGCTGCTGTCCTGCGGACCAAATCCTGCATCTGTGGCTTGGGAAGGTATGGCAGGAGGGCAGGAAATATAGACTGAATAAGATTGACAGGGGATGGGGGAACAACCTCCAGGCGATGTGGTGTAGAGTGGGAGGATGCCCAAAGTAGGAGGCATAGGACTGAAGATGGGATTTGGACAGGTACTCAGACCATGTGACTCCTTATTTTTTCCTACCATAAAATGCAGGACCACACTTCAATTTTTGCTTTGGTAATTATTACAGCTAGTTCTGAGATAATTACTTAAGTGAAAATAATTATTATTATTGCCATCTATTGTCAGCAAGAAAGGCATTTCCTTTTCATGCCCCTACATCCATTAATCGCATCCTTAACAGCTATGCTTTGCAGAGGTAGTAGTGGTGGGAAGTGAGATGCAGCTCTTTTCTTAGAAACTCTTCTCGAGATCTCAAGCAGCTTCCTGGCCTGTTGAATGCTGCTCCTTCCCCGTCACCCTGTGAGGTCTGTTGTGGGTCGCAAGACACTTGGTCCCCACGCAGCCTGCAGCGCAGCCTGTGCACGGGGCTCTCTCCTGACCTGGATTGTCTGATGAAGGGCCGGCCGCATCGAACGGCACCGTGCTGAGAAAAGCACAGGAAATGCTTCATCTCCGTCCTCAGCAGCGGTGAAGGGGGGCGGGCTGACAGAGGAGGAGGAGGAAAGAAGAGGTGGTAGCCAAAGGGGACAAGGGTCCTGGCTCTCCATCCGTGAATTGGTTTATGTGTCTGTTGGAAATATGTCCTGGTACGAGTATAGCAGACTTGAAGGCTGCAAGGAGCGTTCTGCCTCTGTAGCCATGAGGAGACACTTGAATTAATTTGTAGATGAAGGAAATGGAGCATGGGGTATTCAAAGGTCATCATTTTCCAAGTCAGGTTTCTAAAGGTTTGCATCCAAATCTGTTCTAAGTGAACCAAGTAGAGCCGTTACAGCTTGAGTCACTGCTTTGTGCAAAAATCATGGTAGCAACACATGCCTTAAAATATCGCAGGGAATACATTCCCTGTTAAGATACATCTCAGGCAAAAACGTTTATGTTTCCCTTCTAGGATATATTTACAAAACAGACCAAGATTTCTACCTTTTCAATCTTTAAGAGTCTTGAAGATGTATATATTGAGCCAAAGCCATAGAAAATCTGCTTTTTGGATGTTTGAAAATAGTTATAATCCCTGAATATGAAATTGCATTATAATTTCCAATGAATAGCATATTCTACACTTTATACCTCTTGCAAACACTGGAAGCGTGTCTATATTTAGAAAAACCAAAACATTAGTTAGGTGAGGGAAGGAAAAACACTTTCCACTTAATTTGAGTTTCATCTTTTTTTCTGAATTCAGTTTCATCCTCTAAACTTTTCACAAAGAATTTGGACCTCAGACTAATTGAAAGCAAACTGAATTTTTTTCTTTGCTGTCTGCAAGAAGGTCTTGATATTTCCTTTTGTTTTGTGGCTGAATCTAACTAAAATGTGATTTTGCACAGATTCTTTTTGTCAGACGTCCCCAGTTTTTTATCTAAACTGATCTGTGCATTCACAGTGAAGCTTCATTAAAGATCAGGCCAAGCAGTCTTTAAAAAGTACAGGGCTTCAATGATAGACAGATGGTGGCTTTCATGATGTCAGGAAGTGTCAAATATTATGGTTGGCTGCAGAATGATGGCTACTTTCCAAACAGATTGAGAAACAGACAGAAAGAGCAAGAACACCATTTGTTGTATTTAGATACATTGTGAACAGAAGGAAGCAAGACAGAGCATACTTTTACACATCTTTTTTCCACTCCTTGTGAAAACAGTTTAGGATTTGTTATGTTATATTAGCCCTATCATTATGCAAAAACATGTGAAAGCCAGAAATGCTGATATATATATATATATATATACAAAAAGTTTCCATTGTGTCTTTCAGTGTTTTTATTTGCATTTCCATGGGTGATTTTTTTAACACTATAGAGAGATAGAAGCCTGTAATTTCACTTTTTTTTCTTTCTTTTTCCCCTTTTTTATCCTTTTTTCTTTTTTTTTCTTTCTTTTTTTTTTTTTTTTAGGAACAAAGCTATGCTATTAAGATAACTTGCAAAAAACATTATGGGTTTGTTTTTTTTTTTTTGTAGTTATTAGCCTATATGCTGTTCCGAGCCCCTCTTTGGGAAAGCAGTCATTTAAGTACTTAAGCTTGGATAACTGCGTTGGTGTTGCATAGGTGTGGGTTTTGTTCAATATCTGTATTGATGCTTATGGAGTTGAGATTTACAACGGGACAGTTTTGAAATATAATAGGTGTCAACAGCTAAGTAGCAAGGATTTTATTAGAACTATTGAACAACAAAGATCATGTGCCTAGATGGGTGGCTTAAGCTACACAGAGCCTGAATAGCATGAGCAAGTCAGAGATTGCTGGTGTCTGAGGAATGGGGCAGATTTTGTCCCTAAAAAATAATTGGGGTATTTTTTGGCCCCTTGGAATTCGGTGTGAAAGATGCTGAAACGTGTATCCTCAGAGTATATTGTTTTACCTTGGCAGTCTACGTCAGGTTAGTGTTTTGGTAAAGCAAACTCCATGTTCCTTCTGTCATCTTGAAAAGTATGTATCCTATGGGAATTTTATGTGCCTAGCACAATTACTGGAGTGGCTGTCTGCCCCTGTCACTATAAGGGAGACATGTAAGGATGCACATTATACACGCACTCATGGATTAGCAGAACGACTCTGCCATTGCTCTGGCTCTAAGGACATCGGTATGTGTGCCACAGCCTCTTGGGGGGCTGTGGGGGCAGAGCTCTCCAGGAAACACAGCATACAACCTGGGCAACGGTGGGACAGAGCCCAAAGCATGGGGCAAGCCACTGAGGCACGAATTAGCCTGCACTTACTTACATTCTTGGTTAGGCTGGTCTGTCAGATGGCTAAGCAATGGCTGATTTAAAGGTAAAGGAAAGAGCTAACCTAGGTCAGGAGGGATAAAGAGGAAGAGAAGGCCTGTAGAGATGAGTCATCTAAGAAGCTGGGAACTAGGACAGCTGCCCTGTGTGTGTTCGTTCTGATTTTATTTATTTATGAGCTTTTCCATGATGCTATTCTCTATCTGCATATAATCACTCCTTTCCTCATTACTCTCACAGAAAATCTATTTGTTTCTCCAAGCTATCAAAATACTTAGAGAGAAAATAACATGCTTATGTTTATAATAATTAAACCCCTGTAAAAATAAATGACCACATTTGGGAATATTCTTTTTTCTTTTTGCTTGTTCTCCGTTCAACAGTGGACTAGCCGAATCCATGGAGCCCTCATGTGAGAATAGTTTTACACTTCCAAATTATATCAACATTTGCAAACAGCATCGCAATTACGGTCCACAAGGAACACCCTTAACCAGAATCCTGTTGCTCTGTGGAAAGAAAACAAAACCTGTAGACTGGAGCTTATTCCTGGCTTGTTAAAGTGCAATTTTTCATAAATGGTGCACAATAGAGGGATTGAATTTTTCTGCTTTTTTGTTTCTGCCAAATTTGATGAACGATTCAGCATTCCCCCTTTGAAAACTAGATATATTTATTTTTTATCTTTTTTCTATTGTAGTCCTTTTCTGTTTTTGTAAGGATGTTATGTGGATTGAAGGCATTTTTTATCTAATTCATTCTTTGTCTATAAACAAGCACGGCATGAATAATATAAAAAATGTTAACAAGTAATCATTAAATTTCTTAAATGAATTCTATTTGCCCATAATCACACAGAACCCATTCATATTTGCTTCTCGGTCAAAGAACAATCAATTCAGTTTTACTTTTAGCAGAAAGGTTTATAAAAAGCAATAATGCAAATTTTGTTTCACTCAAGCATTTATAGAGGACTGATTTTGAGGGGGAACACACAACTGTGTGCACGGGAAGTAGTGTTTCTCACACTCATTCAGTCAGAGAGAACAAACAATGTGACCTGATTTATCAATCCCAAATAAGTGATGTAGCTTGAATTTCAAATATTTGCAATCAGTTCGCAGGGTAAAAATTCAGATATATTTGTTGAGTACATTTAAATGAGAAAATCATGATCTGTTGATGGATATTCCATGAGAAGAAAAAGAGGCTAATTTAGTCAAAGAAATTACAGGCAGAGAATTACTCACTCAGTGCTACTGGCAAATAGTAAAAGAGTGGCACCAAGGTTTTAATTCAAACACTTAACAAAGAAAGCAGCTAATAGCGTCTTCCTTTTTAATCTGAAGTACTATAAAGCACTATAAAGCAGAGGGCTAGCCCTTCTGCCAAGTTGCTTTTACAGAAATGTGACTTCCACCTTCATTATTTTTACTCCAACTGCCTTAATTAAGAAACTAACTCTCCAGCCCTGACTTTGATCTTGTTTTCAGACTGGGCGTGTCCATGCTCATCTTTACGGGCTTGCTGATATGCGGCTGGATTCAGGTCAGTAGTCATATTCTGTAGAATATTCCTCCAAATGGCACCTGTCTAGGGGAAAAAATACATTTGATTTGATACTTTTCTTAATATTTATAACAAATTGGAAAGTTACTAAGCAACTTCTCATATTGCCCATCCCTTTTTTTTTTTTTCTTTTTCTAATACTGTAGCATTACACAGCACAGAGTTAAACAGTAATTTCAAGATCTCCTATTCATTTTTTTTAAAATCCTGCCACACCTGAGAAAGCTCATGTGGAGCTCTTCTTTCTGGAGCCCAAAACTCCTCCTTAGGCAGAATTGCACTATGAACTGATTACTTGTGTCATTTGGGCCCTTTGCATAGTGTATGAATGTTGATGAAGATTTCAGGTTCTTACCTTGTTCCAAATGGTTAGTAATGGGATAATTTACTGGTGGCATAAATTCTAAATAAATATTGTGGATAAATAACTACAGTGGCATGATAATTGATAACACTAATAGATTCTAGTTGCGTGAAGAAATGATGTTTGTGTTAGGATTTAGAAGCTAGGTCAAAAGCATAACTTTCTCCAGCCTAGTGGTGAAAATAACTGAGTCTAGCCTCTTGTCTGTAAGGGAACTTCTCTCTCAAGGTGTGAGCTCACTATGATACAAGGCAGAAGAAGAGCTGAATGTGCCTCTGAAAATGCTAATCAACTAGCAGAGAAAAACAAGTCTTAGCCACTATCTGAAGAGAGGACTTCTTAAGGGTAATCTATTAGCGTCCTTGAGTTTTGTCCCTTTCTGAGGCATATGGATTCTCACAGGACCTCTCTTACGCTATTCTCTTCTTTGCCTTCCATACCTGGGAAAATAGACTCTCTTCCATGGGAGGAGAGGAATGAAAGACGCTCTATATCTAGAAGTCTTTGCAAGCTGTAGATTGTAGTCCCCGTCTCATCACTTGAGTAATGATGGATGCTTTCATCCATCCTCAGGGAGATATGCAGCCAGTTGCGTACATAAACATGTAATAGCCTCTGATTGCATAACCTGTCTCAGTTATTCATTTTTAAGACAAAGTGGGGGTCATGGTGTAAACAAGGTCCTCATTTTATGACCAGAAAGCCAAAGGATCCTAACTGCTCATCACTGGAAGGCCACTGGGAACAGGCCTAGGAAGTGGCTTGTCACCTAAATGAATCAGTTTTCTTATGGACCATTTGTGTTCTCCTGTATATCAGCAATGTCATTTAGCCCTAGAAAATCCGAAATGGCTGAACGCAGTATAGTATTAGAGAACAATCCTAAGTACACTTGGTATCTCCTGCTTGTGCCACTTGTGTATTCCCCTAGACACTGAATTCAGTCATTCTGTGAAAGTTGCCCTCAAGGACCAGCGAAAACCACTCCCTTCTTAGTCCTCTTCCTGACCTGTTGTGATGTAGAATGAATTTTACAGCTTTAAGGCAGTAGCAATAGTTTAAAAAAAAAAAAAGTGAAATTGCCTGTAAAATAGCCAGGAACAGGGGATGGTGCAGGGAATGGGACAGAGGGAAAAAGAGACAGTTGCATGTTGTAAATATTTGACTTGCGATATTTCATAGGATCTTCAAATATTTTTTTTAGAACCCTCTATTCTCCATTGTTGTAATGGACTACACAAGAAGAGAATAGCAATAAATAACTTTGGTAAAGTTTTTTGACACTGTCTTGTTCATTATTTAGACAAGAGAATACAGTCTTTATTTAATTACTAGAGAAGAGTTGTAAAACTGACTGATAAAAACACCAAGAGAGTAGTCGTCAAAGGCTGTGAAGATATGTAATGAATTGGTTCCTCAAAGGTCTGTCTTGGTTATGATTGTGTTCAGTGTTTTCATTAATGGCCCGGATAAAGGACCAGAGCTTACTTTCGACCTTAGCTCATGATACCATGATGTGTAGCAGTATCAGAAACAACTGCAAGGTATTGCTCTTGGGCAAAAATTATCAACTGTGCAAACAGAGCACGAGGAACTTGTACAGTAACAGCTCAGAAAAAAATCTGGGAATAATAAACTCAGCATTAGTCAACAGTATCATTCTGCTAAAAAAAGGAAAATAACACACTAGGCTGTATGTTGAGTTGCCCCTGATATGCAAAGTATGTGAAGTGAACTCCCCACCAAGGCTGGAACTGACAGAGCTTCAGCTTTACCTATGTACAGTTTCAGATGATAGGATTCAAATGAGAGGGAGTCCAAATGAGTCCGGACAAGCTGGTTAGAATTTGGGAAAAAAGAGTGAAAAAAGGGAGTTTTGCAGTCTAAGGAAGTATAGGGAGAAGAAGACCATGGCAAAAAATTTCAAATTAATTTAGAGATGAAAATAATCTGTCTTTACGGGGGATGGAACAAGAGGTTTAAATTTCAACAAGAAAGGCTTAGTTTATACAAGTTTTTCTAAGAGTCCAGTAAGGACAGTGAAGTCCCCACAAGTTTCCTGGGGATGCAGTGGTAGTGGGCTAATGCCCACCCTTTGAGAATGATGGATGTACAAGTGCTTCCCTCTCCAAGGGAGTGGAGGGTGCTCCATGACCTCCTAAGATCCCCTCAGGCCCTGACTTTTACTCACTATGGTTACTGGCTTGCCCCAGGTTGAATATACGGAAATGTATGTACAGAGTGTTGTTAAAAGGGACTATCTGTATTAACAGATATTTAAGGTTGCTCAGTTTCATGTTATCTAATTACAAAAGAAATACATTGATTAAACAAATTCAGAGGCTTTCAGTATATCAGCTGCTTTTTCTGAGAGCTTATTTCCTTGCAGGCTTTTTCAATAGCTATCAAGTTTGCACAAAATATAAATAAATGGCGCTCCATGAAGATGGTGCCATTCTTTATGGAACTGCATCAGTGATAGGTCAAATTTATATTGCTCTGCAGCACGATTTTAATATCATTCTGGCCTGGTTTAGGCATAATCAAGTCTTCTGTTGAAAGAGCTCTTGTAAGGAGCAATTAAACATTAGTACTTTAGCTAAACCCATATTAAATTATGTCTTGGAATTTAAGTATCTGAGAATCATCTTAAATCTCAGCTTGAATTTTAGGTGGTATTGTATCTGCAATTTATATTGAGGTGTAAGACAATCTGTTTGCATCTTGATTTAGTATTTATAGCTTGAAATGTTATTTTATTATTAAGTGTTCTATGCAACTGTTAGTAAGACCACTAATTGATTAAGGTACTATTATTTATGATTACAGCTTCTGCTTTTCAACAAGAAAAGAAGCTGAACATTCAGCAGTCGAATTTTAACATGCTTTTTAAAAGTCTTGAAGTAAATCAAAGCTAGCTGGGTACTCTTCAGCAGGCATGAGTGGTGATTCTAGCCCTTCCAGTGAAGACTTATAACCCAGAGGAGGCAAAGGGCTTTGGACTGCTGTAACACTAAGGGCTCAACAGGACCTTTCTTTTTGGCATAAGCAGGAGAATATTATCAGGAGAATATTTAAACTACAGTTATCTCACCTTCCCTTTGCTGTAGACTGGCAGGCCTAGCACTGAGTTTTCTCACAGACAAGCTAATACGTGAGTCTGAGCACTTCGAAGCAGATTGGGACAGTAAGAACAATAATTAGGAGTTCCACTCATTCCAAAAGTAGCCCTGCAATAGCAAATTGGCAAGTATACACAGTTTAGACTGACACTGGGCTGGAAAGGGAGAAAATAGTGCCTTATATCTTGATCGAGGTAGATCATCATTGAATGTTATATTTGAAATCTCTGAAGTCTAGGAAAAGCTTTACGTATGTGATGGTAAGCTTGTATATAGATTTATTTTATCATTAAATATGTCCATTGTTTCTATTTTAAAGATATGTTCAATTTATGTCAATATAATTTGGATCATTGATGGAAGCTTACAGGTTGGTTTCCCTGTCAGCACAGAGGTGTCTCAAAGCGCTAGTAAAATAAATACTTAAAAAGCCAAAGGAATAAAGAAAAATAAATAAATTTTATTTATATCATGGGAAAGACAAGTCCTCAGCATACATCTCCTGTGTTGAATACGTTATGGTTATATGGGCCAGATTGGATGAGTATGAACTGCATAATTTTCTTTTTACTTTCCATGTAAGACGCAGTGCAATGGCTTGACTGAAAAAAAAAGCAAAGTTATACTTGCTATACCATACACGTGCTTTGTTAACATAAACAGTAAAGAGAAGTTATAGTACATGATATTGTCTAAACATCAGTTCGCTGATTACAAGAACTAATTTCTCCATGCTGAATGTCTGTTCTGAAAACCCTCATGTTTTAAGAGGGGCTTCCCCTTCTCTCAGTTCGGAGTTTGTCAAGGAAGAAACAGAAGCGGGGAAAACAACCTTCCTTCTGTGTGTTCCTACAAGCACTGATGTTCTCCTAAGATCTAGCTATGTTTCTGAGAAATGAGTTGCAAATAAAACCTACGAAATTCTACTTCAACAAGTAATGTGAGGACTATTCTTGGCTTGAAGACTTGTCTGAAGACAGCCAGATTTGAGCCTATCAAATTTGTCTCATATACGTAAAATTAGTTTTCGGGAGGCTGAATGGAATCCATGGTTTTCACTTTCCTAAGCACTCTATGCTTGTTAGTAAAGCTCCTTATTGTATAATCAAATGACCCAAAGAGCAAGCAGTTATTATTCAATGACATCTTAATAATGTGTATTAAGACTGTTTCTGATTTGGTAATATTTACTATCAGCTTTCTGGTAATCAGAAAGTTTATACTAGCTTATAATAAGATCTTGACAGAAGACAATGTTACCTTCTTAATTTTGAAAAGTGATGTAACCAAGCCTATGACTAATACATCATTCAGGGACAGGCTCAGAAATCAATCAATATAGGCATTAATATTCAAGTCCGGGGTAGAAAAGATTCTATCTGTCTTGCCTAATATATTTACTATGTTTTCTAGTATTTGAGCTACCTATGTTAAGTTACCAAAATAACAATGTTTCTAGACATTATTCTGATTCTGTAGTTTGGAATTATTCATCTCCCATCCCATATATTCAGCTGTAGCTTTTCTTCCTGAGTATCATCTAATTTCTCTTATATCTATTAATTCTGATCCTTTTACATTTTCAATTAAGATACACCAGCATTCTAGTTACCTGGGGGCATTGGATTGAGAACAAGGGGAAAAAAAAGGACATCTTCCTGGTGAATTTACTATTAGAACAGCTGGAGAGAGACATAATTACTGTAGTCCCATCCAAGCTTAGCATTGCCACAAAACACCAAGGATGGCATTTCGCTGAAACGTTCCTCTGTAGAGTTTCATTGCTTTACTTTTATTCACAGCTGAGAGCTTAGCCTATAGCAACCTGTACCACAGTTAATGAAAATTGAAAAGTTACATTATATATTGTCCTTTGGGGTAAAAAATTAAAACATCAACTTTATCTACAAAGACGGTTTCATTCCAGCTGCTGCATTTAGGGATAGAAGTGCGCGCAAGGCATATATATTATCCAAGTGTGTCTGTCCCCAAAGAATGGATGAAAGAATGTTTTCTGGGCACGAATCTGTTTTTTGCAAGTGTTAAGATAATTTGTTGTTTCTAGTAGACTAGACCATAAGGAAAGTTTTACATGCAGTGTGCAGACTGAGTGATGAAGTCATTCACAAATTCTACTGGAAAGGGATGGAAGGATGGAGCTCATTGTTGAAACACCTTCTCACCTGAGTAAAACAAAAAGCACAGGATTGTGGCAAACAATTTCACTGTCTGTGGGAGCTATCCCTGTCTTTTGTTAAGAAATAAGATATTGTGGCTATGTCTGACATAGCAGACACAGCAATAAGCAGTGGTCCAGGGAGAGAATTGCAACTTTCTGAAGCAATTCCAATCGCAGAAAAATTCTGCATGGTTGGTCCCTGGTCAGCTACTCTTTATGTCACTAAGATAAATTCCTGTATATTTACATTAACAGAAGCCAGCGTACAGCTGAGTTGACTCCGGTATGAGTTCTTTCCCTTGTGCCTCTCCTCTCACAGCAAACTTTCCACCTCCAGTTCTGTGAATACGAAGTGGCAGTGATAGCATCTGTAAGTCACCTCTTGCTCAAGGTGCATGCAAAAGACCTAGCATAGTCTGTGTGCAGCTCTTGGGAGTTCTTCTTAACTGCCAAAACTCCCCAATATTCCAGCCATACTTTCTACCAGAAAAACTCAGGCTTAAGTGCACTTTCTCTGATACAAGTATAAAGCAATGAGAAGGAACTTAATGAATTGGAGAATAAAGTACATGATTTTAAAACTTTATTTATTTATTTTAAAATTTTATTTATTTTTAATATTATTGTATATCTCAGATCCTTTTTTTTTTTTTTTTGCGGTGTGGCAAACCATGTGGCAATTTTGCCAGAGCCCCAAGGATTGCTTTGCTGAGCACTTCAGTTCAACAGGAAGGACCTTGGCCTGTACAGTATAGTAGATTTTTTGGCGAGGACTAACTTTCCCCAAGCCAGAGGCTTGCAACATAACCTTTATACTCCTGTAGCTGCTTTTTAGTCTGTAGTTTTTCTTCAATACACCTTCAAAGAGCAGCAGGCAACTTCCTAGGCACAACCTCTACTGTGTTTCATATTCTCCACGATATCTTGATCACCTCGAGTAACAAGTAAACATTTCTTTCTAAGTCTTAAAGTCTTTTAGCATAAGATTGGGAAAACACAGCATTCTAAGAAAACAAATTTAAAAATACTGTTAGACCAAACCAGTATGTACCCTTACGAATCCCTGAAGCAGAATCTGAGCATCAGATGCGGAGATTTGGTGGTTTACACCAGTGCTCCATCCTTGAGGTGTTATATTTGGTACAGCATACCTCCTTCTTTATCTCTCCTGGAGCTCCTCATCCCATACCAGTTATATTCCTGGGGAACTGGATTTTAGAGTATACTTATAGATTAGTCTATATATAAGTGAAAATGTAGGTTGATCAATGTGGAGCCAGGTGTTTGCAGGAGAGATGTCCCATTCTTGGTTCATATACATCAAACAGGCTGTACATGTTTTCTGAAGCTGTTCTTGATTGGTTCAGACTGGAAGTCTGAAACTTCTCTTGTCTGAGAGAGTATTTTTCATACTCAAAGACTATTTTGCCTATAGAAGAACAATTCTGACAAATGTTGTCGCTGGAGCTACAAAAAAAAAAAATTATTAAATTTCAGATGTGGTTTGTGAATACATTTCAAGAAATTGATGATATCTGCTGCATTACCATCTTCCTGTAGGAACCACACATGACATAATATTAACAAAGATGACAGGCCGGATTATGAATTATGCTGCTGGGATAAGAGCAACCTTTTCGTCTTCTCATTTTTAGGGATTTCTGTGTCCTACCTTGTGTCTGCTTTCTTTTCATACTTCAGCCATGATATCCTTCCATAAAAAGTGAGATGCATTTAGGACTCATCCCCTTGAAGTTAGCTTTGTAAAACAAAACAAAACAAAAATCAGCAAATATGCAGACACAAGATGTACTCAATTCCTGTTAGCCTTTATCACATATAGCCAAGGTGGCCTTATGATTAAGGAAATGACCTGGCACTTGGGAGACCTAGATTTAAACTCTATCAATGTTTCTCTGTTTATTTCTGCTGCAGAAAAACACTTAAACATGTGCTACAAATTAAGGACATGCTTAAGTGGTTTGCTGAGTCCCAGGCTGTAGACCTTGGGCAAACCACTTTGTCTTTCAGAGTCAGATTGTGAAATCTTTTATTCAGCTTGGTGAACAGTTTCATACACAACTAATGTCATTGATTTTAATACAGTTAGTCATGATAGTAACCACTTGTCAACCTGAGGTTGGTACCTCAGCTCTTGCATCTGTAAAACGGAGTAATTAAATTTCTATGCCTCCCAGAAGTGGTAGTGTATTACACACAGGTAAGTTTCAAATCCAGCTCTTTGCAACTGCTCAAAGTATTTTCACCAAATATATGCATGCTTGCTTTGAGCAGATGAAACATTTCATTGTCTTTTATTTTATTTTATTGAGAAGTTACATAAAAAAATAACATATTGCCATACTTAAAAAAATTGAAGTGATATGAGAAATTATTAGATAAATAATTTCAGAAGAATATACTCATTCTATTTACTGTGAGTGTATAGAATATTTAGGGAAAAATCTTCCCTGTCTTCTTTTAATACCACCAAGTCAATATGTTTTATATGTCATCCACCTTAGGAAGGATTTTAAATGGAAAAGAAATAGCCTGTGTTACTATAATTATTTGGGTTTTTTCAACCTATATCTCTCTTGTCTATTATGATTTCTTTTAATCACTGCCAGTAGTGCTAAACCAACTGAGATGTGCAAGATAAGCTATTCTGAGCTCCTTCATGTCCCATAAACCAGAGTATGTTCTTGATTAGACAGTTTCTGAATGAGGAAAGTCACAGGGTAGTTGCACTTAAATGGCAAAAAAAAGTATTTATTAAGAGGAGAAAAGAAAAGGTTGGGATCCAAATCAAAAGACTTCAACTTCAATTGGCCTAGCCTTTTGTATCTCTGTAGAAATTGATGGAAAAGGAAAATAATCAGCAAAGAAGTATCCATTTATATAGATATAGATATGTATACATACATGCACACATACCTCTCTCTCTCTCTCTCATATTTGAGTTTCATCTTTGCATTTTTTAATCTCAAAACCAATGGGGAATGTTTGATTGCAGGCTTGTCTTTCAAAACCATTACTAATTCCTTCAGTGCATCTGAAATAAAGGCTTTTTTCTCCCTCTACTATTTCTGGTGGCCCCAGAAAGCAATTTTTGAATGTTGAAACTGTCAGAATAGAGTCAGTCATTAGTGTATTTAATTAGATGCTTTGGTTAAACACAGCAAACACATGAGTGAACCTGGACAATTATGTCATAGCAGGGCTGGGACTTTAAAGGACAGAAATACTCTGGTGGCATAAAGAGTGTCAAATGTCCTGGATGTGTTTTTGTAGTAATCAAATTACCCTTGTGAACTTGACCCATTTCACTAAGCTTTTAAAAATGTTGATCTCAAGGCTTGTAATGAAATTTGTTCCACTGTGTGCAATCATGTGCAGCCCTTCAGCTCAAGTCAGCCAGGCTAGTGGGCTCCTTTGTCAGACTGAGCTCCTGCTCTCTATTAACCTCCCAAACAGTGTCTAGTTCAACTTTACAGCTCTTAATTACATTTGTTCCACTCTGTGCAATTAGACTTACTCCATACACCCAGCCCACTGGCTGTCACGTAGGACTCCAGAATGTCACGAGTCATGGATATTTGTCAGAAAGGTATGAAACTTGTGGAATCCCAGACTGTCCTGACAACCATGAGAAAACACCAGCCCTCGATGCAAACACGGTGCCCGGCTCCACAGGATTCAGCAGAGAGGGATTTTGAGTGCAGAGCGAGAACAAAATGACCAAGGAGATATGTATGAGTAGAGGAGAGGATATGAGAGAGGGTAGCAGGAGTCATGGCTACCCCTGTGTGTTGGTACTTCTCCTTTGCATTGGTTGCACATAGAAGGAGCAGTGTTGGCACATTGTTTTATGTCAGCCATACACCAGCTCAGCTGACTTCTGCAAACAGTTCTTGTTGTATGCTCTGCCTCCTCTTATTTGAGATAAGTAGGAGAAAGTCTGCATATTTATATCTATCTATCTATCTAGAACATTCAATACAACAGTCCTTTTTTGAGATCAGGAACGAAGTTTTTATTTTGTAACCATGTTGATATGGGGATGAATCAATTTCCAAGGATACAGTGCTAAGGAAAGATGAGACATGCAGTCACCTTGTCTCTGTGTATCTGCTGTGGTCTCCTCCTGTCCTTAAATTTCACTGAAATTTAGTATATTAGTATAGATCCAGACCCTCATCAAAGTCCTTTTCCTTTTTCAGGAAAGGAGAGAAGACTGGGGTCTAAGACTTGGCTAGGCAAAAACCATAGCTGAGCTAATCCTGAAAACAAAAATATAAGGAAATTTGCAATGAGTCATCAACCTGGTGTTACTAGGAAGCCTGTGGGTAATTACACTTCCACACACAAATTCCCTGTTGACGTCATGGCTATGTAAATGAAAGCTTTCCAGGCAAAACTCAATCAGGGACTCCAGTGTCCTCTGTCAAGTTGTGTCTGCTTATACTATGGCTGATTGTGCCATATTCTACTTGCTGACATTTTGCCTAACACAGCACATAAAATAAAAAATAGCATTTATGAATCTAAAATCCAGGCAATACCTGTGAAAATCCTAAGATAAGCATTCTTAGTATTGACCTTTTTTCATTTCATTAGTTAAAATATTGTTACTCAGAGAACACCCCAATTTAAGAAGAGTTTAATGTATTTGGAGGGAATGAGGCAATATTTTTCTACATACAGGAAATAATCTGCTCCTTTGGATAACAGACAGTGAAAGCCAGAGAGTTCTTGTGTCATTAGTTTAAAATTTTCTGCACAGTCTAACCTCTGAAGTGGCACTCAGTGGCCATTTCTCCTTGTTTGTTCATCTAATAGAAGAATTTGGCTCTGTCATCTTTGAGGCTATCCTTTACGCTGCCAAAAAAGTGGCTGTAATACCATATATCCGGTTTTAAATACTTTCTGCAAAACAAGTTTTAGCTTGAGAAGACTTTTTTCCCTAAACACTGAGAAAACATGTGAAGCTCGGACCTTAACAAGTCATCATAAAATCATAGAATCATAGAATCATAGAATCGTTAGGGCTGGAAGGAACCTTCAAAGGCCATCTAGTCCAACCCCCCTGCAAGGAACAGGGACATCTCCAACTAGATCAGGTTGCTCAGGGCCTCATCTAACTGGGCCTTGAACGTCTCCAGGGATGGAGCATCCACCACCTCTCTGGGCAACCTGTTCCAGTGTTCTACAACTCTCATGGTAAAAAATTTTTTCCTAATATCCAACCTGAATCTACCTCCCTCTATTTTAAAACCATTACCCCTTGTCCTATCACAACAGGCCCTCCTGAACAGCCTCTCCCCATCTTTCTTGTAGGCCCCCTTGAGGTACTGGAAGAATACTGAAAGTATGTCACTGCATAAAGCATAAAGTATTTACCAATTGTGCTCCCACTTTTTTTGTGGCAATATTCTGTACAGTGGTAGTTCAGAATTCAGTACAGCAGTGCTTGCAGAAGTAATAACCTGTCAGCAAACATATACTTTTAGTAATAAATAATAAGCCTTGTTGGGGCTAACTAATAAGCTTCTCTGGTGTTCCTGACAGAATGAGCCTCTACCCATGCATTGGCCTGTTGCCAGACAATTTTCCGAGTTGATGACATGACACCTTTGAAGTCTAAGCCAGAAGGAAAGCTTAGAACACTTTCTTCAGTTTTACCAAGGCTCCCCAATACTTAATGGCATACGCTGTAGTTACGCAAGGCCATTTTCTAAACTAATCTCAACTTAGAAATGATGAACTTGTTTTAAAAGTAGAGAGCTGCAGAGAGAAACGACCAGTTCATGCTCATGGAAGCATAAGGAAAGGTAACACATTACCATGTTTTCTGAGTTGGACATGCATAAACCGAATGCCATTCTTTTACTCTGGTAAAAATCTTGATTCAATCTTTTTCCTTTTAAAGAGCAATTTAAACAAGAAAAAGTCCTCAAAAACTTGTGATGACATCTATTTTTGCAATAAAATCCCTTTCTGGTTATATTCAAGTCTTTCAGATAATACATGGGAAAGATTTGAGCCTTCTTATGAAATATCTAGGAGGCTGAAATTTAAAACTTCACAGTAACTCCACTGTACTCAGAGGCCTCTGATATACATCTTATCAACTGTTAGAATAATTTCAGTTTGCATTATTTCCAGAGCCTGAAAACTCTGCTATTCCTGGATTTATTTCTTTGGTGCCAGTGAGATATCTGTGCCTAACTTTTTTTGTGCCATGGGAATCTGTCCCACTCAATTGAAATGAAACATGAGTGCAGCCCTTCAGACACCCACTTATGCCTATAGATAAGGCAGTTGGAGGTGGATTAAATTTTTCCTAGATGAGAACAAAGAAATGTAGCCTGAATTGATGGGAAAATAGTCAGCATAATAATAACTCTTTATAACTTTTAACCTGAAAACCAATAGCTTCCTCCTTACCTCCCTAAACCTGCTCTTACTCCACACTCCCCAATGCCAAGGTCCACTTTCTTGTATTAGAAGAGGCGCTTACAGATGGAAGTATCTCCTTCATGCCTTTTTATTCTCTCTTTCAGACAGAGCCTTCCTTAGAGCATTCCTATATATTTTGTCTTGTGCCAATTTTAAACTGGGATACCGGTTTCTAAATCCTCATTTTTAGTCATTCCACTTCTTGCCACTTTTGGTGCTCAAGCCCAAGTATGTCTGCTGTGCTGGTGTCAGCTGTCTGTCATTTGTTTCATTGCTGTAGCACCCTAAACCCAGTCATTTTCCCTTATGTTCTCTATGGATTCTGGTCTTTACTAGCTGCTATCCTGTTTCTGTGCTTGCACTGTGTGCAGCTTTTGCCTTAAGTCTTTTAGAGACAAATTTACCCTACAGCTTAGTCATCCAATATGAAATATGAAATGGGCCAAATTAGAGCATCATAAACATTCCTGACAGTTATTTTAATAACTATATATCAAGGTAGAGTGTTTGATAGGAATGATCTGGAAAGTAGTGAGCTCTTGGGAAGAGCTGGAGAACACTATTACTTGCATTGATGAATAAGCACTTCCAAGTGTCTCTTGAGCAAACCATTGCTGGACAGAGGAGTTTGGGTAAGAATATTTGAATTACCCCAGTGGCCAAGCGCATCTTCCATTCCTTCCTGAAAGTACCAGCGTGAGTGGAAAGAGAGAGATGCTGCCAGACAAAACTACTCTGACAGGAGAAGGCTGCATGTTGGAATTTTTTTTTGTACAGTTGTCACCAGGTGATGCTGATCATATGTTATTCCCTAATGAATAAATAACACATATGCTATTTTCAAATGTGTATATAAATATAGTATAATATTTTGATGTTTAAGAATCAACTGTAGTAATAAATGCAGCAGCTTTCAAGATGTCTCTCAGTTAGCATGTTTATAATTTACACAGGGCAAACAAAAACATCAGTTCTCTCTCTCTCAACATTTCAGTCAATGAGAAATTTTCCCGTATTCAAAAGGTCTTTTGATTCTTGTAGCCCAATTTTAGCACTGTAACCCTTAGGCATCAGTATAAGCTAACTGTATAGATATTTATGTAGATAGTCATGGAGGAAAATGAGCACTTTCAGAGAGAGATTTGCCTAAATTATTTCAGGCAAAAATTTTGTAAAGGATTGAAGCCACCCAAGCTTGTGTCTTTAAAAGGCAGTTCTGCCTTCTACCACACTTTGGCTTCTTGTTTTCAGCCTTTTGATATCCTTTCTTCCATGTTGCTAGATGTAACTTTGTGTTACATCAGGGAACTCGTCTGGATTAAAGTTAACTTGTTTTTTTGACAGGCTTGTTTCAGTCTGAGTCAGTTGCTTGGCCTGTTCATCACATTGACAGCACTAGGACAGGGATTTACAGCAGGAATGAGCCACCTGAAAGGAGTAACCTTCAAGAGTGATATTAGACTCCTCAGTCAGGATCAGACAAATCCCCGTCTGCATACCACCTCTCTGTTGGGTTACAATCAGAGCTCACCCAGTACATCAGGCACTTTAGATGGCAAACTCCAGTGAGGTTAATTTCTACTTGAAATAATCACCACACTGCAAGTCAAGAAATGATCAATTGGTACCTTCATAACTTTCTAATCAAATACCACAGATAATTAGCTGTTACACAAGTTAAATGTATCTACAATTATGACTGTTTTGCAACTTTCTACTACTAGGCTTATAAATGTCTGTGATATTGACAAATGTCTATGGCAAATTTATGGCTTGGAATGTTGCCTCTCTTGGTAGGGGTTAGCTAAATACGGTGCAACTTTGTTTAGTCTGAATATAATCCTATTTCCCTGTGCGTAGGAAGAATTAAGTGGAAAGAAAATATTTTTGATCCTTACTGTGAATTTGTTTCATCCGTAACTCAACTCCAAAAGCCAAAAGCTTGTGTACTCTTTCTTTCTCGGGTCCATAGTGTTATTGCTTCTGTTATTCTGTCTGATGTTTCCTTAATCACGTCTTTTCTTATATCTACGTGTCAAGCATTTCTTTCACTTTGATGACAATTTCACAAAATCAATGCCAGAGGAAATCCCTATATCCGCAGTCTAGACGGACATAATTTCTTGCGTTTATAATGGACCATAGTGTTTCTTTCACAAATAAAAGAGTAGTTCTGTTCTACTCTATAACTTCAGGTAAGTGCATTCCAACCTAAACCAAGTCAAATTATTAATGTCTCTGATGTGTATATAGAGTTCAATGTAACTTACTAGCAACAAACAGGTGGAACTTCTATATAAATTAGAGAATACATGTATTACAAAGTTAATTAAAAGCCATAATATACAGCAGGAAAGATAATGATAAAGACAGTTAACTATCATACTAAATATAAAAGTTTTCTAGTCTCCAAGCTTTACAAGAAAGACAAAGAAGAGTGAAAATAAAAGCTATTTAAAAAAAAAGAAATTTCATTTACTAGTTCTTGCAAATTTGTCATGTGCATTATGATACCTGATTATTTTCTGAAAGTCCCTGATGCTGTAGTACTTAACTTTCATTTAAAAATGAAGTATATTTTTAGACCTTATAATTGCTCAGAAAAGCCTGAAAAGTGAGCTAAGTTCACTTCAGTGTCTCAGAAACCTGAAGTTAGAGATGAAAATGAAGAAAGGATACTTTAATGTTAGTTTTCTGAGTTTCAAAAGTTTCTCTAAAAGTTAAGGTTCATTATATTGAAGTAATATGAATATTATATCTGGTTTTAACCTTTAGAATACTGGAATCTCAATGCAGTGTTAGCCAACTGTATTTTTTTAAGGCTGAGGGAACATAGGAGGAGAATCATAGGATCATAGAAAAATTTAGGTTATAAGGATATAGTGGATGCCATCTGGTCCAGCCTTCTGCTTGGTTCAGGGTTAATCTCAAACTGGATCCTGTCGCCCGGGGATTATGCAACCAAGTTTTGAAAAATCTCCAAGGACAGTTTCCCACAGTTCTCAGACAACCTGTTCCAGTGCTTGATCATTCTCATTGTGCATGTTTTTTCCCTAAAGTTCAGTTGCAATTTTCCTTCTGCAAATTGTGACTATGGCTTCTTTCTTTTCCCTGTGCACCCATGCAAAGTATCTGTCTCTACATTTTCCATAACTCCCCTTTAGTCAGAAGGATGCTGCAAATAGATACCCTCTCAGCATTCAGGCTGATCAAACACAGTTTCCTCAGATTTTCCTTTCATGTTAAGTACTCCAGCCTCCTCTAAATTATGGTTTCCCGTCTCTGGACTCTCTCCAGTTTGTGAGTATCTTTTTTGCATTAGGTAGCCCAAACCTGGTCTATGGACATGACTTCACAAGGTCTGAGCAGCGGAGGATAACCAGTTCCCTCGAGCCGCTGGCCATGCTCTGGTTAGTGCAGCCCAGTCTAGGGTGAGCCTTCCTCACTGTAAGGAGCTCAGCTGATTTGTGTTCAATGTGTTGACTACCAGAACCCCCAGGTCTGCTTTTGCGAACTGGTCTTTTTAGCCAGCCACCTCCCAGACTGTATTTTTTTATTTCAGGTGCAGGACTTACCATTTGCCTTTGCAGAGTTTCAATGAGGTTCATGTTGATTCATTCCTTGGCAAATCTGTGCTGAGTTCTCCAAATCACCTTCTTCTTCATGGATTCCAGGAGGACTTGCTCCCTAATTTTCCTTGGGATTGAAATGGGGCTGATCTGCCTGGAGTTCCTCAGATCATCCTTCTTACTTTCTTTTAATCATGGGAATAACTTTTTTCCAATAATCAAGGACCTTTCCTGCGGGCCTTGCCACAACTTCTCAAAGATGCCAGACAACTGCCATCTTCCTGCGTACCTTCACATGTGTCCTTTCTGATCTTAGAGTCTTGCATATGTCTGCACATTTAACTAGGCCCTAGTCCGTGCTTTTTCTGATTTAGATAGTACTTTGTTGCTAACTTTTCTACAGTCATGTAGCTGTGTGGAGTCTGAGAACAGATCTTGCCACCAAAAGCCAAGGCAAGAAGCACTGAATTCCTCAGCCTTTTCCACAATCTTTGTCTTTAAGTCAATTGCCTCTCAGCAGTAGTCCTACATTTTCCACAGTCTGTCTTTTTTTTTTAACATATTTGCAGAAGTCCTTTCTACTGCCCTCTACATACCAATTACCTCCAGGCAAGCTTTGGCTCTCTTAATTCCATCCTTGTATACCCAGGCAATGCCTCTCTTCTCCTCCCTGGTAGCCTGTCCCTGTTTCCTCATCTTATACACTTCTTTTTTTGCATTTTGGTTCTGTCAAGAATTTCCTATTCAACCATACTGCCCCTCCTGCTATGGATGTCTGGGTTTTTTGTGAGATTGGGATGATTTTTTTCTTGTGAACTGAAAAGGTTGTCTTCAAAGGCTGATCCACTCTCCTGGACTCCTTTGCCCTTCAGATCAGTCTCCTATGTAGGATGCTTTCTGCCAAATTCTTGAACAACTCAAATTTTGTTCACTTTAAGAGCCTATGATAGGAGCATTTCTTTCAGCTGCTTAAAGAAGACGTCACCTACCTCCCCTGTTTCACTGGGAGTCCTGTAGCTCATATCCACCACAACATTTCCCTTTCTGGCCTCCCTCCTCATCCTGACCCCTAAGTCCTCCACATGCCTCCCCCACCGATGGAGTTGCTGCATGCATGCACTACAGCCACATTAGTATGAAGAGCATAGCTGCTGCTCCTCATCTTCCCTGTCTTTCCTAGAGAATCTCTATCAACCTAGTGCAGCTGTTTAAGCTGTTCCACCACACCTCTGTAATTCCTATGACACTGCAAATCTGTGACTGCCTACAGACGTTACTGCTCCCTAAGCAGTGCATATTAATATACACGCACTTGAGATGGGCCTGGAATGCTCCTGCTTTCTCAAAGGTTGTAAAGGGCCTCTCTGTTTCCCTGTCTCATATCTGATTCTCCACCCCATGTTCCCTTATTTTCCCCCACCTTTGGTCTCTGTCCCCTAAAAAACACTAGTTTGCATAACGTTTAACTCACAGACAGACCAGATGAAACCCTGGCATGACAGGTGAACAACATTTTTACTCATACATTATTAAATGAATTTAACTCATACAGCATCAAACTTTGATAGCGTCTAGCTTTTTAAGACAAGTATTATAATCTGATAGAAAGAGACAAAAATTTGTCTTGGATAAGGTGGTAAAGTGCTTCTGATATCAAAGCAGCTATGTTAGATCAGAATCTGACATGATATGTTGAATAAACAAGAGAAAAAAAAAGTAATACATTATATATTAGAAAACATATACTGGAAACCATTATTCTATGCTTGGAAAGCTTTGGGCATTTTTTAAAACGATGAATATCTCTGCCGTTTTCAAAAATGATTTAAAACAAAGTTTACTTGCAAGCTGTAACTTGAGACTGTTGTGAGTTATACCACTATTTTATTATTCTTAATAGCACCAAGTCAATCCACAGATATTTCATCCTGCAATTTTCTTCTGTTATGAAAATGCATAATGTTAATCTTTGTAATACTTTATAAACTGACCATAAACCAATGTTTATGGTCAGTTAATCATTGTATTACTTTGCTTTAGGTAATTTAGTACATTACCATAATGTAACAATCTACTTAATATAAATTTTAAAGTGAGCACAGTGCAAGTTGCAGGGCATTAATATATTATGTCTTCTGACCAGAAAATCAGAAACACAGCTGAAGTTTGGAAGCGGGTCAGATATTTTCTGCTTTGATTGACTTCATGTTGTGCCTAGGGAATGCTGTGATTTTATGATAGTCACTACATTATTATTTATTATTATAGTATGCTTTACAGTTCACTTAGAAGTCCCGGCAGGATCAGAGCAACCATTGCAATAATCACGACACAAGAACATCATATGAGAAAGCCTGCTTGAACACCAAGTGGGATACAGTGTAAGGTACTGTTTCCACAAGCACTGAAGCATGTAAAATCCCACTGAATCTAGTGGAGATTTAAAAGCTGTTGTTAGTTGTTCAACTGAAAAGCATTATTGCTCAGATGACATTCATGATTATATAGAACAAATTAATACAGTGGGTGGAGGATGCTGTAAAATTAGTAAGAGCTTGTGCTTTTGGAAGTTAATCTCAGGATGACTTTTAAAACATTCTGAATATTGTTAGATGGTGAGTTAAATATAATCGAAATTGGTGGGACTCACCACTTCCAGAAACTTGTAAGCATGCTCCTTAGAGGAACAAGGCAGCTGAAACAAAGGAAGCTTCCAGCCAAACTAAGAGACCTTTCACAATCCAAAAAAAAAAAAAAAAAAAAAAATGCTCCTAACATCACTTAAAAATTTGAATAGTAGTGACAGATAGTTTTCATTGGGTATTGGATGATTAAAGCTTTGCATACTTAAACGCTATGGAAAAGAGCACAATGGATGCAGATTGCTGTCTTCCTTCCCTGAGATTGTCAGCAGAACACAGAGAACATGGACATGAGAAAAAGTAAAAAGAAAAAGATTAAGGGTTATCATCATCTAAAGGATCCGGATCTGATTCCTGTTATGGTTAGAGAAAAAAAACCACAAACTTTGTCTTTTTTATATGATCCCTTTATCAACATTTTCTACTGCATATACCACAATTCTTAGGCACCAAACTTTAGCTGCTAAAGTGTTCTGTTTTAAAAAAGGTTGTACTATGCACATCAAGGATACTATTCCTCCTTTATGTAGCCAATAACAACTAGTATTTTTTTTTTTTGTAATTGCTTCTATAGGTTGCTTTACACATAATCTGATATATCGTGTGCTCACAAGTCTGCATTTTAGCTTGAGGTAGCTGCATTTCAATGTGATGGAAGTAATTTGTTCATCTGCAAAGCTAAGCCTCTGCTGAAACTGAAACTGTTTGCAATAAAAGAGACAGACATGGCAGGAAATGGATCCGATCTCTTCTGACTACTACATGGAAAAGAATGAAGTTTATATATTGGGTTTAATTGCTGAAGACACAACACCACCAAAAGCATCGTACTTAATTATGAAGGGTAACATACTGGTATTAACTTTTACTTTCAAAGAAGTACCAATACTCCTCATAGAAATCAAACACTTTTCACAGAAATAATTGCTGCAGGGTTTTGACTGCTCTTGAGCCCTGAACAAAGCCAAGCATATTTTTGCATTGCCTTAAAGTAAACGGAGAGGCAAATTGTGGCTCAAAGATACAATGAGTCTCCTGGTTTCCCTTTTCAGTGCCTGAGCCCTTACATGCTGGTGCAACTAGGTCATGCAGTGCAAGATTCCCTATTGTGGTTATTCTTTTTGTTCGCCCCTTACAGCTCCCCTGGGTATTAGTAATAAAGGAGTGTTTTATTCCTTTATTCTCCCTCCTATCTTGCATAGCCATGCAAACTGGGTCACAATTTGGGACTACAATTTGTAAAACCTCTCTGGATCCCTGCAACACTTAATAATCTACGTATGTTCGACCTGCCCAGAACTGCATAAACTTTGAAAGCGTTTTATTTGGGGGCAGAGAGGGAGCAGTGCAAAGAGAATAGGTCTTTTTTTTTTAAAAAAAATAAATCTTGTAGGAGAACAAAAATGCTAAATGGTTTCATTATAATTATATTTACTACATGTGTGTCACTGCATAGCAACATTAACAGGGTTGAGATAATCAGTATGATTTCATATTTTAATGTAATGAGATTATATTGAAGTTTAACCTCTCTTCTGATTTCCCAGATTCATTACATTTTATCCTAGGCTGTTTACATTATTTCTGTAAATTATTTTGCTATAAGTTACTATATTTATCCTGAATTTTAAGTTTTTATGAGTGCAGTTTTTCTTCAAAATAACATCCACATTTATTTTTATTAATATGACATAATATAGCTTCCTTAACTGTTTACTTAAACAATGACACTTTTGACAGACATTTAGGTGTATATGTACCATAACCTCTAAAACAGTTCAGTTATTTAAATTAGACTACTAGAAAAGAAAAATTATGTTCAAAAAAATTTCAAATACCCACATGGAAAAAGTTAATTGTAGGCTAGGCACTGTTTTATAATTCTAATTTTCACTTTAGACCACTCCCCTCACACACAGGTATATTATTAAATGGCATTAAAGGAAAGATTTTGTGAAAATATTAAACAGGAGTGCAATTAGAATGGGATATGAGCCCTAACTTGAAATAAGTTGTTACATCGAGTACAGTCCTTCGAAGAGTGGTAATAGGATTAGTTCAGATATCTCATATAATTCAAGTGCAAACAGGGTGGATTCAAAATCCGGGACTAAAAGGCTGTACTGAATATACTTTATCGTTCTTTTGCCTCTTCCTCTCACACATTGATGTCAACACTACTGAAGACGTTATTCTTCAGCTAATAGGACTTGTACCAATAGGCTTTTTTTTCAAGAGGATCTGATTCCTTTCCACCCTAGATTAGTTGACCCATTTTGCTTCTGAGCTGCTGGGCATCCCAGCAGTGTGTGGGAAGAGGCTGCTTTCTTCTCTTTAACCTCTAGGGAGATGCTTTGGGGTCTACCCACAGCAGGACTTACTGAGAGCTCAGAGAGGACTGAGCTGATATGCTTTCTGAAAACTGAAAAATTATCCGATGGACTTGTGGTAAAAAATCTGCTATTGACCAGGGCCAGATAAAATCCCAGCTGCTTATGTAACTAGAGAGCCTGGAAATGGAATTGGTTGGAATTTTTTTTTTTTTTCCCCAGTGAAAATGTGTCAACTTTTTAAAAAAAAAAAAGAAAACAGACACATTTTGGTTAGAAATAGTGCAATTCCTCATGGGAGGTGGAGATTGAAAGACACAATTTTTGGCTTCAAAAAAGATCCCCAAGTTTTCCATCAAAAGAGCAGTTCAGACAAAGTGTTGGAGACCAGACATTACAGTGAACAAGAAAACCAGACTTAACCCACTTCTCTGTGCAATTATTTGCGGGACACTGGCTACGAAGAATGTGCATCATTCTTGAGAAGGCTGTGAAAGGCAGCCTTGGAGACTGAGCATCATTCTCCATTCAGAAGACTGTGTGTTGGCCTAATCCTGCCATCTCAAGAACTGAATAAAGGGCCAACTGTCCCACTACTTCCTGCACATGCTGCTGCAAATTAGAAAGAAAACTGGCATTTTTTTGGAACTGTTTAAATAGTCTGAATCCCAAGAGTTGGTTTGTTTTTTTTTTTTTTAATCCCGGGAAACACCTGAAGATCCTGCATAAAGTATCATGACTGCTCTGTTTCTAGCAATAAATGCCAGAGCTGAAGGAGGTCCTGAGGTCTCGGGATAAAAATACAAGAGTGAAAAGGGAGGTAGTTATCACCATGAAATAACACAGGTGGTGTCTGTGCCTTAAGAAGCTCAACACCTCTCTCTCGGCAGGGTGCAGTGCAAGGAGCGTTGCAGGGCAGCCTCAGCCATGGGGACTAGTCTGGCAATCAAATGGCACTGTCCTGGTTTTAGCTGGGACAGAGTTAGCTCTTCTTTTTAGCAGCTAGAAGAGCTCCGTGTTTTGGTTTTACTCAGAGGCTCGCTCTGAGAAGAACGTTGACAGCGCACTGATGTTTGTAGTTGGCACTGAGGTCTCAAGGACTTTTCAGCTGCCGTGTTCTTGCCAGTGTGCAGGAGCACAACAGGATAAGGGGGGAGCATGGCCAGGACAAGGGGTCCATGACTCTCCTTATGATTTGTACTTGGACTTCAGATTGAGGGCCAAACTGGCCAATTAGTATTCCATATCATGCAGCGTCATGCCCAGTATAAAAGTGAGGGTCAGCCGGGAAGAAGGGCTTTTGCCCTTTCGGGACTCTCACTTTCGGGCTCTCAGAGTGCTTTCTCTCTCGCTCGCTCTCTGTCTCGGGGCCTCCCGTTCATCCGGGATCGCGGTATCGGGTTTTATCTGTTTCGGGATTGCAGCTTCAGGACGAGACGGGCCTCGGTCAAGGGGTGGTGAGCAATTACACCGTACATCACTCGTTTGTATATTTATCATTGTACATATCTGTACATATATATATTGGTAACGATAGTAGTAAATTGTTCTTATCTCAACCCACGGGTCTCTTTTCTTTTTCTTCTTTGATTCTCTCCCTCATCCCTGGGGGTGGGGAGTGAGCGACTGCGTGGGGTTTGGTTGCCAGAGCGGCCTAACCCACGACAAGCACATACATTTTTACATAGAATTACTGTCAATTAAAATGAAACACTTCGGATACTTTATTTTTTTTTAAACAAGGGAAAAGGAAGCTCAAGTCATGTGACCTGGTCTGTCTTCCACATAAATATCATCAATCAGTTATGTACAAAACTTCATGAAAATTTGATAGAACACTGTATACTGTCTTCAGAGTTGCTGTTATAAAAAAAAAAAGATTAAATCATCTGATATTGTCTTAAGGTAGGAGATACATAAGATAATCAACATATATCAGTGTTTTCTCTAGAATATCCTGTGTTAACATGATAAGAACTTTTTCCATTTTATTCACCCCTTTTCTATATATTCTTACCAACACAGGATTTCCCCCCTCCCTCTTAAAAAATCACAGTCTACCTATGTCTTTATCTCCACTCCTTAAACATTTGGCAAACCAAACCCTATCTCTTTTCCAAAACATACTAGTGGAATAGTTCAGCAGTTGTTCCCTAGGAAGACCTGCCCAGTCATAGCTACTGAGTGTGGGATAATCGTCTCTATTTCTTTTACCTCTCCCAACAACACTTTCTTGTCTAGACTCATATTAGACAGTCAGCCATATCACATATGCTTTGTTCTTAGTGCTATAGATTTCCTCTTATGTTTGCTTACAAGTGTTTGGTTTGAGTTTTCTGTACTTGATGTTCTGCTTGTGGATGAAAATTTCAGCTGTAATAGTAGTGCCATTTCCACAACCAGGATTTACAGAGACAATGGCAAATTCTTAAAAGCATTCAGATGAGAAAATCTAACATCACCTTGTCTTGAAAAAGGCACTTGAAATTTCTGAGGAATTGCAAAGGGTTATGTTTTTTGTCATCCATATAGAATTTTTGCCCCAATGCATTCAGCTGTGAAGCCAGAAAAAAACTGGTTTGTAGATGCTCAGTAGCAATTTGTTATAATTTGGCAGCAAAATTATCCTAATTTTCCAATCCCACTGAGCCTCTCAACTCTTGTGTGGCAGACGATTTGGACACCATCACAAAACTGAGGCATTTTGTTACCCTAAAATACATTAATTATTTTAAATAATATCCCTAGAGATATGTTACATCTCTACAAACGTATCACCAGTATCCCACCTGTAAGGAAAAGTGGCACACTGACTTTAACTTGCCTAATAAAATGAAATAATATGCTACGATTGGAGTTGTAGCAAGGATGGGATGAAGGAGAAAGTAAAAGAGTCTTGTCCTGAGCAAGGTGTCAGGCTGTTCACTTCTCACCACTGTGCTATAGTGAGGAAATGAGAACAATACAGCAGCAAAATGAAGACCATTTTCCTTTTTTTCTCCTCTTCTTCAGTACATCTCTTGATGAAAATGGTCAAATCCATGGTGCAATTCTACTGTGCTCAACTGCATAAAGGAATCTGAATGCACAAAACTGTATTGTCGGGTCCTGGAACTAGGATGTACTGAGTGCAGCCAGCAGTGTACTCATTATCAATAACTTCCAAATAGGAGTGCAGCTCTATTGGAAGAATATTCCTCTAGTTCACTCGACAAGATAAAACCCTCACAGCTTAATATGATAAGGTCTAGGTTCACTTTTTATATCATGCCATGAAAATTTTACTAAAATCAGAATTTGTTCTGCTGCATTTTATAACTGCCACGTGTTTCTCTGTGTGTACATATGATTTCTCAGTGCCCAATCCTTGCCTCATTATTATTATTATTATTATTATTATTATTATTATAATATTATATTATTATATTTATTTATAATACATTTAATTTTAATTATATTTATTAATAATAATAATAATAATAATAGTGGGATCTTTACATTTCATGGAAAATAAAGATGGTCTATTACTTTCAGAAGGCACTAGTAGGGAGTGTGCACAGGTCACAGTATGTAAGCTATTAAAATAGAAGGCATCTGCACAGGCAGCCTTGACTGCTTTTTAAAGGCTAAGCTGCACAATTTGTCTTTCATTAAGAGCTGTTGTGCAGTTTTGTGATTTGTAGCCAGTTCAGTTGAGCTTCCAGAGTGTGTACTTCTATTTTGAGATCTTGTCAATAAACAAATAAGACATATGCTTCAGTGAGTCATTGGAGCAGAGCAAACTATCACAAGAATCAGTTGACCTGCACTTCCTTCCTGCTACTGAATCTTTCTCTACCTTTTCTTGTTAGCACAAAGTGTGTCCCTGTACACCTCACAAAACAGAGATGCCAGGGATGGGAAGACAAGGTCTCTTTCATCCATATGGTTTTATTTGTGTTCTGCTGGCACTGTTATAGTCATACAGTAACCAACATAAAATTTTAGTTTTATTATCACCTCTAAAAAGAGACAGAAATGTGAAAATTGAAGCCAGAAGGTTTGTATCACAGGATTAATTAGGCAGGGCCAAGTGGAGTCACACTCCTCCTGGCAGTGAGTGCCTCAAGAAGGTGCCTGCCTTCAATTATGGAGCGCACAAAGCAATTAAAAACCCTGTTTCTTTTTCCTGAGGTGTTACTTGTTACTTGATAAATCTCTTTTTTTTTTCTTTAAATTCTCTGGAGATCTGAACTGGCTTGAGGTGTAATCTACTAGGGTAGATATTCATGAAAAATTGATTTAGCTGGAGCCTAAGTGCAATAGGTTTAAAATAAACCTGAAAGGAATGAACAGTGTGTTTCTTGGCTGACATTTTATTAGCCATTTTTTTTAATACACACACACACAAAAAAGGCCAGATAATTAAGAACTCAGACATTATGGATCTCCAGGAAAGAATTTTGTCACTGGGACATATGAATCAAATCAGTCAGCCACCCTATGCATTTCCTTAAGCTGTACAGCACTCTTGATTAACCTTTTCCTCAGTACTATATATGGAAGGTTTTGAATGGCAGGGCTGCCTGCACATGTCAGTTTTAAACATATGTTTCAGGCAGCCATCCTCCCTGGCCCATTGGAAATTAGTACTCTGTTTCACCTATACCTAGTTTATAGGATGTGATAGCCTTTCTCCAGATTTATGAGCCTCTTTGCTCTCCTGGTATTACCAAGAGCTCTACCACCATCACTGACTCTGACCCTTTGTACCAGGACTCAACATCTGATTTTGTGCAGCTGGACCCGCACGTTAATGCTTTTGCCACATTCATTTCAAGCACCCAGCTAACTCCTTCCTCTCCTGTTATTTCCCATGACAGATAAATAATTCAAAATATGGTATAAAGTATGGTGCATATCTGGTTTGAATAGTACTCTATCAAGACGTGTTTGAGCTATAGCAATGACCTCATACTTCCTGTTGAGGAGGGAGAAGCAAAAGGATATTTAAATCAATAGAAAAAGGGAGCCATAGCTGTAGCTATTGCAGAGTGTGTGAGATTTCTTCACAGGTATTATGTAAAAAAAACCATATGATGCGACATTATAAGGATGTAAATAATGACCATTGGTTTATTATTGTTTCTAACATGGAATGCCTATATTCCCAGGCTTCCTCATTAATGCTGCCTAGGAAGTAATTATATTTTTGAAAAAAAATAATAGGGAATTGTTTTTTTTTCCTCCTATTGTGCACTTTATTATTCCCTAGTTTAAATATAACCCACAGAAGAATGAGAAAATTCTTTATAAAGGTCATTAAATAAATGCTGCTGGAACAAATCTTTAAACAGGATCATCACTGAAATGGGAAGTTATGCATATGGAATACTTTTACTTGTAGTACAGATTAAACAGTTGGCAAAATACAGCTTTAGAGATTGCCAGACATTATGTGTCACTAGAAATCAATTCTGACAGATTTTATTGAGTCTTTTACCCATATTATTGCTGCTATATTTTTTTCAGTTAAAAAAAAAAAAAGGAAGAGGATTGACTTTTTCATTACAGGTGAGCCCACTTGCCAAAGGCTGGCCTGTTACATGGCACACTTTCATACCAATTTTGATTTAATGTGCATAGCATGTTTATCAGAGGTGAATGTCAAGATGACAGTAGTTTCACATTTCTGAGACATTGCCAGAAGAACTCTGACACATTCTTTCATGGTTATGTCAGGACGTTTTAAAAGTTTCAGGAATTCCACCATATATATAAAGCAAAACAAATAAAAAACTTTTTTCTTTCTTTTCTAAAGTTATTTTTCTTGTGGTTTATGAACCTTGACTATTTCTTAAAATTAATTGGCAACTGGAAGAGAGTAGAGTAATATATATTCTTTCATTCTATCTAGTATCTTATCCCAAGAAAGATTCATCACTGGTATAAAACCATTTAATGGAGTCGGGCTGCCATATTACCTATTACTTTATTTGCAAACTCCTATCTATTAACCGATAGAAAGTAAAGTATTTTTGTAAAGAGAGAGCAATTTTCACATCAGTTAGGGGGCTGCTGATGCAATTTACTCAATAAAGGTGATATATATAAGTGACAGGAGATATGGAGAGAGAGAGATATATGTTGAGGTACTAGAAAAGGCTGCCCAGAAAAGTTGTGGATGTCCCATCGCTGGAAGTGTTCAAGACCAGGTTGGATGAGGCTTTGAGAAACCTGGCCTGGTGGAATATGTCTCTGCCCATGGCAGCGGAGTTGGAACTAGATGATTTTTAAAGGTCCCTTGCAACCCTAACCATTCCATGATTTTATAAGGACAGCCACAGGAGAAGTATATAAAATAATACATTATATTCAGATTGGAAATCTAATCCTGGCATTTACTGTCTTTCTTATTGCAACAACTAGCTAGGATTCAGTTGCAATACAACACTTTTAGAAATAATTAGGAATTGTTGTTATATTCATAGTACATAGCTACCTTGGACCCTGCTGCCACGAGATGTGTCTGAGGCCAGAAGTTTTGTAGGCTACAGAAAGAGTGAGTGTCATACTGTTTGCAAAAATACTTATAATGGACTGAAAAAAACCCATAGAATCAACAGCTTTACAAATGTTTTAGGATATTCACCAACAAACGAGAAGATGGAAAATAGGCTGTGGTTCCTCTATCAGTAACTTTATTAGCAACTGCAGCTGGGTCAAGAGTGAGATGAGTATGGTGTGTTTCACCCACTAACACTGAATCTTGACTTTAAAAATTATTGCTGTACTTGGAACTGAGGCCTCATTGTGTGAAAATGATCAGTCCTGCTGGCTTTAAGAAACAAGAAACACCTTTTTTGAGGAGTCCTGCTTACTTTTAATAACATTCCTTCCTCTACCCAGGTTTTCTTTTGCTAGGCTTCAAGAATGAATTTCAAAAGACTCATTTGGTTAGGGTAGAAACCATAAAATTATTAAACTTCTAACTTTGCTTGGTCTAGCGGGTGCAGGCAGAAGGCTGTAGTCTTGAATAAACAAATATCTTGTCAAACTTCCTGTGATGCCTCATAATAAAGAGATATTATACAAAATATAATTAGGAAGAAAAACTTAATAACGTAAACCAAACAAACAGTCAAAATTTTGGGATTTGGAACTGAGCTCACATTTTTATTGAGGGTTCATGTTTACTTATTGTGGTATTTTTCCAGATGTTCAGATTATGTAGGTGCTGTCCCTGGGCATTGCACAGACTACAGGAATGACCAGATTGCAGACTGCCAGGCTGGACCTTGCGATGCTGATGCAAGGCATCGGCTTGAGCCCTGCTGCAAGCTGGGCTCCTCTGTGAGCACCTCCGACAGGAGCAGGAGACGGAGGCATTGCTCAAGCCTCCTTGCTGCTCTTCCTGAGAGGCAAAGACTCCTTCATTATAACATGACAGCAAAGGTATCCACTGTGACACCAAAACAGAGCTAACTGCTAGCATGCAAAATGATCACATTAGGCCACTTAAGGGAAATGTGAATATACATTGGAATATGCACCTACTGCATGATGTGAATAGCTTCGTTTTGCTTATATGGCAGGAGAAAGTGTACCTTCACTACCACATCCCTGCAAACAGTTACAGTCATTAGTTGTTCCTTTTATACTTAATACCGTATTGTACAGTATTACTCATTTATAATATGTGCATTTATCAACCTAAAAGGAAAGTTTGTTTTCCTTTTAAATAAGGTTGATGGTATCAGGCTTCACATAGTAATCTGGCTCGTTTGCATGCAGATGAACTTTATATAGATCTGTTGGTTTTAAGAAAGACCTTTTTTTAGGTAATGACTGATAATTTCAGATTTAGCAGCCGATATGTTACAAGGAGGAGCTCTATGTAGGCATATGGGTGAGAAAAGGATAAAAAGAACAGAAAGAAGTTAGAGGTGCAAGACTGCTCAATGGGAGATTCTCCCAGGCTCCTTCATTCCAAATATTCATAAGCTTTAACTGAACTACAGATCCTTAATAATAAAAGAAAGATGCAAGCCTTGGAAACACAGAGCTCCAACTGGAGAAATGTAAAGTCTTACGGCAGGCAAAACTGCAAGGTATTCTACTTTTAGCAAATTTTTTTGAGAAGTAATCAATGTGTCCTGGTCATTTCATGGTCTATTTTAGAATAAAAGGAATTGTTCTTTTGTCTTTCCTATCCTTCCTTAATTTCAATAGATAATTTTAAATATAATTATTTTTTAAGGATAAGACTCAGTCTTGACTTGAGGTATCTATCATCTGATTTAAAGGTCATTATGAGCTGAGAATTATCCTGTTTGTGTGTGAGGAACAACATTCAAAGTCATAATTACTTCCAGAATTATTTTTTAGGACCTCACTTGCATGACAGCCTTTTTCTCCTCTTTTTTATGAATGGAAAAGCAGAACTGTGAGAGCATAAAAGGTAGTATTTATAAGAAACATGGGTTTACACTAAGCTACAGAGAGAGTCGCTTAACAAGGTATTTAACAAATTGTATGCCAGATTAAGACCAGATTAAATAATTTATTTTTAAAATTAGAGTAATTTCAGTAAATGCTATTCTATTTCAGAAATATTTGTGTCGAAGGGCTTCGTTGAACTGTTGAACAAACTGTCTAGAAAGCTAAATCCTGCTTTTTCTGGTAAGCATTTCCAGTACCATCTGATGGGTGGGAGAGCCAGATATAGCCATTATGAGACTCATAGACAGAATGTTTCAATATTAGTGACAATGTTTAATAGTGTTTTCAGCCAGCGATCTCTAATTACAAGAGGGTAAATATCTACTCCATACAGTTAATATAGTTTATCTATTTAGTCTCCTTGTGAAGAGGTATTTACACGTTCTTTGTTGTTTCTAAGGACAAAAGTAAGCTTAGTCTGAAAACAGAGCAGATTTTAAGTCATCCTAAATCAGTCAATAGGAGTCAAGGAAAATACAAGGATTATTCGATTCCCTGAGGACAGGCCGAATATTTTCCAGTTTTTCCTGCTTTTTATTTATAAAACAGGGAGTTAAACCAAATTATTTGTTATTCTCCCACTTGTAGGATTGTCTTATTATTTTAAACTAAATGTAAAACTTAGACGTGCCTTGCTATTGGTACAGTCTAATTGTAGTATGTGTTTCTTCCATCGTCTACTCCAATGATCATTTAAGAGTGCCCTCAGAGGTGTTCACCCACTTCAGCTGTAGCTCATGATATTAAGTGGTGACTAACACCACATTTTAACCGTCCATTATCTGTTACCACCAATTTAAATTCTGGGAAAAGTTACCCTTGTAAATGAACATCCTTCCTTGGCTTTTATAGAAAATACTGCTCTAATAATAAAGCAAGTCCATCTTCTTTAATAAATTAAACAGGACCCTCATTCTCCTTTAATAGCAAGACAGGAAGTTCAAAACTTATTCTTAAGCCCTTAAATATAGGGGAACACTAAAGTAGATGCAAATTCTCAAACATAACATTATTTCTGGTCAGCTACATAGAAAATTTCACTAAATGGCCAATATAGGAGACCACAGTTTCTAACTAGATCCAGATAGGTCAACACTAGCTAATAAATTTTGATCGACTGATTGTTCTTTGGTGCGGAATGAACAAACCGTAATGTCATGAAAAAGAGACATAAAATGAACTAAAACCATAGCATTGAATGGTTTGTTCTCATGTAGTGACTGCCTGATGGATTAAAAAATAATAACTTTCTTCAAGGTTCTCATCAGAAAAATCAATTTGACTGAGACACAAGGGACTGTTATTACTATTTTTAAGCAGAAGTCTTATTGACAGGAATTTGCTTTATGACAAAATACCTTATAAAATTGCACTCCACAAAATAAATATCAGAAAGTAAAAGTCAGTCTTGTGCTACACATATTTCTTAAACAGTGACTACAAAGTCGTCACGACACACAAAAAATGGCCAGATTTTCTAGTTTCCACAAATAAAAATTTTTAACAGAATTTTTTTAATGCATTTACTCAATAAATAAAAAGGAAAAAAAAATTGCCAAAACCCACAAGTACTTACAATTCATCTGATACATAGCTTAATAATTTTTATGGTTTCAAAAAAGTAGAACAGACTTATGCAGAAAAAAACTCACCCCAAAACACAGAGACTACAAATTTTGGATATCTCGTGTGGCAGTGCCACAGTCAACAGAAAAGAGTCTTCTGTTTCCAGTCAACAGAAAATGAGTTCTGTATTAAAGACTAAAGCAGTTATATATTTTCTTGCAGTTATGAAAGTACGCTTATCGTGAAACCATTGCTAAAATGATTATTGGGGGAAAAGCAGCAACCTTAGAAATTCTTTACACAAATTGAGTTGGGGAAATGTAGAATGATTATCTTTTTGAGGGTAAAATCATTACTTTAATGAAGTAAAAAAAAAAAAGTATTACTACCAATTTTAAAAGAACAGAATTTTGCGATAATCGTCTGCGGAATAAACCACATGTACATTTTCGGATATCAAAGAAGATGAAAATGAAAAGAGAAAATACAAATATACATAGCAGAGTTTCAAAGGCAAAAAGCTTTCCATCAAGACCTGCTTCAAAAGCACTGTAAGTATTTCCTTCTCTTCCACATTACTGAGGATTCTGATTCCTTAGGCTAACTTCGGAAATCCAGGTAACCAGAGTAAAATTACTCAGTACATATCTACAGCCTCAATGTATAAAAAGCCATGTTTTCCCTTTTTGTTACGTTATCTGCAATTGCAATGTTGTGATATACACGTTAAAAACTATGTTCATGAAGACTTGGATACTGCTGCCTGATGCCTTTTGTTTTTATAATGGTGCGAGTATTACAGGTTTCTGTCACACTTGATGCGAAGTAGGGAGATCATGTGATAGAGTTTTGTTCCATATTCTTCACCTGACTCTTGACAGTTCTGAGCAATCTGCCTGGAGAAGTGTCAGCTTCTGCAGTTTTCCCCACACTGGCAATATTTGTGTTGTCCTTTGAGCACACTTGAAGACCAGCTACCCTTTCTACCCCACTGCCTGGAAAGGCATTAGCTGTGTTGCAGGAAAAGATCACAGGGCAGCGAATATGAGCCGGCTCTAGCCCTTTCTTTTTGACAGTTGTACCCTCACTTTCAGTGTGAATTGGGCGGTTCTTGATGCTTCTGCCCAGCAAACTCCTCTCCCAACTTGTGGCAGCATTTTGCTGATGTGAAGCAGACAAAAGAATCAGCATCCCTTTAAAAAGGCTGTATAGTGTAGGTATTACGGGCAAAGGAGCAACAGGTGCCCATGCTGCTGCAATAGCAACATGCTTGACTTTAAGCACAGGCATAATGTCCGTTATTTGCAAATAAGTGAATAATAGGCAATGGACATTAGTGTTGTTTACGAGCTACAGAGAAGAAGTTATTTTATGTGTGTTGTGAAATAGTTCTGCTTTATTTCAGGATTTTTTTCTTTTCATGACATTTCATCACTTCTCATTTCCCTCAAAATTAGATTGTAAACTAAATTGTTCATTCTTTATTCCAGTCTCATAGAAAAGAAAAAAAAAAAACACAACCAAAAAACAAACCTACAAAATAAATATTGCGGGTGTCTACATGATACATAGACTTCAATGTACAGTTTATGCTTTTTAGAACATAGTTATGATGTATTGGTAGAAATAAACCCAGTAATGTCAACAAAACAAGAATACTGTTTAATATGTAATCAGATAAAGCTAGATATGGAGTTTTGAAAATGATTATAATTTTTCTCAGAGAAAAACTTGGATATTTCCTTAATTTCCATCCAAAATAAGGAAAATAAAAAATAATAAAAGATGAAACGTAAGCTGTTGAAGTGCTGGCACGATTTAATTCATGGATGTCTAGATTGTAACTGAGAATAGGTTTCTAGTTTAACTAAAAAGTAATTTCCGAACTTCTATTTGCTTCTCATTTTTTCTTACTTTTGAAGACCAGCCTATCTGTATACCTTAAGCCATGCCACACAACATTATCGTGTTGTGTGGCACAGATGTCACTGAAAGCTTCCAAAATATTCGAGATTACTTTCAATCTATAGACAATTGACAAGATTTCCTTCTTCCTTCTGTGACAACTATAGAAGTACTGAACTTTTCACATGCAGAAAAACATAAACCTTCATTTTATGTGAGCGTGTGTAACCATATTATTATGATGTTCTCAGATAGGAACAGTTTTTCCTCCTTCTAACTTGAAAAGTTTGTCTTAGAATTTCTTAATGTCAATGCTCATATCAAGGTAACAACAGAAGACCAGAATAAATGCCAGCATTCACCAGTAAATCACAGAAACAAACAAATGAACAAAAATTCTTATTTTTTTATTTTTTAGGTCACTGACACTTGGAATATGATTTAAATTTCTCTTAATCTGCCATAATACTATCAGAATACTATCAGACATTTCAGTAAAAACCTGAGGAATGTGAGAGAAAAGACACAGGAACGTTGAGATGAAAAAAGAAAAAAAAACCAAAACTGATACAGGCCTCATAAGTTGTAGTCTGAACTACCTGGTATTATCTGAACTAACTAACTCAACCTTAGTTTCTTGCACACTGTAAATATAATGATAGTGTAGGAATGTTAGATTCAAAGAGATGTTTTGGGAGCTTTGGACATGGAGATTTAAAGAGATATAGTAACTTTCAGCCAAGAAATCTCCATTCTGGAGTACTCTGCTGATTAACCAAGCTGTCTGTGAAATTCATGATGCCACCACAAGATCAGTCTAGAAGAGGATAAAACGTCCATTTGGAGATCAGAAAATTTACTTTGCTGGCTAGAAGAATGCTTTCCTTCACTGAATAAATGTATTGTGAAATATATGAGAACTGAGTTATATTCTGCAGGCACAGTCTTTTTTTTTTTTTTTTAATATCAATTAGTATTTCATTTTAATTGCATGCCAGTATAAGTGCTTGAGAATCTATATGAGCAGGCTTATGGAAAGTTGAGAGAAAGATGCTGAAGACCATCGCTTCTCTATCAGACGGTGCTGTTGTTATTCAGAATTTTTTTAAGAGAGTCATATGAAAGGTCCCATGCAACTCAGAGCAGCTGTCCTCTATTCCCTTGTTAAGCTATTGTGGATGAGACAGTGATTAGAGATGGACAAAAAATTTTTCCTGCTTGTAATATGAAGGTCTGCTTATAATATGAATAGTCACTTGCTAGGGACCATTTTGGTCATTTGACCTGGCGCATTTACTTCTCCATCATATGATGGAGTACAACTCCATGGATGTTCTAGGAGGCTCTCAATCCTCAGATGTGTCCTTCTAAAAATTAGGCATGTTATTGGCTCTGGTAAAAGCCTAAAGAGAAGCTACTTTCTAACCACACAATGTAATTTCAATTGGAAGTACTACGAAATTTTTAGAAGAGGCCTCAATATATGAAAACAGCAGAGGCTTGAACATAAATTGAAAGTTGCTGCTGGGAGGCCTGAATGGTAGATTTTGGCTGAAACACTGAGTAAACTCAAGTATTTTTGCATTTGCTGCTTTTAGAACACAAGGACTCAGCTCAGGGACTAGTTAAAAATCCTTACCAAGCTCAGGATAGGAAAAATAGGAAGAGTCTAGCATGATCATAAGAAGGTACAGGTGACCCAGTACCCTTAAGTTTGTTTGGAGTGCTCCTTTTTCTGGGCTAATGGCACAACAATAACCTATTCTTTTAGAAAATGGATAAAATAATGAATGCGGAAGATCAAGAGGCATCTTAAAAGCAAATAGAAATAAAGCATTACTTCTATAAAATAAATAAGTATCTTTAGTGATCTCCAAGAACTCTGCCTAATAAAATAGTGGTAAAATGAACTCTCAAACAGTGGTTCATTCTTGGTTACACACATGCTGAGTTTTATATAAATAAATCTGCAAGAATTTTAATGACAGTGTCTGTTCTGGAGAATAGGATTTTTTAAATTTTATTTGATCAATGTTGGAGAGTATAAAATGTCAGAACTATTATTTTCTATTAACTGTATCTGGCATTGGCATAAACAGTCAAATTTGCCAAAAAGTTGAGGGGGTAAAGAAGCAAGAAAAAGAGAAGAAAGTGTTTGTCAAACTTAGTAAAAACTTCACAATCTATGTACAAAAGACCTCATTTGCTTACACTTTTTTGTTTAAAAAATATTTTGTAAAACTAAAATCCTTTTGATATTGTTCAGCTAAAAAAATAATAAAATCTCACACATGTAAGAGTTTGAATGTCTGGCTCATCACAATTTTAATTGTAAATCCCAGGAAATGCAGAATATGAAAATTAAATTAGGAAGTGCTCAATGGATTGCAGAGTAGTAAATTTTATTAAATTTCTTTACAAAATAACATTTGGAAAATAATTTAATAAAAAGCTGTATGTGCCTTACTAAGAAACAATGAAAAAGGTTCAAGCAGTTTTTAGTATATCTAGAATATTTTTACAATGTCTGTGAGCTTAAGCAAACCACTTCAAGCCAATGTGAATTAACCAAAAGCTATGTATCTTTAATCTTATATGTAATTTATGTATTGATTACTGAAAATACAATTTATGACAAACCACAGCATGATTCTTTAAAGCTATCTTACATCAACACTCTTTATGATAATATAGCAAATTGTTAACAACTAGTCTTTGAGAGTTGCAATCTACTGTTTGCCACAGACAACATATTTAATTTAAACTTTAAAAAAAACTAGTATTCAGAAACTGTACAAACTTGCTTAGTACTCCGAGAAGCAGTCATAGCCTGTTGTCCATATCTGTTCGTGTGTAGAAATCCTCATTTCAGGAAATGGGAAAAATATTAAATTGATATATGCTTTTTTCATGTTGAGGTACCTGGCTCTCCACACCAAGAACGTTGATTTTTAAATAGTTGATATTTGGAAAGCCAAATCAGACAGCTTCTCTTGGTTTTGTTTCTGTAGTAGTATTAAAACTAGATACAAAAAGAAAGAAAACTAGAAAAATACACATTTGCCTTGTATCTTGGAATAACTGTGCAGAACTGTTAGACCTTATTGCTGAAACCTATGGGGCTTCTGCCATTTGGATAAGTAAGATGAGGATTTCTGGTTTGCTGGGAAGATAATATTAAACCTGAATTTAATCATGCTGGCCAAATCAATGTTGAGGTATTGCCTTTCCTGTTGCAGTTTAATGAAAGACAAGATGACACCAACATGTCAATCTTCTTTTCAGGAGAGTCATTATCCCATGGGGCAGTCGCAATGTCCTCTGAGCCAGACCTCCAAATCCTCCAAACCCAAAATCTCTTCCACTAGCAATCTGTAGCACTATTTCTCTGAGTCACCTTGTCATGCAAGCCTACTGAGCCAACAGCACAAGTTTTTCTTTCAGATTAAAAGAAAATTCCAGTGTTAAATGGCAAAATCCTACTTTGTTTCTACAGGAAGCTGTTCAATACAAGCCATTCACAGTCCTTCAGCTTTTTGTTCATAAAACACCTGGAACACTGCTCAGATTGATCCACTTGATTAATTTTACTAGTACAACCAATAATAAGAAGAACAGAGAATTGCCCAATAATTATTTGTAACACTGTCCGTGCATACATCTGGTTCATAAAATATTTTACGAAATGAAATGAAATGAAAAGAAACGAAAAGGAGAGAAAAAGCTTTCTTAAATCTTGATGTTAAGTCCTCCGACGTAGCCAAGAAAAAAAATAGCACAAGACAACTTGTAGATCTCATCATCATGAACTCAGAGTGATACCTCTGAGGACATTGATGTCATCAACTTGGGAGAGTGTGTCATACAGAGGGCTCACTCCTCTCTGTCCTAGTGCCTTACTTAATGCCTGGATGCTTCTCTTTAATACAGTGAGTTGCCTTACATTCCTGAGGATCAGCAGAGAGTGCAGGAAAGCTTTTATTTCATGCCTCATTTCTTCTAGTATCCTTGGAATGACTTAGTTCACTCATGTTCTCCGGGCAGTTGTGGAAAAAGAAGAGAGTTGCAAATGAACTGATATTTCCCGTATGTGGGTACATAGGTGTAAACATCACAGCACCATGGATACAGCAACAAACATTTCAGTGATGAACATGGTTGTCTTAGCTAATTAACAAGCACTTGGCTAGCCCACTTGTATGGACTGAGGGTTGATGGGGGACTTTTAGTCAGTATTGATGTACTTCAAAGAAAAATACTATTGATTTAATTAGGGTTAATTGATGGGTCATCAAGGAGGAAGGTTGCCTGCCATCTATGCCCCAGACAGGCCAACATGCAACCTCTGTCTGAGACAATGCAGAATTTTGGATGTGTCACTGAATCAATATTTATACAACATTTAAAATCCAAGTGTCAAAGACGTTTTGAAGATAAGATCTCCTCTCTCAAATGCAACAGGGGGAATGTATGCCAAACATATTTGCACCATGGATCTGCAAAATCAGTAATTTTTAATGAAAGCTACAAAGATTTTACCAGAGAATCAGTTGCCAGCCAGTGAAATATGCTTCTCCTTATGCGGTCACATAGTAAATTCTCATCATTCGGAATTGAGTTTTGCTCAGTTTTAAGATTTTATTTTAAGAATTGTACTTGAAAATCACCACTACTGTCCATAATAAAGGTGGCCAGTAAAAAATTAATAATCTCTCTATAACTTGCTTTACTATAAAGTATAATTAGATATAAGGAATAAGTTTTTACTCTGAGGGTGGTGAGGCATGGGAACAGGATGCCCAGAGAAGTTGTGGATGCCCCATCACTGGAAGTGTTCAAGGCCAGGGTGGATGAAGTGTTAAGCAACCTGGTGTAGTGGAGGGTGTCCCTGCCCATGGCAGGGGGATGAGAACTGGATGATCTTTGAGATCCCTTCCAACCCAAACCATTCTATGACTCTATGATAGTATCGATCAGTCAATAACAGTATAAATAATACAGGCACTGAAGAGTTCCAAGGTGAGTTTAAATTTAGTAACTCACATCTTTTTACTTTAAATAACTTTGAATCATAGTCTGTTCTTCCCTCCCAGAAGTCCATCCCAGCTTTTCGTTATGAATGGTGGACTGTAGTACCTGAAAACACATCTTTTGCATAACAAATATTGTTTCATTGCTAAGACCCCTCCATTGTTTAGGGATCACAGGTTCCATTGGAAAGTGACATTCCTGGCAAGAGTATCCACTCAACTCAGCTCATTCCAAAAAGAAAAAAGTGTGCTGAAAGGGCCAAAAGCTAGTATGTCTATCTGACTCTGTCTCCACCCTTAGTACAGGTAAGAGATTGGATATGGTAGTTGTTACCATTTTTTTTCAGGCAGATGTAAGCTCACTAAATACAGACAAAGGTGAACAGCTGTGAAGCAGTTCTGTGCTTAAAACTGCAAAGCTGTAATTCATGTGAGGTTTCTCTTAACGCTGCATATTAGACATGAACAGTAACATTACAGTAATGTTTAGTGTACAGGAGAATGACCGGGTGACAGGCAAGGGAGCTAGAGTGAAACTTATTTTCCATTGTGTGACATGCCTAAAGTTAACCACGATGTGCAACTCAACCTTTAGGCTTTGACTACAAATTCCTGACTTCCATTACAGGAAAAACCATGAGGAAAGAAGATTTAAAAGTAAGCAAACAAAAACACAAGCAAAATGTAAACCAGAACCACCCCTGTTTCTTTTTTGTCTCTTCTTCAGCCTTCCACATCCTTTTGTATTCTATGTTGAAACCAGAATCAACTGTGCAGTATTTATAGTGATGTTACTCTCCTGATAAAGTATTACAGAGGCTGTGGCAACAATCTAGGGCTCAGCAGGGAAGCTGTAAGACAGCTATTTTTGTAATGTTTAAAATTATACTAAATTAATAAAAATAAAATCTCCTGCTGGGCTTTCAGTTTTAAATAGCACATTGTGGTGTAAATGATCAGAGCATCAGGGTTCTGCTAATTTAGCACATATTATAACAGCGAAGACATTAAAAGATCATAGCATTTTTCATTTTCAAAACAACACTGTGAACTAGCTGAATAATTTCAATAGATTATGCTAGGAATTGCTGATATACGCTCAGTGGGACAGAGGGAAATGGGAAACTTGCATATGGTAACTTTTAGGGATTTGAAGGTATAATTGTTTAGAACTCTGTCAGGGAGGACTCTCTCTGTCCCCCAGATTGTAACAGCCTAACTTATTAAATTACCACCTCCTAAAATTAGAACAGTACTTTAAAAATAATAACTATATTTAATGTTTTATTAAAGCAAGATGAAATATTTCCTAATAAAGAAAAAAAAATTGATTGCTTTAGAATTAGAGAACTTCCCTTGTCTCATACCTGTCTGGAAAGCTTCTATAAAGTGGCTTTAAAAACCCTACCCCAAAGCATGTAGTAAGTTAAATAGTCAACGAACACACGCCTTTTGGAATCAGCTGGAAAGCTCCTACTAACTTCATCTAAAAGGATCTAATTTACACAATAGATAGGAGCTGAGAGTATTTAGTCAGATGTTGGACAACATGAAGTGCTAATGTGTGTGCAAGACCAAGACCTGAGCATAATAAAACAGGAAGGTGATGACAGAAATTTTCATAGAAAGGATGTAAAAAATGCAAATATTCACTTGACAGTAAATCCATATACTGGCTTCTCTAGATATTTTACCCCTAATACTAGAAACCTCTGCTTTCATCGTGGCAATTCATCCCTGGTAGAAAAGGATCAGAGTAACAACAAGCAAAATGGGCCACTGGCAACCAAACTGTCTAATAGGTTTTAACAAGGGTAAACGGATGGGTAAGAGTTTTAGCGCTTCGCAAGTATGTATTGCTGCCCTCCGTGGGTGGAGCTATGCCCAGAGTTATGACAACAGGACATTTATAGGGAAAGCGCAAGCAAGATCACATACGCTGAGACATCTCTTCCTCATTCCATTTTTTTTTCACTCTGATTTTAAAATGCCAGAAGTTGTGTTTCAGAGCATGGAAGACTTACAACTGCTTCTGCTAGTGTTTATGTTTTCTCATATCAGACTATTTCTTCTCAAGTACTGCTTGTTAAGTAAATAAAAGACAATATAGTTTTGATAATTATTATGTTTACAGAGAGCTGGAACAAGGTGAAAGTCACTGGCATGCTTGTTGAGCTAGCTGATATAATGTGACCTGAAATAATGTGTTACTAGTGAAGTGATGTAAAAAATCCCTAGAGCCAACACACTGAGACCATGTCATCCTCGCGAAGGGAGCAATATTTGTGGCAGTCTAATATATATACATCTTAAAATACTGAACAAGTGAATAGAAGCAGTATGACTGCAACTTCTTGGGATACATTTTAGACAGCAGTTCATCAAAATGGACACTCAAAGCAGCTCACTTTTCTTAGACACTCTGAGTCTGAAAAAAACACTTTTGAAGTCCAATCAAGTGCTTATCTGTTGGCTCACTCGTGTTCTGATAAAGGGTGAGCTGATTTAGCACACCATTGATTTCAATAAAAATAGTAAAATTTAAATCAGACTTGCGGTAATGCACAAAATTGATCAAGATCTTTACAACAATTTTTTTTTTTTTTTAATCAGGAACTGACAATTTTTCAAAGCTGGAATTTTTAATACAAATTGTAGTGTTTGGATGAAAGTTTGGATATCAGGGACTGATTATCAGCAGATTTACAGTCCCCTATCTACCATCTTTGTGGCATCTCAGGAGCCCACTTAGCAACTGGGAGAGCAGCGACTGAATTTCTGTTCTGAAGCAGAGAAAGAATTTAAATCTGAGTTTCCTATATATTTCTATGATTTTCATGGGCTATCGTGGATTCAGAAGCTGACTATGAATGTTACTCTTCATGTACATGAAAGAGTTCTATCTAATTTTCATTTTTTACTAAACTTTCAAACTCGACATTTTGTGAAACCAAATTCTGATTTACCAGCTAACACCAATAAATTTTATTTATTTATTTTATTTTATTTTATTTATTTAAATTATTTTGTCATAGCCTTATGAAAATGCTGCTTTTGAAGCTTCACCAACTGTGTCTGCAGGGCTGGGGTTTTTCTACCACTCAGCAGTTCTATGCTTCCCTCCCAGTTGCTAGGGTGGGGATAATGCATTTTTCCCCCTTCTGGAGGACTATAGAAAGGGTAAACAGTTCTAGTCTGTAAGATATCCCGGGGATAGAGACTATAAAGGTTACATCTGCACCAGTAAGTATATTGGGAGAAAGTCAGCATGGCACGACTGACACGAGCTTCGCTCCTTGCACTCTGGAGCAGAGAGGCTGTGCTCAGCCTGAATGCTGAAGGCAGAGTCCTCAGATGGGAAGTCTCCCTGTGCAAGCCATATTGTGTCAGTATCGTGCCAGGGAGTATGCTAATTATTAAGCAATATGATAAATACAGTGCCTGAGTTGAGCTTGGATCCTGGCTTTGTGTAATTTGTTAGTACAGTAAACTGAGAAAAGAGAAGCAGGCACAAAGGAGTGAAAAGGACATGTGTAGATCCTTAAAGTCTTAGCTAGTGAGACATACACTGTCTTGACTTACATATCACTTTTCTCAAGTTTCTGCTGAGCTGTCCTATAAGATCATATTTTACTGGTCCTCTTCCAGAAAAATCCATGTCTAAATGAGTGCCCACTCAAATATAATTGACTATATTATTAAGAAAGTAGTATTTAGTATTAATTAATAAGTAGTATTTAGAATCAAAATAATATTTACTTCTTTGAACACAACATCAGGAGGTCAAATATTGATGCAAAGCCATATGCTGAGGTTTAGGCCAAACATATATCAACATAACTAAATAAAATTAAGAAAGCATAAGGAATAGTTTACAACTCTAAAATGAGCAGAAATGCAATCAATGGCAAGTGGTTGGTCAGTACTTCGACTGCATTGGTTGGGGGTACTGTCTTTTTCCAATTGTGTTTTTTGCTCATGGAGATCACAGTCTTTGTGTCTCAAAGCCTCTCCTTCCTACTCACTTGCACAGTGTCTGCCATACTGTGGGTACAGTTGGAATATAAACAACTGCAAATAAGACATGTCCCTGTAAACACAAACAAGGACAAGTTTCTGTATTTTTTTCAACCACAGAAGCTCAAGTATTTCCAGTCCTGGCTGTGGATCCTCCAGATGCATGGAGGAGACAAGTTGCACCTTACGTCACACACTGGAATAAGCTGCATGATGATATATTTTTATCTCCATGAAATTTGGCATGATCCTAAAAAGGCCTTTAGCTCAGACATGTCCCCCAAAGCTTTATGTTGGAAGCTTCTGTCCTTCCCACAGGCCAATCGCCTGAGTCTTCATCATTATTCTGAAGCACTTTTTATTCTCTTTTCCAACCTTTTTTTGTCCCTGTTTCATTCCTCATGCTGGCATGTATTCATATAGATTTTATTTTTACTGTTATTAATTACAGATGATGTTTCTTCTTCACACTTGACCGCAAAACCAGATTGAAATGGACATTTATTGAATAGAGATGCAATGCACTGCACTACCAGGTCATGTGCTTCTCAGGCAGATTCTGAGGCCTTCCTTCCCCCTCTACTACCCCCACTTCTCCACGTCCATAACTTATTAAGCTCAGCAGCTCTGTCAAAAATCTGAAACTATAGCTCAGCACCACTAATTGCTGCTTCCATCACTAAAACTGATCCATGCTCCGTTGATACAACCTAACTAAAAAGTGGCAAAACAAAGGAATCTTATACTTTCTCAGACAAATAGCTACCACTTCTACCAAGCTGACCCTTTCAAAAGGTAAATAAATACAAAAATGCAAACAACGGTGGAGAGCATTGGCATATCCTGGGGCTGTGATCCTGTTTATTCAAAGGATAATGAAAATCTTGGGAGGAATATCAAGGTGGCCACAATCTACCATTTAGAGAAGAACATTTATTCAAGACACCAGCTTTGTTGCAAGGAGTCTGAGATCAGATGAGCAATGCTAAGAAAACAGACAGGATTCTGGAGAACCCACTGTTCTGGAGAACAGCAGAAATAAGATTACTAACAAATTTTCAAATTATATATAGAACTATGATCTCCGTGGAGGTAGAATTGTGTGAGATATTGATATGCATGAAACAAAGCACAGCAAAATATAGTTTGTTTCTAAACATATATATAGTTTGTCAAGTGAATAACAGATAGTTCATTTGTGAAGAACAAATACTGGGCTTACACAGGATTATTGCTGCTGTGAAACTAGAAGTAAGAATAAAACATCTAGATAGAGCACAGATAATAAAATGTTGAGGAAATCTGAGCCAGCCCAGGTGCTCTGTGCTATCTCTAGAACCTGTTTCCAAATAACAGTATGTTTGCAGAGTTCTAGCCAAGCTCCAAATGATCCTAAATCCTTTGGGATGTGATGATAAAAATGAGTACTTGATTCCTACATAGGCATATACAGGAGGGAATATGTATCACTCCGCATTGAGCTTTCAAAAATAGGAAAGAGATTAAACTAACTGTAGAAGTAAAAGGTCATTTCTCTTATCAGAGAGAGGTCACCTCTGGAGTTCCACAAGGATCTGTGCTAAGATCCATTCTGTTCAACATACTCATAGGTAACAAAGCAAATGAAGAGACCATGTATATTGGTAATGCAAACTTATTATTACTACAATAAAAGAGAACTTGAAGAATTGAGAAAGGACTTCATGACAGTAAGTGACAGAAGTGGAGGACGACATTCAGTGAAGATAAAGGTCCAATGAATAAGGTATGTGGGGAACAGAAAATTAAAACTTGTCAGTCACAGCTGGCTGGAAAGGAGAGCAGCCCTTCCAAGAGTAGTCTATTCCAGCTCCTGTTGCCTCTTCTCAGCCCCAGGAGGAGAAACAATCCTAGGGGTTCAAGACGCTTCCCTTCAGCACAGGCCTCCATCCCAGTTCCTCTCTTGCCCAGACTCCCACTTTTGCCCCATAAGCAACAAAGTACCATCTCGTTCATGCTAGCAAGCCTAGCTGCAGTGTGTCACTTCTGCATCACTGGCTTGTGTCTCAGTCTGGATATTGAAAAGCAAGAGTTTCATGTAAAATCTACTCTCTCAGTCATGCTAATAATCTCAAAGGTCCTGAGTTTCATAAATGAAACTGAAGTTCAAATACGAGATGACATTATCATCATAGTACAACAATAGTCTGTCTTTCTACGGTGGTCAATGATTGGGTTAACCAAGCTTGCTTTTCCCAGGTAAGTTAACCTTTTCAGTTAGTGTGGACTATGTGAATTGCAGAGATGACTGGGATTTAATTATCTCTGTGTCTTATAAAGTCAGAGTGGTCTTGTACTGTGATTCTTGTACTGTTGAAATTAAAAAAAAAAAAAAAAAAGAAAAAAATTAAAGATTCTGATATCAGAATTTGATGTAAATAACAAAGCTTTAGGACATAGCTATAAATTTGAGTAGGGTGACACATTTTTGTCTTCTGCCCATGCAGGTCTAAACTTACAAGAGCAAAGATAGGAAGCACAAGCACTGCAGAACCAGAATAATATTCCGGTGACTACGTTATAAAAGTAAATTATAATACTCCATTCACAGCATACATTCCCAAAACAAATACGTTAAAACATCAGCTTTTATCACTTGTTAGAAATGCATAGTCTCAAACAAAAACCTAAATCTGTAATATGGATAAGAAAGGGAAGATCTCATAGAGTGTCTTGATTATGACGTTCATAATCCATTCTCTACTCAGCATAAAAGAAGGAACAATCCTCCACTGGCAGAAAGGTATGTCAGGTAAACTAACATGGTTATCTCAAAGTTATATCTCAAGTTATATATCATAGTTAATATCTCAAAATACCAGTGCGCAGATCTACACTGCTATCATAATTACCATGCATGACTGCTAATACGATTACCATCTTCGTCAGAACTTTTTTAGGCTTTCTCTCATTTTTTGTCAACTTTTTAACATTTCTTTAAATAAAGTAAATAAATGCAAACATTTTTCTGTGGCTCCTTAGATCACTGTCTTTGGCCACAACACTGAAAACCTTTATTGCCCCAACTGTTTACTCCTGTCCAATTTGCACTCCCTCACAACCATTTCCATGAACAAAGATATGTTTCCCTTCTTTCTTTGGGGGTATCTACTTAGCTAGCATCTACTTTTACCTATTTCTGATTGCTCTATTTTCAACCTACTTTATTTAATAAAGCAAATTACTTTGAATAAATAATTAATTCAAGTTCAGATTTTTCTTCCTGTTGTAGAATAACCATGAGGCAATTACAGCTTTGTCTAATTTATTTGTTTTTGAAAGTATTTCCTAATTTTGTGTGAAGAATTTTAACCCTATAGCCCAGTCAGGCAAGAACTTTGTCAGTATTTTGAGTTAAGTCTGATTTTGATGGCCTACGGCCAGAAAATGTAGAAGTATGAATAAATAATGAAGTATCCTGCCAGGTAGGATAGTAACTAGCTGGAGTAAAATGCTGTTTTAGTTAACCTAATGACAAGATCAAAGTTTCAAGGATCAAATTTACATTGTTTGTCCTTTGCAGAAAGAATTATTCTTCATAAAATACATGTATTATTCTGTTAAGATAGATGATGTCACCATAACCACATGGTGACTAAAGAAATCTGAGTACCAATTTCAACTCTGTTCTATAACACTGAGCAAGATGCAAAAAAAAAAAAAAAAAAAAAAAAAAGACAAATTTAAAAATGAGCTCTAAATAAGTACTGGATTGCATTTTTTTTTTCTTCATGAGGTAGGGCCATTGTATTGACACTGGAGTTAGAACTCTTTGAGTTGGATCTCAGGACTTTTGTCTTATGGCAAGATCCCTAGAGAAGATCGAAAACATGCTCAACCTCAAATATCTAGATTTTCTGTTAATATAAGCTAGAACACTCTTTCTTCTTTTTTTCTTTCTTTTTTTTTTTTGTTAATATTTTAACTAGTGGAAAATTCAAGCTGACTAGGAAAGACAGAAAGAGCAAAAGCTTTATAAAAAAATCTCTGCCAAAATCTCTCCTTGATTACTTTGTCCCTGCATGGAAAGCCCTTTGCAGCTTGGTTTCAGATAACTTTTGCTTTTTGCATTGCAGCAAACTGCACAGTAGCCTCTGATCCCTGGAAACTTATTGTTTCTGCTATCTCTGAAGCAAGAGCTGTTTCATCTTTGCTTCTCTCAGTGGTCTCCAACTCTCTCCTCTAGACGCCAAGCCTGCCTCCATGCTGTGACTCTCTCCTGTCTGCCACGTCTTCTAACCCAGAAACTTCCATCTTGAGCAGACCCAGTTACTCCTGGAGAAAGGAAAAATCTCTCCATCTATTCCATCATGGTTTCTTTTTCCTCCTCAGGACTTACTCCTAGTCAGTTTGCTTTTCTTTTCTGAGACGAGCCTCTGATGATGCCCTGGATCTGCCTTAACTATCTGTCTCTTTCAGAGCTTCCTGTTGAGTTTGTCTGAGAGGTGCTGGAGCTATAAACACAGCTGCCTAAAGCACAGGGAAACTTCCAGACACTAGAGGAGGTGAAATCGCTGTGCAGGAAAACAGTGATTCTGCTTTCAGAACACTTAGACAGAGACCAGGTAGATAAATGGCTAGAAAATGAAAAAGGCAAGCCAAAATTACAGTCCTTTCATAGAAGAAACTAGTGAACACCTAAATCTTTACAAAAATGCAGGGCAAGCATACTTTCATTTCAAGGGGAAAATAAAGTCCATCAGATGCTGAAGTGTTAGACTTGGCTTTGGACAGTGCACAGTTCAGAGAAAGGGGATATGATTTTTGTTCGGCTAACCCAGAGTTGCCCTCTTAAGTAAGAGAGATTCTAACCATTTTTTTCCACTTAGGGATTTCTGCTCATAAAACAGGGAAGCAACTTTGTATGCTCCTAGTAAAACTTTCACAGAGAGCCCTTTAGCATTCAAGTCTAAATAATGTAACAGACGTAGACCAAATCAGACTTAGTTAACAGATGCATATCCACAAAACCATCCAAAATGTTTCATAGTCACAAGCCATCTGAGACCACACAAAATGTCCCGCAGGTTACTCTTTTCTAGAAGGAAATTTCACGGAGTAGTTTGCATTCCTTCTCTGTGCACCAGACTCGATGACCTCTGAGAGAATGCAAATGTATCAAGATGAGCCACATTTGCACCAAAAGAGATAATTAAAGAGAGGAAGGAAATTAAGCAAAGAAAAATACACTGCAAATTTCAGAAAATCTACCTAATGGTGGAATAAGTGGATTGAGGGATAAATGGTCTCCCAAGAGATAACACAGAAAGGCTATCTGCTTGGATTAGTACTACATGGAATGAACAAAACACTAGAAATTACATTGCAAGGAATAATTTCGCACTGACAGGGAATGGTCAAGATAATCTAATAGTACTGTTCATCTCTAACCCACAAGAACTACAGGAGAAAGTATCATAAACAACAATTTTTTATTCTCTCTCACTTTGGCACTTCTCCATACTCAAACTTTTTTTTTTTTTTTTTATCCTGCCAAGAGCTGCTTACAGTGTGAAGCTGGGTCCAGCCCAGAAGGAAGTGAGGAGAAGGACAGTTCATGAAACATTTTCAGAGGAGCAAGTGTTTGCCATCCTCAGGGTTTTTGGCAGGTCTGGTATTTCAGCAGGTATGACTCTTCTATCAGGTGTGACTGTTCTAGAGAGGTGGCTGTATTTTCCTATTTTGCTGTTGAATACCTTGAAGAGATATTGGAGAGGGTTACAAAAGCCTTTGTTGTTTTGAGGCAGCTGTTCTGATCGCTCGCCAATGCAGCAGTGCTGGTCTTAGAGAATCTGCTGACAAAGAGAATGTAGGAGACTCACATTTGTGGATTTTGCTTCTGTTTTTCAAGGGAGCATGCCCCTTGGGAAACAGCCTTATGACAGCAGGCCAGAGGGGTGACATACGTGTGAACATATGTCACTGCCCCCTGCGGTAACGCACATGCAAACATATGGCACTGCCCTCCTGGTGCATATTAGTTGTCAACAGACACAGGAAGGACCTTGCCCTGGTTATGTTTTTTATCATCCATATGGTTTTCTATTGCTTCTGATAGCAGATAAATTACAACTACTTCCAAAAACTCTGTCTAATAATAGTTTATGTTTATTCCAAATATAGATGCTCACTCTTTCCCTTTGGTACTTCCACAGAATTCATTGAGAACCAAGCAATATTTTGTCAGTGCACTGCAGGACTCTGATGAATTAAAAACGGAGGAAGGAAAAGAGAAGAGTCAGCAAGCACATGACCAATGAGGTGAATAGCTGGAAGTGGACATGCAGCTTGACTCCTGTAACTTAGAAGAGGTTCAGTCTCACAGGAAAGGAAAGCCTCACTTTCACAGTGTGTACACGCCGCTGTGGCCAGCAGAGAAAAATAGCACAGTGACCCAATATAAGGAGACAGTGTTTCCCTAAAAAGTTTTACAAAATAACATGATGTATCAAAAGCTGAGATACATGATACCAAAATGGACTCAACATATGGACTCTTTTTTTTTTTTCCAATGATAAATTCATCTGCTAGACATTATTATAGTGAATATAATATTATTATATTGCCTATATTATAGGCAAAAACACAGACTGTCTCTAGATGATGCTGATGTTTATATTTTCAAAGACTAGTTACATGAACCGTGCAGATAGGAATCTGAGGAGCAGCTAGCAGTGGTTCTGCATTTGTTTACTACCTTACCGTCTCTTCGCAGAGGTAACACCAAACCTGCAGCTGGCTAGCTCAATTGCTATAATAATCAATCCCTAAAATGGCCTAAAAAACAAGGCATACAAAATCAGTGTTTGTTTGAAAGCACAATAGTAAATGACATCCCAAAGTCTTAGATACAGGAAGAACACCCAGTTGTCCTGAAACCATAAAGTCAACCTCCTGGTCTCTTCCCTTCCACACCTCAATACCCGAGTCACACTACAGGACCTCAATTTGCTTCCATTTTTTGCCATGCATCCAACAACATCCTGCTTGATTCAATGTTTCTGCTGAGAAAGAAGACAACACACATGTTGCACTAAACCAAGAAGCAACAATATTCTTGAAATGCAGCTCTTAGTGTATTAGCATACTTGGAGGTCTGATGACTCCTTCACTATATGACTGGCAGAAGACCACCTGACTCATAAAAATGGTTGTGGTGTAGATGAAGTCTGCACAAGTACAAAATACAAAGGACAATGAATTACAATACCTTACATGTGAAAAAAAAATGCTATGGGTTTGTACTATTTTAACTCAGCTTAAATGAACTTGTGACATTGAGAAAAGTCTTCAAACATTGCATGCCACTGAAAACACTTGAGTGAGTTTATGTAGAAGCTCTCAGAACAGTTTTGATGGAGTGTTTATAATACGACTGTCATCAAACAATTTACCCGAGCAAAGAACTCCATGCAGTCAGACTCATACCTTGGGTCCTTAGGGTGATTTGGAAAGTACTTTAGTGCATCAGAACCTGTGTTATTACTGTTAGCTGAATTTAGTACAATAATTAAGAATGGGCAAAAGCTGAGAGTTGTACGCAATGGCAAATGCTACATGGACACAAAAATTTCTCACTTGCAGTTATGTCTGAAATTATTTGGTGGGGTCATGATCAGTGAGAGTTTCAAACTAACAATCTTTTTAACAGGCTAGGAATATTATAAATATTAACAAACAGAAAATTCCTAGGACATGTTGATGGGATAGTCTTTTTCTTTCAGGTGGACAGAACTTTATGACAGGAAACAATGATAGGCTAATGTAAACAACTTATTTTGCCTACCTTTGTATTTCAATAGAGTAGTTCAATATAACCACATTTCTCCAAAGACTCATATTCTGTTATTGAAAGATAATGGTGGGAACCAACTTAAGAACATGTAAAATGCAAGATTTTTTAATCAATGAGAAGCTATTAATTTAACCAAGCCTTCCTGTAATAATATTGAGACAGACTGTCTGCCTGTTTTTACATTATAGCTAGCTTTGCAATCTGTACAGAATCTAATGAGGTGTGTACTTTTTGTGAATTTATTGATCAAGAGTAGTCCTTAGGAAGTTAATGCTGCCAAAACTGAGTATTTGTCCCTGATTTTTGAGAGGTTCTTTTGCTTTTTTTTTTTTTTCCCCCTGGAAAAACAAAGTTACTATTTTAGTAAGAGCCATTGACTCTTGCCACTACACATGAAACTCATTCAGCTAGTCTTCAGTAGATCACATTAACCTCAGACCTGATTAACCTCAGACCTTATGTGATCCAATGCATCGGTGATCTGACTGACACCCACGTAAAACCACACTGATGTATCATTTGATAGGCTTATTGAAATCATGCTCCACGTGTGTGGCCCAGTGGCAGCACAATCCCTCGAATTCCCAGATAACTACAGGGATATTCTAAGCAGTTCTTGACCCTACGTATTTGGAGTTGACTGAAAACCCAAAGTAAAAATTTTGGGTAGGCAAATTAATACATTCTTAAGACTTACACAAACTCAATAGATCTTCCTAATCTAAAAATATTCCCTAGCTTAAGCATCTTTATCCACCTCCATGATGCATCACTGCTGACTTCAGCAGAATAGTTCACAGCTGAAATTCAAAATAGAATTATGATATTTTGTCAACTGTGTCTTTGTCATAGTCAGATTTTGTTAAAAATTGCCATTAGCTTAGGAAACCTTTACATACACATACAGAAGGGAATCTGTAGCTAAATATACTTAAATCACTGAAGAAATAAGAAGCTATATACTGGTTGATTTTTTTTAACTTAGTTTTATAGTTATTTGAGGTATTTTTGTTTGCACTGACTTTTTGATGTAGTATCTGAATGTCTGACATTAAGGTGTTTAGCAAAGTGACTAATGTCTGAAATATGCTATATACTCTAGAAAAATTTTGCTTTGCATACAGAAAAACAAAGCAAATGTACTGGCATGTGGAAAAAATAGAATTAGTGATACATGCCTCACTGTTGAGTAGAGCTGGCTGGAAAACAAGTCTTCTGTTTTGTGAAAATGTCAAGGTTTTACAACTTGTGTTCATCCCACATTAGATTAAAGCTAAAAAAAGAAAAAAGAAAAAAAAAAAAGAAAATCCATCTTGTAAGAAAGATTGTTTTGCACATTCTTTTGGAATGGAAGACAGAGATGAAATGATGTCCCTGCTCATTTCAGGATGGATTGGAATAGATGACCTTTAAAGGCCCCTTCCAACTTACACCATTCTATGACTATGATTCTATTAAAATTCTGTATATTAGCTACCAAAGTCACTAGAGTTTTTGCTGTGGAGTATACATATGCCATCCCATCAGCTTGTTGCCTCTGAGAAATGGGGTCTGGGAAAGCATGGTGGAATTGAAACAACGTGCCCTGGGGTCAGTCTACTCCAGGGGAGTTCACCTCCGTTCCCACACGGCAACAACACAGACAGAACCAGGAAAGAGTTCAGTCTTCAATATATATTTAGAAAGGCCATGTGTTACACAGTCTAAAGATGGATCACATGTTAAATATCTGAATATATTTACTGATTAGTAGGGGCACCTTGTTTTGTTAGTTTTCTTGTGCATTACTGTAACTTTTATCCTACACATCAGCTAGCTAACTGTAATATAGTACAGAAGAACAGAACTACAGCCTGAAGTCTAAATTTTCTGATGAAAACTTTAGCTATAAAGCAGTTCCTAGTCTTGGAACATTTTTATTTCGGTTTGGCAGAAATAAAAAAGAAAAATTTGAGTTTCTAGTGAAAAACAAATTGCTCCTAAAAATACTATGCTATTCCATATTGGCAGTGGAGCTAATGTTAACATGAAATTATTTGAAAGTTGAAAGAATACCTAAGTGTGGGCTTTACTTGTAATCTAAGGAAAAATGACATCAAAGTCAAAGGCAGTTTTATTGACATCTTTTGGGCCAGAAGTTTACATTTTGATCTGAATGGGACAGCTTGGATGTTTGAAGTTTATGCTTTTAAAGACTGATTAATCAGAACCCAGGTAGATCATTTAATCTCTTGAATCACAAAGGTAAAGTATTATTTAAAAAGTCAGAATAAGCTGATCTATATTCTGTTAACTGTGTGTATCTATACCCATTACTAGCAATCAATTTTAACTTAAAAATGGGGAAATAAATCTGTCTCTTAGTGATTTTCAGTCTATAGTCAGTGAATTTCTGAGTTCTCTGTCTTCTAAAGGTCACTTTAAAGCTTTTTTTTTTCAAAAAGTAAAGAAGAAAATCAAGTGTGTTGTGACATCAGGCTACAGTTCAGAATAAAACTCTTCATTTCTACTGTGCAATGTATAGAGGCCTGCAAATTTATTAAGGTGCAGACTTTAAATCTGCATAAAAACTCTTGCGAATTAAAATGTATATAGATCTGAATCTAAGCAATTTTTAAATGAACTCAGTGGATTCTGTTTTTTATTATGAACTATGTTTTTCAAACACTTCTAAGAGAACATAAATACATATGTTCAGAATAATTCATCAATCAAAAATGTTTGAAAAATTTGGTGTAGTGCAAAGACTTTTACATATCTCTTTAGTTGAAGTGAAAACAAAACCAAAACTATAACAAGACTTCAGTAATCACAATAGAAATAAATACCAAATAAGAATGCAGAAAACATAACCTAACATAGTGTTTCATAGGGAGAGGAGACCTAAGGTGACTGGATATGGATATGTACCCACTAGCTAACAGTGTATGACAAATGAAACATATTTAAGTAGCCTAATTTTCTTTCTGATTTAATAGGATCCAATAAATGGAAACTGTATGGCCAGAATAATGAAAAGAGCACAAAATTTATCTCATTCTGTTGCGTCCTCTCTGTGTTCTTTTGTCCTTTGATTGCACTGGTGGATAATATTATTTTGTTCCCAAGGAAATATGTCCCTTTGATTAGGTTGCAGATATTCTCTCATTTGTCACTGTTCTATCAAGCTATGCCATGTAACAGCAGGAACCCTTGATTATTTAATTGCTTGTAAGAACTCATTAAATCTTACTATCAATCATTGGACATATGGCAAATATCACCCAATGGCATGAGAGGTTTTAACAGTGATCTGTCACTGGGGCATACCCTTTCTTTAGTAGCACAGGCCCTTTGTTTAGTTCTCTGATCATAATAATTTTTAATTAATATTGATTTGCAAGAGAGTGTTCATGCAGTGGCCTTAATCTATGGGTACAAGGATAACCTTCTAACAGGAACATTTGTAATTCCATATAAATATCCAGAAACCCCATCTAAGAGAGTTTAACCTTTTTACAGTGTTTTGTAGATGGTGTTAGTCTGGTGATAATCTGATTTAGTCTTCAAAGTGGATACGGCTCACTAAGAAAAACATACATACAATAAGAAGTCTCACAACAGGTTTTGCATCAACACCTTGATGGGATCCTATGAAGTATCTGTGATGATATGAAAGAAAAAGACATTTTTCAAAATACAGAATATTAGCTGTAGCTAAGAGAGGTAGCTACTTTTGTCTACAACAAAAGGGAAGTCAAAGAACTGGGAAGAAATCACACCAAATATTGTTGAATTTCATCACAGATCCTTAAGGTTTAGAGGTTGTATATACCTCATATATATAGATGAATGGACTTAAAATAATGAAAAAAACTGACTACTGCAAAAATCCTACTTGGATATGTAGAGTCTAACGTGAGCAAAATTTAAACTCTGCATTCTTTGTAATCAGAACTTTAGCTATAGCTAATTTTACCTGAGGAGATTCAAAATGAGCAACGCTTTAAAGACAAATACACTTTCAAAGGCGAACATTTACAGCAGCTGCCAATGGGACTACTTCATATTTGCAATCATAAAAGTTAGAGCTACATTTGACCCTCTTCTTGTGGTGACAACTCCTTTACTCTACTAGACTCATAACCTTTTACTATGCCTTGTTCATTAGCATTACTTGTAAGTTGCAGGAAGAGAAAAAAAAAAACCCACACAAAAACCCCAAAAATCCAACCACAAAATTCTTATTTGGTGAATATATTCAACGAAACAATTGCCTCCATCTTTATTATTGTTGATATACTGTTATTTGGAGAGAAACCCATGAGGTCTAAGCTATTATTTTTTAAATAACTTTGTCTAAAATCCTTTTTCTTCTGACAATTGCATGTGTAAAATGTAAGAATAATTGAAAAGAGAAAAGCAGTAACCAAAAGAATTCCTTCTCTGAGTTAGGCTTCTACTCATATATGCTGCCTGTGACGTATTATGCTTTTTATTTGATTTTGGCTCTGTATCTTTTTAAGATGACATATACGTTTTGCCATAGCAACAGATAAGGTTTGGGAAGGGTAGCTTAAATTGTAAAATTATATTTGTATGTTCTTGGAACAAATCTTTTGGATATGGATCACAGCTGGTGTCAATTTGGTTTGCGGTTTTGGTTCAGTGGGTGAGCTCTACAAAAGAAGTGGAGATTTGAGTATCTGTAAATAGTTAAGAGCCACAGACACTTTGCTTTAAAATAGAGAG